>NC_137466.1:142253479-143608086 GCF_964235325.1 Thermobia domestica | reverse complement strand
GGTCATCGAAAATCTTGAAAGGAAACAATTCCCCTACCACTACCAGCCAATCATTATGGATATCATACCGAGATCAATGGACGTTTTTATATTAATAGGACATTGATACTGGACCTATCGAGTTACTTTTACACAAAATTCGTCTTATTGTTATGTTATGTGTGAGATAGTGTTACTTGAAGAAGAGTTACGTGGAAGATAGTGTTACATGGAAAACAATTGTAGGCGTTTGCACGGAGGACACATGGAACAAACGACCTAATCTTTCATCATATTAGAAAATGTTTAAGTAAACCAAAATTTTAACTGAGATTCAATAAGTTAATCTCTTGCTATTAATACTAATTAACTAGGGATACATATTGGGCGTATCTTCTGATGTATTTATAAAACCAAACACATACAGTCTCAATGGGGTAACCAACGATCACAGTTTTGACCTTCTAAAATATCTCAAATATCGGACAAACCTTCACTTGAGGCATGAAGTCAGGATCAATGATGATTTAAGAAGATTTCGTCTAGTGAAATGTCAATACATTGAGAGTGAAAGGTAGTACTATTAAAATACTGGAAATTCCACTAAGAACGATAGTAGATATGGTCTCGGGAAGAATTTCGTAACTCCGGAAGGGTATCCCCACAGGTAACCCTCTATATCATCACTCATCCCGATTTGCTCAAGTGTGTCTCTGAAAGGATGTACTAATTTGCGTTTCAAAAACACTTTAAATAAAGCAATTGAAATGGAAGTGAAACAGTGCTATACACGGCATACCATTAAAAGGAAAAAGGAGAGGATGCTTCAAACAGTCAGGCTCCAGGATATTCACGATGTTTTAAGTATATCTTAATACAGAAAATTTATACTTTTCTATAATATCTTGCAGAAAAGGGAGGGGATAAAACCAGTTAAGCTCTCTTTGCGTACGTCACTGAAGTAAAGTATTTTTCTTATTTAAGAAAATAAAGTGTGTTCACCGTGAGATTCCTTGACTATAAAAATCAATTTATTTTTCATTTCAGGTCAAGATGTTGGAATTCTCATAACAGCAAAATCAAAACTCAAGAAACATGCGCGGTAATCTTGTGGCTCACTATAGGTGAAATGACGATCCCAATTGAGCGTGGCCAGGTTGTGTGGTGATATCCAGAAACATAGTCCGTAATTCAAGTGCAACGAAATTCTCGTTTTCTGTACAATACGAACCCTCCGATAGTGAAGATTATAAAGAAGTGGTGTGGTCAGTTTTCGATAATCAGCAGTATTGCGAAAAGATGTGTTGGTGGAAACCAAGCCATTTACGTAGACGTTGTGAAAAATTTGCGGATATCTTTCGAATGAAGCCAAAACAAGTCAATTAGGCAAGCAGCAAGAGAACTGAGCACTGTCTTCTACATCCGTCCGCTCCCTCTAGTAAGTGAATCGAGGAGGCGGTGGAACTGAGAATCAGAAGATCAACTGTTTATAACATTGTTCACCGTCAACTGCACTTGCACTCATACAATGTACAAATTGTTCAGGAAATCGCTCTTAATGTCCGACCAAAGAGCGAAATATTTAATGACTAATCACTATGCTGGATGGTGTTGCTGATAACGATACATTGTCATCGCCTATAATGTTTTCAGATGAGGCATTCTTTCACATATCGGATAAAACAAATTGCTACAATGTGTGAGACCCCAATGCGTTCGGAAGACCCCAATGCGTTCTTATAAGACATGCGAGACACTCCAAATCCTGTGGACAATCAAATTGTGGGCTCCTTTATTTTTCAAGATTATGCCATTATCGATAACTCTTAGTTATATATGTTGGAGAACTTCGCTGTGCCACATATAGTACACATGAGGACGCCAATAATCTATCGGGAGATACTGCATCACCACATTGGAGCTTACGGGATCAACAATTTATAATGTCGCTTTACTCAATCGTTGGATTGACACAGTGGAGTGGATAAATTTCTTGGCTTCCATGTACTACCAACATTGGAAGTTTCTTTTCTTTTCTTTTTTTTCTTTTTTTTTTTTCATTGGGAGTCAAAGCAAAATGCATGCTACAAAAGTTGACAACATACGGTACTGGACTTTAAACATCACATAAGAGATGCTATAAACTCTGTCACATTAGAAATGTTATGCCACTCATGGCAAGAAATTGACTACGATATGGACATTCTTCAAGTTAGCAAAGTCGCCCATGTGAAAGTATCTGAACTGAAGTGATTAACTCTATAACACTATACGTTTTTGAGCAACATACATTTTCACGTAGCCTACAGTTTACTAATGATTGAACACAAAATTTCTTTCCCCATACATTTGCTTGAAAAGTTGGAGTTCCACGGTGCATATCCCTTATTTGGTTCTTGTAACATTATATACAAAACCAAAGAAAGCTATTAACGTTGGTAGGGATACTCAAGAACCATGCTCACTACATCAAATCTACTCGTACATCGCATATCGAACATACAATGTCAACGATCTGCTAACTGTATGGCTACTCGAGAAATGAACGTGTGCCATTAAGGTGAAGTGAGTTCTGTAGTGTTTGATCACGTTGTATAGCATACTCGGGATGTTAAATAGGATTACTACCACCTATCACCAACTTCTTGTTAATCAATTTTGAGGCAGATCCATAAATTCGTACTGGGCGTTTTTATATGGTTCCACCAATATAAGCATATACTTTGTATTGTTTTTCATTCATTTCAGTTTTTTTTTTTTTTTTTTTTTTTACTTGTGGTATGTTATGTTTATATAAGCGAAAGTAAGCTTAATTTTAATAACCACAGAGAAGAAATAAAATCCATCTGGTAATAGAAAGAAACCCCGTTTCGTGTTGAAAAGAAGTCCAAAATTTATTATGAAGCACACAATATCCCTTGAAAGAAAAAACATGCGGAGGAGGAACTAAGCTTACATCGAAGAAGTAACGCAATTAATGAAGGATCAAGGTAATTATTCGCTAGTCTCCTTAACTTTATACAGAGGAAAAATGCGCGGTAGGATAATCCCGAGTTAGAGAAAAGTCGATAATCTAAAAGTAATTAAACAACCTATAAAAGAGACAACTTTTCGCACACAGCTTTTGTCTCTTGCAGGTACTTGGCATGGAATTTAAGTCTTTAACGTCGTTCTGAGGCCTTACAGAATGATGACAAGGAAACTCTCCTGTAGGCGATTGGTAAGGATATTTATGGTCTTGTGGTTGGTAACAAATGAACGAGAGCAAAAGACCTCAAATCCATTTTCCTTATCCAATAGAATGGAACGCTTATAGTTTCGTCTACTGAAGTTAAAAGGATAAGAAAATAAGAGATGGTAGAATTAATAACCAATAGAGTTAGGAACTGAAATATTGAATGTTCAAAAATGCGCGATGCAATAAGAATATAGATTTATACGAAGAAGGTCGATTTACGTACTTTTTCTCCTTAATTCGTACAGAAAATTAGAAAATGTCTCGTTGTAAAAGAAATGGAAGACACCAATATATATAATTCAAGTACTACTAATACGACATACTATCTTCAACACAGGGGCGGATCTAGGGAGACGATCGGGGCGATCGCCCCCCCCCCAGAAGAGGAAACTTTCTTATTTTATATATATAAATAAAACCCATCCCAAAGTTTGGAGCCCTTAAAAGTAGCAGTATGACAACCCACCGCACCTCCCAGAAGTCGGTCCTGGATCCGCCCCTGCTTCAACATTGAAACTATGTTCACTACCTAGTGCAACTTGACCAACTTAGGTATCTTGTATGATTGCAAATTAACATTCGATTGTCATATTGACAATATCATCAATGAAGCACATAGGAATCTTGGATTGGATTGATATTTAGAACTGGGAGAGAATTCAAAAATATTAAAACACTTCAAAGACTTTACGAAGTCTATGTTCGTTCCAAACTGAAATATGGAAGTAGTATTTGCAATCCGCTCTTCAAAAGTAGTATAGCCAAACTGGAAAAAAATCAATCACAAATTTTTAGGCATCTAACGTACAAAGCAATACATGTACCAACAGACAAATAGCAGTGACTCTAAATACTAATTTTGGTATCACGAGTATATAACAAAGAACTCTATTTGACATGGTATTCCTTTATAAAATACTTAATAGTAAAATTGACTGTAACGCGCTTATTTCGTCTTTTCGTATTCATATTCCACCTTGAAACATGCGACCAGATAACTTCGATATATTATATGCCAGAAAACCAAGGACTAATATACTACAGAAGTCGCGAACACGGAGAATGAGTGCAACTTATAATACTATAAGTAAAAAAGTTAAAGTTTTTTTAAAAAAAGTTGTAAGATAGAAACTTTTAAGAAAAGTATAGTAAAAGGAATTTGTAATAATGTTTAGTATTTGTAAAAACAGGGCAAACAATGTATGAATACTGTAAATGGGTTCTAACCTGTTGTGTTCAAATCCAATAAAATAAAATAAAAATAAAATAAATGAAATAAGTTATTGACTCTTTTGTAATCACTTTCTTATTCCATATCTCACAAGGGAACATCTTATATTGATACTAGCATTGCCCAATCAAACAATGCGCAATCGATAGAGGACTGAAGAAAAGTGAGAAATCCAAAGTTTTACGGGCCGACACCCGGAAACACAGGAGATACAGAGGAAAAAACAATCTAGAATCATGGGAAGATAGCAATGCAAAAGATACACTGACACAGAAAGAACTTCAAAATCATTAAAGTAATGAAAATGACATTTATACAACAGTATAGTAAGCAAAGATTGCAACCACAGACAGGCTCAATAACATCATATGTAAAGCAGTGTTGCCAACTGAGCACAAAATGATATTTTGTTAAATGGCACTGTGTCGGCCCGTAAAACTTTGGATTTCTCACTTTTCTTCAGTCCTCTATCGATTGCGCATTGTTTGATTGGGCAATGCTAGTATCAATATAAGATGTTCCCTTGTGAGATATGGAATAAGAAAGTGATTACAAAAGAGTCAATAACTTATTTCATTTATTTTATTTTTATTTTATTTTATTGGATTTGAACACAACAGGTTAGAACCCATTTACAGTATTCATACATTGTTTGCCCTGTTTTTACAAATACTAAACATTATTACAAATTCCTTTTACTATACTTTTCTTAAAAGTTTCTATCTTACAACTTTTTTTAAAAAAACTTTAACTTTTTTACTTATAGTATTATAAGTTGCACTCATTCTCCGTGTTCGCGACTTCTGTAGTATATTAGTCCTTGGTTTTCTGGCATATAATATATCGAAGTTATCTGGTCGCATGTTTCAAGGTGGAATATGAATACGAAAAGACGAAATAAGCGCGTTACAGTCAATTTTACTATTAAGTATTTTATAAAGGAATACCATGTCAAATAGAGTTCTTTGTTATATACTCGTGATACCAAAATTAGTATTTAGAGTCACTGCTATTTGTCTGTTGGTACATGTATTGCTTTGTACGTTAGATGCCTAAAAATTTGTGATTGATTTTTTTCCAGTTTGGCTATACTACTTTTGAAGAGCGGATTGCAAATACTACTTCCATATTTCAGTTTGGAACGAACATAGACTTCGTAAAGTCTTTGAAGTGTTTTAATATTTTTGAATTCTCTCCCAGTTCTAAATATCAATCCAATCCAAGATTCCTATGTGCTTCATTGATGATATTGTCAATATGACAATCGAATGTTAATTTGCAATCATACAAGATACCTAAGTTGGTCAAGTTGCACTAGGTAGTGAACATAGTTTCAATGTTGAAGCAGGGGCGGATCCAGGACCGACTTCTGGGAGGTGCGGTGGGTTGTCATACTGCTACTTTTAAGGGCTCCAAACTTTGGGATGGGTTTTATTTATATATATAAAATAAGAAAGTTTCCTCTTCTGGGGGGGGGGGGCGATCGCCCCGATCGTCTCCCTAGATCCGCCCCTGTGTTGAAGATAGTATGTCGTATTAGTAGTACTTGAATTATATATATTGGTGTCTTCCATTTCTTTTACAACGAGACATTTTCTAATTTTCTGTACGAATTAAGGAGAAAAAGTACGTAAATCGACCTTCTTCGTATAAATCTATATTCTTATTGCATCGCGCATTTTTGAACATTCAATATTTCAGTTCCTAACTCTATTGGTTATTAATTCTACCATCTCTTATTTTCTTATCCTTTTAACTTCAGTAGACGAAACTATAAGCGTTCCATTCTATTGGATAAGGAAAATGGATTTGAGGTCTTTTGCTCTCGTTCATTTGTTACCAACCACAAGACCATAAATATCCTTACCAATCGCCTACAGGAGAGTTTCCTTGTCATCATTCTGTAAGGCCTCAGAACGACGTTAAAGACTTAAATTCCATGCCAAGTACCTGCAAGAGACAAAAGCTGTGTGCGAAAAGTTGTCTCTTTTATAGGTTGTTTAATTACTTTTAGATTATCGACTTTTCTCTAACTCGGGATTATCCTACCGCGCATTTTTCCTCTGTATAAAGTTAAGGAGACTAGCGAATAATTACCTTGATCCTTCATTAATTGCGTTACTTCTTCGATGTAAGCTTAGTTCCTCCTCCGCATGTTTTTTCTTTCAAGGGATATTGTGTGCTTCATAATAAATTTTGGACTTCTTTTCAACACGAAACGGGGTTTCTTTCTATTACCAGATGGATTTTATTTCTTCTCTGTGGTTATTAAAATTAAGCTTACTTTCGCTTATATAAACATAACATACCACAAGTAAAAAAAAAAAAAAAAAAAAAAACTGAAATGAATGAAAAACAATACAAAGTATATGCTTATATTGGTGGAACCATATAAAAACGCCCAGTACGAATTTATGGATCTGCCTCAAAATTGATTAACAAGAAGTTGGTGATAGGTGGTAGTAATCCTATTTAACATCCCGAGTATGCTATACAACGTGATCAAACACTACAGAACTCACTTCACCTTAATGGCACACGTTCATTTCTCGAGTAGCCATACAGTTAGCAGATCGTTGACATTGTATGTTCGATATGCGATGTACGAGTAGATTTGATGTAGTGAGCATGGTTCTTGAGTATCCCTACCAACGTTAATAGCTTTCTTTGGTTTTGTATATAATGTTACAAGAACCAAATAAGGGATATGCACCGTGGAACTCCAACTTTTCAAGCAAATGTATGGGGAAAGAAATTTTGTGTTCAATCATTAGTAAACTGTAGGCTACGTGAAAATGTATGTTGCTCAAAAACGTATAGTGTTATAGAGTTAATCACTTCAGTTCAGATACTTTCACATGGGCGACTTTGCTAACTTGAAGAATGTCCATATCGTAGTCAATTTCTTGCCATGAGTGGCATAACATTTCTAATGTGACAGAGTTTATAGCATCTCTTATGTGATGTTTAAAGTCCAGTACCGTATGTTGTCAACTTTTGTAGCATGCATTTTGCTTTGACTCCCAATGAAAAAAAAAAAAAGAAAAAAAAGAAAAGAAAAGAAACTTCCAATGTTGGTAGTACATGGAAGCCAAGAAATTTATCCACTCCACTGTGTCAATCCAACGATTGAGTAAAGCGACATTATAAATTGTTGATCCCGTAAGCTCCAATGTGGTGATGCAGTATCTCCCGATAGATTATTGGCGTCCTCATGTGTACTATATGTGGCACAGCGAAGTTCTCCAACATATATAACTAAGAGTTATCGATAATGGCATAATCTTGAAAAATAAAGGAGCCCACAATTTGATTGTCCACAGGATTTGGAGTGTCTCGCATGTCTTATAAGAACGCATTGGGGTCTTCCGAACGCATTGGGGTCTCACACATTGTAGCAATTTGTTTTATCCGATATGTGAAAGAATGCCTCATCTGAAAACATTATAGGCGATGACAATGTATCGTTATCAGCAACACCATCCAGCATAGTGATTAGTCATTAAATATTTCGCTCTTTGGTCGGACATTAAGAGCGATTTCCTGAACAATTTGTACATTGTATGAGTGCAAATGCAGTTGACGGTGAACAATGTTATAAACAGTTGATCTTCTGATTCTCAGTTCCACCGCCTCCTCGATTCACTTACTAGAGGGAGCGGACGGATGTAAAAGACAGTGCTCAGTTCTCTTGCTGCTTGCCTAATTGACTTGTTTTGGCTTCATTCGAAAGATATCCGCAAATTTTTCACAACGTCTACGTAAATGGCTTGGTTTCCACCAACACATCTTTTCGCAATACTGCTGATTATCGAAAACTGACCACACCACTTCTTTATAATCTTCACTATCGGAGGGTTCGTATTGTACAGAAAACGAGAATTTCGTTGCACTTGAATTACGGACTATGTTTCTGGATATCACCACACAACCTGGCCACGCTCAATTGGGATCGTCATTTCACCTATAGTGAGCCACAAGATTACCGCGCATGTTTCTTGAGTTTTGATTTTGCTGTTATGAGAATTCCAACATCTTGACCTGAAATGAAAAATAAATTGATTTTTATAGTCAAGGAATCTCACGGTGAACACACTTTATTTTCTTAAATAAGAAAAATACTTTACTTCAGTGACGTACGCAAAGAGAGCTTAACTGGTTTTATCCCCTCCCTTTTCTGCAAGATATTATAGAAAAGTATAAATTTTCTGTATTAAGATATACTTAAAACATCGTGAATATCCTGGAGCCTGACTGTTTGAAGCATCCTCTCCTTTTTCCTTTTAATGGTATGCCGTGTATAGCACTGTTTCACTTCCATTTCAATTGCTTTATTTAAAGTGTTTTTGAAACGCAAATTAGTACATCCTTTCAGAGACACACTTGAGCAAATCGGGATGAGTGATGATATAGAGGGTTACCTGTGGGGATACCCTTCCGGAGTTACGAAATTCTTCCCGAGACCATATCTACTATCGTTCTTAGTGGAATTTCCAGTATTTTAATAGTACTACCTTTCACTCTCAATGTATTGACATTTCACTAGACGAAATCTTCTTAAATCATCATTGATCCTGACTTCATGCCTCAAGTGAAGGTTTGTCCGATATTTGAGATATTTTAGAAGGTCAAAACTGTGATCGTTGGTTACCCCATTGAGACTGTATGTGTTTGGTTTTATAAATACATCAGAAGATACGCCCAATATGTATCCCTAGTTAATTAGTATTAATAGCAAGAGATTAACTTATTGAATCTCAGTTAAAATTTTGGTTTACTTAAACATTTTCTAATATGATGAAAGATTAGGTCGTTTGTTCCATGTGTCCTCCGTGCAAACGCCTACAATTGTTTTCCATGTAACACTATCTTCCACGTAACTCTTCTTCAAGTAACACTATCTCACACATAACATAACAATAAGACGAATTTTGTGTAAAAGTAACTCGATAGGTCCAGTATCAATGTCCTATTAATATAAAAACGTCCATTGATCTCGGTATGATATCCATAAATGATTGGCTGGTAGTGGTAGGGGAATTGTTTCCTTTCAAGATTTTCGATGACCTTTATCTTATTTCACGAAAGAGAGAAATACAATGTCACCATCATCATAGTTATTCTGGCATTATTGACTGGTCAATTGCTGCAATTAAGAAGCGTCCATGTCTACGGTACGGTCTCGCACCTCTTAATCACACAATTCTACCAAATTTCAAGTTACTTTTCGTATTTAACTATCTAAAAGATAAGATTTTGTATCCCAAGAAAACGTCTTTAAATAACATGGGAATTTCTTCATCGCCCTTTAGACCCCTTAAAAACTAAACATATTCCCTTTTGGCAATTTTTCTGTGGGTTAGTCCCGGAAGGATACGATCATACCAAATTTCATCATTCTAATCCTGCCAGAAGTACCTAAATCTTTTGGGGTGTAGAAGATGTCCCATATAAATAACAGGGGAAGAATTTTTCAGTTCCCCATAAAACGATTCTACAGTTGGAAATTTTTCTTTTGGTGATTTACTTAGGTATTTCGTTAGGTAACGCTAACGAAAACGTACAAACATACCGAATTTCTAGTTTATATACCTCATTAGACCCCTAAAAATTGAAAATATTCACTTTTAGCAATTTCCCTTTGGGTTGGTCCCGGAAAGCCAATCATGCCAAATTTCATGCCAAATGCCAAATTGCAACTTTCAACGTCAACCGGAAGTACCCTTTTAATTTGTCAGTTAATGTAGTTTTATGTATAGTTAGAATATATAGGGGAAACTGTTGTACCATGGAACACTTTTTGCCTTTTCCAAGATATAATATTACCAACAATTATTTCTGCGATTCTATTGCAGTGCATTTAAACTTGGGAGTTTTCCGAACAGAATTGTGTCATTATTTAAGTTGTTATTTCTATTCTTCGTTATGTTTTTATGTTTTCAAAAATTCTCAAGAAAGTGTTCCATGGTACAAATACTCATGTACCTTGAAACACAGCCTCATGTACCTTGAAACGTTACTTGTAATATGGTAATTCACAGAAATAAAATCACAAATAATCATTCTAATCTTTGTTATTATTTCCAGATTTGTTGTTTTTGACATACAAAAGAGTGTAAAAGAATAGATTGGAAATTTCTAATATTTACTCTCGTCAGAATTTTATCTTCATATTGTACAAAATATTAATCGGAAAATTAACCTTATTTGTATATTTATTGAAAAATTTGTAAACCTACTAATAACTGAAATATGAAAAGAAGACTCTAGGAATATTCTATTTGTCAATCCACTCTTAAAATTCTGAAGAAAACAAAGGACATTGGCGTTTAAAACAATAACAAAATAGAATATGTTGTGCATATTTTGTTATAATTCTTTGCACGTAAAGTAGACGTAGGCCTATCAGAAAATAACATAAGGAGTAACTAAATTAGGAAATATTCACTTATTCGTAGAAACGAACTCGACCTACGCGATCTATTACACTACATTATAAGAACCAAAATCCACTTGAAACTACAATTGTTCAGACACTCTACTTGAGCCTATTGGCCTAATGGGTGGTGGCAGTTTCAGTATAATATCAGATGCATTCACATCAAAGTGTCCTGCAGAGTCTTCATAAAATTTATTTGCAGTACCTGGAATACGCTTCAAGAACTTAATTTTAAATTCATTGTAATTAAATTCCACTGAACAAATCTTTCCTACATAAAACTCAATGCTTCGCTTTTTCTTAAACTGCACCAACACATAGTCATCCGGATTGAGATTATGTGCTCCAATGCTCTCGTCTAATTCAACTTCTGTGTCCATAAGTTCTGCAAGCATAACATCACTATCATCATCTTCAGGCAGGCTTATGTTCTCTTCAGCATCTTCATCAGATGTTTCGAAACTGATTTTGCTGCTCGATTTCTTCTTTCCTTTTCTTTGCTGTTCTTGCTTCTTATTTCCTTTCCGTGTGGCTTTGTGCTGTTTCTTATCTTTCAATTCCTGCTTTTCAGGTGTGTCTGTTACTATTCTACTTCTACCAGCCTTTCTTCGTCGTTTTGTACTTTGCGGAGTTTGTGCTTTCGGATAAGGTTGCACTTCCTCTGGAAGGACTGATGTAGAAGGCAAGTTCAAATCTTCAGCCGAAAGCAAAACTTGCACCGTTCTTTCGTTTCGTTCTTGCACTGGAGTGTTGGCCTTTTCACCTATATCACTTACCTGACAATCTTGCTGATCGTATGTTACAGAAGCTGGTAAAAAGTCTGACTCCGAAAAAATGTTTCTATCTATGGGATAGATCCCTGAACGGCGAAATCCACTGGTGATATTTAATGTGCTGAAGGCACGCGGATAGATAGTTCCCAACACTTCGGCCACAGCATAAATATCAAAATGTTTCCCCGGATTATTATGTAACCATTCCTACACAGCTTGGTTATAGAAACATTTGAACGGACCGAAACAGCTAAATCCAGTGACTGTAGTTTTCCTGAAGTATGCGGAGGGATGGTCAGCATGATAACTCCAGCTTCAGCAGCCATTTCAACAGCCTCAATAGATAAGTGCGTTTCGTGGTTATCGATGATTAGCAAAACTCGTTCGTCTTTTGACGGTTTAGTATATACAATGAAGTGCTAGAGGAACTGTACGAAAAGGACCTCAGTTGACCAACCAGATGGGTTAGCTGCTCCAATTGTCCCAGGTGGTGCTCCTTTAAGCATGTAGTTTTTAAAATTTACACGTGGAAAGATAAGCATTGGCGGTATGTGGTTGCCAATTGCATTTACTGCTCCTATCATGGTAACTAGATTTCCACGTTCCGTGGATACAGTGGTTCCGACTTGCCGTTCACCTTTTTGGGCGACAATTTTAGATGGTTTTTGGACCGTACTCATGCCAGTCTCGTCAACATTCCAGATTCTGGATGGAGGGATTGGGCGAAATCTGCTATGAATATCTTGTAGGTGATCAAAAAATTGGTTTACAGTGTTCTTATTGAAACATATCGCACGCGCTAAACTTGTTGGTTCTGGTGTCCTAAGTGCTAATTCTCTGTGTCGCTTCATAAACCTTCGCATCCACTCCTCCCCAGCAATTTCTCCATTATCCCAATTCTTTGGATACGTCTTATTATTAGCGCGAGCATATCGATACGCCAGTTGTCGAACACCTTTTTTTGGTAAGTCCGTAATTCATCTTGGCCACAGTTGTTATGTATGTAGTTAGTCTCTCTTCTTCCTCCTCACTAAACACGCGGTGAACATCATATTTCACATTATACTGAAATGTTTTTTTTTTTTTCCTGACTGTCTAAAAGATTTCAGATGTCGGGATAAAGTAGCTAAAGACACTTTGTAAATTTCGCAAGCTTCACGAAGTGAAATACGCTCTGCAGTTACTGCTTTAATTGCGTTCTTCATTGGGTTAGGATTAATGGGAGGTCTTTTTTTCCCTTTTTTGCTTCTTGGCATTTCGATTTCTGCAACGATAACAAAATAATGTTCAAAAGTAAAATTGACCATGAGTTCATGTACCTTGGAACATGTTCCAAGGTACAAGATATGTTTCTGTTTCATGGTACAAGAGGCTGTAGACAATTACTAAAATAGCGCAATAATGACAACGCTACATCTAAAGTAGAAAAACAAGTTATAAAAGTACTCACCTAATTCCCCTGAACTAACAGATTATTACAGGTGTTACAAACAAAACGCAGTAATGACACTAACAAACAATACTTCAATTTTTGAATAGTTCGTTTTATCTATGAAAAAACGTTTTGCACTTTCATACATCACACACACCTGTGAACACAACGAAAGCAACGATGGCGCTGTCTGACCATGTCAAAGCATCATATAGTTCATTGAACCACTACTAGATAGTACAGAAGCTCAGAAACATGCGAGTGTTCCAAGGTACATTATTCTCAAGGTACAACGCTTTCCCCTACATAGTAACTAATTGTTAGTGTAATCGTCATGAGACCTAAAAAATAATTTAATTGAACTATTATTATTATTATTATTATTATTATTATTATTATTATTATTATTATTATTATTATTATTATTATTATTATTATTTGATATTTTACGTTTATTTTTTAGAAAGAAAGTTCGAATTCGTGAAACCGGAAAAGGATTAATCTAGTTTGTTAACCTATGTAGAAAACTAATAAGACGGCCTGCAAAGATTTTCCGGCAAAAGTAATTTTATGTGATATACGTTAGATTTAGTGTCCTTATGTAAAAAATAATGCCAGTTGTTTCGTATTACGTACAGATTTGTCACAAGTCCTTCACATGTTTATACTAATGGAGCTTCGTTTTTGTAAATAAAATTTGGATTGGGTGTATGGAATGCAGGTATGGACATATCTGAGTTAAAATATTGTATGTCCTCTGTTTTGGAGGAAATTTATTAATTATTAAGTAACACCTGAACAGCAAATAAAACAGTTGTAGTTCGCGCATCCACAGTGCCAGACAAGGTCAATACGCCAAGTTCTTTTTGTCTGAGAGGAGATTCTGGGAACGTGTATCACGCCTTTGTCTACAAATTACAATGTGCACTTGAAGTCGATCTGTGAGTGAGTTTGTGTTCAAATGGGAAATGGGAGTGATGTTTGGAGGCGAAAATGTGTGAACAATTGCAACTCTTTCTGTGTGGCCATTATACAATTAAAGGCCAGAAGCGAAATATTACGCCTGCATCAATGTCATTTGGAATCCCAATGGTTTGGCGGAAACAAAGAAATCATGTTGACGACTGGTATATTTTGTGTATGTGAAGTGTCCAGTTTCAATACGAAAAACGGGGGCGCGGTGGCTCAGTGGTAGAGTGTTCACCTCCGGTGCTTGGGGTCCCTGGTTCGATCCCAATTCGCGCCGCGTGAACTTTGTGGTGGACAAACACCGTGCTCGTGGGTTTTCTCGGGGTTCTCCCGTTTCCTCCCACTTTCTTCATTCCACCGTTTCATTCATTTCTCATAATCACCGTCTCCAATATCAATACGAAAAACAAAAAGAGATTGTGTATCCGAGCCTTCCATCAACCATAACCCTGTACCACATAGACTCGATATTCCTGTCCCAAAACCAGCCTCAAACAAAGAGCTCGTCATTCTAAAGGATAATTTCACCTAGAAATAAAAGAAATAAAGCCCTCATTACCAATACAGTTACCAGAGAGTGTGTTTTCATCATCTTTAAGTGCGGAGAATGGTAATGATGATATCTTTATACCAGATGTTGCAGATAAAACTCCACGTCTTTATAATCGGTATGACTTAAATGGTTTGGTGTGTGATCTAGGCCTCACTAAAGAAAAGAGTGAATTTTTAGGATCAAGATTAAACGAGAGAAATCTTTTACTTCCTGTGACAAATTCATATTGTTACAGAAATCGGGAGGAAGAATTCAGGCAGTTTTTTATTGAAGAAGAAGAACTTGAGGTTTGCTGTGATATCCCTGGCTTGATTCGTCGTCTTAGAATAGTTTACCAAGCAAAGGACTGGCGTCTATTTATTGACTCGAATAAAAGAAGTTCAAAGGTGTTCTTCTGCACAATGAGAATAAACTTGCTTCAGTGTCAGTCGCCAAGTCAACATCTCTTCGTGAAAACTATCACAATTTATCTATGGTTTTACAGAAACTAAAATACAATGAATACAGATGGTTACTGTGCTGTGATTTAAAAGTGTGCGGTATCATATTGAGACAGCAAGCAGGTTATATAAAGTTCCCGTGTTTTCTGTGTGAGTTGGACTCTCAGGACAAGGATAGACACTCGTTAGTTTCTGAGTGGCCCAAGAGGAAACAGTTCATGCTAGGATCAAAAATCATTGAAAATCACCCATTAATTGATCCTCAAAATGTGTTATTGCACCCTTTACATATAAAATTGGGAATTATGATGCAGTACGTTAAGATTTGAATAGAAGTAGTCTCTGGTTTCGATACCTCTGTCAGAAATTTCCAGGACTGTCGGATGTCAAAATTAAGGAAGGTGTTTTTGACGGCCCCCAAATTTGGACGCTTATGAAGGATCCTACATTCAGTATGACAATGAACGAACCACAACTTAACACATGAAAATCATTCAAGAATGTTTCCAGCAAATTCCTGGGTAATGTTAAAGATGACAACTACCAACAGATTGTCGAAACCATGCTGTACAACTTCCAGAAATAAGGTTGCCACATGAGATTAAAATTACATTTCCTGCACAGTCATCTGGACTCTTTTCCTGCAAATTTAGGAGCATTCAGCGAGGAAGATGGCGAGCGGTTCCATCAAGACAAAAGAAATAGAACGAAGATATCAGGGGGGATGGAATGTCTCCATGATGTCAGATTACTGTTGGTGTCTAGTGCGAGATAATCCTACTCAGGAACACAAACGAAAATCAACACAGCGTTCGTTCACATCAAAGCGCAGTAAAAAATAGTGTTCTTGTAGTGAGATTCATAAATTCTAGCAATGAGCATGTTACAATAAGTAGTGCTTATTTGTATATTCCTTGCAATTTGATCTTGTTCTGTTCACATTGCAGATGTTGTCTATTATGGTGAACTTTGTATTGAAATTAAAACAATATGAAAAAAATTGATTTCATATACTAGCAAGCTGTATGTGATAAGCAAAAAATGTAGTGTTCTTGTGTTGAGATTTATACGGTACCTTTTACAAATCAAATGAACCTGTTGTAGTGTTTTGTATATTGGATGCAATTTGATCATGTCCATTCAAATTACACACATTCTCTATTATGGTGTTTTCTACCGAAATTACAATGTAAGAAATTTCGATTGCAAATAGCAAAAAAAAAAAAAAAAAAAACTACATGATAGGCAAAAACGGTTTCGATATTTGAAATCAGCACCCTTAAATTAGGTTAAATAACCTCTTCAAGCTTTTGCCGTAGGAAAAAAGTTTTATTTCAGAGGCCTGTGTATTGTCTTCCCTTAAAACACCCATTCATTCAATAACACCGCTTAAGTACAACAGCCTCGAGTCCAGAAAGCAAATGCATAAACTCACCATATACGTAAAGATTAGAACCTTAGGTGTCAAATCGATACAGTTTGAAGTTAGTTCTTTCAACAGCTTTCAGCATTTACCCAGCATTCACGTGGGCTCTAGTCAATAGCGTTGCGTAAAACAATGTTTCATAGATGGTGCATTTCCAGCTTAAGAAGGAGAAAGAGAAGCGATTGTATTATTCTAAATATTTGATACAATATATCTGTCCACGTTAGTGCGCTTTTGTTGGCTATATTAATAAAGTATCAAGTAATTATGCATCAAGGACCTAAACCTTGAATTTATTTCTGACCATAGATTTAAACCTGTATGTAGTAGCTTGTAGTCAGTACTAGTATAGGGACCTACAGTATGTTAGTTATACGTGCGCCATTTTCTCGGTTTGTACAAAAACATTGTGGTAGATAGAAAAAGTATCATGCGAGAGATATATTGATGAATGAATATACTTTGGTAGTCGAAGTAGTCAGTAATTTTATACCCTCTAATACCTCAAGTATGTGTGCGTGAGATCTTTTAACCTTGGGAAGCACATCTGTTTGACATCAGTTTAAAGAACAACAATCATCTAGACTTTATACAGAATGTTTCAGAACAACACCGACAATGTTTGTGAGGTGACACCTAACACCAAGATAAGACAAAAAGTATAGTCCAACTTGGGTTCAGAAACTCGTCACTTCGGAGTTATAGGCTGCCGAAAACATGAAAAAAATGAATTAACTTTAAAGGTCCATACCTCCAATACTATGGGACTTAACGTAGTCGTTTCAAGACTTCACTGAGGAATTAATATATGCTCTATCCAAAAATACATGTCTGAGAATGCTAAGGTACTCACGCAACAATTTTAATAGAGGGAGTTCGGCTAGGGCATATAATTTGAAGTACTCACCAACTACCTCTATAAAAATTGTTGCGGAAGTAGCGGGATTCTGAAATTGATATTTGGATAGGGCACATACTAGTTCCTAAGTGAAATCTTGACCCGACTACGGTAGGTCCTATAGTATTGTAGCTATGGATCTTTAAAGTTCATTTTTTCATGTTTTCCGGCAGCCTATAACTCCGAAAGAGAGCATTTGTGCACCCAGGTTGGTCTATCCTTTTTGTCTCATCTTGGTGTCAGGAATCACCTCCCAAACGTTGTCAGTGTTGTTTTGAAACATCCTGCATATGCATATTCTTACCCTCTCATATCCGAAGTACCGTATCATCCTCCAGGATGATAATGCACCCATTGACACAGCTGGCGTTGTTTCAGCGTGGTTTGAGGAACATCGGGATGAAGTTCAAAACCTCCCCTGGCCTGCCCAATCCCCAGATATCAACATAATGGAACTTCTGTGGTCCGTCTTGGAAACACGACTCCAGCGATGATTTCCACCTCCATCCTCTCTCACAGAATTGACCGATGCCCTACACGAGGAATGGTGTAAAATTCCACTTGCTACCATACACGACCTCTATGCCTCCGTCCCACGTCGCATCAAAGCTGTTCTGAAGGCGAAAGGTTGCCCAACACCATATTAATCTGGTAAGTTGCAATTTAGTTCAGGTGTTTCCATTTTTCTGATCACCATCTGTATGTTACAGTAATAGTTTCTGAGGATTTATTTGTTCTACTTTCAGATGAACGACCATGGTTCGTGAATACAAACGACAAAGTCAGAGATGTTCCTACGGAGAGGAAGCAGTGCAAGAAACACTGACAGCTATTAGAGAAGGCATGACCATTTATGGAGCCAGTAAAAGATACGGAGTACCGCGAAGAACTTTGCAGCACCGTCTCAACAGAGATATTATGTATAGACCAAGATTAGGACGACCAATAGTACTTGGTTCAGCGGAAAAGGACTTAGTAAGACATTTATTGCAGTTGGAATCAAAGGGTTTTCCAGTAACTATGGCTGACACTCGAAAAATCGCATATCAATATGCAGAGAAGAATGGACTGAAACACCCATTTAATTCATGCACTGAAACTGCAGTTTATGATTGGTTGTATGGGTTGCTGCAACGGAACAATGTCGTTAGTGTTCGAAAGGCTCAACCCCTCTCTTACGCACGTTCAGATTCTTTGAATAAAGTTGAATGTGACAATTTTTCAAACTCTTCGACGAACAAATGGAAGAACCTGGAGGTAATCGTTTGCCTCCATCACATATTTTCAACTGTGACGAGATGGATTTGCAAATGATATTTAAACCGGGAAAAGTGTTGGCGGCTAAAGGCAAAAAATCGGTGCATGCATTAACTACGGGGGAGAAGGGGGAAACAATTACTGTAATGGAATGTATGAGTGCTTCAGGGGTTTACGTTCCGCCCTTTATCATTTTTAAGGGTGTTCGCATGAGAGAAGAATTTCAGGATGGGCTACCGCCAGGCTCCGCAGTTGCCATGACTGATTCAGGATACATGACAGAGGAAGTATTTATGCTTTGGTTACAACATTTTCAGCACCACAAGCCCAAGGAAGAGTTCTGCTATTATTAGATGGTCACACAACACACTACAATAACATTGAAGCAATTCAATTCTGTGAAGATAATCAAATAGCTCTATTGTGCCTTCCAAGCCATACTACACACTGGCTACAACCCCTTGACAGAGCAATATATCGGCCATTAAAGCACCATTGGAATGAGCAGTGTTCAGCTTTCATTCGGCAGAATAGAGGAAGGAAGATAAGTAAATTTGTTTTTGGATCTCTTTTGTTGCAGCGTGGGGTAAAGCTGCTACTGTGGGTTCAGCAGTGAACGATTTCCGCACATGTGGAATTTATCCATTAAACCCTGATGCCATACCAATTAGTGCGTTCCAGGTAGATACAATCCCAGGCGACACTTCGGCAAAACCTTCAACCCGTACTTGCAAACAATTTGAAGGAACACAAGGAACTACTTCACGAAGTGAACGAATTGCTGCAGCAGAAGTGCATGGTGGTGATAAAGATAGAGATCAAACTACGTCATTTCAAGATATCATGCCTGTTCCTACCCGTCAAGAGGCCACACGCACTACGTCTATCAGAAGTGCAACATGTCTAACAACCCCGCAACATATCGAAATTCTCAACAAGAAGAAACGAAAGATTACCAGTCCATTCTTCTCCTACAGTCCATCATGTGTCAAAAACAAGAAACTTAAACGTAATGTGCGTGCAAAGGAAACTGTAGGAATTGTTTGCAGCCGAAATGAGTCACTCAAACCTCACACACGTCAAGCGATGGCAGATCCCAACAATTATTGTGCTGCCTTAACGGGTATTGCTATGCAAGTGAAGCAACCAACATGGGTGATTGGGTTAAGTGTATGAATTGCTTCAAGTGGTATCATGAAATGTGCGTCAATAAAAACGTAAGAAACAATGTATTATTAACTTGTGACAACTGTTAAAATCACTTCCATAAATCTTTTTTGATGTCCAAAGAGAAAAACTAATGTGACCTGTTTCTCAAGTACAGTATGTTAGAACCTTTACTAGGCTATGTAGGCATATATTTAGACTATATAAGGTATGTTTAATCTACACATAGTGCATGTTGTACAGGTGTGTCCATAATTATTGCAGTACTCACAAATATTTTCAATGCAAACATTTAGATATGCTACTTTTTTTTAATGTGTAGGTCCTACTCTGTGTTAATGATTTGGATTAGATATTAAGAACAATGTTACATAATACTGCCTAGACTACTACTTGCTCAAGGCGTAGATATTGTATAGCAATAGTACATTAGTATTGTTAACATTTATTTCTACTCACATGTATATGAATCTATCAATAAACCAGAGAAGAGTTCCAAACAAATTTTGTAATGCAGGTGTGCGCAAATTTTCCCTATATGCGTTTTTTACCCCGATATTGGGGCAATATGCCCGTTTTGGAAGGGTCACTTTTATCTCCAATATTTTCTCTACTAAGCTGAATTGGCAAACATATTTTATATTCGTAGGTAGCAGAAAGATGTAAGTATATTGCCCTAAGTTTTCGGGTTTCTTGGCCTGATAGTTACAATTTTAGAAGGCCTAATGTCAAAAACTGCGCATATTACCCCAAATTACTCTATATAAAATAAGAAAGTTTCGTCTTCTGGGGGGGGCGATTGCCCCCTGGACCCGCCCCTGAACTGAGGCGATTTCATATATAGAGAGAATTTATTACACAAATGCTATAATGTTGCTTTGCTTAAATCACTTCCATGAGAATATTCACAAGGGGTACTTTTCTCTTGTGGTGAAGTTTTTTTTAGACAGTTTTCTGAAATACGACTCGTGGATTTTGTTGATGTTTTATAAACAAATATTTAATTAATAACTTTTAGCATATGGCACATACTCTGGAGAAAACTACCCCTTGTGAATATTTTATGGAGAACTCTGCAAGGGGTAGTCAGTGATGCCTACCTGTGGGAAAATCCCATATCGTGGGAGTTTTTCATCTTATTTTCTGGGAAAGGGATAATAAACAGCATATATGGGATTTTTCGAGAAGATAGAAATTTACGGCTTATTCATTTAGATATTGTAAAAAAAAAAAATGACTAACACAAAGAAATTTAATTTTTAATATTACAGCATACTTTTAATTAGTATAACGTGGGAAATTCACACGTAAAATGGGATTTTTTCCCCTCTCGACATGGGATTTCATATTGTTTCAGGTTGGCATTACTGGGGGTAGTTCACTTTTGGGAATGAGTTTTCTTTGGGTCCCGAGAAGGTCTTATCATTTCGTTCCTACATCAGAACAAACTCTTTCACTAATGACTCCAGTACAACATGATTTAGTTTAAAGAATTGGAGCGAAGTCCAACACAACGGCTTTCTCCGCATGCCCGTTTGTCGACAGGTATCAGAACAAAAGTGGTAAGAGATATAAGATATTGTTTTTTTAATCGCTTCAGTGTCCCAAGGATGACTTCCATCTTATCCGTTAACTTGCTACTCAAACTGAAAGTGGTGGAAATTAATCATTTCCGGTTTCAACATTTATCGCCATAGAACAAAAACAGTAACAATTAACGAGAAGTTTTTTTTTTTTTTTTTTTTTTAAACGATTCAATGTCTCAAGGCAACAAACTATGACTATCGTAAACATTCTACCAAAACAGGAAGTCGTTCAAAATTAATATTACTTCCGATTTGAATGCAGAAACGGTAAGAGATATTGAGATGCGGTTTTCTGCAAGCGATTCATTGTTCGAAGAATATGTTATATTTTTTTCATCATTCCTTATTCAAACCGAAAATGGTTTAATTTAGCTATTTCCGGTTTTAACATTTATCACCATAGAACAAAAATGGTAATTGATAGCGGCAAGCGATTTTTTACAATTGAATCATTGTCTCCAAAGGAGCATATCATCACAACCCACAACACTCTATCAAAACCAGAAGTGGATAGAATTTAGTACTGCTTCTGGTTTCAATACTAATTTTCATAGAACAAAAACGGTACAAGAGATCGAGATATGATTTTTTTTTGCTATCGATTCAGCTTTGGAAGAATAGGTTCCACCTTCTCCACTAACCTTATATTCAAACCGAAAGTAGTTCAAATTAATCACTTCCGATTTGGACCTTTATCACCATAGTACAAACACTGTACGACATAGCGAGTAATGGCTTTTTGATACTGTATGGATTTAGCGTCTGAGGAACAGGTTCTAGTTTGAACGTTGTTAATTTATTGCAACCAGTAGTTACAGATGTACTTTTTTTCAATTTTGAGTGTTGAATTCTAGTAGTTTGGAAGTTTACTGTAGTTTCAAACTGTGAAACGAAACTCATTTGTTTAACTTTAGTTAATTTCAACCAACTCACCCTGCAGAAAATTTAAAAAAAAAAAAAAAAAAAGTATTTATTACTAACAGCTGTAGATATTCCATGGTCAAGTCCCAAGAAGATAAGATGGTAGTTAGTGCATGACGTCTTCTGAGTAGATCGCCAGGGAATTTATCTGAGAACATTACCCAATAAACGTAACATCCACACCTTGGAACTCGTTATAAATGACATATGGCAAAGATTTTCGTTTCAAGCTTAACTGAAGAAAAAAATGAAATTTGATCTTACGAACATGTCAAGTACGCTCTCTGATTTCTCTATCCTTGGTTGTAGTATATCATCAAAATTGACATAAATCGTTTAGGAAATTATATTCGTAGCTAGACGCCAAGCAATCCTCAACTACCTCAGATCGTAAGGTTAAGTGTCAATTAGCACAAATGAAAGAATACGCACGTATTTACCTACACGTAGATATAGAAGAGTGGTAAGCCTGTGTTCTTTTAAACTTTAATTAAAAAGAAAGAGAATGTTCCAGCAAAAGTTATCGCTTGTGTTTTGATCTGTATTATAAAACGGGTTCTTCGTAGATTTTTTATTTGCATATTGTGGATATATGTACGCAATGACCAAGTTGCAAAGGAAGGAATCTTCTATTTACGTGAGCTGCGAGTACGCTCGGACTTGAGCGCACTAATCTCTCCCAGCAGAGAATTGCTTTACAGGACCATATTGGGGATCAAAGTTATGATTTTTTTTTCTTCGTTATTCATAGGAAAGAAGAAGTACGTATGTCTATAGCATTTTTTTAAACGAAATATCTGGCACTGGAGATGCCTAACGTAACGTAGCCTTTCTCAATCTATTTCATATCACGATCCCTTTGGTCATATTACTTTGTTAGCGATCCGCATGAATAATTTCTGACTTGTAATAAGTTTTTTTGATTATCGCTGCTTGTTGCTTGTGAAGCTGAGTGAAATCACGCAAGGCTCACATTAGCCTTCATTTTGAATTGTATTTCGATATGTAGTGGCTATTGTTTGTAATTTTTATTTTTATTTTTATGGTTTTTCACCAATTTCATCCCTCGTTTACTCCAATTGTTCTTTTAAAATTAATATCCTGTTCGATAATATCTGTTGTATTTGAAAATTGGTATGGAAATAAAAATATTTTCAAAATATTTTCAACTATATTTATCCGCGCCTATATCGTAATTATACTTATTCTTTTACCTCCCATTGCGATTATCATGTATTCATGTATTCATGCAACATTTTCAAATATTTATATATACATGATCAAATATCAGTTTATCTTCTAACCTATATACAGTATCATCTAATAAAATCAAAAGATTAATTATAAGTTTTCAAATAGTTTAAAATTGACAATTTTCACACAATTATGGTAATAAATTCTTATTGAAATTTGAAGCTCCTATTTCTATGGTAGTTTCTAATTTTATTTACAAGAAGGTGATGATTTATCACTACGATAGGTTACGTTGCTGCATGTAAATAGTAGAGAAAGATCTTCGAAGCGAAAAGGGCAAGTTCTTTCTTCTGATGAAAGTATATTTTGAATATCACAAATAATTTTCACTACACTAAATTTTTACTGTTTTGTTTGAATTACTAAAGGTAAATTAAAAATTGCATGATTTATAGATTGGTTCGTTATCATAATGCGTTAAAGCGTTATCACAATGTTGAATGCTTTAACGGAAATTACAGCAACGTTTACTAACAAGATACATTCGCGACGTGTCCCCTCGGGATTCATGTAAAACTGATTTAAATGCAAAGTTTTCCATGGCTGAATGTGTATTGACTAATTTTAGCGGCCCATATGGGTAATTTGCATATTTATGCGTCTTCACATACCCGGAATTCAATCATACACTACTATAACGCTCGGTCACAAAATTGCTTTTAGTTTCTTTAAATGTAACTGAACATGAATACGGGCATATGCAAAACAAATTGGATTAAGTACTGATTCTCTGACATGTGTTATCCACACCAGCCGCCATCTTGAATTCGCCATATTAGATTCAACTTTCGGTTTTTCAAATGGGAATAGGTGCATGTGATACATCAAATTCATATAAAATTTTCTTTGAAATTCATTGGTGTAGTGAGTTTTGCGGTAGCTTATACCATTTGTGACATATTACATGTTAAATCCCTCTAGGCAGTTCGCGAATAGACATTGCAGAGTAATATCAGTTACACTTACGTTTTTGATGTTGACAAATCAAAACAATTTCTAACTGGAAAAGTACTGTAGGTATAAACAAACTCTACAACATTGGTGTCATAATCTTACATTTCTGTGAGTGATTATTACTTCCATGCTATACTATAACAAGGAAATGGGGGGCGCGGTGGCTCAGTGGTAGAGCGTTCACCCCCGGTGCTTGGGGTCCCTGGTTCGATCCCAGCTCGCGCCGTGTGGACTTTGTGGTGGACAAATACCGTGCTCGTGGGTTTTCTCAGGGTTCTCCCGTTTCCTCCCACTTTCTTCATTCCACCATTTCACTCATCTCTCTTTATCACCGTCTCCTTTAGCCTAACCGTAATAAGCGTGGGACGTAAAACAAAGACTTCATTTCATTTCATAACAAGGAAATATTGTATCACAAACAAAATGCCTAATGTAAATCTAGATACCACCACATTTTGGTGAAGATCTACCATATCATATCCTATTTACGTCTATGTGTCTGTATGTGTCTATGTTCAGAAAACATTTCGTGAACAATAAATCACGTAAAAGATCACATATACATACGGGGCCCTGCACAGCTTTTTAATGGTCGAATTTGTGAAGTGCTTCACATTTAACATGCAATATCTTGCAAATGGTACAAGCTACTGTAAAACTCACTACACCAATGAATTTCCGAGAAAATTTTATATAAATTTGATGCATCACATGCACCTATTCGCATTTGAAAAAACGAAAGTTGAATCCAATATGGTGGATCTACGAGGGCGGCTGGTGTAGATAACACGTGTCAGAGAAGCAGTACTTGATCAAATTTGTTTTGCATATGCTCACATTCATGTTCAGTTACATCTTAAGAAAGTAAAAGCAATTTTGTGACTAAGCGTTACAGTACTGTATGAATTCCAGATATATGAAGGCCCATAAATATGCAAATTACCCGTATGGGCCGCTAAAATTAGTACAATACACTTTGGGACGCGGAAAATTTTGCATTTAAATCAATTTTAGACGAATCCCGAGGGGATACTTCGCGAATATACCTTGGAAGTTCAGTGCTGACATCAAACAGTTAAGTTAATTCGGTTGTTCGCCAATTAAGATAATATAATTTGTAGTAAAAATGACAGTAAAAGGTAAGGTAAAGTAAATTAACTGAAAACATCCATGGTGTATAGCCTACACCAAAGTTTCTCACCCAGGGGTCGCGAAGATAAGCGGAAAAGATAAATATAATTAGAATTTAATACCAGAAAAAAATAAATATTATTTTGGATTTTGTTCCGATAGGCATTTTTTATTTTTATACATATTCCTAAGAACAACAAAAAATAAGTCTACTAAACATTTTCAACAGGTGCAGGGTTGTTTTAAAATCAATTTAAATGAAAGAGGTAGGATATGAAACTTATGGGAACTGTATACTGAAATACCAAAAAATGCTAATGCAACAAAATCTGCTTTGAAATACAATTAAAACTGAAAGCTAATGAGATATTGTCTGTTCACTCTAGGATGGAAGATTGTTTACAAACAACAATTGTAGTGCGAGCGTCAAAACCTTGCTTCTCACCCCTACATGGTTAATTCATGGTTGCCAGGCACAAGAATCTCCGAACCGAATGTACCTACTTCTGCACAGTCATGGACCAACTGCTATTACTACATAAATTGCTGCTTTTGAGATGACTGAGATATTAACGTTATGAAAAATTGAGTTAGTTATTATGTAATACAATCTTACATATAATGCACACTCAATTTTGTACAAGTGTTCTTGTTCGAAAGCGTGCGAAAACCTTGTACGCCTGGCAATATTGGAAGATGGCAGTTTGTGTTGTAAACAATAAACAGAGGTAGCGAAGACCGTTAGGTTCGCTGGACAGCGTTGTTTTTATGATAAGGCGACAGAAACATATTGTACTGATTGTAAACAAGGGCTGGGAATTTCGATGCGAGTATAGGTGGAAATATTCTCCCTACATATTGCCTGTTGGTGAAGGTTTGCAATGTTGCAAACTGCTAAGTGTAGAATTTCATACTAATTGAACGAGCTTTGAGAAGGATTAGTATGATGCAATAATTATAAATACTAACAACCATAGACTTAAAGTATTAGGAAATAAACCATGCTGCTGTAAGAAGAATATAATACACATTGAATTAAGTGTTCAAAGTACAATATAAAGCGAATTTTAACATTTAAACATTTTAAAGCTGTACACATTTGCCCTGTTTGGGTGCCCTTACCAGACACTGTGCAACACGAAAAAAGGCATTAAAATAGGTAGATCGAGCGTGAGCATGAACGCGGCTCTGGCCGGTATTCCTTATTAAGGTTTTCCTCAGTCCCACGAGGTGAATGACTAGATAGTAGCTTCTGTAAGGCAGGGGAGGATCCAGGACGGACTTCTTGAGGGCGGTGGGTTTTAATACTGCTACTTAGAGCTATTTTTAAGAGCTCCAAACTCTGGAATTGGGTTTTATTTAAATATATAAAATGAGAAAGGTTCCCTTCCTGGGGGCAATCGCCATGATCGCCCCCTGGATCCGCCACTGCTGCAAGGCCAGAATTGGGCCAAACACCGAGGCCTCAGAATTGGCGGGAAATATATTCCTTCAGAATATTATGTTGTCAACACTTCCACAAATATTATGGTGGTGGGTTCCGACATCCCTTTTTCGTTTATGTGTGTTTAAACTCATTATGAAGTAAATGTAGAAGTGTTTCTTTCATTCTCTTTCTTTCTTTCTTCTCATCTTTCTCATCCTTGCTCTCCTTTCCCCACCTTCTTAAAATATGAATACTATCCTCCTGTAATATTGTTTCTCTCCACGGCCCAACCGGTTTAAAGAGACCAACCTGATATAGTTAACTATTAGCAGAAGTGTACCAATAAATTCACATTAGAGACAGCGCCGTAACTTATATTTTTTTCTGGGGGGCAAGCATTAATATGTGTATTTGGGCCTCCTAGAAAAAGTTGTTTTTCTCATCTTGGCCCCCCCTCTTTCTAACTTTTTCTTACTATTTATGCCCCCCGGAGCCTGTCGGCCCTCCCTCACGGCAAGGTCTGCGGGGCCGTTACTTACGCCCTTGGGCCCATTCCATACATGACAAATTAATTAAGGGGACAACATTGACAAATCTCAAAGCCATACGAATAAATGTTATTTCTAGGGCCCCTAATAATAGACGTTTCTTACTGAAGTGGGCACAAGGCTCACTTTTGTTTTATTTACCTTTTGTGCGCTGCTTTATGTAATGTAGTGAAACTGTTTAATGCTTCATTTATAATTTCATGTTCGTATTGTATATGGATTAAGAAAATTTCGTCTCCAAATGGGCCCCTTCGAACGGCGGGGAACCTCCCTGGGGGGAAGTTGCCCCTCCCCTGTCCCACACAAGTTACGGTCCTGATTAGAGAAGAAGTAAACTCTTTCGAAATTTACGCAACTTGCAAATACCAAACCCTACTAGTGCTAAAATTGATGAGTTAGTTCCACTGTTACAACTGCTATAAGGGGAAAGTAGGGGAAGGACTGCTAAGATTCGCTGGCCAGGTTTTGTGTCAAAACACAGCGCCAAGCTACAGTGAACGGACAATACTTGAGCATAGTTTGGTTTCACTAGAGTGACAATGTTCACTTCAATCTTCGTGACGCGCAATATCAAGTCAGTTAAAATACTCAATAATTTTTTTAAACAAATGTCCAACTTTTTCTAACCAAAATTAGAAATCACTTTTTTATCATATGACCCAAAATTAAGGTAGTTATGAAGTTTTAAAATTTTCAAACGACCTCCATTTTGAAACAGTATGGATCAGATTAGATATTTGTAATGTGAACGAACTGAGCAAATTTGGTTTTAATTCGTTCACTTTTAGGGAAGTTACTGTATCTAATGTATACAAGAAATGTATTCTACTATTATAGATTAGATGGATATCGTGAGATCTCCGCAATATATGTATATTAATAATCCTGCACACGCTTATAAGGGGATCGCTAACCAGAGAATATGATAAAATTGTTATAGGAATTAGGTTAAGAACCACAGCCTTACATTACAAGCAAAAAACAGAAATTAAAATAAAGCATACCTGGCTGCTGACCTGAATTACTCGTATGGTCAAATCTTATTAATTAATTTCCTATATTTTCACAGTGTCGAAATTACCACGGTGCTTTGAGTCGGTTTATTCTCTCTTCGCACCAGATTTTACATTTTCTTTTAGCGTTTACATTAATCTTAAAATTACTGCTATTGTCCATATTGAGAAAACCACAGCAACATCTGTCCTCAACAAAACGTAACTGAAGTTTCGATATTTATCTTCTTGTGTCGGATTTAAAGCTTTGCTTTTTGATGTAATAAAAAGTAAGAATTCAAACATAAAAGAGAAAAGAGACAGAAGGTAAAAGCACAACTTAACAGCAATTGTTTACAGTTTTGTAGTCAATGCTTGTTGTGGTGCCGCGGTGGCTTAGTGGAAAAGCGTTTACAACTGGTGCATGGGGGCCTTAGTTTGATCCCAGCTCACGTCAAGTGAACTTTGTGGTGGACAAACACTGTGTGTGTGGGTTTTCTCGGGGTTCTCCCGTTTCCTCCCACTTTCTTCATTTCATCATTTCCTTCATTTCTCATCATCACCGTCTCCTTTAGCCTAGGCGGCATAAGCGATTGTTGAATACATTTATTTTCACTTTCATTTGGAACATTTAGCCAAATATTTGCATGATTTCCTCCAGTCTTGATATGTATTTTTAATATGGAAGTTAAGAGGCCTCATCCCGGCGAAATTAAAATACCGCTAATTTTACAGTAATTATGTGATATTTTCAAATAGATAAATGATAATCGAAGTGTTTAACAAGAGCGCCCTAGACAATATTATTTTACATGAGATACGGTTATCATAACTCACTTATCTGCTTTCGATTTCGAGCTATTTTGAAAATCGGCATTTATTTTCGCGTTTCTAAATGGCTGAAAGCGGAAAGCCACTAGGTGACTTCTAATAACGATACCTCACGCAAAATTATATTGTCTAGGGTGCTCTTGTTCCATATTTCGATTGTCTTTTATCTATTTGAAGATATTACAAAATTACTGTAAAATTAGCGGTATTTTAATTTCGCCGGGATGAGGCCTCTTCACATAATTGAATACTATAACCCTCTAGACCTGTAGTTCTCAACCTTTTTTTGACTGACGACACGCTTTCTGAACATCCAGGACATCGCGACACACTTGTTCGATATTTATTATCATTAGAGACCAGATGTTTAGGCACTAAAAACCTAGAAAATAGGCAGGCAAATAGACACTAAAAATTTAAAAAATAGGCAGTAAAATAGGCACTAAAATGTAGCTCGAAATAATGAAGATAAATACTCAGTATCATTAAAAAATAGATTCAAGTCATAAATAATGCACAAAGAATATAGAAACATACTTCTTTGTCAATATATTCTTTTATTGCATATATAAAAACGAAGCTTGCTATTCATTCCATATATACTGGGTGAACCTGGAAGATGTGCACATACTTCGGGAGGTGATTCGTGACATCAAAAGAATACAAAAAGTCCTCTTGTATGTTGTGGAATTCCACCTCGTATACGAGTGACAGGGGGGCCAACTTGGAATCGAAAATCGAATCCTGACAATTGGAGCGAGACATAAAGGTGTGTACATATTTTGGGAGGTGATTCGTGACATTCAAGAGGAATTTCTGTCTTCTTTTCATGTCACGAATCATCTCCAACGTATGTGCACATCTATCTGTTCCGTTCCAATTGTCAGGATTCGATTTTCGATTCCAAGTTGGCACCCCTGTAAATCGTACACGACGCGGAATCCCACATGCAACAGGACTTTTTATCTTCTTTTCATGTCACGAATCACCTCCCAACGTGTGTGCACATCTATCTGTTCCAGTCCAATTGTCAATATTCGAATTTCGATTCCAAGTTGGCATCATTATCACTCGCACACGACACGGAATTCGACAAACTACAAGAGAACTTTTTGTCTTCTTTTGACATCATTAATCACTTCGGAAGTATGTGCACATCTTTGAAGTTCACCCTGTGTATATATTGTAACGTACCACGTGCTTGTGTTTACAAACACCTAATATACGTATATATGTATGTATTATTTATGTTATATAAATTATATATTTTCCCAATGAAGGCTTATTTTGAAGAAAATGCATAGAATAGGCAACATTAGGCACTAAAGCAATTATTAAGGCAGTAAAGGTCGAAATAGGCAAAATAAAATTGGATTAAATCGAAACTATAACCCCCTATATAAACTTTAAAACGTTATTTTTGATTATATCTTTAATATTAAAGAATAGGCATTTTGCCTAACATCCGATCTCTAATTATTATTATTATTATTATTATTATTATTATTATTATTATTATTATTATTATTATTATCTATTATAATAGTGAAACCAATTAGTTTTCATAATGACTCTATATAGCACTGAGTATTACAGTCTGTCTCGATTTTAACGAATTATTATTAAATTCTTCATGATCTTTAAATCTAAAATTTCGCACACACCTACGTGACACACCAGCGTGCGCGACACATCGGTTGAGAAACCCTGCTCTCGACTGTCCAGGGGCCGTTACATTGTACAAGAGAGAAAAAATTTACGATTGAAACTTAACTTTTCACGTATTTTTTTTTTTTTTTTAACTGCAATTTCATTCCCAGTCGAAACTGGGCGGGCCACAGAAGGTAACGCCTTTGAATCTAAAAATTTAAATTTCATGCATAATTGAACGTATTTCGGGGAGCTAATAGTATCTTAGGTTTATTATAGAAAGCGAATCTAATAGCCTCCAAATAACTTTGCAATGTTTGAAAAAGAAAAACTTTCTGATCAATGTAGACGTGCTTCTGAATCCGTGATGAGGTTTCCGAATAAGTTATTTTGAAAATGTCAGAGTTACGATACCTGCGCCATCTAACGATAAGCAGACCTTCCGGACGAATCCACAGAACGTGATCATGCACAACTGATTCGTGTTATTTCTACTTTCTTTATTTTCATCTGTGCTTTCTTATCTCTTCTATACTTTTCTTTGTCGGAATTCTGAAAATCCAAAATAAATCTTTAGAAAGAATTACTTACATAAGAGAAAAATAAGTGCAGTTGTAGCTCGTTTAAGTGATACTTTTCTCCAATGATCCTTTTTTTTTTTTTTTTTTTTTTTTTGGCCCTGGGTCTGTTTGTAGAAGCAATATACGTATTTCAAAAATAGATCTTGGATTAGAGGGTCGTGACCTCTGAAGATTACGGTACTCAGAATCCTTGTAGACGAAACATTTCATAAAAATATATATTAAAGTTTTATATAATTTCTTCTCGCTGAATAGGATAACAAGTGTTCTGTTCACATCATCTTTGGTTTTATAAAAAATGAGATGTAATCTTTCAGTTTTACGTCCCACGATTATGCCGGATAAGCTAAAGAACACGGTGATGATGAGAAATGAATGAAAATGTTTTAATTAATAAAGTGGGAGAACTCCGAGGAAACCCACGCACTCGGTGTTTGTCCACCAGAAAATTCACTTGGCGCGAGCTGGGATCGAACCCGAGATCCCATGCATCAGAGGTGAACGCCAGGTCATAAAGAGTCTGGCGAGATTTTAGAACTCAATCATGAAGCATTTAATAAATTAAAATCAATTTTGCAACAAACTCTACCAAACAAAGGCTCCAGCCAGTAATAACAATACTCAGTTACTACATAGACGCTACTTTATAGATATTTATAGTCTTACTTTATTATAATTTATATTAATATTATTGATAAGAACTCAAACACGTGTGTCCGATGTCGCGAGCGTTCAGTAAAATACTTCGTCCGCAACATCGGACACACGTGTTTGAACCATTGTACTAGTCAGTAACTTATTAATAACATTTTGTTACCTACGAAGGGTTGACCGAAAATAAGGTTACAAAGTCTGCAGTCAAACCTGCATATATTATTTCATACAACCAATACAGCTAACAGATAGTACATACATAGGTTATTTTTCGGCATAGTCTTCTTATCGATTGAAGCACTTCTTGCATCGTAAAATGAGTTTGAAGATTCCTTCCTGGTAAAGAATCCTGCCTTTGCGTGTTCAGTCACGTTGTCACGAAGTGTTTCATCTATTTATCTGAAGCGAAGCGACGGCCTCCTAGGTGCTCCTCAAGTGCGGGAACAGGTGAAAATCCCTTGGGGCGAGGTCTGGACTATAGCGAGGGTTGTCAATGATGTCGTGTTCAAATCTGTTGATGACGTGCTAGGTCGATCATTGCATTCATCGTCGGTGACGTTTTCTTTTCCAGCTGCAAACTTTCGACACCATTCTGCGACATGCTGACGAGACATTACAGTCCCTCCGTAAACTTCTACTAGCTGCCGATGAATATCAGCCTCAATTACATGTTTCGACCACAGAAATTGAATAACTGAATGAAGTTCTTCGCGAGAACAGTTTCCCAAACGAGTCGCCATTTGTGTTTACCGACAACTAACGTCGTAGGTGGCGGCTGGCTGAAATTCTCCACACTTGCCACCTCCATGTAGCAAAGTAACTTCACACCCCTCATTCCTCTATGCAAAAAGAAACTCCAGAAATATTAGCTATGTAACCTTCGTTTCTGATTCTAATTCATAAATCTGTGCACATATTGGTATTTCATGTCATGATAGAAAGCGAAAAATATCACAAGTAAGGAAGTTCATGTAAGTTTTTAAATGACCGCCTCGTACAAATTGGCTCAGTAGGTTGAGTGGCGTTTGTGCAAAACAGAACAGGAAATCATTAGGCCTACACAACAAATTGGATGTGTAACACTAATGGTCGGTTGGTTGATCTGGAGTTTAGCGCCCTATTCAACAGTGAGACTATCTGAGATGAGGACCTACAGTTTAAGGTGGAATCGGAACCACATGAACTCCCACAGGGAATGTGACACTAATGTAATATCTAATAACGTAATAACATCCAATACGCGCTCAATATTTTTCCACATTCGTGTAAAACCAATCAAGTTTTAAGTTTTGAAGCTTATTGCTCTTGTACTTAACCCTGGCAGCACTGGGGTACCATCACTCGTAAGATCAGCGAAGGCAAGCAGTGCCACTCAAATATGAATAATGGTACTACTGTCAACCATGATAACACAAAGTCATATTAGCAAAAGTTGATACAAACAAAAATCTTCCGTTATGCGTATACTCATCTTCACAAACGTGCTTGCTCTCTATGCTTATTCCTGCGCTATAGAGCGGACTCTCCTACTGCATCCTGCTTGACTTGGAGTATATGAATACTAGCTTGTAATGACCATCTAGCACACGCAGTTAGGTGTTTTTCTACACAAGTATACCAAACCTGCCTTAAAGATAAAACAACGACATTTGTAGGAAACTTCTAAACTAGATCTACTCTTCGTTTTTGCTTAAGAATACCAACTGGAGCATATAATATGTTAAGTTGAAGGATTTTGATTTATTTGAGTGGAATATACCTTTGTGCATTAAATGAAAATAAAAATGATCGTAAAAAAATGGGTGGATCTTTACGTATTTGAGAAGTTTGAGTATGCGTTATATAGTTAGTCTACAGAGTATAAATGAAAATACTTACCAAGGCTCGACTTTTCCACAGACCATATAAGTTGTTTCGAGTAAATATCCAGTCCCAGTTCTTTCCAGCAAGCTGTATATATTTTACTTTCTCCAAGGTCTCTCTCCATTTTTTCTTTTTCTTTTTCTTTCTTTTTTCTTTCTTTTTTTTTTTTTTTTTTTTTTTTTTTTGTTAATTTATTTTCTTTAAAGGAATAAGTTTCCCTTCTCCTGTATTTCTTTCTTGTCCATCTCTAGAAGAATTTTGGAAGTTGGGTTTCCTTGACCAAGTGAATTCCTTGATTGAGCGCCAAACCTCGCACCTCAATATTCAATTGTCATCTTGCAAAGACTTTGCAACTTTGCAATCTCATAACGTCTAATTGCATAGTTCTTCAAGATTAATGGAGGAACTAAGAAACTTTATATTTTGTGAAATTTGCAAAGTGAAAAGTGAAACGTTGAAAAGTTGCTAAGATTACTGATGAAATAGGCCCGCAGTTACAATTTTTGTTTGCCTATTTTCTCCAACGGATGCATTCTGACAGGGAGATACGAACCAGGCCATTGTAAATAAAACACACTCAATTAAACATTGTTATGCTATTGGCAGAAGTTGTCGGGTACTAATCGCCGAGACAAAGTAATCCTGATTCGCTTGTGTATCGGACACTTTCATATCACACATTCCTATTTAGTGTGTGGCGTTAATCGTTAGTGTTGTCAAAAATGAATCCTGGATATTCTGAGCAGTGTTTCTTCCAAACATGTTTTTGGGGGGCACTGCCCCCCTGAAGCTCTGAGAGTAGCCCCCGGAGGAGACCAAAATAATATGTCTATAATGTAATAATAAATAGAATAGTACCCACAGTGCCTCCCCGGAATATTAAGCATAGGCGGCGCCACAGTGGGTGCAGTGGGTATATTTATTGTTTCCTATGTTTAGATATATTTGAGTGACTTATTGAGTTTCTCATAAGTTACTTGCTATCATACAGTGTTTTTCTAGTATTTTTTTTTTTTTTTTTTTTTTTACTAAAACTTAGTGATTATTTTTGAGATCTTAAGGCTCAATAGTGCAGAGCAAGGTGCTTGAACAATCCTCCATCTACAGTTCTTGATTGGCTAATGTGGTTGCAAGAAGCTGAAAGAGAAAGAGTGTATGTGAATTTCTACAGATTGATAAGAAACTTTTGAGTGATTGCGGTTATTATTTGCTCATGCGAACGGAGTTTCTCTAAGATGAATTATGTCAAGTGCAAACTAAAATCGACAAGTGAGCATAGATATTGAAGATATATTGAAGATGTCATTGAAGAATTTAAAGCCATAGTTCCATTTAACAGAAGAGTATCCTTATAAAAGCTCTTGTAATTGATGCTATTGCAATATATATACAGTACAACTCCTCAAATCCGAACTCATTGGGGCTGAAGCCTGTTCGGATTTCGGGCTGGGTTCGGATTACCCGGGAAATAATATTGTGTACTTATTTCGTCACTGAATTGGCGGTAAAACAACGACTGAGGTTAGACAGGGTGACCCAGTGGCCGAGAGGGCAGTGACCTTGACTGGCGGGTGTACACTCATGTCCAAAATGATTGTCGCATATCTATAACTGTCTTCTTGTAAGAATATAATTAGATAATGATTTTGAATAAGTATTAAGTCTAAAAATGTTAAAACCTTAAAAAACTAAATTTGTGTGATTAAATCTATTTTTTTTTCATTTTCCAGCTGTAGTTATTTTTTTTTTCTCCTGAGAACGTGTTCGGATTTGCCGGGTTTTCGGATTTCCGGGGTTCGGATTTGAGGGGTTGTACTGTATCCTTATACACTTAACAATTCTGATATTTCTCGGATAAATCCGTAACTCTCACACATGTGTATCTATGTATGAACTTTCTTTAAATATGTAGGCCTACATAATAGATTTCATTGCGTACCATGTTAATATTCTTTACTATGTCTTATCCCTTCCCAGCTTGCACTCCAATATCAAAATCCTAGTGCCGCCTATGATACTAAGTGTGGCCCCCGGAACATTTTTTTTTTTTCTGAAAGAAGGACTGATTCAGAGTACTTTGATATTCCAGTAGAATGTCAAGAATATACTCGAACTTCAAAGTACGTTTAGTCCTCGAGCCTCAATCTAAAAGTCTTAAATGAAATTTTGACGGATAATGTCGACTTCAGTGTCAAATTTTCATTTTTATTTGTTAGATTAGAATAATTGTTAACGTACTCTGAAGTTATTCTTTCCATCTTTTCCCTGTCATATGTTATTGTTATTTTTAAATCATTTTCTTGTTACATGTTATACCTTCACATTTATTCTTTTAGCCTTTTCGCGGCCTTTTCTAAAAAGGAATATATATATATTCTAATCCTTATATTCGGCTTACAGTTCTTCAAAAGTTTTGTCTTCAACTTGTAATCGCAAGTTTTGTCTTCAACATGTATCGGCTATTGGCTTTATCGTGATATGGATAAATAGCTGTTGGCGTCCTTGCTTATTCATTATCGATCAATCAACCAATTGGTATTTATCTCACCTTTATCCTTGTTTTCCTTTTATGTGGAAATGATGTAGACCAAATATTTAAGAACTTTGCCCCCGTTTGTGTTTACGTTTGACCTTAAATATGGTCAGAAATACAAAACAAAACAAAAAAATTAGTTTTTATAAGAATTTCGTGGAAATTTTGTTAGTATTTTCTATAAGCTTGCATAAATGTTTGAATTATGAAACTTAAACATCCCCAATTCAGATAATATAATAATCAGTAACAACATTTTGCCGTCGTTAAAAAAGTTCAGTTACAATGTAGTTTCTTTGTAGCTACGAGGTTAGCGTATGCATCTTTTAAGTGGGAAACTTGGTTTGATTTGCAGTGGAAGCTCAAGTGGTTCGAATGAAACGTTAAGGACATTTCATATAGCCTCGGTGCTGAAAGATACTCAAATAATCAAATTGACCCAATTAAACTTAGGACTTTTTAAGTATCATATTCTTTCTATAATCTCTCAGCTTTTATGAAATGAAATAAAATCTTTGAGTTTAACTTCCGACAATTACCGTATATTCTTTAGGCTAAGGGAGACGGATAATTAAGGCAAGTGAATGATGATGGAAGAATTGGTGGAATGAGAATGTGAAAGTAAACTGGAGAAACCCGAGAAAACGTATGGACATGATGTTTTTCACAAACCTAGTTGGTCGGGGATTTCTCTATTTTTATATAATAGCTGTCCTCCTTAAGAGGCCTCATCCTTAAGAGGCGAAATTAAAATACCGCTAATTTTACAGTAATTATTTGATATCTTCAAATAGAAAAAAAAGATAATTGAAATGTGAAACAAGAGCGCCATAGACAATATTATTTTGCGTGAGGTACCGTTATCACAAGTCACCTCGTGGCTTTCCGTTTTCAGCCGCTTAGAAACGCGAAAATAAACGTTGATTTTCAAAATAGCTCAAAATCGAAAGCAGATAAGTGAGTCGTGATAACGGTATCTCATGTAAAATGATATTGTCTAGGGCGCTCTTGTTCCACATTTCGATTATCTCTTATCTATTTGAAGATATCACACAATTACTGTAAAATTAGCGGTATTTTAATTTCACCGGGATGAAGACTCTTAATATTGTCAATCAATTGTCTTACTCTAATATTCACAGTTTTTCATTCTACATAGAGGAAAAAAGCGTATGTAGCATACGTAAAAGACGTAGGTTATGTGCGTAAGTCCTCTAGTTTTTGGACTTGACAGTACGACTATAGGTAATATCCTGGAGAACACTTATGTTTTATAATACTTTTCGTATAAATGTTCCGTTTATACGTACTTTCTGTACGAAATAAAGATATGTATACAGGAGGTCAGGATCTCATTTATAGATGAATGTATATAATATATAGCTGACATATGTACGTAATATACGAAAGACTGTTGGATGTCAGACATCCTGCAGTGGCATTATGTAGCACCTAAGCGAGAAAAGGGCAGTATGAATAACGTATGTTCCGTACAAATTTCCATAGTGAACATGTAGATTCCGTATATTTGTATAATATACCGCTGTCCGGATAACGGATTTTTTTTCTCAGTGTACTATTCTTTAAATATTAAAGGAATTTGATTTTACGCTGTTTGTCCTTTGTGCCCATGTATTATAGGGAGCTAGCTTTAATGCGAGGCTGAGGAATTCAGAGTTGATTGGCAGGTTCCCCACCCCGTCGCCAAGAAACGGTCACTTTGCGAGTGCATTGTCAAAAAATTCAGCTAATACTCACTTAATTCAAAGAGTTTATGCAATTATGAAATCCTTATCGAAGATCCCTGTTTACGTGGACACACGCAAAATAGGCTGTGATAACAAATGCTTCAGTTTTTTCTCCCTCGCTTCTTCGTCGCACTGCACTATGGCCTTCCTTATTACTTCTCTAGCTTCGCTGTGTATAGTTTGCCTTCTCTTACACTGTGAAGCCATTGTCAAATAAATAATAAGCAACAATACCGCAACCACAACAGCACCCAATAACCAACTCACACTAACTCTTCAGAATGACATTCATGTGACAAATTTTTAACCCTGGCAACGCTGACATATAGAAGGAGGGTATGGGAGTATTGCAAGAGTCAGGCAGAAAAATTGTTGAAATTTTTTCCCCTTTACTTCAGCCCCCGCTGGTAAACAAGCTAGCTCCCTATAATATCTGCCCGTCTGAAAGACAAAATAAATCTCAAAAATTACCTGATAGATGCCATCAATTTTGACCAGGATGTAAAGAGGCTAAATCAAGTTAGGAATAGAGTTCGAATATTATATTCAAACAAGAAGTGGTGTTGATTAGCCATTTGCAGTTTTAACATCAATCCCTATAGAGCGAAAACCGTTATAGATAGCGAAAAAACAATTTCCTGTAATCTATTAAGTGTCCTAAGAACCCTTAACTCTCTACTAAAATCGAAAGTGATACAAATCTATTACAACTTCCGGTTTCAATAGTGATGTACATGGAGCAAAAATGATAAGAGATAGCGAAAAGCACTTTATTTTATTTTCCGAATTTATTTAGTATCCAAAGAATATGTACTGTCTTCTCTTGTATCCTTTCAATTAAATAAGAAGTGGCGGAAATGAACCAGTTCCGTTTTTATTGTTGATCGCTTAGAGTAAAAATGGCAGTAGATATAAGAAGCGGTCTTTTGCAACCAATTAAGCGTCCCAAAAATATATTCCATTTGCACTATATTCTCTTTATTAAAAGCCAAAGTACATCTAACCCGTATACCACTATCCCATTTACCTATTCATATATTTCCTTAATTTATGGCTTAAAACTTTGGTGATTCATGTTTATATGAAGAGATATCAGTTTTCAAGCCATAAATTATATGGTGTATATAGCGAGAAAAGTTGAAGCTACTGGCCGGCAATGGTGTCACGCAAGAAGCAGTTGAAGGATTAAACAGCGCCTCATCATATTTAGTGATGAAATTTGTTGCTAACGTAGTGCTAAACTTCATTGTTTATGGGTGTCAGCGGTATCTTGCACGGTGCATGCGGCAACAATACACATATTTAACGATAGAAATCATGATTTTGGGAGCCATATCATAAAATTAACCATTCATGTTTAATTCTTATTGAGAACATTGACCACTGCAGTGCACATCCAAAATATCAACTAACCGTGTTTTGTTGCTGTTCCTGCAAAACCAGAGATCTCTCAACAGGGCAATGACCGCTCCCTCCCGTGGTATTCACAATAACCAGACCTGATCTCCATTGAACATGTGAAGAGCTCAATTGAAACGTGTTTGATCCAGTCTGCAATTCCGGAGACAAATCTTAACTAACTGCATCACTAGATGCAAGAAGCGTTTAACACAATTTATCAGGATGCCAGGGTAACATCCGTAACCTTTACGATCGTGCGTTCAAGTTGAAAGAGAGTACATAATGCACTAAGTGGTTTCTTGGTATATATCGTGTTCTATTCATAGGTGAGGGTCATGTTCATATGACTATATATAGTGTAAAGCCTATAATTTTTAGGTATGTATAACATTTCATACACCTCACAACTTAATTTCTGGCTAACAGCTCTTAAAATAATAATTGATTATTTAATAAGGTGATAACAATCAGTATTTTCTACAAGAATTTTTCAATAGTAATCACATAGATACGAAAGAATATTGAATTGAGTAGCTTTGTATTGATCTTCGAATATCTTTTCATTTATTTAAGAAGGGTTTATGTTAAAAGTAGTATTTTGTTAAAGATGGAAGATCAATCACAAATAAGAGATAGGATTGGTTCAGTAATCCAAATTTCTCATTCTGATGGCTCTTCACTTAAGCCGCAACTTTTGTATGCTATATTGAATACCGAATTTAGACAACTGTCTTCAGTACAGCAACAATGCATCTCTCAGATAATCAACGGAGCGGATGTATTGTGTCAAATTAAATCCGGTATACAAAAAATAGCTGTGTATACTTTAGCATCGTTACAAGAAGTGAAGCCAACAGAAAATCAACTCTACGTTTTGGTCCTGTGTCGCACCAGAAAGCTACCGAACCAGATTACTGAAAGACTTCAGATATTATCAAAGTATATGCCAAGTGTTAAGGTGGCATCATTTTTTGGAGGATTTCCCATAAAAATGGACCTTGCAATATTGAAATATGCAACGCCACATATTGTTGTAGGCACTGCAGAACGAGTGAGGAACTTAGTAGAATCAAGAGCACTAAATGTAGATCACCTCAAATTCTTTATTCTTGATGAGTGTGATGAAATAATGAAGAATCTGAAATTTAGAAATGACGTTCAGGCCATATTTTGCAGTACACCAGGAGATAAACAAGTTATAATGTTTGGTAGCGCATTAACAGATGACATTCGATCTCTATGCAAGAAGTTTATGAGGCATCCGATTGAAATCAATTCTTTTGGATTAATTCATCCTTACTTCTTAAATTTAGAACAAAAATATGTCGCTCTACAGAAACACCAAAAGAATCGTATACTTCTTGAACTATTACGTCATTGCCAGTTCCAACAAGCAATGATATTTGTGACATCCACCGATAGATGTGAAGCTTTAACAGAAATGCTACGCCAAATAGATTTCTCCGTTATCCAAATATATGCAGCAATATTACAGAATACTAGCTTATCTATGTACAAAAAGTCCAAAGATATGCAAGGGGACATAATAGTGGCAACTGACTTGTTCAGCCGAGGATTATATACACCAAAAGTAGACTTGGTCATCAACTATGATGCCCCATCTAACACCAACATGTATCTTCATCGGGCAGCACATGCTGGACATTCTGGAGAAAACGGTCTGGTCATTACATTTATTGGTAGCAAAACAGAAGTTGAAATTATCATAGAATTACAGGTTAATTTTGGATTTGTGTTCACAGAAATGCCACAAATTTATCAACAAATTTCTAAAAACAATTACGAAAGTTTCCTTAATGTCTAGATTTGAGTTATTGTTTGTGTTCTTTGTTGAATTATTCCACGGAAATAATTTGAATTTGTTCCTACAATAATTGACCAATTTCACATGTTATTCGTTGTGATATAAAGAGAACAGGTGAATAATTTTATTGTATTAATTATATAGTAAATTGATGAGGTATAGGAAAATTATGCTGTAACTTATTAGTCAAAACAAAAGAGAATTCAATTTTGAATAGAAAATTCTTTCGACTCTTATTTTTTAGGTTTAGTTTCTAATAAAAATATTGTACGTTCCACAATATAGAATGTAAGATGAAAATGTGATAAATATGTATTCAGAAATGATCTCTCGAATTAACCCCAATTGACACCTACATCTCAAAGGCGAAGAAAAAACACACAACAAAATGAAAGCGAAATTATCGCAAAAAAACTACAACTTGAAAGCGAATCACTTTAGCGTAACCGCAAAAGAGTTTAATCATAGTAGCACAGTCACTTACGAATACATGAAAGACACTATGACACTCAAAAATCTGTAAATAAAGTAATGTACTGTATGTTAACAATCGAATTTTCATTATATTTTAAGCATCCACCTTGCAGCTGTCCATTACAATTATAGATTTAGTGAAATAATATGGTTTCGCAAGGAAATAAAAGTGATATTTATTACATAGACTGAATAAAAAGTAGTAAGTGTTGTCACGTAAGAGGTATGAGTCCGATTAACCATAAATATTCGATACTGTTACCATAGGCGCCGAGTTTGGGGGGCAGGACACTTTTGCCCCCCCAATATTTAAAGGTGGGGTCCTCTCCCCCCTAATATAACCCAGTTGAGGAAGAATTAACAAAGAGGAGCAAGAATTTCTGTCGTGAATATCGTCGTGCCTTTAATTCAATATTAGGAACAGCCTTCTTATTCGATAGAAAGCGCCGTTTTCAAAACGATGTTTAATAGAGCACTGAAACTTCAACCAACACTATGGCAACACTGATGTGACTAGTGAAGATCAATGTGGTGCAGTGAAGTTCCCAGAATTTGAACTTGAATTTGTTTTATACTTACTTTGTCCGTATGTCTGTCCCTCCGTCCGCTAGGAAGCCAAAACAATCAACAACAGCTTGATATATCATCATCAATTTTTGGACACAATTTGAGAGTCAAAGGATAGGAATCGAATTTGTTTATAGAACTGATATTTAAGTCGGAAATGATAGAAATCAATCATTTCCGGTTTTTACCTTGATCACAATAGAGCATTAAACTTTAATAGATGGTGTCTGCAATTGATTAAATATTCCAATACAGTAATACATTTCATTCCAATCATTAACTATCTACTAAAATAGGGAATGATAAAAATCCACTAGAACTTTCGTTTTCAGTGTTGATCTATCTAGAGACCAAAAACGATCAGAGATAGTGAGAAACAGATTTTTTTTTTTTTAAAGAATCGATTTAGAATTCTAAGAATAGATAGTATTTTCTCTTTTAACTCTCTATTCAAACGAATTCCGGCTTTAAATCTCTATTTAAACCAAAATAAATCAGCCGCTTAACGTTGATCTATAGATTATAAAAACGGTAATAGATAGCAAGAAGTGTTTTCTACAATCAATTAAGCGTTTTAAGGACATATTCTGACTCTATTCTTATCTCTGTTCTAAAACTAGAAATGGTAGAAATCAATTACCACTTTTGGCTTTAATTTTAAATGACAAAATATTATGTCATATAAATCAAGATTCTTGAATAACGCACACATAACAGTACTAATTCTTTATCATTGTTAGAGGATACGGTGACTCGGTGGTAGAGCGCTTGCTGGTGTGTGGGATCCCTGGTTCGATTCCCAGCAGAGTAAATTTCTGGTGGACAACATCGTGGCCATGGGTTTTTCCTGTTTCCTTCCACATTTTCAATCCATCCATTATTCCACCATCATTCACCTTGTTGTAATCATCCGTCTTCTTTAGCCTAACGGGCATAACTGTGTGATGTTAAACTGAAAGATTTCATTTCCTTTTTTAAAAACATTGTTAACAGATCAACCGATCACACTTCAAAGTTTTAAGTACCGAGTCACCTCGTTTGGGATTTAAGTAAATCTTATCTAATTGGACAAGGTCACAAATAGAGATATAGATATACCCCGGGACAGTTGAAAATGCCTATGCTCTTCAGTTAGACTCGACTCCAGAGTGGTTCTAGCGTTGGGATCTGCAACCGAATCTCTAAGACCATTTGAATGTAGCAACCGGCTTTTTAATGCTCTCCTACCAACATCAAACCCGGAGCTTCTAGAACCAAAGACGCCATTCACCAGACCTATGAGAAGGGAATTCTTCATAACTTCTGTGTTGCATAAGCGTAATGTTACCCACTAGAGAAGTAAAGTTTACTCGCCTCGTCTCATTTCGTTTCGTAAATTATTGTTAAAAATATAAGCCGTAATTTTTTCTTCATTTCATCTAGAATTCATCATAACCCTTCCTCGCCACGAGAGGTCTACGAAAAGTGTAATACAACAATATATTAGAATATATTCTGCAATCACTTGCATATGTTGATAAATTCTCTTTATTGTATTCATACAGTTATTTATCAATAATAGCTGAACCTGCGCTGTCTACTCAGCGCATCGTTCTGTTATGACCATGAATCTTCTTCCCACTGTGTATGTCTCCTTACTCACACAAATAAAGGACAGGAGAATCATAAAGGAAGTGAATTGGTATCTATAAATGTTGGACTAAGTTTCTAGCAAATTTGTAGAAGTAACACGATATCAAGTGGAAATATTTTTATTTCTAATAAATCCATATCCGTCCTAGGACGCCTCATTGCGTCTCTTGAGGCTTTTGAAGTTACCAGAATCCAATAGATTTTGCCATTCTGATTTAAGCAAAGCGCCTGCAATGTCCGTCAGCCCGCAATACGTAACTTCTCTACTGGTTACATAACACCATAGTTTCGCCCTGCAACAATGTTAATCCCTTTCCTCATGTCGTGCCATATATGGCACACCCCCTTCTTTTCACTTTAGCTTTTGTGTAATTTATCAAAGGCGCCAAATGGCTGTTTCTTCTGTTGTGTGAGATATTGACCTGTACGAATAAGAAATTTTGGTGCCATGTGGCATGTTCTTCGTGAATTGTATTAGGGGAAACACGTTGACGTGTGGTTTTTGTGGATTTTTGCCTATGGCATACTTCATAAGATTAGGCTTTTTCTTAAACAGATACAAGAATGTCTGAGTGAAGTCTCCAAAGAAGAATTCTTGACAGTGGATGAGTAAATCATTCCATTAAAGTGTAGATCATCAATAAAACAATATAACGCTAAGAGACCTCATAAATGGGGTTATACAACATTTGTTCTGAGTGGAATTTCAGGTTTCAGTTATGATTTCGAAATATTTTCTGGGGCTAAAAGTAATGTTGTTCCTAGTTCAGCTCCAGACTTAAGTGATAGTAGTAACGTTGATGTTTGGTTGACTCAGTTTGTACCTCGAAATATAATCCACAAAATATTCTTTGGAATAGGTTTACAAGACTACCCTTAGAATTGTATTCCTGAGCACTTCTAGGAAAGTTTACCTTACTGCATAGTGTGCCATATATGGCACGTACTTATTTCTCGTCAGAATTAAGTGAAAAATCTAAAATTCAAGTTTTAATTCCTTTTTCAAGTTTCCATATGAGGATTTTCAATACTGATTACTTTTTCGCTGAAAGAAAAAAAATCATGCAGAAAGATTATTTCGAAACGACCCTTAAATGTTGAATAGAACAATAACGACACGGTTTTTGAAAAGTTGAATAAGAACTGGACATTCTACACAAAATTTGGAATCAAGCAGCGAAATCTGTGCGTTTCTAGCACTTGTGGTTTTCGATATCTCACTGTCGAAAGGATAGGCGATAAACATACTCGTATAAACCTAGCGCATATATATAGATATAGATATATTTAAATAGGTTGTTTCAAAACAACACCGACACCGTTTGGGAGGTGTTTCCTCCTGACACCAAGATAAGACAAACAGTATAGACCATCCTGGGTGCACAAATGTTTTTTTTTTTTCGAAATTATAGCCTGCCGAAAACATGAAAAAATGAACTTTAAAAGTCCATAGCTCCAAAATTACGGGACACACTGTAGTCGGGCTAAGACTTCACTTAGGAACTAGTATGTTCCCTATCCAAATATCCATGTTTCAGAAACCTGCGGTACTTCTGCAACAATTTTTATAGAGGTAGTTGGTGAGTACTTCAAATTATATACCTGTAGTCAAACTCTACAAAAATGTTGCGTGAATATCTTAGAATTCTCAAACACGGATTTGGATAGGGCACATATTAGTTCCTAAGTGAAGTCTTGACAAGACTACGGTAGGTCCCATACTTTTGGAACTATGGATCTTTAAAGTTCATTTTTTCATGTTTTCGGCAGCCTATAACTCCGAAAGGAAGCATTTGTGTACCCAGGTTGGTCTATACTTTTTGTCTTATTTTGATGTCAGGAATCATCTCTCAAACGTTGTCGGTGTAGTTTTAAAACACCCTTTATATATATAGATAGGGAGAACCCTCCGCTATAAAACAATGAAGAAACAAAGATCCTACACACACAATGTCGACCACAATGCACTGAGAATCGGAATGGGTATGATATGGCGTTATTACCAGACGTGTCGGAAAATAACGCCACTTGCTTTACAACAACGGAAAGGTGTTAGAATCGTAATGAGATACATTTTGAACGCAACTAAACAATGTTCTTGACAATGTGCTACCTGCTTTGCTGGTACACAAAACTCGTCCAAGTTATAGTTATAATACATATCGTTAGTAGCTTGTGATGATTGCGAAACTGTTAACCTAACAGCTGCAGTCATATGGGTCACTACTCGTTGGAGCCAGACAACAATGCACAACCATCGTTACACAATGTTCACAAGCCACTTTTAACAATGCTGAGAGTATCACATGATTCGTGAAACCAAATCTTGTATTCAATACACTGAATCCACGTTTTAGGACCCCTGAGATCATACTGATATCCTCCACAACTCCCACCGAGCATGTCTCCATCCTTATTCCCCTTAGAGGACACTTGTTTCTTCGTGCCGGAAGAAGTGGAAGGGCCAGCTTTTGCGAACAGGTCTTCTGTTACCAATACTTCCCTGGCAGTAAGAGAACGCTCCCCTGGGATGAGATTTGCTCCTATTTATTTTAGGTGTAGAAGGAAGCTCGTGGATGGAGTGGGCACTCGGTGGTGTTGAAGGAGAGATGGAGGCTGGTCATGTGATTGGAGGTGTTGGTTGAGGTTGCTGTTGCTCTGAGAAATCATTTGGGGAAAATGCTACATCGGGTATAGCATTTTTGTTAAAAGAATGCGTTGTAGGGTTGAAGCCTGAAATTGTGTTCTGAAGTGTTGATGAACGGAACCATGCCTGTGAAAAAAGTTTTGGAAAATGCAGCTTCCCAAGTGTTCTTCCGGGATGCGTTCGTCAATAACTGTCTACTGCTTTAGAGCAGTACACTTTTAACGATTTGAAGAAGCTCTTGTCTAGAGGTTGAAGTTCATGGATGCAATGTGCAGGCAAGCACAGCAGTTGAATATTCATGGTCCCAACAGCATTTAAAATGGTAATACCAGGATGACTGCGATGCAATCTACTATAAGCAGTGCTCGGCCAGAGATCCGATGTCTGTTGAAATGTTCCAGAATTGTACGAAATTCTTTCTTTGTAACACAGCCTTTAGGTGTCATTGTATAGGTGTTACCTCTAGGAAAATCATCACCAAACTTTTTTTCATACTTTCCCTTGTATAACACCATGGAAAAATCAAACTTTAATACATTGGTGCACGCAACACTCACAGTTTCACCTTTTTCGCCATGTGTGACATTAAGTACTCGCTTTGTCCCTTTGCGTGCCAGAAATTTTAGGCTGCTACTGTACGTTAATGTAGCCCAGTTTCATCTGCATTGTAAATAAGTTCAGGATTGTCACGTAAGTTCATAGCATCAAGCGTATTTTCCAATATCACATACAATTTGTTCACTATAATTCTATTGAAACGCATGAGTTTACTATAGCTCAACTTTTCCGCCTTTCTGCACACGATATATGGGTATCTTGTCATGAACGCGTAAAATCAGTTTTTTTTCTGGTTCTACCACTACGAAATGGATTAATTATGGCGTTCTCTTCATATATTCATACACGGTCTCACAAGCATTTTTTCTAGTTAAACCAAATCCAATTGTTTGTAAACGAATTATTCTCTGTTTTAATTCTTCTTCCAGTTCCTGTGACAATACAGAGCTGTGACCAAGTTTTCGAAAGGGCTTCTTACCCTTTCGTTTTCCCCAATCTCTGCGGGGAATGTAGTTAAACGCACATGCAGCCCTTGCAATTTTCATACCCTGCTCGATGGTAGTGATAGCTTGACGTGAATCATTTTCATACCACATAGCCTGTATGTTTTGTATGTTTTGATATTTTCTTGCCATCTGGAAAAGCAAATGAACAAAACACCACACGTCTCACATTTTATAGTCACTTTGACAAAAAAAAAAAAAAAAAACTTTTAACACTAGAATTAGTTTCGATTAGCGATTAGATGGAGTGGCGTTATTTCCCGACGCGATAATGGCGTTATTTCCAGAAGCAATAGACTTTGTTTTGACCATTCTTTCTATCCTAAGAATAACGGTCTTTGCATATTTTATCTATATCATACTATTATGCAAATATTGCCCTATCGACGCATACCTTTAGTAATAGCAAAATCTTACTTTTACAGAAACAATTCGCCTACCTCTTTTGACACACTAAAAATTCGCTAGTTGTTTCCTCTACTCCGCCACTGCCACGTCAACACTTGTTCACTGTTTTCTCTCTACTGACGCGTGGCTGGCCTCTAGTCTTTGTGTCTACAAAGACAACGGACATCACTGTTTATCACACACCCATAAGTAGTCACCTTACGAACCATGTGTTCATGCTAGCACCGTGGAAAGTTTTAAATGGCGTTATTAACCAACTGGCGTTATTTGCCGAAGTTACCATATATATATACTATGAATGTTGTCAATACTAAAACAATGTTTGAGACAAATTTTTCATCTCTCTCGTTTCTCGTCTCGAAAAGGAGACGAGAATTCTGTCTGGCCTCGTCTCGAATTAAAAAATGTACTTCTTATCTCGACTCTCAGTTCGTTTTGGAGATATGAATCGAGACAAGATGAAAGTTTTCTCTTCTTGTGTCAACACTACATAAGAAAAATGAAATGAAATCTTTGAGTTTTACGTCCCACAGTTATGCCGGTTAGGCTAAAGGAGACGGTGATGATGAGAGATGAATGAAATGGTGGAATGAAGAAAGTAGGAGGAAACAGGAGAACCCCGAGAATACCCACGCACATGGTGTTCGTCCAACCACCCGAAGTTCACTTGGCAGGAGCAGGGTTTGAACCCGGGACTCCAAGCACCAGAGGTGAACGCTCTACCACTGAGCCACTGCGGCCCACAACACTACATAAGAGTGTAAAATCAAAGTTATCAGTAAAATTAATGACCGATAACCTGGTATGTGGGTAGCACGCAGTGGTGGATCTAGGCCGGGACCGGAGCGTCTAGGCCATCCAGTTCTTTTTTAAGTAAAGAAATAATTTAAGCTATTATTTATATATTTCGGAAAATTTATAGTAAATATGATATATCTATCATAGTTTGGATTCTGACTAGGTCCCCAGTTTGTATCTTCTAGATCCGCCTCTGGATAGCAGGAGTAGTATGTAGCTGACAATTCTGACTTTTTTGTAACGTATGGGTCAAGAAGCATTGTAATTTTTAATTGTCGTTTTAACTATCTCCTTTGTTCAGTCATCCTTTGAATGCATAAGTTATTTTGTAACTAAACCAGTAAAACCAATTTGTAATTGGCGGTTTAAAAAAGTATGTCCACTCAAGTCAACATTTAATATCATAACTATAGAAGGAATTGGTCATATATTATATTCAATTTTGAGTATATATTATTATATAATGATAATACTAATTTAGTTGTCAATACTCCTTGTGTTTAGTATATTTAACTTTTTTGTACGACAGACGAAAATTTCAGACTGACAAACAGTTATCATTTGCTTCCATTTATCTAAATTTCGTCTTATTAAAAGGAATCATCATTCCTGAGCAACAATCATCAATAAAACAACATATTCAAAGAAGTTAATGTTTCTTTCTTTTCTGGAAGATTGCTACGAAGTAGAGAGACAAGAAACTGCAAAACTGATTTGCGAGCAAAAGAAAAAAAAGGTGCAGCGCATGCGCAGATGAAAGACATAAAAAAGATCTAAGATGCTGTCGTTGTCGCAGTAACCGACATTAATCTTAGAATAACAGGAAAGTCTTATTACTCCCCTCTTGTTTCCCGAAATCTCTTCAGTAAAAGGATTATAATGATGTTTCATCTTGGAGTTAGAATTTTGTTGATAAATCTCTTTGATAAGAACAGGAGAATTCAAAGTGGCACGAATTACATTGCAGACAACAGTTTTACGAGAATTAATTATTTACTGTTTGGAAGAGCCAGACCGAGATGAAGTTATTTCGTATTCAGAATTGCACTACTAATAATAGACACTGACAAAGGCACTTATTTTATAGGATTAAGGATTCTTGATGATGGTGACGTATCCAAATACAGTTCCTCTTTAAGAAGGTCAGGATATACAATAAGGTCTTTTCTAAATACATATATCTACATATTTACTTTTCATGTTTCTATCTTAAACTACTCAAATTGAGTTCCGATGTTACAGTAAATTAAAAGCTATGAAACAACTTTCTGCCTGGTTTCGAAGATTCATTGAGTGTCTGTTTCAGGGATGGAAAACTTGCGGTCCTAAGGCAATGGTCTATTTGTGTAAATGCTATTTTTGTTTTCCGGCTAACAAAGAGGGTTACGCCCTCTGTAGGGGAAGAGATGCAGAAATATTATTGCAGTCAGAACAAACAATAGATGGGATATGGGTGGTTAAGAGAAATAACTTTATTTATAATCAATTTATAGATTATTACGGATTTTAACCATAATCACCATAATCATTATTAAAGTGCAATAGGTACAAATGAAGGAGAAGCATCAAAACTGGATGAAAGTAGATGAAATTGAATGAAGTACCGGCCACATCAAAACACATAGGTTCTGTTAGTAAGACAAATGTGTGTTAGCTTCTCGCCTTACTACTTTAGCTAATGGCTACATTAGTGTCGAACATCAAACTTTATATTCAGTTTTCTTATAATTATCAAAATCTTATGAACTTAGTTTATGCAACATTTAAAGAACATTCCACAGAAAGGACATTCAATGATCGTTCATTGATCATTCAGGCTTCTCGCCTAGAGGTGACGCTAGGCATTAATGAAAACGATGATGCCCTGTTAGAACGGTAGGTGTTACGGTGCATATGATGGCCAGACATGAGGGGGAAAATGCTAAATTTTATTAGAAATATAAAATATATGAGAAATATAATTCTGAAGTAACATATATCAAATAATAATTTACTAAAAATTTAACATTTTTCATGTAAATTATTAATGTAACCATGTGACTAATAACTATTAAAAAAAAAAAAACTCCACAAAGAGGTCCATTCAAAACTATCATATGCTGCTTTATTTGGAGAAAGAGCATTGTCAATATCCACAATGAACGGAAAAGGTTCCCCGTTCTTAATCTATATCACATCATAGAGTTTGGGATGAAAAGCAAAAATCCTTTGGGCCTCCATTAACATAAAGCGTACACAACATGGACATTCACTGAATGATCAATGAACGATCATTGAATGTTCTTCCGTGGAATGTTCTTTAAATGTTGCATAAACTAAGTTCATAAGATTTTGAGAATTATAAGAAAACTGAGTATAAAGTTTGATGTTCGACACTAATGTAGCCATTAGCTAAAGTGAAATGATCTCCTTCACAAAGAGCAATTAAAATTTTCCGCTAATTTCATTTTTGCATCCTACTTCGCATCAGAGACTAAGCATCATATTTACCGATATTTTCTAATTTAAGCGCGTAATTCGTTTTTGTACAACATGATACAAGAATGGAGCGACGGAACAACACAATGACATTAGATGTACTGGGGGTTAAAAGCGAGCACAACGGAACTTAGTAGAATATGTAGGTATTTCTTACAAAAAGTACAAAAGAATCCCGTTACGAGTTTCGAAGATATGACACATTAATATGGCCACTGAGAAAATTTGTAGGATAATCTTCAAACGAGTATAACTTCTCACAGAGTAAAAGTAGAAACATTATTCTTATACCAAAATAAAGAAACTATTCGCACAATGTAGGAAATCGAGTATTTCATTCATATCGTCACATATTTTGATATATGAACGAGTTAAAATTGCAGTGGTGTAAGTAATATTTTATTTGTTTCTAGAAATTAATTGAAAGGTACTGTAGTAACTTCGGTGACAAAACAATTATTTCCTTTCTCATTAGAACATTCACTACCATTCGTTGGTAGCTGGATGAACCTCAAACTTGCATTTTTTTTTATTAGGAGATTGACTTACCTAGATCTGGTCTTTGTGTCTTTTTTTTCTTTTTTTAAAAAATGTGATTTGCACCGCCCTAAGTTTAACCTATTTATATAATAACAAAACCAGGATAAAATACCTCACTTATTTTATGTTTTAATCTTCAAGTGTAAATATCTCAATAATAATAAACAAGTATTACACTTTTTGACATTGTGACAGTAGGTCGTTTCAAGAGCTTTAAAACGACACCGAAATAATTTTATATTACTGCATGTGAGAGAGTTATTTTAATTTATGAAATGGAAAGTGGGGTTGTTTCGTGACTATATTTCTTCTGCCGTGCACAGAGATTGTGGATTCAGTTGAGCGATATGGTTTAGATTGTACGCATGTTTGTGAAAGTAGAGAGAACCAGAGATTGTTATCTGTATCTGTATTGTGTTAATCTGATGCTTCGGTAACTTTTTCCCATTACTTATCCCAATTACGCTTAATAAGATCACATTTACCTTTACCAAATGCTAATGTTTTAATCTGCTTTACCTACAGATAAAGTCCAGAAGCTTTCACTATCAGGCGAAGCGAGAAGTTTTAGTGGGAAATTTGGAGTGACCTATAATTGAGCCCCTTGTTGCTATATATATATATATATAAAAAAAAAAAGAGAGAGAGAGAGAGAGAGAGAGTAGCGGTAACCTAACGCGAGGCTAACGATTTTACCTTCCACGATATTGGTACATTACATGCTTGCCTCTTCGAGATACAGCAGAACAGGAAGTATATAAGCAGTACAGGAATTCACTGGGGTTGTGTCCACCTCCTCATAACTCACAGCCAGTCAACATGAGGGAATCCATTCGAGTAAACAATTGAGCTCGTTTCTCTCTCCAAGACTGTGTTAGTTCATGAATTTTGTGAATTATGATAAGGAAATTGATGATATTACTGCAATGAAAGGAATTGGGAAAGGAATTAATAAAAATCTTCTCAATGTAAGTCTACTGAAAAGCCAATAGATGGCGCAACAAGATCAATCAACTTCTTCATCACATGCTGTTCACAGTGAGGATTTATGAACAGTTGTCTGAGATAATCAAATATGAATTGTCAGCGTATCTTATCTCCCTTTTCTAAGAAGGATATCTACCTAGGTAATGAGGAAGAGCACAAAATCATGTAATTATAGTTACATTTTTTTTTCGCCGACGTCGAAGCAGCACACTAAAAGCAGCTTAACAGAGAATGCTTCATATACAATTGACGGTAGACATCTATTCCGTGTTGATGGCAGCGTCCAGTGATATTTCGAAAAATATGTCGGTAGTATGAATAATACATTGCTGTGTATTATGGACACGCCCTCGTAGTATTTCATGGGTAAGGTAGAGGATTAAACACGAATGAAAAAGAACATTTTCGTTAACCAATGAAAATTTTTCCACGTAGAAATAGAAGTTAATGATTCTATTTAAATCTGTGTAGGAAATACTGGATTTCTCTCGAGTAGAATAACAAAATGTAACACATTTCGCTTTTGCCATTTACAAGTACCAGAATGCTAGGTACTTTATTATGCGGCAGAGGCGAAGAAAAGATTGAAAGTAGTTTTGATTGGTGAACTCACAGTTAGTTGGCTGATAGCCTTCACTCCATAGAACACAAGTTTGAAAATGGTTTATGCCAGGAAACAGGACGCACCCGTTAAGACCACTACATTAGAGCTATTCAAGTAGGGGAAAATGAGAGACATTAAGGCATTTATATGACATATAATTGCATGAAAATTTCCCAAGAGAAGTAACTTTGATAAAACTACGTTTTCAATAACACTCAAATATCAGTTATGCTATAGCAAACACTTTTCATTCATTTTATCGTTGTATGGTTCAGGAAGTTATCGAAGCTTGGGAAGCTTAAATTACCACTTTTATGAAAGGATAATCTCAAAATAACTTATAAATGCACAATTTTTGCACTTATAAGTTGTTTTGAGATTATCCTTACATAAAGCTGGTAATTTAGCTCAAGTTGGCTTTACTTCTTCCAACGACAGCAAGGCCTCGTCAGCATTTGCTCCAAGCTTTTCATCAAATGTAGCAATAAAGCGGGCCCATTATGTTAGGGATGGAAAATAGTAAATTGTTACCTCCGTCCCATAACAACTTCGAAGATTCCTGTCCCAGAAGACCTTTTGCATCTTATTTCATGTTCGTTCATGTTTAACTTTATTTTGTTCACGGAAAATGTAAACACAACTTCTAATCACTTCTGATGTCAATGGATAGTCAACATTACATAACCATATTATTCTTTTACATGGTGCATTCTGAAGATCAGGATATAAAATACATTTTCCTAATATTGTTGATATTGTCGTATACTTAACAAGATAACCTCTTAGTATTTATTACGTTATGATGCACCATTCACACAGACTTCGTGTATGAATTTGGTTGCTATTTCAAGTATACAGAAGGTTGTTCGCTGTACTAAAACTAGTATATCTGACAATTTTCGATTCGGTGCTACCACCTGGCGTATCATGCTGTAACTATGGGTTTGCTGGCAGGAGCAGTGTTGTGTCTGACCTTGTAGGCGCGTGAATGTTGGTAGTGGGTGTTATCAAATGGGCCGAAAATCAACCGGTATTAGGAGGTTTACGTAATTGCCTCTTTCCATGCTAAGTTTTTGTACGTACGCCTTGTGACAGCATCGGGCGAGTGAGTTATCACTCGAGGTGACTACTGGGAAAGCCATTGTGGCCCGTTACACACAACAGGTTTCTTTTGCGAAGCATTTGCCCACGAAAACCACTACGAGAAGGGCTAAAGCAAAATGCCACCCGTAGTGCTAAGGGGGATCCGTCGATTGGCGTGCCAAGAAAATCTCCCGATGCAACGTAATATAGGCCATGGCGTATTTACGATTTTGTTTCGGGAGGGGCTTTGCTAACTTTCGGGGGGGGGCTTTGCCTGGAAATGTGAAAATTCTTCAAGATATTTCATTTACTTTACTATACTAAGTAAGATTTCGGGGGGGCTTAAGCCCGGAAGCCACCCCCCTAAATACGCCACTGTAGGCCACAGATTTTACGTTGCACCAACTGTGACCAAAACCAACCGTTCGCAAGCGCCTCAGGTTTAAGTGTGTGCTGAAGGTCCGTGTACACAACCTGCTACGGTGCCACATTGCTGAACGTTAGACGAACTGTATGAAAAGCATCTGGCGGGTTCCAATGGAAGAAAATTGTCATAATGAATGAATCATATGTCCATCCCACTGCTGCTGGTCATATTTGGACGGTCATACATCGTGACATTGACAAGGGGAACAGCAACTTTGTTCGTCAGTGTAGGGAAAGTTTTCTTCGTGGCTTTATGATTGTTACGGGATTCGGATATTAGGGTAATTTGTTGATACGAAAGGTGGACAAAAAGAGAAAGGTATGCACATATATTAAATATACTATAGTAATATTTTCTAGTACTGTATATTTTTATGATTACTCTATATACCTTATTTATGAGTAGCTGTCGTGCCACTGCTTATTAAAATTTTACAATCAAGTAATACTAGAAATCCTATTCTAAAAATACACCAATCACACTTGTTTTCTGTAAGTTGGCCACCTGTCTAAGTTGACCACTTTTCGATGGAACCGACGGTAGCCAACATAGACAGGTTTCACTGTACTTTAATTTGCTTCCTCCGCAACATGGTCCTTAAAACTCTGGCATTTATTCATCCGGCTGCCTTCGTACGGATTGGTGGTCGTAAAAAAACAAAAATCACCAACCCGCGTGCAACATTTTGGCGGCAACAGACACGTTACCGCTAAGCGGGCCGACGGCGGAAAAAGTGTAAAGTCGTTGGCGGGCCGCTGTCGATACTAGCCTGAGGCCCGATGTTTGGCCGCTCTTGGCCCGCTCTCGACCAACCAGTGGATTATCAATGGAGAAAGCTGGTGCAGTGCCGACTACAAAGATTTTTTTGACAGGCAATTAGTGGAACAGTAAATCTGATAAATTAAATCATGACTATTCTTTTGTTTATAGTCGCCGATTTGTGGCCATGCTCGCCAATAAAAACTGAAATTGACATGTAAAATCCTTTTTCAAATAGTTGATGGGAAAACGACAGCCTGAAAAGTACGTATTCCGACTGATTGCTGCGGCTTTTTTTTTTCTCCGAAGAAAGCGTTTGCAACGAGCAAATTTTGAATGCATAGATCAGTGTTGTTCCTAGTGGTCCTGATAGTGAAAAATGTGCTTTCAGGGGGAAAATGTACGGACTGTTATAAGTTTTTCACATTAGACCCACAGACGTGTTAATTGAATTATTCTTAACGGGCGTGTTAATTGTGTGTTAATTGAATTATTCTTAACGGAAATTATTAGCTGCTTACTTGTTACTTTCAGGTCGCTTTCAAGCATTTGTAAGTCATTCCCACATACTTTCCCTCTATATGGCACTTAAATCGTACTGGGAATTGTAGAAATGTACTGCGTATGTACCGAGTGCAACATTATTAGTGGGAATCCGCCATGATTTTCATTGCATTGCTACGTACCTTTTCTGCTGTTTGCCGACTGTTCGGAAAGGCTACTTTCCAGCGACGGCGTCGGCGCATTTTATGCGCCTTTCCGGCTCTTTGTCGACTGCTCGAAAGGACCTCTTTTCGATGTCGGCTTCACGATTCTCCCGCAGGCGGCATCCGACCTCTTGCCGCCGTCGAAAAGTGGCTCTTTATGACTGGAAATCAACCCTTCAGGAAGGCAAAATTTTCTTCACCTTTTACAGTAGCTTTGCCTAAGCCGGCCTCCGTGCTATGAGTTCTCGGCAAGGGCACAATTGCTAGTTCTGAAAGTATATAATACTTGCATGTCCCATTCAAAAGCAAAAAGAAGAAATTTCATACTGGGACACACACACACACACAAAAATGCAAGTATTATACTTCAAGAACTTGCAAAGGTGCTCCTTGTTGAGAAACCATACCATGGGAGAAGACTTAGGCAAGACTAATGTAAAAGGTGATGAAAATATTGCCTTCCTGAAGGGTTGATTTCCAGTCGGCAAAGGACCACTTTTCGACGGCGGCAAGAGGTCGGATGCCGACTGAAAGAGAATCGGGAAGCCGACATCGAAAAGAGGTCCTTTCGAGCAATCGGTAAACAGCCGGAAAGGCGCATAAAATACGCCGGCGCTGCCGCTGGAAAGTAGCCTTTCCGAGCAGTCGGCAAACAGCAGAAAAGTGCATTAAATGCGCCGGCGCCGCCGTCGAATAGTTGCCTTGCCGAACAGTCGGCAAACAGCCGGAAATGAGCATTAAATGCGCCGGGGTCGCTGTCGGAAAGTTGCCTTGCCGAGAAGGCGGCAAACAGCCGTAAAGGCTCAGTAAATGCGCCGGCGCCGCCGTCGAAAAGAGGCCGGCATAAGGGGTCAGCAGAGGGTCGGAAAGAAGCCTTTCCAACTGTTTTGCCGACTCTGACGGTCGGCAACAGTCGACAAAGGGCATTTTTTTTTTTACGATTTTCGACCGCTTGCCGCCTTGGCAAATTAAACAAGTAGATCGTCGTGCTGCCGCGGACCGGTGCCGGTTGCCTACCGGCGGCCTGCCACCGTCAACGGCGGCAATTTCTCTTGCCATCTGCAACATCCTGATGGGGATGTTACGGATAATTCAAGCGCATAAATTTTCTTAGTTCACGCGCTCAGATAATAAGTATCGTGAAGACGCTGGTGGAAGAAGAATCAACTCTAGCTATACTGCGAGCGTAGCGAGTGGGAGAAAAATAGCATGAGTCTCCTATAATATAATAAGTTGATTGCTATATTTTAGTATTAAAGAGGGAGATTTTGGAGGCCCCCTGAGCCTGGGCTCTATTCTTTCCACCCTTAATCCGCTCCTGGTTGCCAATCATATATTCGGTGGGCTCTTCAAGTGTATGTTGGGAAGGATTAAAGCTATTGAATATTGGATTATAGGCTTTGAATTAGCATTTCAACCCATTCGCGCATACGTTTTCTGGAAGTTGAATCTACGTTCAAGCAGATTTTTTAAAGTGATTTCTTCAGAAAAAAAAATACCTACTTCAGATTATACAGGGTGTTTCAAAACAACACCGAGGAGGTGATTCCTGACACCAAGATAAGACAAAAAGTATAGACTAACCTAGGTGCACAAATGTTTCCTTTCGGAGTTATAGGCTGCCGAAATTATGAAAAAATGAACTTTAAAGCTCCACAGCCCCAACACTATGGGATCTACCATAGTTAAATCAAGACTTCACTTTGGAACTAGTATGTGCCCTATCTAAACATTCAAGTTTCAGAATCCTTCGGTACTTCCGCAACAATTTTTATAGAGGAAGTTGGTGAATACTTCAATTTATATGCCCGTAGCCGAACAACCTCTATGAAAATTGTTTCGTGAGTACCTTAGCATTCTGAAACATGTATTTTTGAATAGTGCACATATTAGATCCTCAGTGAAGTCTTGACCCGACTACGGTAGGTCCCATAGTTTTGGAGCTATGGACCTTTAAAGTTCATTTTTTCGGCAAGCTATAACTTCGAAAGTTAGCATTTGTGGACCCAGGTTGGTCTATACTTTTTGTCTTATCTTGGTGTCAGGAGTTACCTCCCAAACGTTGTCGGTGTTGTTTTGAAACGCCCTGTATTTCATAATCATTTACTGGAAACATTAAGAATATTATTTTACATTGTTTCATATAAAGAATTGTTTTATATATATATATATATATATATATATATATATATATATATATATATATGGAATATGTCCTTGTGTGCCCAATGACACATACGTACTAACGTTTTACTTATCATTTTAATTGTAGACTAATTACCTGTCGGTGGCTGGAACCCCCAGTACTATTATTATTATTATTATTATTATTATTATTATTATTATTATTATTATTATTATTATTATTATTATTATTAGTGGTAGTAGTAGTAGACAAGGGCGGCCATCAGGGGGGTTCAAGGAGGGGCACGCCCCCTCTAGAACAATTTGTACTTCGAAAGATCGAAAACTCCATAGATTTTAAGAATAGTTACCGCAAAATTTGAGACTACATTTGAAATGTCGCTTATAGTTGCCCCCTTTGGAAACCACAACATGGGCGCCCTTGGTAGTAATAGTAGTAGCAGTAGTTAGTGTTGCACATGAGACGAGAAATTAAGGGGGTGAGGGCAACAGTGGTCTAACCCGTATTTTTTTAAAATGGAGAAAAATCAAGTTAAAGTTAAACACATATGCTTTTAGTACAATATACCAAAGGAACTACAAATGGTTGAATGTGTATATTGTACATATATATTGTACAAAAAAAAAAAAAACATGTGTTTAACTTGATTTTTCTCCATTTTTAAAAATGTGGGTCAGACCACTGTTGCGCTCACCCCCTCAATTTCTCAATTACTTTTGTTATCGAGACGAGACAAATTTCACGAGTCCCGTGGCTCTCTTAGATCTCAAACACTGCTTTTGTGCTACTTGAGTCATAGTACAAAAACCATAAATAGGTAAAGTGATTATACGAACACAATGAAAAGCATTTATCAACCTTTAAAGATGAGCAAATCCACAATATACTCCAATAATAAATATGGTTTAAATGTTGTTATATCAAATTCTTCATGAAACTCTCGGAACACGAAGAAAATTACGATAATTTCTAGACGAAATTGAGAAAAACTCAGGGTACTAAATTTTGTACTTAAATTTACAAAATTAGACTAAAAAGAAAAATTTCGAGATAAGACGAGAAAAGTTTTTTTTTTTTTTTTTTTTTTTAAGAATGGAGACGAAACAAAAAAAATTCAGAAACGGAATCAAGACAAGGCGAAGCTTTTACAAACTTTATTTCTCGTTTCAGCTTGTCTCATGGGCACTACTACTACTACTACTACTATTATTATTATTATTATTATTATTAATAATAATAATAATAATAATAATAATAAAATTATTTAATTTAATATTTAAATCACTAAGAACAGCGTTAGCCAAGTATATCGCAAGGTAATTGAATATTTTGTGCATAATACAATTTATCGATGTTAGTATTATATAAGAGCACAATATTGTAATATTTCATAGTTTACAACTGACTCATATAAAGTAAAATATAACAAAGTAAAACCAGTAAAATATCCCTAATCTTAATGAGTAGATTGTCTAATATTAAAACATAAATCTTTAGGAAAGAAGAATCATATATGAATTGTTATTGTAGCAGGATAAAACATTATAAAAGTATTAAAAACCTAACTAATTTCTAAGAGTCCTATCTTCTAATATTAAACATAGTAAGTAAGGTACTTAATACAGAGTTCTTTGTACCATTCTTACACAATTAATTTGCTTTCCTTACTCTGTGAGCAAGGGCGCCCATGTTGTGGTTTCCAAGGTGGGGGCAAATATAGCGAGGTTTCAAATATAGTTTCAAATTTTGCTATATCTAATGTAAAAATTCTATCAGGCTTTCGATATTCCCAAGTACGATTTCCTCTTGGGGGGCGAGCGCCCCACCTTGCCCCCTGATGGGCGCTCTTGTCTGTGAGTTGGTACTCTGTATGAGATATTTTTTTACAAGGTACTGACTGTACAATTTATTTTCTAGAAATGGACTCTAAATAACTTAACGTTTGTTGTTCTCTTCTTTGTGATAAAAGGTCTAGATTAGAAACCTCTAATAAAATCTCTCTTAGTCACAATAGTATTTGTACAAATGTAAATGTAAATATACATATTTTATAAACCTTTTTGGACCTTTTCTGTTTTATCATTATTTGTTATGCTAACGTTTGACCGAATCACACTTAATAATAATAATAATAATAATAATAATAATAATAATAATAATAATAATAATAATAATAATAATAATAATAATAATAGAGAACTTTCGAGTACAGATGATTCAACATTAGGTGAAGTTATCTTGTCGATGAGTCATATTATCATATACATAGAGGCTTTGTCATGCTCCTTACAGTCCTTCAAGTGTCGCCAAGCCGAATTTCTATAAGCTCGAATCTCTTGTGCGCTCTTCCGTAAGTGTGCTGGCAGCTCTGAAGCATGCGATCCAATTTTTGGCTTGGCTAATCCAGGCAGCAACTCTCTCTCTTTTTAACTCTCTTTAACAATCCGAGGACGTCGCAATGGCAACGGAAGTGAACTGTTAATGGCTCCAAGAGATGTCCCAACCGGAGATTAGAATGCGCACGGTGCAGAATTTAAGAAAATAACGTGATCTGGTAAATCTGATTCACCTCTTGTCCAGTTCTAATCAGATAAATGGAGTTGAGTATATAAGTAAGATATTGTTTTGTTTGTTACAGTCATGGACACAAACTGCAGGACTCGAAAAGAAAGAAAGGTAACAAGGTACAAGACTTCAGAAAATTGGTTTAAAAGAGATATACGATAATTTTAGTAAAAGATTCTCTAGGTGAAACAAACTTTTACTTCATTGACGTAGCAAAGTAAAGAAAATAACTACACGAAAAATTGAGTTCATGATGTTTTCAAAACATTAGACATTGATAAAGATATTAATTTAGTCATTGAATTTACAATAAGTTTGTGCAGCTTCCCCAACAATCATAACAAAACTTATTGAAGCTAAACACGGATTACAGCTACACGACCATCTTTTGTATCCCATTTATATGGTAATTCCCTATATCCAAATCATTTCAACAAATGGATCCATGATGACATTGGAGTTCATATACATCGGGGTGATCATAAAGTAAGATTACAAAGCTTGCAGTGAAACGTGCACATATTATTTCATACAACAAATACAGCCAACACATACTATACAGCCAACACATTGGATTATTTTTCGACATAGTCCCCATATAGGTTGAAGCACTTGTCGCATCGTGGGATGAGTTTGAAGATTCCCTCCTGGTTAAAATCCTGTCCTTGCGTGTTCAGCCATGTTCCCATGAAGTGTTTCGTCTCCTTGTCTAAAGCGAAGCGACGGCTTCGTAGGTGCTCCTTCAGGTGCAGAAATAAGTAAAAGTCGCTTGGAGCAAAGTCCAGACTGTAGGGATGGTGGTCGATGATGTCGCAGCCAAACTGATTCATAAGGGTGGCGGTGGTCTTGTGGGTTGTATGCGGGCGGGGGTTGTCGTGAAGGAAGTTGATGCCCTCAGTGAGAAGTCTTGGCCGTTTCCTCCTCTTCGAGTAAACGTCTCAAGGTCTCATAGTATTGGTCAGGAGTAACTGTGCGCCCTCTTTCCAAAACCTCCACGAATATGACATCGGCGCTGTCCCAAAACACAACAGCCATCACCGTCCCGGCAGATAGTGTCATCTTAAACTTATTTTTCTTCAGAGAGAATGGGTGTTTCCACTGCTTTGATGACTGCGTACGGTACTGCTGCGAGTGTAATGGTGGATTTATGTTTCGTCATCCGTGACAATGTGGTGAAGAAAACAGTTCCCTTCCGTGGAGAACCATTCCAAAAGTTGAAGGCTTGTTTGTGTTGGTTGGACAGATTGCGTGCAACTCAACCGGGACAAATTTTCCGGTACTGCATAATATCATACACAACGTGACGACCGCTTCTGATTGATATTCCCAATTCTGCCATCAGATGCCGTAACGTGATCCTGCTGTTGTCATCAACCAGCTCCTCCACGCGACCTGTGTTCAAATTTGTTGATGTCGTGATGGGTAGGCCACTGCGCTCCTCGTCGGTGAAGATTTTTCTACCAGCCGCAAACTTTCGAGTCTTAACAATCTCAAGCAGGTACGACAGAGGTAGGTATTTCGAATAACGCTAATCCCTTGGTGACTGTAACTACAGTACCAAAATGCAGAATGTTACAGTGAGTAACGTTATTCAGAGTAACGTTATTCAGAACGTACCATTTTAAAAGTTACACTGACTAATATCGTTATTAATTAGGTGCAGAAATGGGTAACAAAATAGTAACCGTAACAGATAACAAATTGTAAATATTGCACATTTCTTTAAGTTACCTACCCTTGCTTTCTACACCATTCTGAGGTCTCTCCGTAAACCTCAACCAGCTGCCAATAAATTTCAGCCGCGTGTACATGTTTCACCAATAGAAATCGAATAACTGAGCGGACTTCGAAGACTAGTTTTTGAAACAAGTCGTTATTTGTATTTATCTATAACTAGCACCTTAGGTGGCTAAAACTGCACAGTTGCCAACTCCAAGTATTAAAATTAGCGCACACTCCTCATTCCTCTATAACAGACGAAACTACAGAAATATCGTCCTTTTAATTTTAGTTTCTGATCATTCCTTGTAGCTTCAATATATGTTCTGTATCTCATGATCACTCTGTCAGTAGTATCAATAATAACAACTATTTATATTTTAATTCCATCGCATATTTTACTCTGATAATTAGGTATAGCCTACATATATTTCATAAACTTACTTATTTCGTAAGCCCATCAAATCTCACAAGGAGACTTACGGAAGTGTAACTCACCGATTTGAATGGAACTTTGCATACTTGTAGAACATCGAAAAATAATCGACACGTATTTTTTGTTTCGGCAATGGTGAAGATTTAAGGGTAGAAACGGCCCTTTGAACATTAGGAGTGGTCTCCAAGCATAGACAGAAAACAATCATAAGAAACCATACTGCCAGGAGCTTTTTAGGACAGATGATTCAGAATCTGACGTCAAAATTCAAAATGGCGGATCCAATATAATGATTACAATTACAAAATGTCTTCTAGTTTGAAATTCTCTGCAGTTAGCCAAGAACAATTGGCAGGGTTACTACGAGAAGGTTGCAGACCACTTTGTAATCCCTTTCTATTGATTTGAAGCCCCTTTATTTTAAAGGAATGCTTGATTAAAGTGTGTCTCCGCACCTTTCCCTTTTCGGGGTGCTCAGTGGCGTATTTACGATTTTCTTTCGGGGGGGCTTTGCTAATTTTCGGGGAGGGCTTTGCCTGAAAATGTGAAAATTCTGCAAGATATTTCATATACTTTACTATAGTAACTAAGATTTCGGGGGGCTTAAGCCCGGAAGCCCCCTAAATATGCCACTGGGGGTGCTTGTGTATAGTGAGTCCTCTTGCCTCTCACTATGTCAAAACTTTACATATCCTCAATTGTTATAATTATGATTATATTGAAAAAATGCTTCACAGTAACGATATTTCATAAATAATAATAATAATAATAATAATAATGTTGGCATAACGATGCATAAACATTGTTTACACCAATCTCGCCTTATTACATCAATACCTGTGACAAATCGCAATATGAAACACAATATTCTTCCAAATAACTGTTTCTGTATCACGCATATCTAATAAGATTTGCAAATCTGGGAGAAGAAAACTGATTATAAATCAGTGATTTGGATCTAAATTATATTATTACGGATATGTAAATTTATGTTATAGTTGTAGAGAACAATATCAGTAAAATGTCTCAAGAAGTTTTTCCACGGCCTAAAGACGAACACATCAAGAGGCGGAATCCTACCAGTTGTTAGTGCCGAATAGTTTCTATTTTAAGGTAGTCTTTTGTTTATAAAATAGGTTAAAACTGATTACTTGTGACCACTCCACGAATCTAATAACAAAATGGACTTTGCATTAGACGCTAGAGGGAAAACCTCTTAAAACCATGATCTCACAAGACCTGATGTTAATTTTCCCGAATATGATGCTTTCACAAGGACATTTTCAGATTAAAAGAGGTTGCTTTGTACTATAGGGCCAAATGTTCCATTGTTTTCCTGCAAAATAATTAACAACTCTGATAACAGAACACCATTTTCAGAAACCGGGTTCGATCCCAGCCCCCACCAAATGAACTTTGTGGTGGACAAACACCGTGTGCGTGGGTTTCCTCGGGGTTCTCCCGTTTCCTCCCACTTTCTTCATTCCACCATTTCATTCATTTTTCATAACCACTGTCTCCTTTAGCCTAACCGGCATAACCGTGGGACGTAAAACTCAAAAATTTCATTTCATTTTTACCATTTTCAGAAATTAAAGGCTGTATGGTGTAGCTGTAAGTCATAGATTTATTGACTGTGCCACACTTTCTACTGTTTGTGTTTCTGTAAACGCTATAGTCAGAGATGTAGAGACTCAGTTTAATCAAGCATTCCATTAAAATGAATACAGAAAGGGGCTTCAAATTGGTCTTCATCCTCCTCGCAGTAATCACTGCTAACTATAATTGTTCTTGGCTAACTGCAGAGAATTTCAAACCAGAAGACATTTTGTAATTGTAATCACTATATTGGATCCGCCATTTTGAATTTTGTAATTTTGACGTCAGATTCTGAATCAGTTGTCCTAAAACCTCCCTGGCAGTATGTTTTCTTCTAAATTAAATGGTTGTTTTCGGTCTATGCTTAGAGACATCCTTAACGTTCAAAGGGTGGTTTCTACCCTTAAATCTTCACCAATACCGAAACAAAAACACACGTGTCGATTATTTTTTGATGTTCTGCAAGTGTGCAAAGTTTCATTCAAATCGGTGAGTGACACTTCCATAAGTCTCCTTGTCAGTGAAGTTTTACTAACTAGAATATGATTAGTAAAATACGTGATTATCATCCATGCACAAGTACTGGACAGTGATTGATAAATTCAAGAAACTGTAATAATATAGTTTGTAGATAGATCACAGTTTAAGATTCCGAGAGAACTAAGTATATCCATATTTTATAATTTAATTGCTACAATAAATATTTAGTAAAGATTAACGTAGAACTGTTTTCATAAGATTCTAGGAACAAAATTTCTACAGGATATAAAATAAAATTCATGCTTATGTGTATCATGTAATGACGAGTGTTCAGAAACAATGAAGAATTTACCAAACATATTTATTTCCATGTCACACTTGAACTAATCTCAAGTAACGGGTAATAAATTCCGATATATAAAAAATTTTGAAGTTAAATCAGTAATATCTAAAGCTACCCTCTTTTCCAGAAAATTAAAATCAACTCTTCGTTTTAGAATCCTTGTTAGATAATTACTTATTTGTTGAAATTTAGCGTCCCTTGTAAATCATGCTGATAGTCTTCTGGGAAGTTCAAGGCATATTGTGTATGGAATTCCTGCCTAAAGACAGAACTACTCTAAATTGTGATCAGTACTGCAACACTCCTACTAAATGAAAACACGGATTCCATGAGTTCGTCCACTAATGAAAAACTTCTCATTCAGCACGACAATGCTCGTCTTCATATTAGTGCAATGATAACAGAAGATTCAGCGCTTTGGTTTCACTGTCATACCCATTCCCGCATACAGTCCATATCCGGTTCCATCATATTTTCATCTTTTGCCGAAACTTAAGGAACAATTGAAAAGACTTCAGACTGATTCTGACGACGCGAAGAAGCAGAAGTCAGGCTGCAGGCTGCAGTACCATCGTCAAGATAATTCTACAATAACGGGATTATGAAACCGGCTACGTATTGACAGAAGTGCATTGATCACCAGGGCGATTATAACGAAAAATAATTATTGTGCTCTCTAGATTAAAGTTCTAGTAAAGTATATACATTTGTTTTATGCCGATAACTTCAACCGTTTTTATATTAAGAATGGGATGTGTTACCGTTGAACATTCCTCGTGATTATGACTTGATTGAAATTCAACAAGCGCGGTAACCACCTGTGAAGCAAAGTACTTATTTCACATTATAACACTTGGAATTTGCTAATAAATAACGAATATAACATTAACTCATGAGGTAATTTTACGGGATAATACTGAAAGTGAAGACATGTGCATCGTATTGAAATATAAAATATAAACCGTTAAAGAACATTTTTTTGCGATTATCCCCTGGATTCGAATGGAACTAGAAAGGAGAGACTGAAGACGAGATTAATGATGGATGAAAATCAAACCTTCGCGCCATCTCTCCGAAATTTGTGAAAGTCCCCGGGGAGATGGACATTTTTCTCTCATTTGTCAATAAGGAGGAGGCGAACCAAACCATCGTGCTTGTTAAAGATCGATGAGAGCATGTCATTCTAAACAGATTGACCCTGAAACTGTCACTCTACTAAGCGAGAAAGGTTGCACTTAGTTACAAAGTCTACTCCATAGAGTTAGCTGATTTTAATCTCAGAAGTTGATTACTTATTTTTCTAGTACTAGAAATTAAATACCCGTATTTATTTTATACATTGATTGTACGCAGAGCTTCTACAATAGGGGTCTACACGGTGTCTATACCATCAATCAGAGCCCCGACATCAGATGGTACGTTCAGTGGACTGAAAAAAAAAAAACGTTTACTTTCCCATATACTTAAGCGTACCGTGCAAACTTTATGTATAATGAAATGAAATTTTTGAGTTTTACGTCCCACAGTTATGCCGGTTAGGCTAAAGGAGACGGTGATGATTAGAGATGAATGAAATGGTGGAATGAAGAAAGTGGGAGGAAACGGGAGAACCCCGAGAAAACCCACACACACGGTGTTTGTCCACCACAAAGTTCACTTGGCGGGAGCAGGGTTTGAACCCGGGACCCCAAGCACCAGAGGTGAACGCACTTTATGTATAAGTTAGCTCAATTTTGATAATTGATAATTTCACAAGATCTTCTACCGTAAATCTCTCCAAATTGCACTTACATTTAGTTTAGCGTGACATGCGCCTCTTTCTTTTCCTCATAATATCCTCCAGGCCAGTGCCGAATTTAGGTTCGATGGGGCCCTAAGCTAAATGGAGCCCTTTATATGTCTAGTTTTCTTTTTCAGCGACAAAATGTCGCCGCTTTTTGGGTTTGAATATATACTAATAGATATCTAAATGTGTATGTTTACACATAAAATATGTAATTTATTAACGTAAATATTGATTAATTTACAACATTACCTTACAACATTTAGGACACATTGAAAAATTCTTAAGAAACACAACTTACAGACTCATGTTCTGGAAGCTTGCTATAACACGAAATAATAAGAGATGTCAATCTACGCAAACTATTAATAATAATTATACAGGGCAAGTCAAAATGATGGATCCAATTTCAGAAATTTGTTTTGTGAGATCTGACAAACATATGTTATAGTGAGACATGCGCTTCGATAGGTTAACTTGCAAAATTTGGTTACCACCCAATCTTTGCATTTTCTACCGCTAGGAGTCAGCTGCGAGCAGTTAAGGAAAATGGCATTGAATGGAAGGCAATGATCTTTCTGTGTGCTTCATTATCATGTAAACATGTTTGTGATTGACTCCATATACTTTCTTCATGTGGGGTTTTGTAAAGGATCATGTTTACGTGCCACCACTTTCAAAAACACTGATTGACCTGCCAGCATTATAGCAGCCATTGCTAATATTGACCTGCTGCCTGTCCCAATTTCTTGTCGGATTCCAAAGAGTACTAGAAAGGGTGGCACTGGAGTTCTATCAGCATGCAAATACAAGGTACCGTAACACTTATACTGTGAAGTTTTATTAAAGTAGCTAAATGTAATGACTGGGAAACAGGGTACCCATTACAAATGGAGCTCTGAAACAGGAGTTACATTACAAGTGGGTCTGGGAAATAGAGACCCATTACATGCAAGGCTGGGAAGAGGGGCCCTATTATGAGCGGAGCTGGGAAATTAGGCCCCATTATAAGCGGAGCTGAAAAACAGGGCCCCCATTCCAAGAAGAGCTGGGAAACAGGGACCTCATTTCAAACAGTGCTAGGAAACGAGGCCCGTTATAAACAAGGATGGGTAACAGGGGCCCTATTACAAGCAGGGTTTGGAAACAGGGCCCGATTATAAGCGGGGCTTTATTACTTGCTTCATAAAAGCCTAGTACATAATACAAAATACCGTTGTTGTATGTGTGTTTATCTTATTTACTTTCTATTATTATTTGGAAGTTATATTACAGCCAGTTTTCATCTTTAAAATATTTGGAGCCTCCCAAGAGAGTGGGGCCCTAAGCTATAGCTTGTTTAGCTTATACGTAAATCCGGGTGATATATCAGTTCTAGGCATATACACCGCATCTTAGGAACATCTACAGTTTGCACAGGTTCGTTTATCTCTTTACAAAGTATAACAAGAGCTGGAACAGAGGTTTGCTATACATAATCTTTCATGAATCCCCAAAGGAAAAAGGCCAAAAGGGTGATACCAGGCGAGAGCGTAAGTCAGGATATTTTTCCGAATGACTTATACATCTCCCAGGCAAATATATATTCAGAAGTTGCCGAACACACAAACCGCAATGAGGAAGAGCTCCTTCATGTTGAAATATCATGTGTGGTTCAAATCCCGTACCTAAAGAAGTAGTCAGTATGTGTAAGCAGAAGGAGCATATCGTAGTAATTTGTCCTGGTAATTGTCTCCTCTGCGAAGAAGAGGAAAAGGATGTCGTTACATTCGAGTCTGGAAAAGTACACAAAGGGAAGCAAAACTTGAACAATATTTTCTAAACAACTTCATTGCTCTAGGTTATGTAGTGTCGGAGTTCTGATTTGTTGTGACTTTATGGACTTTATTGACAAACTATGTACTGAAAAAGATTTGAAATTTCTAAGGATATTAGATGGTTAGCGAATGTATGTCTCAGAAAAACTAACAGTGAGGGAGCCATATGAATGAATCCATCTGATTTTTGAAATGCATAACCGTCTAAAGCAGGAGAATGGCTTACCCATTGCTTCTTAAGCTTCCTTTAGAATACTGAACAAGGAAGTTAAAGATAAAGAGAGAAGACCTGAAGAAATTAATTGTCATAACCATTGATGATTTCAGAGGGTGACCAGAGGAAATTCCTCGCGATTCCGTATCTCTAGTGCTTAATGTAGGTTACCAGTAGTTTTGTAGTACTACTTTCTAAACCACCACCACTTCCATATATTTAAAATACTTCAGTACAAATTTTTCTCAAATCACCACTGGTCTTAACCAACTTGACAAATATGTGGTTCAGTACATTTGATATAAGATTATATAATACGATAAGGTATGTACCAGAAAATAGAACTACGGTAAATATCTTCCTGATGTCATGTAAACGTTGACGAAACGAAATACCAACATTGTGACACCTTCCAACTCTGTGTTTGAAGAAGCAACGCTAATGCAGAGTTATTGCAGGTGATCTTCCCAACTAATACCACTTCTAACCCATATTCAGATTCATAAAAGTGACAACAATTCGGAAAAAAGTTTTGTCTCATATCTAAATTTTGTATTTTACTTACATAAGAAGAGGCCTTATCAAAGTATAAAACAGATTTCCCAAGCGACAGAAAAGTTTTAAAATTTCCATGTTGTCCCCCAACCTATGGTTGAGGTAAACAAGAAGAAGAGAAGACCTACATCGAGCCTGTGGTCATGTTTCTTTCTTTCTTTCTTTTCGTATTCACGTTATAGCATCTGGTAGGGCTGTGTGGCACACCTGGATTTGAATCTATAAAATCGATATCGACAAAATATCGAAACTTGATCAATATATCAAAACATATTGAAATATTGAAATATCGAAAAATATCGAAACATCGGAAAAATATCGAAATTATCAAAATATTGCAGTACCGAAAATATCGAAAAGCGAGTTCAAAAATACGCTTTCGTTCAAAGTTAACGTGCGGAATAGGGGACGGACAAACTAATATTACTATCTTATAAGATCCAATAGCTTGATTCTTTAAAAAAAAAAGAAAAAAATTGAATAGGATGGGATGGGATGGAAAACTCGTAGTTTTCGAAGCAGTAAGACCTGCCCAATGTTTTCCTTTTGATTGTTTGACTGTAACTTCAGGAAATATTTCTCATGCACCTTTAGTTCCTAAAGTTTGTTATACATATACTACACGATTATGCAACATGAAAAAAATGTAGCTTATTCTAATTGCTCTTGGTTTTGCTCCATGCACTTACAACATACTATTTCATACAATGTCTTCAGTAAGTACCTTTTGTAATTCTTTATTTCTTGATTTACACCAAACTAAAGATGTTGTTACTGTCTGCTTGTATCCAGCCTCGAAAAGATAGTTTATTCATTATGTAGTATACTTTCCTCTACTTCCTCACCTCTCGTTTCATTTTCAGTTATTTAATTTCTTACAGGAGGAAAAAAATAAACTTATAGGACAAACTCTGCTGAAGTGAAGATAAACGCCATACAGCTATTAAGAGGATTTTCCACCAACGGATAAATCAGGCCCTTTATGATGTGCAATTTAGTCTCTCTCTCTCTCTCTTTCTAGGCTGTTATCTGTCTTCAGACTTCCCTCAGAATATCTTCTTCTTCCTAGAAGTATTAACAACATCGTCTTACGATTTTTTTCCCCTTTCTCGTCGCCACTTACTGTGTTGATAACATGTTCCATCGTTGAATGTTTAGCTCCCTTTCCTGTCTCTTCGTGGAAATGAGGCTTTCATAGTATTTTCTCTTTCCTTTGCTTCATTTCTAGTTTATCTTCTTTTTGTCTTTTCTTATCACTGTGCTGTGCACGTCGTTCTTTCCAATTTTCTGATGTTATTCGTTACTTTACTTCGTTTTTGTCTTTTCTTCATTTTCCCCATCTGTTTTCCCTTGTTCTTTTTCTATCATTTTCTTTTCTGTCTCCATTTTCTATGTTCTCTACCTTTTTCACCTCCTGTCTCTGTCTTTCCTTCTCTCTTCAATTTCTTTGTGAATTTTTATTCATTTAGTTTTGTTTTCTTTCTTCTTAACAATTTCTATCAATTCTTGATTTTTATTTATTTTTATCTTTTTCTTTGTACTTATCTTTTCCATTTCTTTGTACTCTCTCCTAACAACACATTTTTATGCATAAATGTTTCTTTTACTTATAAATTAAGGATGCTCACGAGACGAGATTTCAGGCTGTCTCGTCTCATTTTGAGGGGTTCTGTCTCGTATTTCGAAACGAAATAAAAATATTACGAGGTATACAATACATAAGAAAATACTAGTGTGCAAAATTTGCAACATTTTGATCAACATGTCGTAAATTTTGCAAGTTACGACTAGCGGCGGATCTAGAAGTTAAAAACTGGGGGGATCAGCCAGAAGCCAGAATGATAGGTATATTATATATTTAAACTTTCAAAAATATATAAATAATAGCTTCAATTATATTTGTCACTCAAGAAACTGTGGGCCTAACCCCCCCTCCCCCGGCCTCGGGCTAGATCCCCAACAAGCAACTGGAAATCAGACAACACACCGGCCATAAACAGACAGTTGGCGAGATAGTACCTTTATATTCTGCCCTTTAGGGCTCTCTAACTTTGAGGTGAACAAATTTCATATAACTGAGCTTTAAAATCCCTAAAAATCGTCATCTGAACTTTCTTCTTCTTCTTCCTCTTCGTCACCACCATTGTCTTCTTCATATATAAGATGGTCTTCACTGTCATCGAGAGCGTTACTTATGCCGCACTTCTTGAAAGAATATTAATTTTGAGTATAAGACACACCTGAATTTTGGACGCAATTTTTCGAAGAAAAAAGTGCGTCTTATTGCACTCTCTCGTGGTCAACGTTGAAACTGGAAGTGGACTTTCGCTTTCAATAGACGGTTAGTTTAGAATATGGAAGCTATTCTTACGCCGTTGAATCAATTGCAAAAAATAATTTCCCACTATTTCTTGCTGTTTTAGTACTGATACGTATATCGACAGTTAGACATACTCACAGACATATTCATTCTTGTGCATATAATAGTTTTGAAAGTCTAAAAAAATGTTGCAATCTAATACACAAGAAACATTATCTCCTCCTAGTTTTATAGGAATCAAGTAAGAAAGCAAAAGAAATTCTGTGTTTTCTACTGACTTACAGCCATGCTTTATCGCTCATCAAATTATACGTATTTATGCAGGCGCGTATCCAGAATTTTTTTGTTGGGAGGGCTAGATTTGGGCAAGGGGTTCAATATTACAAGATACTACCTCTAAGTAGTATTGGACGGGTATTCTTCTGCACCTAGAAAAACGATAAGTAATTGTAAAATATTATAATCTATATATGAGAAAAAATATAGAACTAGTTTGCTTTTATAAAAGAAAGAGTAGATGCAGGTGAAGTGTAGGATCAAATTTTCATGCTACATCAATCATTTCCCTGATAAACAAGTACAGTTTTATTGAGAAAGTAAACAAATGTATGTTGAGTTAGGAAGTTATTATTTTAATTGTACAAATATATTGTCTCTGTGTGTGTGTGTGTGTGTGTTCAGCTGCTCAGTTGACACACTTTTTCTTTTAACGAAATAATGTACTTGTTCCAAGAGTTCATGAATTCCACATGAAGAGTGAACGAGGGAAAAAAAAGTTGATCTCAGAAAATCTGAAGATGTCTCGACGCTCGACTTCTGTCGTATAAGAAAAAGACGTGATTTAAAAAAAAAAAAAAAAAGTGCTTTTCCCAGCTCCAAATCTCGAATTAAATAATGGATCTTTACGATGCATTAGCTTGTGTTTATATTTTATCTTCATAATAAAAGCTTGTCCCGGGACTCAACATAATAAAAATCGATTTTTCCACTAGATGTCCTTGGTGGGTTTCTTTGTTAAAGATTTTTCATTTGTAGTGGTGTGAAACATGTTACAAGTAGTATCTACGTTAGGATTAGGAAAAATCAAACAGTATATACATGTTACTTAATGGTTCATATTTCTCTTATACAGCACATGAATTAATAATGAAAATCTTTTCGAGCAGAATACAAAACTATTAATTGCGTCGGAGTAGTGAGAAACGACATTCATTTCAACGCTATAAAAATTCGTATCTCACGATTTCTAGCATAATAGTTTACCTTCAAGATATCAGTTTGTTCGTCTCAATGTCTTATCTCTGAATATATCATAGCAAAACTAAAATTATAATTAAAGTGTTAGATCATAATTTTTTAGATATACGAGGAGCGTCCAATAAGTTATCTAGCTAAACAGAAAGTGAGAGGCAGAGCATAGTAAAAGTTGACACGCACGCCAAGGCTACTGTGAGGAGCCTCGATGCGCAATTTGAAGTCAGTCGGATCAACGTAGTAGCCTTGAGCAGAGTGCTTGTGTTAAAACGCGTAGCGTGTGATGCCACGAACAATGGTTTTGCAGAAGTTGGAGCACCACTCGGCAGTGTTGCCACAGTCCTAACTCAGAAGTGGGCTGAAAAATAGTACCAAATTGAAACAAAAAGGGCTGAATTCATTATTTTATACCAGTAGCACAATGCACGACTCTATAACACGGAACTAAAAGAGGTCAAGTTCTAGAACACTCGCCCCCTTCTTTCAAGAGTCCAAATCATGAAAGTGCTCTTTTTAAAAATATTTAAACAGGAGGACCCCGAACAATCGTGGAAGTACGTAGATGAAACTTTTCTCGCACGTAGGAAGTATAACAGAGGCCGCATATTACAAGGGAAAACAGTTATCTTCTTTGTATTGTAAGAAAACCAAACGCGCCTCTATTTCAGTGACCAATAAACCAAAACCATTTGGTATTATGGCCATATATGAAAAAAATATATAACGAGGCCATATATGAAACGAGGAACAAATGAATCCTCTCCGAGTTCGTGTGCAACCAGTGCGTTATAATAAAATATTACGAATTTTCCACAGAAAATTCGTAGCGTTATGCGGTGCAACGTCACAGAATGAACGTTCAACAACATTTTTTTTAAAGAGTCCAATGCACAGTGACAAGTATTTGTTAAATGCTGCTGAATTGCGTAGAATTGTACCAATTTTTTCACAAAAGGGACTGAAAATGCCAGCGTGGTACCAACGGGCCGATGAATGACAAAAAGGGCTGAATTTGGTACAATTGTACCAAGTGTGGCAACACTGCCACTCGGTCATGTTTTGTTGTACTGTTTACTTCACGTGATTGTTGTCTCGCCTTAGTTTTGAGTGACTTGAATAATACTTTAGATCTTTGGGTAATGTGGAAAACATGATCTATTTTTGCCACTTAGGTTAGAGCCACGTGAGCCATATTCCGCAACTCCCCACCATAAATGAAAAAAAAAAATTAAGGAAGGGTAGATCAAAATGAAACAAGGAAAAGAAGAATCAGCGTTAAAAATAAAAAGCTACAGCAAGTTTTTTGTTACTCTTTCTTATGAGGAGATTTGTATTACTTGCAATACATGCTGGCGAATGAGCGGAATGTCCTGGAAAATCAGGGAATTTGAAATTTCTAGAAAAGTTACGGAATTCTTAGAATTTCTGCTACAAGTAAGAAAAATTTCAAGCTTTCGAAATCCGTTTCGAAAGCCGTTCTGTAACAGTGTGGAAATTTTTTCATCATAACTTTTCGTCATCGCTTCTCTGCAGTATCAAACATGTTATTTCAGAAACAGTTTTCTACTGGTCCTTTAACCTGTCATTTGGAACAGACAGTAATTGGAATAATGAAAACAAAAGTTATGTGGAAAAGAAAGGTGTGTTAAAATTTGGTTCGACAGAGAGAGAAAAGAACGCAGATACTGTAAAATATTTTACAAGACATTGTTGAGTATGTACTTTTTATAACAGTGGATATGTACTTTTCATAATGGTTGAGATCATAATGAAAAGAAAATTCTTATATTTGAATGAACAGAGGAAGGAACTTAAATATTGTAAAATCTTTTTCAATACGTTTTTTCTTCTTTTTTTTTTCGAGATTTCTTCATACTTTGTTACATTAGGATTACTAACATATCCTAATTTTATGGACCTAACAAAGCAATATATTTTGCCAGTAAAGTCGTTTAGATTGATCGAGCTTTCGGGCCTTCAGTATTTCATGTCACGACCTCCCCCCCCCCTCCCGCATTACGAAATCCTGGCTAAACGAATCAATATATGTTCTAGTAAAATAGTTAAGAATGATTGAACCTCTGGTGTGATGACCACAGTATTTCTTGACACGGATCCCTCCCCACCCCCACCCCCGCCTTTACGAAATCCTGGCTACGTGCCTGTCACATTGGACTCACAATTCCACAGACCAAGGCTGTTTCTCGTACTACCAGACAGACTTCTATACATTGCAGTAGGTTTTAATGTAAAAAAGTGAGGTCAATGAGTCACCACAGCTAACAAGACGATGTGTGAGACCAACCTGGCACCACGTGGCCGTAAGGAAATGTTATGTGAGACCAACGAGGTCTCACGTCGCACTTAATCTGTTAAAGGGTGTATCATGAGAAGCACTGGTTCAAATTTTATACTAAAAAATGGAATATCTTATTGGTTTTTATCATTACACTTCCACTGAAATGAGTATCCGAATATTCCTAAAGAGAAAAGGGGCTCAAATAATTTTCACAAATCTAAACTTCCCATGCATAAAACGGGCATTTCAGCTAGTTATTTTATAAAAGATGAATTGAGTTGTCTCCTATTATTCACTTGTATTGTCAATGTAGTCTACTATATCATTCAGAGAAGTGAAAAAATAATAGCACTATCATGTGTTCAAATACAATTAAAAAATAAATCTTTCGTACTCTCTTCACTTATTAATAATCGTTGTGAAGGTCAAGTTCTCATCTTACATTTAAATGGTTAATGACCCAAACGATGATTCATTGCTGCACAAAGACCTTATATCATGCAAAAAAAAAAAAAAAAAAAAAAAAAAAAAGTTAATACTTATTAGAAAGATTGAAGAACACTAACAAATATAAGAATATTAGACTATCAAATTTCCATCATAACATAATACTATATTTGCCAACCAAAATGATTTATTTCTTGATTTAAAAGTTCATTGTATTTATGAAATTAATAAAATAGCTAGTTAATCAACGGTCCCGCATCCTTTTTTCTCCTTTCAGAACTTAGAAGAGGCGATACGAAGTCTAAGTAGTGCGATTTATCCCCTCTCTCTCTTTATATATATATAGGGTGGTTTAAAGCAACACCGACAACGTTTGAGAGGTGATTCCTGACACCAAGATAAGTCAAAAAATATAGACCAACCTGGGTGCACAAATGCTTCCTTTAGGAGAGTTACAGGTTGCCGAAAATATGAAAAAATGAACTTTAAAGATCCATAGGTCCAAAACTATGTGACCTATCATAGTCGGGACAAGACTTCACTTAGAAACTAGTATGTGCGCTATCCAGAAATACATCTTTCAGAAATCAAAGGTAATTACGCAACAATTTTTATAGAAGGAGTTTGGAGTTTGGATATATATAGATTGATACAGTAAGTATATATATATATATATATATATATATATATATATATATATATATATATATATATATATATAGAGAGAGAGAGAGAGAGAGAGAGAGAGAGAGAGAGAGAAACGGAGATAGTGTTTCTGGTATAAATATGCTGGGTGTCCCACAAGTCTGGCTTCACCCCATTGTAAATACAAATCTGCATTTTAATGATTTCTGAAGCTGATGTCTTGAGATAATAATTTCGATCACTGAAACAGGTGACCAGGAAGAATCGAAGAGAAGTGGCTGAATGTAATACGTCATTTGAAAGGTCTTTACAGGACGAATATTTTATTACTAGGATCGAGGAATACGACCGGCCGACGGTCGTCTTTGCCAATATAACCAGTTGATTTAATTACACAACTTATGAGTGTTGACAGGGAACCAGAAAATCAGAAAAAAAGGGGAGCAATTAGACAATGGAATCAAACTCTATGATGTTTATTATAAATTTCCAAATAGATGGAAAGTTATTTTCGTTGAAGAGCATTTGCAGATAAAAACGTTATTCGATATGAATAATCCTTTTAGCTGAGATATTTGGGAACTTATTTCAGATATTATTTCATAAGCTAACAAAGCGTAAAGTTTAAAGATATACTCAACCATCACCGCATTTTTGTAAACAGGCAGATGTCTCAGTGGTAGAGCGCTTACCTCTGGCGCGAGGAGTCCGTGCTTCGATCTTCAGACAAATAAGTTTGTGGTGGATAACATGGTTTCCGTGGATTTTCCGTGTCACTTGCCTTAATCATCTGTCCCTCTTAGCCTAAAAAGCATAATTGTAGGATATTAATTAAACTCATCTTATTTGTTTTTTTTTTTTTTTTTTTTTTTTTTTTGAGACTGGTTAAGTTTTGACCAAGGATCTTATAAAATAGATGATCTGCCCTTACAACAAAATCTTGAAGCCATACGTCACAGTTTCGCCGCCCCTACTCTGCCCACTCCGTCCAATAGGATCGCAATGTTTTGAGCCAACAATCATGGCGGAAACGAAAGTAGCTAATCAGATGATGGCAGAAACGAGAGTAGCCAATCAGACGTGCCGATGCTCGGTTGTTTTTTGGCTTCATCGATTTAATAGGATGAAGATACATATGGGCAGATCCTCTATTTATAACATCCTTGGTTTTGACAAAGCAAAAGTATTGTCAAAACTACAAAACTACAATATAAATAATAATATTTTTAAAGTAATTAGCTGGTTCATATTAGCTTTGTTATTGTAAATAATTTAAAGTAGAAATACAAATCGCTAAACGAAACGTTTATTTATTTATTTTTAAATAATAGCTGTGTAACAGTTTCACTAACTCAACATATGTCTTCATCACACATTGTTAAAAAAAAAAAAAAGTTTGCGTGCGGAGTAGAATGAAACGAAGAATTAAAAAAAAAAGTGTTGTGAATTTTACAGCATATACTAATCTCAAATAAAAGGCCTATTTGTGTCTTCACGGTGGTCTAGTTACTACCCCGCCTGCCTTTGGTAACAGAGGTCCTGAACTACATTCCTGGTAGGGAAGCATCGAATGCATTACTTTGGTTTAGATTTGATTAGATCATTGTAAAATGTTAGAACCTTGTTCTCGCTTACTTCAATTAGCACTGTGGTGAGTGATTTTTGCTCCGACGATTTTCTCGCCAGAAAGAATAATTTGTTGCTAGAAAGAGGTTTCTTTGAATGAGTTCCTGCAGAACGTCTAGAATGTTATTGATTCATTGGAGCTTATCAGCAAGGCTATATGAAACATAGACCTACAATTTAAGGTAGAATTCGAACCACCGTAATGCATTCAAATTTCAATGCTCTCCTACTGAGAATCGAACCCATACACCGAAGGACAATAACCCACTAGATCAGAGAGAAAGGCTATAATGATATCGTTTATCTATTTCGTACAACGTTTGATCTAGAGCTCCAATAACGGGGTCACGCACGGCGGCTCAGTGATGCCCTCCCCACTGCTCTAATGGCTAGCACGTACGCCTTTGATGTACGAGGTCCCGGGTTCGATTCCCGGTGGAAGAGCCCTTCGAATTTTAACTATCTTCGACGTTTCTGCGTTCGTGTCCCTGTCGTTCTAGGTTACTGGAAAAACGAGTTAAATAAGTAAAACTAAGTAGAAATCTAGTAATAAGTACTTAAGCAAGTTAATGACAAAAAGTGATAGAGCTCATACCTCTGGTGCATGGAGTCCCTGGTTCGATCTCCGCCCAGGTAAGTTTGTAGTGGACAATATCGTATACGTGGGTTTTCTCGGTATCTTCCCGTTTCCTCCCATATTATCATTCTACCATTCTTTCCAGCATCAATCACTTGCCTTAATCATTGTCTCCCTTAGCGAAACCGGCAGAATCGTGGATCGTTAAACTGAAAGATTTCACTTCATTTTAGATCTCCAATATGACTTCACCGATTTTTGAAAGCTTATACCAGTTTGTTCATATTTGCTAAATAAATACATATTTTATTATTCCAAACCCTGGGGTCTTTGTTTTTAAAATCACCTGAAATTTCAGAACGACAAAAGATTACAGAGAAAATAAAGTTTTAAGAACATAAAATCACGAATGGAAACTACGTTATATGATTGTATTTCCCTTTGCATAACAAAAATGAGGTCTCTTTTTTTTAAGCACGTGACACATAACTTTTTAAAACTATGCCTCAATTTGCCTCAAAATAAATAAATACAATAAACAAATTAAAACAAAATAGCAGATATTTACTCATTGATTTCAAAGTGCAAAGTGTTAATGTAGAGAGCAAATAGAATATTTATTTTTTAATTGTATATTTAGCACTTTTGTCGCTGGAAGCACGAAAATTTTACCAAGATTCCGAACGTCAGATGCGGAAGCGGGTTCTTCAGCAGCAGGCTGGATCAATGTTTTGGAAGCTTGAACATCTGGCGCACTTAGATATACTAAAGTGCTAACTACAAAAGAGAAAGCATACTGGAATTCTGGACGCACTATTCAGTAGCTTCCATGCAAATTGCTATTACTGTGTGTCCAGCTGGAAATAATATGATAATGGAAGCTGTGATGGGATTGTTGTTCCGGTAGCATGTTTTCTTTATATATATACTATAACTTTAGAGAATGGACCTTCTCGGGCCTTTCTTTGAGTATCGTTTTACCAGTTAACTCCTGAATTTCGTGATTAACTTCGCGGAAATAGCGAGGAAAAGCAATTATATGAATTTTCCACAGCAATAATAAAGGAAATTCAAAAGATTTAGGCTCCTAGAGTTTCACGTATGTAAATAATTTATTAAGTGTGGTTTTTAAAAGGTGTTTTCACTGAAGTTATATATGACGAATTTCACATATCCAAGTGGAATCATAACATAAAATGGGATCCAAACGAGTGCTATTAAAATTCGAATTTTTCGTCTAATATATATTCGTTACAAGATAATAATATGCTGTATTTTAGAATTTTAAGATTTTTTCATAACAAGGAAATGATTAATACTAAATTTTGGTTGAGTTAATGTAAGATATTTCACTTTTTTACTTTAGAAGTACAAGGAAATTGAATTACGTGTGTACGTTGATACAAAATATACTTGTTTTCCCACACATACACACACACACACACACGCTTAAAGCTAAAAATCAATAACAAATTTCTAAATGATGTTCGAGATTGATCTCCAAGTAGAATTAAATCCGGACTAAGTGAACTCTCCAGGGATTTCCGAGGTAATGTAGAGTGTACTGCTTTCTTAATTTGCGTCACAGAAGGGTTGATTTGTCGATGATGTATGTTCTTGTCAAATTTAAAACTTGCCTAGATGAATGTACAAAAAAAAAAAAGTTTCAAAAGTTTCATACTAGTAACTTTTGAGCAATGGCACAATTTGTTAAAAAAAATAAATAAATAAAATAAAATAAAATAAAAATAAAAATAAAAATAAAAGCTTTGTATGCCCATTAACGTTTGACAGTGAAAAATTAGATCTCCTGAAAGAGCAAAAATTAAGCTTTCATTTGATACCTGAATGAGCCCGATAAGTTGAAAAATAAGGAAGTTATGGTAATTTTAGTTCTATGGTGGTGAATGCCGGAAAGTGAAATTGGCGAAAAAATTGCACTGTAAATCCACAATTTGCAAATGACTCAGAATCTGAAAGCTCAAAAATCACTAGTTCTACGCATACTAGTAGCACAATGAGTGGCTCGTACTCAAAACACAAATGGCTTAAACGAAAACCTACAGATTATGTTAGTTACAGTCCAAAATGAGGTCACGTGGGCAACCGCGCCGACTTTCCAAAATTTATGTGGGTGCATATCAATGGCGAGATGTGTTATATGTTTTTAGGGGGGTGTCGATATTTGTAGATTGATTTCCTTTTACTTAAAATCTTTTATGAACACTATCTTAAAGGGCTGTGACGTGATAAAGTAAAATATACCAGTAATATAAGTTGGGGCTGCCCTAGTTCAGTCGGTAACACGGCTGACTTACTCGCAAGAGAAGTGGGTTCAAACCCCTGTCCAAGCTTAAGGAAAAAGTACTGTAATGAATATTCTCAACTGTGGGTTCTTTAGCATGCCCGTAGGTAACGGAACTCGTTTCGTTGGCTAGAAGTAAGAAACTGGGAGAACAAGCTAATAAGCATGCTGTTAGTCAATCTCATTTAATAGCCTGTGACAATCAAGACTTGTGTCTGTCCAAAGCAAAAACTATGGAGGAACTCATAAACATACATACTGGTACTCAGAGTACAAAGAACAAGAAAGTGACAAAAGATCTATTCCGACTGACCTACTTTCTTGCTCATTCAGAAATTCCCCATACTATAAATTGACGATCACTCGTATCTGTTGCAGCACAGATGAAAAAATTTAAAAAAAAAAAAAATCTATCGTCCATATTGTCCACTCCACAGAATTTGTCTGCAAAATCAATAACACACATCTTTAGAATGTTTTGGCGATAATGTCACTTCCATTTAGAAAGACATCTTCAAAAACTCCATGGAATTTTTACTAATGGAGACGAGAGCATTATTAAGTTTATTTGTTAGCCATATCGTTGGCACTTCCATTGTAGAGACATTCGTGTGTGTTGTAGCCTGACCCTCCGCTAAGGTCAAAGATAGGCCTATAACGGAAGTTATTGTAAAAAAAAAAAAAATCCAGGATATTGTTTTGTCACTGAAAAATTCGGTCGCAGCATCATTTAAAGGTGTTTTTAACTTCAGCAGCAAACATAAAGGTGTGCAAGCTCTCTTGCGACGCGAATTCTCCAAAATGATATTCGTTCTCAGAAATAGGAGTACAAAGTAGAAACTGGATCCAGTTGGCTAAGAACAGAAGTTAATGGAGAGCTTTTGTGAACGCGACATTAAACCTCTGGGCTGTGCAGGCTAGTGGTTCTGAAACTTGTTGTTACAACGACCCACATTAAATAATAAAAAGTATGTTGTCACCCACTTACTTTTATTCAAATGAACATTGACATTCTGTGCAGTGGTGATGTGTTTGAAAGCAATTAAATTAATTAAATTTCATAAATGTCTCTATCAGTTCGTTCAATAACAATCCATATGAGTGATTAACATGAAATTTATTTGGGATGCTGTGAACACCTCAAGGGATCAAAGTAGAGCTCAATTCTTAAATTTTAATAAATCAAAATTTAGTTGGTTTCTTTTATGTCTATCGTATACATATATACGATATATCACTTTCAAACTTTGCAAGGAAGCTACTCTGCGACAAAAATCAGAATACGTATGATGAAGATGAATAACAAATTCCAGTCTAGAAATTATTATTACTTATTTATTTGTACTTATGTACTTTATTAAGCAATGAAGCTATATAAGACGATGCCTACATTTTTAAGATGGAATCTGAACCACTGTTGTGCATTTGATGCTCTCTCATCTGGAGTCAAACCCGGGATCTCATGCACCAAAGGCATGCTTTCTAGCCACTAGAAGTTAAAGATGATGTTGGGTGCTGGTCACTTATCATGGAGTCAATGGATCATCTAATCTTACATTGTCTGGATTGACAGAGCTTATTGTTATTTACAGCCTTGTTTGAAAAATCCTGGTCACACGCCTTGCTTTAAAAAGGCCACATTCGTTCAAATGTACTTAGGAAATTGTAACATTTTGGCTACGAATAAAGAAATCAATTGGGAAAAGAAAGCTTACATTTGTTTGATGCAAGTATTTAATTCCGACTGTGCGTAAGAATACGGTGCATGGACGGCCCTAGGCAATATGTCGCCTCATTTTCTCCAGAAAGAACAAATCATCATCATCATCATCATAACCACAGTTTTAAGTATACTACCCCACCATGAACAACGAAAGGTAGGGAAAAGCACTCGCACTCAGAAAGGCCTAAAGGCTACAAATACAATCTCGTTATGCTCGTTTTTCCTTAAATAATAATCTACTATGTTAGTGAAAGATAAAGCAAATACACCTACAGAGGAAAGATGATAATCCTTTTTATAGAATTCAATATCGAGCTTCAATCTCAACACATCAATTTACAATTCCAGTTCAACTAGCTCTTTTATCTTTATTTCTTGATTTTCCTTTTACATCTCTTCAAAAATTAAAAAAAAAAAAACTTGTTTCCATCTTCAATGATAAGGAAATTGTTCGTGACAAAGACAAAACTTGTTTTCATGTCGAAACTGTGACAACTAACTAAATGGAACAGATGTTCGCTATTGTTCTTGTGTTTGACAACAATCAAATATTCATGCTGTAATTTATTTGATCATTTGCTTTCGCATTGTCCATGTGCCCTTAAACCAATACGATTTAAACATGATTTATGAATTTAGAATTCAAATAGAAGCTGTTGTTAGCGTACGCGCCTTTGGCGTGGGAGTAGAGATGCAAGGGCTCGGAAAGAAACCGGCTTTTTTGGAAAAAAAACTCGGTTTTTTCTGCTTTGCTTTTTTGCTTGGGAAATTTTGGGGTTTTTTCAAAATTCTGCTTTAAATTGATAAACCAGACTTTGTTTCGCTTCTCTATAGTACAAAAAATCATTTAATTAGTGATTGATGCTGATAATAATATAAAACCTCGAAAATAAACTATGAATTTCGAAAAGATATTTCAAACAATTTTTCTTCAACATATTTACATTATGAATTCCACAGGATTAATCAATGTATATAATAAGAATTTTTTAACCTCCTATATACAAAGGTAAGCAGAGTTGGCAAGAACCATGGTTGTTTTTGAAAATGCCAAAAACCCGTTTTTTGGAAGATGTTTAAACCAGGCTTTTTTGATTTAGATTTTTTGCTTTATGTATTTATATTACGTATTCACAGAAATAAGTTTGTTTCGCCTTGGTGTTATTATGCAACAGCGGGGTTATGCCGGAAGAACTCCCATAAGCTTAAAGAAGTCCGGTCAGTAAATTTCTTAAATTGAGAATCTCCCGCCCTAGCGATCGGGAAAATCCCGTCATTACTTGAAATGTAAGACAATAACGGGAAAATCCTGTTATTGCTTTGCATGCAAAATTTAAAGGTCAACGTATCATAATCAGTACGCTAAAACTGAGGTATTAAATTACAAATTTAGTACGTAGATAGCATTGAAAGTCCAATCCAAGGTAATGTTGGAAGCAGGGGTGTAGCCACGGGGGGCCCATCGGCGCCAGGCCCCCACAAATGATTCCCTGGCCCCTCCAAATGACCAGCTTTTAAAACATTATGGTGAAATAACCTTGCTTCAATCACTTAAAAATAACAAAATTTACATATTAATAATTTATGGAAAAATAGTATTTTACCATACCAATCGAAAAATAGTATGGTTTCTCTTCCTTACACCGATCGGAAAATAGTATGGTATACTTTTTTTTGTGTGTGACAACAGATTACACCATTTACTGTGATTTGTATTAGACAGTTTAGACAAACGTTCTAACAAATACCATAAAACAATGGTATTAAACTAACGGCGTGGGTGGATAAGTATAGTGAAATGGTACGTCTTAGGTGACATATGGATTTGGAAGGTGAGAAGCGATAGAACTTTCTTAGTTACCTTTATAGATAGGTTCTGTGTACAAGGGCTTAAATTGAAATAGTTATGCACAAAGGTATAATGTTTGGTCCGGGGCAGTATTCTTAGTTAAACATAATAAAAATACCAGGATTATAATTTATGAAGAAAAAACAATAAATAAATAAATAAATAATAACAATAACAATAATAATAATAATAATAATAATAATAATAATAACCTAAAAACAATTAAGGAAACCAAAATTTTCCGTTTTTTTCAGGGCTCAGAAACACTAGTTGCAACACATTTTTTAAAAATTTTGTAAATTGCAGCTGGCCCCCCTTCAAAAACGACGGCCCCCCATACCAAAACCTGCTGGCTACTCCCCTGGTTGGAAGCTATGTAGGCAATCGATAAATTTTGCCAATTTCTATCAATATATTTAAGCAATATTGGCTTCTTTATAAAACAACACGCATTTAGGCATGCAGAAATATACAATTTGGTTTGTTTCGTATGTTTAGGCTTAACATCCTTGCGAAATACCGAGGTTATCAAGGAGAACCGCTGACATCCGAACCGCTACTTGGTTTACGCATGAAAGAAGGGTTGTGGTTCGACCGAGAATTGAACATGGGACACCTTGATTAAAAGGTGAAAGGAAAATAAAACTATTGCAGGTGGTTTGAATCTGGAAACGTCACCATGAAGTTCACACGATTCGCATTTTTCATTCTTTTTATTTATTTATTTATTTTTTGGGGGGGTTTAAACCAGTTATTGAAAAAAAAAGTTGGTGTAAACCAGCCAACCCTAAAAGTAAACACTTATTTTTTAAAAAAATACACAAATAACTAGCAAAATAGTATGTAGTGTTTTTACTTCAAAATATTCCATACCCTCTTTTTGAAACAAAATAAAATTAAAATAAAACATAAGAGAAATACTTAGATTTATATGATACTCTTAAAGGCTGCACATCTAGAGCTTTTGTTTCTGTATATTCTTGAAATTCTACAGTTAAGTTTTATATAACCATCATCATGGTTTACCCAATCCTCAAGTTTTCTGAATTTTTAACAAGAGGGATTCAACATATCATTACGGAACTCCCCCCCCCCCAAAAAAAAAGAACTACGGAATATATTTAAGTTAAGCTAAATACAATTGCATAACAAACATGACTGAGTGATTAGCTATTGCGCTTCTATCGGGATGTCCGGGATTCAACCAGCATTTAACCATTCTGACAAAGCTTTTTTTCATTCCGTCTGTGAATGTAGAAATAGTGCGTGTACTGTGAGTTGGCCGACTTCCTTTCTTATTGTTTTTAAATCGTTATTATTACTAATTACCAGCAGTGACGGTTTTGCGAAGATTAGGGGGGCGGTCTTTCGGACTGAAGCCCGTTCCCCAAAGTTACGGAATATCTGCAACAAACGAAATATCTATTAGTTATGCCTTTACTCATGAACTTTAAGCTCCCGTCAAATAAAAATTACGAATGTTTAGAAAAACTAAACATTAGTAAGAAAACCCTTCCCAAAATACTTTTCTAAATCCGCCACTGATTCTCAGTATAAAATGATTTTTAAGGTTGTATCCGGAAGATTATTGTTAAACATATAAACGAAACGAATTATTAGTTATGCCTGTACTCATAAACTTCAAGCACCTCCCAAATAAAATTAGGACTTTTTAGGAAACGAAACAATCAGAAAAAAACCCTCCTAAAGTACATTTCTAAATCCGCTACTGATTATTTGTATAAATTGGTATTCAAGATTGTGTCCGGAAAATTATTGCTAAATCACTTCACAGCTACAGTATAACAGAAATGTGGAAGTACGGTTTGACGGATATATTGGAAAACGTACGCTTTGACGGATAAATAGAAAAACTGGCAAGTTTAACTTTTGCGCTAGAAGGTAGAGTACTAAAAGCTCTTAGAAATGAAACACGGATGACAAACTAAAATGATCTAGAGAAGAAAAAAGATGTCGATAACTCAAAAGTTAAAATAAAGTTAAATAGCCTCTAAAATTGTCCTCAAATACTACATTCTTCATGTTAGCTTTAATTCGTAAAACATATGCTCCATCCATCTTGATGGTGAATTTCAGAGCGAAATATCGCATTTAGGTCATGAAATTCTTATCTAACTATATAATATACTATAAGAAAGCTATTTAGATAGAAAAATCATGAAAATGAAAAAAGCCAAAATTTCCAAAATTCTCGTTTTTTTTTCAAAAAAGCCGGCTTTTTATGTGAAAAAAACATCGATTCAAAAAAGCCGGCTTTTTTGCATCTCTACGTGGGAGACCCGGGTTCGATTCCCGGCGGGAGCTCATGTGGCTCGGATTTCAGGTTAATCAGTAGGTCCATGTCTCATATAGCCTCGCTGCTGAAAGAGACGTTAAACTCAAAATCAACTCAACTCAACTCAAATAGAAGCTCAGCTTAGTAAATTTAACTACTATTATCATGAAGTCTATTTTCAACAAAAAATATTCATTTTTAATAATATTGATATGACAGATTTTGACGCCCCGTGCAAATGCAGTGTTGCACATATGGTAGAACCAGCCCTGGTACGGTGCTTTAGAAAAAGTCAATTTTTTAAAAACAAGACTGTACATGTTGAAGTCCATAACTTCTTGAAAGAAAACACAAGCTATATTATCGTATCAGTGACATTGAAAGTATTATCAAGGTCACTTTTTCTTCTTCTTTTTTTTATGGAAGGCGATGAATCATCCTTTTACTTGAAAACTTTTTTTGGAGAAACGTAAAACACATTAAATTAGGAAAGTATATCCTGCTTCCCCGTATCGACTTTTTTCCTATTTTGATAAGAAATATAAAAATGTCATTAGTTCATTGTCAAATCAAACTCCAAACTTTCATCTTGTCTTAAATTGAAAGAGATAACCTTGCATCAGAAAAGGACCCTTAAACTAACACCAAATCCAATACGTAATTAAAGCTATTTGTTTGTCTAAAAATTTATGCCTTTATGACACACGTTATTGGATTTTACTTGTGTATGAAACATTTCACGCTATGTGGATAACTTGTTACCGGTATCTTATCTACACTACATTCATACACAATGAGAGTTTCACGTTTCATAAATGACATGGCAAAGCTAACCGAGTATTGTTACGAGAATTAATTAGTGATTTTGTCTGTCAATTCGCACAGCAGCATACACGATTAGCATACAGTTTAATATCGTGATTTTACCTATAATTACGATGTTCTATTGACTTTTAATCAGAACGTGAGTTTTGATATCCACTGTAATTTGTATGCTACCTGATTAATGCTGTTTCCATCTTGTCTCATAATTAATCAAACTTTTATTGCAAGTGCCATATTGTCCACATAATTATTATTTGAGTGTTTCCTACTCTGAACTGTTGAAAGAGAAGTTCTGACTGTGTGTTTATGAAATATCCTTTATGTATTATTTCTGTAAAAAAGAGAGGAAGAAGGAAAGAGGTGTAACAAAATATTAATGATGAATGCTTTCTGGTAGTTGGTTGAGTAAATTTTTTCTCAATATGATGGAAAGCAAATACTATTCCAGTTACATAAATGGAAGTCCTAGTCAAATTAAGGTACCTAGGAAACTAGAGTTGAGGCTGTCTTGTCTCGAATAAACGTAAAAAAATGGTGTCTCGTCTCGAAATTTTATTTGGGGCCGCGGTCGCTCAGCGGTAATGGGTTCACCTCTGGTGCATAGGGTCTCCGGTTCGCTTCCCTCTCGCGCCAAGTAGACTTTGTGGTCGACAAACATCGTATGCGTGGATTTTCTCAGGGTTCTCCCGTTTCCTCCTACTTTCTTCATTTCAGTATTTCATTAATTTCTAATCATCATCGTTTTCTTTACCCTAGCCGACATAATCGTGGGACGTAAAACAAAGATTTCATTTCATTTCGAAATTGTATTTGTTTCCTGTCTCTAACTCGTCATAAAAATTCTATCTTGTCTCGTGGACTATCCTAATCCAACTTAAACCTTTTCCGGCGGAATAATTTTTCTTACTACACTTTGATATGATAGTAAATTATAGTAAATTGAGGGTACATTAGACTATATAAAAATACATTTTGCTTCTATTTTTGCTCAACAATGCTGAGATGAGAAGGTGACTCAAGAGTCCCGTCAGGCGGATAGGCTTCGACATTATAATGCACACAGGAGAAATAATGTATGAGCATAGAGAATGGGACATAAAGGGCCCGACAGTCGGAAAAGGTTTAAAAAGAAATAAACTCTTCATGCAGTATTTAAGCATTAAAATTTATATTGCGTAATTCTTTTTGTGATACTCCCTTTTCCCACGTGGTCTTATTTTGTTCGTAAAAAAGTAAAGTTGTTTTCTGTAAAAGATATGCTCAAGAGTGTAGTTTTAGTAGTGATGCAATATAACATTGCAGGACTGTCCATCCTATCATCTCTCCATAGCCTCTCAATTCAAGGCAAACTTTTCCTTAGGGCTCCAATCCCAGAGGGAGCCCGGCTGAATCATGCTCGATTACATGTCAAAGTGGTCGTCAGGTTTCCATTGGCAACAAAATTCTTAATTTTTCCGATAGTCATTAGCATAAATTAGATCTATACGAGAAAAAAAATAGTGACAAAATTCTGTGATTTGAATAATGAGTTCACATCTGAAATCTCCTGTCCTGCCCATAATGAAAACAAAGCATTATATAGAAGCCATTACATATACTGGCTTGGAAAGGTCAGAAATATGGAGTGCGAAGTCAATCACTGACCATTTAAAGGTTCGAATTAACACTCTGTGGCGCCCAAAGTATCCTTTAGGAACTCTTCAAAGAAAATGTGATTCTTGAGTTGTATACACGACTCCAAAAGTGCATTACCACCTGTAATTTTCTTTTCACTCCAATAGTAGACAGCCTAAAAAGCTCGGCTGTTGTGTTGGTTGAGAATTCGAAAGGCATTGGACGAAACCTCAATTCTTTTACAAATATATCAGTGTCACGAACTGCAAAAAACAGAATAAAGTAAATTGTTAACAATGATGGTTTTATTATTGTGAGTGGCAGTCGAAACAAGATGGATGGTAAGAAATAGATATAAGAGGAAAGCAGTTTCTTTCCATTGTCAAAAAAACCGGAAATAAGAAAATAGGTTACATAATGCAAAGGTTTAATATAAACGTCTAACAGCATAGGAAACGAAAAGGGAGACAAACACAGACTAAGGAATACCATTAGCGTAGTGGATTTGCTGGCCTCCCATGCAAGATAAACAGACGGAACCCTATTTGTAAACCAAATTGTTATATTATTATTATTATTATTATTATTATTATTATTATTATTATTATTATTATTATTATTATTATTATTATTATTATTATTATGTTATTGAAAACTCGTTTCCTTTCCTAATCTCTGATTCTGCCTAAGAGCATGTCTACGTATAGCAATCATGTGTGCAGTTTTTGTCAATGCGCGATCTCAAAGGCCAAATAAGATGGAAATCTCTGAGAGAGAGGGACACAAACACTTTCTTATGATAAATTCTAGGTCAAAGTTCGAAGCACTTGTTTCTTACAGCTGCTTTTTTTCTTCTTTGTGAGGAAGAGAAAAGTTTTGGTGCATAAAAAATTACAGTACATAATATTGCAAATTTGCAAGTGGATTTACTTACATTACAATTTATGGTAATAAAGAAATTGTCAGTATGAAACTCGCGGTAGGTTTTCGTCGAGTCGAAAAAGATATCTAGAGTCGTGGTATTGAAGTTACCACCGCGTAGCAGCGGAAACTTCATTTTGGTCCGCGCTCCGATTCTTCGCGGAGAATCGCGAAGGGACCACCACGAACTATCGCCAGTTATGTGCATGCAGTTATTATTATATACTAGCTGAATAAACCCATTCTTCGCATTGGGGCAATATTTGGAAGTAAACGCCTGTGGGGAATATCACCATTCACTTCAGCGACCGCAAAAAGTATGCATTTGATACTAATTTAGGTCATTTGGACTCTTTTTACATGTATCGGCATCCCCCTTTGCCCCCGACCACCATACAATTTCCAAGTCATCACTAATGGAAGAGTCAGCATTGATCTCAGAGACCGCGAAAATTATGGACATGACACTTAATATCGGTTCTTTTTTTGATTACTTCTCCATGTTTCGGTATCCCGCCCAGGTGAACCCCAGTCCCTGTCAAATAGAGTGAATTTGGAAGTTAAATCGATCGGAGTTTCACCATTGATTTCAGCGACCGCGAAAACTATGAATTCGACGGTAATATCGGTCAGTTTCTACTACTTTTACATGTCCCGGTAAACGCCTTCCCTGAGACTTCCTGGTTCGTACTTTAATAAATGTGCTTCGCCTTCGTCTTGTGTCTGGACCAAGGTATTCGTGGCCAAAATTTGGTAACTCTCGTTCAACTTGTCTGGTCCCCAGATCGTCCCGGTAAACGCCCACGGTCAAATACCCTGGTTCGGATTTTGATTTTAAAAAAATGCTTTGCCTTGGTCTGGGGCTTAGACCAATGCATCCGTGTCCAAAATTTGATAACTCTCGGTCAATTTCTCTTGTTCCCAGGCCGGTCTCGGTAAACGCCTGCCTCCCCTGAGACCCCCCTGGTTCGAAATTTAAAAAAAACGCTTCGTCTTCATCTGAGCCCTGGACCAAGATACCTGTGACCAAATTTTGGTAACTGTCGGTCCACTCGTCTGGTTCCCATTCCGCACACACACAGACAAACACATAAACAAACTCTTTATTTTATTTATAGTAGATTATTTTTCCCTGACGAATTATTCCTAAAGTTAGCTCCAGGGGTCAAGAGTAACCCCTTCCTCTACATCATGAAGTGAAAAATCTAGAGATGAGTGCGTATAATTGTTTGAATTTAGATGGCAACTGTCACCGGTCATTTGAAAGTGAATATGGGAGAACCACGAAATAAAGTAAATAGACGGCGTCATTTTGTTGTAAAATTACATGGCGAGCAGATTTTACCTCATCCCAAACGGTTATCGTCGAATATATACAGTTAAAGATTCCTCTACAAGCGACGTTTCCTTCATCGCTTCGGTGGCAGTTCTCGTTGAGACACGGGGCGCCTCTCTGTCCGTACCTGTGCTATCGTTTCTCCCTTGTTTGTGGAATAGTGCAGTTTGATTTTTTCTGTGACTTAGTGAATTGTGCACTACGAGTACTTTGCTTCACTTGTGTGCAACAAAATTTATATACATATATATTCTGTAGTTGACGTGTAACGTCGAGCGTAAGCAATATGAGTTGTATGAGGTCTAATACGCTCAGAATTAATTTCGTATCTGTGCGTCAAAAGCCTACATCTATTTACATTCATGAATGGATTCGAAGTGTTTTCAAGTTAAGTATTGACCAAGTGTTAAGAATAGAACTCGACTTTATTCGTAAACTTTTATACATAAAATTAGTTAGTAAAGTGATATGTGAAGGTACTCTTGCCAGTACCAACGGCACCGTGACTTATATCAATTTTGATGGAGATAATGAGTTACCCATTAATTTGGTAGACAACTCTGTTGTAGTAAAAATATCTTTATGTCCAATAGAACTTAGTGATACCCAGTTGTCATGTACTCTCCCAGTATGGTGATATTCAGAATATTGCTGATAAACAGTACTCTACTGATCATATTTATCTTACCCGCACGGGTCACAAACTAGTCAAAATGCCTGTTAAACGTAATATTCCATCATTTGTTACTGTTTTGTGGTTTACGTATTTTTGTCAGTTACGCCGGTTACATCCAGACCTGCGCGGTCTGTAACTCTCAGGTCCATTTTGTACAGGATTGTCCTAAGAAGAGAACTCCACCTTTACCCAGGTCTACTTCTGTGTCTTCAGGTGTCCGCATGCCGTGCAATCTTCCAGTGGAAACATCAGCTCCCGATACCGGTTGTTACAGTGCATTTCCTGTTCTACAAAAGAATACCCACATACCCACATCGTCTCCCATGTTGCCACTTGAAAGTGCTGCATCTAGTGCTACCGACACTTGTCCCGTCTACCGTTCCCTTGGTGACAGCTCACATAGTATGGAAATGACACTTACTCCCAATGCTGACGAGACAAGTGTTCGTTGCATCTCTGCCCTTGGTGGGCCGCTGGTGGTATAATTTTCAGAACGGAAGTGGTGCCACCACGGATCGTCGCTACGGGGCCGCCAATTTTTGGCGAGATGTCACTAGTTGCCCATCGGTTGCTAGTGGTCCAACGACGCTTACGGCATGGGGAAAGTACGCTTATAATAATAATAATGAACATGTAAGTTTCATCGTTAGAAGCTCAGCTGTTCGTTTTAGTCTTTCGTAGTAATTATTATTGATAATATTTAGTACCGGTAATTTTCGTCCTTGCGTATTGTTTATATTCTTTTCTTTATTTAAAAATGATATTCGAATAAATTCCACCATAATTACTTTTATTTTGAATGTAAACGCCATTTACAATTGATAAACAACAAACATTTAAAGTTCCCACGTAGCTGTGAAAATTAAGAAAAAGACAAATAGTGGAAGTTTTGGTGTTCAAACGCACACTCCCAATAGGGGCAATACAGAACCTGAATACATTGGGCGTTACTAAGCGCAATCATCATGGCCAAGCGGTTTTAGGCAGCTGGTTGTAATACTTTGGATGTCCATGAGTATGGGTTCAAACTGATAGTTCTACCTTTGTTTTTTTTTTTTTTTTACTTTTTTTCTGCTACGTGGCAACGTTAAATTTTTGTTCTTTGCCAATTGTAAATGTCGTTTACATTTAAAATAACAGCAATTATGGTCGCATTTACTTCGATATATTTTTAAAATAAAGAAAAGAATAACAATACGTAAAGACAAAAGCAATTGCCGGTACTAAACATTATCAATAATAATTACTACGAAAGACTAAAGCGAAAGCTGAGCTCCGAATTACGGGACTTACACTTTGGCTAAAGTATGTTAAGAATCACTGTGTTCTATAGTCTCCAACGGACTTGAATCTAGGGAGCCGCGGTGGCTCAGTGGTAGAGCGTTCACTCCGGTGCTTGGGATCCTGGGTTCGATCCCAGCCCCTGCCAAGTGAACTTTGTGATGCACACAACCGTGTGCGTGGGTTTTCTCGGGGTTCTCCTGTTTCCTCCCACTTTCTTCATTCCGCCATTTCATTCATTACTCATCATCACCGTCTCCTTTAGCCTAACCGGCATAAGCGTGGGACGTAAAACTCAAAGATTTCATTTCATTTTTTTCATTTACAGACTTGAATCTATGTCCACGCGCACAAGACGTAAGTAAATATTTTTGTAACGCTGTACACTAGTTTCAGTTATTCAACAATGACATGAGTAGTACTGGTCCAGACTGTTATGTATACATAAGATGGATTAAATCTTATGTCATACGGATTTTATGGTGGATAAACACCACGTGCGTGGATTTTCTAGAAACGGAAGAGTAAATGGAAGAACTACCTAATCTTCAAAGAACGTTCGTTAGATTGACTTCGCATATTGATATCACTATTCGTTGAAAAGACAACTAAACAGTGAAGCTGAACATTATTATTATTATTATTATTATTATTATTATTATTATTATTATTATTATTATTATTATAAGAGTACTTTCCCCTGCCGTAAGCGTCGGTGGACCACCGATGAGCAACCAGCAACATCTCGCTAAATATTAGCGGCCCTGCAGCGACGATCCGTGGTGGCACCAGTTCCGTTTTGAAAATTATACCACCAGCGGCCCACCAACGGAAGAGATGCGACGAAACGCCAATGAACCATAAAAATTACTCCCCACAATATGTTAAATCGCCTAAGTGCGTAATTTGTTTACATTAAGGTCAGTATAAAAATATTTTCAAAAAGTAAAAAAAAAAAAGCATCCTGAAGTGGGGCGAATCACCAACCCTTTGATTACTGGACGAGCGCTCTTTCGACTTGGCCACCGAAGCGATGAAGGAAACGTCGCTTGTAGAGGAGTAAAGCGTTCAAAGCTTTGAATTTGGCTAATCAGAGTGCTCCTTTAACTGTATATATTCGACGATAACCGTTTGGGATGAGGTAAAATCTGCTCGCCATGTAATTTTACAACAAAATGACGCGCGTCTACTTACTTTATTTCGTGGTTCTCCCATATTCACTTTCAAATGATCGGTGACAGTTGCCATCTAAATTCAAACAATTATAAGCACTCATCTCAAGATCTTTCACTTCATTATGTAGAGGGAGTGGTTACTCTTCACCCCTGGAGATAACTTTAGGAATAATTCGTCAGGGAAAAATAATCTACTATAAATAAAATAAAGAGTTTGTTTGTGTGTTTGTCTGTGTGTGTGCGGCCAGGGGACCAGACGAGTGGACCGACAGTTACCAAAATTTGGTCACAGATATCTTGGTTCAGGGCCCAGATCAAGACGAAGTGTTTTTTTTTTAATTTCGAACCACTGGGATCTCAGGGGAGGCAGGCTTTTACCGGGACCGACCTGGGAACCAGAGAAATTGACCGAGAGTTACCAAATTTTAGGGATGCGCACGAGATGAGTCGAGACAGAATTTTCCTGATAAAATTCGAGTCGAGACAGCTTTTGCAATAGAGAAGAATACACTTTTCGAGTCGAGACATCACTTTTACAGCACATATTCGAGACGAGACAGCCTCAAATCTTGTCTTGTGCGCATCCCTATCAAATTTTGGCCACGGATACCTTGGTCCAGGCCCCAGACAAAGGCGAAGCACATATGCTAAAGTGCCAACCAGAGGGGTGTCAGCGAGGCCGTTTACCGGAATATGTAAATGTAGAAACTGACAGATGTTACCGTCGAATTCATAGTTTTCGCGGTCGCTGAGATCAATGGTGACACTTTCATTATCGATGACTTGCAAATTTACCTACCATTGTATGACGGTCGGGGGACAACGGGGAGATAGCGGACATGTAAAAAGATCCCAAAATGACCGATACCAGTGTCAAATCCATACTCTTCGCGGTCGCTGAAATGAATGGTGATATTCCCACAGGCGTTTACTTCCAAATACTGCCCCAATGCGAAGAATGGGTATATTTAGCTAGTATATAATAATAACCGCATGCACATAAGTGGCGATTGTTCGTCTTGGTACCTTTGTGATTCTCCGCGTCGAATCGAAGGAGCGCGGACCAAAATGAACTTTTCGCTTCTACTCGGTGGTAACTTCAATACCACGACTCTAGATATCTCTTTCGACTCGACGAAAACCTGCCACGAGTGGCACACTAGCGGCAATCCTTCGACTCATCGGTAGCGACGATCGATATTTACCACCAAGTGGGCCACTAGGGTTGACGACGTTTACGTTATAGGGTTTGAAGTTGCACGGCGTAATTACTACATATTATGATATTATTTATAATTTTCCCGGATTATAAGTTATTTAATTTATTATTGGGCACTAATTTGTCTCCAGGTCGTCGAATGAATGAATTTCGACTTGCACTTTGGTGTAAATAATCTTACAGAAAGAAGCCGGTTCGTTCCAAAGAGCAGAAATGAAGTTAGTAAGATTTGAGTTATATTCCCAGGTGGCAGGGTAGGGTAAAGGTAACGTCAAGGACTCACGAGTAGTATAGGTTCAAAACGTAGGTTCCAATCCTGCTGAATAGGAAGATCTTTTTTCCACAAAGTGATCGTGAAAAATCGAAGAGTGACTTCTCATATTAACGAGCAATCCGTAAGAATGTGGAATCAAACACCTGTATTATGATAGAGACGATTTAGGATTATTGGCTGGGAAAGGGCAAATAATAACAATGGAGGCTACTAGAACAATCCGAAATACTTAATTGGTCTGTACTATTAACTTTTTATGTTATTGTTCTTAGAAACAAATATTATACCTTTTCTTAAATATGTTTCGTGTAGAGTAACCATTGGTGTATTGATACGAACCTAGACTTTCAAACGGAAAATCTCGGTTTAAATCCCCATCAGGTACTATGTTTTTTTAAAATAAAATATTCGCTACGAACGTTGGTTGGAGAAGTTAAAGGGTGAGAAACCTAATAAACAGTGTGTGCAGTCTTTATCATACAGAGTAATGATAAGTAGTTTTCATATTTATATTCGTCTCTCTATCTCTCTCTTTATCCATCTTCTTTGACGTTTCCTTATCATTTGTTGCATCTTTCTCTTCTCTCTCTCTCTCTCTCACACACACAAACACACACACACACACACACACAACATATACACACTCTATGTCAAGGAAATACGTAAAGTCTCTTTTTTCCCTGTGGATTATGAAGTCTCAATCGAATCACCGTGTCACTGCGATGACCAGTTTCAACTCTAGCGTGTTCGTTCATTCATTGCGAATTAGAATGTTGTTTCCGCAACAGGTGGAAAAGAGTGGATGTACGGAACAGACAAATGTTCAGAAATGTCTAGAAAATGGCCCCTTTTAGGTTATTTCAAGAGAGATTTTATTTATATTGATTTCACACAAAATTCATTTCCATCTTATCCTTCAATTAGTTTTATCCACATATGAAATGCGAAATATGCAAGATTTGCTATATCTAGAAGGAACTTACATCCAATTTTCCTTTTAAACATTTGTAACTTTTCATTATGATAAAATTTCTACTTTTAATGTAGGCTCGTTTTAGAGAAATTAACAGTAAAATAGGACTCATTCAATTTTTCTTTTTGTCTTTTTTTCTATACTTTTTTCTTTTTTGTTCAGTTTGAATTAATAGTCCGGAATGGAATGTATGACCTACGCTACCTACTAGGTTTATTATAATTTATTTCAGGTCTGTACGTTTAACGAACACTACCGAATTTGCAAAGGAACCATGCGGAAAGGCAGGATGTGTGTTAAACTTTTGGCATGATTCTAGATGTGTCTCGGAACTTTTCAATTTCAATGGAAATTGAGTATTTAATTTGATCAGCAAGTTCGGTGTTCATTTTGAAAGTGACTTAATGAATTCTTCAAGCACCCTGTACATATTTATTTGAATAGTTCTGACAAAAATTACAAAAAAGCGTTATTTCTATATTACTGTTTTATATCTGTAAAGGGAACTTTATAATGTTAGATTATTTTCGTACTACGCTTAAATCCAACATTTTTATGTGTGGGCCATTTTCTTTTTCTTCTTCTATCTCCTTGTCTCTCTCTGTCTTACTTTCGTACCTCTAACAGATATATATTTATTTCATTTTTCCATTGAGATATGTTTTTCTCTTTAAATCAACTAATGAATCTCGTTTCGTTTCATTTTTGTTCTTTCACTTTATTGACACTGATAAATATATATTTTGAAATTAGAATTGTGCTCATGTTGTTGCTAATTTTAGTATGAAAAAGAGGAAAGGAGGAAACAGAGGGGTTCTCTCTACCAGACACGATTATGGGATAAGAAGGTACATTTTGGATGGCCTAGCTGTCGCTTTTTTATGCGAAATGTATAATTTCAGTAATTCACCATGATTATAATCAATCATAAGTGTTTTGTAACGAAGAAATAAGAATACGAATTGTTAAATCTCTTTTAACAAACTATCGAGATCTGAGAGTTAACAAACTTTACACTTTTCGGTACCTATTACCTCGAAACCCCGGTAGCCAGAATTAGTCTGGGATATGGGTCTTATATATTTAAAAAATGAGAATCTCAGCAAAATGCAGACGTCTTGTAGTGTGAGAGGAAAAAGGAATTCAATCTCTGATTTTTGTTCTATTAATTTTGTAGTTCTGAGTCTGTGTCAAAATTACTGACAGAAATAAGGATAATGATTTATATTTATGTTATCGAACATTCCACTTTATTATCACAGGATTATTTCATTTTCCGGTTTGCATAATTGTGAAAAATTATAGAGTATATTGCTATTCTATGTAAGGTATGTGTACTGTCGCTGATCTCTGATGACAGTCAGAAACAGAAGTAAAAGATAAATTACAGTAATAGTTTTCTATTAAGGGGAAGTATAACTAATTTTATTTTAACATTTTTGACTCCTAAAAATGTTTGTTCGGGTTCGTCCCCTTCCCCTCCACGTTGGATAGAGAATGCTAGAACATATTTAGATTTTGATTATTGATACCACTATATTTCAAGCATCATTTCTCGGATCTAGGTCTGTGCGATATATCGATAATGCTGATATCGTTATTGACACATATCAACATTCGATATCGCAAATATATCAACATCGATATATCCATACATCCTAAATTTTCGATATCGATCTTAGAGGGGTGAGAATAAGGGGCCCCTAAGACATGCGATGGGTGACGAAAGAAAACGTAATTTTTACAATGTCTTCCAATGACAATTTCTTTATTACTACACTTGCAAATTTGCAATATTATGTAGTGTAATTTCTTAGGCGCCAAAGCTTTTCTCTTCCTGAAAAACAAAGAAAGAAAGAAGCAGCTGTAAAAAACAAGTGCTTCGAACTTTGATTTAGAATTTATCATAAGAAAGTGTTGTTGTTCCTTTCTCTCGGAGATTTGCATCCCATTTGGCCTTTGAGACCTCGCATTGACAAAAACTGCACACATGACTGCTATATGCAGACATGCTCTTAGGCAGAATCAGAGATTAGGAAAGGAAACGAGTTTTCAATAATAATAATAATAATAATAATAATAATATAACAATTGGGTTTAGAAGTAGGGTCTCGTCTGTTTATCTTGCATGGGAGGCCGGCAAATCTACTACGCTAATGATGTCCCTTAGTCTGTGTTTGTCTCTCTTTCCGTTTCCTGTGCTGTTAGGCGTTTATATTATACCTTTACATTATGTAACCTATTTTCTTATTTCCGAGTTTTTTTTTTTTTTGACAAAGGAAAGAAACTGCTTTCCTCTGATATCTATTTCTTACCGTTCATCATGTTCGACTGCTTAAGTAAGATCATTCTATAATTTTTTGTGTCGTCCATTTTCCTCACAATAATAAAACCGTCATTCTTAACATTTTAGTTTATTCTGCTTTTTTCAGTTTGCCACACTGATATATTTGTAACAGAATTGAGGTCTGGTCCAACGCCTTTCGAATTCTCAAGCAACACAATGACTGATTTTTTGAGGTTGCCTACTATTGCAGGAAAATTATAATTTCAGGTGGTAATGTACTTTTGGAGTCGTGTATACACTACAATGGCCAGATTATCGTCGACATTCATTTGCGGCTACACAAAATCTCACTGGTGTATGCACTTGTACGGGAGGATCACTCGAGAGAAGCAAACCGTATTATAATAGGTAACAGAAACGAACACACAGGGAATTTCTAGCACAATAAATTAATGTATTCTTTAACAGAAAAGACAAGGGAGATGAGTAAAATATATGACCTTAATCTCGGTTACTTAGCTTAGGGGCTAATGTTGGCGTGACTACTTTCAGCATAGTGATATGCACCATATGGATGGCCATAGTAAGATTTTTTTCACTTTTCTTTAGTCATACAGTACAAGAAATTGGTGGCTAACATAGAAGGAAGTACTGAACTCTCTTACGCTACAGTCCATACAGATCTATGGCCGGTCAGACGATGATCGTTCATCTGTATGATGCATGGTAAGCCACAGCCCACCGCCTCCAAAGGTCCAATATTTCTGGCTTTCTGGGCCGGAGTTTGATATATCTTAATTCAATTGTCTCATGATGCTAAATTAACACCGGGTAATTTTAGAGCTCCCACCAGGAGTAAAAGACCCTATATATCGAAGTCGCTCACGTTAACAATTCGGCTAAGCAGGAATAAAGTTATATGTTTTTAGTTCCCGGCATAAACATACGGGTACTCCAGATGTATATATGTAAGTGAATGTGTGTGGGTACAAGATACGTAATTGTGTGTACATGTCACTTTATTTCTCGGTAACTACTGGTAACACATCGTCTAAAGAATTAAAAATTGTTATATTTGGTGGCCACGCTCGGCCAAGGAGAGATTCGACTCAGCTTGTATAGGATACTTTCTTCCTCAGTGACTACTGTTCGGATCTCAACGAAAGTTGGTGAGCATATAGCCCATTGTTCACGGAATAAAGATTGCTATATTTTGTGGTCAATATCGGCTAGGGACAGGCTCTGCTCACAACATAATCTGTGTTCCACAGATTTATACGACGGAAGCTTCTGAATTCTAGTTTTAATTTAAACACCTAGTTTATTTTTTAATGTTTTCTATTCGAACCGCAGTTGGTAAATTTGGATACATATACTACAGAGAAAGAGCTTGAAAAGATGAAGTGTACAGCATATAATTAATTTGTTGAAATCTTATGTAGTGTTAAATATAGAGCTTCTCGGAAGTAAATTTTTTGAACATGATTGTACAATACTTTTTTATAATGAAGTTTAAAAATAACGTCGTAACGTCGGGGTCACAAATGCAACATGCTGCATATAAGCACAATTCATTTTCAATATCACTGCACTAAGGAGGAGGGGGTTGAGATGAACGATCCCTGGCTACGCCACTGTCTTGTATACCGATTATACAAGTCTGACTATGCGGTTATTTAAAAGGATCTCGAACCGTTTCAAACATAATAAAATTCACCTCAATCAGAAACACTGAACAGGGTACAGGTTAATGGTTACAGACGTCATGGGTTCTGATACGATGACTATTTTATAGGTGCTGCTTCTCCCTTAGGTTGTATTCTTACACTACCAAAGATGTTTCTAATGCATAAAGAACATTATTTGAGGAAAATAATTCGACGCTAACAGAACCTTGATACATTTTCACAATACCGTTCTAAATGCTGAAAGAATGGTGAGGTAGATTTATTGAGCGTATGGTGGCATGAACAATGCAATCCGACTAAACAAACAACAGACATGAGGCAGGGAGCTTCTCTAACATGAGAACGCGCATTTACGATTGCATATAATGCTCAAAGTGCCTCTTATTGTCTAATAAGACCCGGATGGTCCTACTCTTATAAGAGCGGCACCATCTCTTAGTCTTGTCTTTTAGTCAGCCGTAACAGTCAAGCGTCTTTATGGAGTCTTGTAAGGTGGGTCTAATAAGAGCCAGATGGTAACCTTCTTTTGTAAGGTGGTTCTAATAAGAGCCGGACGGTACTACTCTTATAAGAGAGGCACGGCCCCTTTGCCTTATCTTTTAGTCAATCGTAACAGTCAATTGTTTTTGAATTAATGCCTTACGCGGATAAAGTGCAGTCGCAAATCCAGTTTCTGCTTGATTCGAAAGACTTGTATTGCCCTTGTACGCTTGTGTACGAAAATTCTTCCGCGGTCGCCTGAACTGCATCAGCTTGCCTCTCTCTGTCCGTGGAGAACTTGTAATAATGAGAGACCGCCTTGAGCCTTGAGCATGTCGGGGCTTGTTGGACTAAAGTGCCGGGCCGAAGCCCTTACTTTCCATCTGAGGTGTTTGCTTGGCAGTGGAATTTATAAACGTATCTGGCACAGAATCTGCTACTATCGCAGACTGTGATCCATGGGTGTTGATGTTCTACGGGGGTTGCGGCATCCTATAGGATCATCTGAAGGATGGTGGTTGTCTTCCGAAAGCTACAACTACTGGGTTGTCGTGGTGGCTGATTCGAGCTTAGAATGTGGCGGAGAGTGTGATTTTGGTCTCGCTGAGAAGCAGCAAATTGATGTCTTCGTGAATCTGCTCGATCCGCATGTTCATCGAGTGGCCAGTTATCGTTTTTGCAGCCCTCTTCTGTACGACTTGCAATGGTCTGTGATGTCGCTGTGTGCGTAGAGCAGCAACAGCGGATGAGCACCACATGCACATTTCTTCTTGCTTCGAATAATAGCTGCCTGCTGAAGAAGATGGGCAAAAGTGCCCGGAACCGTTGGCTTGCCTTGTCTGTAACCTCTCGAGGCTTGCCTTGTCTGAAATATTGCTCGAAGGAAAGTTTCCTGTCCAGAAGGACACCCAGTTATTGCTCTGTTGTAGCTCTAGACGAGTTCCATGAAGCGTGGTGTCGTATTCTTTGTGAGTACGTTTTCTGTTGAAGTCCACTAGGGCTGTTTTGCGTGTGTTGATTTGGATCTCCCATTTCTGCGTCCATGACTCTAAGAGAACAATGTGTCTCTTTAGAACTACTTCCGCATATCTGTTGTTCCGGTTCCTCGCAAATATTGCTGTATCATCAGCGAACGTCACTGTCACTGTTTTATCTGTTGTCGGTAAGTCCGCTGAATAGATGTTGTACAGCAGTGGCGAGATGCATGATCCTTGTGGTACTCCTGTACGAATTGGTCTGGCTTCTGCGTTTGCTCCTGTATGTGATACGCGGAAACTCTCTAATAGAAATACATACATAGTTTTACACAGAAACTTCTTATTCTGTGTTAAAAAAAATCATTTTATAACATATTAACATTGAAAGATGTCTTCAACACTCTCCCAGAGGCGAGTCTTCGCACCTTCCTAACAATGCGTGCAATTTCCAATGATGATGGCTTCGCTCCCTGAACAACATAGCCCGTAAATCTGTCTAGCGAGCTGTTGAGGCTCAGACGGAAGGAACTCCGAGTGTTGCCAACCTACTATTTTGTTACCGAAAAAAAATGTTGAAGTATTGACTTTATGTTACAAGAAACCAAAGATAAAGAAAATATGGCAGAAAACAGGGTAGACTCGGCCTCAGAACCTCATAGTACTCTTCGTCACTGCTATTGAGTAAGAACTGTGGTTCCAATAAGAAGAAAACTGGTAATACTGCATGCAGAAATCTTGCTGGAAATATAAATTGGTGAAATTATTGTTATAGAATATTTGAGAATTCAATGCTGTATCTGAAATCCCAGAAAGAGTCAGACAAAAGGCACGTATAGGCTAACCAATAAACGAGAAGAAGAGGTTTGAAATACGTAGAGGTTACGAAGGGGGCAGGTAGTAAACAAGGTAGGGAACCACTGCTCCAACCCCGCTCATTTATGATTTTAAATTTCGGAATGTCAAAAATGTTATCCAGATTTCAGTTTTAACTAAGATTTTCACTCTGTTTACATTGAACAATTCACCGGAAATGTATGGTATGATTTGATGGTTATTGGCCTAGCACTTTCTATGTAGATAAGCCCAATAACGCAAGGGAATCAATGACCAGTAATGTACGTAATATAACTAATGATCCATGATAAGAATCACAAGTAAAACGTTAAATATATTGATCACGTTATGCGAACATGTGCTAAGATATTTGTCAGCTTGATTTGTGATATTATTTTTGTATGTAAATAAAAGATTAATCACTACATATCACTACATAAATGAAATTTCTGGCAACTATAATCACTTGTTGAAAAGTTATAGTCCATATTCCATAATGACACACTTAAAGTTTAACTGTGCCGATTGGAGTATATGAGTATGCACAAAAAATTGTAGATGATATTAGGATAACAATTCTACGAAGAAATGTGAGTTTAATTCTTGTATCAATTTGACCCCGTATGTACGCAATTTGAATTAGTTACTTTTTCGTTGTAAAACAAGTAAGAAAAGGCCAATTAACGCTTTAATTTCATAACTTTTTTCGTTTCTGAAATGCACAAAAAACATTTAATTTAAATTTTGAATATAAAATTTTCATAAAAAGTGCGTAACTGAATCATAAAATTAGGACATTCATCCTCGCGTATTTTTTCTTGCGAAAACTTTGAGTTACTAAAAACATAAGCTAAAAGTTCAGTTTCTATTTGATCTTTGATCCTAAGATACGACGACGAGTCGTGCGTATGGTTTTATGTCAAGGGCACTGACATATTTCCAAAGTCAAAAGCTCCTATACATCCTGATTAAGATTAAAAGACAAATACTAAAACAAGTTAAAAGTCAAATGCAATTTACGAAATAAATGATAATGCAAACTGCAGATTTCCTTTTATGTCTTTAACTATCACGCAACTTTAACTTCTTCTTCGTCAAGAATAAAGTATGAATCATTCGTTCCTAGTTTTAGTAGACAATATTCAATAGGATGGTTAATGACTTATGTCAACATTAATTTGCTACTTAATATGTAATATTTTAGTCCAGAAATTTACAAAACAATAACAGAAGTAAGATTGCAAAAAACTTGATATGATATACGTACTTTATTGAAAATTGAGTTTTTGATTTTCTTGATATAATGGTTGCTGATATTACCTTGGATGTAAAGCTTGCCCTCTTCGTATCAGATAATAGTTGTTGAACTTACCTGAAGTCATTGTTTTCTTCTTTATATCTGATAGTAGTTGTTGATTTTACCTAATGCCGTGCTTATCTAATTAGTATCAGATGATAGTTTCCGATCTTGTCTGAGGTCATTCTTTTCTTCTTCATATCTGATGGAAGTTGTTAATCTTGCCTCATAAAATGCTTATCATCTTTATACCTGATACTAGTTGCTGATTTTACCTGATCCCGTGCTTACTTAAATAGTATCAGATGATAGTTGCCGATCCTATCTGAGGTCATTCTTTTCTTCTTTATATTTGACTAGCAGCGTTCACCCCGCTTCGCTGCGGTCACCCCGGAACGCAATAAACTTTGTTACTTAGATAATTTTTACTTTTTCGCTTTCAAGTGATATGATAAAAACCATAGAAGATTGCACTAATGTTAACATTATATCGCCTGTCATTTATGTTAACCCGCCCCGCTTCGCTGCGGTCACCCCAACCCGCCCCGCTTCGCTGCGGTCATCCCGGAACGCAATAAACTTTGTTACTTAGATAATTTTTACTTTTTCGCTTTCAAGTGATTTATAGCGCCTGTCAGTTATGTTAACCCGCCGAGTCACAGGGTCATGCGGGTTGCATATAAATACGTTTATTTTTATACCTATGATGAACTAATAACAAAGGATTTGTACGTATGGACACCTGAATGGTCAATTATCTCAAGACACTGGTAATTGAAAATTAAAGTGATATGATAAAAACCATCTAGGGTCCACATCCTAACAACCCCCCAAAAATGAAAGAAATCGCTTCAGCCGTATTAGCGTGATGAGCGGACAAAGGATTTTTTGTACGTATTGACACCTGATTGGTCAATTATCTCAAGACACTGGTAATTGAAAATTAAAGTGATATGATAAAAACCATCTAGGGTCCAAATCCTAACAACCCCCCAAAAATGAAAGAAATCGGTTCAGCCGTATTAGCGTGATGAGCGGACAAAGGATTTTGTGCGTTCTCTTTTATATATATAGATGGTAGTTGTTGATTTTACCTAATGCCGTGCTTATCTAATTAGTATCAGATGATAGTTGCCGATCCTATCTGAGGGTAGTTTTTGGTTTTATCTGACGCCAAGCTTATGTCCTTGATATCTTCACATTAAAGAAGCTTTGATCGAACTATAACGTTCACATTGGCGTCACTAAATGATCCTAAGGGACGTCACCGGTTCAATATTTCCAACACCTTTATTTACACTGCTTACTGTTATTTTCTGAAATACGACTTTATTGTGCTTCAGTCATTGGATTTATTACCATAAAAGAAACAAAATTGAAAATTTCTTGTAGTTCTATGGGTGCAGCTGCTTACTAATTCTACACCCATTTAGATCTTACACTACTAGATTATGAAGCAAAGAAGGACCCCACTAAAATAATAATAAATAAATAGGCCTAAATAAAAAAATAAAATAAATTGCATTCCTCTGGACCTTATGTCACCTGATCTGAAATCTAAATTTCTTTAGCTCTTGACCAGTCTATAAAGCTACAGACGGATTGATGAATGACAGGGCATAATGGTATACAGTAGATATATTGTTAACCGACCACCACAGGACTGGGCCTGTTCGGATAACGAGAAAGTCTGTTAAAATGAAAATTTCCATTTCATGGCTTCTAGATTGTATAGATTTCTATAGTGATTAAACAGAACAGGTTTACAGTATTTAAATTCAATAAATTTAGAAGATCGAACAAGAAATTTCGAACTCAAGTTGTTCCAGCGACACGTAATTGAACAAAATAGCCACTATACTTTGAATAAAGGTCTCTAGACTATCACAAAACTACAAACTTAAATACGGTGTAGGCTATGTATATTAATTGAAGAAAAACTGAAAACATATGATTTGAGCCTACAATACTGAATGATGTGTGTATGATTATTATTGTTGTGGTGCAGCGAGCACAGCTGATAATGAAAATTACTTTTCTTGGAAAATAGGTGGTTAAGCCGACGGGCTATTAAAGAAAGTGCGATTAAGAGGGAGTCAACTGTAAAATTATATAGCATTTCCTTATTTCGACATTAGCGCTCCTGAGGAACAGGGAGTCAGAAAAAGATGGTAGTGTAATTGCAGACAAATTGCACATACATGACATCATACACTAAAAGGTTGGAATCATGGATGTAACATGAATTGATACCAGTCAACAATGACCTCCATCTGGAGATGTGTAGTTGTCTGAGTATCAGGAATAGCTGGGAAGGTGTTTTGCACCTGATTGTCACTTTTGATGAAAAAGATATATATTTGCTACAATAACCGTAAGACAGTTCTTAGATCTTGATCAATTTCATACTTATCTCAATGTTTTTAGGAATAATAGTTGTAGTTGAGTGTAACATTATTGCTATTATTATTATGTTATAGAAAAATAGCATGTAAAACTAGTTTCAGACGTTAACAACAAATTTCTCAATTGATTAAAGGTACGAGGGCTTCAAGTTATACACAGTCCGTTTAATAAGTTCCGGGTTACCTCGAAATAATATACTTAACGATGCTAGAAAAATTTACTAACTACATTAGTTTCTACATACATTCCTTCCCGTGCAACACACTCGCAGAACCGGTTATAGAGACTGAAACACCCTAGTATAGAGGTTCACTGGAATGCTGTTCAGCACCACTGTCACATTCGCTTGAATTGATGCAAACCGTTCCAGTTTGGAAGCAGATTTAAGTTTAGAGACGATCATAAAGTCCACTGGGGTTAAATCAGATGGATACGAGTGTGTTCATGAACTGTGAACTTTATTTTGACCAAAAACTGACACACAACAAAATGTGTCAGCCCATACCAATTTTCTCATACGTCACTTTTTCGCTAAAAGAAGCGTCACAGTCCTTGAACACTCATATATATTTATCTGGTTTGGTTCCATTGGACTTCATGGTCTTCTCTAAACTCAAATCTGCCCTCAAGGGGGAGTATTTTGAAGATATTGTATCGATTTAAGCGAATGTGACAGCAGTGCTGAATAGCCTTCCATTAGACGACTTTCCTCGGATGTTCCAGAGATTCAACGACCGTTTCCGAGAGTATATGAGACACAAAGGGACGTAGGCCTACATAAAAAAAAAAAAAAAATAACGAGGTAAGAAATATTTCTGGCATCGTTAAATATATTATTTCGAGATAATCCCGGATCTTTGGGACGGACTGTATAGAGTAAATACTTGATTTTTAAGTCCTTCAAAGTATCGAACATAGTATCTACAATAAAGGCAAGCATAACCAACCGTATGACTATTGGGTTAAAATTGGATTTATACGTTTAAAAAACACTCCGCTTCTCAATATTTCTTTTATCGTGTTTCTTCTATGGCGGTCAACGTTGAAACCGAAAATGGTTAATTTCTACCACTTTCGGTTTGAATAGATGGTTGGCGGATGAGAATAAACCTATTCTTGGGACGCTAAATTGATTACATACAACTGCTTCTCAAATCGTATTGTTGTTGTTGTGATATTCGTTGACAAATAAACAGACGAACATAATAGTTCCATAAGGCTTCTGATACTTATGCATAGTTTGGAAGTCTTATACTATGTTCTGGGAACACGGCTTTATGGTAAAGCGCTTATCTCTGGTACGTGGGGTCCCTGGTTCGATCTCCGGGTAAGTTTGTGGTGTAGAACATGGTGTCTGTGGGTTTTCTTCGGGTACTCCCGTTTCCTTCCACCTTCTCATTCCACCAACTCTTTCATCATTATTCACTTGCGTTAATCATAGTCTCCCTTAGCCTAAAGGACATAATCATATGACATTAAACTAAAAAAAGAAAAAGTAAGTACACTATGTTCTTACATCGAACAAAGCAATTTGCTAAGCATACAGTAGGCCTATAACATTCAAGATACCAATGACACATTAACCTAAGTAGAAAATGAAAATATTGAATGAAATTGTCATGTGCTGCATTATGAATTACTATGATTACTATGATGCATTTTGATCGATGTGGATTAAGGTTGTGTGTGAGTGACGTGATTTCGTTTACATTTTTTTTTTCTAGACTTAGACAACGAGAGAAAGATGAAATATAAGAAAAAGAAACTTCAGATGCAGATTCACGTGATTCTGATTTTCTATTTCGGAAATTTCTCAACAATCCGTATAGCTAACCTCCTGACCTTGGTATATTACACGAAACATCATTCATAGTTATTCCTTGAAAGAAGCGAAGCTTCGATCGCCAGCCGCAACAGTTAACATTAACTTTAGATAATAACCTTGAGAGCGAGTTCTGCCCAGTCACTTGGCAGATGCCGGCTATATTATATTAAATGCCCCGCGTTGTGCATAATGGCTCACAGTAGTTTTGATAACGGTGTATTACAGAGCTAGAGCAGTTCGTATTATTTATAATATTTTCTTTAGTATTATATTTGTTACTTCTACTTGTATTCCAATATGGCGGATTTTTCAAATCTTTTTCGAAGTGCAGAGGAACAGAAGGAACCTGTTGATGCAGTTGTCAAAGGTAAGTTTTAATATTCAGTGACGGATTTTGAGGGAAGTCACACAAGGTAAACTTTAAATGATTACAAGCTAAGGAAAAGTATGTTTACCTAATGTCCTATTGAGAACGTTATATAAACTTCCTTCTCCTTGGTTTGTAGAGAGATAAGTTTATTTTTTACGGATGTAACTTACCTGAGTCATCATTAAATATTATTAATTTTTTTATTTTTTTTGAAGATCTTTGTTGGCTGGATCAGAGTTTAACATCTCTTTAAGCACCGAGACTATATGAGACCTACAGCTTAACATGTGACCCGAACCACATGAAATTGGAAGATATATACCGTATATTAGATGATTGATAAAAACTTTCGACATAGATTCTAATTATAATGATTAATAAAAAACAAAGCCTATACTTTTATCCATATACAGAAAGAAATAATAGTAAAATGAAATGAAATCTATCAGCTTTACGTGCCAGCCTTATGAAATGAAATGAAATCTTTAGGTTTAACGTCCCACTGTTATACCGGTTAGACTAAAGGAGACGGTGATAATGAGAAATGAGTGAAATGGTGGAATGAAGAAAGTGGGAGGAAACGGGAGGACACCGAGAAAACCCACGAGCACGGTGTTTGTCCACCACAAAGTGCACACGGCGCGAGCTGGGATCGAACCAGGGACCCCAACCACCAGAGGTGGTCCCAGCCTTATGTTGTATAGGCTAAAAGAGACGGCGATGATATGAGAATGAATGAAATAGTGAAATGAAGAAAGAAGCTGGAAACTGGAGAATCCCGAGAAAATCCACGCACTTGGTGATTATTAACCACAAAGCCCACTTGCCACGCGCTGGGAAAGAACCAGGAATCCCACGCACTAAACATGAACGCTTTACCACTGAGCCATCGCGGCCACATTTCTAACTCTAATGCTGAAGTGTCCTGTTAAACAAAGATGAATGCCCGTAATTATTTCTTTTAACGCGGGCGTATATCGAGAATGAATCTTTCTTGAAATTTTTGGACAGAAAGTTTATCTTAATTAAAAAAGTTGAAGCAGTTATTTTATTTGATTTTATTATTGACTATTGAATACAATAAGTGCGTATCAATTAACTGTGTGGAGCAATATAGATACATTGCTACATGCATCTATTCTACTGTATATGTTAAGTTATATACTCAAAATATTGTTTTACACGTTGATCAAATATGTCTACTGTAGAATTTCTTAAGTGTACATTGTAAGCGCATTTTACTATTGGGAACTTAATAGGAGATTTCTGATAGAGATCTCGGTGAATCTATCCTACGAATAAGTTTATTCAAAACATAATAAATATTAAATAAATACAAGAAAATTAGCTCTTTTTGCTTGAAGAGAATGAAATGAGTACTTTGACAAAAATTCAACTTTTTTTTTCATATCCAGAATAGATTCCTGTACTTTTTGTAGGTATACTAAATAACGCACAAATTTGTATTGAATTGACTTTAATTTGTGCACATATTTTTGTGCACTAGAGACTTTCATTTTCCAAATTATCGACGTATATTTTAGTTTGGGATGTACACTCATGTCGAAAATGATTGTCGCATATCTATAACTGTCTTCTTGTAAGAATATAATTTGATAATGATTTTGCTGGGTACTTTTAATACTGTTACTATGTATATAATCGGGAAATGTATATTTGTGGTAAATTTCATAGGAAAAGAATTATATATATGAAAATTAGAACAAGTAAAACAAAATTTGGTAAATGGACTCGAAAGTTTTATTTTCGTTTTATTCTTATTTACAGCTCTTTTGACATGAAATTTGCCACATACATGTCTTTGCCGATTATACACAGACTAACATTATAAGAAATACCGGACGAATTCGTTATCAAATTATATTCCTTCAACATTTTTATAGACATGCGACAATAATTTTGGACATGAGTGTACATAATGCAACACACAGAATTTTATGTACATTAGTGTTCTTGAATTCACTTGTAATCTGATTAGAAATCCGAAATTTCTGTTTGCCTAATTTGAAATCGGATAAAATCAGAGTATTGATCTTATCGATACACAATAAGGTCAATAATATTCTTCTTATAAAACATTTAAATTAATTTGTGTATAATTAATATAGTCCCTTTTACGCTAGATTATACATTTTTTTAATTGAAACAGATTTAGGCCGAGATCAGTGGAAATAGTCCCCCGTACGAAATAACGCTACGGTTAGTTTGGAACTGTTGAGGTAAATTTATTATTAAAAAAAAAACAAAAAAAAAAACTTCAATATGCTAGTTTCTATTTTTGAAAGAAGAAGAAAATTCTAGATAAACATTATATCTTACATTGCTAAAGATTCGAGCTTGTGCCAAGTGGTCTTTGTGGTGAATACATAGCATGTGCGTGTATTTTCTCAGAGTTCTCCCATTTCCTCCCAGTTTCTTCTTTCCACTATTTAATTAATTCTTTATGTCACCGTCTCCTTTAAAGTACACTGTATAACCGTTAATCTAAAACTAAAAGATTTTACTTTAAATGTATCAACCGTTGAATCAATTTACCTTCTTATGTCTCTAAGATTATCTCGTGTTTCATCACCATTCGAAAAAATAATGTAACTTCGATCTCTACCATTCTTAAATGTCCCTGCGCACCGTTTGCAAAGAATGGCAGAAAGAGAATAAAGGCCGCTGAAAAACTCCACATATAGTCTTGATAATTGTGAAAAATAATGCATTAAATACATCCACGTATAGGGATGCACGCGAGACGCGAGAAATCTCGTCTCGTCTCGCATTTGCGAGACGAGACTGAAAATTTTATGCGAGACGCGAGACGAGACTAAACCATACGAGACGAGACTCAGTTAAGTCTCGCACGAGAAGTCTCGCGAGACTTCTCGCAGTCTCGCAACATTTATGAATTACATGTAATAATATAATTAGTGATTTTACATTTATTGAATTTTCTAAGTTGAGCGTTAGTGCCTCCAGGAACAAAAAAGTGACTGGGACAATAGACATTTTATGAGATTTATTATTATTCAAGGTTGATTTTCAGAATTAAAGCCTTCTTTAGTTTCTAAACATCATTAAAAAAGAAAAGCTTTGTAAATTGGAAATTTATTAAAACATCGATTTAGGACTTTATTTTGCGACACAAACACATACACGCGGGCGCGCACGAATACATGAACTTCTGTTTTTTGGTCTGAAAAGCGAATAAGACTCCCTATTGCTGCAAAATGTGATATTTCTACTAGCGATTTATGTTGGGGGATGGCGGGGAAATCCCCTCTCGTCAAAGTTTATCCCGGGTCCGGCTCGCAGAAATAACATGATATTTTTACATGGAATAAGTATTTTCTTTCTATATATTTATCAAAAACATTCCCCTCTAGTTCGGAAGTTTATTTCAAACACTGGTTTGGTAGGATGGCCCTATAGGTTTGATGCGAGATGGTAGGAATGGCCCTATATCTGTCAGTAATTTTATTTTCTAGATCTGGCAACACTATATAAGTTGAAAGCGAAAGTTGATAAAATGCGATAATGCAACATTGCTACAAGCGCGAACGAACCAAAGAATTGGGTCGTATTGTGTTGTGAGGAGTTCTTTTGTTGTCTACAAGCGCTTTTGGTGGAATAAAAACATCTTTATAATGGAAAATCACCCTTCAAGGAAACGACCAAAACGTGTAAATGTTGATAGTGGCGTCGATATTTTAGAAGAGCCAAATATTGCTGGAGACCTCTAAGCTGGAAAACAATGTTGGATCCAGCAACAATTTATGCTGGTTTTGCTGTAAATTATACTATTAATTTGACGAAAATTAATGGTCCAGGAATCAAATTCCAGCACAACTTTTCTTTTAATTTGGAGCGGAGGGGACACAAGTTCGGATACCATGTTGAACTTTAGGTTCTGTCTCCTTAGGATGTTTTGAACATTCATCCCATGGAAAGCAATGGCAAACCACCAAGGATTCAGCTTGCCAAGGGACTTTTAGGTCAAATACCTGCCTTCGGACAGAATATTACATCATCATTCATTAACAGCCATAGAATAACACATTGCAAAATTTTGACCAGAATATATGCGAGACCATGCGAGAAAGTCTCGCGCAAGACGCGAGACGAGACTTCACATTTGCGAAACGAGACGAGACCAATATTTGAGGCTGCGAGACGAGACGAGACTTTTCCATTTCTCGTCTCGCGTGCATCCCTATCCACGTATAAATTCAAACCAGGAATTACAAACGACATAGGAATTTATATACTAGACTACGAGAGAAAAAATATGGGATTTGCAGGGTTACTAGCTTGGACGCATAGGCGTAACCAGAAATTTTCATATGAGTGTCCACAAAGGCAATTAAAGCATAACTTTTCATATGTGTGTACCAAAGTAATTAAATCAGAACTTTTCATAAGGGTGTGCACAAAGATAATTAAAGAACCTTTCGTGTGGGTGTACACAAAGACGATTAAAGCAGGACTTTTCATATGGGTGTGCACAAAGGTAATTAAAGCAGAACTTTTCATATGGATGTACACAAAGTGATTAAAGAAGAACTTTTCATATGTGTATGCATAAAGGCAGTTGAAGCATAACTTTACATATGAATGCGCACAAAGGTGATTAAAGTAGAACTTTCCATGTGGGTATCCACAAAAGTATTTAAAAGAGGATTTTTCATATGGGCGTGTACAAAGGTAAAACAGAACTTTTCATATGGGTGTGCACAAAAATGTAATTAAATCATAACTTTTCGTATGGATGTGCACAAAGGGATTAAAGCCAGTCTACCTCCCAATACAACATTCTCACATGTTCATTTTATTTGGTTTTAAGTGTATTAAAAATAAGATAAAACGTTATTTCAATAAATTGAAAATAACCCAATCGACGAAAAAATCAAACCACTTTAGTAGGATGTGTACAAGCGCACTACGTAGTTACGCTAATGTTGAGCATTAGGAGCAAGTAGATTGAAAATCTTTGTTTCAGAGTGATTAAGATAAATAAGATCGTGATATTGTGTATAATTTAAATTAAAATTAGTAAGAGCTCCATAAAATGGACTTTTTCACTCCATTCTTTGCGCTCTTTCTTAATTTCATCATTATTGTAAGAGAAAGGATCCGCTTTTCCTTAACGTACTGGAGGTTTTGTGATCAATACTACGGTCTGCCAACTTTACCCCTAAGTTTTCCTAGGAGCACCTGAATCATTTAGGAGAGTAGATCGAGAAATAAATTCCTCCTCCACTGAGGATCTAAACCATATCGTCCGGCTGTTCGGTCTCCGACTACGCCACAACTGCAAGCATGCGAAGAAGTTTGGTTTATATGACGTAATAGTTTCTCAATTATTATTCAAACCTGAAGTGATATTAAAATATCATTTCCAGTTTCAGTACAGAGATTAGAGTGGACAGAGCTTAATTAATTATAGAGCCATTACCGGTTTTACTTTATTGTGATCATCGTTAAAATCAGAAGTGGATGTTTTCTACTACTTCCGGTTTCAATGTAGGGTTAAGATAGATGATGGTACCTATTCTCAGAACGCTAAATCTAGTTTAAAAAACGTTGCTTCTCGCCATCGCTTATCGTTTATGTTCTATGTAGATTAATATTGAAACAGGAGGTTGCAACACATTTCTATCAATTCCAGTGAGAGTTAAGGATGGAGTTGAAATGCAAACTGAGGACGCTGAATCCGCTTTGTGCTATCTATTACAGTTTTCGCACTATAATGACCACCATTGAAACCGGAAATGGTTCCGCTTTGAATACCATGTCCATCAACCATCTCAGATCCTAACTTTAGATCCTCTACATCCTGAACATCATTGATAGTGAACCATTGAGTAGTTTTAAGATTTATTGCTTCCCGGACGAATGAACAAGGTGAATATATAATGTAGTTGTAAACCAAACTCTTTAAAATTGCTTACTTGGTTGAAAATTGACATTTTAGACTGACGAAAAAGATGGAATCAGATCTAACAATCTCCTATTATTTTTTACTACAATTAATATGTTCATATTTCACTAAAGTTAGTTAGCAATTAATTCTCCATTGATAAAGTTGTCAATCCCATAGCCGCAGATCCACGGACATGCATATCCACACACTGCACATATGAATAAGTAACATTACAATTACCAATAAGATGAGTAGCTTCATCTCGATCTCATTACTTATTAGGATTTCTGAGAAAATATTTTCTCTTATTCATCAGCCATAAAATAAATCGCTATCCTAAGATATCCCTTTTCTTTTTAAAGTTTCAAAGTTATGTCTCATTGCTTCCCTACTGTAGTATTGCAAGTTTTACCATTAACGTTTTGGAAGATACTTTTTTTAAAATAAAAAGTAGATCAGAACATACATTAGATTGCCTTATGGGGCATCCTATATATCATCTTGGAAATTCTGACCATTGCTGAATGTTCTTCTTACAAGTGTGTGAGCAAAACTATTTTCTAAAAATCGATTTTGAAAGCGTCAGACAATTCCGAACATGGTCGACAAGCTTTCTGGTTATAGCTGACAAGAGAGGTGAAGACTGCATACGTTACGACGAGCTAAATCGACACACGTCAATCAGAGCTCACACGAGCATGTGAGGTCCCACGAGAAGCAATGTGATAATGAGAATGATAATGAGAACGTGTTACACGTATGTACAGTCCTACGTGTAGAGGGCTTTGCCAAAACTCGACAGTACATGTTTAATTACGCTCCACTGATAGCCAGGATCACCAATAAAAAAAATGAATTAATTAGAGCTAATAGTGACCGAAATTACACAGAGGAAAAGAAAAAATCTGGATATACAGTAATAATAATAATGTATATTAGAGCTACAATACTTTAGGGAGAAGGACAGCGGAGAGGGTCTGTGATACAGCGCTCACCTCTAGGCAAAGGGTCCGTCGTTTGGCTCCACCACAAATGAGTCTGTGATGGACAATGTCGTGTCCGTGAGTTTTCTAAGGATTCTCCCATGTCCTCCCATGTTTTCGTTCCACCAACTATTTTGCTATCACACTTTGACTAATTACCCGCAGTGGCTCAGTGGTAGAGTGTTCACCTCTGGTGCATGAGGTCCTTAGTTCGATCCCAGCTCGCGTCAAGTGACCTTTGTGGTGGAAAAACACCGTGTGCGTGGGTTTTCCCGGGGTTCTCCCGTTTCTCCCCGCTTTCTTCATTCCACCATTTCATTCATTCCTCATCATCACAGTCTTCTTTAGCCTAACCGGCATAACAGTGGGACGTAAAACAAAGGTTTTTAAGTATTTGTACTCTATTGAAAAAAAATATTTTAGCTTGCTCATTTCCATATTAAAACTGACCCTTTTCTTATAAGCACCTGTCTAGGGATTATTGATTAGTACCCCATAGAGATTACTAAGCTCACATTTATTAGAAATGCATTGTGTTTCGCAATACTTTAATTTTAAAATTAAATTTCATCACGGGGGCGTAGTTTGGTGCGTCAGTGGTAGCTTGTGTGATGTAGTCGAGCTGTCCGAGACACACTAGGCTGATGATTGTGAGACGCAATCTATTTGAGATTCGAGTCCCTCTGAAAAACATGGACATTCTTTTTAACTGTTCTCGAAGTTTTTGTGTTCGTATCCCTGTTGTGTTGATTTAAGTAGAAAAGTGAATGAAATTACTAACGTAAGAGGAACATAAGATACCAATTCCCGGTTGGGAAGGATTTTTAAAGAAAAGAAAGTGGTAGAGCGTTTATTTGAGGGATCTCTGGTTCGATAACAGTTAATGAATTTGTGATGGACAACATTGTGTCTGTGGGTTTTTTCGGGTTCTCCTGTTTCCTTCCACATTTTCATTCCATAAATTAATTTCATAATCATTCATTAATGATCTGTCTCGTTTAATCTACAGAGGAACACAACCCTGGTAGTAAAACTGAAAGATTTCATTACATTTAAGATGTTTTTGTATCATTCTGACATTAATAACCATTTCAAACCTGGGGCCGCGGTGGCTCAGTGGTAGAGCGTTCACCTCTGGTGCTTGGAGTACCGGGTTTAAACCCTGCCCCCCAAATGAACTTTGTGGTGGACAAACACCGTGTGCGTGGGTTTTCTCGGGGTTCTCCCGTTTCCTCCTACTTTCTTCATTCCACCATTTCATTCATCTCTCATCATCACCGTCTCCTTTAGCCTAACCGGCATGACCGTGGGACGTAAATCTCAAAAATTTCATTTTTTCATTTCAAACCTGCTTCAACACATAGGGAGCTTTATGAGAGGAACTAAGGGAGTTTCTTTCTTTTCTTTTCTTTTCTTTCTTTCTTTCTTTTTCTTTCTTTTTTTTAGTTTAATGTTATACAATTATGGGCTCAGGAAGACGCTGATCATGAAATAGTTAACAATGGTGCTGTGACGTGAGTGGGAGAGTCTCGAGAAAACTCCCACACATTGTGTTTGTCCAAAGCCCACTCGGTTTTTACACTCGGGTCCAAAGCCCACAATAGTCCTATTTTTTTCGTTTTTACCAAATTGGATAGCGTAATCGCTAATGCTCTCACTTTTGGTGTAAGTGGCCTCGGTTTCCATTCCCCGTGCGTATACCCGGTCAAAAAGATGTAACAGCTTTTTTTTAAGGCCAGTCTTCCTGTCTGAGGTTTTTCCTGGGTTTTCCTCATTCACTAGACAAATGCCGGAATGGTACCTAACTTATAGGTCCCAGTTTAGTTCCTTCCATTCCTTTCTTCGCCCCCCTTCTCCGAATAATGTGCTCGCTCAGGGACGTCATTCCTCACATGTGACGCGCTTAGGACCATAGATGTCGGCAATGTCCAGAAATATGTAAAATAAATTTTAAAAATCTACCAAATCGGCATTTAATCATATTTAGACACGTGAAGGTCAAAATATGACATATCATTTAAGTATTACATTAATTTATATTTTTAGCCAAGGAAATGTTATCATCTACATAACTTTTTTAAATTTCATTTGACGTAAAATCTATCATTTCTGTCCATATTTTTTTCTTTTAATATTTAGTTTTCGATGTTTAATGAATAGGATGCTCGTATCTCGAGGTTAAGTTGAAAGGTCACGTATTATTTACTTGTTAATGAAAACTGGCAGAAAAAAAGTCACAATATTCGTCGAGCGTGAAGACACAGCATAATCTGTTACTGTAGAAATCAAGTTGAAATGCTGATGTTATATTGCACGTGAATGAACACGAGATCTTAAGAGACTCTACTGATTTTTCTCTCTCTTTCTCTCTCCTTTACAAAAATAAAATCATTTTACGTTTTCTTGTGAGGAAAATTAGTTACTTGTTTTGGAGCTAAACGCCCTTTTCATTACCAAAATTATTATGAAACGTGGACCTACATTTTAACATGTAACTCGTGTCTGAGTTCCACACTGAGAATCAAGCCAAGATGTCTCACGCCGAGACATTGGATTTCCATTATGCACACAGTCGTGTCTAATATATATATATATATATATATATATATATATATATATATATATATATATATATATATATATATATATATATATATATACAGAGCGTTCAAAAAGCCTCTATACACCTGAAACGTGTGCAACCATGTTTGGAGGCTGATGGGGGACATTTCCAACATTTGCTGTGAAAATGTGTTTTAAAATGTGTGTGTATATGCTACACCCTGTACATAGTGCTTTTATGTCATAAAATATAATAAATTTTGAGTAAAATAATTTTCTCGTTGCTCTGAATATGTGACAATTCAGGTGTATAGAGACTTTTTGAACACTCTGTATTACTATTAGGATGAAGTAAAATAAATTTTGTATTTTAACAAATCTACCTCTATCATGGATTTAACTAATTGCTTGTCACAATAAGAAGTCCGAGGGGTATAAATCAGAGAAATTTATTACTCTCTTAAATTGTGGAAGTGAATTTCTGGAAAATGAAATACTCGTAATTCATTCACTTCTTATACGCGTAGTTTTTCCTAATCATAGTTAACCAAACAATTTTTCCGGTATGCTCCTAAATTCATGTTTTCCACATACTATTTAGAAGACCAAGGAAAAAAACTATCTAAACCTTGCTTTACTGACTTAGTAATCTCTCCTAGATGCATTAGGTAAACGGATTAGAATCTGTGTTTGGCAGACAAACAGTTTTTAATGCTTTCGTTGTGAGCAAATGAACAAAGTCGGTGCACCCATGTGCATAATCATACTTTAATGTAGAATGTGACAGAATTACTTGTTTCTCTGCGGCGAATAGCACTTGAATATGTGATTGACATACAAGGACGCCCATGTTGTGGTTTCCAAGGGGGGGGGGCAAATATAAGCGAGGTTTCAAATTTTGCTGTAACTAATGTAAAAATTCTGTTGGACTTTCGATATTCCCAAGTATGATTTCCTCTTAGGGGGGCGAATCCTCACATTCCCCCCCCCTGATGAGCGCCCTTGTTGACATATAAGAAAAAATTGAGTCAATATTATTTCCTACTTACTGAAAAGCATTAATTTCATTTTCAGTACTTTTACAAATTATACGCACCTAATATCATTGAAAATAATTCTGGTATCATACAAAATAAATTAATTAATTAACCACCTTTCGCACTTGGACACCCGCCAGACCATTCAGCATTATCCGGTAAGAGACTTGCGCAAATCTGTAACAACAATAGGTAGACTATGTCGGGAATTTATATTTTGACATGCAAACTACATCATTTGTATAGAAATTGCTTATTGGCTCAACATTGACAAATCAAGATGACTGCATTAAGTTCTATCGCAAAGTAACGGTACGTTTCTACACTAGACTAAACAATGTATTGAAAGTACATTATTTAGATCTACTTTAAGACTGATTATTGGCAATTTAGACTACGAAATTTTCTGGAATGCCATCCCCACTGTGAAATATATTAACAAATTATTTTAATTACACATTTTATAGTAGTCTAAGTACAGAAACACGAATGAGACAAATCTTTACTCTTACCCATTTCAATCACTGAATTACCACAAGAGCGAAAAGAGACAATCATTGTTCTAATTCAGAAGAAAGGTAACTAAACCGAGGCCTCTCTCTTCTGTCAACATCCTATAAAATCCTATCAAACATTCTGTTAGCAAGATCGACTTCATACGCAAATAATTCATTGAAAATTATTAATGTGAATTTAGGCGAAAATCTATCAATTATCGACCAGATATTTACCATTCGTTAAATATTCGGAACATTCATCACAAATCGACCTCTGGCTCCCTTCCGAAAACAACAACAACAACAATAATAATAATAATAATAATAATAATAATAATAATAATAATAATAATAATAATAATAATAATAATAATAATAATAATAATAATAATAATAGTAGTAGTAGTAGTAATAATAATAATAATAATAATAATAATAATAATAATACGTGGAGCTGGTTGCTAATCTCTGCTGGAGCGCGTGTGTATATGATAACCCAATAAACTTGAGACTTCTCTTGATGTGTAAGTAGCGTAGGTCGACAGCCATCCAATGAAATTAAGCCATTATTGATTGGCGCCGAAAGCGGTCAGGCGAGCGAGTTATCTTATAACGAGATGTCAGAATGCTAAGCATATCATTAACATGGTAAGTGCTCTGGTTTTGCACGGCAAGTGAGTCTAGGTTATTCTTGGTAATTGTAATCAAAGGAAAAAATATTTTTGTGGTATAGAGTTCTCGTTCAGCCCGTGGCCGATAATTGACTTTGTAACGTGGCAACGCGGTCTTATATATTATCCGTGTTACATAGACAATAGTTTGCATATCCTCTTTTCCCCTAAGCTGGGTTGTCACTACAAGAATCTAGGAGCTGTCACAAAATAAAATATTGCAACCCTACAATAGACCTATTTCTCCATGTAAACATAGTCTTGAAAGGGACATACAACATTTTTTTTTTTTTCATCTTGCAAGGAGTCAAACCATGTGCAACTTTCTGAGTCGTCTTGCTCTTGATACTTGCTATTGCTCGTTCGCTGATGTAAAGAAAAAATGATTCGCCGCTTCCGAAACAACGGATTCTTTTGGACGAGGAGGGGACGCGCGCCAAACTACACGTTTCTAATGAGAAGGTTCACTATTTGTCCACTAGAGTGCAGTGCTGCATGAGTGAAGATATCTTTCTCGCTTTCAGAAAGTTATAATGTGTAAACAGTAAATAGAAAGATCGTGTTGCAAGATTTTTTTAATGAGAGCTACGAGATTCTTGTAAAGTGACAATCCAGCTTTAGACTTCATCATCTATATTGAATTCGTATAAGGAGAACTGCATCTCCCTCCCACCACCACAAAAGAGTTATTTCCGAATCCTCATCACATTCTATTTTTTCCGTCTCCAATAGGTAGTGGTTATTTTGCAAAAATTCTAAATTCGTTTCCTGCTAAATAGATATGAACTTCTTTTCTTAACTTCAATAGGTCTTACTTGTCTCATAGGGGGCGTAATAATAATAATAATAATAATAATAATAATAATAATAATAATAATAATAATAATAATAATAATAATAATAATAATGCAGAAGAAGGAAACAGGAGGAAGTGATTCTCTCTAGCTCTGGGCAGTTTTGTGAAAACACGCCAATAGTTCAAGGCTGTTAGTCCTCTAGATGAGTCATTGCGGTTATCAAGTTTATAGTAAATTTTTCCTCAGAGTCATAATTATTCTGGAATAGTTCATGATCTTTCATTTCAGAAGTTCACGTCTAATGTCATATTATGTATATATATTCTTATCTGAACGAAGATAGAACTTAATATGAAATTTATACATTTTGTGGCTAAGTGTACGATATGCAATCTCTGAAGTTCCCATATTAGCTTGTTGAACTTTGATTTTAACTATAAGTGTGCATATAGTACTTCTAGTGATAATCATGAGACTTTGAATTAAACATGTCATTCCTTTTTACACGTCGACATATTTACCCTACCGCTCCTGACGAAATCCTGGATCAATTCACATTTAAAGCACCACGCAGGCGAGGCGTGCAGACATGAATTTAGTTAGAGGTATACAGGAGATTCGATTTCATTACGAAATGTTTAAACTTGTCACAAGTGTTACATTGTACGTATTTTAATTGGCGAGTGAAAGAATCCTTTATAAAGTAGGCCTATACTTCAGTATAATTTAATTCTTGCAAACATTGGCGTAACTAGAACCTTTCTATTTCAAGTGTGCCCTCGGAAAATATGTGAAACATACTTCGGCCCCACCTCCGCCGTTCTCTTAAGGAGGAAACCTTCCCTTTTCTTTGGGGGAAAGAAGTGAATGGGCTCGGCTATGTTGCCAATTTGTCATTCAGTCATTTGGTCTTGGTGAGTAAAGATCATAGGCTACTTACAATGAATAACGAGATAGTGGACAGCGAGGTCTGTCAATGTGACAACCCTGTCCACATCCAACTATTGAAAGATCTCGGCCAAAGCAACTTGTTCCTGCCCTTTTGACGGAGGTACGGGAAAACATACATCGACAGCAGCGCCAGCAGAGGCACACTTAAAATAGAAAGGCTCTGCGATATTTTGCCCGGGAGCAGGGCCGTGCCGTGGGGGGAGGGCGAGCGGGCCGACGGCCCCGGGCGCCCAAGTAAGGGGGCGAAAAATTCGGGAGAAAAAGGGAAAAAGATAGGAAAAATTGCTTGGAATATATGTATGGGGGCGGCATCGTATACTCTCGTCCCGGGCGCTGATTTTCCACGGCACGGCCCTGCTCGGGAAAACATGATCCTTTCTTCTGAGAATTGAAAGAATTTAATCTAAATCTATGGTCCAGCCGTATTTTAGGAGGCCATGGCTCCTTGATTCCCACTAATTACGGCTGTGCTTGTAAATAGTTGTTCTCGGCATATCAACCGGTGAAGTGTACATTGTCCATGTATATTCATTATCATTTTCTTATAATAAACACGTCACCTGGTTGATATCCCGAGAACAACTATTCGTATCACGATATCAAGAAGGTTCAGCCTCTATTTCATTTGTTTTCCTGGATACATATCTCTTTTAATGGAATCTTTACTTATTGTATTGAGTTTAACTAGTAGTTACAAGCTTTCTGAATATTCATATCTCATATCGAGACCTAAATCATTGAGGTAACTTTTTTAAAGGTCAAATTCCAAACTGGTTACGAGGCAGCTTAGTCCGACTAGGTCCTGGAAAATTCGATCTAGGAGATTTTGTTGTAAATCACTGGTTTGATGGATATGGAGTGCTCTACAAGTTTGATATCAAGGATGGGAAGGTAAGTAATAAATCATTAACTTACACTGAATCTGTATAAATGCATGCTTATTATCATACAATAGTTATTATTTACCACAACGAGTATTTCTTTTATGAAAATCTCAGAGAATGGAATGTTTCATTTACTCTCACCAGCTAAAACATTATGACCACCGCTAACTTTTGAACGGTTATTGGACTGATGTAAGAAGCATATAGCACAACAGAATTGCTCGCTAGATGATGACAATGACTGTCGAGATTGGTACAGCAGGACAGGGCGGAAACTTTAGCAAAATTAACAGTAAACATTAACAGACTAATGGACAAAGAACAAGTGTGTCTGAGCCTCTGAGCACACTGTACACTGTTATATGTGGGCCTCCGCAGTCGACGTTCGACACGTGTACCAATGTTAACTGCATGGAATCGTCGATTACGACTAGAATGGGATCGTGCTCATTGTCATTCGGTCGCAGAGCAACGACATAATGCTCTATAGTCCGATAAATCCCATTGAACATCATATACACACCGGCGCAAATCCCGGGGAGAATAAGGAGGACATATCCCCTACAATCTTGCAACTGGGGGACTGTCCCCCCAATAATCCGATTTGAAATGTGCTTTTTGGGGAGAAATGTGATTATTTGTGTTCGATTGCCACAAAAGAAAGTGAGATGAAATTGATGTCACCCTAGAATAAGCTTCAAATCTGCCCGCCTCCCAATACTGAAGATAACTCTGCTCCCCTGATCCTCCGCAGCATTGTTTTACAATTTCATAAATATTTTGAACATCGCTTAAAAAAATATTGGAACGGTCTTACCAGTCCCTCCTAATGTTGAAGACAGATTTGCGCCGCTACACGTACATAAATTCATCATATTGATGGCTCTATCAGAACCCTTCGTCTCCCAGGGGAAGAATCGGTCACAATAGGACGACGACAGGCCGATGGTGGCCCCATTTTAATTTAGAGAACCTTCTGATGATCATCCATGGGTTCGGTAGTGCATGTAGAGAGAACCATAGGGGCTTCTAGCTATCGAGAAGCCATTGTTGAGCATGTGCTTGCATTCATGTCGGGTATATTTTCAGCTGGGAATAGCATCTTTCAGAAGGACAACGATTCTTGTCATAAGGCCATCCTTGTGCTGCAGTAGTTCGAGGAGCACAATGGTGAATTTTAATAGCTGCAATACCCCACGAATTCACCCAATGTCAACCAAATTGAATACCTTTGGGATATCGCAAAATGTCAGACCCGAGCTCATCGCCTTCTCGGAATTTACAGGAATCCAGTGACTTGTGTGTGTATGTAGATGTGGTGCGTGACACCTTTAGCCATCTATCCACCAAGGCTTTATTGCTTCCAAACCAAACAGCATTCCTGCTGTCCTGCTGGCCACAGGTGGATATACCAGATATTAGATAGGTAGTCATTATATTTTGGCTGGTCAGTATATGTCTCACAAAAATGATAAGACACGATTCGAAAATATGAGTTGGAGATAATTTTTCAGAGCTCAGAAGGGGGAAAAAATCCAACCACTCCCTTCTTATTAGTTTTTATTGGATGGATTTTTATTTTATTTTCCGATTTGATCGGAAAATTTAGAACTCAAGCCAGTCTTGAGTTGAACTTAAAATCAAGTTAGTCATTTTCAGATATTTCTTCGATATACCATACCCCAAAGTCGAGTTTGAAACCTCATTCCTACTGAAGTGTCAAATTTCATGTAGTGACAATATTCTTACAAATGAATAGTAATTACACTAGTTAACAAAGGTTTTGTTACATAAAAGGAAATACCTGTTCTTAAAGGAACTTTTTGCGCTGAATTCGAATATGCACTCGATTTTTCTCCATCACGTACGATTTTCCCGTAACAGAGGGATTTTCGGGAAATCCCTCAAAAATTTCCCTTTTCGTTTATTTTACACCCCAAGATCTTGTCCCCTTGCATATACTAACATAGAAATTATACCTAAGTATACTTTGATTCATATTTAACAAACCCTCCAAGTTTCGTAATAATCGCTTTATTCTTTCTAGAGAAATAAATATGTTTGTATGTATACTGTGTCTACTGTTTATTGCACTTTATAGTAATGCTTTCAGATCTCTTGAGGTAAAACGTTTTGCTTTATTACCACAAACACATATATAAAATATAATACAATATAATTTACAAGTGTGACAATTTACAATAAACAATAATACAAATGTACCAAAAGGTCATGAAAAGACAATCAAAACTATCACAATATATGAAACTTCCATTGGGTTACAAAAACGTACACAACTTCCTTCTTTTGTAAGAAATGTTGCATTCTCTAACAAGACCCCAACAATAGTCCCCCATCATTGAAGGATCCCATCGTCCCTGGTACCTTTTCTCCATTGCCATTATATCTTGGTGGAATCTTTCCCCCTGTTCGTCGCTGAGAGCACCTAGGTTAGCAGGAAAGAAGCTGAGGTGGGAGTGCAAAAAGTGGATTTTTAAAGACATCCTACAACCCAACTCTTTGTATTTCTGTATCATGTCCTGTACGATTTCTGTGTAACTCTCAGCTTTGTTATTGCCCAGAAAGTTGTGCACAACACACTTAAATGCTGTCCAGGCAGCTAGCTCAGCACTGTTTAACTTGCTGTCAAAGCTATCATCAAGCATTAATTTCCTAATTTGGGGACCAATAAACACTCCCGCTTAAATCTTAGCATCACTCAGGTTAGGGAACTTATCTCGCAAATACTTGAAACCTTCACCAGATGTGTCCATGGCTTTGACAAAGTTATTCATAAGTCCTAACTTGATATGAAGTGGCGGTAGTAATATCTTATTAGGATCTACCAAAGGAGCGTATTTGACGTTGCATTCTCCAGGTACGTAATTCACTCTAGGTTCCCATTCCTTCACTTCATAATGTTTGTCATCAGCTCGGCTAACCCATAAATATAAAAAACATTGGTACTTCGTGTAACCGCACTGCAGTCCTAATAAAATACCAACTACCTTGAGATCACAACATATTTGCCAACAATGGTCCTTGTAATTTATAAGATTTAGCAAAGTTGACATGGTGTCGTAGGATTCCTTAATCTTCACTGAGTGCGCAAGTGGTATAGAAGGTTTTTTATTTCCATTATGTAAAAGGACAGCTTTAAGGCTGACCTTTGACGCGTCGATAAATAACCTCCATTCTTCTGGAACGTAAGGAATTCCTAGCTCCGCCATCAACCCATTTATATCCGTACATACGCACACATTATCTTGCATTGAGAAATAGCTTGAAAATTGAACATGTCTTTTCCTGTACACTGATATGTTCGTTTCTGCATCCAATAAGTTCCACTGCTGGAGCCTTGATCCCAGAAGTTCCGCCTCTTGTTTTGTCAGGTGCAAATCACGGACTAGGTCATTAAGTTCACATTGCCGGATGAAATGTGGCTCGCGAACACAGTCAGGGATGAACGTTGGATCCTTGGATGTACATGTTGATGTCGATGGTTCATCAAGGTCATGATCATCATCAGAGTCTTTTGGCCATATCTCTTCCCAGTTGGTAGGAGGCTCGGGAAGTGGAAGTTCATCCCCGTGCGGAATAGGTCTAATTGCGGATTTAACGTTGGGATAACTTATTGTGTATTTGCTTTTTTTTTTAGAATGTCCCTTAACTACTGTGAGACAAAAATAACAATCATCCAGATGGTTGGTGGGTTCTCTCCACACCATTGGTACAGCAAATTTCATGAACCTCCGTTTCCCTTTGGCCCATGCAAGTAAAGTGACGTAGCACGACGCACAAATTATGTTGGGTGCCCAAGTTTTGTCCTGATCTCCCACACGACATCCGAAATATATATAAATATAATATGCTAGTTTCACCGATGGCGTAATGGATCTACACTGTCCTTTAACTACAAACTGGCCACACACATAACAAAAACTATTTGGTGAGTTAACACACGAACGCCGTCCTCTTGACGCCGTTGTACTGATCACAAACTAAACTTCTGGTCTTAGTTGGGTATAATGCCGTTAAGATCAAACATGAAAGCACTCTTAGCAGCAAAGACAACTTTGAAAGTGAAGTAGTGTTAATATAAAAATGTACAAAACTCCCTCACCAGGTGTCAAGAACACAAGAAAGAAAGAAATGAGCGGGGGGAGGGGGGAAACGATACCGTAGTGGAAAATTCAGACTGCATTAGTTCATTGTTGTCAACAATGAGTCTGTATTCCATTCTTTCTTTCTTTTGCATTCTGTTACATTTGATAACAAATATTGATAACCATTTCATGAACAAAACGAAAAAACTTGGAGAATTGTATATATATATATATATATGTATTAAGATATACATATACTGTACGTTTAAAAAAAAATATACGTTGGAAGTACATTCTATTTTTATACACGTTTCTAATTTACAGAGAGCAATACAAGTGTGTTGTTGACTATTGTAAATATTCATTTTTATGTCTGTGTTTGTAGTAATAAAGCAAATCGTTTTTACCCCAATTCAGGAGATCTGAAAGCATTACTATCAGGTGCAATAAACAGTGCACACAGTATACATACAAATATATTTATTTCTCTAGAAAGAACAAAGCGATTTTTACGAAACTTTTAGGGTTTATTAAATATAAATCAAGGTATACTTAGGTATAATTTCTATGTTACTATATGTAAGGGGACAGGAACTAGGGGAATAAAATATCTGAAAAAGGGAAATTTTTGAGGGAATTTCCCGAAAATCCCTCTGTTACGGGAAAACTGTACGTGATGGAGAGAAACCGAGGGCATATTCGAATTCAGCGCAAACAGTTCCTTTAAGATCAGGTGATTTTTCTCATGTAACAAACAAAAAGTTTAAATTTGTTAACTAGTGTTACTAGAGCAACCCACATTATGCTTTATTTTTTTGTTTAATTATGCTTTATTTTTTTTTTCAAATTATGCTTTATTATGCTTTATTGTTAATTTTAATCATTGTTTTACATTAATCATGTATAACGTATAATATTTACTATACATTAAATATTCTAAATATCTTGATCTATTTATTAATATTATATGCAACCAGTTTCTTTCATATTTAATGAACACTTAATGCACTGTAAAGAGATATGCTTTACTCGAGTCAGTTTTATTATTATTCTTTTAATCACTTGTGTGCGTCTTAGAGGTGCATATATACAGAAAGGGAAAGTAAAAGATGCCACCAAAAAGTATACAGAAAGTGCTAAAAAGTTACACATAACAATATAGTGTGGAGTTCTTGTGTACTATTCATTCTTGGCGGGAAATTTTCTTCTTTTCCTTTTATATTTTCTCCACATCAAAGGGTTACAGCGAAAAGTTTACAGAAATAAAAATAAGCTTTTCATTGTTGCATTGTTAAGTTCTCAATGATTTTGCATTATAAATATTAATATTTATAATGCAGCATGTTAAACTGCATTAAAAATATTTTTAAAAATATTAATACATTTAGATCCTATGTTCAACTTGCAGTTAAACAGAATTTTCCAAGAATTGTGCTATATATTTAAAAATTATGCTTTATGATTTATTTTCTAAAATCATGCTTTATTATGCTTTTACAATTAGTTTGTTTCTTCTGTACCCTTAGACAACCACAATCATGTTCAAGGTACCAACCATTATGTGTAAATTAATGATAAGCTTTTGCCCTAGTAATTACTAAAGAAAGCTGTTAGCAAATACTACTCAAAAGAGTAATGCATTATTTGTAATTCTTCACAATTTTCTAATAGTACTATATAGAAAAGGTTTATTGATTTAATTATAGTAATTTTTAACAATATTGAGAACTTATGTTCTTAGTATTTACATTTTGTAATATATTATTAGCACATCACGTAAAATTTATTTTAGTTCATTATTCTATACATAAGCGTACAGTAGTTTAATATATTTTATTGTTTTTGTTTCTTCCACAAAATTACTGACAGCCTGACTCTACTGAACTTTGATTTAATTCATTTTGCTATAATTGCTGTAAGTAGTTGGTGAGGCTGTCATCTTTCCCGTAATGCACTAGACTTCTTGTAAGCAGGGACGTACGCGGGGGTGAATTCTAGGGGTCTGGGTGCCCCAAATCAAGACTTTTCTGTGAATTTATTCTAATTTTAGGGGGTCATATTAGAGATTTGAATATAAGTTATCCTCATGTTGAATTTGGACCCCCGAAAAATTTTCAAACCCCCCAAAATTCCTGCGTGCGTGTCTCTTTGAAAGCACTCTCAACTTCAATTTGAAAAAGTTCCATGGTTCACAGGTGGCAATGGGGACTTGCTGCCCCTCACCCTGGATTTTCTATGCGTCTTCTTACATGTCAAAATATACTAATTTGCTCTCACGTACTATAGATAGTACTTAATATATTTGTATTAAATACTATAGTTTAATAAGGATATGTGCGTAAATTATTGTTGTATGCTATATAATGTATCATGTCCACGCATGCATTAAAACGTATGTGTATTTATGACAGTAGCTAGTCTTTGTATATCGCTCCCCCCACCACTTCCTTGGAATGGATCTTTTGCTCCCTTTTAGAAGTAAATCCTGCGCCTCGGCCAAGGGAATATCGGGATCGGTAGGAGAGCCAGGTTATTAGGTTCACGCTAATGGACTTTATACAATAGGAATGTTAGTACGTCTGTTCATCTGCCGGTCACTCCACATCAAGGGCGCACGCATACGAGGAGTGCACCAGGTCGGGACCAGTGTTTTCTTCAGACCTGTTTTTGGAGGACACTTGCCCCCGGAGCTCTGAGAGTGCTCCCCGGAGCAGACCAATATAATACGTCTATAATATAATAATAATAATAAATAGAGTATCTGGAGTTCCCCCCCGGAATACTAAGTGTGCCCCCCCGGAACATTGTTTCTGAAAGAAACATTGGTCCGGACCCCTACAAACTTTGTAACTCGATATACGTTTGTGCACCTTCTTAATAAAACTATACTTGTTTATTAGAGAAATGATCAATATCGCATAAAGATTCGATCTTTCAATTCATCTGTGTGCTCTTTCTTTTTTAATAAATGCAATCTAGTTACAGTATATATACACTATAGGTGGCAGTACCCTTTCAAAATCGACTCCTCCCAACAAAAATTTGTGGGTGCGCACCTGCTACACGCGATAACTCTTAAACGAAAGCGAATTTTTAATTTTAATTTTTTTTTTTTTTGACTAAACAGATAAAGCGATTATCTGGGCCCAATTCACTAAAATAAAGTAAATCCATTAGGCTTAACATCTGCACATGTATCTATAACGGTAACTCTAACTGTGCTTCTCCATATCTCATACATGGAAATATACGTATGCTATGTTACAGTTATTTTTAGGTTAAAAGGTAAACACATCCTTGAAGTTAAAAAGTGTTTGTGAAGGTTAAGAGTTTTTCATTAAACTTCAAAAAATATTGACAAGGTTAAAGCCTCATATACTTAGAATATGAGAGGGTGTATACAGCCTAGAATATTATAGTTTAAACTGGTGTCAAACAGATGTGTTTCTCAGAGGTCGATTTTTTTTTTTTTTTTAACCCTTGGGGCTTCTGGAATCAATGCAAACTACGATTTCAGTTAGTTATATAATAAGGTTTAAGTGTCAAATTTGATGTTAGAAAAAAAGTTAAATTGCTATTACAAAGATTGCTATTACTTCTTTAATATCATAGAGTAGTAATTACTAATAGGTGGGTCGTGAAATGTTATAATTGAAAAGTAAATTTTATGCTGTATACTGGCCAATAAGTCTAGATCAGTGGTTTTTAACTTTTTTTTTTTTTTTTTTGGTCACCACACAGTCTTTCTTGTTGAGTATACTCGCGATACACGAACGTAGACTACAAAACGACAGGGTCAAAATTCTCATTATATTAGTGTTAATTCTTGAATATCTCTCTCGAAAATAAATATTCTTAGGCCTTTGGAATATTTTTCTTGTTTCACTTTTTTTTCAAATTTATATTATATATATATATATATATATATATATATATATATATATATATATATATATATATATATATATATATATATATATATTACTTAGTTTTCACCTTCGCTGTCAGATTCCCTCGAAAACAGATAGGAAGTCATGTTTAAATTTAATTCTACTTCTTGAAAACGAAGTAGTTTATCAAAATTTATCTTATACAATCAAATAGACCCTACTTTGATTTATAATAATGAAATAGGAACAATGGTATCTAGATTTGATGTTATAAAGAAACGCGGAAGACAAATACCTTGCTAGAAACGGAGAAAAGGTTGAAGTACAATAACTGGGTATTCTTACTATATTAGTATAACAAAATTGGTTGAGTTGAGTTGATTTTAGTTTAGCGTCCCTTTCAGCAGCGAGGCTATGTGAGCAGGGTTGGCAAGGTAATTTACTTGTTACGTATTTTACATAAATTACGCGTAATTTACTAGTAATATACGTCATGTAGAAAACCAGTTTTTTACGCAGACGTAGAAAACTATATTTCTTTCATTAAAACTAAGATCATTTTGAATAATCGGTTATATTGTAAGCTTAGTTTTCTTATTTAAGCATTAAAACATTATTATCTTCAAAACATTATATTTAAAAGTAATGATTTCATGCCAAATCATAGTAATGAAAGATAATTTTGGATAGCCCCTCGCCGGCCCACTACTACTTTCTACCTATTAGCACACACACAAGCACAACCACCCAACATATAAGCACACACATTAAAAATATATGTTGGTTCGGATATGTTTGAAAGTATCAAGTAACCTTTTGATTATAACAATTTATTGTTATACCTTTGCAGCTATAAAACAAGAAACATTTTAGTATACTTTGAAACTTCTATTAGAAAAGAAAAAGAGATTGACGGTTAGGCTCATTTCACCTTCATATTACACACTAACACACAAACATAACTGATACGAAAAATACTGAACAGAATATTGAAATAATGAAATTTTAGAATAAATTGATTTGTTTTTCTTCCACGTCCAACGATACTATATATACCACTTCACTTAGCACTGGGACATATTGAATTTTCGATGTAAAAGTTATTAGATTCTCATTTTAAACACACACAACTGAAAAAATATAAAAGCACCCAACAGAACATTATACTACATTTTTCGGAATGAACTCATTTATTTGGCTCTTTTCTTCCAAGTCCAACAACAACACTAAATATATTACTTACCTTAGCACTTGACTTTCATTTGAACTTTTAATGTAGAAATTTTTCATGCTCATAACCGAAGAAAATACTCAACAGAATATTGAACAACTTGTTTCTTCGTTGTTTTTGGAAAGAAACAATTTGTCTTTCTTCCTAGTTCGAATACTGAATATATTTCACTTGGTTCCAATAACACTGAGTATATCATTTCATTAAAAACTTAGCCATTGTTTTAATTCTAAAAAAATGTTACATGCCACTTTTATTATAGTTTAGTACAATTCGAACACAATACTCTTAATCACACTAATATTCATAACTTGAGTGGTCTTGTAATTTGAAGGTGTAGTATATTTGAAGTAGTTTCTTCGAACGTTCGAAGCTGAGCCGGTTCCTTGTGACGTTATGTACAAAGGACCAATTTGAGAAAAGTCTTTCAATTTGCGCTGAAGATGCTAGGATGTTCAGTAACTTCATAGCAAATTCCGACAACTCGTTATGTTGCCGAATAGAGAAATACCAGAATGTGCGTGGTGTTGTAATTCCCTTCTTCATAAGTTCTTCAAATTTTCCACATTTTCCCCGATATTGCTAGTAGCTAGTTATTCCTGAAGGGCCGAGGTTTTCCAATAGAAACTCCTCTACCTGTTCGTGATGCTTTTCTCAGACATTGCAGAAAGTCGTCACAAATGGAGACCACGAAGGCTTACCATTGTTGTTGTATTGCACAATAGTTTCTCCCACGGCTTCTCTGGCATAAAACTTTTTCTCGATTACAGAGGGTTTAAAACATGAAACATGATGAAATGGGTTTTGAACAGTCACGCGTGCAAACCGTATTATACAATGCTACTTTACAAAGCCAATACAAAATTCCCAGTTTATGCTTACGGATTAACTTTTGCAAAATCCAGCTAGATTCCATACAATTTTAGGAAGATTTTTTTAAAGCTCAGCGCGTATAACGTTTTCTATTAATTTGTAGACCTGTTTCTAATTTTTTACGTACTTTACGTATTTTACGTAAATTACGCGTTTTTTACACGTATTTTACGCGTCACGTAGAAAACCTTTTTTTACGCGTAATTACCCAACCCTGTATGTGAGACGTGGACCTACTGATTAACGTGGAATCCGAACCACATGAGCTCCCGCCGGGAATCGAACCCGGGTCTCCCACGCCAAACGAAATTGGTATTTTCTGGTGTGGCAATAGCAGTATCAACAGTTTTGTTTTCTTCTACGACTATTTTTCTTTTCGTTTCTCAAAGTAAATTGTTACAAACAACACAATTTGACTATCACTTTAACGTGTTACTTGTATATTAATCCAACACCGAGGATTTTTTTTTGGTCCGTCGTCCCGCCAAAGGGTTTTGCCCTTTCTTCGGGTAAACACCGAGGACATCGCCTTCCGAGAATATCAGAGATAACTAGCAACTAACTGTGAGAATTCACAATGCTTTTTATTGTTTCCTATGAGCAAAGTCTTACGCAGTACATTTGACATTTATACCAAGTAACGAATAACGTATTATATGTGTTCTGTACTCGGTCACGAAAATAGTTCTATAAGCCTAGAAAAGTCTGACAACAGCTACATGTAAAGCGGCACTGCCATTTGTTGTTCTTATGTGCTAGGACATAAGAACAACAAACAAGAAAAAAGAACAGAAACAACACACAACTAACACGCTAAAGTGGTAGTCAAATTGTGTTGTTTCAACACCTAATTTTTGCTGTGTACACACAACAGTGTAGTTTTAATTTGGTCCCCTTATCTGATTTGTGTTATTTTTATATATCTTTTGTACTTCTTTGGTTTTACGCGCGGTGCGAATAGAGTGTTGATTAGAAACGAAGATCTTTAGGTAAATGCAGAATTCTAAGGAAATATATAAAAACAATTTTATTACCTATTAGTACCGTATGTAATAATTGATGTCCTCATTAGCGAACCTTCGATTGTCCATAGCTAAGGGATTAGCTAATTAATTATTTACGATTAGTACAGCAGAAAAATATAATAAAAAAGAGAGCTTTTTTCTTGTTCATTCTTTTTTCAGTTTATATTTAAAATCACATTCTAATGTTTCCGTTTATTTGTAGGTTAGGTTCTTTAAGAAGTTTCTTCAGTCTGATGCCTACAAGAAAGCTGTAATGGTAGGAAGACCAGTCTTTACAGAGTTTGGAACAAAAGCTTATCCTGATCCGTGCAAGAACATATTCTCTCGGATGATGTCCACTCTTGTAAGTAAATCTACGTGTTTCGAATTGAAGTCAAACTAACTTTTAGATTTTATGTTGTTTATTTTTCAAAATAAATAAATAAACAAATAATGTACATGACATTCGTTTAATCTAGCTTTATCAGAGATATGTGATTTGTATAATTGCAAGTTCCATATGTAGCATATTCCTCTGGAACCCACCGAAAACATATGATGCTGGAAATACGTCATGCTTGACCCAACTCACTTCTTTTTTCTTCTTCTTCTTCTTCTTTCTCTGAAGTAATCGAGGATTTTAATGGTTTCTTTGTACTGTTATCTCCTTTATACCTATTTGAATGTCTATTTATGCTTAAAGAAAAGTAAAGGCGCTTCCCAATCGGGAAAGGTCATAAAGGTCCAAGGATTGACTGTGGAGATGAGGACTCCACAGTCTCTTAACTCACTATTCATGAAGAAGATGTAGACAGCATCGCGCTCCGCTTCATTTCCTCAGATTGCCTCAAGTATCCATTTTAAAGAGGTTAATTATGAACCTCAGAGATGTATTAGAACGAGAGTAGGAGATAAATTTCTCGTTTTAAATCTGAGCAACCTAACGCGTACCGACTTAATATGCTGTATTTGTAGATTAAATTATGATTAGGATTTGGAATTAGATTTCTAGTCTTCCGGCAGCTATGATCATGTTGCTCGTAACGTATGAGGAATGACGTCCCTCGGCGATCACACTATGCGGAGCATTGAGGAGCAAGAAAGGAAGTGGCTTGGGACCATTATTTGAGGTACCATCCCGATATTTGCCTGGTGTGAATGAGAAAACCCCAGGAAAATGTTACTCAGGACGAATGGCCTGAAAATGCTACTATACTTTTTCGAAAGAGTGCGTAAATTAAATTTAATTTGCTTGATAGCAAATTCGTATAGGGTTAAGTTCCAAAGTTGGGCATCCGTTTCCAGCAAAATTTTTAAAATTTACAGGAAAAATATGGATAATTTGATCGTTTGTGTGCTTGATAATATATAAGAGTCCCGAAAAATCTGTTTGTTATATATAAGCGGTTATAAACATGGGACTATACGGCAAGCGGAGGGAACTACTTGGCGCAAGGTAACCGAACAGTTGCATTGTGGGAAAGAAACGAGCATTTATGTTATCAACATGGCGAATGTACAAGGGTAATGAACTAACAATTTTAACATTTGTGAAGCAACGAGCAAGGGCAATGAACGTTGATAACGAGCAAAATCTTTTAAAAGCTTGTGAAGAGCACGGATTAATGAACCTAATAACAAATTGCAGAAAGTGTGCAAAGGAGATAACAGCGAAAAAACGTGGCGAAAGCGGACGCCCAACTTCGGAATAATTGCCTTCGTATATGGTGCAGATTCACTCTACAAAGCAAGGTACTTTCAAATACTAGACTTGAAGAAAAAATCAATATAACAAACCCATGAAATTTCCCAATTATTTCAAAGATAAAAGAAGGATAATATTTGTAAATCAATGATTTGTAAAGCCAAAGTAGCACATGTACTTAAAGGCTTTATTATTTTCGAAGAAATTGATTATCAGTATTTCTTTCGTCTATCGTTCTATAGCCCTTTTTTCAAAGTTGTAGGAAAGAGTTATAAGTATGAAGTTCAGGTAAAAGGAAAAAGTGTAAGAATATTTTAACAGTTGGTGATTGGTATTACTGGTCCAGATACTGACCCAGACACTAAAACTCTGAATGTGCATTCTGATTTACTATTAGGTAGTTTTGTTTTCTTCTATTTTATATTTTACCTAAACTTTTCTGTTAATAATTCTTTCTCGATATTTCGAAAAGAGTTACCAATAATGAAGGAACTACAAGTTCCTTACAGAGATAAAGAAACTTAGATTTTTATATAACACCCTAAGTGTATTGCCAAACTGAAATATGTTATTCTATTTTTTTTTTACAATGTTTTATTTGTTTTTAAGATTTCTAAGATATTAATCTATCTCTACTTCTAAATATGGAATACACGAAAATTTAGCTCAAAATTTTTCTTAAGTAAAAATAATGTTCTGATAGAATGATAATTACATTGTAGGTTATTCAATACGGTACTTGATATGGCGTCCTTTTAAATTTATGGCCATAATCAGGGCTGGTAGGCCCGGGCCTATGGGCGCAAGCTCCCAGGGGGCACACGGCCGAGAGAAAAGAAATAAAAAAAATATCTAGAAATAAAAATAAATAGCCATAACTTAACATATTATTTGAATTGATTTTTAAAAATCAGGCTAATAAAGCATTCTGATTTTGAAGTTCATTGGAACAAATAATTGTTGGTAAAGTTAAACTATTTTTCAACATTATGCATCAACTTCGTTACAACATTGATCTCAAATACAGGAGAACTGGCTGTAATTTTTTAATAAAGGTTTTTAGGAAAGTAACTTTAACCAGACTAGGAGGCGGAAAAAATTATTGGGCCTAGGGGCGCCAAAATGCTAAATCCGGCCCTGGCCATAATGCACCAAATAAGCCAATAAACGTTTTCTTTTCTTTCGTCAAGGTTCCGGAATTAACCGACAATGACGCTATCAACTTGTTTACATTGCAAGATTCTGTTTATGCTGCAACAGAAACGAATTTCCTGAGAAGAATTGATCCAAAAACTTTGGACACCATGGAAAGGGTAAGAAGAAAGCATATATTGTTATTATTATTATTTTACATTCTTATATAAACGAAAACGGTTCCCGAATATATGTACAATAAATGTTAATAGAAATTACTTTTAAGTTATCTATTAGGCTCTAAAACATATCGGTGCTCTTCATCAGGAAGAAAAAAAAAGTTGTAAAACAAATTGCAAAGATATACGGAGATTCAATACAAGAACTATTTTATGATACCCATTGAATTTGTTAATTTTGTTGAAAATTTTAAGATTATTTTGATAACATTTGTCTTCTTATATTTAAAGAAAGAAAAAAATATTACATATTAATTTTTATTTATTTATCTTGTAATACTTGCTCGAAGCTTTTCAGTTAGATTGTTATTAAAGTAGATTGCACTATTTGAATATGTAACTTTCTTTCAATATATGTGTCATGTTAATTTATGGCATTTGGAAGGACGTATATATATATCCTTCCTTCAAATGTCATGAATTAAGATAACCTTTGCTCTACATTCAATTAATATATGCACTTTATCGGATCAGTGTTTTTATTAGAAAAATATCAATGTTTGTTTTATGAAGAACTAGGAGTGTTGCTAAATACTAAACATTTGTAGTACTCTAATGGTATCTGTAGATAGAGTGTATTATTATTATTTTAGTTTAACGCACCACGATTATATATCAAAGCTAAGGAAGACGGTAAGGATGTGACAATGGTGGAATTAAGAAAGCGGGAGGAAAAAGGAGAACTCCGAGAAAGTCCACGCCACGCAAACTTTACTTGGCGCGGGCTGGAATCGAACCATGGACCCTATATATCAAAAGTGGTGTATAAAATTTGATAAGAATCAATGAAGTTACTAGTAGATTCTGAATTTTTAAAATTTATTTATTTATTGAATTAGTCGACCACTATTTATATTCACTTGTATTTGAACAACGGACTTTTTTTCGGAAGATATTATAAACTTTACAGTGATTAGAACGATCAATAGGAAATACCCCTTTATGAAATGAGAAATGTACCAATAACTGAAATATACCTTAGTTTACACAGCATAAGAAATTGATGAGTGAAATATATTGTGCTTTGCAGTCACACATCCAGTCATCTTTGCATTATCGTAATGCAAGTGATAAAACCTTAAGAAAAGAATACAAGACTTGAATTCAAAATTTAGCTAGTGTTGATGGTGTGGTAGTATAATCCAGCGCTTTTGGAAGTATGACATTTAGCGGAGAAACAACTTATACTATGAAGGTGAATATTGCATGATGGTCAGTGAATCCACCAACTGAACCAGATTTAGTTCCCAATCGTGGTCGGAGCACATATTAATAGTAGGTCCCATCTTTCATAACTTTGCTATTCCATAAGGACACAAAACTCAAATTCAAGTTTGAATTCAATATTCCAATTGAAAGGCAGAAGGTTTGTTCCTTCTGCCGTAAAAACGAAGACAATACTGGGTGGTGTAGTGGTTAACGCATCGGAACGGTATGCCGGAGATCCCGGTCCAGTCAGGCCATTTTTCCACTCTCTATAAGTTGAAGACAATGTTACCACATTCTGATGCATGTATAATCTGTAAAAGTCACATAGATTCAAGAACATTTTTGTGGATACATTAACACGTGAAATTTTCAAGTAGCATATGCACATATTCGCTTGTGGAGGCGAACTTTCGACACCATTGTTCTCACAAATGGGTTCTTCTCGGTTTCAGCTCTTCAGTAGGAAATATGGAAGTTACTGGTAATTCTGTAAATAGAAAAAGAAAGAAAAAGAAAATAGAAAATTAAATAATCGTAGCTATGCTAGTTCACATAAAAACAAAGTGCCTTACAAAAATAAGAATAAAATTAAGAATAAAAATGAAAATATAAAACTTGAGAACTATTTCTTGTTAAATAAGATGTTGTAATAGACAATGCTAAACTTTAAATGACACATGTGTATCGATGATGATTACAATTGCAATAAACTGACTTTTTTTTTAAAACTTACGAAATTATTAGCTTAAAATTATGCAACAAATGACATGAAAAGTGTTGAATCGTTACATTTAACATTCTATAATGGTCATATCAAATTTCAGGTGGACTTGTTTAAATTAGTTGGAGTAAATATTGCTAGTTCCCATTCTTACCAGGACGAGAAAGGAAATTGTTATAACATGGGAACGTCGGGGATTTCTGGTCTAAAATATCATATCATCAAAATACCTCCAACACCTTCAGGAAAAGCAAAAGACTGTAAGTTTTATATGTTTTTAAGTAATTAACTATGTTCATAGTTTCTGAATACAGTAAAATACTTCATAATTTATTTTTTTAATTTTTTTTATTTTATTATTATTATTATTATTATTATTATTATTTTGCTTATTCAAGATGCATTTATTGGCATTTTTTAAAGGTAAATGATACAACATTGGTATCGTTTGAACCTGTACATACACAAAAATGTTACTAGAATTAACAAACATATAATGAAAATATTTCTAATTTTTTATCCACATGGATATAGAATATTAACCAATTTTGTTATTAAATTAAGCTGTTAAAACCTGCTTTCAGACTTCCTGCTATATATGAGAGCAACTGTGAAGGAATTATGATTTAAACTGACTGGATCAAAACATTGTTGTCACGTAATTTCAACGTATTTCTTAAAAATTCTACTCTTTATATGATCAATCTTTTCAAGTTAAACTCTAGATTTATTATTATTTATGTTTTAAAAAAGAAATGTTACCTTTTAAAACATTGGAAGATTGTGGGACATGACAGTCATCGTAATTATGTAAGAGGAACATATTTGTCAACTGTAGAAAATTAAGGAAAGCTATTTACAGAAAAAAATAATAATAATTGGAAAACGAACATCTTTCCTTATTTGGTAAACTAATGGTTCCTCACCTTATTGACTACAATCTTTCGTGTCAGAGAATATCTAAGGAATTAACAATACATGATCTCTCTTTCAGCAATCAAGAAAACGTGTATTTTGACAAACATTCCATCCAGCTGGATATCAAATGTAAGCTATTACCACAGCTTCGGAATGTCCGAGAACTACATAGTATTTATTGAACAACCTGTATTAATGAACGGAATGAAATTAATGACCATAACAGCGATTGGAAAATCTCTGAGAGAATGCATGGAATGGCATCCAGAAGAGTTGGTAAGTTTAATAAATTATATTTCGTTCTTCTCTGTTTAATTTAATTGAATGCAATTCAGTGGATCATTAACCTTCATTTACATAATTGGCATAACTGCCAGGGCACAACTGGAACCGTCAAACACAATAGATACAAAATAATATGAATATATAGAACAAGCTGATGAAATACACATTTTTATATTCTTAAAATTGTCACAGCAATTAATATACAATGTTTCTAACAACTAATGTCATTCAACCCATATATACATAAAGCTATCAAGCAAATAATAGTGTAGAGCTATACATAAATTTATCTAAACGTATTCTTGTTAAAATAATCACTGGTTTAATTAGGTATAAGTGGTATCTCCCACAAAGAACTTTTTAAAGCTTTTTTGAAGATTATCACAGTATTAATTTATCATTAATACCCATCAATAACTATTGCAATTTATTAAAACTGTATATTACTACTCTGGTCCTCATCCCGTAGCCATCTCTTAACTTTTTACATGTTAATCTCCTTTTAGTTTTCTTTCTTTTCTGGCTGAAAACAACAGTAGGGAAGGATTCCCTTTTTTTGTTTATAGCAACAATCAGGTAAACATTACTCAACAGACTGGTAGATGGTTCAGATTAATATTTAAGATATTTCGGTTAACTCAGCTTTCTTTAAAGTTCAACAATATTCCACGCTGTTATATATTGTCGACATAAAAAAAAGGAGGATTCATTGATGAATATATTGCGGATTATCTTGTACATGTCTACACGTTGGATATTTATTCTTTCCTTCTAATGAAGGAAAGAAAGAATTCTCGTAATGAATATTTGATTTTCTGTAACTCAAAAATGCCTATATTCACAAAGTTTTATCTATTTTTTTTTAACTGAAACACCGTGTTATTAAAAAAAATTAATAACTTTTATATTCCTACACATAATTCTAACTATATTTTAACGTATTCTGAATGAATTAATCTTTAGTAACTCGAATTACTCTCTCTCCCTGCTTTTGTGATACTATAAGAAGTCTTTATATCAAAGAGATGTGCGAGTTAATATATGTGTAATGAAGTCGTAATTACTTGTATATACCATGTCCCAAATTCTAAACCTTGAAACGATAACTAGGTATATTTAGTTATAGGGCAATAAGAGGAATAGTTCGGTACCTTATGATAAAATTTGTGACTAGACTTGTTTAAACTTGTTTTATTTATGCCGTTAAAGATATAATAAGTGAGCAAGCCATAGTTAATTGAAGTGTATTTTTAATTTCTGCGAAACGAGTGATAAGTACAAAGCTTAAAAGGAATAAAAGTAGTTTAATTTATTGAAATAATTATTGTGGTAAGTTTTGGTGGATACTAAAGTAATTTTAAACGAACTGGGGCTGGGGCCGTAATATTTAATTATATGTGTGTGTTACAACCTCAATATATATTTTATGGTCTAGCCAGTGGCGTATTTAGGGGGGGCTTCCGGGCTTAAGCCCCCCCCCCGAAATCTTACTATAGTAAAGTATATGAAATATCTTGCACAATTTTCACATTTTCAGGCAAATCCCCCCCCCCCGAAAGTTAGCAAAGCCCCTCCCGAAACAAAATCGTAAATACGCCACTGGGTCTAGCTATTTTATTTCCACTGTTATACATGTTATAACCAAAAGGGATATAAACTCGCATCTTATTTCTACTCTGCTGCTTTAGCAGTTTCACCTAGCTAAGTTAGATTTAATAGATTAAAACTTGCCATTGTTTCAAACTCTGAAACAACACAACTCAAATCAGTGTACCAAAGTATATACATCATTTAATATGGAACACAACTTTCAGTTATTGTAAAGTGGATAATCTTAGTTATAGGAGATTTTAATTTTATTTGCTATGGTATATTTTCTTACATATTGTTTACTTTCTTAATTTTAGAACAAATTTATCGTTGTTCACAAGGAGACAGGAAAAATTGTTCCCATGAAGTATAAATCAGTGGATCCCTTCTTCCTTTTCCATCACATCAATGCATATGAAGAGGATGGACAGGTAAAGAATATTTTTCATTCTAATTTAGTAACATTACGCTGAAGAGCATAGGATAAATGCTCTTTCACCTTTAAGGTTGCCAAATTCATATTTAAAAAATGTATAAAAATAAATTTTTAGAAGAAAAAGGAAAAGATTTTTCCAGAAGATAGAATAATGCTCATAAAGGAACATTACAAGACTTCTCTAAAATCTAGTATAATTATCTGCAGCTTGTCTAACTGAATCAGATATTATGAAAATGCAGTTTTTTTTTTTTTTTTTTAACATAATAGATTAGTCACGTAACTCAATTCTCCTCACTCGAAGATATTTCATTTAATATGACTGTTAGGCGTATACAAACCTAAGAACTGACTGCAATATATTTTAAGAATAACCAGAAAACCATAATACAACTTTCGACAAAATTAGATTTCACGTACACATACACTCAGTCTCAGGTACTCAAGTTTCATAGGAACTCCCTTGTGGCTAGGTGGATAGCGTGCGCGCTTTTGGTGTCGGAGATCCTGGTTCGATTCCCGTCGGGAACTTGTGTAGTTCAGATCCCATGTTCAGCTGTAGGTCCACGTCTTATATAGTCTCGATGCCGAAAGGGACGCTAAACTCAAATCATTAACATCACATCATCAAGTTTCATAGGTTTTACTATATACAGTATATTAACATAATTCAGTTGATGAGAAATAATTTTACTTACGTCAAGAAAATTTGTCATAAGGAAAAGAATCAACAAAGCACACCAATAACAGTCAACTATCAGCAGGGTTAACAGAGAGGTTAAACGGAGTTTTTCGTCCTAATCCTTCTAAATCTAACTTAGGCTCCGTCTATAAGGAACATTAAATAATAAATAAATAAATAAATAAATAAAAAACCCTAAATAATGACAGTCTTGTAAAGAAACGCAAACGAATTCTTAGACGGAATAAAAGACTTATTTTAAGAGAAAGCACAAGAATACGGGAAAGACACATAATTTGGCACCCTTAATTATCATAAATGCTTTTTTTTTCTATATATATATTGAGAAGAGCCAGGTTTTGCCAAACTGCAATTGACATTATCAAGTGCGGAAATAATAAAGTGTAAGGGATAATGTGCAGGAGGGTTGGGAAATCTCCTTAATGAAAATGAAATCGCTGGTTGTGTAAGAGTCAGAGGAATGATCATTGTGCTTCTTGCATTGCAAGAAGTTGCATTAAGTGCAGCAAGAAATGCATGTAACTCAATGCATTTTAGTTGCATTAAGACGAACCTTCAACTCTTGTGCACTCTTTTCGTCTCTTTAAACTTCATCTTTTATAATCTTGATAATGTCAACAGTAGTTCGGCAAAAATTCGACTTTCATACCCATTTAAAAAAAAAAAAAAAGTTTAAAATAAAAGTAAATGAGAATTCTTTTTTGTATGATTTACTTTTATTAGTTGTACGTCCCTTGGTATTCTTCATAATGCTGATGAGAGACAGGCTTCCTTCCATAGACGATTGAACAAGTACTTTAATGAACAAGTTCCCTGTAAGGATATGGTTAAGTTTGACCCCAGGTTTGATTCTCGGTGGGAGCTCATGTTGTTCGGATTCCACGTAAAGTTGTAAGCCCACGTCCCGTCTAGTCTCGGTACCGGAAAAGGACGTTAATTCCATATTTATCAACAAACCAATATATTCCAATTATTGGATACTTGTCATTCGTTACTTGCTTTTTGAGTTAATTATTGCTTTTCAACACCAATATTGTATAAGATATGAATATTACAACTTAAAAACAGATGTGAATCGCATGAACACCGGGTACTGTATGCGGGTGTTTCGTGCAAAATACAGTAATTGGCACGAAAAATTCACGGGAATATTTGAATAACTTTAGTAGACTTCTGCTTTGCGAATTAAATTTAAAATAGTAATTCCAAAATGTCTGTTTTCTAGGGCGCAAAGTAACGCAAACTTCGTGCATCTGCATAAGAATTGGAAATTATATTTACGCGGGAAAGTTGTCGAAAAAGCAATATGACTATTGACGGTTCAAAATTTTAGTTTATCTTTTTCTGTAACAAATAAGTTATTCTTTTCTTTTTCGTAACATGTAGATAATGAATTTTATTTTTATTTGAATAAAATAAAACAAAACATGTGCTTGCTTTGCTTTCCAGCTTTTAAAATTCTTCGAGGGCAGAAGGAGATTATTACATAAAAATCAGTTCTTTGACACTGGTTATACTGCTAGCTACGAAGTGGTTCAATTTATTACAATAATGTAGAAGTTGTTGTTTAAAATGATATGAGCTACTGATACGCTAATACTAATTGAATCATCTCTGGATATACAATACATTGTTTAAATTAGATGGGATCATAGTTAACTTTCAGTACATTCATTCTCAGAGTTCTATCTTGCAATGACCATGTCCATTACTTTTCTTATTGGACAGGAGAAATGACAGTTAGAATAGGAATTATTAGGATTAATAGAATTATTAGAATATAAATTATTTTGTTGTTGGAGCTTCAAGTTGACAAGATATGTATTGTTTTCAAACTGCAAATTAGTATACGGTAGAGATTAAAATTCGATTTATAACAAATTCTTGGGTACATGTTAAAAGAGTGACAGGAATAATGTATTATTAAAGCAATGGCCTATAACAGCGACACAAAACGCAGCGCCTCTCAAATCAATGATGACACATTACAATAAAAGCCAATAATAGCAAAGCTTAAAGAGGCTATTGCTATTGCATATCATCGCTATATTGTGTATTGATGTTTGAATAGCGCTGTTTTGGGTATTACTGTTTTAATAGCGCTGTTTTGTGTCATTGTTATGTCGTGACACTCTTGTAAAGTGGAAGGCTCAGACTGCTATCTACCCAATAGTGACTTTTAGCAATATTGACACTTACTCATTATTTTGTTATATTGTTAATTAATTATTAGAAGTTCTACGCGATCGTTACTACTTTATCTTAATCAATTTACCTTTAATTGTTTCTTGAAACAAATGTGAACTCTATTAATTTTGTTCATAAGAGGTTAAAAAAAAAAAAAAAAAAAAAAAAAAAACTATATTTACAATGTGGATTATATTTGGAAAATCAAATTTCAAGCTTCTTTAATATATTATTCTAAGTTAAATCTTACTTTTATTTATTTATTTTTGTGTAGCTTGTGGTTGACATTAATGCTTATGATACTCCTGACATTATGGACAAGTTATACCTTAAGAAGTTGAGAGCGTCTGAATTTGACGGGAAAGATCCAGCATTTGGAAGGAGATTTGTTCTTCCTCTCCCTACAGATTCATTGGTAAGTTACCAGTTCATGCATTAGTACATCGCAACATAAACAATTATACTAATGCCAATCACAGCCCATAACAAAGCTAGGAGAGAAATTCATCGGAATAGAATACTAGCTTCCTTTAGTACGTCTTCATTCCTTTTCCTATATATTTAGCAAGTGATTATTTCAGGAACTCCCTTATACCCTTCTTCGGTTACGATATACGATGAAGCAACTAGTGCCAAGAACTCTCATACTTTATTAATTAATTTTAAAATACATAGAAATTATGGAGACATATGAAATACGACACTGTTTATATTCTGTGAACGGTTAGGGAAGAGTGATTATAATCTATTTTGTTGTGAAGAAGTTATAGCTTCTGCGCATTTAAAATTAGATATGTTGAGTTCTTGGTGTTAGTTGTCTCATCGTACATGGAACCGATGACGGGAACAGAATTCCTAAAATAATTTTACTGGATAAAAAATACAGGCATTATAAGGTCAGGTTTAATAATAATGTGCGAGTAGTTCCGTGCCAGTGGAAGGGCAAGCGGGGTGTCGTCCCCGAGAGCCGAAGGAAGGGGCACAAAATTCGGGAGGAAAAAGAAAAGAAAGAAAGAAAGAGAGGAAAAAATACTTGGAATATGTTAGGAAAATGCATGTGCACATATATAAAATGGAAGGAAAAAGTAATAAAAAGTGCTAAAAAAAGCAGGGTTTATTTTGGAAAGTTTTCTTACGCTTCACGCCAACCATGATGGCGCTTCGCGGCTGGTCTGTTGACCTCCCTCATATGTACGGGGGCACCGTCGTATACTCTCGCCTCAGGCGCTGATTTTCCAGGGCACAGCATTGTGTGTGAGATATTTTTTCTTATTACATTTAACATGTAAGTTCTCATAACATCCTTGATTTAAAAAAGTAGTAAACATAAATATATTAACTAAAATAAAAATAAAATAAATAAACTACTTTGAACTTACAATACAAAAAATAATATTTGATTTTGTTTCATTGTGTAAAATAGTTATAAGATTACACTATTGGTTTCCTTAATATTTATTTTTATTCATTTTGAAAGAAAGACGAATTTTGAGATTATTTTATTATTGACTTCGTACCTCTCAGTATGATTATTCTAATATGCTTTGTAAAGTCTGTATTTTGTCGATATGTAAAAATTATTATTTCTGATCTTACACGTGATTACCATTTATTTTATACATTGTCATTATACACATTCTACAATTATTAACAAACAATTTGCCGAGTAAATTCAAAAACTTCCGCACTGTAACTTGGCAACCTCTTTCTACTACCGTAAGAGAACTTCTCTTTAATCCTTTAATTGCAATATTATCTTCTACCATGTCCTTCAGTATAAAATTTCAATTACAGTAATGCTTTAAACAATAGTTCCTCTTCTTATTTTAAATATTTATAAATTCTTTTTCTTTTCCCAGTACTTTGTTATTATGTTTTCATTCTACCCAATTTATTTTGCTTATCACATATATTTTCAAGAATCTTATTGCTTTTCATTGCTTTTGTGTAGTGTCATTTTTCCATGTTACAGAAAATAATACTCCACATTAAAAATAAATAATAAATAAAACGATACTTTTCCTTAACTCGTTATTTGAAGACACATGAAATACACTTTTCTTTTTCCTAAACCCTTAGTTTGTTATTCCTATGCTTGATTTTATTTCCCGTTTACATTTCATATCTTCACTAATAACACCTGCTCATCTGTTTTATATATATACACAGTAATTGATAAAGAGTACCTTGCTAAAGCCACCATTGGTTTTGTTTGTTTACAACATTTAGTCTTCAATCTTTTCCCCATGCTTTTTTACATCAAGATAATTTTTGGTTCTAGTTTCGTAAGAGTCATATAATCTTTTCACCTTTCACTGAAATATCGTTTTCAGATTATTCTTCATTCTTTCTTTTAACACTATATTCATATTAAACGTCAGTGAAAGCTTTTAAGAGAGCGTCACCTTCTTTTCCAACTGCACTTCATTCTTTCACTTCTTCCCTTACTGTGACTTGTTGACTCATTCTGACCTTTCCATTCCATCTCAACGTTCTTTAGAACTTCATCAAAGTTTCATCGTTACATGATTCAAAGTTATTTCTAGCTCAATAAATGCTATACTTCGATGCTCTTTCCTATTAAAAATAAAATTGATTTCGTTCAATAAGCCAATAGGGCATGCCATGTACCTTTACCCCTCCTAAATCCAAGGTATTGCTCTTCAACTTCTTTATTTCTTCTTCCGTACAATTCTCTGTTGAGCATTCGAATCACGTGAGACTAAGGTTTAATGGTTCTCATATCTTTTTCGGTTAACCACGCGTACCAGCCGCGTTACCTTCTGCTACACACGAACACTCTTCAATATTATCTACATTAATTAATTTTCATTATATTTATTATTATTTTTTTTTAATTTCCTCCTTTTGCCTTGGATCTTATTTATTAGTCTATTTTAGTACCTAAGTTCCTAATCGCATTCTTTTTAGCATTTAATGCGGCCCTGTATATCATTTTGTCACCACTGACTTTAAATCTGCCAACTTTACATACCACACTATTCATTTGCACAAGTAATGGTAATTAATTTTATTTCAGAATGTCCCAACTGGAGTGAATCTTGTGAAACTAAAAAGTAAAGCAACAGCAGTTAAGAAAGGCGACACGATTATGCTAACCCCAGACTGTCTTTCGGAGCCTGGATATGAGCTACCTGTTGTCAACAAAAAATTCGTGGGGAAAAAGTACCGCTATTATTATGCTGCTGGTTTCTATGATCCAGGTCCATTCAGAAATTCGGTGAGTATATATTTTTTAGATGAAAATACTTAAACCACAAAGTGGCACATTAATCTCCTTTTGTTGCGGTATAATCGATAGATTGATATTTTATATAACGTGCTGGTCTCCGAAAACCCAGATTGAATATGAAATTATATGAGAGGTATATAAGGAAGACACATTAAGAAAGTTAATTTTTAAAAGAATAAATAAAAATAAAATAAAATAAGGTACTTAACAATTCCGTAAATTGAAGTAACTCAGTTCTCAATATACGGTACTACTATACTTGTTTCGTAGGATATCAAAATACTGTATTTTTCAAAGTAATACAGTAATTTTGATGCAGAAAAAGAAGCGGAAACTCTCCAAATATTCATCGTGAGACGCTAACACAGTAGAAGATGGAGGAAGGTGCCAGTGTTCGAAAAATTGGATAATTTATTTTCATTCTTCTGGTTACCAATCCAGTTCATAAAGTGAAGAGAATTTACCATTTTAGGTTATGTAAAAACGATTTAGCTAGGTCTCGACTTAGAAAAAAGTTAAGAAATAGCGCAAACACAAAAGTGCGAGAAAGCTTTGAAGAGGTTTTTTTCTTTGGAAAAAAGCATGCGGAAGCAAATTCGTTTTGAGAACACAAAGACAAGACTTTTCTAAAGATTTCCATCAAATGTGGTGAATCCACCATTTTCGGGTGCAAATCAAGTTATTTAAGTACGTTTCGACTTTGAGAAAACTGATTTACTGGTAATTTTAGGAGAGAATCAGAAATTCTACTGAATTTTAAGCTTCGCGTCAACGAGTATTCCAAACGAGAAACCAAAATATTGTGTATGTTTCAAATTTCAATTAATGTTACTAGGGGAGAAAAGTCAGCTAATTAGAATCTAATTTACTATAAGATAGGGAAAATCAGCATTAATTGGTCAATTCATGTAGAAGTCAAATTTTACCATAGATACCTTATGTACGAGTACCATGTTTTGCTATTTTAAGAAGAAATCGTGAATAAAACGTCTTTTTTGTGGCCATTGGCCATATATACTTTTTTATGGTTACTTCTTAAGTTTTGTTTACTTTTGTATCGGAAATACAACTCACATTACTCGCTGTTGTCGTGGAATACAGATCACCTGTGAAATATGAAATGGAAGGATGAATTACTGTTAATTAACCAAATACGTGGAAAACATGGTTGATGTTACCATGAATTTTAAGAATGTGACTTGTTTTTGAGATTATTCTGTCACATCGGTAAAGACGCTGAACGATCGTTTTTAGATCGCAAATGCATCCTAATGCATCCATCTGTGTGTGTGAATAACCTAAAGAAAATGCTTATGATATCACGAAATCACAAATGAACTACGTATTATATGGCATGACTGCTTTGTCAAGTGTTAGGGTAGGGTTTACTCAATATGAACTGAGTTTTATTTTCTTTCTTACTTTTCTTCTTCACGTAATTTTTGGTTACGGTATTCATTAATGTATTTTCTCGGCATTTTTATATTTGTGATACTGTATTTCTATGATTTGCAACTTTTTCTGTTGATATGTTCTAGGTATTGATACTCTTAGAATCAAACTTATTAATTAGTGCTATTAAAAATACTTATTGTAGATTAACACATTTAATGTGAGGTTGTTTTTTTTTTAATTAATGATATAAAAATACAATGAATATATTCATTTTTATAATATAAAATTGCCATTTTAAAAATTTAGTTTGCCAGTTTTTGTTTTATTTCATCACAACTGCCGGTCTTTAGAATTGCATTCACCACCAATTTATGTTAACACAATAAATTTATTGGATCATTGCACAGTGGGCCAAAATTGGCAATTTTGTGCGCATAATTAATGTACTATTGTCCAATAATTGTGATTCTTTTTATATGGTTAAAAATGAAAGAAAATTAAGAAACATAGTGAATTAGATTTACGGAAAATCTGGTATTTTAACATGTAGAAAATTGTACGAGATGGGGATGAAATATGTGATATGACGATATGTGAATCAGTATTACAAGATAAATAGGTCAGTGCACTCTGGTGGCACATAAAATATATTATGAAATTATAAATTTAATAATGTTTGAAACCTATGCTTTATGTGATTAGACATCACATAATACTTTCACAAAAACACAGGTGTTATGCAGGAAAAATGCGGATAAGCAATTCTACAGTATAAATCTAAGTTAGACTGTACAGTAAGTTAGACTGTACGTAAAATATTGAATTATCATAAGTTAATTACACATATCACCATGTTCTCACTATCAGTGGGTGTTGTTTCAGTCATTACTGTATTCATTGTCACTCACAGAGCTGTCGCTGTCTTCTGTTGCTGTAATGTGAGAAGTCTCCACCAGGAGAGCTAGCATTGCTGTTGAAAGTTTGTTTCTCTTGTTTTGCAGACGTTTCACTGAGGAAATGACAGGGTCCGATGTAGTACGTTTAAAATCAGATCTTCGTTTGTTGCATATCGTGTGAATTTTCTGCAATGATACTGCCTGAATAGATGCACGTCTTTATTTCGTGCTTTCTGAGCTTCTTCGTTTAATTATCCAATATGAAATAATGCAGCAGAAATTATACAAGGACCAGGAAGCGAAATTTTATGCACAGACGCAGGCATGTAATGCCACGTATACGTCTCGACGAACACCTTGGCAGTCTGAAAGGCATACTCATCGAATGCAGGAACATTTATGTCAAATCCGCAAGAAATAACTCCCAGTACAACACCAAACCTCATCAATCCCAGTAATTGTAGACAGATTTGGATCTTGAAAAAATCTTCGTGCCGTATTCCTATCGTTTGATGTCCCACTTCCATCAGGCTTGGATTGGTCCGCCAAAAGAGCCATTTCAGATTTGAATCTTGCACGTATCATTTTCTTTCTTATTGTGAATTTTTGTTTATCTGCTTTCCTAACTTGCCATTTCTTGATATCAAGCCGATACGAGACGTGTACAAGGCATTCAAAAATAAATAAATAAATAAATAAATAAAAAATAAAAAAAATAAAAAAATAAAATCCATGCGTGGATAGTCAATAATCCAAACTTAAAGGTATCAATATTAATGGGCCTCTGTGCACTATCGATTTATGTGTAAAACCTATCTTTTATCCTGTTACTCGCCTTCCATTTCTGAAACACCTTTGAGGAAAACAACCTTATTGTAGATGAAATATTGTCCTTAATTTTTTTATTTGCTTCTATGCCTAGTACTTCTATCACACGACTTTCAAGGTACTTTGTCTTTGTAAACTGTGAATGACTGGCTTTCTCAAAGAGTATGTTGAACAGGACTCGATATGTTGGCTTATATTCCATGTTTACACTTCTAAAGATAAGAAAGAAAATTAATTCCAAAAGTACAAATCACATTATCTTTTCACAGTGCATTACCATCACGTTATTTATATATATTTGTCAGCATCGTGTCGTTTGTAAACGTGTAAGACTTATCTTTACTACTGTTGCTAGCTTCTTACAAAAACGGTAATTTTAACACCCATCACCACATGATACATTTTTCAGTGCCATTTGTATAGGGACACACATGGGCAGCTATAGTTTTCACATATTACACCTTACATATTCTAGACTTCAACAATGTTTGTATTTCAGGTGTACATCGTGGTACATTTTTTGAAAGTCAAATATTGTAACTACTGATTTTGATTACAAGAACTTGCACAGTTTCATTTACATCATCCAGTATTCATTCTGCACATTTGCAATGTATATGATTAATGCATGTAATAATAATTGGAACACTCAGTAATAACCCATACTGATACTATATCCAAAGCTCGCCTGAATTCCTTTTGCCATTTTGCTTTTATTAGCTACTGAATATGACCTACGATTTTACTTACGAAAATCACATTCTTCATGTCATACAAATACTCAAACAAGCTTCACTTTAAATGCATACAGACAGGGCATCTGTAAAGCTACAGAGGAAATTCATACTGCGTTTTAAGCTTTGGAGTTTTGTCAAACTATGTCAGTGTTACTTATCACAAAACATTCACCTTGAAAAATTAGGTTATGCGCGACGTTTTAGGTTTTCTGACCCACTGTGCATTGGATCAAAAAATCCACTATATTTCAATTAAAAATTTTCTTGTACTCCTTATATCTGGAGAACTACATACAGTGTAGCAAAACCCAAACTATCACTTCACTCAATATGATGTGCTTATTCCATAGAAAATATGAAAACTCGATTTAGGGGTCGTTCAAAAATTTTGTGACCCCCTGATCCAAAAACTAATTATTGGCTAAGATCGCAATGTTTTGGTGCATTTTTTGGGATCATTCCTAAAATTCTTGGCCAAGATCGCAATCTTTTGATCCATTTGTTTGGACCTCCTAAAATTCTTATTTTATTTATTTATTTATTCATATTTTCTTTCAGATTGTGAAAGTGGATACTGAAACAAAACAAGCTATAACATGGAAAGAGAATGAATATACATATCCAGGTGAAGTTCAGTTTGTTCAAATCCCTGGAACAACAGGTGAAGATGATGGTATTCTTTTGGCATGTGCTACTGACGTCCGCAAAGACACTCCCGATTTCCTTATTATTTTGAATGCTAAAGACTTAACCGAAATAGCAAGAGCAGAAGTAACCGTTGATATTCCAGCCTCAATTCATGGACTTTTCTTACCATCTTAATCTTTAAAATGTCATTAAGTCACATGTAAATATTCTGTACAGTTCTACACATTCATTTAGAATAAGTCATCTTAGTTCTTATGTATTTATAGTATTGCATAATATTCTGAATGTTAAGTAATTTATTTGAAGAATGTTTGAACTCAAATTCAATTTTTGATACATAGACATTTTCTTTTAAGTCACATTACTTGTTATTGTTTACGTAATAACTTTTGTAAATATTCTGAAGGGAATATTGAAAATAAATACAATATATTAAAAACATCTTTGATATTCCTTGCGCTATTACCATAGTCTTAAGCGGCTAACTTTGAACATATTAATAGGTATTATTTTGAATCACCATCCAATACAAATCGAACCCATTCCGGAACTGAATAATATGCAAGGCAATCGTCAGCTTTTGTCATTCCTGATTATATTGCTTCGTCTATTTGAGGTTTTCTGGTCAATTTTATAAATAAGACACAAATTATTATTGGTATTATTACTATTTTAAATACGTTTTAAGCCTTAACACCTAACAAGATTCGAAATACTTAAGAATTTAAGTCTTCCATGTTGACCTAGCATTGTGAGGCATTTGGGGCGATACATACGCTAAAAGCTAGCAAACTCTGGATTAGAAAACCAGGACATGTTATAGTCCTTTTTGAACTACAGTACCAAAGAAAATATTACAATCAGGGGCGTAACTACTATAGCGCGAAACCCCACAATGCGAGAGGGCGACACTTCCAAGGGGGCAATTCATCCTAGCCTCTAGGTGGAACCAACATCATCGTCAATAACGGGAGAATCAGAAGTTACATTAAAAAGACTTAATCCAACTTGTTGCGCTGGAAGGTTGATATCGTTGATGGCAGTAAAGCTCAGATTTCCTGAAATATATATATAAGGCATTGAAGAAAGTTTCTCTAATCAGTGAGATTGCAAATGAAAGAAGTGAAGCTAACCGCTTGATAGAATCAATAGACAATTTTGAATTTGTATTTCTTATAGTGATAATGTCCACGGTACTATCGGAAGTACATATAGTATCTAAATTACTTCAGGGAAATCTTTGTGACCTTGAAATAGGAGTGTCGGCTCTTGAAAAGTGTGTAAACAGCTTAAAAGAGAAAAGGGGTGACTACAAGAATTTGAAGGAGGAAGCAATTAAACTGTGTGAAAAGTGAAATGTTCAGATATAATTTAGATGTAAACGATTCAAAAACGTCAAACGGTATTTTGAGGAGTTGTGCGAATATAGTCGTCTCAGTGACAGTGAATCAAACTTTAGAATTAACATCTATATTAAACTATTTGACATACTAATTTCACAGTTACATTGTCGTTTTACATCGTTGCGTGATACAGTATCCGAATTTCCTTTTTGTTTCCTGCCAATATAATTCATCTCACTGATGATGAAATTCTAAGAAGGGCACAGATACTTTAAACAACTTACAGTTCTGATATTGATTCTTCGTTCCCGATGGAAGTAATTTGCTTTGTGAAACAGCTGAAATCTGAAATAAGTGTTCAGAACTCTGTGTTTGACCTAACAAGGATTTTAATTGTGAAATATGTCGTTGGAGTCTAGCTTTTCGAACTTATTACCGTGTATTTATTGTTTTTGACGCTCCGTGTCTCTCAGTTCTGAGGAAAGCTCGTTCTCAAAATTGAAATTAATGACAAACTCTATGAGAAGCACAATGGGCCAAAATCGATTAAGTAATCTAGCACTTCTCTCAATAAATGCGGACGAAGCTGAAAAAATGGATGTACAAGAATTATAAAGGATTTTGCTGACAGAAAAGCAAGAAAACCATTCAGTTAATTCCTGCTACTCTTCACGAAAATTGATGTCACTGAGTGCAAAGAGGTTAAGTCATCTTCCATGCTGAAGCTTATTGAATAGATTATATGTGTAACAAAGTGGTTTCCATTCCTAGGAAATATTTAAGCCTTGTAGTTGCATGCATTTAACTCATTATTCACTGATACAGGTAAGTATGGTTATTTATTATATCTATCATTAAAAAAAAAAAAATGTTGCTAAAGCAGGGGACCCTGGGTCCTGGGTATTCTCTTGCGGGGGGCATAAAAATGTAGTTACGCCACTGATTACAATATTAGCTTTTTTTTTCTCTTTAGTAAGAATCTTCATGCTAGCTAAGAAATACTGCAAACCTACGAACAGCATTTTCATTTTACAGACAAAATTCACCAAGTGTCGTTATTATTTTGCTGAAAAAGACAACCAACAAGAAATTTCTCTAAACTATGTACTATTACTGCCACTGAGATGAGGTATCCATCCAACTAAGTGTGCTGACTTGTCTCAACATTGGTTCTCACATTTTCTAAAATAATTCACACAGGATAAGAGAAGTGAAAATACTGTAAGATTATCATAACTAGTTTATATTCATAACTAGAGATTTGACTAAACATACACAACTTTTCTTGCTGACAGCCAGCGTATTATTTAGGACTCAAAGAGGCAGGGAGAAGTAAAATCATGTGCATCTCTGAATATCACTAATACTTGCAGTAAATCCTTTCTTCCTTACGAGAAAATAATTGACCCAGGTACTAGAAAAAGCTCACGGAAGAGATCTCACGAATTATATATACCCACTTCTTTTCAGCTTAAAAAAATACATTGCAGATTTCACAGGCTTCGCCCAAAAATAAATATAGGAAATCTCCAGAACAATGATACTCATCAGAATTTAGTGCGTCTCTTTAAAAACGATTTACTCTTAACTTAGTTCTCTTTTGATAGGAAGTACTGCAAGCATTTCCCTGAGGCTGGGTATTCCTGATTTGTCATGTTACATGGTCACTGTGAACATTGGAAATCGTTAAGAGTGATTCCCTGGAATGCAAAAATTCTTATCCTCGCAACTAATGTCAAAGTATAGAGATTAATGAAAGATGAAATAACTGATTTTATTTTAACACACCATATCCTCAATGGTGTGAATTCAATAACGTACAAAGAGTGAAAAAGTGACCGACTGGACCTGGACTCGAACCCGAAGTGTGAGTGGCTGTTCTGAGAAGCGGACTGGGTAGCGTAGTGATTAACGTATTGGCACGGTATGCCGGAGATTCCAGGTTTGAGCCCTGGTCCAATCAGTCACTTTTTCACTCTTTGCACGTTAATATCAAAGTAGTTTACAAATTTAAAATTAATATGAGAATAGCATTCCTTGTCGTAATCTATGGGTGCGAGAACGGTTATTAATACCCTTCCTGTAAGATTTCTTAAATGAGGATACTTCATGGAACAGTATACTAATGATATTTATTGCATTTAGAATCTTACAATTCACGTTATGACTCATTATCACTGTAATCTGTTTTTTTTTTTTTTCTTCTTTCTTTCTTTAATTTAACTTTAACCGGGTATACTACGGTAAAAGACAGTTGTAATCTACTGCGTTGATAAAACTGAAACTAAATGACAGAATATCATGAACAATTTTCTCTCATTTTTTTTCCGATCCATAATTCGAAACGGGCCAGAGATACCAGGATTAATGTTGTAAAGGATCGAAAAAAAACCGAAAAAAAAAACAACGAGATTTTGAGAAAAATCCGTTTTTTCCAAGACCAGGAAAGTAACAAAATACTTAACAAAAAGAACTGAATTTTTAGTTTCTATTTCTTCGTACAGTGATTTGTTATACTCTCGTTGCAAAACTAAATTTGAGTAGCAAATTTAATACAATGTCCTATTCCTGTTACATACATATACTTATTGTTGGATAAAATCGAATGGCTTTTCTACATGTGTGCTAGTGGCAGAGTTCACCCTAGAACACACACACAAACATACCCAGAGGATACAAGAATATATTCTCAGGAGCAAAAATAGACGTATTCATTAAATAAAGACTTCATTACTTAAAGTTTACAACCTGCTGTGTCCTTTTCACATGGAAATTGATCAACTAGTTATAGTATTTGGTCTAGGAATTAATTCGTGCGGGTGGACAAGAGATGGCGCAACGAACGGAGCGTCCCACAGTTCCGTGTATCCACACATGTGTTGCAAACCCCTGTCATCGCGTATCGTTCGTAGTATAGGGCAGTGGATTAAAGCGTCAACAACACCAGTTTGTAGTTAAGTGAACATGGCGCAATTTGTGCCTGATAAAGTGTTTTTGCGGGGTGTCCTGCTGCATTACTTTAACATGCAGAAAAGTGCGACTGAAAGTCATCGTATTTTGGTGGAAGTGTATGGTGACCATGCTCTAGCTGAGCGAACGTGTCAGAAGTGGTTTGCACGGTTTAGAAGTGGTGATTTCGGCTTGGCAGACCAAGAGCGAGCTGGACAGCCAAAAAAATTTCAAGACGAAGAATTGACAGCATTGCTCGAGCAGGATTCGTGTCAAACGCAGGAACAACTTGCAGCAGCATTAGGCGTTGATCAAACAACAGTCTCCAAACGCTTGAAAGCCATGGGAATGATTCAAAAGATGTCACATTGGGTTCCACATGAATTGAAAGACAGAGACGTTGAAAGACGAAAAACCATTTGCGAATTGCTGCTTCAACGACAGAGCAGAAAGGGGTTTCTGCATCGAATTATTACGGGTGATGAGAAGTGGATCCATTACGAGAACCCTAAACGAAAAAAGGCCTGGGTGAAACCAGGTGAACCAGGTCCATCACAACCAAAACGAGATATTCACTGTACAAAGGTTATGCTGTGCATATGGTGGGATATGAAAGGTGTGGTGTACTATGAGCTGCTGCAACCGGGTGAAACTATGAATGGAGAACGTTATCGACGACAATTAATGCGTTTGAAGCAAGCTCTGGCCAGAACACGACCAGAATGGGAGAAGAGACATGATAAACTTATTGTTCAACATGATAACGCTCGCCCACATGTCGCAAAACCGGTCAAAACCTATTTAGAAAATGTCGGATGGGAAGTTTTACCCCACCCGCCGTATTCACCAGACGTTGCTCCTTCGGACTACTACTTGTTCGATTGCATGAACAACGATTTGATTGGACAGCGGTTTACTTCTTCAGAAGATATCGAAACATGGGTCTCTGACTGGATCGCTTCCAAGGATGAGGACTTCTTTCGCCACGGAATCCGTACATTGCCTGACAGGTGGGCGAAAGTGGTGGCTAGCGATGGACAATATTTTTCTTAAGGTATTTATGTATTTTTTGTTTGTAATACAGCTTCAATGTGTGCGTACCAACCGCACGAATTAATTCCTAGACCAAATATAACTCCATGTTATTATATCTACAATGTATCTGAGGCAATATATCTACTATATATTAATGAATACAGTAGCTTAAGGAACACATGTTTAGAGAGAAATGTGTCAGATAATTTTCCAAACAAGAAAATAGTACTTGATAGATCAACTTGTACAATTAACAAGTATACACTACTGTATACATAGGGGCCGACTTTGGGAGGGCAGGACACTTTTGCCCCCCCCAATATTTAAAGGTGGGGTCCTCGCCCCTCCAATATAATCCAGTCGAGGAAGGAGAGGATGAAGCGGAGTAGCGGACCGAGAACTTGGAGGGGGAAATAAGAAGGGCTTCATCAAACAGTTGATAGAAAACGGCTGAATGTGATTATGTTCATTGTTTGCCCCCCCCCCCCAATATTTTCTTCAAGTCGGCGCCTATGACTGTATATAGTAATGCTTTATGTGCTGAACCACCACCCGATATAACTTTAGAATCCACGAACAAAACTGAATGATTTTTCTATGTTTGACAAATGGATGAATGATTTATAATATGCGCGAAAATAATTTAATTTTGTTTAGACACTCCTTACGGGTATATCAGATAGGAATTAATTGCAAACAACTATACTAGCCCTATCGTTGAGTGTACAACATATTAGTATATTTTGAAAACGTCTTTGACATCCATATCCCCTTAAAAAGCAATGTAGTTATCTTGATTTGAAACTAAAAATGCTGTGTTCTTTAAGCGATTATTAGGATACAGCCTCTTAAAGAGGTGTGAGACCATATTTTGTTTTCAAAAGTCTTCACATGATATTCTTTGTATATATAAAACGAGGATTCACAAATGCTCCTTCTTTTGTACTAGTTCGTGAGCCTCAGTGCAAACAGACTCCTCAGTTCCCGCTTATATGTAGCATATTTTTAAGGACAGAAAAGAGCTTACCTGACAAAGTTTAAAATTTGAATAAGAACCATGAAATAATTATTTTCTGATTGGAATGAGCGCTAATATACATATGAAACTCTACCTTTGTACGTGTTTCTTACGCTTTGTTTCAACAAATGTGCCCTAAGCAACATTATTTCAAAATGTGGTAGTGTGGACCTAACATTTTTATTGCGTTCGTCGAGTTTTCCTGTACGGTTTCAGTCACTCAGTCTATGACTCTTTTCAAGACGTTAAGTTGTTCGCACGATGATCGAATCATTTTATGAAAACGTCTTGCTCTTTAGGTACAAGGATTCTAAAATTGAAAAATTGAACAACTAACTTCTTAGTAAAATTCTTTTTCTAAAAACGAAAATAAATAAATAACTAATGTTAAAAAAAAAAAACTTGCCGATTTCTTCATGAAATTGCCGGGGATATTACTTATCTTCCATAGATACGAACTACGTATATGAATCTTACTTGGTCACTATATCTTAATTTTCTGAAGCTAATTTTATACATAACAAAGAACATTTACAGAACAGTTAAGGGGAAAAAATAGTATTTGTGTGCAATTGACAGTACAGGGGCCGGCTGAAAAACCTGACGGTTTTTAAATTGAAAGTGAGACCAGGCTGATTATTTCACGTATGCTCTTTTATTTCCGAGCTGAACTATAATTCAAAGTATTTCACTTATAACAATTAATTATGAAACATACTGCATCTACCATTTAAAGGTTATTTTCTTTCAGATATCTGAGAGCCGTATTCACGACTAGTGTAACTGGAATCTTTATTTTTCATTTTCCTTCATATTTTTATGTCAGTTCTGTGCAGACGTCATTGCTGAGGTTAACCGTGACATTGTAATCAACTCAACTCATTTCAGTCGCCATGGAGATTTGATCGGCAGAACATCGAGCATTCATCTTGCAGATATTTCTTAAAAACAATGGGTTAGTGATTGTTACTCAGCATACATTTCGCCGGCAATTCTATATTCATCGGAATCTCAGTGTTCCCAAGTGCAATACATTCCCGCTGTGGGTTGGAAATTTCGGGAAACAGCTTGCGCCATTAAAATGCCTTCAGAAAAACCGCGTATTGTCGACAGTGGGGAAGAATAGGTTGACATTGGGCAAATCATTTGAAAACAGTAACAAAACGTTTTTAGTTCAATTCAGAAATATCATTTGTGAAATAATCAGTCGAGTCATAATTTCATTTTTTTTTTTTTTTTACTTGACCCTGTACAACAAACTTTCCTATACACTGAAAATCAATTTAAATTTTCTTTTAACGTTAACAATTATATATAGATAATTTCGAGCTTCTGATTTCAGAACTATTAAAAATACAATACCGTAGATGCGGGCTACTTGGACCCAATTTTGCAATAAATTCGTTCTTTCAACCTGTTTTCATCCACGAAAACTCGAAAATTATTGTCATAACCCATATTAAGTGGAACTACAGGCTTTATTGTACATATCGAGGACAGTTTTAGTTACATATATTGAAAACAAAGCACAGGCTATTATTGTAAAAAATGGGTCCAAGTAAGACTCGCGTTCGGGCTACTTGAACCCACCCCCATATTTTCCTACAGAAAACCATTGAAATGTGCTCTGTAACTAAGTAGGACGTAGGTGTTCCAAGAACAACTCTTTTTATTTAGGCTACTGCAAACCACAAAGAGAACATGTTAAGGTGTACTATCAAATATAATGACTGTAATACCTGATTACGTTTTCTTCTACAGCTGCACTAGCCCTATCTATATTAGCAGTGAATCTAGTCGTTGACTGGAGGTGCAGTTTCTAAAATAACTTCACCCAATCTCGACTGGGAAGATTGTCTTAGAAGGCAATGACAGTTCTCCCATGCATGGCTAAATAGGACTTCACAATAAATCTGAAATCAAGTTAATTAACGAGGAATCAGAAATCACAAACTTTATCAAGATGACTAGCGAAGGCTAATTCTTTTTCTTCAGTGAACACTTTCAGATGGCCCGGATTCTGCCTTGACTTGTTCTTTAATCTTCTTTCTATGGTGGAACGACTAATCTTGAAGTGAGCTTCTGTTTCTTTTTGCGACATTTTCCCCGACTGAATTGCTGGTAAACATTCTTCAAGCTGTTATGAAAAATCAGCATATTTTCGACCTGCAGGTAATCTTTTATATTGATGCGCCATTTTGTACCGGTATCCTTAAGGAAATAATGAAAAGTCCTTACTTGTGTGACACGTGACAACAGACCTTTATTTTTCATTGATAAGGATAACAAAGAATGGGGTGGGATAAAATTAACAAAAGATGTGGTAGGACAAAATATCCATGTTTTCCAGGTCATATGTACTGTACACACTTCATAAATAATGCAATTACGCACACATCTTATTGTATATGAGAAAGTTTACCATGTCAGTTTCATTAACCTGTGTGTAACTACTTATGTGTTTACTTAGCATTGGTTCCACTTCCTTGCAAATAGTGTCCACACATAAAAGTTTGGCGGTCAATAAATACACTCTTTTCGTCAACGACCTTTCTCACCAATGCTGCTCAATCGTAGCCTACCACAGAACTAGTTTCAATGTGTGTACGCCTGCATTATGATCCCATCTAATGGATTTAACTCTGAACTCACTCATTATTGGATTGCATATGGGATTTTAAACGAGTTTTTGGTATGGGTCCAAGTAGCCCCTTAAGGGTCCAAGTAGCCCGAAATTACGGTACTCAAAAAGTAAGTCCATATTACCACTTTCTTTTTTTAAGTAGTGTTAAAAATGCGACAAAGCAACGCCTTATGTGCAGACTACACATTATTGTTTCTTCTACTTTTTTACGTGTCATCGTTATTTTATAACTACGAGTAGTAATACTTTCCCTAATTACTAGAAAATTCGTCATTCACTGATTTTAACAAATCTTTATTGTTACGTATATAACCTTCCAGACCCCGATACAAGGGATACTGACTTCAGTTTCTTTCATCTTTTACATTATTGTAAGTCAGCTGTACGTGGAACCCAAGCTGTTTACATCGGAACTCAGCCTCCTGGACTTCATCCTCGTAGAGCCTTCTACGTCAACCCGTTTAGTATCTAGAGCAATTTAAAGATGGCGCATCCACTTGAACATTACTCCAATGAAGAGATGCGGTGTTATTCGTTTTCTTATTAGTGTATGTGTAGTGCAACGCATTCGCAAGTGGTAGGAGGACTGTGACAAAATGACAGAAATGGCAGACCAGTAACGCTCATCATCGACAGGAATGTGTGTGGCGTGGATGCAATTATTCGCGAAGACAAAGAAATTAGATTGCATGACATTGCAAATCTCGTATGTTCAGTGAAGAGTATCGTCCATGACCAAGTTGGCTTCAGGAAAGTGTATGAACGCTGGGTGCCAAAACAACGATCTGAGTGAGATCGAAAATACCTTTGAATAGGCATTTACCTGCCCATCTCACATGATATACCCACGAAGGAAATTCATTTCTTCATCGCATCATAACGGAAGATGAAACCCCAATACTCCTATGGAGAAATGAATCAAAACGCCAGCGATTGACATGGAAATATCCGTCGTCATAGCCGGCCAAGAAATTCAAGAGAACAACATTTATCAAGAAAACAATGAATACTGTGTTTTAGGACCGTCGGGGTGTTATTCATGTTGAATTTCTGGTAAAAAGCACAAACATTGCTGGTGACACGTACTGCCAAACCATGGACAGGCTGAAACCAGCCATACGTCAGAAATGAAAAGAGCACTACCAGAAGGGTGTTGTTACAGCACAATAACGCACGACCACATGCAGCCCAACGGACCTGTACACACATCATGAGTTTCAGCTGTAAAATTCTTGACCATCCTCCGTGTAGCCCTGTTTTAGTTCCTTCCGACTAAAATTTGTTTGGACCCCTAAAAAAAAAAAAACACTTTCGTAAGTAGAGTTTCGATATATCGCAAGAAGCACAACAGCAGGCTGCGGTTACCGGATTAGGGAACCTAGAACAACATATCTTTGCAAAGGGCATGGACGATTTAGTGTCGCGTTGGAATAGGTGTTTGGACCACAACAGCTCCTATGTTGAATGTTAGTGTGATACCATGTGTCAAACATTAAACAGTTTCAGATATTTATCTCTGAACGATTTTCAGTAAAATGAAAATTCATCTTACTTTTTGATACACTTCTGTCATAATCTGACCTAGTGTTATCTGAAAAAAATACAACTTAATGTTGGGAAAGCAAGAGTTCATCTGGTAAAGTATGTCAAATAATGTACCTTTTTTTTTTTTTTTTTTTTTTTTTTTTACTTTAACGTCCTAGAATTATGCTCTGAGGCTAAGGAAGGCTGTGAAGGTAAGCGGAAAGGGGAGAATCTCGAGAAAGCTCACTCACACACACACAGTGTTCCTTCACCTCATGGCGAGAGTTGGGATCGAACCAGGAACCTCACGTATCGGATGTGAGTGCTCCACCCCTCCGCTACCGCTAAATTTTAAAGCTCATAAAAGATAGAATATATTGAGAGAAGTTAAAACAAAACTTTACAAAAATTCAATGTTTCCGAAAAAACCGGAAATAAACTTTTTTTCGGCAGGATAAAAATTTTCGGAAATTTACATTTCTATAAGGGATTAAAGCCCCTCATCTGTTGTAGTAATCCACATACATATAAAATTGAAAATCACTATGTTCGTGACTCCAAGTCTCCTGAACCGCCCGACCGATCTCGATCAAATTTGTAACATGGATGAGGTTCGAGGCGGGGCTGGTTTTAGGCTATTCATTTTGATGGTAAAACTAAGGGGAGGGGGTATAAAATAAATAAAACTTAAGAGACCGATCTTCATCAAATTTCCTGGGATCGTTTTTATGATTTAAATTTGACGGAGCAATGTAGGGGTGAAGAAGGAGGGGGAGATATATAAAAATCAATTTATATAAGACTGAAAGTGACTATTTTTGTAACTTAAAAGTCTTGAACTATCCGACCGATCTCAATCAAATTTTTAAGATACATGAGGTTCGGATCTGGAAACAGTTTTGTAACTTCACTTTAACGGTAGATCCTAGGGGAGGGGACAGGGAGACGTATAAATAAAAACTAATAAAACCTAATAACTTTTGAACCACCCAATCAATCTCTATCAAATTTTCAATATATATGAGAGTCAGACCTTGGGTGTTTTCTGTAGTTTCACTTTGACGAGCCAACCTAGGGGAGGGAGAGCGGGAGATATATGTAAAAAAAAGTTAAAATTAAAATGACTGCCTTTGTGACTTCATCACTCTTGTACTACCTGACCGATCTCAATCAAATTTTCAAAATACATGAGTTATGGGGGCAGGGATTGCTTTAGGCTATTCACTTAGACGATGCAACGTAGGGTTGGGGGAGGGGGAGAGACATTTAAAAATGATCGAAAATGACTAATACTAGTGGCGAATCCATAGTTCTAGAAGTAGCTGAGATTAACAGTGACATTCTGACGCAGTGTGCCGCAGCATGGAGGAGGGGAGGGGAGCTATATATAATGATGATAATCGAAAATGACCAATATTATGTCTAATATATAGTTTTCGGGATCATTGAAATTAACAGTGACATTTCCGATCCTAAATCCAAAATCAGCCCCTCCACTTGGAGGAGGGAGAGAAATATATATAAAATGATCGAAAATGGCCAGTGTCGAATTTATAATTTTCTAGGTCACTTAGATGAACAATGATACTTTCGATCCCGTTTAAATTCAAATTCAACCCCGTAACTTGGGGGAGGAGGAGGAAGAGATATTTAAAAATGATCGAAAATGACCGATATTAGTGCTGAATCCACATTTTTTGGGGTGACTGAGATAACGGTGACACTTCCGATGCCATGGCCCACAACCCCACAACATGGGGGAGGGGTATATTTTATATATATATATATATATTTGGTCTAGGAATTAATTCGTGCGGGTGGACAAGAGATGGCGCAACGAACGGAGCGTCCCACAGTTCCGTGTATCCACACGTGTTGCAAACCCCTGTCATCGCGTATCGTTCGTAGTATAGGGCAGTGGATTAAAGCGTCAACAACACCAGTTTGTAGTTAAGTGAACATGGCGCAATTTGTGCCTGATAAAGTGTTTTTGCGGGGTGTCCTGCTGCATTACTTTAACATGCAGAAAAGTGCGACTGAAAGTCATCGTATTTTGGTGGAAGTGTATGGTGACCATGCTCTAGCTGAGCGAACGTGTCAGAAGTGGTTTGCACGGTTTAGAAGTGGTGATTTCGGCTTGGCAGACCAAGAGCGAGCTGGACAGCCAAAAAAATTTCAAGACGAAGAATTGACAGCATTGCTCGAGCAGGATTCGTGTCAAACGCAGGAACAACTTGCAGCAGCATTAGGCGTTGATCAAACAACAGTCTCCAAACGCTTGAAAGCCATGGGAATGATTCAAAAGATGTCACATTGGGTTCCACATGAATTGAAAGACAGAGACGTTGAAAGACGAAAAACCATTTGCGAATTGCTGCTTCAACGACAGAGCAGAAAGGGGTTTCTGCATCGAATTATTACGGGTGATGAGAAGTGGATCCATTACGAGAACCCTAAACGAAAAAAGGCCTGGGTGAAACCAGGTGAACCAGGTCCATCACAACCAAAACGAGATATTCACTGTGCAAAGGTTATGCTGTGCATATGGTGGGATATGAAAGGTGTGGTGTACTATGAGCTGCTGTAACCGGGTGAAACTATGAATGGAGAACGTTATCGACGACAATTAATGCGTTTGAAGCAAGCTCTGGCCAGAACACGACCAGAATGGGAGAAGAGACATGATAAACTTATTGTTCAACATGATAACGCTCGCCCACATGTCGCAAAACCGGTCAAAACCTATTTAGAAAATGTCGGATGGGAAGTTTTACCCCACCCGCCGTATTCACCAGACGTTGCTCCTTCGGACTACTACTTGTTCGATTGCATGAACAACGATTTGATTGGACAGCGGTTTACTTCTTCAGAAGATATCGAAACATGGGTCTCTGACTGGATCGCTTCCAAGGATGAGGACTTCTTTCGCCACGGAATCCGTACATTGCCTGACAGATGGGCGAAAGTGGTGGCTAGCGATGGACAATATTTTTCTTAAGGTATTTATGTATTTTGTGTTTGTACTACAGCTTCAATGTGTGCGTACCAACCGCACGAATCAATTCCTAGACCATATATATATATATATATATATATATATATATATATATATATATGATCAAAAATGACTATTAGTGTCGAATCCTCGTGATCATTTACTAGCATTTTCATATGTAAGAACAAGAGATGTTCACCCTCGCGAGGGTGGCCCTCTCGAGGGCATCCTCACCCTCAAGTTCCCTCGCCCACAGTGACGCGAGGGCGAGGACAAGTTTTGGCCGCGAGGGCGAGGAAAAGCTTCGACGAAGAGGGTGAGGGTGCGCGAGGGCGAGGACAAGTTTCGGCAGCGAGGGCGAGGGTGCGCGAGGGCGAGGACAAGTTTCGGCAGCGAGGGCGATGGTGCGCGAGGGCGAGGACAAGTTTCGGCAGCGAGGGCGATGGTGCGCGAGGGCGAGGAAAAGCTTCGACGAAGAGGGCGAGGGTGCGCGAGGGCGAGGACAAGTTTCGGCAGCGAGGGTGAGGATGCGCGAGGGCGAGGACAAGCTTCGATGGCGGGGGTGAGGGTGCGCGAGGGCGAGGAAAAGCTTCGACGAAGAGGGCGAAGTGTTACTGCGGGAGCGAGGGTGCACGATGGCTAGAGACAACTTCCTTCAGGAGAACGAGGGCACGCGAGGGAGAAGGACAAGCTTCCTTAAAAGAAACTGTATTGGAGTTTGCTGTTTGACCTCTTTTGGAGAGAGGCAAAATTTAAAATATCATCTGCCATGTCCCCTAGATGAAAAGTTAGTGTCATAGCAAGGTTATACATTAATCGTATTTTTTCCTTTCAATTAATTGCAGTAGACAATTTCTCGTGTGTACGTACATAATTATTAAAAATAATAATGCAAATAAGAATAATATTTGATTTTTCCCATGAAAGTTTCCGGGTAGAAATAGTGCTACATTAAGAAGTAAGTGTGCCCCATTGTTGCTCTCCCTGTGCTGGAGACGTTTTAGATAAGAAGTGTCTACTACACTGTCATGTTTAAAGAGTGTTGGTAGACAGACAGACAGTCACTCACGTCATTCAGCAGTAAATGACAAGAGCGCTGATATCTGAACAAACACAATCAATGAGAGAACCATCAGAATGCAGTAGATCAGATGGAAAAAGACTTGATGGAATGACTTTGGTTCATAGATGGCCATTTTGCTCTGGACTCTCTCGGACTCGGGCTCATCTTTTTCAACTGGGCTCTCGCTCATTTATTCCTTTGGGAATCGTGCTCGGGCTCACTTCTCTCAGTTGGACTCGCGCTGACTTATTTCATTGGCGCTCGGGAGCGCTTAATTATTGAACCCGAGAACGGTTGAGCGCGAATGCCGAGCTAGCGAGCGTTGGGCTCGTGAGTTTGGATGCCCATGAAATGGGCTGATTAATAGCATACACCCTCCTCCAATGTCCACCACTGATGAAGTTGTTACAATTAATCGGAATTTTAAACTTTTCATAGTTTTGCATTATTACTTTTCAACCACAGAGCAAAATAATTCAGTCACTCTACTCCTGTTTTAATGATGTATGGCAGCGTGTAACAAATTGTTGCGAGGTCCTGGGCAAGAAAAGTTTGTGATCGCCCTTTCAGTTTTTAATTGCTAATTATAATAAAATTTCTGGAAATCAATTAATCTACACATGTAATTATTTGTGCTAAAGAAAATAAAGGTTTGTTCTCTTACTTTTCCGTTCCACCATTTCTTTCATCATCATTCACTTGAAATTTCATCCATCCCCTTTAGCAGTTAAATAACTCTGGGGCGCTAAACTAAAAAATTCATCTTTTCTTTCATTACTACAATCTTAAAGTTTGCACGACATTATTAATTGTTGAATCGGTGGATTTATAAAAGTCAGTGCTAAATCATTTTAGGCTCGATAATCTTTCCAAGGCCCCTGGAGGCGCTAAGCTCTGAGCGTGCCATTTAGGGAGGAACGGTGGCTCAGCGATAGAGAAATTACCTTTGTTCAAAGGGTCGCATGTTCGATTCCCGTCCAAGTAAGTTCGTGGTGGAAGACATCGTGTTCGTGGGTTTTCTGGGGATTCTCCAGTTTCCTACCACATTCTCATTCAACTATTTCTTTCATCATTCACTTCTGTCTCCTTTAGCATTTAGCTTGCATAATCGTGGGATCTTAAACTAAAGATTTCATTTTTCATTTGCCTTTACGTATTTGTAGTGTAAGGAATCCCTGAGACAACGTTTGAAAGATACCATTTCACAATTGTGGGAATTACTGAAAATAAACTTTCCAACAATGATAGCTGCCAAAAATGAACCAAGACCAAAGTGATAAAGTGCACAAATTGGCTCCTAGGGTAGTTTCTTAAGACAAAGTTTCATATTTACGGCAATTATTGAAAAAAATTAAAAATTTTAACATTGTTAAGGTAGGACAAATATATCTCTATTAGTGGTGAAAATTAACAATATTTGAGCATCGAAATTAACCTTACAAGCACATTGACACATTTCAGTTTGTATTTTAAAATACCAATTAACTTAGATTCACATTCAAATCAATGAAGTCATTCATGTTATAGGTTAAAGTGGGTATATATTTCCGAGTGATAATTCAACAATAGTGTTCTGAAGTATTTTATTTGTTTGCTGACGGAGTTTCAAAACTAAGCTCTTTAGATCTTTCCCTTTGAATTTGTTCAAATTCCTCAGTTACGCTACATACATCAGGGATGGCCAACGTGTTGACTGTCAAATTCTGACAGATAGTCCGCGGCAGTCACTCTACCGCCACTCATCAAACCTTGATTTCACCCTCACCCTCATGAGAGCCGCCCTTGTGTGGCTGAATACTTATGCTTGCATCGTAGTTCAAGGAACATTTTGAAGTAAAGGCATTGGATACTGTTGATAAATGATGTAAACGTCACTATCGACCGAGATCTCCATTGTAACAGTCGTTCCATTTTAGGTGTTCCACAGTAAGTTATACGATGATATGTTTAGTTTCCTTTCTTTAGGACGTATGTTAAGCAAGGGCGGATCCAGGACGGACTTCTGGTGGGGGTGGTGGGTTGTAATACTGCTACTTAGAGCTACTTTTAAGAGCTCCAAACTCTGGGATGCGTTTTATTTGTATATATAAAATAAAGAAGTTTCCTCTTCTGGGGGGGGAGCGATCGCCCCCCCTGGATCCGCCACTGATGATAAGGAAATAATTCAACAAATAGGTTGAATAATTGATGCTCTGATCCTCATGAAGGAGGCCCTCTCGAGGCCTCCTCACCCTCAATTACCCTCGCCCTCAATGTATAAGGGCGAGGGTGCGCGAGGGCGAGGAAAAGTTTTGAGCACGAAGGCGAGGACGAGCGAGGATAATGGACAACTCCTATCGCGAGGGCGACGACTAGCTTCGACGAAAAGGGCGAGGGTGTGCGAGGGCGAGGAGAAGCTTCGACAGCGAGAGTGAGGGTGCGCGAGGGCGAGGACAAGCTTGGATGGCGAGGGTGAGGGTGCGAGAGAGCGAGGAAAAGCTTCGACGGCGAGGGCGAGGGTGAGGACAAGTTTCGGCAGCGAGGACGAGGACAAGCTTCGATGGCGAGGGTGAGGGTGCGCGAGGGCGAGGACAAGTTTCGACAGCGAGGGCGATGGACAATTCCATTCGCGAGGGCGAGGGCCAACTGCTACTGCGAGGGCGAGTGAGGTCGAATTAAAATGAACATCTATGGTAAGAACTTATTTGGTATGTATTTTCTTCCTTTCTTTCTACATGGCAGCCAAGATTTTTCTGCTCTTTTTCGGACACGCGTTTGGTTGAGTATTCTGAAGATTTTTTAACTCGATTTTCTTCCTAAGTAAGCCGTCTATGTTTCCCCTAGATCTATGAATACTGAAATTAACTATTTACTACATTCCCAGCTCTTCTCAATTAGACGTGTTTAATAGTTAAATAGTATTTTATAGAAGTGACTAGCCTTCGGCTAGCTGGGGGCTCTGCCTCGAGACCCCCTCATTTGCTCGGCCTACGGCCTCGCATCTCTTGCGTATCAGCATTTGCATCAACAGTGAATTTTCTGCATTTGCTCTTAACATTTCCTGAATTCAGCCAGGTGGGGGCTTCGAACCCAGATCCCCGCCTTTACTCGGTCTACGGCCTCGCACCTCTTAAGCCCACAATGTTACCGAATTTCAAGTTTATTTTACTATCTAAAAGTTAAGATTCTGTATCCCCCCCAAAAAAAAAGCCTTTTAAATAACACGAGAATTTCTTCATCCCCCCTTTAGACCCCTTAAAATTTAAAAAAAAAAAAATCACTTTTGGCAATTTTCCTGTGGGTTGGTTCTGAAAAGCTACAATCATAACAAATTTCATCATTCTAATCCTGCCAGAAGTGCCTAAATATTTTGGAGTGTAGAACATGTCCCATATAAATAACATAGGAAAGATTTTTTCAGTTCCCCATAAAACCACTCTAAAATTAAGTTTCTTTCTTTCTTTATTTATTTTTATTTTATTTTATTTATTTGGTGATTTACTTGGGTAACGCTAACGAAAACGTACAAGTATACCGAATTTTAAGTTTATACTCTAATTCCAAGTACCTAAAATAAGAGATTACACATAAAAAAAAAAAAAAAAAACTTCATGGAGAATTTTTTCATCCCCCTAAAAATTAAAAATATTCACTTTTGGCAATTTGTCTTTGGGTTATTTCCGAAAAGCTACAATCATTCCAAAATTTCAACTTTCCACATCAATAAGAAGCACCCCTTTATTTTACGTAAGTCAGTTCATGTACTTATAAAGACAGTTTATGAATGCTAGTAAACAGCCAAGAAGTAGCTCAACTGTTCACAAATTCATAGTCATGCCTGTAAATGCTCATCTATTGAAATAGATTAATAATTTCCATAAATTTGAATTATTCTTATGTTCCCAAAACCAAAAGAATCCATATGAGTTTAAACAGGCTATTTACTTTTCCAAACCCCTTTTCGGAGGTAAAGGAAGTACGGTTTCTTTTCTTCCTTTTCAAAGGTACTTTAACACTGTTTACTTCTCGAACATATGCAAGTGTGTACTAAAGAGAATACAGTCATAAATATTCTGAGCAGATACTGCACTATTTATTGGCACTTTTGAATATTCAACTTCATAATATTTACGAAGACTAAGCGATAAGTACCAAAAATCATAGTCGATTTCTCGCAACTACCACATTTCCATCTTTCATAGTAATATGGTCATCGGAATTTGCATATACTGTGGAAATGTTCAAAATGAAACCTTCTATTTATTAAAATTATAGCTGTTTTATTAGCACAACTACAGACAAAATGTATGTCAAAACTACTGGCACTGCACAAGGACTGTGCATTTGAATAACTACCAGAGCCTCCTGCACTTAAAACATTGTTTCAATTCGTGATTTTTACGAATATACACATACACATATATTGAGCACACGATTTCTTTTATTTGGCACTACGAACAGATGCTTATGGATGCTGGTTTTGAGGAATTAACTGCTTACACATTAACATTAAGACGGACAAAAAACTGAATTTTGCACTTTAACATGACATTTTCATTATCATCTAAAAATACCTCAAGTAGAACTGAAACCATGGTCTTTTATTACGACTGTAACGTTAGTATTGTATTCTTTAGCTAGAACATTTACTATTTCTTCAGAACTAAGTTTTTAATAAACAACAGTATTAAATAATTAAGTATTCAATAAAAGCATCTTTAATACTTATAAGTTTATAAAAATCTTCAACGAGTTCTTGTAATTGTTAACGTAATTCAACGTTCTTTTTTCTCTCTTTCAAATATAAACATTTTTGTACGTATATGTAAAAATTTCAGATATAAAAAGTACAAAATTATTATTGTTATTATTACTTAAATAATGCAATCTTAATTTTAAAACAATTTCTATTGTTTTTTTTAACTAACAGCACACTTCAGCATATTAAGTTTCGTCTTTGGGGCAAATGTTCACTTATATACGATAAACATGGTATTGATCACACAAATTCTCATCTCTGACATATAAATCTTCTACTTTTTTGGACTTCTATATTTCAATTGATTTACTTGATAACATAAAGGAAAAGGTAACTAGTATTACAATGAAATAGGTAATATGCGAGTGATAACGACCCATTTTGCGAACATCCTACCATCATCATCAATATAAAAATATATCCATACCTGTCGTAGTTAAGATTCCGCTTAAGATTGTACAGTACAAGAAACCCAAAATTTAACCTCCATAAATATCCAAGTTTTTGAAGGGAAAATCTTTTCCTCAACTCCATTGGTTTCATCAGTGGTTGAAAAGCTTTAAGATTAAAATGGGATTACGGGGAAAGTCTTCTGCGTCACTCAGGGTTAAATGGAAGACAAATTTCCTATTGTCTTTCCGGTGACAAATGGTGCTTCTTATATAGTTTTATTTTGGTTTAATTCTATGTTGATTTAATATAATCATCTCTCTTTTCAACCACGATAAAAATAACAGAGTGGGGAAGATACTGCGAAATATTAGTTTTGTTAAAACGTAAGATGTATTATGAATGAAGAAAAGTGACATATTCAAGATACATATTTCCCTTCAAAGTAATTTGCTTAGAAATGTAGTTGTAGAAAAATGAAGCTTTTTAGTTTAAAGTCCCACGATAATGACCTTTAGACTAAGCGAGATGAATGATTAATGAAAATGAATGACTGTGAAATAACGTTTGTGTTCCCCCACCGAGAATCGAGCAGGGGACAATGTGATTCACAGGCAGATGCGCTAGCCACTTGAGCAGCGGGAAGGACTATGTAGATATAAAACTTTGCTGCATTGTGCAAACATTGTGCAACCAACAACATTACACAATGTTGGCCGGACAACGTCCATCGTGTTATTTCGGCGAGTCTAATGTAGAATTCGGTTTAATTTGAGGATGTTTAATAACTGGGACCAACATTTCACATAATTACATTCTGAGACTAACATTTCAATTAACTACTGATCATCTTGCTCGACCTGCGTTATTTGTAATGTTTGTGAGGAGTATTGTGTACTCTACATTCGAGTAAGACTTCTTGAATTACACTGTTATATTTTCCGGATTGCCAATGAGTCACTACCTAATCAGACCCTAAATTTAATTAGTTGTTATGACTTATGCTCCACACACGTCATCTCCCATAGCTTTGTTATCAGTTCACAGTTCAATCAGCGATCAAATAAGTAAGACCAGTTGCATAGCTTGGTTAACACCCAATTCTATTTGTATGACAGTATTAAAACTCTACTACAACGATGACTAACAGATGATTATGTGTAGACCAAGAATGCTATACAATAAGTACACATGCCAAAAAATAAACAAAAGATTGACAGAATTTATATATGTTGAAATTACACATATTATATTGTTGTTAAACGGTAGCTGATTGTTAACGAAATATATATAATTTGGTGATGAATTACATATGGTGACTTGAAGATTTTTAATCAAGAGAACAGTGTTGTATTTTTCATTATGCGTATATACGGTATTTATGCTTAGCTTTATGCCTGCAAGTGATAATATGAACGCGTCAAAAGGAGCAAGTAAGTACCTGCTCGACAATTGGTGTAGTGTTAAAGCGTGGCATCCCTTTCATCATGGAGGATGTTTGACACGCGGATCTAGAACTTAATGTGCGATTCCAACCACATAAGCTTTCACTGGGAATCGCTCGGGACTCCCGCGCAGAAGACGCATACGTTAATCATACAGTCACAAGGGAGATCTAGAACAACTCGAGATTTTGGTTCGGTGGTGAAGGTGATTGTACGGCTTCTTGTACAATACATGACAGTCATGTTGCCTTATCTTTCCAGCACTTATGTGTCGCTAACACTTTGGGCAAAAATGGTCGTATATGCCGAAAGCCCAGAAATCTCATTCCTAACCTAACCTAATCTAACCTAACCTTGACGTTATTGTCTGGCGTGGGGAAAGTATTAGTTATAATAAAGAGAAGTTTGAACACGATTGCGAGCAGAGAATGGTGTTGCCAATGTCAGCTCAAGTTGAGTGCGGGAATCATAACATTTCGGTGAGCATTGGTTCCAGTCGGTAATTTTCATGTTTCCAGGCGACCAATCTTTTATCCTGTCTGTAACATTACCAGTTCCTTCATCTTAGGCTGTGTCTGTAGTTGAAACGCACACGTGATTGCAAAGGCACCTTCAATAATTTACAATCTGTTGCAGGTTGCAGTCTCTGCTTTTAAAACCACCTACAACTGCTTTCATAATAGGATTCATTAATTCCTCAAGTGGCTCCTTTAAACAATGTGAGGATATTCACGATTCCTTCTTGTAAGATATTTTCATATTAAAATTATTTTTAAGAAACTATAAAAATAGATACGATCAAATGTACGCTGGGCTACTGAAAAACTCACTTTGATACCAAATCAATCAAAATGATACAACAATTAACTTCTTGATCCAATACATGATCAAAATATTTTATAACTGCAAGCTAACTTTGTCTGGCATCTTCATCAACATTTACTGAAGTTCATACATACTCATCATAAATACATTTTAAAATTTTGTCAACTTCTTTCCTGAACCATGCAGTTAATAAATAATAAAACTTTCTTCCTTTTGATTTACTGAATATTAACGTGAGCTGTTACGAACATTTCATAAAAGTAAAATATAACAAAATCTGATTGATTACAGCTCATTGATCAGATATTGGTCTTGTATATATATTCAATAATTTTCTTTAGAATTAAAACTATACAATGTAAATATAATGTTCTAAATCAGTTTAATCAGTCTTTACTTCTACCGCCGAGTTTCTCGCACTCATTCTTTGGAAATAAGCGGTGTAATAATGTTAATTCCCTACTCATCGAGCAATTTTTAGTTACTTCTTTTAAATTACGTATTACTTCCAGAATTAAACACAAAAACCTGAAGTGAGGATTTATATGATTTCTCTACTGGTTCCGAAAAGTATATAAAATTACATTTCTTCACATATACATGTCTTCTACTAAAGTTATGTCTATATCCATCTTGTGTTATATTCCAGAATCATTTTTACCCATCTCTAAGGATATGTAATGGGAATACTAACACTTAATACATTGTCAGAACATTTGAAATACATAAATAAATAAATGTTTTTGTAATATACCTGGCGAAATATATTTGGTGGTAATAAAGAGCTTTATATTTTTAATTTTACATCTTACATGAAGTTTCAATTAATAGTAAAGTACATGGTGTACAAAAGACATTTCAAACGAGCATGTTTGTTCACTACCAGTGTAGCTGACGTTTTAAAACTTAAAAAGAAAAAGTATTTCATGTCCCACAACTCCAATTCCCTCTGCGCATAGTTCTGATTGTTCTACAAAATTTCAAAAGTGCATTCACTAATGCTATGTTTCTCTGCAGTTATATTTTAGAGTACGTTTGTTTTAGCTTGGCACGCTTCCCGCCAGTGCAATTGGTTGGCTTTTAGAGTACTTTCTGCTAGCACTCATGAGAACGTTTTAATTCAATAACCGTCTTATTGGCTTCGTCGTGTTGGTGACGTAAGTTGTCAGCCAGCCCACCAAATGAGGTCATTGCTATTTGGCGGGCATTTGAAGTGCTTAGTTGCCACAAGCGAATAAGTGTGTTACAGTGAATTGTGAGTGGTGTGGCGTTTTGCCGTGTTTCCTAGTGTATTGTAACTCGTAACTTAACTGCGGTGTGGCAAGAACGCGTTGCAGTAAGATTCATCCTTTAGGCGGGAAGCGTGCCCAGATAAAACAATCGTACCCTAGAGGGAAGGGATAAAAACTTGCTGTTTTCTGTACAAAGCATATTTTCCCTTTTTTCGCATATGGACGCATACATTTTTTGTCAATAAAAACGAAAGAAAAAAACAGCATGAAAGTTTTAAATTTGTAGATATTTATATAAATACAATAATTTCTCTTTAGACATTTTTAATACACTAGGAAGCTCACGAAATCTCATTAGTAATTAATAAATACCAACAAAAACATAAATATACTTTAGCTTTCTTTATGAGCACCATGTAACTTGATAGGGTGCAGATCACTACGACTCTGCAGCATTAATATCAAATAAATATGAGAACACAAATTACACAGTTAATATCCGAACACACACACATACATATATAATATTTACACTTACCAATCAACCACTCTCTCTCTCTCTCTCTTTTACACACATATACTTGCCCACACACACACACACGCGCGCGAATATAACTTGATATTTCGTCACACTGGTAGAGTTTTCGACACTTTTGAACTCACAGCTGAAGAACATAGTTTAGCAAAAAACTTTAATCCCGTTTGGCCACCAGGAATGTAGCTAAGAAGGAACCACACTAGCGCTATCACCTGTCCAATAGCACACACTACTGTTAGAAGAGTACTCTGAATGCTCAAGGCAAAATATAACGTAGCAAATAAAGTTCCAAAATACACTGTGGTGAAGGGAAGTCGTTGTGTTGAAAACAAATGCCGCAAATGATTTATTGGGCCCCACAGGAAAGAAAAGCTGCAACATAATTAAAAAAAATATATTATTATTTACATGTGTAAGAGTATTACTAGTCCACTCGCATTTTCCCACTCGTTTAACTGGCTGTTAGAAGTTTGAATTCGTATCTATTAAGGATATGACGTAAGAAAAAATATTTTTTTCCCAATTGCTTACGTTTCAGTGCATGACGCAGTATTTATCAGAGCAAGTAACAAAAGAAATAATAAATAAACAATGATTTAAACCTAAATATCAGGTCGTCTAAAAAGTAGTGAGCCTTTTGCACACCAGATGACGTTAGTATCCCAAATCTCTGAAGATATGTGTCGCAGCGGGTGAAGTCTAACATCATTTGACAGCTGACAGTTGGAGCTAGCAGATGTGAAGGACTGTTGGAATTCTTATAATAAAATGTAAGTACTGCACTGTGAAGATGACTGAACTTGTCGTAAATCTGTGTTACATTTTACAATTTTATTTTGATAAAGAAGCAGATGTTCTGCAGGTCCGTGAAGAAATTTGTGCTGATTATGGCCAAGATACGTTACCAAAAGCAAGAGACAAAAAAGGTTCAGTCGCGTTTTTTCCTGGAAATTTCGATGTCCAAGTCACTCCTCGCAGTAGGCAACCAATCACAGCCAAAGTGGACGATAATTGTGGTAAAAGTTAGCAAGATTGGCATGCAAGTAGACATAACATCGCCAATAACCTAAACATCCATCAAGCAGTATTAAATCAGTTCGATAGGTTGACTACAAAACGAAGGTCGACGTTTGGGTGTTACGTTATCTGACTGGATCGAATTTCCATCTTCGAATTTCTGCTGAAATGTAACGAACCAGGGCCATTTCTGAACCGGTTGATCGCGAGTGATGAAAACTGGATAACCTACGACAACAATGTGTCTCCACAATCTATGGCGTAGCCCTCACTGACAGAAGGGTTATGCTGTGCATTTATTGAGATTGGAAGGACATCGTGCATCTCGAGCTGCTGTTTTCGGGCAGAACGATGAACTCGAACCTGCACCCTAGACAACTAGCACGAGTACCTAGGAATCCAGTGGCCGGAGCTGGTCAAGAAAAAGGGTCGTACAGGTATACTACTCTGACGACGCCAGACCGTATATATTTCTAACGAGCCATCAGAAACTGAGAGAATTTGGCTAAGAGGTTTTAATGCACCCCTAGTACAGCCCGGACCAGTACGTCAGTCATCATTTGTTTCGGTCTCTGCAGAACTCTCTGAATGGTATTCAGTTAGTTTCAAACGAGACCTGCGTATCATAATTTTTTTGACTAGAAACCAAAGTTCTATAGCGACGGGATTATGATGTTGCCGGGAAAACAGCAGAAGGTCATCGAACAAAATGGTGTATATGTGACTTCATAATGCTATTTTCAAATAACAATAAATGTATGCTCAATTTTGACCTCCAAAGGCTCAATATCATTTTAGAGAATCTGATACTGAGCAGACGTTACTAAGGACATGCTTAGAAATGCGAATTTACGAAAGAAGGAAATAAAATGCATAATTTGATCTAAACCATGTGAGAAGCCAATTACTTAAGGAATATGATAACTTAAAACATGATTAGCTACAATTATCAAAGCTTATAATTACAGTAGTATTGTAGTAACTCACGGCCTACAAATATATTTAAAATGCATCAAACTGTTTCAGCAATCTCTGTTCTCGCCGTTACCAGCTCTAGGAAACTCACATGAAAGTTTTCTTTTCTTTCTTTCCTTCTTTCTTCGTAACCCCAGTTGAAAAACTAAGAGGATTAAGCTCTTGTTAATGGTCGTTACAGAAAAAGATCTAAGTGCAAAAGTACTTGCAGTAAAGGTCGTTTATAGAATTGTTCGACTACATAGTATTTTCGTTAACCAAGAGTTCAAACATAATTATTTCTCAACTTGGCACACACACGCACACAACCAAAATTCCTGAGAGGTGGAAAGAAACTGAAGTGAGTTCCCAGAGCTACTGACGAAGGTAACAGAGATTCCTGAATTCACGTAACAACACACATTCAGCTATTTCGGTATAATTTATCCTAAAAAACCTTTCTGTAGGAAACTAGCTGACAGCATGTGAAATATTATGATATTGTTGTACAGTCCGCAGCAAAAAACCTGCAACATGAGCATGTAAGTTTTTGTGAAAATACGCCTAACAGCGCAGGGAATCAACGTCTAAATGGCACGAATCACGCCAGGAGAAACTTTGGCGTCTTCCCCTGCACACTTATTTTGGAGCAAAAGACTTCGTCGTTTCACAATAAACTTACATGCTCAGGTTGCAGGTTTCTTTGTTGCGGACTGTACATACTGATTTTAGTTAGCCACGAGAAGTAGTTCTAATATTTGTATAATTTTTGTAAGATATTTTTGTGTGTGGCACATGATAAAACAGACGTCAAGATAAAGTTGAAAGAGACCAAAGAAACAAGTTTGTACACACAAAAGTATGAACAATTCGCACCTCTACTTTTAAAAACACATTTTCATAATAATGTTCATAAATTGTTTTTATTAGTTTATCCAAATTAAATTCTGTTTCAAGCCCAACAATAGATGACGTTGTTGTATTCATTTTTACATGCATGGAAATAAAGTATTTTGCTAGAAGTGTGAACTATTTATTCAACAATAATACTTCGTGAAACGATTTTATTGTGTAACGAAGTGAAAATGGGATAGAGAAAGGTCTGAAGATATACAACACACACACATCCATAAATCGAACTTTTTCTTATGGCTACTAAACAATTCTCTCATATGAAGGGTACGGGGAAAAAAAGAGGGAATGTCACAAAACTGTATTTTCGAGAAAACGACGTTTTAATATTGAAAACCGCGTACAAAATGAATGACATTTCTACATCTACGCATGCATGGTATATACAGTTAAACAGTACCAAGAGTCATCAACAGATAGGGCAAAGCACCCGTTAAAGCACACACATGGACATTCCTTGTTTTTTTTTCCTCACCCTTCATATGCAGTTAATAATATCACTTATTAGCTAGTTTCATTTATGTTACATCCTTTAACTTTTTGTTAACAATAAACACATTTCACTCAAAGCAATGTGATTTTCAGGTGTATTTTACCTTCCACTAATTTGACTTATTATTTTTTTTTTATTTATTTATTTTTTTTATTATTATTATTATTATTATTTTTTATGGCGCACATAGTATGTCCTATATACAGATATTAATAAACTTCTGCAAATCTTTAGTACCACGGTCTGGCTAAGTCTGAGCCGATATTGCTTCCTACATTAATACAGTAAGTTAGTTCCCCTTCAACATTTCTCAGGTATATTTGCTTCTCGTCCATCTCTTCTGCTTAATCTTCTACAATTTTATCCATTCTGCCCCCTTACTAGCACAAGTGCATGCCCTCATGGAAGTTACTTGGATAAGCAATTTTCTTTCACATACAGAGTACGTTAGTCTTTACTATGCCAAAAACTATTCAAATTTGTTCATCTCTAAGTTATTGTCAAAACATGGAGGTTAAGTGGGAATGTACTAATACTAATGAATACTTATATTCACAAAATTACGTAATATATTTCCTGAAGTATTATGAAATGTTATATAATAATAAATAAATAAAATCTTATTCAAATGACACTGACTCTGATTTATTAAAGAAAGAAAATTGTGCTGTTGTCTTAACTATGTGATGCAAGGTTTTGATTCAGAGAATGTTTGGTGATCCAGCAAAATAAGGTAGCTCTTAGGATGTAGAAGCAACTTCAATTAAGAAGTAACAAACTCCACTGTAGAAAGATATAATAGTGTTCGGACCTGTGTGCTTACCAGCTGAATCTTCATCATCTGGTTGGCTACAGCCCTTCATTTTGTAGCGACGAGAAGCTTAGTTTACTAACAGTGTACAAAGTGTTTCAAAACTGTTCACAAATTGTCTTTAATTTTAGTTAAAGATTCAAGTTTTCTTGATTTGTGTAAGTACAGCCTTAGATTACATATTGGCCTGCTGTTATTCTTTATCACCTTCTAAGCACAAGATTTCGCTAATTCATTTAGCTTACAAACTAAGAATCTCACAAATTACTGATCAATCTCCTGAATAAAAAATACATCTAATAAAAATCTACTAAATAAAAATACACGATATTAGGGCATTTGAAGAAGGAAATATCTGTAGTTTCATACTGACCTAAAGTTCACTCAATGTGGGGGCACTGTGGCTCAGTGGTAGGGCGTTTATCTCTGGCGCGTGGGTCCTTGGTTCAATCTCCGGCCAAGTAAGTTTGTGGTGGACAACATCGTGTCCGTGAGTTTTTCTCAGGGTACTCCCGTTTCCTCCCACTTTCTCATTTTACCAATGTCTCCATCATTATTCACTTGCTTTAATCATCGTCTCCCTTACCCTAAAGGGCATAATCGTGGGACGTTAAACTCAAAGATTTCATTTCAGTCAATGTGCGTCTACATGTCAAAGCAAATGTTCAGAAGGTCCACCTTTCTTGCCAAATGTTCACAAAAGTCTTGTATGACGTTTCCGATGTTCGTGCAGATACACCTTCGAAATTTCGAAGTTTTTAAAAATATTGAAGTGGAGGGACAAACTATTTTCCTGACAAAGTCCAACATGGAGAAAAAAAAAAATCAAGCTTGGAGAGCGGACTGAACACAATGTGCAGAACTATGTCTGCGGTTTCTCTATGATCATCGACTTCACAAGTGTTCATTTAGATACTCCATATGCCAAAGTGGGTAGACTTCTTCATCAAAGCCAATATTCTACGTTACGTCCAAGATTACAGCATTGATAATCGAAATATACGGTAAATTTGGAAAGTAGAACATGGAAAGGTTAGAGTATTTCAACTTCAATTAAGTATAATGAATGAAATGAAATGAAATCTGAGTTTTACGTCCCACGGTTATGCCGGTTAGGCTAAAGGAGACGGTGATGATGAGTAATGAATGAAATGGTGGAATGAAGAAAGTGGGAGGAAACGGGAGAACCCCGAAAAAACCCACGCACGCGGTGTTTGTCCACCACAAAGTTCACTTGGCGGGGGCTGGGATCGAACCCGGGACCCCAAGCACCAGAGGTGAACGCTCTACACTGAGCCACTCGCCCCCCCTAGAGGGATACTGGAATGTTTCCTGGTAAATAGCACGTGACTAAGCAGCATATGTCTTTAAATATTGCATTTGCTGTACATGAAATGCCAAATGAAAATTTTGTTACTTCAAAAACTTACCTGCAAATCATAAATAAACTTCCTAAAGTATAGAGTAATGCAAACTTTCTTGCTTTTAATAGCAGCACTGGTGCATAAAACCCCGCCAGAATGAAGCAAAGCATTCCCATTCCAATACAAAAGCAAAAACACATTATTCGTTGTGTTCGTGACTGCAAAAAGAAAGAGAAAAAATGAAAAAGAAATGAGAAATTTCCAATAGTGGAATACAATTGAAAACACATCAGATTTATTGAACTGCTAATATTGTACATATTTCTAAGAGGTATAGTGCTCAGATAAAAACAAACAAAGGATTGGGTGAGAAAGCCTTAGGAAGAAAGAAATAAGTGATATTAATGCTTTTCTTTTAGTCGTGATTATTCGGATGGAAACATTTATTCTCTTTTCACACAAAACTCTCATTATCTTCCTCCGTCAGGTGCAATATTCTTAGTTAACACTTTTGCAGTGTGATCACTTAAAATTACTCAAAGAACAATGGGTTGCATATTAATTACTGACAAAGGTTACACTCTTCGCACGGAGAATTTCTGAACTTAAGGGATTCCAAGATATGAATATCCTTTATAATAATCACAACCCTATTTCACCCCTTCCACGACAATTTCAAATAATAAGATGTCTCTATCTTGAAATCCCTTTATTTTAGACATAAAATATCGAATTTTTAATTTAAAATCATTAAAGACGTGTTTCAGCGTTATTTGATACATGAATTGGATAAATGAACCACTTTCACCTTCTTTTATTAAAAAAAAAAAAAAAATTCTACCGGATCAAAGATTAAAAAAAAAAAAAATGAAACACGTGTTTAGTTATTATACGGTAAATTACAAGTCCAAATACAAATTTTCATGGCTCTAAGCCTTAAGAGATTCCGAGGTATGATTCGCCGCCCTCTTATCATATCGAATTTCCAAAAATCCTTCTTTAGTGGTATCTTACGTCAGAAATACCTATACTAAATCTCAAGTGTTAGCTTTAGCATTTTTGGCGTAGGCGTTGATCAGTCAGGACTACCATTAATATATATAAAGATTTAAAAAATAACAATACCTCTTACCTGAAGTATTCAGTAAAACTTATTTCTTGCATACGATTTCGGGCTAGTACTTACACCACCCTCAGTACTGGTGGTGAAGTTTCACTACTAAATCACTACAGTGAAGAATCACTTATTTGACTAATTCTGACAACCTGGCGGGGAAATATCTTCAACGTCATGTTGATTTGTTTCTAGTTCGAAAATGTTTGTTTTGGAATAAGAAAGTAGAAGAGTTTAGTTCTACAAATCTTGTTTCGGAAATTTTAAGAGATTATTTTTAATTATCACAACAAATGTTTGGGTATACAGGAAGATATATCTATATGTTGTGTATCACGAAATTTACGGGGTAAAAAGAACATAAAACAAGTTTGAAGATTTTTTCTTGCCTATGGTTGTCAGAATTTGCCAGATGAGAGATTTCTTCACCACATCATTCGTTAAGCAGCGAAATTTCATCAACGACACTGAGGAATAAATAAACAATACTTCGTCACCATAAGTAATAATTGGGCGTTACTGGATGCTTCAGGTAAAAAGCATTGTTCATTTTGGAAATACTGAATAATCATCCAATCGAACACATAAGAGAAAATAAACTTTACAATTGTACTTACTAACTTTGTACATATTCCTATGGCGAATCAGTTGTTTACTTTCACAGGACTTTGTCTTATAACAAGAATAAAACTACTCAAATGGTCACTGTTTCCGACAAAATCCTCGATTGTCGTTTATCAGATGTGGATCACAGGCTAAGGTGCTATATAACTCCAGTAGAATTAATGAAATTATCTTGAACTTTAAAATACCAATATGGAGTTGCAATAACAGAAACAACTTTACTTTAAAAACACACTCTGAAGATCAATGTTACTAAATACATACTTTTCCAAATTGGTCAATTTAGTTATTTTTCTACGTAGGTTCCCCCCCCCCCCCCAAGAGCTGAGTAATATACTCGTAGAATGGAAGAAGTAAAGATATTGTACTATATAATTAATAATTATTTAATTTTTGTTGATAAAATGGAATAAATATTATCCCAATAATTGCCCAAATTGCCAATTTCAGTATTTAGTTTCAGAATTTTTTGTTTTGATGTTCACTTGTTATGTGACCTACACTACAGCATGTGACCGATTTATTGTATGGGATGATATAAACTTGTCTTTGAACTCAAGATGACTGCGGATTTTGTTCAAAGTATAGATATTTGAGAAGTTTTGATCGCCATAGGACTATGTATAAGGTTAATAAATTTGACTATAATGTTACGATGTGTTCCTTATGTTTTGTAAGCAAAATTAAATTTTACTTAATCTAAATTAACGTTTGAATGTAAAGATAGAACTTCTTATTATAGTAAAAAAACACGGCCATTAGGCCTACGCATGATATTGAAAGAATTCTACTTTTTGAAGAGATCTTGGCATGAAACAGAATTTTTGACCCATTTTTGAAACTCATGCTCTTCAGTATCAAATTTATAGCGTTTGTTTGAAGACTTTCTATCAGGGTGCGAATTACCGGGGGGGATGAGGGGGATTTTCCCCCTCAATCACATTTTGTTCCCCCCCAAAGAAGTCAGCTGAAGTATCCCCATCGGGGATGCTCGCTTTCCCCCTCAAACTATGCTTAGTGTAACTCCAAATTTCACTGATTTTTGTTATTTCTTGTAAATTTAATCTTCTAGCTGTATTTCGAAATGATCGATGTAAACTGTTCAGTTTTGGTCATTTCTACTTACCACCTAATTACCCACTATTTTCAACGTTGTTTAGTAGAATTATATTATTATGACTACGGTTGTTACTTGCAACTGTACCTTCGTACCCTTCAGTTCGTCATCGTTTGTGAATTTGAATGTACTAATTGCGTATAACAAAGTCACATATAGATTTATAAATGTTCTTAGCGGTTGGCCAAGAAGAAGTAAACAAATAGCTTCTTCTACCATACTTGGCGAAGTTCGGATATGTCTTATTCATCCTCTATATTTGTATCGATTATCATCTTATTTTAATTTTTGTTATAACATGTTATTTCATTTTCCAGTGTACTCTTTGTTAGCACATGGTCTTCATTCCCTAGTAGGTTGTGTGTATGCAACTCAAAAGTTGCATTTAATTTGTGATAATTAGCATAGTAATCACTGCTTTTACAGTTTACGGAAATGAACTTTTGAAACTGTACTCAAAATCTGAGATATAGGTATTCTCTCGTAAGTATATGTTAACGTACACGCTGGGGAATACGCTCTTAGTGAGCAGACATGTTAATGAAGGTGATTTTTAGGTGAATAAGCGAATAATTCAAGATTTCTTTCAGCATTTGTTAATACGACTGGTTCTCCGTGTCATTGTCCGTGTCTGTATAAGCATTTCAACTGGAGCAGGTTTTTTTAAAGTTAACCCTTCATTTTTCCATCTTTTCGCTGTACAGTTTGCTGTCCACGCAATTAATGTTGTCTGAAAAACTCCAGTGTAATGTTTTACTTTATTTGAATAAGGTAGTCCATAGTGAATCAACTCATCTTCAACCTAACAGTAAAGTAATTTTTAAGTGTTGACTTTCCGTGCCCATCACGGAATCGATATTTGGAGAAAAAAAGTCGTGATGAGCACAGCTTTAGCGGGAAGTAGAAGCACAAGCTCGAAATTTGAATTGAGAGATTTTAAATATTTGGCATTCGATTTGACCTTGATGTGAGAAATCGGGACCAGCAACAATCCATTTCTTATTTGATAGGCTAATATCTAGATTTTCTTAAAAAAAAAAAAAAAAAAAAAAAAAAAATGTCCGGTTTAACTGATAATTTTAGTGGTTTTCACAAGACTGAAGTAGGTTTCTTTTCGCAACCTGTATGTATTAATGCAAAGTGGAAGCTTTTAATATGAGTGGAAAAATTAACATATGCTTGTGATCATGGCTATCGCTCGAGCCAAATTATTAACTAAATAAACCTTAGAGAGCTACGGGGACAAGAGTGAGTACAACATTAAAACACGTTCAGAAAGGTTTAGTGGGGTGTGTGTATGTCAGACAATATATATGTGCATAGTTATTGTCGGTAGATTTATTAAATTAATAAATCTCTCATTTATTACAGGTCACACACACACACACACACACACACACACACACACACATATATATATATATATATATATATATATATATATATATATATATATATATATATATGGGGGTAAGGCATTTATTGTCTCATTTTGAAATTTGAAACTTCAGACTATGTCCTTTGGCCTAATTTTATCCCCCTCAATATAGATTATCTAATTCGCACACTGCTTTCTATAGTGTATTTCACTCGGATATTTTCAAAGCAAATTAGCAGAATTAATATGGAACAATTCATACTGTTCATCTCAGTTCATTTTAAGTTATACATAATTATTCTAAATTAATAATAATAATACTAAAAGGTCGATGTGCACGTTGGTTTTAAACAATCTTCATACTTTCAGCTTTTAGTAACAAACTTAGACGTGTCCTCGCATGTTACTGCGGGCTATATTTTTCATCTCTTCTCCCTGCGTCCAATTCCTCTTCCTCTTTAATGGTAAATACATGCTAGTGAGCTAAAACAATATCTTATGGGTCTGTGCTCAACATTGTCAGAGACCTATTCAACAAACAAAAAGTTTTTCTTAGGAGCGGAATTTCATAAAATTCCACCTAATTTAGAGCCTAACGTGCAAATAAAATACTTATGTTACATTTTAGGGTTCTACATTAACAGTTTTGATGTTGCGCACAGCCATCTACCCATCCTTACGGGATTTTACTACTTATTTGTTATTATGGGCTGTAAAAGTAGTAACAGTCCACGACAGTCTGAAATATCAAGAAAAAGCGAATATAGTATCTTGTACGAACGTGGATTAGAAAGCGATATTAAAGTAATTATATTCCTTATTAATATTTCTTTCGGCTAAGGAGTAAACTTTGGTTAAAATATGGAACATGTTTGGGATTGTGATTTATAAGAAAAATTCCTGAACATACCACGACCCAATAGATAGACAATATTTCAAGAACACGAACGTTGCATATTTGGAATTAATATACATCACATCTACATTGACAATCTTAATAACAGTGTTTTTTTCAAAAAGAATAATTCGACTTCAAACAACCGTAACTATGCAGCTTTTTATCCGTTTTGATAGTTGCCGGTACGCTGCAGTAGCGCTCTTCCTTTACCGATCATTTCAGTATTTCTCAGGATAGTGATCGCACAGCAGAAATCATTTGGCGTTCTACGCTTCGCTAAGCTTGAATCCGTAACTACTGTGTAGTGTGAATTTTGTCAACAGACTCTGGAGTTCATAAGAGATTCCGTTTATGTGCCAGTCGAACTGCAGGAACGCATAACAACAGTTGCGGAAGCAGTGGATCCAGAAATGATCCAAAAATTTGGGACGAATTTGACTACTGTATGGACATATGCACCCCAAGGGAACCATATGGTTTAAAAAATAAAGGATAAAAAATCATAATAAGCTTTGTAATATAAAGTTAATTCGAAGCATCTATGTTCTATACCATGAATGCCATTTAAGTTATTAATCGGATGAATTTTTGCAACACTCTGTACGTAATAGATTCCGATACAAAAATGAAACTCGGCGGAATTATTCCTAGGCAAATTAGAGAGTACTGATACTAGGATAAAATTTACGACTGAAAAGGAAAGTAACAATTCTATTAATCTTTTGGACATTATTCTTTACAGAAAATTCAATAAATTTCAATCTAAAATTACAAGAAGCCTTTGGCAAGCAATATATTCATAAAAAGGAATTCAGAGAATCCATGGCAGAGAAAGACTTACATGCGAATCAACACGTTTATTAGGGATTTTACCTTAGTAACATTTCAGAATTAGGCATTACAAAAATTATTTTGTGAACAAAACTAGTTTAAGTGGTATATATCAAGCTTATTCCACTTGTGACAGCTCCTATATTGGAATGATGAAAAGAAATATTAGCACTAGATTCAAGTAACACGTTAGACAGTCTTGTGAGAACAAAGAAGCTGTTTAGGGCCTATCTAAACATGTACAAACCACAAAACATTCAGTACAGAGGGCTGAAGGTGTTATATCGGGCTACCAATAACATGAAACAGACGTATTTGAAGCTTATTATATTAGAACAGAAAAACGCTTATAAACACGGAAAAGGAACCTTGAGGACTGGGATACCTGGGTTTGAAAAAACCCGTTTTATTTTTTTCGAAAAAGCCCAACACACATGGGCAAATAGGGGGTTTTCGGGTTTAATTGAATTTTTTTCGAAATATTTCAATGTCTTTGGAGTAAAAGTGTTAAAATGTGATTTATATTTTAGGATTATCATCGTCACAACTTGCAACAATTTTCTATTCACTGCTGTTTTAAAAAGAATGGCCGCCATTTTGAAATTTTACATTGGATCGCCGAGAAAACCTATAGAGCCAATTAGAATGTCTCGTGCTTCTACTCTCAAAATTGCAACTTAAAAGTCCCATAATTGCACCCTGTAGCGTGAATAACAGGTATTTTGAAAAATGGCCGTCATTTTGTAATTTTACGTTTACGTTGGATCACCTTCAAGATAGGTACAGGTAATTTAGAGTATCTCGTGCTTCTACTCTGAAAATTTCAACTTCAAAGGTCGAAAATTGTGTTTTGTAGCACGGATAACAGCTATTTTTTTTTTTTTTTTTTAAAAAAAAAAAGACCATTTTGAAATTTTACGTTGCTATGTCGTCAAAATCTATACAGAAAATTTAGAGTGTCTCGTGCTTGTACCCTGAAAATTTAAACTTAAAAGATCGAAAGTAGTACCCTGTAGTATGTGTAGTACACCAGGGGCGGATAGACTCCAAGTGGAAGGGGGGGGGGGGTCAGAGCTGATGGAGGTGAAATATTCGTCCAATGATCTAAAGGACGAAGGAACAAATGTAGATCGAATCATCCCAGAAGCCTCAGTGATATTCGCCAAATGTTTTGTTGAAGTTCACTTCCAATACTTAGTGCGTTCAATTACGGGAATTTTCCGAGCACTTGTTGCAAGACGGTTCTTGCCAGAAAATTAATTTAAAACAATTAAAGATATAATTCATATTCATATTAAAGATATATAAAGTAAGTGTTTCAAAATGTCTTAAATGGAATTAAATATTTTCCAGCGTAAAATAAACGGTTTTATTGTTGAAGTAATCACTTCCGAAGTAATCGCGGGAATTTCCCGAGTCCTCCTTTCACTACGGTTTTTTCCCTCGAAAATGCAGCTTTCTTTAATGTACAACGTGGTCCGGAAGAGGGCGTACCACTAATTGGTGTTTTCTGACGGTTTTAGGATGTTAATGGAAATTCTTACCGGGAGATGCTTAATGAGTGGTTGGTGTTTCAACTGGAAGAAAATGGTATCAAAGACACTCTTGTGATACAGCAGGATGGAGCACCAGCGCACTTCGCGATTCACGTGCACAATTATCTGAATCAGACATTTCCTGGCCGCTGGATTGGAAGAAGTCATGCGTCTAGACCAGCTTCCTTAGCCTGGCCTCCAAGAAGTCCCGATCTGACGACACCAGACAATGCTCTCTGGGATTTCATAAAGCAACAAGTAAGAAACACTCGATATCACATAACGCAGGAACTACGAGCAGCTGTGGAACACGGCTTCACCCTCGTGACTCCGGAGTATCTCCGCAAAACATCTGCGAGAACTTGGCGCAGAATTCAGCTGTGTTCCGACATGGATGGTGATCGTACCGATGTTTATGACTCTTAAGACTTCAAGGTAACTGTGTACAGATATTCTACCATAAATAACACTAGAGTGTTGAAACTAAAGGAGGGTACGTCCACCTTCGGACCACCCTGTACATCGAAATTTCAACTAGTACGGAATTTTGAATTGGGCACTTGAAATAGTAAGCGTTACTTAGTCTTCGGACCTCCGAACATTAAGCTTTTAAATTTGACGAGAATTTTTACGTTATTGCTGGTGTTGATTCTACAGAATGCTTATATGAAGAGTAGCAACAAATAACTGAACTAAACTGTTGTTGGAAAACGAAATTTTACTGAAGAATACTTCTGTTACCAACAAAGTAATAAAAAATAATGCTAATAGTTTTACTAATGCACTACATATTTATTGGTAGTACCGGCACCTATGGCCTTAAACCCGTCAAACATATGAGGAATAACGTCCCTTGGCGTCGCCAAGTCCGCAAGTACACTATTCACGGAAAGTATTTTCTAAAATACAAAATTGCATATTTTACTTCGAACAGGCTATAAGCATAATCCATACATTAACTTGCTGTATAATTACGAGGCCTAGTCAAGAAAGACTTGGACTGATTTTTTTTTTTAGGCAATTTATTATTACTCAGCAACAGGCACATGATCCTTTTCAAAGTAGTCCCCGCCTATTTGAATGCACTTTTTCATTCGAGTCTTCCAGTCCTCAAACACGTGTCGCAGGCCATTCTTTGAGAGGTCCTTCAAAACCGCCTCCGATGCCTTCAGAACCTCGGAATTATCGGAGAAGCGGCGTCCACGCAGTCTGGATTTTAGGGCAGGGAATAGAAAAAAGTCGCACGGTGCGGTAGGCGTCTCCACCATCCTCAAACCTTTGCAACAGCTTCCTGCAAGTCTCCACTCGAACGGCCTTCTGCTCTGGTGTCAGGAGTCGCGGAATCCATCGCGCACACACTCGGCTCATGTGGAGGTGGTCATGCAAAATTTTGAAGGCACTGCCATGAGATATGCGTAGTGCGGCTGCCAGATCGTCGATACTGATGCGGCGATCTTCTCTAACAATGACTGCTGCCGTGTTAATGTTCACCTCAGTAACAGCTGACGCTGATACACCTGGTCCACCAGCTTTCGTGATTGTCATTCGGCCCTCTTTAAACTCTTTGAACCACCAGAACACGGTACTTCGTGGCAAAGCGTCATCTTTGTAGGCTGCTCTCAACATTCCTAGAGTTTCTGTTGCACTTTTCCCCAGGCGATAGCAGAACCGTATAGCTGCAAATTGTTCATCTCGTAATGACTCCATTTCTTCTACAGGCGACTTCTAGAGGCGGCGCAGAACATCACCTGCAATAAAAAGTCGTGGTTACCAAACATGCAATGATTCCTTAACAACATTTTATATATATGCACAGCAAGACCCACCCTACTTGTATGCCAAACTATGAAGCTCCAGCGTTAACAGAACTGCCGGGAAAAAAATCAGTCCAAGTCTTTCTTGACTTGCCCTCGTATCTTAAGCTAAGGTTTCCTATTCACTCATAACTTTATAAAAGTCTTTTGAAAGGTGTTGTATACCTTAACGCGAAAGCATCTAATTCGCCCAAGGAAAGACCAAAATCTCATAAAAATAATTTTCAATGTGATCAACTTAGCTGTACCAACAATATACTTACAAAAAGCTCAAAAACCCAGGGGGGGTTTTCAGGTAGGTCCAACCCGAAAAAAACACCGGGTTTTTTCGGACTGGGCCCATTTGGGCAAACCCTGTGGGATACTGTTATTACAAATTACAAAACTTAAAGCTGCAAATACTCTATTAAAAAACAGGAACATAAACTGAGTTTTAATCTGCATGTAACTTGCCAATAGTGTTAAATATGGCAACATTGCACATACAGGAATTAAACTTAGGAAGGTTGGAAGACACATGGAATGTAGATCATCACAAGTCTAGATATTAATAAAAAAATACAAAGATTTTGGGTTAGTGTATTAACTATTATAATAATAAGATTTTGTATATACTTTCGCACTACTGATTGTTACAAGAAAAACACGTAAATAATTGCATAGAAGATATTCTTAAGCCTTAGCCCTCTGTACTGAATGTTTTGTGGTTTGTACATGTTTAGATAGGCCCTAAACAGCTTCTTTGTTCTCACAAGACTGTCTAACGTGTTACTTGAATCTAGTGCTAATATTTCTTTTCATCATTCCAATATAGGAGCCGTCACAAGTGCAATAAGCTTAATATATACCACTTAAACTAGTTTTGTTCACAAAATAATTTTTGTAATGCCTAATTCTGAAATGTTACTAAGGTAAAATCCCTAATAAACGTGTTGATTCGCATGTAAGTCTTTCTCTGCCATGGATTCTCTGAATTCCTTTTTATGAATATATTGCTTGCCAAAGGCTTCTTGTAATTTTAGATTGAAATTTATTGAATTTTCTGTAAAGAATAATGTCCAAAAGATTAATAGAATTGTTACTTTCCTTTTCAGTCGTAAATTTTATCCTAGTATCAGTACTCTCTAATTTGTCTAGGAATAATTCCGCCGAGTTTCATTTTTGTATCGGAATCTATTACGTACAGAGTGTTGCAAAAATTCATCCGATTAATAACTTAAATGGCATTCATGGTATAGAACATAGATGCTTCGAATTAACTTTATATTACAAAGCTTATTATGATTTTTTATCCTTTATTTTTTAAACCATATGGTTCCCTTGGGGTGCATATGTCCATACAGTAGTCAAATTCGTCCCAAATTTTTGGATCATTTCTGGATCCACTGCTTCCGCAACTGTTGTTATGCGTTCCCGCAGTTCGACTGGCACATAAACGGAATCTCTTATGAACTCCAGAGTCTGTTGACAAAATTCACACTACACAGTAGTTACGGATTCAAGCTTAGCGAAGCGTAGAACGCCAAATGATTTCTGCTGTGCGATCACTATCCTGAGAAACACTGAAATGATCGGTAAAGGAAGAGCGCTACTGCAGCGTACCGGCAACTATCAAAACGGATAAAAAGCTGCATAGTTACGGTTGTTTGAAGTCGAATTATTCTTTTTGAAAAAAACACTGTTATTAAGATTGTCAATGTAGACGTGATGTATATTAATTCCAAATATGCAACGTTCGTGTTCTTGAAATATTGTCTATCTATTGGGTCGTGGTATGTTCAGGAATTTTTCTTATAAATCACAATCCCAAACATGTTCCATATTTTAACCAAAGTTTACTCCTTAGCCGAAAGAAATATTAATAAGAAATATAATTACTTTAATATCGCTTTCTAATCCACGTTCGTACAAGATACTATATTCGCTTTTTCTTGATATTTCAGACTGTCGTGGACTGTTACTACTTTTACAGCCCATAATAACAAATAAGTAGTAAAATCCCGTAAGGATGGGTAGATGGCTGTGCGCAACATCAAAACTGTTAATGTAGAACCCTAAAATGTAACATAAGTATTTTATTTGCACGTTAGGCTCTAAATTAGGTGGAATTTTATGAAATTCCGCTCCTAAGAAAAACTTTTTGCTTGTTGAATAGGTCTCTGACAATGTTGAGCACAGACCCATAAGATATTGTTTTAGCTCACTAGCATGTATTTACCATTAAAGAGGAAGAGGAATTGGACGCAGGGAGAAGAGATGAAAAATATAGCCCGCAGTAACATGCGAGGACACGTCTAAGTTTGTTACTAAAAGCTGAAAGTATGAAGATTGTTTAAAACCAACGTGCACATCGACCTTTTAGTATTATTATTATTAATTTAGAATAATTATGTATAACTTAAAATGAACTGAGATGAACAGTATGAATTGTTCCATATTAATTCTGCTAATTTGCTTTGAAAATATCCGAGTGAAATACACTATAGAAAGTCTTCAAACAAACGCTATAAATTTGATACTGAAGAGCACGAGTTTCAAAAATGGGTCAAAAATTCTGTTTCATGCCAAGATCTCTTCAAAAAGTAGAATTCTTTCAATATCATGCGTAGGCCTAATGGCCGTGTTTTTTTACTATAATAAGAAGTTCTATCTTTACATTCAAACGTTAATTTAGATTAAGTAAAATTTAATTTTGCTTACAAAACATAAGGAACACATCGTAACATTATAGTCAAATTTATTAACCTTATACATAGTCCTATGGCGATCAAAACTTCTCAAATATCTATACTTTGAACAAAATCCGCAGTCATCTTGAGTTCAAAGACAAGTTTATATCATCCCATACAATAAATCGGTCACATGCTGTAGTGTAGGTCACATAACAAGTGAACATCAAAACAAAAAAATCTGAAACTAAATACTGAAATTGGCAATTTGGGCAATTATTGGGATAATATTTATTCCATTTTATCAACAAAAATTAAATAATTATTAATTATATAGTACAATATCTTTACTTCTTCCATTCTACGAGTATATTACTCAGCTCTTGGGGGGGGGGGGGGAACCTACGTAGAAAAATAACTAAATTGACCAATTTGGAAAAGTATGTATTTAGTAACATTGATCTTCAGAGTGTGTTTTTAAAGTAAAGTTGTTTCTGTTATTGCAACTCCATATTGGTATTTTAAAGTTCAAGATAATTTCATTAATTCTACTGGAGTTATATAGCACCTTAGCCTGTGATCCACATCTGATAAACGACAATCGAGGATTTTGTCGGAAACAGTGACCATTTGAGTAGTTTTATTCTTGTTATAAGACAAAGTCCTGTGAAAGTAAACAACTGATTCGCCATAGGAATATGTACAAAGTTAGTAAGTACAATTGTCACTCAATTACAATCGGTACAGTAAGTACAATCGGTAAGTACAATTGACCGATCACTAAAGCCTCGAGATATGTAACTAATGATTTTGCGTATATAATTAACAAAAACACTGACTTCGTAAAGGCTATTTCTGGACAAAAGACATGTGGTAACTGTAGAAACAAACTTGGCATGAATGTAATGAATTGAACGGAGTTAGCCACATTGAACAGAAGAATGCGTCAAATAAAACGAAACTATAGGCCATTTAACGTTTCACCTACAGCATTAAGGGATTCACCTATATAATCCCATGCCAGTCTTTCGCACAGAAGTTTGCATACACTAAAAGAAAGACTGACTCAGGAACTACTTCTCTGAAAAGATAAGTAAGCAAAGATTTGGGAGCAGAATTTTAATCTGATTCAACGTAATATATCAAAATATTAAATAAATAAAAGAAAAAAAAGTTTATGAAATGGGTAAATTTCTTGACTATAGGCCAAATTTCAGTCAAATCACCCAAATATATATATATATATATATATATATATATATATACAGGGTGGGCCATTTTAATTAATCCACGGAAATATCTAAAAAATGATAAAACATAGAAGAAATGTTTGAAGTACACGTTATATATTGCTAAGGGGGAAAACCATTTCCGCCAAAAGTACCCCTCCCCACCCCACGGAAATGGGGGTAACGGGGGGTAACTTTGAAATGTCAAATGGGAACATGGGTCGAGTAATACCTCGTTCGAAAGGTCTTGGAAAACTAAGTAACGCTGTACCAAAATTTGTTTCATATGGAGCACCAGTTTCAAAATGACCGCCATGATATAGTTCGGAACCTCCAGAAGCCGTAGTATGAAAACCATGGGAGGTAGATGAATGGAACAAAATTGAAATACGTAAATATCATAGGGCATATCAAATGACGTGACCCCTGAGATCCCATCGTCTTTCCTGAAGGGATCTTGTGAGCTAACTTCAAAACTTCAATGTCCGACCGGACACGGTTCGGGCGTACGCTTGACCTACCCAATGCTGTTTGGAAGGCAGACTTCAGGGATAGAGAATTAGTGCACTCAGTTAATGCGGATTGCCACAGTCAAGGGCGCCCATAAGGGGGGCAAGGGGGCTCTCGCCCCCTAGAGGAAATTGTGCTTCGGCATATCGAAAACTCAATATAATTTTTGATAGCAAAATTTGAAACTATATTTGAAATGTCGGTTTTTCTTGCCTCCCTTGGAAACCACAACATGGGCGCCCTTGGCCACAGTTACATTTTGATTAACTATTAGCACTCATGTCATATTGTAAGCTTGAGGGACGAAACAGTGTGTACGTATATCCCCGAAATGCTTTCCGAATAACCAGCACGCATTGCATAAAAGTTCTGTGGCGACGGAGATTAGCAAATTCACACGTTTGTAAGTTCCAGCAACAGCATTATTCGACAACTTCTTTCGTATAACGTTCTTCCTTTTTTCGCATCGAATCATACTTGGCCATACAGATATGCGTTACCATTCAAATAAAATTTCACCTTTTTATAGTCACTACAGCGTCATCCTTACAAACAAACGTTTCAACCATACCATACCTATTTGTAAGGTAGCCTTAATTTGCGAATTAAAGTAGAGTTCTCGTTTGAACTTTCACTGTTACTTTCCACCCCGCTCACATACAGAGCACAGGAAAAGATTATTTTGCAGGACTTGGATATCTCTCTATAGATTATGGCAATTTTACTCTAACATTTTTATCTCTGTTGTATCATTCTTGAGCCTTGGAACGCCTCCGTGGTTTTCCTATTTAATTTTCGTTATTTTCATTTATCTCTACCCGTATTCATACTATGGGCACTAGACGTTTTCTTAGACACATTCACCATGTCTTGGCGATCATTTTGAAAACGGTGTCTCATGTCGAAAATATTCTTACAGAAGCTGTTTGATATTCATTTGTCTATGTAACATGATGTTACTCGCTTCAAGTTGATATTTGAAGTTTTCAAGTTGGCCCCGGATACCTTTCAGTGGAGTCACCCCGACAACACCTCTCGATGTGCCTTACGTCAGTTACCTACTCCAGTTTTTCTTCTGTTGATTTATCTCCAATCGCTTTCATACTACGGATACTAAACCTTTTCTCTGACACTGATACTATGTTTCAGCGGCCTTTTGAGAACACTGCCATTTCACCTCAATCGTTTTCTCCTGCAAGATGTTTGATTTTGCAAGATTTATCGAACGAGGTACCACTGGACTCATGTTACTATTTGAAATCTTGAAGTTAGCCCCCAAGACCCCTTCAGGGAGGCCACTGGGATCACAGGGACCACACTATTTGATATGCCCTATGATATTTACGTGTTTCAATTTTGTTCCATTCATTTACCTCCCATGGTTTTCATACTACGGCTACTGGAGTTTCCGAACTATATCATGGCGGCCATTTTGAAACTGGTGCTCCATATGAAACAAATTTTGGTACAGCGTTATTTAGTTTTCCAAGACCTTTCGAACGAGGTATTACTCGACCCATGTTCCCATTTGACATTTCAAAGTTACCCCCCGTTACCCCCATTTCCGGGGGGTGGGGAGGGGTACTTTTGGCGGAAATGGTTTTCCCCCTTAGCAATATATAACGTGTACTTCAAACATTTCTTCTATGTTTTATCATTTTTTAGATATTTCCGTGGATTAATTAAAATGGCCCACCCTGTATATATATATATATATATATATATATATATAGAGAGAGAGAGAGAGAGAGAGAGAGAGAGATAGTTGTCGACTTTGGTGCTTCGTTTTGGAACAGAAAACAGATTATCGATTAATGTAAGTGAATATGCCTCCGGCAAACAAAGTTCTGAAGAATAAAGCAATTTTAGGTTTTCCTGAAGTGAGAAAGGAAAGTGAAGATATAATTAAAATACTAAACAAATTTACTGTTAGTGAGGAACATTCCGCAATCCTGTCTGAAAAGCAGTGAGTAGTTTAAAAAATGTATTATATGGAGAAACTTGAGAATGTAAAAGAATGGAAGATTTTTATGAACTACAGCCATAAATTTAAAAGTAATACATTGTTGACATACTGAGATGTGATCTTTTTATTATTATTCGCCAATTCACCTCTGGGTCCCTGGTTCGATCCCAGCTAGTGTCAAGTGGATTTTGTAGTGGACAAACACCGTGTGCGTGGTTTAGAGGTCTGCATGGGCTCAAGCTCGAACCGGCCCGCGGGCCGGACTCGGGCGCACAAAGCATGTGTCACTTCGGGCCCGGCCCGGGGCGTAAATTTTTAAATATACAACCTTATTTCTCGTTCCTAAATTTGTAAATGTACTGTACAACGACATTTATTGGACCGTTCTTTCTAGAGAACTTTTAAAGCGCAACTTCAAAATTAACCTCTAAATACTGTAAATAGAAATGCAATTTTGCATTCACTATTAAGTTTCTGTAATTCGGGCTCATTTGATTATCATACGAGCTCGGGCCTAAATGCTAGAAAATATTTCAGATTCGGATCGGTCTCACATTGTAAATTCACGGGCCGGGCAGGACCCGGGTTAAAAATTCCGGCCTGCGCAGATTTCTGGCGTGCGTTTCCACCATTTCATTCATTTCTCACCCTTACAGTCTCCTTTAGCCTACACTGTGTAACCGTGAAGGTAAAACTGAAAGATTTCATTTTATTTTGTTATGTACTACGCCAGTGCTTTCTAATCTTTTCCTTATAAAACACCCTATTAGTACCCTCAAGTTCACACAATATCCATTCACTGCTCTCTTTTGCCTCCACGTATCAAATATTCTGGGATAACACATTCCCTTCATCGTTGCAGCAAGTGAAACCTATTTTTAGGTACTCTTCATTACAAACTCAACTTCATGTTCTTACAACATTAAGAATATACACATTTAGTGTTATCATTGAATGTTACTAGCACAAAACTGTAGAAATCAATATCTCGATTACACAATTAATGAGCTGAACGAAACTAAGGATATTTAGTAGGCCTTTTTTTTTTTTATCACACGTCCTTCATTTGTTTAAAATTCTGAATTTTATAATAATCATAATTTCGAAACACTGAAGTTGGAAAGCTGTGCTCTACGAGAATATTAGACAACCTTGAGAACGATTGGGATGCCTGTAATCCTGAAACTTTAGTAGCACGTGACATCATCAACCCCGGAATAATTTCGAGTTTTGCAAACTAAACCTGCCGAAAGATGCAGGTAGCTATGAGATAACTAAAAGATTATGTCGTGAAATTATTTAAAGGTTAGAGCTTGATATCAAAATAGTTAGCATTTTCCAAACCTGATTTTTAACTTCTAAGCCTATCAAAGTCTACGACAGACTTTTATTTACTGTATCTTTTATTTACAGACTTTTATTTAATATTTTAACCGAAAAATGGGTCTCTGAGACCCAATGGTAAATTTTAAAACACAATAGTGGCACCCCTTGTTGCTGGTAAAAGTTTATTTTGCTCCTTTCTTTTATACTTTCATGAGCTAAATATACTTAAACTTTCACGAGCAGCCAGGGGTGCTATCATCGTGTTTTAAAATTTACCACTGGGTCTCAGAGACCCATGTTTCGGTTAAAGTCTTACTGTACTATTATTTGTACTGTTTTGGCGCTCCCTTATAACTTCCTCAGCAGATCTGAGCAACTGAGGTGCAACTAATCTCATTTCTTAAGACTTTTATCCTGTACTATTTCACGTAAGGAAAAAAAAAAAACTTAGTAATACTCATTTGCCCTTGCATTAAAATAACAATTTTGAAGGTCTTTTGTTGTGAAACATTTATTCAAATCGCGTTTACTACAGAATTTTAGAAAAACATTTACGCAGTTTTGTCCTAATCTTTATAAATTGTGTTCAATTCTAAATGACACTCTGTGAATATGTTGTCCTAACCTTAGATTTAAAATTCTAGATTTAGGATTAAACATTCTAGGTTTACGATTAATTGTTAACTGAATCTTAAAAGCCAATCCGTAGATTTAAGAATGTAGCAGCAACTTCCCAAAGTGCCTATTAGAATGAAATGAAATCATTCAGTTTTAACTTTCCATGGCTATGCCGTGTAGGTTCAAGAAGACGGTGGTGATGAATGAAATCTTTTAGTCTAACATCTCACGAGTATGCTCTTTAGGCTAAGGGAGAAGGATAATTAAGACAAGTGAATGATGATGGAAGAATTGGTGGGATGAGAATGTGGGAGTGCCCGAGAAAACCCATGGCCCGGAATCGAACCAGAGACCCCCAGAAGTAAATGCTCTACTACTGAGTCACCATGCCCCCTCCCCCCACCCTTATCGTAAAAAAAAAAAAATCTTTGAGTTTTACGTCCCCACGGTTATGCCGGTGAGGCTAAAGGAGACGGTGATGATGAGTAATGAATGAAATGGTGGAATGAAGAAAGTGGGAGACCCCCAAGAAAACCCACGCACACGGTGTTTGGCCACCACAAAGCTCACTTGGCAGGGGCTGGGATCGAACCCGGGACCCCAAGCACCAGAGGTGAACGCTCTACCACTGAGTCACCATGCCCCCTCCCTTATCGTAGTGATGAGAATGAATACGATGGTGAAATGAAGAAAGTAAGAGGAAACGGAAAAAACTTCTAGAGAACCAAAGTGCACAGTATTTGTCCACCACATAGCCCATTTGGCGCAAGCTGGGATCGGACCTGGAACACCACACACCAGAGGCGAAGTGTACGCTCTACCACCGAACCACCGTTGATGCCCGAAAGAGCTTATTAGAAATAAGCAATTCTACTAGTACCAAATTACAAGTGTCCATAAAAATCCTTTTTGACCTCTCACTGTTTATTGTGGACACGAAATAGTCCACGATTGAGTCCTGTTGCTCAGACTTGTTGAGAAAGTTGTCAGGGAACAGGCAGTAAATATGTTACATTACATTAATACCGAAACAGTACATTACCAGTAACTCCTTCAGATCAGTTGTCAATATAGGACGACCCCCGGGAACGCACTCTGTGCAATTCTGGGAATAGTCCCTGTGCATCTGAGGATACTCGAACGAGCTGCTAACTACTGGATTAGGAAGAATCTTCCCGAGAAGACAGTGGATATACTCGGCCGTCTGTGCCTAACAAAGGCAGAGACTAAAGCCCGGGAAGTGAGCAGCTGGCAGGCGGAATGGGATGATTCCGAAAAGGGAAGGAGAACCCATGACGTGCTCCCAGATATGGCTGAAAGGCTGCAAATGGGATATATGCGCCCAGGGAAAGGCCTTGTACACTTTGTAACAGAACACGGTCCGTACAATGCTACGCTTCATCAATTGGGCTTGGCTAGAGCGCCACAGTGTGATTGTGGGCGTGCCCCGGGCACCCCAGAACATACTGTCATTGAGTGCGCGCTTCTTCAGCAGGTTCAACCGGCTGATCGAGCAAGGTTGTTGCATATACCGCTGAGGGACGCCTTGCGTTCTGAAGCGATATGTGGCGATTTGGGAAGGCTCACCACCGCAGTGTCTTCCTTTTATAAGGAACGATACTGCGAGCTTCTCAGAGAGGGGCGTGGAATTCTCCCACTGGGACACAATGGAATTGACGAGCGTCTGCAAGAGGAGTGAAACCTTGTAAATAGTGTAAATATCGTGTACCAAACGAACTCCAACTCGGAGGGATCCGGATGACGAGCTCCTACGCACAGCAGACAACTGACAAGGAATGCTTGCATTCCGCTGAGGAAAGGACTACCCGAGTCTTCTTCCTCCCCCAAACCCTGCCAGGGGATTAGGGATTCCTATGGGTCTCCCGCTGACTCCCTAATGGGAAACTAACGCGTCCCATTGGGTCTGGTAGCGTACGTGGTACCTCAACACGGTAAAAAGTGAGGTAGCTCTCTGGGCGACCCTACCGGGGGAGAGCAGCGGTAAGCGGTCAAGGCCCTTCTCCCAAACGGCGACCTACACGTGCTGTTGGGTCCGGGAAGAGATACTGAGTATCTCAGCGTGTACGTGGTACCTCAACACGTAAAAGAGAGGTAGTCCCGTAATGCTTGGACGATGCTACTGGGAGGGGAGATCGGATTCCTGCCTGCAGGAAGACCAAACGGAAACGGGAAAGGTCCAATCCCAGATATCTGGGCAACGGTACTAATTCCGCGAAAGGGAGGTAACCCTGCAGGATATGGGCCGGCTCCAAGCTCAAATGGTGACTTACACGTACCATTGGATCCGGGATGAGATGCACAGCATCTCGACGTGTGTGTAATACCTCTACACACGGCGGTTGCCAGTTGAACGATAGATGTAGGCAGGGCCGGGACACTAGCCCCCTCGGGCATTGCCTGAGGTTCTCGGATTGGGTTGGACTCTGCCGGGTTGTGGTCATACCGTGGGATTCGGTAGCACATGGGAACTAATCCCAGGAACCTGGGTAACGGTGAACATGTGCGGGAGGTGAGCTCGCCTTATAACGCTCGGGCACCATGCCTGCAGAGTATGGTAGGGCCTGACTCGCTAGCAGGACCGCCTCCACCAGTAGGTCAACTGGTAGGCACTCAGGACTTCGGTCTGGCCGCGCAGTGGGCGTATCCCACTCCCTCAGTGAATGGGGGTTACACACTTAGGTATCAAGGTTAAGGGACAAATCTTGAGGGTGCACTTGCGCACGAGGACAGAAGTCCAAGCACGAGCAACCACGGGCGGGGTGCATTACATTCTTGCGGAACCCGTCCATTAAATAGACCGAACGGTCGCGGGCATGCTCCCCATGCATGCAATTAAGCGTGGCATAGTAGACCACTAGCTCACAATGTCCCAGCAGAATAGTTTTTGACAATATGCTAGAAAAATTCTTTACATCTACAAAAATACTTAAGATGATAAGATGAATTTTTAAAGATGTCTTACGAATCGTGTTTTAGAAAAAAATGAAATATTAGGATTGTGTCGCCATTAGGGCAGTTTCATCCAAACGTACAGATGTACGGCGGGCCGCCCTGAGGGGTTAAATATTAGATACTGTAAATACAATAGCACGTTAACAAATTGGTGCATGTGTAGTTTTGACGCACCATATTTTAGAAGATCTACAGGTAAAATTCAATACTTTGCATGAAAAGATGTGTTTATAAAGAACACACTTTTGCACGCGACAAAATTAAATACAAGGTAATACAGTTGTATTTTAGGTTCACAAATGTGGGGTTACTAGTCTAAAATCATTACAAGTGCCTTACGACGGATAAAAAAAAATAATAAATAAAAAAAAAAATAATAATAATAAATTGGTGAATGCAAATCAAAGATAACTTTATCACATACTATTTTCCATGGGTAATATATTCCTGTACAACGTACAGAACCTGTACTTTATGTTTACAAGTGAAACGTTACTAGTAGCAAACAATGATAAATGTTATTGACACTCGTACCATTGCAAAACCTCATTTTCACCACCCTCGCTTACGCGCACCCACCAACGCTGACGTGCCTGCTCCTTTCGGAAGCTCCCCCACCCTACCGTACCAGCTTCACCCTGCCCTGACTCGGTTAGGTAGCATCCGTGCTTTTAGTAGCACATGTTGATTTGGGTTTTTTGCACTGTACTTCCTATGCCACACATCCGGAAGCCGTATTTATACGCAAATCGTAAAAGAATACAACAATTACTTCTGATTGTAGATTTTGAACAATTACTTCTGATGGCCCCCCTGAATTTTATCTATAACAAGTGAGATATTTTCAAGTCGTCCAGCGGAAACCTTTTAGGGGACAATAAGGGGATTAGTGACAGAATCATAATTTTTTATCAATTGTTTTTAGTGGTGCGCAAAAAATAAACCAGTACGAACAAATTACTATATACGTGCATCAATTCATATCCTTAATAATTATGTACATGAGAAACAATGAATACAATAGGTTCACGTCTAACTTGACATCGAATCCACTAGTTTGAAGTTAAAATTTAACTACCAAATTTAACTAATTGATAAATTACATAATTTAAACTTGCCACTGCAGATTTCAATTAGCTTCTTCTTCCACATCCACGTGTTTTCCAGAATATATTTCAAAGATATTAAAATATTAAAAAATAAATAAATAAATAAAAAGTTTAAGTTACATGATAAGGAAAGTGGTTCAAACAGGTTAGATGCCAGTCTAATTAACTTTCACCGCATTTTCTTCCTGGTCTGAATGACATTCATTAAACATCATTGCATAATAAGACTTACGTCTAATGTTAAAAGAAAATTCCAGATTACTTAAAAATAGAAATCATCAATTAATATTTTTCTGGAATCTTCACTAATGAAAATGTATCCTTCTACAAAAGCAACTTTTCATTTCACATATTCCTGTCCTTTATATGAACTTAGTTTTCATAGCTATATTAAAATTAGATTAGGCCTACCATGTCTTAGGGGAATATTGAATAACATGTAAGAATGACTTGACTATGTTGAAATTATATTTCAGTAAATGTTTAAATGAAGAGGCCAAACCTAATATTAAGAGAAATTAGGGAAATTGTAACGTTTTCAATCGACAAAAAGGCCGGCCCTCCCTCAACTAAACGCTGACCCTATATTTGCTTAGGTCTTTAATATACGCTACTCCATATATATATATATATATATATATATATATATATATATATATCTTAAACTTCTAATTTCAAACATTACATGGAAAAAAATGTATGGATCGGTTCCGAATGTCGAAAAGTACAAATCCGTATCACTCAGTGAATCAGAGATGGTCAAACTGTGATTGATATACTTAAATATATAGTTAACACTTTATAGTTTGTTTCTGAATTCGAAAAAAAAATACAACTATGATCTCAAATGGGAAAATGTATGTTCTTTTTTTAAAAACACAACTCCTAGTAATGAAAACAGAGGAATGAATTGGTTCGTTTGCACACTTTCAAAATACTCACACAAACTCCTGTGCACTATAAAACAGTAAACACAATTTAATTTATCGCTCTATGTTTATAACATTACCATATAATATTACATACCATACTTGGACAACAATCCGATTGAGCATCGGAGAACCAGCCATTCGAACTTTCTTCTGGAGATGGTGACTTACTGAACCACTTGCCTACATCTGGTGTTGAAAATGACACAGGCATACTAATTTTAAGTTGCTGTTTTTCATTTCTTGAAAGATAATCATCCAGTTCCTGCTTTAGACTTGCCATATTGCTTCTTCACCATTAAAATATCTCGTGTACAAAACAACACTTCCAACTTGACATGTTCAACATCACAACTTCGATTGATTTCAGCGAGTCATTTGTTTTTCTTTTCTTCAGTGTTACCAGTGGATGCAGTAAAGAACAGGTTTTTCCTTAGTAAAATAAACACATACACATTTAAATTACAAACATCGTGCACTTGATTATACTGCTGCAAGCTACGAGTTAAATATAAATGAATTGACAAACCAGTAGCTAACTATTCATGCAACATGCTGCCCAAGTATTGCTTGGAGGCATGAGTATGTGGGTCACAACAAACCAAGTGTGGATCAGCTTGACGAAAATGATTCAATAATCTTAGTATTTTTTCTTTCTCTCGGTTCAATTTGAAACGAAAACCGCAACCATTAAAGGCGTTTTAACCGATATCACATTCAGCGTCATATGTATGAATTTGAAAAAATCTTCGAAATTCTGAACTAAGTATCTATCTATACGTTGATACGTGTCATTGTTTTGATGCAGACTAGTGAATTGGGTGTCAATTTTTTTCAGGATAAAAAATGCATGCAACATACCGTATATTCATATTCATATTTATTTGCCTGTTTATAGCTTATAATATGAGGATATTCGTCAATTAAGCTTTACCGTTGTCAGATATGGTAACATTCTCTATATGTTATCAGTAAGATGATTTTCAGCAGAAAATATTTTTTTTCTAACAATTGTAATAGAGTATTTCTGAATACGCGTTTTTCTTTCATGTCCTTATACTTTGTCGGTAATTTGTTATATAACTTTATACAATTCACATAGACGGATTTACTAAAAATTTGCATAGTTCTGCTGGATGATATACATATCACAATTCTGCCTAGTGTTGTATGAGTGATTCGTATTTGCTAATGTAAATAGATCCTTGTGTTCGATTCCATACACAATTGTGCGATATATATATATATATATATATATATATATATATATATATATATATATATATATATATATATATATATATATATATAAACTATCTTGAATTCCCCCAAAATACAACACCATAGTTTATTACTGAAAAATCTTTACCATAGTATAAGGATATGACAGCTTCCTTGCACAAACTCTCTTGCAGTCTTCGAAATGCAAAGCGCAGGGAACTGAGTTTTGAATCAATGTACTCAACACGAGTATTCCAAGTTAAATCTTCGTTAACATATACCCCTAGAAATTTAACATATTTCTATTGACATAATTCTGCAGAATTTATACTTATTGGTATAAGTTCATTTCTTTGGCCCGAGAATTGAAATTTGACGATTTTTAGTTATTCCTACATTCATAGTTAATTTATTTGTGTATAGCCAACTAATAATTTTTGATAACGTCTTTGTAGTGAACATTCTTGCTTTGTCTACTGAGTCTCCACTGACAAGAACATTTACATTATTAGCATATAATGTTAATTTGACACAACCTAAATTGTTAACAACATCATTAATGTATATAATAAATAAAAGGGGACCTAGTATCCACCCTTGTGGTACTCCTTTAGTCACTTTCAATACAGATGATTTGAACATTTCTCTTCTGCTATTTACCTCTTTATAGATGCCAACATTTTTCCTACGTTTAGTTTAATACAACTTTATCCATTTGTATGCCACACCTCTGATGCCATGAGAATACAATTTTGCTAGCATAACACCATGGTGTATAGAACCGAACTCCTCAGATAAATCAACAAAAATACACATTACATGCTTTCTTTTATTTATATCTATCGCTACATCAGAAATGAAATTAAAGATTGCATTATGAACCAGTGGCGGATCTTGAAAAACTTACATCAGTAATAAACAAATAAATAAATAAGAAAATAAAAAAATAAATTTTATCGCTACAATAAGCTAAGAAGTGAGATAATAGGTTAGCTTTCTTTCCTCTATAGCAATAAAAGATGCCATTCTTTTCTTTTCTTTTTTTTAGGTAAGCATAGATTTGTACAATTTGTAGAAAAAAACATGAAATGCTTTTTTGTTCAAAAGTGCAATTATAAGTAATCAAAATATATGGGAATATTATCTCTGACATGCATAAGAATGTTCTAAAACGTAGTCCAAAGTGTATGCTTGTATCCACGAGTCTCGATACTGGATAAGAAACACATGATGTATTCAAGTGTTATTTGAAGGCAATATTCCAGTACAAGGCATCTTATAAATTTCTTCTTATATGCGATGGTAGATCTTTAAAATATACAGAAGAGGTAAGTAAAGTTTTTTTCAGCATCCAATTTTACGGACATATCCACCGTCACTAAAACGTTCCCTCCTTATGAACACACATCTTCCGGCTTTGCCCTGCCCTGAATCAGTTAGATAGCCTTTTAATGCCCACACAGCACTTTTTATTTTTCACTGTAGTTTTTATCACGAATATCTGAACTTTCTTTTTATACACAAAACGATAAAGCCCTCCTAAAGTTTACCCACTTAAAAGAGGATGCACTGCAATATATATATATTTATCAATCTGACTTCTACTTACTTGCCTTACTCGTGGACGCTATTCGATATTAATAACCTGTAAATTCAGATGAATCATGGCAGGATAATATTAGGATAGACTGAATTCTATAATTGTATGGTTTATAGCAGTCTTACACAAATGGACCGCTTGGATGCCAAGTAGTGTAGCTCTAATTTATATATATATATATATATATATATATATATATATATATATATATATATATATATATATATATATATATATATATATATATATATACACACCGGGTGATTCAATAAGAACGTACCAGGCCTATATCGCAGCTAATACTGCACGTATAGCCTTTAAACAAAAAAAAAAAAATGCATTACCAAATCGTATGTGTAGAATGCAATAAAATAGTAGCGAGACCAGTGGCGTCTCGTGAATACCTCCAACGGGGCTAACTTCAAAATTTGCAATGGAAAGTGGTATAACTGTTGGAATCGTTCGAAAGGACATTAAATGTCATGCAAATTTTAGAGAACAAACTTTGTCATATCCTTTCCCATTTAGCCGCTAGAGGCGTTGTTGCAGACTTGTATCTGACTACCCGTAGCAGGCCTTTATCTCAGCTAATAATGCACATAGAGCCGTCAAACAAACAATTAAACTACCAAATCGTACGTGTAGAACGCAATAAAAATAGTAGCGACACCAGTGGCGTATCGTGAATATCTCCAACGGGGGTCATCTGCAAAATTTGATATGGAACCAGGGGTTTGGTTATGCCTCCATTGAAACAAGCGCACAATGGGAAAAACGTCGAGAGGAAACACCTTCGCACCATCTTTCACCTAGTAATGCGACCGTGTTGCTGCTAACGAGGAAGAAATATGCCAAGGTGTTTCCTATCAAACAATGTATCACTCGACGTATATTCACTTGAAATTTTTAAGTTGGTCCCCGGGGCCCCATGATGGGAGCCCTGGGGACACCGCAACAACACCATTCCACGTTGCCTATGGCGTTTTCCTTTTTCATTTTTGATTCATCTTTTCCTACTCGACCCTTTCTGATTTATAAATACTGGAAATTTTATCTGATACAGGATCATTTTGGGGGGCCTCTTGAAAATGGTGCCTCATATCAAAAATTGTTTCCTACAAAAAATGTTCAATTTTTCAAGCTCTTTCGAACGAGGTATCAGTCGACCTATTTTCCTGTTTGAAAATTTCACGTATACCCCCTCCCCCAAGAATGGGGGCGGGGAGAAGTTCGTGTTTGACTCATTTTTTAGGCCCCTCTGTATTGTACATTGACTCGTAACAGTTTTCTTATTTGATGTATAGTTCGCAAGATATTGGCTTGTAACACTTATTTTGACTCACCCTGTATATATTCAGGAGAGAACTTTGAAGTTCAAAGTTCTCTCAATAAAAATTTGAATTTTAGAGTTGACTTCCACTTGACAACCAGGCGGTCCAAATATACTAGATTTATAAATTACTATTTCGGTTTGTTGTCCAATAATGTTTCCAAAACAGAAAAAGCAGTTAAATTGTGCTCAATGCTTTACAGTGTAGAGGAACTTATGAAGTGTATTTTGACAGTGAGCAAAATAACCCAGTTTATTCCTAAGCTTTTATTATAACAAATAATACCGGAACAATTCACCTCATACACTATCAACACCCAAACAAGTTTCTTTCGTAGGTTTACTCTACTTTGAGTCATCATCAATTCAAGTAACGCTTTCGCAAATAGTTATTTTTTGTTTGTGCTGCTCAGAGATGTGATGATAGAATTTTTTGGTAGAATGTTTGGCCGTTTTCAAAAATATTGCGTCGTACAACCACACCTCCATATATGCTGTTTTTTTTTCTTCACAACCACACATGCTGCTATAATGTAATATGACTGATACTATAGTGATCGCGAGTAGTCGTGAAGCTTGACCTAGATTTACCAGTTTCACGACCCAACAGAATGTGAGGGCGTATCACGGTCATCAACCTCCACCCATTAAATATTGTGTCAGTGTGATCTCTCGTGCTGTACGGAGAACATCTCCTGAGGGTGGAGAATTGTCGGATTGGCGTTAAGTTTCGTTTTGTTGTTATTGTTGCTTTCTTTATTTTATATTTTTGCTGTTTGTTCGCATTATAGTTCTCTCCGCCAAGTCCTCTAAATTTGGCAACGCTATTCGCGCAGTTCTGCTGTGTGCGTTCGGAAGGCAACTCCACCGAATTCTTCCGATTCATCACACGTGAGGGATATCAGTTCTATGATTCGTGTAGAGCCCAGGCTTTACGAGTTGTCGCGGACACTATAGACCAGCGTTTCCCAACCTTTCTCAACTTGCGGCACACTTCGGGTGTAACTTGAATTCTCGCGGCACATAGATATAATTATTATTATTATTTGCAAATATAAAATACCATGGTATTTTTTTTTCTGTGATTACTGATCATCTTCTCACAAAGATGAAAGCTCGATCACTGGTTTTCCCCTATGCTAATTCATTATGCTTATTTTTTATTCTAATTTTAAAATAGAAAAAAAATTGCAATGAAATATAGGATTCAGATTTTTAAAAATACGCTTCCTTTTTCGAAAACTGTATCCGACTTTTCACTAAGAACGAAAGTCACTAAATAACGAACGAACAAACAAATGTCTTGTACTTTTAACTTTGCTGTTTTAACCAAAACCGGTGCATATTATTGCAATCACACAGCTTGCGATGCGTCGAAGTCAAAACACAGCTGTTGAACAAAGTGTTGTTCTGTCATTCACGTGGGAATGAGTGTTCTACGAACGTTCACTTGACGCGTACCGTACAAGTGCTTCCATTTTTCGGTGTTAGTATGACTCTCAATTGAAGCGTAACATAGCAGCTAACCGGGGAAATGTGTACTAGCCGAAATACTGTCTGCTACACAGTAATAGATGTAGAATAATGTATTACATTTACAGTATTTTTTCCCTATGTCTTGCAATTTGGTTGCTATAGAAGTAATTAATTTTGTTTCGATTTCCTCGCGGCACACCAGCGGTTCATTCGCGGCACATCAGTGTGCCGCGGCACACCTGTTGGGAAACGCTGCTATAGACCATAAAAAAATATTAGGTGGGTGTTGTCGCGGTTTCTATAAACTATTATAAATATTAGGTGGGTATAAGCCATATACTCACGTATATGCCCCATTTATGCCCTTAGCCCTTATAAGATCCACACTTTTTGAGGTAAATATTAGACTTTCAGTCAAGCAGATACTGTTTCATTGCTATTTATCGTAGGATCACAGTCCATACCTCATTCTTTTCAGAATAAAACAACGTTTCAAAGAGTACCACTCGCATCCTCATATCATACACCAGAAACGGGAAATTGGGGAAAATTCATGAAATGTTTCGAAAAAATCCCCTTTGTGAAACCTTTGGGCCCCTCGGGTCCGGGTTGATGTAGAGGTCTCAACAAATCTGATAAATAGTTAGAGGTGTACACAATGCGTATGCAAAATTTCAATATGATATGTTGAAAGCTAAGGGTCGATTTTTTTTTTTTTTTTTTTTGAAAATTGCCTCAAGGAAAAAATTGATGTCACGCCCCCGTCCCCATTTGGCTCCATCAAGTTCACCACCTATTTCGAAAACGCATCTCAGGTGTCTGTAATCCATGTCTGAGTTGACCAATAAAATACCGGATTAAATACCTGTTATACGACCTAAATAAGCGGTTAAAGACAACACTACATTTTGGTACGAAAACGTACCTACAGTGGACCTTGCAAGTGCTAGTGCAGCTTATTATTCATTTACATGTGGGAGAAGTGAAGTAACAAAATTCTAAATCTGTCAAATCAAACTTCGAAGTCTGAAAGCATATAGAAGAGAAAGATAATCATCTGAGAATACCATATTTACAGACTTGTAATTAACCTGTTAAGGTGGATCACTAGGTGCTTTCGGTGCTATGCTAAACGCTGTTTGAACAGTGCGGCCTTGCCAAATAGTGTTTACTGGTGTCAGATAAAAAAGGAAGTAATCATGGAATTCTTCTTGGATACTTACTGGAGAAATCAGTTTTCGACTCTTACCGCAATTGACAGCAAACTTTCGCTTCTCGAACTGCAACGCTAGAATCCAGGAATTGTTATATTGTGACTACCACACCACAATAAATGTACAAATTTGGCAACAATGCATTATGGCGTTGCGCGCAAGTTTCTTATCACAATCTATTTCCTTAAATGTAAATTAATTCTTAAATAAAATGTGAAACATAACACGAAAGACGAACAAACAATATGTCTATTTCGCAATAAGATCCTTGCCTGAAAATATTTTACACATACAAATAAACATTTCATAAAACTGAGTACTTCTAGTGAGATCTAACAGCAAGTGTCATCTTGTGTGCTTATTGTAAAATGAATCAAGTTTCTTTCTCTTATTTGTTACCTTTTTCGATATCAGAATACATAACCTAATGAATCAGTGACTTGTGTTGTAGCCGAAACATGACTTTATCTTATAGTACAGTATTTATAATATGGAACGTTTCATTGCGCAGAAGTTAAGGGAATGAGCTAAAATATGTACTGACTTCCGGGTGGTGATCCATCTTAAAATTTAAAGATTAAATTAATCAGTTAAATATTTTCTTTTAGAATTTAATCAACTAAATTTTAAGAAGTTGTAATCGTTATAAAAGAATCGTGATAATTGAAAAACTAATCGTTATTTTTCTCGAAAACCACGTGAAATGAATATTCTGCAAGAACTTTTTTGAGTGAATATAAATATAAAGGTAACAAAGAAAGTTTTGTCTTTTTTTTTTTTTTTTTTTTTGTGGAGGTCTGTTTTTAATTGGCCCTCACACCGTGAGTTGAATGCGAATGGAGATAAGGCGAAGGTCAGTTGTTGATGTGGGTATATCTAACTACTACCACATTGTGGCAGTTCAGTTACATCGTGAACTTGCGTAAAGACAGAGTGAACATGGGATCTCAACAGAGTGTCATAAGGGAGTGTATGCTGTATGAGTTCAAACTGGGGTCAAATAGCGCTGCAGCGGGGCGGAAGATATGCCAGGCTTTAGGTGAGGGTATCGTGACTACGCCGACAAGGCAGCGCTGGTTTACAAGTTTAAGGACGACAACGAAACACTTGCAGACGCGTCACGTGCTGGAAGACCAACACATGTACAAAATGAAGATCTTCAGGCAGTAATAGGCAAACAGTGGCCAGACCTATGAGGAACTGGGACTACAGTTCAGTGTGCGTGGAGAAACCATTCGTGAGTACCACCTTTAACTTGGAAAGCACTACAAGTTGGATCGATGGGTCCCACATGATTTGACTCCGGGCCAGAAGGCAGCACGAGCAGGCATCTGAGTTTCTTTGCTGTCTCGTTCGAGGAAGTAGCCATTTTTGAACAGGGTGTTGGCATGTGATGAGAAATAAGTACTGTACGAAGCTTCACGGCGCAGTCATCATTAGTTATCATCCCATGTATTGGTTCCAAAACGGCCTAAACCAGTACTGCACCAGAAGAAGGCCCTCTTGTATGGACTGTTCGCGACATCGAGCATCGGAAACTGCTATGAACTGGTCAGAGCATCAATGAAACTGCATACTGTCAGCAGTTAAGCCGTGTTCAAGAAAAACTCAAAACTCTGGAATCAGCACTTCTGAATCGCAAAGAGGTCCTGCTGTTACAGGACAGCGCTAAGCCCCACGTGGCTAGAATGACCCGGGACACTATTTTACGTCTTGGATGGGAAATGCTATTGCATCCGACATGATCCCCGGACATTGCACCGTCCGATTATCACCTGTTCCATTTCTTGGACAATCACTTTGGAGGACACCAGTTCAAATCCCTAGTAGAGGTGCAAAATGCACTTGATACATTCTTCGCTTTACGGCCTACCAAATTCTACCAGGATGGAATCCATGGCCTTCCAGAACGTTGAAAGAAGGCCGTTGATGCTGACGGAACTATTTTTGATTTTCCAGGTACGTCTTAGGTGACATATCGATGTTCGAAGTTGGTGGATGAAAAAGCGGCAGAATTTTCTTGGTTATCTTTATACAAGAGTTGATTTGAGTTGATTTTGAGTTTATCATCCCTTTCAGCAGCGAGGCTATATGAGACGTAGACCTACTGATTATCCCCTTATTTTGAACAAAATTCACTTATTAACGTAGCCCATTTTCGTTTCACTTCGGGTCTATCCACTATTAATGCTATTGAGACAGTTGTGAACAAAATATTGAGTCCGGCTCGTATACATGCACTAGTCTAATTGATTTAAGTAAAGCTTTTGACACGGTAGTACACGATATCTTACTTAAAAAATTTCAGTTCTATGAAATAAACGATATTGAACTATCTCTTCTTGCTACTTACCTCACTAAGAGGCTGCAAATAGTAAAGTTTAACAACATGATATCTGATGAGCCAGAATTTTTGACTGGTGTTCCGTAGGGCTCAGTACAAGGGCCGTTTTTATTGTTAGTGTATATGAATGACTTATCAAATTGCCTACCGTGCAAATCAATAATCTATGCTGATGACTACTTTTATTACAGATGATCATAACATACTTAATGTAAAAATTAAAAATAAAGAAATGTTAAATGCTTCCTCTCTATGGTTCCAAATAAATAGCTTGGTACCGGTATTAAATACAACAAAACACAGAAACTCATTTCTTTTACCTAAATAAACCACCTTGTATTTTGAATTACCATAGCTATGTAACGTTGCTAGGCATATATTTAGATACAAAATTAAACTGGACAATGCACACTCAGAAACTATGCACAAAAAAGAAAAAAAAAACTTGCTTGTTATGTAAATACTGTGGAAATTTAAAAAGTCTGTAGGTGAAGAAATTCAGTACATTATTTCAGTACATTAAGATCTTTTTATTCACATTTACTGTATGGTAATTTACTACGGGAAAACTCTGCAGGCAGGGACGTACGGAGGGGGGGGACACGGGGGTCCGGACCCCCCCGAAATTTCGACTTTTTAAAAATTTAGCCTAATTTTAGGGGCAATTTTAGCAATTTTAATATAAAATAGCTTCATATTTAGTTTGGACCCCCCCGAAATAAATTCCTGGGTACGCTACTGTCTGCAGGTGTAAAGGACGTATTTAAGTGACGAAATAAGGCATTACGTTGTATGAAAGGAGTACCTGATATTGAGTCCTGTAGGAATATTTTCAACGAATACCGAATTACGACAGTGCCCTCAGTAAATGTTCATTGTAGTTTAATGCATATTAAAGGAAACCAGACTAGTTTTAATTTGCAATGGTCATCGTACAAGATACAAAGAGAATTTAGGAACGTACAGTGGAGTATTTAGTCTTGAAACCCGGACAAAAATATTTACCATTTCGTATCATAAAATAATCGATTAAATTAAATTAATTTATATTTACCTACAGTTTTAAAGATAAATTATAGCCAAAGCTTGGTCCTGCAGTTTTGAACAGTCAGGAAAATCAGGGAAATTAAATTATTTTGTGTATTAATTATTTTTTATTGTTTTAAACTGTCTATGATAAATACTTTGAACCATTCTAAGAGAAAATTCTTGCTATTTTGTTATTAATTAATATTTGCTACATCAAGTAATGGATAAACAAGTAACAAACATGAAATAGAAACAGCAATGCACTTTTTTAAAGATATACTGTACAGAGTGTGGCCAAAAGTCTGGACCGGGCTAAATATTTAAGAAACTGTAAATTCAGTCGATCCGAAGTGAATGGGATCAATGTTGGTGGTATGGAGAAACATTATGACGTCGTTAAGGTTGTCGTCCGCCATCTTGGTGGCAACCATATTAAAATCAAGTTGTTTATTTTAAATGGCAATATGGTCATGTGAGATATTAAACAATATCCTCGTTCGACGAGAAATCCAACAGCAAAGTAATTTTTCCAAAATCTGCAACGGCTTTGAAATTGTAAATGAATTTAGAATAGGTTATGTTATTTTTTATACTTGAATGTTGTTATGTGTGGAGCATTGTATGGACGGAAACTGACTGTCTCTATTTTTTCTTGTAGGTAGGATGGGATGTTAACTCGGGAGGAAAGAATCGAAATTATCCTTTTAGCTGGAAGACGCGATTAGGATGTAGTTCATTGGAGACGACTACTATTATTGCTAAACTGCGTCCCCTAAATCGAAAATGTTTGTTTCTAGCCTCAGCTGCCCCTCTCAGAGTTGATAAATAGGCAAAATAGCATGTTTTAAGATTGCTAGGCCATGAATAAAAACTTTATGTAAGGCTGGAGTCATCGGGTACCAATCATATAGTTTCACATAAAGTTTTGTAGTGGCAGTATCGAAGTTCTGAAATTTCTTCTCGTCTATTTCATGACCACTAGAAATTGCCTACAGAATAATCTTGAATTTTTTTTGTCAAGTTTAAATCCACACCAGTTATTCGGGCAGCAGTTTCATGGTCAACAAGAAACCTCCTTGAAGTGTTCTCATCATTAGTATTGTCATGGTCTTGCTTAGGGACGTCTACTAACAAACCCATCTCTTCTCTGAAAGTGGTTTGAATTTCTTTTCTTCTTTAACTATGCTTTTCTCTTCTTCTCATCTCCCTTGCCATTGTTTAGTAGGGATTTTGTAGGCTAAGTGTAATATTGATTCGAAAAACCTGAACCTTGTATGAAGGACAGACAATCCACACAAGAACAGATAAATTTCATACTTCATAATTCATAGTGCAGTTTATGAACTTAAAAGTTTCAGTAAATGTCATTTATTGCATGGAACCCTACTTGAATAACTTAATTCCACTTTTCTGTATAAACTCGGTCACTAAAGATTGAACTAATAGGTTTATGTCAGGGAACTGCTATAAGGCCTTCTGAACTCACGTAAGAAACAAATTAGATATAATTTATATTTTTATCTTAATGGGGCAATTTCGGGCAAAATTTTATTCTTGGATTAAGTTAACAAAAGATTGAACTTTTAAATGCAAAAGGAATCATTGATCAACTAGATTCAGAACATAAACAAAAACTCTTCTTAACTTGAAAACTTTATAATTTTTTTGCAAAAAGCTCTTGACATTTCATTACATATTTAACCACCAAGACTTAGAGCAAAAGTGATAACATATCATACAATTAAAACTTCTAGAAATGTCCCTTAAAACAATACAGTTTTTGTTGCTAATGACCTTCGCGCGACCACGCTAATTTAAATTCGCATGGCCAGAAAAATTGAGTGACTTCATCAATTATTATTTACGTTCATTTCATATTTAAATAATGGAATTTATGTTTAAGAACAAGAAATAAACTTTATTTGATGCATTTTTCTAATTTTATTTTTTTTCGATTTTTGTCCGGGTTTTAGAGTCAAATACTTCACTGTGCGCCGCCTGTCAGGTTTATGCAAGACGCTGCAAAACTTTAAACATAATGGAATGAAACTGTACAATTTGTTACCTGTATATGTACGGAATTTGGAAAACAAGCAGTTTGCCAAGCACATTAATAATATGTTAATAGGTAATTGTATATATAATATTATGGAATTTGAGGAATGCATTTGTAATTTATAAAATGTAGATGTCAATCAGTAAAAAAAAAAAAAAAAAAAAAAAAAGTAAAGTTTTGTGGACGACATACATTCTTAAAGGAATCAAAACGTACTAGTAGAACTCAACTGAACCTACCTAACGTACTACAACTATTGCTACTGCTACTACGGAACTTCGAACCAATTTGAGAGATGTAATAATGGGTTTAACTCTATAATATGGTAATAATGTGTTTTGCATTTTGCTGTGAGGTATAAATTGCAAATTATATCACTTAAGAGTAATAGTTTAACTGTTGGCTAGTAATAGTTTTAATTAGTTATTATCTGTCAGTTAGTAATAGAGGAAGAGTAATAGTTTCTATTACTTATCAATATTTTTTACAATTTATATATTATTCTTGACGAAGTCTATTGTAACTATGTTGTCTAATGACTAATAAAGTATCTATTCTATTCTATTCTATTCTATTCTAGTATAACTCCCAAATCGGAGTCCTACACTTTCCGTAATTCTTTCTAAGGTTTCGTGGCTCAATAAGTGATTTCTTAAAGTATTCTCATCGGGTTTGACTTTCTTGAGACTTTTTCGAGATGCTATTTGAAAGTTAGAGGTGGTTTGTATTATTAAATGGACACATAGTACGGTATTACATTCTTGTAAATTTCGTCTTCAAAAAGCTGATTGCTTAAAGGCAATTCACAATAGAGGTTGTAGGATGTTTTTCTTTTTTCTTTTTTTTTCTTTTTTTTTTTTTTTACTTGAAAATTTTAGGGTGGCGAGCACCAACCAAGAGAAAGTGAAACTAAAGTAGTAAGTTACTAAGAGAGAAGGAAATCGGCGACTTCCAGTAGAGAGTACTGAACTAAAGGAGTAAATTACTACAGGAGTAAATTTTTCATTTACTCCCGTAGTAAATTTATTTACTCCATAACTGCTGGAGAGCACCATCAAAGAGTACGCTACTACATTAGTAACTTAAGGAGGAAAAATAAGGCAAAAATTTACTCCTAAGCAGTAGTAGGAGTAAAGTTAGAGAGTAAGATGTGTTCTTTATGGATTATCTGGACTAGGAAGAATATATGAAGATATAGGAAGAAGTAGGCAACCCAAGAATGAGGATTTTAATGGATAGAATAAACCCATTTGCGATGTATAGCGACCATGATTTCAAAGAGCGGTTTGGTTTCGTAAGCAATCTTTTGAGTCGCTGCTTGGTATGCTGGAGCCATTACTGCATCATAATTCAGACAGAAACCGTGTTTTGTCTCCTACGCTGCAACTTCTTTGTGGATTGCGAATCTTTCACACTGGTACTTATCAAATCGTAGCAGGGGATCTCATTAACATCCATCGTACTACTGCTGGAAAAGCTTTTAATGGTGTGATAAAAATTTTAATTGGCTTAAAGCCACTGTATGTATCCATGCCACAGAACAATATATATATATCAAGAAACAAAAGGAAATTTAAGGAATTGATGGATTCCCAAATGTCATAGGGCCATAGATTATGTACACTCATGTCCAAAATTATTGTCGCATGTCTATAAATATGTTATTCTAAAATATAATTTGATAACGAATTCACTCGGTATTTCTTACGATGTTCGTATGTGTATAATCGTAAATAAGAACAATAAAACGAAAATAAAATTTTCTTGTCCACTTACCAACATTTTATTTTACTCATTATAATTTTCGTATTTATATTTTTTTTTCCTATGAAATTACCACAAATATACATTTCCCGATTATACACGTACTATCAGTATTAAAAGTACCCTGCAAAATCATTATCAAATTATATTCTTACAAGAATACAGTTATAGATATGCGACAATAATTTTGGACATGAGTGTACAGTACATATACCCATACTTTGTCCTTCTGGAGCAAGCAGAGCTATACAGAAAATCAAGAATTTCTTTTCTAGTAGTACAGAAATCATTTCTGATGCCAATATGAAGATTTTGAACTTGGTAAGCCGTGGCTGGGTTTCACGTATGATGCATGCATTTGGGACATTGGTAATCTTATAGTTCTGTAGAATTTGAAAATGGACAGTATGATGGGTTGCTTGTTGGAGATAGCGGATATGCTCTCTCCAAATATCTTATGTCTCCTGAGTTTCGACCTCAGACAGGAACCGAAGAGCGTTACAATAGAGCTCATATTGCTACAAGATGTATAATAGAACGTTCATTCGGTGTTTGCAAGAAACATTTCCAAATTTTCACTAAAACAATGCGATATGAAAAAAAAAAAAAAAAAATAACTAATGTGGAAATGTTACTGTGGCTGCTCCAGATCTGCACAACTTTGGAATAGAAGTTGGATATGTGTTTCACCCTGATGCTGTGCATGTAAATGACATCGACCAATATGCATTTCAGCCAGAAGCAGATGCTGCAGGGCAAGCTGTCAGGTCTATTATACTTAATTATTTTAATTAATGTGGTCTAATTTGCTAAAAGAATAAGAAGTTATTGTAAAGACTTTTCCCTCTTAAATGAATATAAGACACTGGATCGTCACTACTGGAGTGAAATGTGACCCATTTTATTTATGTATAATTTTATAGTTATGGTTCTCTATTTTCTTTTTCTTTTCTTTTCTTTTCTTTTTTCTTTTTCTTTTCTTTCTTTTTTTTTTGCAAATAGGGGATTAACATTTTCATTTTATTTCTTACTTCAGCACGCAAAGTTATACAATAAAGATGTTTTGATTATTTCAAAGAAAAACAAGATGTCTACTGTTATAATTTTGTTAATACAAATAAATATTAGTATGTGGTAACTAGAAAAATTAAATGTACTGATGCTGAAATAATAAACACAAACATTACGTCATGTGTAAAACAAGACCATATTGGAAAAAATATCAATCAAATAAAATATATTTCGTACATATAAAACATATTCATATTCATTTACAAAAACATAAATTTCTCGAGCACATTGCCTGAAGAACCGGAACCTAAAATTTGCTGTATTTCGTTGTTGAACTTATTCATAACTTCCATTTTAAGGTTGTTTTCTATGATTTCTTTCTGTCTTTTTAATTAACAACATTTTTGCATTATATTCCTCTCGTATTAAACGCATTTTCAACGAAAGAAGCTCGTCTACTTTTCCCAACAACTTCCTGTTCTTCATTACAAGAGCATGTTCTCTGCCTTTTTTCATGGGCGCATCTTTTAATAAGCTTCAGCTCCAGATAGCAAACGAAATACACGTACCAGTAGTGTGTAGAAATGGCTTACTTCTTTAGTAAAAAGGCGTTACTACTTTAGTTACAACTAAAGAAATAAATATAAATTGAGCTCTCCAACAGTTACTAAAAGAGTATATTACTATGGAAGTAACTTACTAAAGTAGTCCAGACTAAAGAAGTAGGAGTTACTAAAAGAGTAATTTATACTAGTTTGGTGCTCGCCACCCTTGTATTTGTATTAAAATTAGATCTATTTTTCGTATATGTAAACCAATGATATTCTCATATTTGTTAAATTTTCTCGTGAGATAATAGTAAGAATGCTTCCGCAGAACTGCTGTAGTTGGCAGCTCTGTACCCTCAAACAGGCTTGACAGCTACCGACATCTCTTAGCAACGGAGGAAACTACGTCAATTGTCCCACGGCCGACTCGATGTGTTCTTGTCCCTTCCTCTAAGAACAGCAAGGGAAGAGAACATCGAATTGGCCGTGATTGTCCACTCCATAGTTCTCCTTTCTAATGAAATAAAAAAAAAAAAAAATGTGTCGTATAGTTTTGCGAAACGTTTTGATTACCATTTCTACCAATAAAATATTCTAGATTATGTAACAGTACAAGTGTTTACATTTCTTCTTAAATTATGCTTTATTCTACATAACGCTTAGATCCTAGTGCATTCGTTGAAATGGTAGCAAGTTTAAATTCGGTGAAAATTTATTTGTGCAACACAGAGCTTAAACTCGGATAGCAATTTAACAAGAAAATTAAATTTCAATTTACGACTATTAAAAAGTTCACAAACTTTAAACCATTTTCCACTTTCACCTCATACAAATCTAGTAAACTCTCACATGTAAGGTAACCTACAATTCCAACTATATATACAAGGCAGAAGATCGCTGCTATCGTACTCGCTTCGGCGGTACATATACTAAAATTGGAACGATACAGAGAAGATTAGCATGGCCCCTGCGCAAGGATGACACGCAAAATCGTGAAGCGTTCCACATTTTTTTCACAATCTTCCGAAGTATTGCATTGCCAAAAAAAAAAAAAAAAAAAAAAAAACTATTGAGCTGACTTTTCAAAGTATCTTAGAATATCATGAGGGGATACGATAAAATTAACACCGTTTGAGTTCTAAAAATATCTCAGATACTCAATGAATAACACGATATACATTTTTTTAATTTAAAATCCTGCGTTGTGCCCTTTAAAGCTAAAGGAAACGAATGAGTATGAAATATTGCATTGGATCAGCGCCATAACTTGTGGGGGGCAAGAGGGGCATCTGTTCCCCCCCTAGAGAAGCTCCCCGCTGTTCGAGGGTACCATTTTCTTATTCCATAGACGATACGAAATTAAATTATAAATGAAGCATCAAACAGACTCACTACATTACATAAATAAAACATGACACAAAAAGTAAATAAAACAAACATGAGCCGTGGGCCCATTTCAGTAAAAATGTATGTCTACTATTAGGGGCCCTAGAAGTAATATTTATTCGTACGGCTTTGAGATTTGCCAATATTGTCCCCTTAATTAATTTGTCTGGTATGGAACGAGCCCAGGAGCGTAACTAACGGCCCCGCATACCTTGGAGTGCGGGAGGGCCCACTGGTTCCGGGAAGCTCATAAAGAAGCAAAGAGAGGGTCCAAGAATTAGAAAAACAATTTTTTCTAGGGGGCCCAAATACGCGTATTAATGCTTGCCCCCCAGAAAAAAAATACAAGTTACGGCGCTGCATTGGATTGATTTTAGTTTAGCATCCTTTTTAGCAGCTAGGCTATAAATGAAACTTAGTGGATTAATAATAATGAGACTTAGTGGATTATAATAGGCTTAGTGGGTTTTCAGCTTAACGTGGATCCTAAGAACATGAACTCCTGCTAGAAATGTCATTATGAAAGAGTTCGTGGAATGGGAATGTGTAAGGAAACGGAGATCCTTAAGTAAAACTACAAACGCTCTAGGGGGGGGGGGGAGTTCGCTGCTTCCTCAGATAATCAACAAGAAAACCTTTTTTTTTCTTTCTTTTTAATATACTTTGATAACTAATAGAAATAGAAATAATTTTGAACACAAAGACATCTATATTCACCTGCAATGCTTACATAACTTGTAACAGCCAAAAATAAGACACGAAATAAGTATTTATGACATTTCTGGTCATGAACTGCACATCCAATTTTTTGGTCTGGAAGAAAAACTAGTCTCTACGTGGCTCACTTTCTATGCTTTTACGTCTTCATTGTTTTGAAGTTATTAACTAATTTTAAAAGAATGTTGAGGAAGAAACAGGATCGCTTTTCCATTTAGGCACGTGCCTAGGGCGCGAAAGATTTGGGGGCGCAAAAAATCGGAGGGCGAAAAAGAGAAAAAAATAAAATACACTATTGTGGAAAACGTCATTTCCGTTCCGGTTGCGCTACCTGTTAGAAACAAAAGTAGATCTCGGTGGCTCAAATGTAAATGTGATATGTATAATTTAACTTTTAATTGAAAATAGAAATTTATAGAGGTGGTGGATAATGGAAAAACTCTCCCAGGATCAAAAACAAAGAAAGGAAAAAGAGTAAGAGAGTTAAGGGAAAATCTCTCCCGAACCAAAATGGCAAGGTAATTACTGAAGGAAAGGAGTGCTGTGGAAGTAGTGGGGGGCGTAACAATTTGAAGTGCCCAGGGCGCTGGACAGGTTAAAAACGGCCCTGGGAGGAGAGATGTTACTGAAGAGTCTTAATATAGGGTCCTTAGTGAATAAAGGGACATTAATATCCAAACAAATCAACCAGCGTACGAATCTGCCATTAGTTAAGTTCAGCTCAAAATGAGTGACACTATTTGCAGACAGATGCAAAATTCTGACCAGAGTGAGATATGCACTTGATATGCTTTATATATATATATATATATATATATATATATATATATATATATATATATATATATATATATATATATATATATATATCTTCTATATACTGTGACGACTGTGCTATTCAGATGCTTAAAACTTCAAATTGTATCACTTTCAAGCATAAGTGAGAAAGTTTTATAACAGCTTAAAAAAACTACAAGATTTAGCATATTAGATAACATCTCTTGCTCTTTACTGGTAGCGATAAAATTTAAATTTTTATTGATTGGACTCCCCTCAAGAGTCGAAACTGGTGTTGCTTACTAATGCATTAGTTTTCTTTTCGCAGTGCAATTACACTCATATTTATGACATAAATTGATCTTTATCAGGAAAGTAAATATTAAAATTAACTTCATACAACATACAGAATTGTATAATAGGCCTATTTTTTTTTTTTTTTTTTTTTTAAAGTATCACTATAGACCCATGAGACGACGTAACTGTCTGCAGGCAATCGAAGAAAAAGATAAAGGAAAGAAAAGAGAAAGAGAAAAAGAAATAAGTGATCACACAGTTGATTTTTCTGCTCATTCTATTATTAATAATTTACGAAGAGATTTCTCTTGACGCAGTTTATAACTAATAACTAAGGCAATTTAAAGCACTTTTAATTCACTGAATTTACCTTAGTTTATTGAAATTCTACCTGTAATATATTGATGTTAGCATCATAGTCCCGTAAAATTAGGTTTTGATTTAGACATTTTGAAAAACAAGTTGGAATTTTTTGGATATATTCGAAAATATGCTCTAATTAATATATTAGACGTCCCAATGAATCATGTTTTAGGAATAGACACTATCTTGCTTGAAGAAGACGAAAAAACACCATCTTGGATTTTTGCGTTTTATAGTTGAGCTTATCAAACAACAGTCCGAGCAAGTTTTTTCTTATTTTATAAGCAAATTTTCAAATTAATATTTTTTAAGCCAAATTAACGAATTGGAAGATTAAATGAAAATATAGGATTTAACTTCTAAAAGTCACTTTAATTGAATTGAACGTTAATCATGCGGGTCGAAGAAAAAAAGAGAATTCATTATACATCAGTTTGTGTTGTACGATAGAGACCAGATCGTTAAGAATTATCGTCATTTTATAATGGTGTTCAAATTATCTCAGACTTCAACGTCTACTGCTTCCTCGTAGCCAACATCGTCACAAAATTGTCCTCGATTATGGCGTCTATGGTTGCCGCAGTATCTATAATAAACCTCGAAAGAAGTTTATTCACAGGAAATGAGTAGTACAGAGTAGGCAATTAATTGTAAATATGTTGATCACTCCATTGTGGACTTCATGTTTTGAAGAGGACGTCAGGAGAACTGTTTGCTACTTTCCAATTTTTGACAAAATTGAAGAGAGAACGTTTTGCATTCCCAGAGAGTTCGCGGTTGCAATTTCTGGATAATCTGAAGTTTATATGGAACCTTAGCTCACACTTCATTATACTATGCACTCTTCACTCCCACAGCCACTGTCACCCCTTCACTATCTGGTGTCGACTGATCATTGTCGATTTCTTCCTATGGTAATGGCAGTTTGTATGTTCTCCTGTGCACATGCACTGCAAGTCTTTCTGTTTGTTTCTACTTGAAGGTTGAACCCATTGTGTAAAGAAAGCACACTATGCTTTCTTTACACTATGGTTCAACCTGTTTCTTCGAATCTGCGTACCCAACTTGCTACTGCATGCGCAGATGGAACTTGTGCATGCTATTGCAGCAAACATACTCGACGTACATCACAAATACTGTTATTACTCTTAAATCCATTTGAAGAGTGTATCTCGATATGCACCACTTCACTGCTCCATGAAAACTGAATAGCATGACACCTACTTCATGTTTTGTACGTCATGCAGTGCCACATTAGCTGCAGTATTGCCATGTTATGTTCTAAAAAGAATCCATATTTTGGGGACTCTTTTACAATAATGATTGACATTGTCTGATATAAGGAAATACTAAATAATAATAATAATAATAATAATAATAATAATAATAATAATAATAATAATAATAATAATAATAATAATAATTGAAAATGACTAAAGTGCGAATGGGTTATATAATGATGATTCAAATTGGTTGGTTCAAGGAGAGGCTTACAAACGGTAGGTGAAATTGTTTAATGCGAGGATAGCTTACACAATGATGATTGAAGCTGACTGTTGCGAGAATAGGTTATAGAATGATAATGGAAAGTAATTGATGCAAGGATATGTTACAGCAAGATAGTTGAAATAGACTGATATGATGGTAGATTATACATGATGGGTGAAACTGACTGATGTCAGAGAATATTATACAATGACTGTTGAAACTGACTAACACGAAGATATGTTATATAGTGATTGTTTAAATTAACTGATCTGAGGACATGTTATACAATGATAATTTAAATTGATTATGTTTTAAACGTTAAGCACAAGACGAATATTTTGGGACATATCCTTAACGGATACGAATAATTGAATTTTTTATTCATGAAGCTTGTTATCAATGCCATATGTCATTGTACATGATTTTAATACTTTCAGATTTTTTACTTATTTTTGTTGAACGAATCAGAAAGTGAATACATAATTCGCTTTATCATACTCAGCTAAATTATTTACAAGGCTGAGTATTATTTACAAAACAGTAATATATGATAATATGTATTAATGTAAGTACATATAATGAGGTTCTGAAGCATTATTTATTGTTTAAGACGGAGTAAAAGAAAAGTAAAACTTTTAATGTTATCTTGATATATTTAAAATATAAAAGTTTGATACATAGTGATACAATGAGATAAATTAAGTGAAAATCATTTTTGAAATATACAGTATTTACATATATACATATTAAGAGAAGTATATTTCTCAGTTTTAAATCACAAATGTGCTCATGGGAGTTCATGATAATGCTTCCCTTTTATATTGTAGAATCCTACAAAAATGTTCATTGAATAACACAATGTCAAATAAATAAAATACTTTGCTTTCTCAAATGCTTCGCTATAAGAGTTTCACATCCTTAATTCATTTACCTGTGCATACTTGTGTTTGAAATAAACATATAAAGAAACACATAAATTAAATAAGAAGAAATAAATATATAAACATTCGAAAACATTTTATAAATACTTCTGAAATAAAATAGATATAATATATACACAATTATATTACATATCTTTAGATTACATATATTTAGATTACATATCTTTTAAACGATAACAGGCACATACAAAATTTTGAGTTGACAAAATTTATTTTTGCCTTACAACGATAGAATGTAAATTTATATATTAAAATGTTCTTCCAAAATTGTTTCTATTACGTGGAAATCTATTCAAAAAATAATTCATTACCTTTAGTTTTCATTTTTCATACATCTACCAAAAACATGCCTACAAAGCAAATAGCTTTGCCGTTTTCAATTTCTTATTTTAGAGTAAAAATATTCTTTCATTTCTAATCATGTCTTTTGCACCAAATTTGAACTAGTAATCTTTGAGCGTACTGTAAAATTGCACTTGCATAAGTTTGTTTCTTAATTTTTACGAGTAAAAGTTGTTTGAATTTGATCACCTTATAGGTGAAGTATTCATGATTAAAGTTGAATTATAATCATATTAGTATCTTGATCCGCAGTAATTACTTAGGTACATAAATAGTTGAAAACTTTCATCAATCATGACATGTGAGGTTTATACTCCAGTTCTATTTATCGTTTGTAAATACTATCATGATCGTATGACATTTATCTTGAACAACTTGCTTTTAACGAATTCTATTGATACAATATGACACAGGTTTATAAGATAAATCCAATAAACTTGTGACCATGATTTTTATATGAGTGACGTCGGAAAACTACCAACCAATCATACAGAGCTATTTTCATTTAGCGAGAAGTTATAATGTATATTCTTTGGTTCCTCTTAGTCCTAAATGATAATAAAACTATATATTTATATTAATCTATTCGTGGTTTTCATTATAAGTATTGCGAAAGAAAATTCTTTGAACAGAAAAAGAAAACTATATAATATTTATTTTACTGCTTTGCATGTAGAAGACATGCGGCAGAAAGTAAAGGAACTTTGATGTTATTTATTTTGATTTTTTCTCTCTTAGCCTTTCCTCAACTATCAAAACATAATGTACAAATTGCTTTTAACCCCTACAAAATGATTCTACTTGTTTCGTCACAACACTAGCAAAACAGAATCCAGTCAGCCATCTTCCCTACTTTATAGAGTATAACCTACACAGATAAATTGAAGCCATGAGAAAGTCATACCATTGCCTTTATCATCGTTTATGCTTACATTCAATACTGTATTGTTTCTTTAAGTATATATGAGTGCAGTATTAGATAATTTCTATACAGTCATTGTCATTTTTTAAATTTAAGTTAATATGATGTGATTAATTATAGGTAGTTATTATTATAAACCCGTATATAAAGGCCAAAGTCTAGTTTATATTTACAACACATAAGATAGACTATATTCGCATATAATATACATGACATAAACTATTTATCATTAGCTCATATAATGCAATCATAGGTTTCTTAATATTTATAAAAGAGATTGTGCCAAAATATTTATGATATTATACAAGTTGACACACTTGTGCATTTAGCTCTGCCATAAATAATACGAGAACTTTCAGTTCTCGTATTGAAGATCTTTCAAATCTAGTACATGATAACAATATGTAATTACAATTTGAATTATATTGAAAATAGTCTAGTAAAATCTTCTCTCTATTTGTAATCTTTTTATACAACTCTGAGGTAGATACTAAAGAAATAGAAGGACTGACCAGAAAATCACAAAACTCAAGTCCTAGCTTCTACTTCCTTGACAGACTGTGGAGAAAAGAAGCACTTCGGACTATGGACTTCAAAATAATTATCGATTTACAAAGTACTACGTGATATTACGGATTGCACATGAAGCAAAAGCTTCTTTTTAAAGGATTCATCCTCCTCCAGTACAGTGAATTGCCGGATCTATGAATATAGAACCCGCTGAAAGAGAAAATCTAATTATTGTTGCAAAGAAGCTATTTCAAAATATTACGTTAGCAAATGGATGTTCTTTTCTCTGACACTCTCCTTTCTATCTTGTGGGATGTGATATCGTTATTAGAAGAGTTCTCATTCCCTTCAGATGTTGCTGTCGAAGAGATACATGGGCATAATTTTACATTTCGCAAATTTTCTTGTATCTCATCTAACGATTTACCCTCAGTTTCTGGCATCACTGCGAGTAAGAACACTGTTCCCAATGCCAAAGCAATGGCGTATAACCAAAGAAGTCCGTAAACGTTAAGTCCATTATTCATGTAAATGTAAGTTTTTAGAACAATGGCCCCTATTATATTTTGCACTGAAGTAATCAATCCATTTGCAAATCCTCGAACTTTATAGGGGTATAATTCAGAAAGTAGCATATACGGTATATTTCCAAATCCAGCATTTGAAACTAACGCAAATAAATTCAGAATTATAAATTGCACATAATGTAAGTCATGACTTGTTGTTTCAGTTAAGCACGTACAAATACCTGCTACTAACATGCAAATGGCACTTGCAAATGTTGAAATAATTGACAAAGGTCTTTTACCGGCTCGATGTACAAAGACATCACAAATAATGGCTCCAATCAAAGATACTAACCCAAAAATCATTGTAGCCAAGTATTCATCAATCAAACTACCAACATTGTTGAAGAACATAACTGTGAAAGCTCTAAATGTTGTTAATCCAGAAGCATGGTAAATGATGAAATACGTAAAATGAAACAAAAAGGCTCGTAGAGTTGTAGCGTGTAGGAATTCTCTGACAATCTCCTTCCAAGATACTTTGTTATCTACATTCTGGTGCTTCATTGAATCGACGAGCTGAGTAAATTCTTCAGAAACATCAAATGGTGTCACCCAACCTCGTAGCCAACATAAGGACTTCTCGGCATCGTTAATGCGTCCTTGAGCCAACAGCCATGATGGACTTTCCGGTATGAAAAACATGGCGACTATACCAATAGATGGAAATATTAGCGCAATTAAGGACGATGTTCTCCAATCTAAATTCATACCAATAAGATAAATAATGAAAGTACCCATAGCGACGAACATACCCACTGATCCAACGATGGTCCCTCTCAAATGAGATTGACTTACTTCACCAAAATAAGTTATGCTTGAGAATGAAGCTACGCCATTAGAGATGCCTTGAAGAGTTACACCAATAAGCATCATCATAGGTGATGTAGCCCAGTAGAACATAATCCAAGACACGATGTAAGGTACAGTATTTATTATCATTGTCTTCTTTCGTCCTAAGAAGTCAATGAGTATCATAAACAAAATGCATCCTACAGGTGCTGCAAGCAGGGTTATGCTTCCTGAAAGAAAGCAAGATAAAAAAGAATTAAGTGTTGTTCTTCTAAGTATAAAATTTTTGATCTAAAAACAGTCTTAAATTCGTTCTATAATAATAGTAGTAAAATGTTAGGGTTAACTTTTGGTATTTACAGAATTTACATATTTTATGTAACTATTAAAAGACATTAATGTCACTAAGATCTTAGATTTGAATAAAATTACAATGTTAAATTTACCAAGTCTGATTGCAATAGGCAACACATATAACAAATACTGAATCAAAGTATATGCCTTTAAAAGCTTCAGAATTATACTTAATTAATAATAATAGTTTCTTTAAAATGCTTGTCAGGATAATGACAAAATTCACTTGGCTATACCAGTCTGATATACAAATAGAAACTTGTCATTTTACGACTATCATAGAAGAAAATTAGCAGGATTTCCAGTCAGAAGAAGGGTCTTTCAGAATTCTAACTCTGAATAAATAAATCACAATTAATAGCAGAGTATATAAGACTTGCATTTAAGAATCTTTTTTTCTTTAACGTTGACGTTATAGAACTTGATGTTGAAGTGAATGAAAGAGCAAATATTTGACTATTGTTAAATCAGAAGTTCAGGACATAGTGACAATTGTTAAATATAGAGTACAGTCTTCAGGCATATCTAATGAGAGTTTTGAACTTAGCTGAGCTTACACTGTCTTTGAACTTAGCTGAGCACTAACTTAGCTTCTGAGCTTACACTGTCAACCCAGACTAAATGCGAAATTAATTTTCTTTAGCAAGCATATTTTTTTATCAGGCCATATTTAATACTACAACATCGGCACTAATCCACAACTTTTTTCTCTCTGAGGGAAAATATACTTGAATTCAACATTGGTATTATAGATATTGGAAAAATATAAACTGATTAGTACTAATTAATAAAACGTTTTATGGAATTAATTAATAGGTCACCTCTTCGTTATATGGAGAAACTTAACTACTGGTTGGCTGATAAGTTTGCCAGGAACTGATTGAGAGAAAGGAATCTATAATTGGGAGCATGATCATCTAATCTCATCTCCATGAGCTTTAGCATAATATAGAAATTTGAAATCTGACATGTATACTGTAAAAAATTCATAATCATCTCTGGAAGAGAATAATTACCACGATGGCTATTCTGGACTCACACATTGGAAGAGTATTGAAAGAAGCATAGTAGAAAGTTTGAAGAAATTTGTCGTGGAAGGTGAACGACCTACATGTTTTCATTAAATTTATTTACCATTCACTAATTCGCTCATTGGATATATACTTTAGTGCTATTTATAAAAATTCTGAAGGAAAGCATCTTCATATTGTCCTAAACCAGAGTATTTTAAACTGGGATTGCAGAATATGTGCAGGGGTTCGCTACTCGTAGATAAAAATAAATTAATATTTATGCGAGTCACCGACTGGATAACATGATAAAGGTGAAGGGGATCATAGCTACAATAGATTGCAAAATTCTGGTTTCAATAAACTATTTTATTCTGGTTTCAATAAACTATTCAATAAACTATTTTAAAAAGTCATGGATATTCTTTTTCAAAACTTTATTCTAAACTGGTATTTGCTTTTAAAGTGGTTGAAAGTAGGATGAAGATAAGCCACAATAACTTAACAATTATTAATATATTATAATGTTGCAAATTTTATTTGAAGGTTTAAACGATACGAAATATTGTACATCCTTTGTTATTGGTAAAAACATGATAAATTATATATTGACTTTAGATTAATTTTAAAATTTTCCACTAACCGTCCTAAATTATAGGCAGTTGAAACTGAAGTTGAAAAGTATTCAATACTTTGTGCTAACTGTAAGCAGTTTGTAGTGGTCGTTTCCATTCGATCATAGATAAATAAAAGCATCAATAACTACCTTTTAAACACAATATTGTATTGTTCATTACAAACTACTTTCTACATATTGATGATATGATAAAAAAAATGCTTGAAACTTGAGTACTTTCATTGTACATAAGAGCAAAAAATATAGATTAGGCTTTACGTAAATGCGTAATTATCTGTATCGGATGCTATTATGGAGCCTACTTAATGAGCAAGCAGTTAAGCACCCAAACATATTTCAGAGATAAACGATTTTCCTTATGCAACAAAATAGTCGCAAACAGCAAAGGTCTGTCTACCAACAAAATAATATTAACATACTGTATTAGAAAAATGTGAACATTTGATAACGAAGATAGAATTTATTTTTTCTTGTGTTTGCTAGCATGGAAATGAGATAAATTATATAATAGATTACTTTTAAGAGGCATTTGCAGAGGGTTTCTCATAGATTACACTTTAAATCTTTTGAATGATGTAAAGATTGCAGGAAATAAATATAGTAAATACGATGTTAGAAGGAAAAGAGGTATATATATATATATATATATATATATATATATATATATATATATATATGTGTGTGTGTGTGTGTGTGTGTGAAAGTATTGGACACAATAATAGAAATTCTTGCCAAAGGTCAGATAATTTTTCACTGTGCCTAGTAACACTGAGCACTGTGTAAATCAATCATCTCTTTTGTGTTGCAGGATGGACTGTGCACTACTAGTTGTGTGAGGTAGTGTGGTTGTGGATGTTGTGAAGGTATGGTGAGTGACCACTATGTTCTACCTGACAGAATTTCAAAAAATGTCTAATTGTTGGTACCCGTCTAGCTGAAACATCGGTGAGCAAAACAGCGACATTATGCAATGTAACACAAGGCATAATCATGAAAGTCATGACCACATACACAGTACATGGTAAAGTAGGTGCTGTGATGCACAATAATGGTCAAAAGACGAAGGTACAGGATAGGGACCACCTTGAAGTGCATTTTAACAAGACAGAAGAATACAACGGCCGAGAAAGTGACTACAGAATCTAATCAGCATCTAAGCAATTCAGTCATAAAATTGTTACCCATGAGGATGTTGCCATTGCCAAGCTTCTAATAAACGACACGAATGCAGCGTACAATGCCCACAAAAACTGGACATTGAAAGTTTGGCAACATGTTTCTTTAGACGAGTTATATTTATCCTTTTCCTCATCACTGGATGCTTGTATGGCGAGCATCCCTGGAGAATACAATGAGGATTGTCTCTGCCCGATTGTCAGGCATTGTGGCGGCTCTATTATTATGTGAGTCGCTATATCATAGTATTTGGCAGGTCTTCTTGTTACATTGTACACTCTGGTCACAGGAGCAGTGCATAGAGAACTCTTGTGAAACCAGGTTTATCAAATTATGTTAACTTTACTTCCAGACAAGATGCCACTTTTTAGGATGATAATATTCCAATTCACACCTCTGATCATATTTAAGAGTGGTTTCAAAAGTATGCAGATGAGGTCAACATCTTCCCTGACCCGCGCTGTTTCCATACTTGGTATCATTGAGCATCTGTAGGCTGTTTCTAAAAAAACAGAGCCCGGTGTCGATTTCAATCTACGTCTTTATCTGAAATGGAAGCTGTGTTACAAGAAGAATGGATTCAAGTTCTATCCACTACTATTCAGGAAATACATCGTTTTAGTCCGTCCAAGATTCAAGTTATATTGGAGTTAAAGATGAACCAACACCAAGATATTCCGACTTTCAAAATTGTTTACATTATTTTCTCCAACAGTACGTATGTATGTATATGTATAAGAAGACCGCAGAATAGGCTACGTAGGTTTTGTGAAACTCGTTTAGTGGTTTAACTAAAAGAAGGGTGCCAATGCTAAAAATACACAAGGTGTTCGGAAACAAGTTCAACGCCTTTTGGGGGCCAATTCCTGACATCAGAATAAGAGAAAAAGTATAGACCAACCTGGGCGCAGAAATGCATCCTTTCAGCTCTATGGCTAGTGGAAAATTTATCGAAAAAATGCGAAATCAGTCATAACTTGAGAACAGAATGTCGGGTCGAAGTCGGATACAAAGGGACATTTATTATGTATTTATCGTAATGACACTAATGTGCAAATGGATGTGGTGTGGGGGCAGCGCAATGGTAGTCCCTAAAAAAATTAGTAAATATTTGGGATATTCTGCTAAAAGTAAAGGCACAAAGTATATATTAAAGGCAGAAAGAGTACTCCTATCCATGACAAGTCATATGAGGCCCAAATTCTGTATGCAGATGAGTCTTAGTAGTAATCGCGTCACTTTGCCGAACTTTTTGGCCCCTGGGTCCCTGCCTCAGGACCCATGGTCCCTGGCCGGGGTCAATGACCTAGGGGTACATAGGACCACCCCCTCTAAATTTTGGCAGGGGTACCATGGCCCACCCCCTAAATTTTGGCAGGGGTACATAGGACCACCCCCCTTAAATTTTGGAAATTGCCAAATCTAAAAATTTGGTATGGTAGGGTAGGACCATAGTATGTACCTCTATCAGTATTGGGGGTCTATGTCGTTCCCTTTCATGAGTAAAAAATTGCCAAAAAGTCAAATTTCGGGGGTTTTTGACCTAATTTATCCCCTTGGATGAGGTGTTATTACCCTATATGGTTATATGGACGTATACAGGGGTCCATTCCCTTTCATAAGACATGGGTATATTAATGCACCCCTTGAAAAATTTGGGAGGGGTACCTTGGCCCACCCCTTAAATTTTGGAAATTGCCAAATCTAAAAATTTGGTATGGTAGCCTAGGACCACAGTATGTACCTCTATCAGTATTGGAGGTCAATGTCGTTCCCTTTCATGGGTAAAAAATTGCCAAAAATTCACATTTCGGAGGTTTTTGACCTAATTTATCCCCTTGAATGAGGTGTTATTACCCTATATAGTTATATGGGCGTATACAGGGGTCCATTACCTTTCATAAGACATGGGTATATTAATGCACCCATTGAAAAATTTGGGAGGGGTACCTTGGCCTACCCCTTCATTTTTAGAAATTGCCCAATTTAAACATTTGGTATTATAGTATAGGACGCTAATATGGATCACTATAAATTTGGGTGGTCCACCTCGTTCCCTTTTAGGGGTACCAAATTGCCAAAATATAAACGTAAGCAATACGTAGTACCACGTGTTTGGTTTTGACCTAATTTATCCCCTTGGATGAGGTGTTATTACCCTATATGGTTATATGGGCGTATACAGGGGTCCATTACCTTTCATAAGACATGGGTATATTAATGCACCCCTTTAAAAATTTGGGAGGGGTACCTTGGCCTACCCCTTCATTTTTAGAAATTGCCCAATTTAAACATTTGGTATTATAGTATAGGACGCTAATATGGATCACTATAAATTTGGGTGGTCCACCTCGTTCCCTTTTAGGGGTACAAAATTGCCAAATTTTAGTACAACCACGTGTTTGGTTTTTAACCTAATTTATCTCCTTGGATGAGGTCCTATTACCTTATATGGTTATATGGTCATGTATAGGTGTTCATTCCCTATCATAAGACATAGGTACATTGGTGCACCCCTTTAAATTTTTAGGAGGGGGTACCCTGGCCCACCCCTTCAATTTCAGAAATTCTCCAATTTAAGCATTTGGTATTATAGTACAGGACCTCATTATGTATCATGATAAATTTGGATGGTCCATCTCGTTCCCTTTCATGGGTACGAAATTGCCAAATTTAGGTACAACCACGTGTTTGGTTTTTGATTTAATTTATTCCCTTGGATGAGGTCCTATTACCTTATATGGTTATATGGTCATGTATAGGGGTCCATTTCCTATCATAAGACATAGGTACATTTTGCACCCCGGGAGGGGTACAATGGCCCACCCCTTTAATTTTGGAAATTGTTCAATTTAAACATTTGGTATTACAGTATAGGACCCTAATATGGATCACTATAAATTTGGATGGTCCACCTCGTTCCCCTTTTAGGGGTACAAAATTGCCAAAATATAAACGTAAGCAATACGTTGTACCACGTGTTTGGTTTTTGACCTAATTTATCTCCTTGGATGAGGTCCTATTACCTTATATGTTTATATGGTTATGTATAGGGGTCTATTCCCTATCATAAGACATAGGTACATTTGTGCACCCCTTTAAAATTTGTTAGGGGTACCTTGGCCCATCCCTTAAATTTTAGAAATTGCTCATTTTATATATTTGGTATTATAGTACTGGACCCTAACATGTATTATGATAAATTTGGGTGGTTTACCTCGTTTCTCTTTCATGGGTACATGTTATATGGGTATGTACAGAGGTTTATTACCTTTATATGTTTATGTTCCCTTTTAAATTTGGGGAATTATCAAATAACAAAATTCGGTAAACCTTTTTCTAGGACCCATTGGTGTTCCTCTTATGGCCAAATATTCAAAATTTAAAGGTTATTGACCGGCTTTATTATTGAATAAGTACAGGATTTATTACTTTTTCATAACACACAGGTGTATTTGTGTACCAATCTTAAATTTTGGGAGGGGTACATTTCTTATTGTCATATCAATAATTGGTAATTGGATAGTATCTCATTCATTGGGTAAATCATTGTGAAATATGAGTATGATCACGTAATCAGTTATTGACCTATGATGGAATTAGGAGTCCAGGACATTGAAACATTGAAACTTTGTAGGATAATTTGAGAATTGCGTTATTGGTTTTGGTTATTCCCGCCAAATATAAACGTAAGCAAGACGTTGTACCACGTGATTGTCCTTGATGAGGTAGTGTACAGGGATTCATTTCCTTTGTTGTGGTACTTCTTAAGTTTGAGTACACACACACTTCTAGAAAACAGTTGGTTCTACTCAGGTAAACAATTGACGGACATTATTGACATTATTGAACATATAATGATATGATTAACTCTAAGACTTAGGTATATCAAGAGAAGTATTCTTTAAATTTGGGAATGGTGATAAACAGAATTTTAACATAAGGTGCGAAATTTGAAACAATACATTGAACTTTAGTCACAGCTCATAGTCTAAGATCATTGGTGGTGATTGATTTGAAATCTGATAGCTAACCTTATTGAATCTTATGACTCATAGACGAAAGGCAATACATGCTACAACACTGGCAAAGTTATTGTTAATGCAATTTGATTGGTTGATCACTATCTTTCCTGCAATCTGATTGGTTGATCACTATCTTTCGTGCAATCTGATTGGTTGATGATTTTCAAATCTTTGCTGTATTCAGTTTTAAGTTTTGTTTAACATTTAAAAATCTTGGTTTCGTTCAACATTTTGCACTCACTGATAAATATGATCAAAACCGTTTATTTGTTAATCGAATAGTTAAAAACCGGATAAAGTTTGACGGTTAACCGTGAAACGTAAAATTTTTTTAGTTTGAAATATTTTTGCTTGAAATTTTTGGTTTGAAAATTTTTTCGTTTCCAAATTTTTTTGTTTCAAAATTTTGTTTGAGATTTTTTCGTTTGAAATTTTTTGTTTGGAAATTTTTGTTCTAAAATTTTGTTTAAAATTTTTTGTTTAAAATTTTTTGTTTAAAATTTTTCGTTTCCAAATTTTTTGTTTCAAAATTTTGTTTGAAATTTTTTTCGCTTCAAAATTTTGTTTGAATTTTTTTTTGGTTTGAAATTTTTTGTTTGAATTTTTTTTCGTTTCAAAATTTTGTTTCAATGATTTTTGTTTGAAATTTTTGTTTAAAAGTTTGAGTTGACATTTTTAAAAGTTTGTGCATTTATTAGTAAAGAACCGGACCTGTTTAGAACAAAAACCTTTGACAACATTGTGGTGCAATAGTACACGTCAGAACCTGGGGTTGTACTTGAAATGAAAAAACACAATTCATTGAAATGGATCATTTTATTACACTCCACATACATCCATACCAGATAGTGGTTCTGGATATTGTCGATACAATGTATTTTGAACTTCTTGCACTAGTTTGTCTTTAGCATATAATTTTAATTCCAGTTGAAGGCTTTTAAGATCTATTGCAATATCAATTGGTGGAAACTCAATGTCCATTTGATCACAAATAAACTGTTTATCAATACAGGTATGCACTAGCCGGAACTGTTTAGAACAAAAACATCTGGCAACGTTGTGGTGCAATAGTACACGTCAGAACATGATAATGCAACGTCATCAGTTTTGCATCATATATAAGTATCGTTCGAGTTAGTATTCATAATAACGTCATCATGGCTACTTGTCTGCAGTTTCTAAACACACGTGATGTGATGAAATCATTTACCAAGATTACTGATTTACAACAGAATGTACCTTATAGAATCTTAGCTAGCCAAATGATCCCTACAAAGTTTGGATTAAGAATCGTAGTGAAGCTTGAAAATGATAAGAATATAATTTTACCAGCAAGATATTTATCCATGGAACCATCAAAACAAGAAGAACTGCTGCGTTTCTTAAATACTGGATCTGTATCTTTATGTTACAAAGGATTCTTGGGTCGAAGTCATCAACTTGAATTTAGTACTCACCCAGATTCGTCAGCCATTGTGATGAAATAATGAATTCAAACGTCAGCACATTTCATTCCAATGACGTCAGCTGTAGTTGTATGAATTTGGTTGGTCGGCATGACGTCAGCAACTGTGATGAAATCATGAATTCAAACGTCAGCACATTCCTTACCAATGACGTCAGCAATAACTATAAACCAGCAAATACAGTGTCATCCCACGAAATCATTTGAGCAAGTGCTTTCAGGAGGAAAGATGTGTACTTCTAACGATAAAGAGTTCATCTTCGCAAGCTATTATCCAATAAATATATTTCAAACAAAACATGTGATGATTGGTATCAGTGCTAGAACATTTCAACCTGTGATTCGATTGGGCAAAGCAGAACAATTTGGTGTACAACTGACCTGTGAAGAATGGCAAATATTATGTTCACGAATCGACCAAATGAACGATTATTTTCATGATGAGCTAAATGTGACCATAGTCAAATCATTAGGCTCAAATCATGAAGTGGTGTTGCGTACAGTCCTCGAAGAGAAGATGGTGCTGTTACGTAAAAAGAGTACATTCCATGTCCCTCGCAACATGGTGTATCTAACACAAACTGAATGGAACAAATTCATCAGCGTATTTCAATGTGTGAAACATGCAGTGGAAGTGTGCAACAAAACTAGTATATTCCTGAAAAAGTACTATTTTGAAAAATGTGTTATGCATATTGTACAACATGTATCTAGATATTGTGATGGTTGTCAACATCGTTCGTGGGTGCATACCTGTATTGATAAACAGTTTATTTGTGATCAAATGGACATTGAGTTTCCACCAATTGATATTGCATTAGACCTTAAAAGACTTCAACTGGAATTAAAATTATATGCTAAAGACAAACTAGTGCAAGAAGTTCAAAATACATTGTATCGACAATATCCAGAACCACTATCTGGTATGGATGTATGTGGAGTGTAATAAAATGATCCATTTCAATGAATTGTGTTTTTTCATTTCAAGTACAACCCCAGGTTCTGACGTGTACTATTGCACCACAATGTTGTCAAAGGTTTTTGTTCTAAACAGTTCCGGTTCTTTACTAATAAATGCACAAACTTTTAAAAATGTCAACTCAAACTTTTAAACAAAAATTTCAAACAAAAATCTTTGAAACAAAATTTTGAAACGAAAAAAATTCAAACAAAAAATTTCAAACCAAAAGAAAAATTCAAACAAAATTTTGAAGCGAAAAAAATTTCAAACAAAATTTTGAAACAAAAAAATTTGGAAACGAAAAAATTTTCAAACCAAAAATTTCAAGCAAAAAAATTTCAAACTAAAAAAATTTTACGTTTCACGGTTAACCGTCAAACTTTATCCGGTTTTTAACTATTCGATTAACAAATAAACGGTTTTGATCATATTTATCAGTGAGTGCAAAATGTTGAACGAAACCAAGATTTTTAAATGTTAAACAAAACTTAAAACTGAATACAGCAAAGATTTGAAAATCATCAACCAATCAGATTGCACGAAAGATAGTGATCAACCAATCAGATTGCAGGAAAGATAGTGATCAACCAATCAAATTGCATTAACAATAACTTTGCCAGTGTTGTAGCATGTATTGCCTTTCGTCTATGAGTCATAAGATTCAATAAGGTTAGCTATCAGATTTCAAATCAATCACCACCAATGATCTTAGACTATGAGCTGTGACTAAAGTTCAATGTATTGTTTCAAATTTCGCACCTTATGTTAAAATTCTGTTTATCACCATTCCCAAATTTAAAGAATACTTCTCTTGATATACCTAAGTCTTAGAGTTAATCATATCATTATATGTTCAATAATGTCAATAATGTCCGTCAATTGTTTACCTGAGTAGAACCAACTGTTTTCTAGAAGTGTGTGTGTACTCAAACTTAAGAAGTACCACAACAAAGGAAATGAATCCCTGTACACTACCTCATCAAGGACAATCACGTGGTACAACGTCTTGCTTACGTTTATATTTGGCGGGAATAACCAAAACCAATAACGCAATTCTCAAATTATCCTACAAAGTTTCAATGTTCCAATGTCCTGGACTCCTAATTCCATCATAGGTCAATAACTGATTACGTGATCATACTCATATTTCACAATGATTTACCCAATGAATGAGATACTATCCAATTACCAATTATTGATATGACAATAAGAAATGTACCCCTCCCAAAATTTAAGATTGGTACACAAATACACCTGTGTGTTATGAAAAAGTAATAAATCCTGTACTTATTCAATAATAAAGCCGGTCAATAACCTTTAAATTTTGAATATTTGGCCATAAGAGGAACACCAATGGGTCCTAGAAAAAGGTTTACCGAATTTTGTTATTTGATAATTCCCCAAATTTAAAAGGGAACATAAACATATAAAGGTAATAAACCTCTGTACATACCCATATAACATGTACCCATGAAAGAGAAACGAGGTAAACCACCCAAATTTATCATAATACATGTTAGGGTCCAGTACTATAATACCAAATATATAAAATGAGCAATTTCTAAAATTTAAGGGATGGGCCAAGGTACCCCTAACAAATTTTAAAGGGGTGCACAAATGTACCTATGTCTTATGATAGGGAATAGACCCCTATACATAACCATATAAACATATAAGGTAATAGGACCTCATCCAAGAGATAAATTGGGTCAAAATGTCAAACACGTGGTACAACGTATTGCTTACGTTTATATTTTGGCAATTTCGTACCCATGAAAGTGGACGATGTGGACCATCCAAATTTATCATAATACATATTAAGGTCCTGTACTATAATACCGAATGCTTAAATCAAAAAAATTCCAAAATTTAAGGGGCGGGCCAAGGTACGTACCTCTCCTAAAATTGAAAGGGATGCACCAATGTACCTATGTCTTATGATAGGAAATGAACACCTATACATTACAATATAACCATATAAGGTAATAGGACCTCATCCAAGGAGATAAATTAGGTCAAAAACCAAACACGTGGTACAACGTATTGCTTACGTTTATATTTTGGCAATTTTGTACCCCTAAAAAGGGAACGAGGTGGACCATCCAAATTTATAGTGATCCATATTAGGGTCCTATACTGTAATACCAAATGTTTAAATTGAACAATTTCCAAAATTAAAGGGGTGGGCCATTGTACCCCTCCCGGGGGTGCAAAATGTACCTATGTCTTATGATAGGAAATGGACCCCTATACATGACCATATAACCATATAAGGTAATAGGACCTCATCCAAGGGAATAAATTAAATCAAAAACCAAACACGTGGTTGTACCTAAATTTGGCAATTTCGTACCCATGAAAGGGAACGAGATGGACCATCCAAATTTATCATGATACATAATGAGGTCCTGTACTATAATACCAAATGCTTAAATTGGAGAATTTCTGAAATTGAAGGGGTGGGCCAGGGTACCCCCTCCTAAAAATTTAAAGGGGTGCACCAATGTACCTATGTCTTATGATAGGGAATGAACACCTATACATGACCATATAACCATATAAGGTAATAGGACCTCATCCAAGGAGATAAATTAGGTTAAAAACCAAACACGTGGTTGTACTAAAATTTGGCAATTTTGTACCCCTAAAAGGGAACGAGGTGGACCACCCAAATTTATAGTGATCCATATTAGCGTCCTATACTATAATACCAAATGTTTAAATTGGGCAATTTCTAAAAATGAAGGGGTGGGCCAAGGTACCCCTCCCAAATTTTTAAAGGGGTGCATTAATATACCCATGTCTTATGAAAGGTAATGGACCCCTGTATACGCCCATATAACCATATAGGGTAATAACACCTCATCCAAGGGGATAAATTAGGTCAAAACCAAACACGTGGTACTACGTATTGCTTACGTTTATATTTTGGCAATTTGGTACCCCTAAAAGGGAACGAGGTGGACCATCCAAATTTATCATAATACATATTAGGGTCCTATACTATAATACCAAATGTTTAAATTGGGCAATTTCCAAAATTTAAGGGGTGGGCCAAGGTACCCCTCCCAAATTTTTCAATGGGTGCATTAATATACCCATGTCTTATGAAAGGTAATGGACCCCTGTATACGCCCATATAACTATATAGGGTAATAACACCTCATTCAAGGGGATAAATTAGGTCAAAAACCTCCGAAATGTGAATTTTTGGCAATTTTTTACCCATGAAAGGGAACGACATTGACCCCCAATACTGATGGAGGTACATGCTGTGGTCCTAGGCTACCATACCAAATTTTTAGATTTGGCAATTTCCAAAATTTAAGGGGTGGGCCAAGGTACCCCTCCCAAATTTTTCAAGGGGTGCATTAATATACCCATGTCTTATGAAAGGGAATGGACCCCTGTATACGTCCATATAACCATATAGGGTAATAACACCTCATCCAAGGGGATAAATTAGGTCAAAAACCCCCGAAATTTGACTTTTTGGCAATTTTTTACTCATGAAAGGGAACGACATAGACCCCCAATACTGATAGAGGTACATACTATGGTCCTACCCTACCATACCAAATTTTTAGATTTGGCAATTTCCAAAATTTAAGGGGGGTGGTCCTATGTACCCCTGCCAAAATTTAGGGGGTGGGCCATGGTACCCCTGCCAAAATTTAGAGGGGGTGGTCCTATGTACCCCTAGGTCATTGACCCCGGCCAGGGACCATGGGTCCTGAGGCAGGGACCCAGGGGCCAAAAAGTTCGGCAAAGTGACGCGATTACTACTGTCTTCCTACTCATTACTTCCTACTTCCTTTAAAGATTTCCTACTTTACTAATTTCTTTATGGACTATCTTTGCCTGGTCCCTGCACCATATACAATTATGTATTAATGACATCTACGAAAAATAAATAATGAATGTCGTCTTTACGCGACTTCGACCCTACATTCTGTTCTCGAATTTTTTTCAACATATTTTCCACTGGCCGTAGAGCTGAAAGGAGGCATTTCTGCACCCAGGTTGGTCTATTTTTTTAGTCTTATTATGCTGTCAGACCCCCTCCTAAAAAGTGTTGAAGTTGTTTCCGAACACCTTGTATCTTCTGCATTTTCAATAACAACAGTATACCTTTAATATGTATTTTGATCTCCTTTGAATTTAACAAAAGAACAGCTCTTCAACAATACATGGAAGTGAGAGCTTCAAGATCAGGGCTGTCATTTGAGGGGGCAAGGGAGGGAACAGCCTCCTTTGAGTTTGAGAAGTTTATACTTTTTAATTTGTTATCATGGGTGGCCCAAAAGTAGGTATACAGTCCCGTCCCGTATTTTATATCATTTCTTATTGTTTTCAAACAGGGATAGACCTAGTTTCTTTATTATTTGTTTTTAATGTTTTTTTTTATTTATACCTTAAGCTCGGCACAGTCGAAGCAAATACATCCATAAACTTGAATATTACACTAAATTAATGCAGGGGTGTATACCTACTTTTGGGTCACCCTATAGTAATAATAATAATAAAAAACAAAATATGAAACTGGATCTCTCCGTCCGTTAAATCTCTTGATGCCGTGTAGGTTAGTAGTAAATCTCAATTGTTGACCGATGCTGCTTGCGATTTTGTTTTTCTACACGACTGTAACTATATTAGACACTTACTTGTAATGTAAAATTACCAGAAAGCGCGGTTCCTAAATACCAGGTTTTATATGGGACATTTGGCACACTTAGAATCTAACTTTATACACCCTTATATATAGAAATATATGTACTTACCAAACCACGTGATTTCATCATTGGTCATTCGAATTCCACCATCACCTTTTTCCAGTGGGGTAGTAGCAATAGCAGGAAAACCCAATGACAATCCATAAGTAAACACCATTAAGTTAACAATTCCTGTTACTAGAATCTGGAATAATAAAATAGATCTTTATTAGATTTTTCATGATATTAATTTTGTCTGTTTTGCTGTTTATGACCTATTCTGTTATATAAAAAGATCTACAAATCTTAAATTTCTAGGGCTCAACTAAGTATTTAATGTTTATATATGTTCCAACAACAACAAAAAACGAGAGAATTCTATAGACTATTCAGCACAGAATGCATGCAAATACAAGTAATATGACTAAGAATAATCAAGGAGCTTAACTCCCTCGACCTCTCTCTGAATTTAAGTCCTGATGATGACAACTAACTAATATTTTGTGTATATCTTGCTATTAACCAAATGATCTACTAACCTGAGGAATGGCAGTTCTGAAAGATTCATTCTTGTAGAATGGTGGCGGCGTTTTTACTTGAAGGATGGAATGTCTCTTTAAGATCACCTTTTCATCCTGAATTATAGAAGCTCTCTCTCTCTGATCAATCACCACATCTCCACTTTCGCAAGAAGTCTCTTCGTCAATAACACTGTAATAAATTAAGAAAGAACATAAAATTGAAAAAATATGTCATATCAACAACCACAATATAAACAATTTTCTTCAAACAGTTTTACTGTTCAATAAGGTGAAGTGAAGTAATGTCTTTCATTCTTAACTAGCTTTACTTCAGAAACTGAAATTCGTCTTCTTGCTTTTATATTTAAACGAATTGGTCAGCGATGTTAAGAGTTCAACAAACCACTTTGGTGTTGCAAAGTTTCTACCCAGGGTATACACACATACCAGAATAAAATTCATACATAAGGGAGTTCCTATATAAACATAATACAGTGAAACCTTTGAATAACGGACACCAATGGGACGGAAATTTTTGTCCGTTACTGAGAGGTGACCGCTACAGAGAGGTTATAGAAATTTAATTTTTCACAACGGTAATTGTATGCAGTAATATACAGTAAATACATTATGTATTAGCGTAAATACGTAAAATTCAATATTAAAATACTCTATGTGGTACGTATTTCAATCACTGGGAAGAATGAAGGAGAAATTCATTTCTGTTAAATAATATTATTACTGGGGGATGTGTCAATATATTCGTATACTGCAAAAGATAATGCGTGTATGATAATTTTTTGAAGTACATACCATCACCCTGTAAAAAAATCAATTAATTCACATACTAAAAGTAAAAATAGATTAATAAGAGCATGCAATATTATTATTAAATACTGAAAATGTGGAGAACAAACTCACCAACTATTCCTTTTTGGGGGAAAAGTCTGCAAATAGTTGTTTGCAATCCTAGGGACACTAGTTTCTGTTTGAAATTTGTTTGTAACTGTTTGATCAATTGAAGATGTTGTGTGTCACCGCGATTAATGGCATATTTCTGTAATTGTTCAACTGTTCGACACGCCAATTTATACAAAAAAATCTTACTTTCCAAAAAGAAAAGTAAGAAAGGAAACATTACTCGTTGAAAATGTAAAACAAACAATGTTTGTTTTATCTATGAAATTGTCAGGAAAGATGCAAGGCCCAGAGGAACAAGGAATAAATTTGTTAGGGAAGGGAAGATCTTTCTCATAGAATTCTTGGCCATACGACTGACCCTGCATGAGTATTATTGCTTACTGAAGGTTTCCGCCAGAAAGCAATTTATTGCGGACAGAAAAAAAGGATTTCGTAAGTTCAGTTTGTTCTGTTTGATGGTTCACCAGGTCTAGACTCACGATAGATACACTTGTGGAGAAAAGACTTTCGTTTCGACTGTAATATATGAAAGAACTGAGAATAATTCCTGCCCATTATGAAGAGGTTATAGAAATGTTTGGGGGGAAAAGGGACTGTCCGCGTCCGTATCTGAGAGTGTCCGTAAAAGAGAGGGTTTTGTTCCGTAAGAGAAAATATATTTTTGCCGGGACAAAAAAATATGTCCGTATTATAGAGGTGTCCGTTAAAGGAGGTTTCACTGTATATGTATTTTTCTTTTATAATTTCAGGCGAGGAGTGAGATGCTATTGCAAACATACATCATTGCTCTAAGACAGAGATGGCGGCTCGCTAACCTATTGTGTGCGGTCCGCGTGAGGTTACGTGAACAACGGTACTGACGACAATTACCAAGCATTCGAAGAAGCGATTAAGGTGCCTTTCCGAATAACTCACCATCACCCAAAGAAGTATCATTCACATTTTGGTCTTTAACAAATAACAATTTTCGGTTTCCAAAATGCAGCTTCAACATCTATGATGAATACCTGGGAGATACGTTGTTATATGTTCACTGTAAATGGGAAAAAGATTTATAATTTTGTCCGGCTTTGCAGCTGAATGTATTGAACATATCTCTTGATATGTCATTATATGAAAACCCTACCTCACACTTACAATGTTCTATTTTACCTCAATCTGCTCTCACACGTGTCAGAGTTCCGCTTGAGCAGGATTGAAGAAGTCTGGAAATGCTATTACAGCGTTCTACTTCGAGATACATTGAACAATTTTTTCTCTAATAATTTTCACGCATTAAAAAAAAAAAAAAAAAAAAATCAAATGGTATTCACGTGGATAGACCATTTTTACAGCTGATTGATATTCACGTATGCTTTTGATGTATGCCATTCCCAATAACAACGTCCTTATTGAGATATCATCATAAGGAGGTTCGGAAGTTCCTCGACTTATTAACAATCGTCTGATAGGCATGGGGTAAGGTGAAGAAATTTAATTTTAGTATTTTGCTTTTAGGGAATAGTATAAATATCTATATTTTGTCGTCTATACTATGTGCAGGATGTACGAGTAATCAAGTAAAAGAGATATCAAACTTTTCAAAACCAAAAATCGAATGATTAGCAGAGTGGCCAGAAAGGACTATTTTCGTAATGATCCATATTTCAGTAAATAAGTAGGTTTTGGGAGAGGCAGAGGATCGAATCTCTTGATCTGCTTACCTAATTGAAGATCGCCTCTGGATTTTTCTTTGTCTCCTCCGGCAAATATTGGGATGGCAACGTTAAAGATAGTCTTTCCAAAATTCCCTTTCGCGTTTCATTTCCAATTGTACCCTACGTTAAATGCCTTATCTACTGTAGCTGGAAATACATGCTGATAAATAAATATACTCAAAATAAAGAATAAATTTGAATGGTCTATAATTAATAGCTTTGGTTGGATACTATTTCAAATGTTCTTAAATGTTAAGTATTCGACACTACCTTTCGAGAACCTGCTACGAATAATCAAGTTTACAAATTAAGGATAACCTGCTACGAATAATCAAGTTTACAAATTAAGGATAATCTGCTACGAATAATTAAGTTTACAAATTAAGAATGACCTGCTACGAATAATCAAGTTTACAAATTAAGAATGACCTGCTACGAATAATCAAGTTTACAAATTAAGGATAACTTGCTACGAATAATCAAGTTTACAAATTAAGAATGACCTGCTACGAATAATCAAATTTACAAATTAAGGATAACAATTTCACTATACCTTGAGGGTATTATTTTTAACTAAATAATAGTTTTAGCTGTATGTTAGTACAGTTTTATTTATGAGTTGAGTTCCAGTAAATACGAGACATGATGGATCAATGATTGAGCACTCATCCTTGCTGCAAGGGGACCTTGGTTCGATCCCAGACCATGTGATTTTGTGGTGAACAACATCGTGTCTGTGAGTGTACCCAAAGTTCTCCCGCATTCTCATTCCATTACTTTTTGTTAATCTTTTGCTTTCATTAATTATTTGTCTGCTTTAACGTAAGTGGCATGACCATAAAAATTTTATTTCAGTTCTAGCAAATATCATTTTATGTACTTTTTTGAAGTTATTTATTATTGTTTCATGCGAGGCTATTTGTATTCCAAAGCAGAATTATGATCATACAAGTGAAACTTGACTTTGGTTCAGTGGCGCCGAAAGAATCGAGAAGATAAGTCCTGCTCATTCTTATCTAGATGACAAAGATAAAATGAAATATGCAATAACGAACTGAAATAAACACTGACAAACAACTGAAGAGGTGGAAAATTGAACTCTATTTTGAATCTACCTTCTTACAACTACGTTTCTGCTCACCTGGTTGTTTGATAAGCATCGAAACTTAAATCAAACAATATCAAAAGATCTTGTTAATCAGGTACTTACGTTGTTAAATTTTATCAAACCACTGATTTGAACATTGCATGGACCCAGAAAGAATGGCAAATAACTTTACTGATAATAAAACACATAAATATCATTTGTTAATTGATAAAATATTCATCTAAGATGGAATGACGTAAATGAAAGTGAAAACAAAAGAACGTTTCAAGTTCAAAGTGCTTCAAACTGTAGATATTATCAAATAATAATAATTATAGTGAAGAGTGAATTGACATATTACACTACTATCTTCACTACTATAGAGTTCAAAAGTCGAAACAACACTTTTACATCTAAACATGTGCGTATGCTATCCAGTATTTCATAATATTCTTCTTCTACTACTTTATAAAATCCAGATTACTTTGTAAACAAACTATATGAAAAAAAAATTACCAGGAAATTAGTTCAAAAAAAATGTTAAAAACTCAATTGCTAACTAACTAACTATGGTCTATGGAACCCGAAGGTTCAATGTCGCGTTCACAAAAGCTCTTCACTGACTTCTATTCTTAGCGAACTGGATCCAGTTTCTCTTCGTATTCTTATTTCTGCGAGATCCATCTTAATATTGTCCTCACATCTGCGCCTAGGTCTTCCTAATGGTCGTTTTCCGATTGGACTTCTAGAAAAACTGGACATTTTCAAACCTACTATAAATGTTCAATGATCGATTCACGTTACCACGATACACATCTAACACGATAAACTTCAAGGCTTCATATACCAAGGACATGCCGAAAGCTTTTAGATATCCTTTGAAAAATCCTTTGAAAGTTTTTTTTGAAAAATCAATTTGTTTATATAAAATATTTTGCGATTTCTCAAAATAGTTTCCATAAGCGTCAACATACCTTTAGAGTCTTAAAAACTAGGAGTCAAATATTTTTAAAAATTCGTTTTCTTTTTAGGGGGAAAATCAGAAATTTTATTATTATCGGCTGCGATTGCCTTTTCAGTCGTTTAAAATAGACGCCCTCGAAGCTTTTTCTTAAGTTTGGGAATAAGACAAAGTCACACGGAGCTAAATCTGGAGAATAAGCAGGATGAGGTAGATTACGGACTCCACTCTCTTCCAGAAACTCCAAAGTTTTCACTGCTGATTGTGGATGTGTATCGTTGTGATGAAGAAGACAATAAGACTGTGGAGACCTTCGGTGAGTAGATTGCAAGCTTCAAATACATTCGGAAAGCAATAAGTAACGTACTACTCTGCTGTCACTGCACGCTGTATAGTTGCGACATGGCCAGTCTTAAAGCAAAAATATATCACCGTAATTTTACCCAAGCTCCGTGCTCGTTTAACTTTCGAAGGTGGAGTTTCATTTTCGAAATACCATACTGTCAACTGCTGTTTTGTTTCGGGGTCATAATTGTGAATCCATGTTTCGTCATCTGTGACGTCTTTACTTTGCCTCTGCGAAAATCTTTTAACCGCATAGCAACAGTACTTCATACGGTCATGTTTTTGCTCAGGCGTAAACACATGTGAGATCCAGCGATTGCAACGCTTGGAAAGGCTGAAATAATATGTTATTATGAACTAGCTTCAGTTGATTCAATATTCAAGGTTGACTGGTTGACTGAATTTCCTCGTATGTGATATGGCGATCCTCTTTTAGAAGATTTCTTACTGTTGCCACATTTTCATCGGTAACTCTGGTGATAGAGAACTCAGAGCGAGGCTCATCACTCAGACTTTGTCGGCCGCGTTTAAATTCCGCAAACCAAGAAAAAATTGCTGCGCGTGAAGAGTGGAGTCCTCGCCTGAACACTCTTCTAAACTACAATGGCACTGCTCTTCCGTTCAACCGTACTTAAAGTCATAAAAGATGATTGCAGAAAATCACGTTTGTTTGAGCTCTATTGCTGCCGACTGACAGACTCAAACTAACTTATACTTCCAAGCCTCTAATTTTCAAACAAACAAACCTGTAATCTTGCAGTTATATCTGTCACCACTAGAGGGACTAGGCTCTTAAACGTGATACATTTCAGTACGGCAACGCTATTCGAATTTTAGTACCTAAAACTTTCGGCATGCTTCTCGTATTAAGTTCGCACAAGACTCTACCTAGTATACCAGGTTAATTTTTGTGATGGATGCAGTGATATGAACACACAAGTCATCGATTCCATTATAAATAGTGGTATGTCAGATAACATATTCACCGGATTTTGCACCAACAGATTACCATCTGTTTCACTTCCTCGACAACCACCTCCGTGGGAGATCCTTCGCAAATGAGTAAGACCTGCGAAACGCACTCATGAGCTTCTTTGCATCCACGACCGCCAAGTTTTATTATTAGGGATATGTGCAGGTGTAGGAACGTTGGCAAAAGGTGTTGGATACTGATAGATAATAACTTTGAAACCTAAAGGTACGTACCGTCCACTGTATTGCTCTTTGTTTATCACTACTCTAGAATGGAAAGAACTTTTTCGGTTTGTATTTAAAGTCTTAAAAATTAGTTTTTCTCCATTTTCTCGAAAACTCCACACGGGAATTTAGCTCCAATGTTGTTCTTATGTCAAATTCAATGTGAACTGTCAAATTCAATGTGAACTGTCAAATTCATACATATAAAGGTAACCAAGAAAGTTCAGTCGCTTTTTCACGCACCACTTTCGAACATCGATATGTCACCTAAGACGTACCTGGAAGATCAAAAGTATTCCCCGTCAGTATCGACGACTTTCTGCCAACGTTCTGGAAGGCCATGGATTCCACCCTGGTAGAACTTGGTGGGCCGTGAGTGCATTTTGCGCCTTTACTGCCGATTTAAACTGGCGTCCTCTAAAGTGATTGTCCAAGGAATAAAACAGGTGATAATCGGATGGTGCAATGTCCGGGGAGTATGTCGGATGCGATAGTGTTTCCCATCCAAGGCATAGAGTGGTGTCTCGGGTCATACTAGCCACGTGGGGCTAACCGTTGGCCTGTAACAGGAGGACCCCTTTGCGATTCGGGGTCCCTGAAGTGCTGACTCCAGAGTTTTGAGTTTTTCTTGAACACTGCTCAACTGCTGACAGTACACAGTTGTATTGATGCTCTGATCAGCTGGTAGCAGTTCCCGATGCACGATGCCGCGAGAAGTTCACCAAACACACAGGAGATCCTTCTTCTGGTGCAGTGTTGGTTTCGCCTGTTTTGGAATCGGTTCATGGAATGTTAACCAATGATGATGGCGCCGTAGAACTTTGTACGGACCCACTTCTCATTACACGTTAATACCCTGTCCAGAAATGACTCCTTCCTCAAACGAGACAGCAAAGAAACACAGGTGTCTGATCGCGTTGCCTTCTGGCCTGATGTCAAATCATGTGGGACCCAAAGACACAACTTGTAGTGCTTTTCAAGTTGATGGAGGAGCTGCCGAATGGTTTCTCCACTCACGCTTAATTGTAGTCCAAGTTCTTCACATGTCTGGCCACTGCTCGCCTCAATTACTGCCTGAAGATCTTCATTTTGTACATGTGTTGGTCTTCCGGCACGTGATACGTCTTCGAGTGTTTCGTCAACGTCCTTAAACTTGTTAAACCACCGCTGCACTGTACGCATAGTCACAACACCCTCACCAAAGGCCTGGCATATTTTCCGCCCCGCTGCGGTGGCGTTCGACCCATTTTGAACTCGTACAGCATACACGCTCTTATGAAGCTCTGTAGAGGCCCCAGGTTCAGTCTGTCGTTACGCAAGTTGACAGTGTAACTGAACTGCCATAATTAGGTAGTATGTTGGACATACCCACACCAAAAACTGATCTTGCCTTATCTCCATTCGTATTCAACTCCCGGTGTGATGGCCAATGGAACACAGACCTTTCTTGATTACCTTTATATATGTGCTTTATCTTTCAACAATATTGGAGTGAAATAGAAATGAAGTCTAAATTACTCATTATTTTGGGCTATATCTCATTAACAATATCGGTATGCTACCGTCTTGCTGATGTTATAATAAAAAGCTCGATTAATGTATATTTAAGTATTTTTCATCTCAATTATGGTGTGGTTGTTGTACATCTATTTCTAGATTTACAAAAAAAAAAAAAAAAAAAAAATCCTGTCGATTTTTAACTACGTATAAGTAGTTACACGTACCTATATCATTTTGTTCAATTTAGTGAAATGTTACTATTGATATGAAATTTGTCTTTCAACGTCTTTTATTATTATTATTATTTTCATCTTGATGCGGAGTGTGAGCGTGAAATAAAGGAAGGATACTGAAGAGCATATAGGAGGAAGAAAAGTTTATTTTGTGGGTCTTTGATGAAAGAGTTTAGAAAAAATACTCGTAAAATATTTTGTATCGAGTATTATACTATATTGGCCAGAAACATAGACATTACGCAAAAGCGATTTAAAAAAAACTGAAGCTTTCGAAATGTGGGTGTAGAGAAGACAAATGATTTTTTTTTTAGCTTAACAACTAACTTTTAAGCTAAAGGAGACGGATTATCAATGAAGACGAATGAGTGTGAAATTAAATGTTTGTGCTCGAGAATAGAACCCGAGACACGTGGAGCAAAGGCATACATGCTAGCCACAAGTCCAGCGAGGACAGTCGAAGAAGAATAGAGGGAATTAGCTGGGTCGAAAGGAAAACGAAATGAAAAGAAGTTAGAAATAGTGAGGGGAGAAAAGAAACAACTGTAGATGTAATTGAAAAGAGGAAGAGAAATTGGTTGGGACATCGATTGAGAACGAACTGTATCATGCGAGAGTGCTATAAGGTATGGTCGCAGGAAAGAGAGGGTGGAGGCAAAGGAAATTACGGTTGATGAACTGTATCAAAACAGGAAAATCATACGTGAAGAGAGTTGAAGAGCGTGGTTCAGTATATGGAAACTTTTCAGTTGAGGCAAGTGACCAGCCAATAATGACAGAATACCTATAATGATAATCATGATGATTATACATTATTTTTCTAATACACCGCCACTACACAATTTTAATCATTGTGGTAACCTACCTGGGGGAGAAGTATTATGAGAAGTAGCCAGAGATTTAATTATCCTTCGATAATAGTAAAGATTCAATTAGTGTAAAATTTCAATAAGTAGCAATGTAGGTAAATAAAAAAATATCTCTATACTGATTACAAAGTTATGAGTTGTTCTATTTATGTAAGTTTTTGTTGCATTGTTTTACGTTTAGTAATAATTTACAGTAAATTGAAATTTATAGAAATTTTATAGAAATTTAACTAATCATGCTTCAATATTTTAACGAAATAAATAAATAAATAAATAAATAAATAAATGTATAAGATTCATAGCCGTTACTTAATCATAGGACTACTTCTGATGTGCTGTGGAAATCCTAATATTTATTTCATTCTTAACAATGAAATAATAACAATAATAATAATAGTAATAACAATAATAATATCCTAATCAATTTTGCTAAAATTTTCATTGAGATTGGTGAAATTTTTTAGCCCAGATTTATTTTTCATTTGCACACATTTTAGAGTTATTTTAGAAAATACACCTTACGACTTTGAAAGGATAACAGGAAGACACACATTAAAACAAAATCATATACCGAAAAGAGTATCATGTTTTGGTACAATTCAATGTCAAACACGTAATGTATGGATATCTCATTGCACAACGATATTTTTTGTACTCATATTATCAATAAAATAAATAAAATATTTGAATCATTTTCATGACTATCCAAAACTCAAAGTTATCGAATTACGGAGTAAAAGTCAACATTATTAATGAAGAACTTTCTAGCAACAATGTTTCTAAAGACTTTTTACTAAACAATGAACTAGTTCAGGAACTTGACATCCATTTGTTATTCTAAATCTAATGGTCACGCTTTGTTCTTGTGTTGATTTTAATCAAACATTTATTTCTTCTATTTCAAAAAGTTCAAGAAGTCGAAGTTCATCTTATTGTCCAAGAAATTACAATGTGGGAAAAAAATTCTAAAATCGTATTGTATAGAGTAAATGCGTTGTCATTTACCACATGTAAAGCACATGAAATGTCAGGTTAAGAACATTGTTATACCGTATGATTGTTAACAATGATGGAACGTTGATAAACAAAGATTTACACACTTGTAGTAAGAGAATTCGTTAGCAGATATCAATTCTGTCTGAGATACTCCTAGAAGTTAATTATGTGGTGACATGGCATTTTTTCCTCATTCTTAGTCAAGTATTTATTTTTGTAATAAATTTCTCCTCGCTGTTCATAAATTTTTAAAAAAACTAACGAACTTTGAAATTTAATGTATACTTTATAGTAAAATAGTACGTCGTTACAATACAATTGTGTTTAATTCCCTTTTCTGTCACCTTTATCACAGTAAAATGATGGGAGACCAATATGACGCAGTTCTCATATTGAATGATTTTATTCCCTCGTATGAAAAATGGAATCAATCTTTTTTTTTTTTAAAAAAAATACATATTTTTAAAAGAAATATATGTATTATGTGACATAATAGGTATAACATGAACGATTTGTGATCTTCAAATGAATATTTGAATATTAAACATACTACAGATTCTTCTCATGATAAGATAAATCAGTAATAAAATTTATGATTGATGTTCTATGTTGGATTTTCCAGTTTAATGGTGTTCAATATATTTTCAAAACTTTTTTTTTTTTTTTTTACCGAATTCTGACTATAAAATAACTTTAATGAACTAAAAAGTTCGTTTCAGAATTCTGCATGTTTGTGTGTGTGTGTGTCTGATATTTGCGAATTTTTCAAGTTTTTAGCCCTCCATTCGATAGAGTATCAAAAACAATCTGAGAAACTTATGAAACTTTTCGCGTCACTCTTACCGTTCCCGAAATATTGGCCAGAAAAAAAGTTCCGATTTCGGGAGATTTAAGGACCAATATCTCGGGAACCATAAGTCATAGAGAGATCATATTGGTGTTGATCAATACCTAACACGATGGTGAACATTCTGGTATCAAATAGTAATCGTTGGCTAATACCAACTGGCCACCGTTCTCCAGATACTGGCCAAAAACGTTCGGATTTCGGAAGATCTAAGGAGCCATATCTCGGGAACCGTAAGTCATAAAGAGATGATATTTTGCGAATTTTTCAATTTTGAGCCCTCCAATTTGAGCATGTGTCTTCGTAAAACAACATATCGTAGAACGTTTTAACAGAACTCAAACAAAACATGTGGAAAAAATTTAGTACTCAACGAAATTATAAATGGATATATTACAAGAATTGTTTAATGAGTAAAGTATATAGAACAATTGGTATAAAGTCTGTATAAGTTAATGAGAAAATTAATTCTTTTTAAGTTTGTTCTGATAATGCTCTTGAAGCATTCTCAACTGGTTTTATTTCTGGAAGCAGATATTATTTATATTTCATAACCGAAAAAACTAAATTTTTAATTTTACGTCCGACGTTTATGCTTTTTAGACCAAAAGTGACGGATAATTAATAAAAGTGAATAAGCTTAAAAGAATTTACTCTCTCTATTACGTTTACTTTCTCTCTACTAATTCTTGCGATACAGTCAAGATTTCTGTTCGCTTTAGTTACTATGCTATCAATGTAAGTATCTAATTTAAATTTCGTATCATATATTACACCTAAGTCATTTATAGTATTTACAACGGGTAATTCAGTTTGACTTACTGTATTTTGAAATTGGACTGGTTTCTTACGTTTATTACAACTGATTTCTTATTTTTATTTCTTACGTTTGTAAAACACATGGTTTTCTAATATTTATAAAATATAATGAGTTACCTTGACGACACTTGACAACTGAATTCATATCTATTGAAGTTCATTACAATTACTTATTGATTTTATACATCTAAGAAGTTTTTAGGTCATAGGTATATAAGAATTTATAGGAATATGTTATGCAATCAGAATGGCAGTTTATACATATTATAAAAAAAATAGAAATGATAAATTTGACCGTTGTGGAATACCAGATGGTTGCAAACTTGCCTTTAAGTACAACGAACTGCCTTTCGTTCCTCAAAAATAGACCAATTAATTGTGCGGACAAATTAAATTAACAAACTTTCTCTGATAATATTTTGTGATATATTCTATCAATGCTTTCGCAAAATTTGTGTAAACATCTACTTGACCACTTTGAATTAGTGCAGTTGGTATGAAATTATCAATTAAACTAACATTTGTCAGAGTCGATCAAAACAGTGAACCCGTGGATGAAACCATGCTGGTATTCTGAAATTGCTTGTTTCATTTGATTTTCAATCTGTTCATAGAGAATAGTTTCAAACACTTTTCATTTGCTCTATCAATATGGCTCTATACTTCGGAATGTCTTTACAATTATTATATTTAAAAGTAGGAGAAATTATTGATATTTCCTTTTTATTGGGAAATTTGCTAATTGAAAGAACAAGGATGTTTATAGTATGGAGTAAAAGTGTAAGCGGTATAAGTTAAAGAAAACGTCATATATTGCTTTTCGTACAGACAAACTAGGAGGATATAAGGATCTCTGTCATGGACCATAGGACATTCGTGAGATAACTCTTCAAATCCGTTTAGTATCTATTTCAATCGATTATAAAATTGAGTATGAATACTATCTTAGTGAGAGAAAAATTGCCAACATTTTGGTTGTATAAACTTCAATCTTTAGGCAGTTTGGGAAAAAGAATTGTAAGAAGTTAATGATTAAAGAATAATTGGGACACTCATTTTTAAGAGGCAATAGAAATGGATGAAGCCCTTTGATCGATGTCTAGACAGAAAGGATGAGACAGCAAACATACTCCTGGGATTTTACAAATCATGTGACACATTACCAAAGGTTATCAACTGTAGCTTTTCTGATGTGACAGGTGTTGTTCACTCAAGAACGTGCTCAATCAGCAAGAGATCAGGTGGAAAAAGCAGTAGAACAGATTTTTTTTTTTTAGGAAAGGAAGGACGTATTATAGTGGTAAAAAGTGACTTCATGCAGTATCTGCAGAAAAGAAACCACAGCCTGGTAGAATACCTCATCAATATTTCTTTGTCTGGCCAGACTCAAAACAACAAACAAACACATTACACTGATTAACTGTAGTTTACGAGTATTAATTATATCTCGTACTTGGGCGATTGGTCACCGCTCCCGGGAATAACAGGTTAACAGAATTCGTAGCATCTAACCCAAACTCACTTGAAATATACTTTTAGTTAGAAATCTCTACGGTGCATATTTTGCTTTTTACTAAGCAAAATAGTGATAGTTTCGCTGCAATTAATAGCTTTACACGTTCCAAAACACGTAAGCCGACACATAACCATAAAAATTATTATCACAATGTTAACTAGTGCAGTTTGTCGGTAATCATTCATCAAAGACGTAACAGTCTCTGGAAACCCACTCGAAGTTTTTCTACTGTGTAAAATTCTGTGATTATGCAGCCTTCTTTAGTTATAAATGAAAAAGAAAACGCAAAATAAATCCATAAAAGTTTTGCTTTGTAAATTGAATTATGTTTAGATTAATTATTTTTCTCAGTGTTACGCTAAGTTATTTATTGTGCTTAGATAACGAGTCATGGACGCTTGAAATAAATACTATAAAGCAGTACTTTATTTTTTTTTTTTTTAAAGGTGGTTGCCGCTAGCTAATTTATCCCAATGTCTTCGCAGTGTGGAGAGATACTCAAATGATAATACCTATAGCTTATACAAACAACGTATATGTACGTACATACTCCAAGAAAATTTAGTAAAATGCTTTCAGCAAAAGTTTTTAATTGCTAACATGACTTTTAACTTAAAACATATAATAACATACATTGATGGCAAATTATATGCAAAACGTCGTTATTATGTATTGAGTAAGCTGTGATTATTGGCTCAATATCATGTTCCTTGAGAAGACTATTACTAGCACAAAGTCATTTCTGATCGGTGATGCAAAATGGGTAAAGGGAAAGGAATGTGGCAAAATTAACATGGTTTCAACCAAAGTATTAAAACAACTATGCTATTGGTAAGGAGAGGAACAAGTTCAACTTGATTGGCAGTGACATTCACGATAAACATCAGAAGATAAGGTTATTGAAAAATACCTTGTCCTTTTTTTCTTCTAATCGAGTACCGGTATCAAAGACTTGGAGAACAAATTATTACCTGTAAATTATAAATTTCAAGATCTACCGTTCTTAATTTCTTTTTCATATTTCAACTGACGCTGTTAGTGTATTTACATACCTTAAAATTTACCATTTTGCAGTAAAGACCATACCCAGAATTTCTTTACGGTGTCGGAATCATCTTTTTAAAAGAAGCTCTCAAATCCAGTTCCTTTTTCTTATAGTGCATGAACATGGACGGTAAATTATGTAGTATGTTATTGAAAGTTTTTATTACTTGATTTTATAAATCATAATAGAATATCGTGTTATAGAGAAATGCTAACAATTATATGAATTTATAGTATACCAGAAATCTTAGAATGACGAACAGCGACACCTACTAACAAACTCTCTATGGGAGTTTGATGGCGAAAAGAAACAGTTATATCAATGACTTTTCTTCATAACAGAACGGTTCTCTTTTGGTATCATATATAGTTAAAAGTCGAGGATAAATGTTCTCCCGGAAACGCAACGTTTCAGTATGGGTACTTTTCAAGTTCTCTATAACTCATACCAATCTGCTACGGACCACAAACCGTATTACTGGTGACTGGTCGTAGATTTGATGACCAAGAGGATTTATGCACTTTGAAATTACATTTGGAAATAAAGTGCTTCAATATCCTTTCAAGATCCAAGATCACGTAGTTACTTTCGGCATCTAGATCTACTAGCAAGCACAAAGGACTTTACCAGTATGCTATTTCCTGCTATTCTATCTTTTCATTGTTGTTTCATGATCTCGTAAGAGGTTCATAAATGACTTAATCATGAAATTGTTTCATTAAAGTGGCAAAAGAAAAGCGTTTGGTTTGTAAAAATAACTGGTGCTGATTAGCTCTTGGCTACAAAATGAGATAGAAAATGATAATTTATTATTATTATTATTATTATTATTATTATTATTATTATTATTATTATTATTATTATTATTATTATTATTATTATTATTATTATTATTATTACAAAAATTCCTTCTTGTTTTCGATAACACTACCGATTTAGTAAAAAGCTCCACATGGTTACATTGAAAACTATCTATTAGCTTAGCAAATTGTTATTATGACAAAATTAGTACTTGTTTGTTGTACAGAAGTTAAATTTTATTTCATGTTCACACAAAACAGGGGAACTAATAATAATAATAATAATAATAATAATAATAATAATAATAATAATAATAATAATAATAATAATAATAATAATAATAATAATAATAATATTTATCTTCCTTTGCTGTCGAAAATACTATACAAACAAATTATACAAAGTGTTTCAAAACAACACCGAAAACGTTTGGGAGGTGATTGCTGACTACAAGGTAAGACAAGAATTATAGACCAACCTAGGTGAATAAATGCTTAATTTAGGAGTTATAGGTGCCGAAACTATGACAAAATCAAAGTTAAAGGTCCATAGTTTCAAAACTTTACGATCTACTATAGTTGGGTATAGTAGATACTTCACTTAGGAACTCACATGTGCTCTATCCCAAAATACATGTTTCAGAATCCTGCGGTGCTTCCGCAACAATTTTTAAAGAGATAGTTGGTGAGTATTCGAAATTATATGTCCGTAGCCAAACTTCCTCTATAAAAATTGTCGCGTGAGTACCTTAGGATTCTGAAACACATGTTAGTTCCATAGTTAGTTTTGGAGCTATTAACTTTTCAAGTTCATTTTTCATGTTTTCGGCAGCCTACAACTCCGAAAGGAAGCATTTGTGCACTCAGGTTGGTCTATACTTTTTGCCTTATCTTGGTGTCAGGAATTATCTCCTAAACGTTGTCGGTATTGTTTTGAAACACTTTGTAAACTATTGAAAACGGTGCCGCACACGAAAACTTTTTTCCTACAAAACTTGTTTGTTTCTCATGATCTTTCCAATGTCTTAAAAACAGAAATATTTCGATTTAAGACCTCCGTATCAACCTCCCCTGCTAGTGGATCTAGTGGGTCCACAACAGTGGGTTTTGTGGGGCAAGGAGAGCGTCCCGTTCAAATGCACCCTCTGACATGTTTTTATCTCAACTTTTATTTCACTCATTTTATCTCGTTTGTCATCCATGAGATCTGCACGTTTCACTTAAAACACCCGGTATGTGTAATGCATTTCGAATCCGGATATATGCATTAATCTACGTACATTAAAAAAATGAACAAAACGCCTTCATATGTGTATATCTTCAATGATTGGGTTTGGAAATAAATTGGTGATTTACCTGATGGTGTATACACTGGATCGTTGCTGTTCAGCCATTTTTCCTAATGTCTTGTCCCTTAGAACGTCCTGAACTGTGAGCGAACTGTGTGTTACACAAAGTGTGCTAGGTCTTATAATATAACCAGACACACACACACACACACACACACAAACACATAAACAGTACTAATCTGATAACGATTTCTTGTAAATGAAAAAAAAAAAAAACATTATCTCCTTTTCCCACGTTTGATTGACCACTCCAAATTGACAAGAAAAATGATAAAGCCATATAATTTATTATTACCCTGCCCATTTCCTGCAAAGTACAAGTACCGTCTGTATCAAACTGAATTTATCAGGATCTTTAACTCGACAGTAATCTTTCCTCATTGATTAACAACAATCATACAGTATGTTACACATAATTATGTTAGGATTTTAACTTTTTTTTTTGTTTAAAAAAAGCAGGATGTTAATATAAGAACTTGAGAATTAAGTTGTGGCTAATATGGTATGAAAAAAAGAAAAATATAAACAAGTTGAATTTTGGTTCACGTTGTGAAGCTATGGAAGACTTCCAAACTATGTAAGCTCAAAACTGAAAAAAACTTCTAGTTGCAATGGAAGGATAAAGCCGGAAATCGAACATATTCTTTGTACGTATAATTAATAGAAATCAGTATTGAAACCGGAAGTTGTAGTGGATTTCTACAACATCCAGTTTAGCAGATAGTTAAGAATGGAAATGGAATACGGGGTTTGTCCAAGAAGTAATGAGACTGGCTTCCGCTCAGCGCTCCAGTCGCCACCAGAGCGCTCTCAATGGGTGATATCGGTGGTGGGGTTTTATTTAAGCATCGCACCGTGCGACAGTAGTCGCTCTCCTGAGCAGTGAAAGAATGAAAATCGATCGTTGCGCAAAGTGTGGTTTTTCATTTTGGTCACGGGATAAAAAGCGAAAATAGAGCGGACGGTATAGCAGCGGTACGCCATCAAATTCTACGTTCGTTTGGGCAAAACGGCTTCATAGACTCTTGTCTTGATTGAGTAGGCCTACGAAAACAACGCCATATCGACAGCCCAGGTTTTTCGCTGGCATAAGGATTTCAAAGACAGGCGGGAGACAGTTAAGGACAAAGATCGATCTGGACACCTTTCGACGAGTTCTTCGGATGAAAACGTGTCAAAGGTGAAAGAACTCTTAGACTCTAACCGTCGGTTGAGTCTACAATTAATAGCGGAACAACTTAACATGTTGCAAGTCAACGGTACCGTACACAATATTGTAACCGAGAAATCGAAGAAGAGAAAAGTTTGTGTAAAATTGGTGCCAAAAGTGTTGGATAATGAACAAAAACAACGACGAGTTGACATGTGCCGTGAAATGGTGGAGATTGTGGAAGATAAAGCAGACTTTTTCTTGTTCTCCAAAGTGAAAACCGCCCTGAAGGATTGCCGTTTTGCTGCCATCCAGAAGGCCGTAACCAAATCTTTAAAAGGCATTTCGGAAGCAAGCCTATGAATCATGGATACCCTATACTCTTGTTACGGTTACTTGATTACAGAAAACCGGTTCTCGCTATATCTTGCCATTTTAACTCTATATGATCAACTTAAAAACCGAAAAAGTAGTTGATTTCTGCCATTTTCTTTTCAAAGAGGGTTAAGAGAGAAGATGGTACACTATTCTAAGAAAGCTAACTGTATTTTTTTTAAAAAAAAACACACACATCTCAAACTACCTATTACCGTTCCTGCTATATAGTGATCAATAATCGGAAATGGTTGATTTTTACCACTTCTAGAATGGATCAACTCCATCAACGAAGTCCCTACATTTTGGCCAAATCTCATGGAAATCCATCAAGTTGCTGTCGAGATCATTTGTGTTTTGGACAGGAGAGACAGAGTAAATATATGAAATAGTTTTGGTTAACCAAAGCTCTTAAAAATTAATTGAAAATAACTAGCCCTAGTGGAAAGAAAACCGAAGGAAGTAAAGAAAATTAAAATTGATTGAAAGTATTCAAGCGGAATTTTTTCTACGCCGAGATGAAGAAGGCTGCTTAGGAAAATAGTACATTCTTAATTTAAATCACGTGACATAAAGATAACAGGATTTACTTACAGATCTTCAATATTTCGTGGGACTCTGGTTATGGTCATTTCTGTACGTGGTGAGCTAAACGGAGAAGTGTGTGGTAATGAGTTGATGCAATTTTGCAGTTCGAGCCAGGTGAAAACCATTGAGTTTATGTGCAAATTGTGGAAACTCAGCTTCAGAGACTTTGATAACTTTAAGAACTGTTCACGGTGCCAAATGTTTAACGGAAAAAATGGGCCTCAAAATTATTAATTTCGCAACCGTAGAAGAAATGGATACCAATACGACGGCTGAAGTTTAGGACATACTAAAACATGAATTTCGTCGGTGTTTTCAGCAATGACCAGAGCGATGGAGCAAATGTGTGTTCCGAAAGTGCCTCCTTTGAATGCGATTAAGCAAATGTATACTTACGTCTGTTAATAAAGAGCTAGAACAAAATCCCTACAACTTTTTAACCGCCCATGTATATCAATCGTTGGGCTGCATGGAACTGAACAAACTAACATAAATTTTCACGAGTAGTTTAAAAAAAAAATCCATAATAAAGAGTTCTAGCTTTAAACTTGTGGTACTAAAAAGTGTGTTGTTTCTTGCTAATAACAATTGATGATTGTATTCTGCTGGAACATGCTATTAATGTATATACAGTACATGTAAAAGAAATATACTGTCGAGTAGCAGATTGTATCTTCTCCAAATGGTCACACACATAGTTTTTAACAGTGACACAAATACTGCTTAAAATGTCTTCGGTATTACTCGTCTGATGCTGGATTATAATTTAACAATGATTTGATGACAACAAATTTGGCAATAATCCATTGTAAATTTGATTTATATTTTTGTAATATACAGGGTATAAGTAACAAAATTTCAAATGGAAATTCAATTTAAGATTATTTAATTTAAGTTAAATTCCTTGCCATAGCACATCCTCTTACTTACGTTGTTACAATTGATTATTATTTCCCCCTCCCCACTGTATACGCTACTACAACTCATTGACTGTGAGATAAATTATTGATGATACTACACTATGCATTTCTGACGCAAATTAATCAATCATTCAGACAGCTGACAGATTTTTTAAAATGATAAATTTGTCTGAATATAATTAATTCAGTTCAAATACTTCTCTTAATGACTTTTTCTTTATGAATTGACCAGAATAATTAAAAAAAGAAAAAGTGAAATGATTTCATATTTCATTCCCCCTTTTCACATACTTCAATTGTAATCTTCCTTTTCTTCCTCATTTTCCTTTCTACCACATCAGGTATGTTAAAGTCAGTGTCGCAAGTGGACCAAATAGTCATCAGTCTACAATAATGCGGGTCGCAAAAAAAAAAAAAATCAATTTTTATATTTAATGATTCAGAAAGTAATTAAATACATAGAATCTACCTAATACTGTAGTCCTATAAAATATAGAAAGAACATAAGAAAATTTCGTCAGTAGATGGATACCTGCTGTTCATTCCCCGAACACGCATATTTTCCTGTTACTAGCATTCCGACATCTCGAGACATGCTGCTAGCTCTAGCAATCTTTAGAACAGATATTTGAATCCCTTTTACCTGGATCTTGCTGCGTACTTGTTTTTCCCTACTTACTTACACTGATACATATTACCAAACATGGAAATTATCTACGATGCAAGTTTGCGGATTCTGAGAACTATTTGTAAAATTCGAGGATACACATCTCTCTTAGTTTTTGTTGTACAGTGGACTCGGGCTGAATTTTCATTAATTCCATCTGTAAATGGGCTTGCATATTCTCAACGACGGACTGTTAAAAAAGTGGCAGAAAAAAGGGAGAACCCTCTTTGATAGACCTACTATTGCAGAATTAAAAGAAAAATCCATTCACATACATTGAAGCTTATCGACAATCTTTGACATAAAACAAGTATGTCAAATGTTTGTTTTTCAACTTTTTCTTTCAGAACAATAACTCGCATTTGAATGCTACCTCATGTTCGTTACAATTACATCTTTTTTCCTTGCAGTTTACAATTGATATGTGACAATTTTTAATATCAACCATAAAGATCTTGTAACTACAAAGAATCCACCAGCAATTTGGTGTTTTAGTCTTTGATTTTCAAAAAATGACAAATTGCGTCTCCCAAGATCATAAATCTCTCAAGAATCGTGAAGCAGGATGGACGACGTAGTTCTATGTAAGACGAAAGCCCAAAATATATGTTTTCAAAATCTTCCAAGATAACAGAAAATTTTTCCTGGATTAAGTCACGAGATTATATTAAATATATTGTATATATTTTGGTAACTTTTTTCGGAATGAATCAAGGGTCAGAGGAAAAGTAGTCGATGGTCGCTAGTTTGACATATCTGCACTACACCCTCTGATTTCTCCCCTGAATACTATATTAGCCACCTAATAAGACGAGTTCTAACAGCACTATAGTACTTTTTAAAAACCTTTTTCCTCAGTTGAAACTTAAATGAACAATATTATATATACAACCTCTGACAATAAAGTTCGGTGAATGAAGTCGCTGTGCTCGACCTGGCAACAGTGGCTCAACGAAACACTGCACACGAGTAGCGACAGGTGCTGCCATTGTGGACTTCACCGTTGTTCAGTTCAAGTCAGCTGTGGTCTGTGTAAGACGCGTTATACCAAGTGAGTGTTAGTGTGTCCGGTTCCAAACTGAAACAGCAAAATGAACGAACAAAGGATCAATTTGAAGTTTTGTTTTAAGCTTGACAAGCACCGAAAAAAAAAAAAAAAAACATGATACGCTGGTACAGGTTTATAATAATCAAGTAGTGTCCTTGAAGTGTGTTTACGAGTGGTTCGACCGTTTTCGAGAAGATTAGGCGACTAATCCGATCGCCATATCTTCAACCACTTACTATTTTTATTCAAATGCACCACTATGAATCAACTCTAAATAGAATTACAAATGTACCGTGTTATGCAAAAGTGAACTAAGCGCCAAATTTTGAAAATCCACGTAAATGCGACGATTGGTTCCTGATAAGCATTAGAACGTTTTGCACAATCGAAAAGAGAGGGAAACCAACACCTTTCCAAAAAAAGAAACATAATTTCACTTTTGATTACGGCTATACTAATGCTGGACATCAATCTTTAAACGTAATTTTCTCAAAAGTACGAAAGTGGCGCTTAGTTCATTTTCGCATGACACGGTACAAATGTATCTATGTTTTCTTAATTTATGAACCAGGTAAACATGATAATACCAGAATAGAAGTTTTTTGGCTTACTGTCACCACTTTCCTTGTGAAAATGAAATACATCTAGAAATTAAGATAGTTTTAAAATTATGTGCTCACCACATTCTGCTGAAATGAACTTTATATCAAATTAATTAAAAACTGTAGGATCTACTACCGGTTTTATCAAGGATATTACATGTAGAATATTACAATGAACAATATTACTTACGATATGAGCGTCAGTATTTTGAATATTTTACAGTTACGAGAGGACAATCAAGCATGGATACTTCTTAGCACCATAAAATATAATGAAATCTAAACTTTCGAATTTAGTCTGAAACGTATCAGTTTATTCAGTTTGATGTTGTCTACCGATTGATAAAGTCCTATGTCTCATCTTTGGACATATATTAGGTGCTGAACTAACATTGAAGTTTCACAGTTAATCACAAAAAGTTTGGGTTATATCTTATTAACCCTACTGTCTAGCTAGGATGAAAATGAAAAGGTTGATAACGATACACTTCAGTACCTGTTTCATCATATATGTGGTTAGTGTATAGCATGAAGTTTTAGGTTTATATAAGTTTTATACAGGGTGTTTCAAAACAATACCGACAACGTTTGGGAGGTGAAGATAAGATGTAAAAAATATAGACCAATCTGGGTGCATAAATACTTCCTTTTAGAGTTATAGGCTGCCGAAAACATGAAAATATGAACTTTAAAAGTCCATAGTTGCAAAACTATGGGGCCTATTGGAGTCGTGTGAAGATTTCATTTAGGAACAAATATGTAGTCTATCCAAAAATCCATGTTTCAGAATCCTCTGGTACTTCCGCAACAATTTTTGAAGAGGGAGTTTGGCTACGGGGATATAATTTGAAGTACGCACAAACTCCCTATACAAAAATTGTTGCCTGTGTACCTTAAGATTCTGAAACATGTATTTTTGGAAGGACACATTTTAGTTCCTAAGTGAAGTCTTGATTCGACTACGGTAGGTCCCATAGTTTTGGAGATATGGACATTTAAAGTTAAGTTTTTCATGTGTTTGGCAGCCTGTAATTCCGAAAGGAAGCATTTGGGCACCCAGGATGATCTATACTTTTTGCCTTATCTCAGTGTTAGGAATCATCTCCCAAATGTTACCGGTATTGTTTTGAAATACCCTGTATATAACTTAGGTTAGGTTTATATAAGTTTTTCTCTATTTTCTCAAAGACTATCCATAATAATTTACGCTCGTCCATGTCATTTTCTTCACCTGAATGAGATCTAACGCTTGGTACATGCATCATGTATGAAGTTTCTTTTTTATTATATGCTCATGAAATTGCAGAATCTGATTGGCTGATTGGTTAGTTTAGAGTTTTATATCCCCTTCATTACCGAGAGTACGCGAGACCTACACTTATTGCTGAATGTGGGATACGAATCCCACGAGTCTCATTGGGTATCAAAACCGGCTCTGCTGCGCCAGAGGCACATCCATTAACCATATAGTCACGAGGGTTACCTACATAGAATATGTCCTTAAGAGATAATCATACTGATTGACTGATTATCTTATTTAACTGAACTTATTAGGGTAACATGTTAAGCTTAACCTCTTAACTGCCAATGACGATTTAACTCGTCACGAGAATTTCGGTTGTATATGCAGTCTGACGTCTATGTTCGTCGTAATAAGATTCGTATTGGGCGTGGCGAATTAATATGTATCGTATTGGGCCTCGCGTGGAACGTGAAACTCAAAGATTTCATTTCATTTCATAATACTATTTTTAACAAATTTACTCCCAATTCAGATGCAACTTTCTCATTTGGAAACTCCCCAGTTAACAGGTTAATAACCGCTTTCAATTGAAAATTCTACAAAATTGCAATAAGGATGTTATTTTGTAAACGATGTCTCAGGATAGTGTCTGATGAAGCCAAGTGGATAGTTGGCGAAACTATTACAGGTTATTAATTTTTATAATAAACCTAATGTTTGCTCAGCAAGTAGTTTTAATCGCATTTAAGTCTACTAAAGTAAAGATTTTACAATGGAAAGTATTTTTGGGGCACTGAATCGATAGCATGATAAAGCTTCTACACATCTATTACTATTTTTGCTCCAGAAATACAATACCCCGGTACATCAACTATTTATTGATTTTAGAAAGGCATACGACTGGGTTAAGAGAGAAACATTATACAACGTTCTTACAGAACTTGAAATACCGAGAAAGCTAATTAGATTAATTAAGATATGTTTAAATGAATCCCAAGGTAAAGTCCGGGTAGGAAAATTTTTGTCCACGAGCTTTCACGTCGAAAATGGCCTGAAACAAGGAGATGCGTTGTCGCCATTATTATTTAACTTCGTTCTGGAATACGCCATAAGGAAAATCAAAGATAGCAACCAGGGCCTAGAGTTGAACGGTATTCACCAGGTTATGGCATATGCTGATGATGTAAATTTAATAGGGGATGATAGAAGAACAATAGAAAGAAATTCAGAGATCTTATTAAACGCTTGCAGGGACATGGGTTTAGCAGTAAATACAGAGAAAACTAAATACATGGAAGTGCGTCGGGACCGTAATACAGCAAATTATAGATGCGTTAAAATATTAAATAATACTTTTGATAAAGTGGATAGTTTCAAATATCTAGGATCAATATTAACAGACGAAAATCATATTCACGGAGAAATTAAATGTCGACTAAAAGCAGGGAATTCTTGATACTAATCGGTTCAAAATCTCGAATTAGTCCCAGAAGCGACAATCCTATTAGCGACAGGAACTGTTATCTGTCCTATGAGCGACCGATTCATTTACATTGAGATGATGGAGGATGATATGATTCCATCTCGTAAAATATGTTTGCCTCTGGCGTTATTAGCGCCCGAACAACCTTGGTATGAAATATGTACGTGCCAGTGATACTATTCGTCAAATATATTTTTCCTTTACTGTGAGTGCAAATAAAACTTATTTTAATTTTGAGTTAGATTTGACATAAAACATATCAAATAGCTTAACAAGACAACAGGTACAGTATATTTCCATGAAAAGTACCGGTATATTCCTATGTGTAATTATTGAAAATCCAGTTGTAATATCCCCTTTCTTCAAAAGATCTGTTTTCTGTACTTAATTTGATTCAAACCTAATTACTTATTAAGCACAGTAATATATTTTATTTTGAAAAACTTAAACGTGTAACAGTTTCGCCAATTATCTACTTTTTAGACTTCCTAAGACTCTATGAATAAAATGAAAAAAAAAATGTCAATGATAAAAGACAGCTTTTGAGATCCTTTACATCTGATTGGCTATTCTCAACCAATTCCACCAATTACAACGTAGTTCACTCTAAACAATCCAAAAGGTAAACAAACTCTTTAAACTACTTTCCCGCTATTGTAAGCTACTAAAACGTAAACTAATTGCTTAATTTGCCTTCCTTCCTTGTTTCGACTTATACATAAACGCTTGTCGTGTAGCCATCTGAAATAATCCTTTATAACTAGACGAACTGTTTGCGAGAGATTTGTAACTTGTGTAATAATTTCTTCGAATACACCGTGTTTTTAGATTTCTTTGATATCCTCAAATGGTGAACACCTTTTTTTTTCCATGGGCACCCGATGGGAAGGCAGGGGTCGCCCCACTGGCTCACAAAAATGTATACGTAATATAGCAAATCACGTATATTAAATACCAGATATAGGCCTACCAGACGTGATACAGCAACCACGGAGATGCTCCTCCCCAGAAAATTTTCTTCGGGCGCCCCTACCTGCTTCTGATTTGTTTCTTATGCCATAAACATATTCAATCTAAACTTATGCTCCGTATCATTTTAACATGACATTTTTAATTATATTAGAATCATAGTCAAAGGTTCTAAATTACATTAGCATGAAACAAGTTAAAGAAGAAAGAACCTTATCTTCTTCCATTATCTTAGTATGAACGAATCGGTTACTCATAGGGTAGTTAACAGATCGAATCGGTCGCTCATAGGACAGTTAACAGCTCCTGTCGCTAATAGGACTGTCGCAAGTGGGAAGACACCCAAAATCTCTTGTCGTCGCGAATTCTGTCGAGGAATTTGTAGCTTAAAATATACAAAACAATAATCATGCCTGTTATTCTGTATGGTTTCGAAACATGGTCACTTACTCTGAGGGAAGAACATAGACTGAAAGTATTTGAGAACAAGATCTTGAGGCGAATATTCGGACCCAAGAGGAACGGGAATGGGGAATGGCGGAAACTTCATAACGAGGAATTACATAATTTATACGGTTTACCCAACATTGTTAGGGTCGTCAAGTCTAGGAGGCTTAGGTGGGTGGGTCATGTAGCTAGAATGGAAGAAAGTAGAAACGCTTTCAAAGTCTTGACTGGAAGACCAATCGGAAAATGTGTGTGTGTGTGTGTGTGTGTGTGTGTGTATGTATGTATGTGTGTGTGTGTGTGTGTGTGTGTGTTCCCGCATTCCTATCCTTGTTGGCACCTGCATATGGTTTAACACCTTACCAGTTGGGACCGGAAAAATTGTTGGGACATTTTCCGGTGCCAACAATTTTTAAGCCTACAGGAGCTTCGTGGCGACGTCCTGGGCCTCCTGGCCGAATTTCGGGAAGGTCCCAATAATTATAGAAAAATGTGAGAATCTGTGTATACCGTGTGTATGCTCTACCGAATTAGCTGCCTCCTGGTGGTCTCACACTTTAACTAAGAAACGGTGTGTAAATATGACGCATACCGCATTTATTAGCACTGCACTGCTTACGGGATGGAGAAACGTAAGGGGAGTGGAAAGAGGAGGTGAGTCGTGCGGGGGAATAAACACACAAGCAAATTTACACAGTGCTTGTTGGTACCGACGCAACCTTGAAATTTTCGTTTGCGCAGTCGCGTCTACTCACAGTAGCCTGCCTGTCACATGACATAGTTAAAGAGCAGAAGGTGGGTTGAAATCAGGGGGAGGCATTGATCACAATTGGAGAAACGTATATGCATATATTTACAACTCGTACTTCCAGAAACGGTGGGAACAGAAACAAAGTTTGTGATAAATGAATGGAAGATAGGCTAGCGTAAAACGCATACACAGAGCGTGATCTTATCGGGACACAATTATTGTTTCTATCTACACACGTAGTTCGATTTTCTGTTGCTCCATGTAAGAAGGTCTGGAACCAGTGTCTGAAGCGAAAGTTAATTTATTTGAACAAGAGCAAAAACAAATGTATCCTAAGAGGTACACTAGAATTGTCTAAGATTGAAGACTTACAAGCACATTGACAGAGCACAGATTCATACATACCTACATACTATATGTTCCAACTTTCACACTATTTTATTTCCTTCTTTTGTCAAACAGAACTCATTAGTTTAAAAATAATAATAAACTAAATATTTATTTTAACCTTTAACAAATAAAAAAGCACAACCATAGTTTACAGATATGTCGCATATAGATTTATTAAATTAATTCAAACATATGGAATAGGAAACACGTAAGATGTCTGGGTTGGCAAAGGATAGGCAGCGACCGCAGCCCTTGATTGTTGGTGGGGGTGATAGGGCTAACTACGTATTCTGTGAGTCTCAGTAGAATAGTAGTGTGCCTGTATCGAGCAAGCGGTCATAAAGTAAAATAAATTAACTAATTTCCAAAGAGGCCAAATTATTAAAGCTCGGATATATGGTGTTAGCGTGGTGAAAGTGGTAAGTATGCTGACAGTGTCAGGAGTAACAACATTTAAGTGACGGTCAAAGTGATGAAATTCTACAAAATTTACGGGGAAACCACATCCTCGAAGAGGAACAGTGGTTAAAAAAATCCTTGGTGACAGGTCCCACGTACAGCTGTGCGATATTACGATATATCGATTAGTAGATATTTTTAAGTATCGAAAACTTTTAAGATCGGTGTTTTTAATATTTCAATATTTTTCAACATTTCGGTATTTTTCAGTATTACGATATTACGATTCTTCGATACTTTTAATGCTTTAATATATCCATGTTTCACAATATGACGATATTTTCTATTTAACCTCTTCAATCCCAGGTAATTATCAGCAATCATACAAATTTATATATTTGTGTATTTGTATCGTAGGAAAAGCAAATTTGTATATTTTAAAATTGGAGTGTTATAAAACATAGAAATGACGTTTTGTAAGAAGACAGTACCTAGGTATATTTATTTAAATAACCCGAACCTGCCTAATCGAAAAAATAAAAACCTGTGAATTTCAGTATATTTGTTATCTAGTGCACTATGTATATTAGAGTTGTTCAACTATCAAAATACGAGCACAATATGTTAATGGTGTCTAGCAAAGGCGGCTTGTAAGGTAAATTACGACAGTAAAAAATAAAATGATATTGCGTAAAACAAACAGATGTATTACTTTCTCGTGTTCTGACTGTTGATTACAAAAATAGGAACAGTAAGTAACATTTCTTCTCTCAGTCTGATGCGACAAAACTTTTAAGCTTTACGGACATGAATTCCCTCCGGAGCCGAGTCTGGTGTTGAAATTGTAATTGTTATTATTATCATGTCCCTTCTTTCTTCTGTATTTCATATCTGTTTTACTTTACATGCAAATCATCAGGACAGTTTGTTTTCTCAATACACAAAAAAATCTTTCACTTAGCGCACTTGAAACTTTTTGATTTCGAACACCCAACCTTAGTCCATCTTTGGCAGTTTTTGTCTTCAGCTTTCTTTCTTTACATATCTGCATCACATTCATCCGTTTCTTCAGATCCTTACGCAAGAGTTGTTGGTTGATTCAGGGCTTAGCATCCTATACAGCACCGAGACTATAGAAAACATGAAATGCAGCTTAACGCGGGATCCTAACCACATGAGGTCCCACCAGAAATCGAACCCAGGTTTCACGCACTTAAGGCGCGCATACTAACCATGTAACCACTAGGGAATATGAAAGCGGAAGTCTAGTAAGTCTTTCTAAGAGTATCCGAAATTAAAATTGTATTTTCTATGGACTATCAACGAATTCACTAAATACGCTTCCACTCAATGCCCATATACCCAACGTACCAATATTTGTTCTTCCAGAGCTACAAATGCTTAACTATTTAACAGTCACACCTGGAGTTGGAAACACGTCATATATCTGGGTCACCAAAGATTACGCTTCCACCACAGATCTGAGACGATGGTAGTGGCGTGTTACGGGCAACTCCATACTACGTGAGGGGTAGTAGAACGTGAATGGACAGTGAGCTGAGCAGTGTTAGTGTAAAATGAGAGTTCTATTTAGTTTTGAAGGAAGGAAAATTGTTTCTCCGTCACGTTCTGCAAGCGCGACAAAACTTACAGGCCTGTTAGGTGTGCCGCAAAGGACAGTGTCCTAAGTGATTACAACCTACAAAACTGATGGCAAATCCTCATCCGCGAAGTGAAACAGTGGATGGAACAATACCGCCGTTGACAGATCTCGCCAAGCCTTACGGCGTATTGTCACTTTGAATCATCGTCTGAGTGCGGAGCAAATAATGGAGAAACAAATAGCACCTTCCTCAACCGGCGTCGACAATCAGTCTGCCAAGTTACATGACATGAATGTGACCTGACATGGATGGCCTTCATAATGGACCATGACGCTTTGGCACAATGTCAACAGTGAAACATGTCGACGGTTCTGTGTCGTTGTTGTCTCAAATATGCTGTTTTCAGTAGATTCTGTGCTGACGCATACCGGTTGTGCCAGTGCCCGTGATTATATTGTCATTTTTGGGAATCAGGTATTTTATGGTCCAATTGTCTCCGTTATGGAACAGAAGAACACCGAGAAAAAACATTGAATACAAAGAAGTTTTTCTGCACCTGAGGTATGGGTAGGTAATGCAAAAGCTCAACCCTCCTAGCATCCTGCAGACAGAGCAAAGACATTAACACGCTGTTACAAATCTTTACAGGAAAAAATAACTGGAGAACGAGTAATTTCGTTGAGAACTTGTAACAAAATTGTAAACCAAGCATTCCAAATCCGACTATCAACGAAGGTCATGATTTTTTTTAAACTGTTCACAGCTGAGAAATTTAGAAACGAAGAAAAATGTTATTTTATAGAAAGAACTCGACTAAAGAAAAGATAGCAACCGTCTAATTAACGTTTGAGGAGTCCACGGGGAAATGCGGGATGTCCACTTTTGGGTGAAATTTCGATTTTCATGCCATCTTGTTGAGCACGTTGTGAGTTTCATTCAATATATCGAAAAGGGGAAAGGGTTACTGTTAGCCTGCTATAGCAGTTTAAAAATCCTTTTAAAATGGAAGGAGATATCGTCATCACTTGCAGTGGAAGAAAGGGGAATTCATTTTACTCTTATTTTTCTGTCTCTTTTGTCGATAACGTTCAACTGTATTTATGTTCCAGTGTTGACTGATCATACAGCTAAATGTAGCTTCAACAATCTATTTCTTTAAAAAAAATAGTAAGACAAATCATCTCCCAACATTCATCTTGAGCATTTCTGTTACTCTTGAGCATTTCTGTTACTCTTGCAGTAGTCAAAATAAGGATTATACTTTATTCAGATGCCTTCATTGCATTGCACATGAAAGGCAGGGGTTCATTTTCTTTCAAGTGACATTCCCAGTTCGTGTCATTCCTACCTTGAACGTGATAAGAACATGAGACTGGTTAACATAAAATCAAGAGATCAAATACCAGAGGATTGGAATAATGTAATCAAAAGGCAGCAGAGTGAAACGTTCACCATATAAAGTAAGTGAATTTACAGTTTCATAATTCGAGATTGGATATCATTCTTACAATCACTGTACTTGGGAAAATGCTCATTCCACTCTAGGCCAATAATGAGCTTCGAGTAGAGAAAAGTCACCCATGTTTTGTGATACCTAGGGAGACTTATAATGGACTTTGGTTTTCTTCTGTGATTCACCTACTATTAACAAATGGCCCACCACAACCAGATTTATTGGAGGGAGAATTCTTTAATCCATAAATGACTCGCGTCGGAAAGCTGGACCCTTTTACCATAAATTGTATTAATGTTGAAATATAGTACTATAACACTGCACGAGAGACCCGGGTTCGATTCCCGGTGGGAGCTCATGTGGATCGGATTCCACGTTAATCAGTAGGTCCACGTCTCATAGCCTCGCTGCTGAAAGGGACGCTAAACTGAAATTCAACTCAACAACTCAATAACACTGCAATAATGCGCAAAGGACCGCATATACTTGTTTCACTCTCCCATACTTGATATTGATTAGAGAATAAAAGTACATTTCCAAGATTTTCGTTGTACATTAAGGAACTGGGTTAAATCGGTTGAGAACAGTTTGAATAGGATGCTATGACCAACATCAATTATTGGTGGGATTTACAAGATCGTTTCCTCTTTCTTAAAGGGAAGTTGCCTATCTAGGAAGAAAAATGGTAGGATCTGTATGCTTTGAATGTCTTATGCAGCCTATACGCTTACACCTTCTATACGAAACTCAAAAGAGAAGTAATTAGCGGAGTAAAGGAGAACAAAGATGTCATTTTAATAATATTATTTATAATTTGATAAACAATTGCCTCTTTTTTCCGTTATTTTGCCTGCAATAGACCCGTTTTTCCCAGTATATACCAACCTCAGGTCAATTTTCTTGTATTCTTTTACTTACAATAATATACATTGAACATAAGATTTTGTAAGCTAGTTTCCAATATAATAAATAACTTGTAAACCAAATCTGAAGCATTTTCCACGACTAGTTTCCGAAATAAAATGTTTTGAACTTTAAAAATCGTTTCCTGAAAAAATTGTAAAAATGGACATCTCCTTTTCCCCTGGACTCTATTTATGACAATTTAAGAAGGGACTACTCGGTAGCCTTATACAAGCTCATGCAAACGATAAGCATACCTGCGACATGAAAGCATTCGACCTATGTTTGCGCCATGAGTGACAGTATTTCTTGTCGAATGGCCTTGCCGTCTGATTGTCTTTGTATGGTGGTGCTCTAAAGCTATTTGTAGGTAGCGCGTATACGCAATAGTAGCGTTGGTTAATTTAGTTTATTCAGTAATATGAGTAATGTTTTTCGAATCCAGGTTTTCTGCATCGAAGACTGTAACGACAGTGATTTAGCTACAAGAGAACTTAAGAAGGAAACTAAAATTATCCAAAATTTTTGTGTTGGAAAAAATGCGACCGTAGCTATGCAAAACATAAAACCAAAGAGCCCATTGGGAATGAAACGAAATCTTTCACTTTTACGTGCTACAGTTATGCCGGCTAGGCTAAAGGAGACAGTAATGGTTATGAAATGGTGTAATGAAGAAAATGGGGGAAAACAGAGGAACCCCCAGAAAACCCACGCACATGGTGTTTGTCCACCACGAAGTTTATTTGGCGTAATCAAACCAGGGATCCTACTCACAGGAGCCCATAGGGAATAATATAGAAGAAATGAACGTAACTGGAGACAAAAATAGGTTAGGCCATCACTGCTGAACAAATTGTATTGTGGGAGAGTCGGTAGTACATGGGAGAGGAAAAGGGATAAATACTACAATTTATGATGGTATTAAAGCTGACAATTCGCATATCAGGACGATAAAATTGCTGAGAATCGCAACGATGAAAATTCGCTTCAAGTAGTCTACTTGAGATGGCAAACAGCTATAATGAATTATATAATACTGTAGTAGAGACAACAACTGTATTTCGTGTCGCAAAGTGAACACGGTACACTTTGAAACTATGAACATTCAATATTAAAACTGGTTGCAGGAGATATATAGCTTTCGATTACAATAGAGGAATAAGATTAGAGGTTACATGTTCTTCGGACGCTGAATACACAACAAAAAAGTTCTATGTATTATCGTATTTGCTTTATGGAGATCAACAATGAAACCGGAAGTAGTATTCGGTTTTACTGGTTTCGCCTTTAGTGCCGAGGTAAGAGTGAAAAAAATATTCTTGGGACGATGAATCGAATACAAAAAACAGATTTTTGCTATCTATTTCCATTTTTGCTGTATAGAGATTAACGTTAAAACCTGAAATTGTCTACTTTGACCACTTCTTAATTAAAATGGTCAAAGACTCAATGGATCCTTGGGACCTTGAATCGATCACAGAAAACCGATTCTCATACATAACTTAGTTTTATCTCAATGCAGATCAATACTGACACTAGCAGCAGTAGTAATTCCTTTACCATTTCCGCTTTAATAGAGAGAGAGTGAAGATGGTATATTTTCTTGAGATGCTCAATTAATTCTAGAAAACCGCTTGGCGCTATCTGTTACTGTGTTCTTAGTATGGTAATCAGTGTTGAAACCGTAAAATATTTATTTCCACTACTTCGGGTTTAGAAAAGTGTTAACGGAGAAAATGGAAGCTATTCTTGGAATGGCGAATCAATTCCAGAAAACCCATTCTTGATATACCTTACGGTTTTCTTCCTGTACGGAGATTGATATTGAAACGCTGACTATAGCTCTTTTCAAATGTCAAGTTAAATACCTTTGAGAAGGTTTCCTGCTTTTTTAATAGCAGTGAAGCGAAGTTGTCATCATTGTGGGGCAGATGACAGACAGTATATAGACACACAGAATTTCGTACTACTATGATTTTTGTCAATATCTGCCGCAGTACCTAGAAATATCGCGTATCATTGGCTACCGCTCAAGTAGGTTTTCATGTGAAAAAAGGTATAGTAATAATTTCTGGTTTTAGCAGACAGACGACAGATATATTTCCTTAACACGCTCAATCCATTCCAAAAAAACTTGTCGTTATATTTATTGGCGCTTTTATTCTACGGCAATTAATCTTGAAACCGGATACGGTTGTCTTCTACCACTTCCAGTTTGAATAGAGACTTATCAGAGCCGATTGAATCTATTCTTCAGCAGCATAATAGATTCCAGAAACCGCATTTTCTATATCTTACTTTCGCTCTCTATCTCTCCATCCCTCTGTGTAGATTAATATTGAAACCGGAAACAGTAGTAAAATAATACAATTTCGAATTATAGTAAAGAAATACAGATTCTTTTCTTGAGAAACTGAATCGATTTCTGGAAACTATTTGCCAATATCTAGGACAGCTTTTGTTATGCTTAATTTCTACCATTTCTGTTTGAACAGCATATTAACGGAGTAAAAAGAACCCTATCTTGGGACGCTGAATCGATTAAAAAACCGGTTTTCGATATATCTTACCGTTTTTTCTATGGATATCAATACTTCAACCGGAAGTAACATTAAATTTATAATGCTTTCGGTTTTACTACCATATGGATGAAGATTCTAAAATCTTTCAAAAAGGAATTTATTCCTGAAAACAACATGTTCTGCAGCTCTTTTCAAGTGAGAAGTTACATGAGTGATAGCCAATGATACGAGATGTTTCCAGGTAGCTCATCTGGCATTGAGAATAATCATAGTATTGCGAAAAGTCTTGAAAAGATTTTTGATTATTACTGTTATTACTGTGTTAATTTTAGGGCGATCAATGTTGAGAGTGCATAAGGTTGACTTTTACCACTTAGGACTTCAATAGTGGATTAACGGAGGATAAGATGGTGTCTATTCTTGAGACGCTGAATCGATTTTCGAAAACCACTTCTCAATATATTTCACCAGTTTTGCTCTAATCCCCGTCGACAAATGGAAGGACGGGTATAGCCATTTTGTAAAACTTCCGATATTTATGTACAGTAGAAACTCGATTAACCGTCACCCTTTTAACCGTCACTCTCTGTTATCCGTCACTGCTCCGGACAGCACTGTACTTTAAATGTGCCGTAATTGACGCTGTGCGCCGTACAGAGCACGGAATAAAGTGTAAGCGAAATGGACTGAAATAGTCATGCATCACTTCCGGTCATGCTAGTTTCCACATAAAACTTGGTACAGTACTGAAACCCTTATGGAAAAAAGCATGGACATGTATTATTCACTTGTAAAAGGTTATTTATTTCTTCCAGAACCTTTTAAATCTACTTACTGTAGAGGTTTATAACGATATTTCTGTTATCCGTCTATTCGCTTAACCGTCATGGTCCCGGTCCCGAGGGTGACGGTTAATCGAGTTTCTACTGTATGACATAGTTTGGAAGACTAAAAATTGAAACTCATTAGCTTTTAATTCAAATATCCATCTAATTGCCTTACCATTTCAACATAACTTTAGTTAAGTCTACAAGCATTATAATGCTTTTATTGTACCCATCAATTATAACATTCAAGAGACGCTCATGCTTATATGGAGTTATTCTGTGCTCATCCAGTAACGTTTTGTCTTTTATGAGGAGCTATTCTTTTACTTTGTACATTTTCATATTTCTCGATTGAGTAGCCTAGAGCTTCAGCAGTACCCGTGTCAGGACGCGCTCACACGTTTCCTCATTTTAGTTTTTACAGGAATATTTCCCTTTATCATAAAATGTTAGGCCATTATGAAGCATTGAATTCAATTATTTTCAAACACAAAAATACGCAAGAAAAATGTATTTAAAAGTTTTGTTGATCATTTCAGTTTGGATAAAGTTTCAGTTGCCTTTTTTTATCATAACTTAATCAACTGAGGTATCAGTAGATTTAGCTTCGTATCAGTATTCTATATCACTATATCTCTCTATATTCTATATCTCTCCATCAGTATTCTATAAGTATTTATCGTTCTACTCTGTTCTATATTCTTAAACGAAAATAATAATAAATGGTATCTATTAAGAATGCCAAATTTTTAAGTGAATTTATTAAAATTTAAGCTTCGTAAAATAATCGCGGATTTAGAAGACAAAAATCCTCACCACCAGGAACTACATTTTGGGAGGGCATAGACGGTAATTGTCACTTTTTTTTTTTTTTTTTTTTTTTACAAATACAGACCATTTAATAAAAATCGTATTTTGGCAAGCAGTTCTTGTTGCAGGGTCTGTCACTTTTCCGTAAGAGTTTTTCGAAAGTCTGGAAGAGTACTTGGTAGAGGTATACGCTCGGCAACACGTCTCCCTAGAGCATCCCAAGCATGCTCTATGGGTTGAACTCCAGGGAATACGCTGGCCATCAGATTTAATGAATATCCTCTTTTTCAAGGAGGGCGGCCACTGCAGCTGTACGATGCGGACAAGCATTGACATTCATAAAACGAAACTTCGAACCGATAGCTCCACGCAACAAACGAACATAACGGAGAATTACATTAATGCAACAACTGGCCTCTGTTATAGTCCCTCCTTCTACGAACTGCATTTCACTGATTGTTAAATAACAAAATTGTATCTTTCGTGCCCTTACCTAGCTGAAAACGAACTCGGAGACTGATTGTCGGTTGAGAGAGAAAGTTTGGAATTTCACTATTAGCTAAGCCTAGGACTATTTTCACCATCTATTTACAAGTAGCATTAACAACGTTTCAGCTGTTGTGTGTGATCTTAACGGTAAGTTCGGATATCTTATAATTAGCTATCTGTACTTTTTGCGAAACACGCACCGTGGGAGCAGTGACGACACCAGCTTTACTTTCTTGGGGGAAGGGGTGTGTGTGAATAGGCAGATACATTTTTGGAAACCCAGTTATATTTTGTGTACCCAAAAACTGCTGTGTGATAATACAGCTTGCCTGGGAAGCGTGGGTCGTCACGAGGACGGAAGGCGGACGATGTGATCGGAAGGCGCCCGTTCCCCTGGTCCCTTCTAGTGTCGTCACTGCGTAGCAGTCATAAACGTCTTCTTTTTTTGTTCCAACAACCGACGAAATTAGTATATAGAGAATAAAATACGACAGAGAACGAAATACTATACAAGCGTATGAAGCATAGTAACTGGAATAATAATAGACTCTAATAACAATAATAATAACGAAAAAAATAAGTTCTTACGATGTCTAAAATTTTGTATCACATTTTCCACCTTGCCATGGCACTCTGGTGCCGCGGTACGGCGGTTGCAGATCACTCGTTTAGTATACTGGGTGCATCAAAATACCGGAACTTTGTTATGATAAAGATGCAACAACAGAAAAAGGAAGGTTGTTGGAAATAGAAGGTTTTCAATCTAAAATCTCGGATTTATTCCAATCGCTCCAGCCGTTTCCGCTCCACACTGTAAGGCGTCCAGTGTTAAACGTTGACAGTGTTTTTCTATTTAATTTGAAGGATATACGAGTATACCGTATATATCGTATATAATACTCATTGTCAAAGCTGCTTCAAGATAGATTCCCGGCGACGTCACCACCAAACAGGTCAGGACTTTGGAAATACGTTAGTAAGGCGAAGATTATAACTCACACTGTAATGTAGGTTCGATAACTTTTTATTTTCAGTATAAAGTCGAAATTCCTAAATATATCTTGACTATGTCACTGATTTAGATACAATCAAAACCACCAGTAGGATTTTATTGATTATAAATCTCACGACCGCAGCTGAAAATTACAACATGATTGCTTAATTTGATGCATGATTATAAAAATAATGGTTAATGCTTATGAACTAAAGCTTAAGAGAACAACAGAAACGGTAATGAAAATGATAAAATTATCGTCTTGTGTAACTAATAAGGACAGAATTCTGCTTTGATAAACAATAAGTACAAGGAGTAGTAAGAAGTTATAGCCTTGATTTTTATAAAAGGTACGGGCCACCGCACTACACTTTGACGCTCCAATTTCCTAAACTGTTAGGCCACACTTCCTATTGAAACTTGTATTTGGGAAATAGGAATCAAATAATTTGTCTTGAAAAACTCAATTGAATAAACTTCACCCTTCCTCCCAAAAAATGTACCACCCCTTCAGATATTTTCATTAGATATGTCATACTCTATATTAGAGCAATTAACAAAATAATTGTTTTTGCAATATTAACAAAAGCACCTGAGCCATTTTTGAGAAAATCGTTAGAAATCTCACCCCAAGAGTAAACTACATATTGTGGATCATTTTCGATCCTGCGAGTTTAGCCATATATTTTAGCTAATTAATGAAACATTTATTTTCGAAACTTGAACAAAATAGTCTGAGTCGTTTGAGAAAATTGTCGGGAAAAACCTTGAGTAAACTACCCTTTTTTTTTTAAGGAACAATGAGTTATTTCATGTTATTAGATTACTAATGAAATATTTATTTATGAAATCACTTGAGTTGCTTTCTAAAACGAAAAGTAGCCGAAAATACACGAATATGCTACCCCTGGTAGATTTTTCCCAGGGAAATGATTTTTACCACAATATAGGGTTATAAAGAAATATTTATAAATTATCAACAAAATCGCCTGGGACATTTTTGTGAAAATCGTCGATAAACAACTCACCCCCAATTCACAAACTGCCCCTACTATATTTCTTCACGTCAAATGACTTATACCATATTCCCATGTTATTCATGAAATACTTATTTATGAAATACGAATAAAATAGCCTGAGCCGTTTTTGAGAAAAGCATCGATAAAAAGCTCAACCCCAAGAATAAACTACCCCTCGCAGATTTTTCCCAGGGAAATGTCTTATACCACAATATAGGGTTCTTAATTAAATATTGATTTATGAAACATAAAAAAATGTTGGTCATTTTTGAGAAAATCGTGTTTCTCGATTTTTACTCTTCAGTAAACTACTCTAATTTGAAGAAAACTTAGCGAACGGGCGGACGGATATATATCGAAAAATCACCGAACCTAGAAGTGTAATAGGTAAATTGCGGAGAAACCGGGAGAATGCTCATTAAAAGGAAAACTTCATATTAAAAATGGAAAGTTGACATAAGATTTCATGTAGAAGAGATTTGTTTTTAAGAAAAGAAGTTGATTTAGGTGTATGTATAACGATAAAAGTCCTAACATTACAACCCACGAAGATTTGGAGGGCTTTTATAATGACATTTCATTAGCACTATGGTTCCAATCTCAAATTATTTTTGGTTTTCTAATGTGTGATAATGACCAATGACTGACGACGCTCATTGATCGACTGGTTGGAATTAAGTCTCCCTTTTTAGCACCTAGGCTATATCACAAGAGGCACACTAATGTATGTCCAAAACACATTGCTCGGGTTTGTATTTGAAGCAACTACCACCACTAAAGCTTGAACCAATGATACAAACTTGTGGGATAAATCCTATTGTAGGATTTTTTAACATTTGCTTTTAGAAAAGGGATAAAGGAAGTTTTCATCGAAATTGGCAGCGTAGGTTTATGTGGGATTTTAACAATTTATCGACGCCAACAATTATTTTATGGACCGAAAATAGTTTAATAAATCTTCAATCTAAAATCAGGCTAATTGTAATTTTCTGCTACAAACACATGGTAGAGGAAAATGTCTTAAAAAAACTGCTATCGGCCTCCAACAAACTTAAATTGTGCTCTGGCATTGAAAATATATACTGCAAAATGAAGATGTTTTTTTTTTATTTTTCCTATTTCCTTTACTTGTTATTTTCATATTCATTTTTGTTGTTACATCCAGTACAAGATGATGGCACAAAGGAAAGGCAGAAATAATAAGTTTTGGAAACAATATATATATATATATATATATATATATATATATATATATATATATATATATATATATATATATATATATATATATTTGTTTCTGTCAACATACTAAATTGCTTCTTTCAAGGAAAATCATTCTTTAAAAGTTATTTGATAAACGTAGAAAATCTATATTTGCGGATAATTAATTATATATCGCAGAAAATAACATTCAGTACTTCTGTTTTTCTTATTTTGCAAGTTTCGTAAATTTATAATTAGCATAACATGGGAAATTCAAGAGCAAAATGGGAATTTCTACACCACGAGTGGAATTTTATAACGTTTGAAGCGTAATCATAATCATAATCTGTCACGAAGCACATACAATGGCGGTAATTATGTGGATTTCTTGATAATGTGTGCGGGACTACGTATACCAAAAGTGCATTCGCGGTCTCATTGTTATGACCCGTACTCCGAGGTCATATATTCAAGGAATTTTCAAATGAAAAGGCACGAAACGTCGTAGAAACCAAACGTCGTATGTTGAAATAGGAATATATCGCTTTGAAATTAAGTACTGCGACAACTAAGGAGAGAATGTAGTGTCCGGCCTGGTTGTGCCCATGTGTGGCTGCCTTTCACATGATGCAGGAGAGAATCAGGCAATTATGTGTTCCGTCCAAGTCCAATTGACTCGGCAGTGTGTGAGGAAATAATAGCGTTCACAATGAAACATTCGATGAGTGAGGAGCAGCGAGGTATTATCCGATTTCTGACTGGGAAAAGAGGTTTAATCGGTCGATATTCATCGCCGGATGGTGAGTGTATACGGGAAAGATTGTGTGTCCAACAAGTCAGTGAGAAAGTGGAGTGATTCTGCTCCACGATTACGCTTGTCAACACGTCTCGCAGGTCACACGAAGTGTACTGAATAAGTTGAAGTGGGAGCAGCTCCGCCCTACAGTTTGGACATATCTCACTGCGACTTCCATCTGTTTGGTCCGCTAAAAAGACATCTCAAAGCCAAGCGCTTGAACTCGGACAAGAACTGAAAGAAACAGTGGAAGACTGGCTGCTATCACACCCACTGGATAGCATTAACAGTGGGATAGTTGTGCTCAGGCGTCTGGTAATTACTTTCGAACAAAGACTTCGATTATATCCACAGTGTCATATTTCACCTTTCCATTTGAACAACCCTCGTATATCTGACTTAAATATAATAAAATCAATACATTCTTTGTATCAGGTCTAGTTAGAGAGAACGATGAGAAGCAAAACTTGGCTGCCATAATGGTTTTCTGTTTTTGATAAGAACTGCTTCTTAACTGTTATATAATGATCCAACTTTTTTTAAATCACCAACTTTTAAATTCGATAAATTTGTGTTCTTCTATTGCAAGCATGCATATTATTAATTAAACCCACAGTGCTAATAATATTATCAAGCAAACAGGTGGTAGTAACGATCCTCCAGACCCCTGGAGGAGGGGTGAAGCTTGAAACTGTTTTGCACAGGGCTTGGGTGTTATTCCAGTGATGGGAAAACTTATTTAGGAAGGGGCCAAAAGAAACAATAAAAACACTTTGGCGGGCTAATATTCAAAGAAAAAGAACAATTAAGTGGCCTATACATTTTCTTAAAAAAAAAAACGTAATACTAAGCCCATGATTGAAAGACTGTAAAGTGGAAGTGCTAAATGAAATTTGTACATCATTTCTACAAGTTTCTCACAATATTGATTAAAGTGGGATTCACGGATTTTCAGAAGTGAAGTTAAATTCTATAGATCAGGACTCATACTGCGAACCTTGTGGTGGATAAACACAGTGCTCGTGGGTTTTCTCGGGGTTCTTCCGTTTCCTCCCACTTTCTTTATTCCACCATTTCACTCATCTCTCATCATCACCGTCTCCTTTAGCCTAACCGGCATAAGCATGGGACATAAAACTTAAATATTTCATTTCATTTTTCATATTGCGGACATGATAGAATGTTTCAGCCGGTGGCATCTGGCCCGTGGGCCGTAGTTTGCCCATCACTGTTCTAGTCTACAGATGGATCAGACAAAACCGGTTCCGTCACCACTGTGCCAAGTTGCTGCATAATTAATATCAGTGTCAGACCTTAGTTATGCACTGAAAACTTTTGTTTATTTTTGTAAGGTGTTGGCATGTCTGCACTCCTATTCTTTGCTGTCTTGGGTTATAGATTGTTTTCTATCTTTAACTGCAGTGACCAAACGACCTGGGCTCTACACCAATCACATAAATGTTTTGCTTTACCTCTGACACATCGAAAGATTTCGGTATACGATTCGTGGAGCCGTCTTGCGAACGCACGCTTGACAAAACGTCAAACACCAAAAGTTCACCAACAATATTACCAAACTTTGAAAACGTGATGATGATTTGGTTTCGCAAAAACACATACTAAATAAATCTAAAGACATTGTATCCTCATGAGATATTCTCCATACAATGCGAGAGACGGCAGAGGCAAAATTTCATGCATAGGAGTTGTAAACCGCCCCTCTCACGTTCTATAGGAAGGGAAATCGGTATATATAGGTGAATTAGGCAATGTAGGCAGTGATGAATGATATAACGAGGAGTGTTCGATAATTCCTGATATAGAAGATCTTCCATTTTCCCACATAGTCCCCTTTCACTATAATGCACTTCTCCCAACAATGTTCTAGAGCATGAATACCAGTTTTAAAAAAATCCTTAACGGCTATACTGGAAGCCATTCTTCGACAGCCTGCATAACATGCTCATTGTTGGCAAACTTTGTTCTTCGCGGGTGCTACTTAATCTTGGGAAACACGTGAAAGTCACTTGGGGCAAGATCTGGAGAGTGGGGAGGGTGCTTACGTATTTCATACCTGACATCGGCAATAGCGGTGGAGGAAAGGTGACTTTTGTGAGTAGAAGCATTGTACTGCAGCAGCAGAACTTTCATGTGTAGCTGCGTTTCCCCTTGATTGCCTGCCTTACTTTTGGAATCAGTTGGGAATAGTAGTAACTTGTAATTGTCGTTGGACCCTGAAGATAATCAATGAAAAGTATGTCCTTACTATATCCCCTCCCAGAAAAAAAAATTGCCATAATCTTGCCATCTGATTGCATTATCTTGAATTTCTTGAGGGGTGGACATCATGAAGCCGCCACTGCATGCTATGTTGATTGGACTCTGGACCGCAATGATGTACCTAGGTTCCACACAGCCATAATAATACATAGCCAAATCAATTCAACTCTCTCCACTGTTCGGATTTTTCCGCACTCGTGCTATGTGAAAGGAATTAAGTTTACAAGAGAAGAAGAATCTTTGTTTTAATAGAACGTCACTTCAGTTTCCGTATTTCAAGATAATTTATTAAGAGTCTGGTTTAAGATAGATTAACAGGGAAAAGAATTGAAATATTTTCATTTTTCTAATGCTTTTCCGTAGTACGGAAGGTGTTAGTCAGGGCTGGATTAACATATCTGGAGGACCGGGGCTAGGAAAAAAATGTGGCCCCTGCTGACTTCACCTAATAAATTTCTCTTAAAGTACAGTAGGAAAGTTAATGGAATATGTTTAATATTTTCGGTCATATTTTATTTTATGATGATTATTATATATCCATGATTCTTTTTAGAAAGCAAGTTGAGGGGTGATATCAATAAAACGGAGAAGTTGCTCATTATTCCCAGTTTTGTAGTAGTTACTCGCATTGGTATCAATAAAAAGAGAACTGAGCACTATTCGTCTCAGCTGACCTCGGACAAGCCCCGCCCTTTTGAAGTAACCACACCTTTAATCTCAAGCCAAGTAACTACTCCGCGTTTGATATCAATAAAAATCCAAGATTCCTCTGTGATGCTAGTAACTTCTCCAAATTTGTGGAGCAAGCTCAATAGGTGACTCCGTGCGAAATATGACAGAGTATATGATTGTTTTGCTACGTAGAAAAACTTGTAAACTGCATAGTAATGTTGCAAATGGAAATTACAAAAAAACATTATAGGTTCATGAAAGAAAATGTAAAGTGATTAGCACAACATTTTTTTTTAAAGGAGAATCAACCAAAATTCGGGGTGGTGCACTACGTAATGAGGAAAAGATGCGGGTTTTCTTGCATTACATGAGTGATACGGCATTCCAGATCGGAATGTCAGGGGATTCTGGTGTGGCTCAAGGTACTGTGTCTATGACTACTACAAGTGTAATGAATGCGATTATTGCGAAATCTGAGAAACCTAGTATTTTGGAGACGAATACACTAATAGGAAGAGCTCACTCGTGGCTAAGCGGTTAGCGTATATACCTTTGGCATGGGAGACCCGCGTTCGATTCTCAGCAGGAGCTCATGTGGTTCGGATTCCACGTTAATCAGTGGGTCCCGTCTCATATAGCCTCGCTACTGAAAAGGACGTTAAACTCAAAATCAACTCAACTCAACGTTGATAGGAAGGGTATATACATGAGAATGTATTTTGTTTATGTCAAGGCGAAAGGGGACACGTATGGTGTAGAAAACGCAATCAGATGGACGTGCTTTATGACGTGACTGGCTTAACTTTTTTAAAAAAGAAAACAAAGGGGCCAAGTGTCTGATTTCGTTCTTAAAGCCAAACAATCTACAAAGACCTTTGGCAAGACGTGACATGCACTTGTCGTGTTAATCTTGATATTGCTGGATTCGAACCAACATCCATCAGCTCCAATAGGTTCGTTCCCATGGTTTCGGTGTTACTTTCTTGTTTCCCGTTTTTTCTTCTTTTTTATTTTTGTTTTATTCTCGCTCAAATATTAAATATTCTCTTTTTGATTTGTGTCTCAGTCGTCGATGTATTTGATATTTCGTTGCATTTCACTGTAATTGCCTTCAAAGCTTCGGCTTTCCTTCGTTTACTTTCTGGTAACTGTGACTTTTAAAGTACTACTGGAAACTCTTTTATAACATCCACAAATGAACTTTGAAGCTATCGTTGCTATTTGCCCGTTCCATGGCGTTTAGGACACTACGCCATAGGTTAAAAACAACGAAATGACCGCGCGACGGATGGGAGAAATGAATAATCACTTCTTTTATTGATACGACTCTCTGCCACGCGCAGAGGAAACGCGAGCGAACGTTCATAAATCTGGAGCAGTCTAGACCTGAGTAGTGGCTTGCTCTATTGATACGAAATTGAGGGAGGATATTACTCTAGCTGTAGTTACTCCGATTCTCGAGCAGGACTTCTCAGGAGTAGTTACTTATTTTTATTGATATCACCCGAGATTTTAATCAGATTGGAGGACCCTATTCACCTAGACGCCCGGGGCTATAGCCAGGGGTGTAGCCAGCAGGTTTCTGTAGGAGGGGCCTGTAGTTTTAGAAGGGGGGCCAGCTACAATATACAAAACCAAAAAAAAAAGAAAAAAGTGTTGCAGCTAGTGTTTTTGAAGCCTGAAAAACTGGAAAATTTTAATATCCTTCCGGAAAACTAAAACCACTCTTTTTTAGATTATTTATTTATTTATTTATTGTTTTTTTATATATTATATTCCAGGTAGTTTTTATTATATTTAACCAAGAACTACTGCCCCGAACCAAACATTATACCTTTGTGCATAAATATTTCAATACACAGAACCTATCTATAAAGGTAACCAAGAAAGTTCTATCGCTTTCTCACCCACTACCTCCGAACATTCATATGTCACCTAAGACGTACCTGAAAGATCAAAAATAGTCTCCATCACCATCGACAACTTCTGCAAACGTTCTGAAAGCCCATGGATTCCATCGCGGTAGAACTTGCATTTTCCGAAGAAGATATCAAGTGCATTTTGCACCTCTATTAGGGTTTTGAATTGGCGTCCTTTAAGATGACTGTCCAAGGAATGGAACAGATGATAATCGGACGGTGTAATGTCCGGGGAGTATGGCGGATGCAATAGTGTTTCCCATCCAAGGCGTAGAATTGTATCCCGGGTTATTCTAGCCACGTGGGGCTGAGCGTTGTCCTGTAACAGGAGGACCCCTTTGGGACTCAGAAGTGCTGGCTCCAGAGTTTTGAGTTTTTCTTGAACACGGCTCAACTGTTGACAGTACACAGATACATTGATTATCTGACCAGCTGGAAGCAGTTCCCGATGCAAGATGCCACGAGCAGTTTTTCAAACACACAGGAAGAATTTCTGGTGCAGTGCTGGTTTCGGCTGTTTTGGAACCGGTTCATGGGATGCTAACCAATTATGACGGCGCCGTGGAACTTCGTACAGGACCCACTTCTCATCACAGTCAACATCCTGTCCAGAAATGGCTCCTTTCTCAGACGAGACAGCGAAGAAACACAGGTGTCTGCTCAAGTTGCCTTCTGCTCCGGAGTCAAGTTATGTGGGGACCAATTGATCCAACTTCTAGTGTTTCCCCAGTTGATGAAGATGCTGCCGAACGGTTTCACCACTCACACTGAATTGTAGCCCCAGTTCCTCACATGTCTGGCCTCTGTTCGCCTAATTGCTGCCTGAAGATCTTCATTAAATGCATGTGTTGGTTTTCCGGCACGTGGTGTATCTTCGAGTGTTTCGTCACCGTCCTGAAACTTATTAAACCACCACTGCACTGTCCGCGTAGTCACGACACGCTCATCAAACGCCTGGCATATCTACTCTACTGCACCGTGGCATATCTTTCATCCCAGTTTGAACTCGTACAGCACATGGCGCTCTGTGGTGGTTACATGTTCACTCTGTCGTTACGCAAGTTCACGGTGTAACTGAACTGCCAGAAGCAGGTAGAGACTGTCTATTCCACCTGTGCCCTCGGAAACTATGTGAACTGTACTTCGACCCCACCCTCTGACTGATGAAACCCTCCTTTTGCGTAGGGAGAAGTCAGTCGTTTGGTCTTGACGAGTGAAGATCGTAGGCTACTTAGAATGGCTAACAAGATAGCGCACAGCGAAGTGCATGAAATAATTCATTCTGGCAACGATTCTGCATCCAATAATTGAAAGATCTTGGTCGCAGCAACTTGTCCCTCCTCTTTCGAGGGAAGGTATAGGAAAACACACATCGACAGTAGCGCAAGAAAGGGCATAGTTGAGATAGAAAGGCTCTAGTACGTTGGATGTACCACCCCCAGCAACTGATCTTCGCATTATCTTCATTCTCGTTTAACTCACGGTGTGAGAGCCAATTGAACACAGACCTCCACAAAAAGCGACAGAACTTCCTTGGTTACCTTTATACATAAGACTGGTTTTGTTTGAAATTGCACTTAATTTCTTTAAGATTTTCTAAAAAAAATATTTATTTATTATTCGTGACTAAAAAAAATATTACAGCTGTTTTACACGAAGTAGCATTTTAAAAAAGCGAATGAAATCTAAACTAAAAAACTGAATAAAAACCACCAAATTATTTTCACCAAATTTTCCATATGATAATTTAAAAAAAATAATTACAGCATATAAATAACGTAATGTACTTACAATTTAGTTTAGTACCATTGTTTAATGGTAGTATGTCTAGTATTACCTGACCAGGATATTAGTGCGTTTTTTCGTGGAGGGCGCTAGTGTAGTGTTTACATCAGTTTCTAGGTAAGTGCGGTGGGACAGGGGAACGGAGAGCGTCACTCTGCAGTGTATCCAACGATTTTCAAAAGTTGCAGTTTACATGTTATAAGTAGCCTAATCTGTTTCGCTTAATAAAGAACTCCATAAATTATATAGTTGTTATTGAATGCAGTAATGGTTATTCCTGCAGTAATGCAGATGTATTGTGGATAATGGCATATGCATGGAAATTAACAATTTAAGAACAAGACAACATACAAGTGAGTTTCTACCGTGTATTAAGCAGATTATATAAAAAAAATTGATTACGTTTTATTTGATTTCATTATAAAACAGTAGAAACCTGTAAAACTCAGTAATAAGATGTAATGACTAAAATATTAATTATGGGTTGGTAGCTTAGATACTTGCGCAAATATCTTGTAACTGTAAGTTTAAATGAAGTTAAGGCTCGCGATGCTTGTATTTGTTTTAATGTAGGTCTATCGATTGACAACTAAATTATTTTCTTGAGTTGTAGTCAAGTAAGAATTCCGATACGTTTCCACTCGAGAACTGTGGAAGTTCTCTCCGTTGGTCTATTGGCTAGCGCATTTGTCTTTGTTGTACGTGGTTCTGTGAGAGCCCAACAATTAATTTTACAATGTTTCACTTTCATTAATCATCTGTCTCCTCTAGCATAAAGAACATAATCATGGGACGTTAAACTAAAGAAATTTCATTTCATTGTTTCGATTAATGTGAACCCTTTGGGGGAAAAGGAAGTGAAGAAATTTTCCTTAATTTTTTAAAGGGCTACGAGATTGGATAGCTTCTCTTTCGGGATTGCCTTGTAAAACCTAATTACAATGTATCTTTCTTTTAGGATTATAACCGTAATCCAGCCTTTTGGTAAATGTGAAATAAAAGTATCGATAAAACATCAGCGTATAGGTAATGTAAGCATAAATATCATTGGTTCAATACACTATAAATTCACAACTTTTATTTATGAGTATAGAAATTCCCTTTGAACTCCCTCTGAATTTCTTTTAGACCCTAGGTCTCCTGTGACAAAGAATTAATTCTATCATCTGTTTTCATACACAATATAATTTTGAAACTTGGGAGCCTAGTGTTGTCTTTGTCTCTCTAATAGTCCTACATAATCATTTGTCGATTGACTTCAGAAGACTGAGTTTAGCCCGTGAGCATAAGTTGCATATAGTTCAAACATATCAGATGTACGGTCTTATTTAACAAATCCTGTGTGCACATATGAAATTCAAAGGCAAAGGTAATCAATCGTCTTTAAACAGCTGTATTTTTATTTCAACTGTAAGTCCTAAAATGTGCTACGTAGATTTCCGGCCAATTGTTTCATCGCCGGTATCTTTGAGCAATGAGATAGCAGTGGAAGACAAACTTCGTTCTTCTAACTTGATATTTTGAAAAACTTACGCAAGTGGTTTTGTTACTTAAATACATATCTATTCACTCTAATCAATTTCAAAAGTACCATTAACTTTATAATAACATAATGAATGTAAGAGTTACCCTGAAAATGTATTTTGAATTTCTGTTTTAATATGAAATTCATTTTTTCTCAATTTCACGAGCTATAAGAAATCAATTGTCAGGCTCCCCACTTAAAATTTTAATCGCTCCCCTACCGCCTCAATGTAACATTGGGTTTATTTCTTTTAAATATTTTTTTTTTCAAAATATGGTAGAAATACTGGATTTTTAAATTACCAAACCATGCTAAATAATGACAGGTTAGATATCAGAGAAAGTTATCTTTATCTACCTTCTTAATTAGGGGCGGATCCAAATCTCCTTCGGAGGCGGTTAGATTATTATCAGTTTCTCTCTCACCAGTCTTTTGCAGCACATCCGAAAATGATCTCAATGCAAATTTGTTACTGAAGGTACTGTCATTCGATCGATCACATGGTCCAAGTTGGTAGCAATTTCGAAGACGCCTTATCTCAAAATTACACAATAGAACTTGCTTTAAACAATGAAAGCGCAGTTGCCAAAGTATAACTTTGATTCACAACTTCATAACTTCGAGGTTTCGTTAACAGATGAATTAGGAATGCCTTACACTCTAATGCTACGAAGTTCTCATTTTCCTTTGTACAACTCTGAGGTTAGTTTATTCGCAAGTTATTGTCATATTAATATGGAGGGTGTATGTACTTTTTTTTTCCAGTCCCTTAAAATGTTCTGAAAATAACTTCCATAACTTTTGAAATTGTGTTTGTCTTAACTTGAACATATGCGTGAAGTGGTTTATTATGAACAGGGCAAAAACAACTGTGATAGATTAATTACAAGTGATCCGGTTAGAAACACTGTTGTTTGTATTTTAGTTCCAAAATCGGCCGCCCGCACTCGTTCGCTGGTGGACTAATACCTTGTTAAAACGTTTGTCTTCAAACTGTCAAATACAAATCACCGTAAATTGTGTAATCTGCTGTCACAAAAAAGTATACCATACTATTTTCCGATCGCTATAAGAAAGAGATACCATACTGTTTTCCGATCGGTATGGTAAAATACTATATACTATTTTTCCGTACTATTTTACCGTAAATTATTAATCATATGTAAACCTTGTTATTTTTAAATGATTGAAGCGAGGTAATCTCACTATGATGTTTTAAGAAGCTAGTCATTAGGGGGGCCAAGAGATCATATGGGGGGCCTGGCCCCGATGGGCCCCCCGTGGCTACACGCCTGGCTATAGCCTCCCTAAGTCCCTCCCTTAATCCGGCCCTGGTGTTGATGCATGTGCTTTCGTTATCAGGTTCATCCCGAAAGTTACCGAAAATCATGTTAATTATTTATTATCTGCCCTCATACAGTGATTTGTTATTATGATTTTTTTTTAACTGATGCGGTAGTGGGAAGTCTGCATTTGATGTACATTCTTTCAGGAAATAGCTGACTTTTTATTAAAAAGCTGGACTTTTTTTTTTTTACATGTAAATTTGAAAACGTTTTGCCTTATAATTGTGTGGATGATGTTGAATCTGCATTGGTTCTTAAATCAGAATTGTAGTTGCCCCAGCCAGCATTTTTTGACCGAAGTAATGCATTATGTTGTTGCAACAAGTATTTGTAAAATTCTTCATAATTCATGTGCATAAAACTACGTACATTTTAGGACAATGATCGATCCCGTAACTGACTCTATTAACGACCTTTTTTTTTTTACACTAAGCATTGATTAGAGAAAACACTCTTTACTCTCTGCATTACCGTACTGCTAAAATCGCAAAATAAAGTTGATAAAGTTCACTGGAAATTTCAATGCTATTGTTATTTCTGAAAAATGCCCATCACTACTCTTCAGCAAGAGTTAAATTTTCATTCTAGACTAAGAACTCATATAAGATAACGGACACATAATGAGTTATTAGGACTAGGCTATATGCGATACGCCTATGCTTATATAACTTTCGTCATTTATAGCTTCGTCTTTCATTGATTATTTTCTGAAAGATCAAAGGGACTTATTCAGTACAAATTCAATCAAACTCATTGATCTGAATTAAATTTGGCATGGTTGTAAATCTTGACAACGTTGTATTCATATGAAATAAATATGATTTGCAGGCTTTTAGTTCCCGAGTTAGATGAGATCAAATTTGAAGTTTGGACTTCGACACATTTTCGAGAATCAATTTTAATAAAGAGTTCATTAAAAACCAATGAAGGACAGTTTTCTAACGCAATTGAGAAACATACTAATGTTTCAACCAAAATATTGAACAAATAGAAATATGATTAAATGTCAGACTATTCAAAAATAATTGAAATGATGTCTTGACATTGAAAAATCACAAAATGTCGGACATGCTCGGCAAACTCCGAAAGGGTGGCAACCCTAATCTCACTGAAATTACCTGTAAAGAAATATAAATGTTCTATTTCGGTATCTTACCAATACTTTCCATTTACTAATATTGATATGATTCAAATGCCGGAAAGAGTTGGGTAACTACTGGTTTACTAACACGCTGAATCACAAGAACTATATCTCCAATTTAGATTAAATTCCAGATCTCGGATACAAATTCAAAAAACGATTTAGATTGTGATTTTGATCCGACCACTTCCACCTCACAAGTTGACAATTTTGATTCCCGGCGGAAGCTCAAGTGGTTCAATTGCCGCGTTAATCAGTAGGTCCACGTCTCATATAGCCTCGCTGGTGAAAGAGACGCTCAGCTGAAATCAACAACATTTCGGCTGGGAACTGAAGGGGTTAGGACGTAACGATAAGGCGGAAGTTTGTGTCAAATGATTCAGTGCTCAAAAGGCATGTTAAAATCCGAACCAACCAACCAATCAATCAAGCTGCAGAAGCACATGAGATGTCCATGTACGTTCAGCACGACAAAAGATTACATTAAACAACTTATTTTTTTCCAGGGCACAGGAGCGATAGTGAATATTGAGAAAAGCACTATGTTATCAAACGTTATATAAAATACATGTTTTAGATAAATGTTAATCTAAAAAGTTAATTTCAGAGACAGATTAAACATTTATGGATAAGATGTTTATCTCACAAGGAGACTTACGAAAGTGAAACTCACCGATTTGAATGAAACTTTGTAGACTTGTAAAATTTCGAAAAATAATCGATACGTATTTTTTTTATTTTTTTTTATTTCGGCATTGGTGAAGGTTTAAGAGTAGAAACAAACTTTGAACGTTAGAGGTGATCTTGAAGCGTGGGCAGAAAACAATTATTTAATGTAGAAAAAAACATACTGCCAGGGGGTTTTAGGACAGCTGACTCAGAATCTGACGTTAAAATTAGAAAATGCAAAATGGTGGATCCAATATGGTGATTACAATTACAAAAGTCTTCTGGTTTGAAATGGTATGCAGTTAGCCAAGAACAATTATAGTTGGTAGGGGTTACTGCGAGGAGATTGCAGAACGATTTGAAACACCTTTCTCTACTTATTTTAACGAGATACTTGATTAAAGTGCATCTCTATACCTCTCACTATTCGGGGTGCTTGTTTATAGTGAGTCTCCTCGCTTGTCAATATGTCCGAGTTTCATATGTCCTCAGTTGTTATAATTATGAATTTATTGAAAAAACGTTTTACAGTTATGGTATTCCGTAAAAAGTTGTGTGATGCATAAACATAGTTCACACAACGCACACCTTATTACAGCAATAACTGCGCACAAATTACAAAATGATGCACAATCTTTGAAATAAAATGTTACGGGATTGTCAAATGTAGGAGGTTTTTGTTACAAATAACCGCTTTCGTATCCTAGATACCTAATATTTACAAATGTGGGAGAAGAAAAGCTATTTATGAATCAATGATTGGATCTTAATTATATTATTACGGATATGTAAATTTATGTTATAGAGAAGGACAATGTCAGAAAAATGTCCCAAGAAGTTTTTCCAGGGACTCATAATGAAAATACATCAAGATACTAAATCCAGTTGTTCCTGCAGGAATGGTTTCTATTTTGAGATACACTTTTGAGGTTTAACTCGGGACTCAAATAGGAATATAAATCACTTAAATACTCACCCCGACTAGTAAGAAGCGAGGGGACTCGCTTTCAATAAGCACCTTTAATAGTGAGAAGCGAGGGGACTCTCTTTAAATAAGCACCCGAGTAGTGAGAGGTGCAGAAACTCACTTTAATCAAACATGCCTCTAAAATAAGTACAGAAAGGGGTTTCAAATCGGTTTGCAACCTTCTCGCAATAACTCATGCCAATTATGATTGTTCTTGGCTAACTGCAAACCATTTCAAACCAGAATACTTTTGTAATTGTAATCAACATATTGAATCGCCATTTTGAATTTTCTAATTTTGACATCAAATTCTGAATCAGCTGTCCTAAAACCTCCCTGGGAGTATGTTTTCTATATTAAATGATTGTTTTCTGTCTATGCTTCAAAACCTTCCCTAACGTTCAAAGGGTTAACGAGGGAATTTAAATCCGTACCATTGCCGAAATTTAAAAAAAAATACGTGTCGATTCTTTTTCGATGTTGTACAAATCTGCAAAGTTTCATTCAAATCGGTGAGTTACACTTCTGTAAGTTTCCTTGTTAGAGACGTATTCAGTAATGTAATAATGATGGCCACAAGAATAATCTTACACAGTGACCAGGATTATTACAAGAATATTTTCTAATTCTAGAATTTACATACAAACTGTGGAAACAAAGTTGTCACAGTCATTTTCTAATGTGCAATTTTTGTACTGAGTGCTCATGTTTCAATGTAATTAAGTTGTTCTTTAAAGTGTCAAATGTGGAATACATTTAAATTCATATGATCAGTACAAGAGTCCGATCAAAAGTCCAGTTCATCTATTCGAAAAGCAATTCCAAATGTCCCATATTGAACGTCTAAGTGCTTAGCAAAAAAATGCAAAAAGTAGCTACGCGTTAAAATTCTCAGCATATCCTATTTATGTTTCTGTATTAACATTTTTCTTTCGAAACAATTCAGATCTTATGTTTTTCCTTTCTATCGACGAATGTGATATAAAACGAGTCTCACTGTCGTGAGAATGTTTCTACGTCATCGTCACGCAGAAGGGAAAGGAACTGTTTGAATGGCGGGAGAGTTAATCGAAAAGGTGGATATATTCTTCTGAGCGTTTATTAACAAATGCAGCGAGCAGTTGTAATCATAGCAAACCTCAAACTGCCTCTCGCCCGTTTACGAACGAGTTGTTTCTTTCCTTGTAGAACTTGTTTTAAATACCCACTTCTACTCCGATAAAGCGAAGTGGAGACCAAACATACAAAGTGTCTCCCGGTTTAACGTGGTTGCCAGGTTTAAGGAGTATTGTAGGAAGTTTACTTGACGAATATCTGGTAATTTAAATATAATAATATGTAGTTTCTTTCCACATACTTTTAAATTCTTGTAGACTTATTTCCCCGAAACTGCGTGTACTTATCTACTTTGTGCTATTATTTTACACTGTAGATAACTGAAATATTGCAACATTGTAGAGGTCCCAACAGCGCCTGCAATTCTGTAGAAGAATGTTAATAGTGTGTATGTGTGTGACATTAGATCATCCAGATATGTTATTGGTACCGGTACCAATTATATCTTGCAGGTGATGTTGGCACCAGGATCCAATAAATATAGTACGGCACCACACGTGTTTCCCAAGAAACTGCCAGAAATAGCGACATAAGTATTTTCCCACCGCAAATATGAATAAAATTAATGCATTTTGATCTCACTCTCGTTTTTGTATCTCTTCTAGTTTTTTATGCACATTTGGTTCCAACAAGTCGGTCTCCCAACTCGGAGCTAACAAGTACGCAAATACGCGTATACGTGTGTGTGTGTGTGTGTGTGTGTGTGTGTGTGTGTGTATAGTTATCTATGATAAAACGGAAAATGGTTAATTTCTGCTACTTCTTGCTTGAATATCACCTTCGTCAATGAATTTGATTCTCAACTTCTGACCATAAACATCCTGACCAAGTCTGGGAGTGCTTGAAATTTATTTATCCCTCTGACGGACAGATAACTCCTTAAAATTTGCTAAATTGAATGAAGGACGATTTTTTTTTAAAAAAAAATCGCAATTGAAAAAGTCATTAGTACATATAAAATATGGTTTGCTTATAGATCTTGGGACGATCCGCCACTGATAGAAACTCGTTTCAATAGAACTCGTTAACACGGTAAATTATTTAGCTTTTAGTTTTACCACGGTCGTTAATATATCACGTTTTTTCCTAAGAGCATTAAAATAATTATTAATATTTCCTTAAGAGTTCACAGGTTAATTATTTCTCAGATGTAATACGCGTACAATCTTCAACAACTTGTGATAAGCGAATACAAAAAGTATTTCTTTAAGATTATCTGTAAAGATAGGTTCAACACTAGAAACAAAACAGCTTTCAACTTATATATCTTGAAATCCTTTATTGCAGGAAGTTGATTTTGGTCATTTCTTTCTATTATTATGCAATGATCTCTTTCACTAATTACTCGTTTCATCTTCTAGTACTTAGGGTCTATATGCGTTGAGTTGAATTGAGTTGATTCTGATTTTAACGTCCCTTTCAGCAGCGAGGCTATATGAGACGGGACATACTTATTAACATGGAATCCGAACCACATAAGTTCCAGCCGGGAATCGTACCCGGTTCTCCCATAGTAAAGGTGCGCACGCTAACCGCTTAGAAACGGAATAGCTCTAGGCCCTATATGCATTGCTATACTATACAATCGTATATAACACTTTTACAAAGTTCTTAATTTGCAATTAAAATCTTATGCGTGATTAATTAAAACAATACCATTATCCTGTCATTATTTTGTCACGAGTCGAGTAAAGTACGTAAATCTGGATAATGGAAGCATGAGTAACTGTTAACACATGGATCGTATCAACGATCTAAGTCAAATATTAACGAAACGAATTAACTTTATAGCTTAAGGGACTCCAGGGTTCATCACCGCAAAAACGAAATTTATCTTTTGGATTCTATTCAGTAGCGAGGAAATTCACTCTTGGTTGTCACCATCCGCCTTCATAAATAAAACTAGGCCTAATACTTTAGAACCAGGATTGCTCAACGTGCGACCTCCAGGGAGTTCGCAAAAGGAATACATGGAGATCGCGAAAGAAGATGAAAAAATAAATGTAATTAGGATGTAGTAGCATATAAATATTGTTTCAAAGGTTATTTTGATTCTTTTATTTTGATAGAGGTATTTTTAAATCCATGCTTATTGTCAAATGCAACAAAGAATATTAAACAGAACTTTAAGCTATTAAAGAATTGATTTAAAACAATTTGAATAAAAGAGAACGGATACTGGTGAAAAACAACATATTGAGGAACAAGGGAAATAGAAATAAAATAAAAATTCCATATTAAAATACAATTCAAAATGAAGTCTGCACGTATATACAAACTGTAAGTAATAAGCAACAACAATCAAAAAGCTTATTAAAAGGAGGAAATTACTTTAGTAAGTCTTCTTGGGCTATCGGCCAGGTGAATGTATTGACATCCGACTTTTCGAATGCAGACACTGCATTCATTTTCAGGGATCGTAATGAAGAGACCGGTCAAGCCAAGCCAAGTTAAGTCTATTTTCCACTCTCACACGCAGGTGGGGATGGCGGGGGGTGGAAGGGTTTCTAGCATCAGCTACTTTACCTGGAGTTAAATAAAAATATGTATATTGTGTGTAGTTGGACAATCAGAAAAATGGCATCTTCTGTGTGTTGGCCTGAACTGTAGGTCTGGCTGTATGTTGATGGTGATGTGAGTTCTTCATTTGTTTGGATATTTCTAGATACTTGGAGAGTGCCAGTCAGAAGCTCCGGCATTTAGTTCAAAAACAGGTGAGTGTTCCGTTTGTGGATAAGATGAGTGTTTTATGTGGGATGATGAATTCTTCTTTTGTTGTGATGTGTAGTTGGTGATTGTGGATGAGTGTTATATATGTCGCCATGCGTAGACGTCAAGATGTTAATTTCTTCATTTAGAAGTTGTTTTGAAGCACTTGAATGGCCTTCATCAACAATGGTCGCTGGTCAGGAACACTAGTCATCGTTAGTATAGAAGCCACCCATGTCATAATCTTCTGTGTGGTAGTTTGAATTGCTTCTTGAAGAACGGTGGCGATTATTTGAGTTTCAAGAGAGTGTTCTTCTCTGATTGGCTCGCTTGTATCTTCTTGTTGTGTTGCTATTGGAGAAGCCACCGACTGGAACTGATCCTGATAAGAGCCGGAATCACTGTGGTCTAATGATGGTTTGGCGGTAATAATGTTTGGAATCCATTTGTAAACTGTTTGAGTGGGTCTTCTTGGGCAGCTACTATGGCCGGTTCGATTGTCAATAATCTTGCTGGTAGCACAAAACTTTGGATAGATGGGCCTGTCATACTCTTCATCATGGCTCTCACCACACCTGTAGCAAATCTTCTTATTGGCACAAAAATGAGTTGGATGATCGCACTGATAACAATTCCAACACGGTTCTGGTCTTGCTGTGGCTTTGGATGCTTCAACCTTGAAGTGAGTCTGGAATAACTGGATTCCACTTGATGAGATGATTGATCTGCGCAGGATTAGTAGAGAAAAGGTGGACTAGAAGTAGAGGACCATTCTTGCCTGGATACGAGCGATGATTACGAAGTCAACTGCCTGTTTAGTGAGTTCGGACTTGATGCGTGGTAATAAGAGCTGCGTGTCCAAGCCTTTTATGACGCATGTATATGTGGTACGATTTATGTTCTTCTTTGGCTATGTATTTTTCTTGGTTGTATGGTCAGTGTCAGAGTTCTTCTTATTGGACTGTTGCGTGTGTGTTGACTGAATTAGGCGAGTATTCTTCTTTGTGGGCAGATGTGATACTGGTTCTGCTATTTCAGTGTTCTTCTTTTGTGGTGCAGTTCGTTGATCTTTGTGATTGATGTCAATGTTCTTCTTGGTGAGGCGATTTTGTGAAGGTGTAGTATGTGTGCACTCTTCATGTGAAACGGCTGTATTGGGAGATGTGCTGGGAGAGCCTGGCCATCCATGTCTGTGTCTGTGACGTAATCATGCTTTCCTATCGTATTTCTCATACTGAAATATATAGGCCTACTATGTCTATAACTGAAGTTATTACCACTCGACTTTTTAGTACTTTCTGTTCCCTCGCATTGAAATGTCAAAATCAATATCTTGTATTCTACTGTAAGCTTATTTTAGAAAATGTAAAGCAGCTCATGCGGCAAATTTTAGATAGATGGCTTTCAAGACCTATATAATTTAATATTGCATTTTTTTTACCTTATTGTGTTTCTATTCGAAATTAGTTTCTCAAAAAGAAGTAATTTTGAGAAACAATACTTTTTTTAAGAAAGAAGAAGAAACAAAATGGCGTTAACGAGTTTGTGAAATGTTAGAATGTGCATTTCCGTAACAATAAAAATAAAATAAACATGAGTAAGATGCCAAATATATACAAGTGTAAAACAGTAATGATATTATTTTGCAAAAGCAAATTAATATTACTGTATTCTTTGATTGGAGGTAAGTAATTTTGAGGTCTGCTCCCGCCAGAAACGAGTTTTTAGCCCCCCAAACAAAAAGTCCTAGTGACGCCACTGTTCGTGATATGAAATAGGTTGAGGAAGTTGGCTTTATACTACTCTCCCTCCTTCCTTTTCGTCTTTTCCGTAAATACCTGCCATGTAACTATATGAGTATCGATGCGTCTTTGGCCTCGGTTCGATTCCAGGTGAGACTCATGTGGTTCGGATTCCATATTAAGCTATAGATCCACGTCTTGTAAAGGACACTGAAAAGGATGCTAAATTCTACTAAACAAGTCAACCTTTCCCTAGGCTTCTTGCACGGATGTCTCTGGCCAGGCACGTAGCCTGGATTTCGTAATGGAGGGGAGAGGTCCGTAATATGAAATACAGTGGTTATCACACCAGGAATTTCATCAATCTAAACTGTTTTACTGGCAACATATATTGATTTGATAGGGCATTAAATGAGGATCTGTTAATTAATAAACTATAAAGAAATATTAAATAACAGAATATAAAAAAGTATTGAAAAAAGATTTTATAACATCTATGTTTTTTCCTCTGTTCATTCAAATATAACAATTTTCCTTTCATTATGACCTCAACTATTATAAAAAGTACATATCCAATAATGTCTTGTAAAATATTTTACAATATCTGCGTTCCTTTCTCTATTGAATCAAATGTTAATAGAACTTTCTTTCCACATAACTGTTTGTTTTTATTCTTCCGTCAACTACAGTCTGTTTCAAACGATAAGTTAAAGGAGCAGTAGAAAACTGTTTCTAAAAATAACATGTTCGATGTTGCAGAGAAGCGATGATGAAAAATTATTTTTATTTTTAACGCTGATTTTTCTTTTCTTTTCGTTTCTTTTTGTTTCATCCTTCCTTAATTATTTTCATTTCTGGTTTCGAACGGGTAGTCCGGATCCTCCCCAGAACCCCTCTTGGCTACGTGTCTGTCTCTGACGGGGATATCTGTGAAGACGTCTTTCCCCATCAAGTTCCTGTGTAGGAGATTAAACAGATGAAGGCTGAAAATAATTACGTACAACAAATAAAAAAGTATTAAGAACGAATGAAGGTTATATCTATTTCTTAAGCAATAAACTTACATAGATATAATTTTCGCTCTGTACTATATTTACACGGAAATTGGTATGTTTTAAAGGTAATAAAGATGCTAGGATTGTCATCTCCTTAATGTCGAAGCTAGATTTCATTAGCTCCTTCTACCTATTTACTTATTACGTGTAATATTTTAAAGCTTTAATAAAGTTCATCTCCTATTTTGCGTAACTAGTAATGTAACTAATTTTAGAAGAAGAAAATCCAAGAAAAGTAGAATAAATCATAGGTAAAGAAAAAAGGGTCATGTATAATTTAAAATAGACATATGGTTTAGAGAAAAGAAATGAAAGCGATAAGGAATTTCTTTTTGCCAAAATTTGCTGATAATAGCATGCAGTTCAATCGTCACAAAAGAAGATATATTTTGAAGACTCAATTTGATTAACAAAGACACCAAATAGATTGTGTAATGGCAGAATAGGCTTCGAAACTGTTTTAAACCGAAGGTTCTCTCGAGGGCAGATATTTTCCCAGACCACAAGTAGAAGACTATATTGATTGTTTCCTTATTGAACGGAAACTGTCTTACGTGGACAAGGGAAATCGGGGGAAATTCCAAGTTCCAGAATGCAGCGTTTAGATTTTTTAAAAGACATTCTGTGAGAAGTTAGGCATAAACACTACATTGTTTGCGAAAAATATTTCGTTCTTGCTTACACATTTAACCTTTAGTCGGCCAAGCATGTCCCATCACCTAAAGCCTTAGATATTTTTTTAAAACTAAATGCAATTTTCATAGTGTTATTTTCAACTACCAGGACTCGTTCGTAATTGGACTGAAGATACAAAGACATGAGTTAGAAGAAGAATGCAGGCTGAAGATGCTGTCAAAAGTTTGTAGATACTGTAAAAATTGGCCTTACAGCGAAATGGTGATATACTTAGTGTGGTTTCTCGTTCTAAAGTATTTGTAAGAAGTCAAGGAGCTAAGCAGCAAGTATGTATAAAAAAGCCTTCCTTGACTGTTGTAAAAAATAAAGAAAATGTGTGTACGATTCATTGTAAAGTTTTGCTTGAATTAATTCATACCAGAAATAGTTACAATAACTTGAAATGAAAAATGAAATGAAAGCTTTCAGTGTAACATCCCACGATTATGCCCTTTAGGCTAAGGGAGTCATTGATTAAGGCAAATGAATGATGATGAAAGATTTGGCGGAACGAGAATGTGGGAGGAAACGGGAGTACCCCGAGAAAACCCACGGACACGATATTGTTCACCACAAACTTACTTGGCAGGGAACCGAACTAGAAGCCCCACGCACCAGAGGTAAGCATTCTACCACTGAGTCCCCAATTTCAGAAACTAAATAAGTTACGTGCGACATCTTATTTTATCTCAATATACCTATTTTACGCATGCACATGGTTTCATTTTTTTTTTAAACATAGGTCTATCCTCATTAAGCGGAAAGTAGAGATCTGCACGGGCCGAATTTTTCAGCCCGAGCCCAATCCAGCCCGAATGTACCTAGGCCCGGCTCAGCCCGGGCCCGAAACATTTTGGAGATTTTTGGCCCGAGCCCGGGCCAGCCCGATAAGTTTTTTAAAATTCTTGGTCCAAGCCCGGCCCGGGCCCGATAAATTTTAAAAGTTTCATTTTGTAACATTTTTCACGGGCACACTTATTCAATGTTTGTATTTATTCTAATTATCGTTTAACGAAAGTCAATAATTATTAAAGAATTGCAATTAATCGGCCCCAGCCCGGCCCAAAGAAATAACAGAGTCGGCCCTCCCGGACCGGGTCGAGGTTTGGGCCTCGGGCCTAGCCCGGCCCATGCAGGTCTCTAGCGGAAACCTTGTCTTTAGTCCTTTGTTTCTCAAAGAATGAATTTATGAAGAGAAAGAAAACAACTTTCAACGTCAATTGGCTATACACTTTCAGAGCGAATTAAAATCCTGGAAATAATTTTAAACTCCTGTCCTTAGATGGCATACAAAGTTCATACTAAAAGATGGTTTCCTTCTAAATCCACTAGGCTGCACAGAAAAAAGAGTTAAAACTGTGGTTTCATACTGAAACCAATGGGCCGGAAAGGGTGAGAGATAGAGAGAAAGAGTGTGTGTGTGTGGGATCAGAAAAATGCAAAATCATTATCGAGCGATTTCCCTATATATCCTGAACTACTGCATTGGTAACGTTGATCCGGAGACACGTGAGTCTACCGAAGATTAAAAAGCAAATAAATTACTTATTGTGATACACATCTTGTTGTTAATAAACAATATCATGCTTTGTATATCTTCACGTGATGATCATAGGAATTTTATCATAGAAATCGCATTAACATCTGTCTGCGTCTCAAGCATTGCTTGTTTTATTCAATCTTTATAAAAAAAAAAAGTTTATTTATTTGTTGATATTGTAATTACATTTATAAAAGTGTGAAGTTCACAACCAAATGACGAATGAAAGCGATAACCTTTGTGTATACTATCTAAAATTTGTCCCTGGAGAACAAAGTGCCAACATATAACTATGAGGAAATAAGATTACATATTATGTTAGAACGAGAGGCTTCTCAATCGTGCATTTGCCTTGAGTAGGGTTGGAGTCTATATTTATGTCTGGTAAAATAAATCACCTCTATTTAGTTCCAGGATAAAATACAAGATGTGAAAGAATAAAAAAATGAAATGAAATGAAATCTTTGAGTTTTACATCCCACGATTATGCCTGCTAGGCTAAAGAAGACGGTGATGATGAGAAATGAATGAAATTGTGGAATGAAGAAAGTGGGAGGAAACGGAAGAATCCCAAGCTAAATCCACTCACACGGTATTTGTCCACCACAAGATTCACTTGGCGAAGCTGGGATTGAACCCGGAACCCCAGAGGTGAGTGCTCTACCACTGAGCCACCGCGACCCCGTGAAAGAACAAACTGTAAAATAAAGAAAATATAAGTAATACTCGTAATAATATAGGGATTAACTTCAAACAATTTTACTACACACTCATCTTTAAAGAAAAATAAGTTGACGTGCATATTTTATCACATCAATACTTAGTGTAATATATTTTGCTCTTGGGCATGACTTTCATTGGTGGTACTTGTTTTCGATGGCACACTTGTACTTTAACATCTTGAAATAAATTTCTTTTCCCTTAGAAACATCTTTAAGTTAGGGGTGGTACTGAATTCACATTTTTGATCTTGGGTTATTTTAACCTTAAGCGACAGATCCTATCAGAGGCCTTTAAAGGAACTACACTTTATGTTTAGCAAAAAAGCATCAATGTCCCCACACACTTGTCGAAGTACACAGTGAAACTTGTCAATAACGGATATTGATGGGACATGATCATGAAATGAAATATTTCAGTTTAACGTCTCACGATTATGCCCTTTAGGCCATAAGGAAATATGATTAAAGCAAGTGAATGATTATGGAAGAAATAGTGGAATGAGAAAGTGGAAGGAAATGGGAGTCGCCGAGAAAACCCACGGACATAATGATGTCCACCACAAACTTAGTTGAGGTGGATCAAATCAGAAATCCCACGCACCAAAGGTAAACGCTCTACCATGAGTCACTATGATTTGTCTGTGGTCGAGAAGTGTCCGTTAAAGAGAGATGACCCAAATTTAGGTTACTCGTATCGTATGTGGTAATTTTATACAGTAAACAGAAAGTACATCCGTTATACGATCATACCTATTGTTTACTGCACAAAATTACCACATACTCGTAAATGAAATCTATATAGGCTAATATGGAAATACTGCACTGAGTGTTGAAATTGCTAGGATAATGAGGGAGAAATTCCCTTCTATAAAGAAGCAATAGTATCGCTGACGATGTATTGTATACCATTTACTGCAAAATATAATACTTATATGATATTATTTTTTCTTAAGTACAAGTGCCTCTATCAAAATCCCTTCATTCACTGTATTAACAATAAATGTAACCCAATAACAACATTCAACATTATTGTCAAGTATTGAGTGTTCAGAAAACTAACCAATCATGACTGTTTGTAATTTTTTTTTGGGTGGGGTTGGGGATGTCTGCTACAGTTAGTGTTCGTAGTTTAAGGGAAATTTCCTAATCTAGGGAAATTCGTAGGTAAATTTAGTAAAAAGGGAAAAAGGAATTTTTTCTGTGAAACGTCGAAAACCCAGGGAATTTCTCGCGCTGACTGAACACAAATATTTAAATTTTTCTTTCTTTGTTTTTTTTTTCAGAAATAAACCAATCCAATAGCAATAGTTTGTGTGTGTGTTTAAAGTACCATAATTGGTACCCATTGTTGTCAGGGTGCATTTGAATGTATTTTTTGTAGAAAAAGTGACGGTTAAAGGAAAAACTAGAAGCGAAAAGCACATGTGGTTGGTACTTCCATTAATGTAGTGTAACAGTACAGAACATTGGGTTCTAGTCCTCAATAGCATGAATGCTTTTTATATTAAAGTACGGGATGAATATCGGACTTGTACCTTACTCATGCTCACAGTGAGCATCTAACACACCAATGTGTTCTCCACCAATGAGGTTAACTGGAATAAAACAAACACAATTTTAATTTAAGAGACATGAGCGACTAATAAAGCATGGGGATGAAAGTAGAGCTAGTTATGAGTCTAAGGTAAGTAAGATATTAACGTTAAGTTGTCCTGTTTGTGAGTGATAAGTCAAGACTTATCCTCACGACAGAATGAGGTTCGACGTGAGCTGCGACGCTCTCTTCTCCTCCGTCTGACTGGATCTGATCCAGATTTTCCAAAATGACAAGTTTTTATTGCTTTCGAGTGCAACTGGTTGTTGCCCTCACTCCGTTGTATTTTCCTAATGAAAATCCAAATTCAGCTCGATGACAGCACAAAGTGGGCTTAGTGCAAGTGCACTAACGACGGCTTCTTCCAAGTTGGTCATCGACTGGCAGGACGCTGTCCTCGACGCTGTGACGATATCGCAGAAAACCAAGAATATTGAACCTGATGACATGAAGTAAATACAGGACTACTTAACATAGCAGAAATAAATAGCAAGAAATCAAGACGGAAGGTTAACAGAAAAGTGATGAGAAAGTACAAGAAACTAAAGGCAAAGGAAGAAGTCGCTGACGCTCTAAGTTTATTGTTTTCTAAAGAATTTTACAATTATGCATCAACTGATGCTTGAGACTACAATTTTTATAAAGAATAATGTCTTTCTGATGATGATGAGATTCTGCACAATGTCCTATGGGGAGACGATGTCCTCGGTAAGGGTAATAACCGTAGGTGTCCCAGGCAGCTGGTCTTGAGATCGATCCTCTCTCTCTGACAATCAAAGGTATCCAAATAACCCAGCTTATTTGGATATGCAACAGTAGGTAAATGAATCTTATCACGTCACTTCTGTCGTAGGAATTGGACATTTAATAAACTAGGGAAAATTTGATAAGAAAATGGAAAATTTTGAGTAATTTGTGGGAAATTTTCTTCCGGAAACCTACGAACACTTGCTATAGTTGCCTGTCGTTTACTCCAGTGAACACTAGTTTTTGATCAAAATTTGGTTGTAACTGCTGGATCAGTTCAAGGGATCAACTGAAGATTATTATTTTCAAATTGCAGAAAGTATTTTCTGTACCAAATACTTATGACATGAGAATAATTCCTGCCCGTTATGAAGAGATTACTAAAACGTTGAGGGCAATAAAAGATGGTCCGCATTCGTATCTGAGAGTGTCCGCAAAAGGGAGGGTACTCAACCATAATCATACATATATTTTTGCCAGAACAAAAGGAAGTTTGTCTAGTGAGAAGTATCCGTTAAGGAAGGAATCAGTGTATCTAGTGCAATTTATAATAATTGTTAACCTGCTCACGAATACGTTGCAAGAACAGGGATAATGATGGTACAGAAACTTCCATGTCTTCCATGGATCCTCGAAAGAAGACATAACACTTCATGAAATCTGGCAAACAAGAAGGCGTTGCTTTCACCATGTATGACGTGAGCAATTCAATGCTTCCAGCTCTCGCCATTTTTGATAATACATCTTCATGACCATATAATAGGCATAAGTGAACTGTTGGCAGGTTAAATATAAACAAATACTCGTTTTAATAGTGCAAATTTCATCCAAGTAAAAAGTAATTAACCGTTACTTTCATTTATTTACGAAACTTTGACATTCCTTTGTGAATCCCCTGAGTCATTACAGATTTTGCCTGGAAAGGGCAATATAAGTGAATTTTCATGTTTCTCGTTAGATCTATAATAATAATAATTACAATGTATATTATCTACGACTTAGGGGAGGGGGGTTATTGCTCCCCCATCTGAAGGCACAAACACGCCACTACTTACTTTTTTTGTGAATGACGCCATCACTTTAATCTCAACTCCTTTCGTTGTCAATTGCAATGCAACTGATTCCACTTCAATTGTCGACCAAAGTCCAACAGTAGTGTAACCAACTTTCAGATTTCTATGTCCACAGCATAACTATAACTATAATAATAATAATAATAATAATAATAATAATAATAATAATAATAATAATAATAATAATAATAATAATAATAATAATAATAATAATAATAATAATAATAATAATAGTAATAATAATAATAATAAACAAATCTCAACTTCTAGTACAAATCTACAGTGTGGCATACGAGTTAAGAGTTTCGTTGTACTAGCTGCCAAATATATTATTATTATTATTATTATTATTATTATTATTATTATTATTATTATTAAATATTCTGCCTTTCGGCAGATCCTTTGACTAATGAGTTTTTTTCAATTTTAGATTCAGGCCTGGAAATGTTTCTTCCATGTTTTTCGATCTTCAGCTTCCTCTTTTAACTCCCAATATTTTCTTATATTTTTCAGATCATCGATCAGATGTCTTCTTGTTCTTCCTATTCTTGGTTCGTTTTCCTTCCATCTTTCCTTCTATGCCGGTACGAAGAAGACAATTTCTTTGTAAGATATGTCCAATCCAATTGGCCTTCCAACGAAGGATGCTGGCTAGAAGTGTCCTCTTTTCTCTTATCCGTTGTAAAACATCTTCGTTTGTTTCTCTCTCTGTCCATTTTATCTTCTCCAGCTTCCGCCACTATCACATTTAGAAGCTCTCTGAATATGTATTCTCTAATTTCCATAATGTTCAAGTCTCTGAACTATAAACTTATATAGCACTTGACCAACTTCTTCCTAGTCCAAATATTAGGATTTAGGATTTAGATTTCTGGGCTTTCGGCATCTAAGGGAATTGAGCCCGTCACGATTTGAGGGATGACGTCCCTCGGCGAGCACACAATCCGGGGAAAGGGAAGGAGGCGGCCTGGGACCTATAAGTTAGGTACCACCCCGGCATTTGCCTGGTGTGAATGAGGAAAACTCAGGAAAACCTCATTCAGGGTGGCTGGCCTGAAAAAGCGTGTTACACTTTTTCCACCGAGTGACCTTACCGGGAATCGAACCCGGGACCTTACCGGGAATCGAGAGCGTTAGCGACTACGCTACGCGGGGCCACCCTATTCCAAATATTAATCCTACTCTTAAGAGGGATCTTTTGTTGTTGAATGCTTCTTTGGCTATGTCCGTGATTGACCTGATCTCTTTGGCGCATTAAGCGTGTCTTGTCAAAATTCTTCCCAGATATGTGTAAGTTCTGTAAATAATTTTTTTAACAAGAGAATCGACACTTTGAAGCCTGTGTTTCTCATTTCAAAACTGTGGGTTACACCATATTGCATTCAGATTCACATTTTAAAAATGTTAACGTTTCAGTTGAGTATATACCTATAGATATATAAATTTTCATCTACTGAAATATAGTTGACATTTATAGAGTCCTAAAAAACTGAACCTTACCACCTCTAGCCCTATAGTTCTAGATTGGTAGATTTAGTTCCTTTCTTTTAAGTTTAATGGTCCTCAGTACGTATGGTTGAGGCTACATACCAAGCAGCTCTGCAGTTTTGCGTGGACTTCAGCTAGACGAGCTCCCTCTTGCAGCGAAAAGGTAAAGCTGAAAGATTCAAGAAAATATATCTGAGTTTTGTCTAAAATTTCGTATCAGATCAAAGGGAAGAGCATAGTAGTGTTGCGTGCCCACGCTTTCTTTCTTTATTTAGTCCATTGATTTATACAGGGAACCGTTTTTCCGCCGAAACCAAGTCTAGTTAAATATGCCTTATTTTGTCAAAACATGTTCACGTTATTTTAATAAAAGTGACACGGGGACATTATTAACTAACTATATTCAAAAATTCATTTCAAATGATTAAACATTTTTTTTTGTTGTTGATAAAACAGAGAACGTCAATTTGAACACGGAGAAAAATACCAAGTTTTATTTCCCATGTATTCGTGAGATACCGGTACTCTGATTTTAGCATAAATTTTATTGTTTCCTCCTCCTACTTAAGATACACATTCGAATCAAAGTGACTTGACAAAACTCAGTTCCAGGTAGTTCTATGTTGAAAAATGCATTTGAGACGTTTTAACAGATTTTTCTCGATGATGAGCCATACAATGTTAATTTAGGTTTTAAGGAGTTTTGTATTAACAATCTTTAATATATTTTTCCTTGTTTGCTCGTACATATATCTCTCGGCAAAATTCTCATGATTTACTTGATACGTAGACCACCATCAAATTTGAGCAGAAATTACGCCTAGAGGGTCAAAACTTAGGAATCCGGTTGTCACGTTGATCAATACAGAGCAAATGGTAATAGACAGAGAAAAGCGGCTTTCTGCAATCGATTAAGCATTCAAAGAATACAATTCATCTCCACCCTTAACTCTTTACGACAATCAGAAGTGACAGAAACTTACTACGATCTCTGGTTTCAGTATTTATTTACATAGAACAAAATCGATAAGATATAGTGAGAAGCAGCTTTTTGGAATCAATGTAACGTTCTAAGAATATGCACCATTGTCTTAACTCTCCATTCAAACCGGAAGTGACAAAAGTGGAAAAAGTCAACTACTTCTGGTTTCAACGGTGATAGCTGTAGAGTAAAAATGTTAATAGATAATGGGAAGAAGTTTCCCGTAATCAATTAAGCACCTTAAGAAATATATTTCATTTGCATTCTAATCTCTTTAATAAAACCGGAAGTGATGGAAATCTATTGCTATTTTTGGTTTTAATATTAATTGACAAGATACCGTGCCATGCAATCCAAACTCCTTCCCGTGATGTACACATGACACTATCACTTGTTGTAATATACATATGTAGATCAGTAAAATCAAAACATAAACTACAATTCGTTTCAAAGGGAAAAAACTTTTTCCATAGAAATTAATGAGCTAAAATGTGAATATGGCAAGATGATCAAACAATGTTAAGAAATTATAATTTTGCTTCTTGGTAGACGACCAAATATATTAGCCTGACAGAAGATGAAAAAGATCTCCAGCAACAAGTACGAGGAAAATATATTGCTTCTGGCTCAGAGTTTTTTAGAGGGCTATCGGGCTCAAGCCACCCACCAAACAAATTTGTTAAATTTTCCCATTCCACGTCCAAAAATAATCCTTCTTACCAATAATTTCTAAGAATTTAATCGACTTTCTATTTCCTTATGCTCCTTGTTCAAAATTAATACTGTATTTGCCAAATGTCATTCTATGTAAGAACTGCGGTCTTTTTGTCTTTCTTTAGTCCATTCTACTTTTCTGTTTCTTTTTCTTAGTTGTTAGTTCTTCCATTTCTCTTTTGATACTTTCGACCGTTGTTATTTGTGATTCAAGTCCGTCGTCATCAGTAACACCAAACCTAAGAGAAGCTAATAACCAACTTGCACGGATATCCACATAACGGGACTTCAGTTACGGTAGCAAAAGAATATTTACATAATTTAGTTATAAAAAAAGGTAAACGTTTGAATTAAAGAAAATCAGAAAGGGGGTTGAATAAGTAGCCCGAGAAATTAGGTAGGCCAAGAGTCCTTTTTTTTTTATCAATAGAATTAAAGGTTAGATTCATTGCTAAATTTCTGTATGTACCATATCTCATAAAATTCACCAGTATGCAATTCTTGCCATTACAACTTCAATTTATGCATAAATTAAAATATATTTAATGCTCAAACTCAGATGGCCAATTGCGGCCCTTCTTCCCCATGTTGTGCATAGGTCCCCAAAACAAAATCCTAAATACGCTACTATATATAGCCATATATGGATAGATAGATATAGATATATAGATATATCTTTACCTTCAACATCTATTTACTTTTTCTTGGTCTATATGATGATTGATTAGAAACAAAAGAGCTACAAAACCAATCTAGATTTTGCTAGTAAGAACAGATCACACCCTTGACCTTTCTTTCCTGTTTCTGCTAGACGGATATTGGACTGATCTTTCTTTCTAAAAATACAAAATCTTAAATAAGAAATTACATTGAACAAAATATTTCTGATAATTTTTAAATTACTGTAATAAAAACTGCGTCTTATCTTCTTTTTAATGTAAGTTTTTCCTCTTTTTATGAGGATTTTCTTATGAAGTCTCTAATTGTACTAAAATTTTTCCTTCATAACTGTTTATATATCAATAACCGACTAAACTTCTTTTCCTACAAAACTTAGAAAAATCCGTTTTTCAGACAGCAATATATTATACAAATATAGGATTCCATATGTTTACTACATAAATCTGTACGGAGCATACATTCTTCATGTGCTATATAAGTGTTGCCTTTCCCCCGCTTACAAGTAAAGGGTCCAAATGGATGAATCAAGTTGCGGGATGATATTTAGTGCGGGGGGCGCAGTGGCTCAGTGCTAGAGCGTTCACCTCCGGTGCTTGGGGTCCCTGGTTCGATCCCAGCTCGCGCCGTGTCAACTTTGTGGTGGACAAACACCGTGCTCGTGGGTTTTCTCGGGGTTCTCCCGTTTCCTTCCACTTTCTTTATTTCACTCATTTTTCATTATCACCGTCTCCTTTAGCCTAACCGGCATAACCGCGGGACGTTAAACTTAAAGATTTCATTTCATTTCATTTTCATATTTAGTGCGATTGATAGAGGATGTGAAAATATGTATATGTGCACAGTTATAGCGGCTGAGCGCCATAAGAAACGGAGGGGAGGGGTTCAAAGTTGGTGGGAGAAAGGCTATGCCTTGTTATTGAAGTACATCAAATAAACTGTTGAATCGCAAAAATAGTTAAAGATAGACAACACAAACGGTGGTAGTTTCACATATTGGCAAAAGAAGAATGAGCAGAGTAAATCACGAATCTCCGAACTCTCACTCAATTTCCACTTGAACATTCAGAATTTCCAGACACGACTGAACCTTCCCAATGAGTTTTGGTACGGAAGAGTGTAGAATTTCCATTGACCATTTATATTTTGAATAATAATTACGGGACATCTGGGTCACTTTTGTTTTAAAACGGGACATTTAGGCGTCCCGTTTGAGGGACAACGGTTGAAAAAAGGGACTGTCCCGGCTAAAACGGGACGTCTGATCACCTTGTCTTTATAGTTATTCACTAAACTCTTGAAGCCTGATACCCGTACGTTGAAACTTTGGATTAGTCAAGAAAACTAACAGTGAAATTTGATATCCAACAGTGAAATTTGATAATAATAATGTAATAATATACAACTTGGATATCAAATTTCACCGTTAGTTTTCTTGGCTTGTAGATATGTTTAGCTTACATGTGTCGCTGCAGGATGTATGACATCTAGAAGTCTTCCGTATATTACATTCGTATACGTATGTTACATAATTCAGCCTTATTATATACGTCCATCTGTACGTTGAGAGCCTCACCGCCTATACAATTCCTTCTTTCATAGGGAAGTACTACATACGGAACACTTATGAATAAATTGTTATAAAACATACGCTTTCAGATATACGTGTGTTGCATTATGTTACATATAGTCGTACGTTAAGTCCAAAAACCACGGGATTTCCGCATGGAGTCTACATTTTTAGGTACGCCACATGCGTTTTTTTCTCTTTGTCCATAAATCAATTGAAGAAATTTCAAAACTTTCCGATATAAGTTAATGGATTAAATTACACCAATAATTATGGTACTACGTAATTGGCTGTAGTGTAAATTCGGAGTCCACGTGGTTGGGAGTCCACGTTAATCAGTAGGTCCCGTCTCATATAGCCTCGCTGCTGAAAGGGACGTTAAACTCAAAATCAACTCAATTTTGTAGCGCTAAAATATATGTCGTTTGTTGGCAATAATAACTGACAGTTTTTGTTTTGCTGGAAGAATTTGGTGTTTACTGTATATGTAACCAAAAAAAAAAAAAAAAAAAAAACACTACCGTAGTTTACGGACTATAAGATGCACTTTTTTCTTCGAAAAAATGCCTCCAAAATTCAGGTTGGTCTTATATACTCGAAGTTAATATAAAAATATCCAGTGTTTGGTTTAAAATTCCCGCCAGTCTTAAAAATGGACGTTTATTCGATGCACCGGGAAACCTATCTCTATCTGGCAACATTGGATTCAACTGGCAGCAGCAGTGCACCGATGGCATGAACATGAGTTGCGGGAATTCACAAGCTTGCTAACACTGTCTCGCTCCTGCCCCGTCATTGGGAGACTCTCTAATCTAATAACAAAAATGGTAAAAATGATACAGTATTTTTTTAAATGCTTAAAAATTAAGGTGCGGTTTATAGTCCGTAAAATATGGTATTAGCTAACAAATTATATATAGGGTAGGTTCTTATAAGAGTACGCGGACTTGGAAGAGTACAGAGTGCCCATTTCCAAAGTTGGTACCATTGTGGGATGGTAACGCCTAGACGCTAGCAAGCAGCAGCACGGAAGGTTGTGTATGAACATAAAGGAAGTAACAAACAACTGACAAGAACTGAGTAATTAGCAAGTAAGTACTTTCATATTACTTCACTGTAATATTACACATGTAGAACATAATGTCTCCCCAATAACGCTATACAACGACTTATCAAAATGATAGTCGTAAACCTGGTTCGTTTGCTGAGACAAAAATCCGAAGTGGTAGTATTTCTTTGGCATGAAAATATTAGCTTCGATATTTAAATACCATTAATCTCACCTTTTTAATAAAAATGACAACGTCTATAAACGGTGCTAAACTATTTTATTATTTGATATAACTTATAATATCCTTTTCTTAAAACTGTTGAGTACACAAACTCACTGACTAGGTAACCATAAAACATGTCCATAGCAACAACTATCCCATAATAATCACTTACCTATATTAAAAACATTCTTCTTTTGTTAATATGAAATTAGCATTCTACTAAGTATAGTGCACATGTATGAGTACTTTCTGCCCAAGGTACAGGTAAATATTACACAAACCAAAGTATTTTGTTATATAAAAATGTCGCTCGACAAAGGGACTGAATATAAAAGTCATGAGTTGGCTTGGCTTTTATCTTCAAGAACCACTGGTCCGTTTACATTAGTGTTCTCACATTACATATGTCCATCATATTTTGATCGCACCTTGTATATCTATTCATTACATTTCACATATACATTAAACAAATCTTACACTTCACCAATACTTATTTTTAACAATAAAGTTTTAACACAAATTAATATAATGAAAACAATTTTTGTGCTTGATTAATCATGAATTAAATTACAATCCTTCACGTTAATAAGAAAGAATTCAAGTCATTGAAAAATTATCGTTGGTGATTGAAAATGAAAGAAAATATAATTGAACAAAAATCAAAAATTAAACACAATCTACGTTTGAATAAGCACATGTAAGTAAATAAATCTATTTTTACAGAAACAAAAGACACCCTTTTGTTATTATATAAATACATTTTTATTATTATTATTATTATTTTTCATTCCTATTTATTTGAGCAAGAATGTCAGGTGCTACTAACTCTTTCACTAGATGCATCCATTTTTCCTTTGTATACGGAGTAGGTTTCCAAACCTTTAACTCATCTATATTGCGAAGTCCAATTGACATCCCCGTTTTAGCGTTCAACAATTCGAAAACTTTAGGATTTATTTCCTTAAAACATAAATAAGGACCTGAGAAAATGTCACAAAATTTATAAATCTTCTTTAACAACATATTACTTTGCGGATGTTGTTTAACAAAAACTAAGTCATTGACCTTGATACGATATTTTCCTTCTTGCAAAGACTCTACTTGCGAATTACGTTTCAAAAACTTGTTATGTCTTCGGATCTTCACCATATTCACTAAACTGGATGAATCTATAATTGTCGAATCTTCTAATTTGACATCAAAATGTTGTTCCACAGGGAAAATCAAATCAGAGCCATTATGCACATTAGCAGGAGACACACCTAAAGTGTCTGATATAGAATGGTTCAAAAGGTACGTAATTTGGTTGACATGCTTAATCCATTCAGCATGTTTATCCTTACAAAAATGCCGAAACAACATACCAAAATTGCGATGTACATTTTCTACCACGGAGCTACTTGGATGGTACGGAGTCACAAAATGAATTTTAATGTTGGCCTTGTTCATGGCTTTGAGAAACACATCACTTTTGAATTGTGAACCGTTATCGCATAATATATGTTCGATAGGGCCACAATGTGGAATATATACATTCAGAATTTTATTCACGATAGCAGCGGAGGTTGCTTTACGCAAGGGATAGGCTACCACATATCGTGAAAAGATATCCATAGTTGTTAACAAATAAACTTCTCCAGTAGCAGCTCTTGGTAACGGTCCATATAAATCGATCGACAGAAATGAATGTGGTCTCTCAGGCGTTATTGAGAGCATTGGTTTTTGTATAGCCTGGTAATTATGCTTAATTTGCATGCACTCAATGCAGTCATTAATATAATTTTTGACTTGAGCTCTCATTCCCTTCCAATAAAAAGATTTATTAACCAAGGCACATACCTTCACATACCCAAAATGTCCGAAATCGTCATGGTAGGCCTTTAATATGCGTGTTGTTAATGTAGGTGGAATGCAAATTTTGTTCCTAGATTTGAATTTGAAATCTTTAATAAGTAAAATCCCGTTGTTTAATTTAAATCTGGAATTCCAGTGTTTGGGACAACTACATCCCTCGCCACATGAAGATAAATGTTCCATGATTTGTTTGTATTCATGATATTTCATTTGATGTTCTCTTAAATCTTCTATTGAAATGGTAGCTATTTCATCCTGTAAGATCTTAAATTCGTTAATGGACAAAATATGTTGCTCTTCTCCAGGAAACAGACGTGATAAGGTATCTGCGGGTCCATTATCTACCCCTTTAATGTGTTGTACTTCGAAATCATAAGCTTGAAGATCTAACGACCAGCGAAGTAATCTGTTATTATATCCTTGTACGCTATTAAGATATCGCAATGAATTATGGTCGGTAAGTACTACGAAATGACATCCGCTAAGATATGGAGCGAATTTTTGTATTGCAAAACGTATAGCCAAAAGTTCAATTTCTGTCGTGGTGTATCCCTTTTCAGCTTTCTTTAGAGTACGGCTAGCGCAATGTATAACAGCTGGTTCCTGAATAGTTGGGTTAGGTTGCCAGAGTACTGCAGAGATTCCAAGTTGAGAACCGTCACACTGTACATAGAAAGGAACGTCGTATCTGGGGTGGTTCAAATGGATGTTTCGTTTTACGCACTCCTTCAACTTATTAAAACTGTGTTCTTGAATAGGACCCCATTGCCATGGTACCCCTTTCTTTATGATCATAAATAAAGGCTGGGCTATCTCAGCGAATCGCGGGATGGCTTTGCGAAACCAATTGAAGAGTCCTAATATTTGTCGTGTCTGTTTCACATTTACTGGCGCAGGCAGATCTTCTATGGCTTGAACTTTAGATTGACTGAATTGTAAACCAGAGGCATCAATTTGGTACCCAAGAAATTCTATAGAATTCTGCAGAAATTTGGATTTCTGTAGATTGATAGTAAGGCCCGAACTTTCCAATCTGTCTAAAACTATATCTAAGTACTTCAGGTATTCATGTGGATTTTTCCCCATGATTAAGATGTCATCAGCATAAGTTATCACGTTGCTACGTAAGTCTTGACCTAGAACTTTGTTCAAGCAGGATGCTAAAGCTGCACTACCATTGATAAGCCCAAAGACTACACGATTGTATTCGTACAAGTGACCTTCAAAACTAAATGCTGTGTATGGTTTTGAATCTTCATGTAACTCGACCTGATTATACGCCATCACTAGATCTAGATTTCCGAATACAGTGTTCCCTTGTAAAGAAGCTAGTATTTCTTCTACGGGAGGATACCTCACTTGTTCCAGATCAATGTGACTGTTAGTGCGTCTCAAATCTAATACCACACGTAGAGAACCATTTTTCTTTGGAACAACATGTAATGGATTAAGGTGGACGCTCCTTGAAGGCCTAATGATCCCATCTCTTAACATATCTGCGATTTGCTGACGTACATTCTCCCTATATCTATATGGAATTATATAGGGCTTGGTTACTATGGGTTTGTCTGTTTTAACTTTAAAAGAATAAACAAAATCCTTGCAACGTCCAGGACGTTCTGAAAAGACATTTCTATGTTTATATAAGATATTCTTAAAGTCGGCTATTACTGTATTATCAGCAAAATCAAGGCTGCTTTCGAGTGATTTAACATGTTCAGAAAATAATACATCGTCCTTTATATTCACCAAATTTTGTTTGTCTTCCAATCGTGGATCATTTAATTTATCACTTCCTGCACTAATAGAAACATTATTCACTACAGGAGGAATGTCATTATATTGACAAGCAAGATTATCTAATTTTGGAAGCAATTTCTGAACGATTTCCTGAGGTATACCCGGTATCGTCAACGTTTGGTTTTTAAAATCAAGCATGACACGTAATTGGGATAATAAATCTAAGCCCATAATTAATTTCTCGTTAAGATCCTTTATTACCAGAATAGGAATTGATATTTCAAAATCTTGAATAGATATTGTCACACGAGTAATTCCTGCTATCCTCTTTTTATGTTTACCGGTAAAATCAACTATAATAAGGTTCTCAGCCTTTTGTAGCTTAGGATTCGAATAATTGCTAGTAATTGCTTTCCACAATGAATACGATAATAGAGAGGCATTTGCTCCCGTATCGAGTAAAGCTTCGGTACTTAACCCATTGACTTTAATAGGTATTTTAGCTGTACTATATGACTTTAAAAATACAAAATTTTCTTCAATATTAAAACCATCATTGACAGTATCATCTTCAAACCAACAACGATTTACAACAGGTATAAATTGGTATTGACACCTATTAATTGCTATTTCCGAATAATTATTTACTGTGACGTCATGTGAAAGATCATTTTCATAATTAGCTAATTAGCATGAACATGTAAATTGGAAGATAAATGTTCGTAAGAATTATCACTTAAATTTTTAGATAAATGTTCATGAGAATCTACAGCTGACATGGGTTTAACCCCTACCACATCAGCCGCGATTAGTTTAAATTCATACTCGTGTATGGTTCCAATAAGGTACACTGTACAGCACAATCGTGGTTATGTCCCGTATTATTGTTCTGTACAGAAATTACTTCAATGCCTGGATCTTGATGCGAAGTGCCATCTCTTGTCCTTCCATTACGGCTATCCACGTAGTTCGCTGTATTTCTAGAATTTCGCCATACATTACGTCTATTTTTAAACCTATTTTGACTATATGGTCTAACATATGAATTGCTACGATTAATTAGGTTAGGCGGATTCCCTACATAACCTTGTCTATTTTGCTCATTTTGATTGCTAGAGTATACTCGGCTTAGGTTAGGTTTCATATCATTCACACTTCGGATATCTAAATTCCGAACTGGCACCAAATGATCTGAATTATTCTTATTTTTACCCATTCCTGATTGTGGATTCATGGCATGGTATTGAGTTTCGTAGCATTGGACAAGCATCAATAAATGGCTAAAACTCATACACTGTGTGGAAAATAAGATCTGTTGCAATTTAAATGGAAGCAAATTTCGAATCGATGCTATTATTCTCGATTCCGATTGCAAAGGATTAACGACCTTTAATTCGTTGTAGACATTTACAACAAACTCTACAACAGATTTGTGCAATCGAGGATTGAAGTGTTGATTTCTAAGAGTGGCATCTCTATTTGCCAGCAAAAAGTCATTTTCATAATTTGCGATCAATGCCGCTTTGAATTCCTCATATGTACTAATGTGATCACGTATTGCTTTAAACCATAAGGAACAAGGTGGGAGTAATACATGGGGTATTAATTTCATATATTGTGATCGATCGATACACATTATATTGCATTCGTCTTGGAATTTCTCTAAGAAAGAAGTAGCATTCTCATTACACTTACCACTGAATTTGCTCATAGCTCGAATTTCACTCATTTTAACACTTAATTTTACCTTCTTTATCTCATTCCTTGTTCTTGTTGAGTGATAGTTCCTATCCATGACGTGCTGTGTCGTCGCACCATCTACGTTTCGCTCATCAGTACTCTTCGGACAACTTTCTTCTAGTATAATATCCTCATCAGACCCCGGCGAAGGCGAGTTCATCTCTGGTGAGTGGGGCAACTCAAAGCGATCACTACCCAAGTTATTACGGTAAATGTTGTCTTTAGCCTGTAACGTTCTAATCTCTTCCTGAATAGTAGCTAACAACTGTGTATTTACACGTATGTTATTAGAATTGTTGCTGACCTGGATCTTTTGCTGTTTAATGGAAGATTCTATTACTTCTAAATCTTTTTTTACAGCACTAATTTCTTGGTTTTGGTGATTGTGCTTTTCTTGACAATCATCGGATATCCTTTTTAACTTTTCCTCAAACTGTGAGGATATGTCGTTCACCACCTGGACAATTGTCTGTTTCGTTTCATCTGATTTCTGTTCTATCCGTTCTATCCGTCTACTTAATTCTTCATATTGCTTGTTAGCTTCGTCAAACCTCAGTTCTATCTTCTGTTCCATGGTCTTGTTAGATTCGTTGAACTTCTGTTCCATGGTCTTGTTAGCTTCGTCAAACTTCTGTTCCATTCGTCTACTTAATTCTTCATTTTGTTTGTTAGCTTCGTTGAACTTCTGTTCCATGGTCGTGTTAGATTCGTTGAACTTCTGTTCCATGGTCTGCTTTATCTCGGTAGACATCTGCATCATTTGTCGCTGTAAAGCTAACAAGATTCGATCCTCCGATGGCAATCCTGGTGTTACACTAGTTTCACCTTTGTCACTAGTATTTGATTCCTGCTGCATTGTTTCGTTGTCCATTTTTCTTATGATTACTTTACCACTTCGCAATATGGTTAAGTTCGTATTCATTAACTGTAGTATAAAAGTAAATTCAACCTTACTCTTCTTCGGGAATTGAATTTACAAAGTCCCGGGTGAGGTAAACCAAAATTTTTACAACGACTTATCAAAATGATAGTCGTAAACCTGGTTCGTTTGCTGAGACAAAAATCCGAAGTGGTAGTATTTCTTTGGCATGAAAATATTAGCTTCGATATTTAAATACCATTAATCTCACCTTTTTAATAAAAATGACAACGTCTATAAACGGTGCTAAACTATTTTATTATTTGATATAACTTATAATATCCTTTTCTTAAAACTGTTGAGTACACAAACTCACTGACTAGGTAACCATAAAACATGTCCATAGCAACAACTATCCCATAATAATCACTTACCTATATTAAAAACATTCTTCTTTTGTTAATATGAAATTAGCATTCTACTAAGTATAGTGCACATGTATGAGTACTTTCTGCCCAAGGTACAGGTAAATATTACACAAACCAAAGTATTTTGTTATAGCTATGATTGGAAAAATGACTTTAATAGTAAATATATTTTCACATCTCGAGAAAACAAAAGTGTACATTTCAAATGTCTAGTCTGATTGCTTCCGCCATATGGTGACCGAACATTAAAGGCGGCGTTGTCCTCAAAGAGTACGCATGGACCAGTACCCAAAGAGTTCGCGTGCGTACTTTTTAGAGAAACAACAGTTTCCATGTAGTAAAATTCCTTGAATCTATTTTTTCAAGATGTCTCAGGTCACAAAAATTGTTCAATAATTTTCTGTAAAATTATAAGAATTTATATATTTTGAATCACAAATAAAATGAAAGTACAGTATCCTCCAATGCGCATAAATGCAAAAGATCAATTTTGTAACAATAGTTGTTTTTGTTTTTATTTATTTACAGAAGGGCAATACACCAGGAGGAAACTAGTCAATGTTGAGACATTTTATCTCGGTTTCATGAGGATGATGTTCAGCATCCAAAGAGTTCCAATAAAAGTGCAGTGGCTAAAAATACAAACTGTCGAAGTGACAATGTCAGCAACGAACAGTCAAAATGCAATATACAAGTATCTAATTCTGATTTGTTTTCCCTGGCTAAAGCCAAGCATGAGTTGAAGCGCAATAGACGCGGGAAGAATTTCGAAATGATTACATCATCACCATATAAAGCAACAGGGTAATGTGCAGCATCCAAAAGCAAGGAACCAAGTAAAGAAAGCAAGCTTTGCAAAGGAAGGAATCACTTAAAATTTGATGCTGCTGAACCTTCGACATGTAAAGACTTTCAAGAAGATGTTATCTGCCCAGGATGCTACGAAATGTACGAGGACCTATTACAGAAGATTGGATTAAATGCGGAGGTTGCGAGTGCGAGCAATGGTGGCATGGAGCTTGTTCCTCATCTCCATAGACACTTTCAAGTGCGTACTCTTTAAGGATGCGTTGCGTACTCCTTAAGGACCTGTCGCTTAAGAGTACTATTTTGTATCAATTTAGAAAAAAAGTATATAGCCTATGTTGTGTTTACAATTATATTATTTTTCGTTATATACGAAAGTAAAGATACTACTTAAGAGGTAGGAGTAGTTGTTTTGTGTTTTTATTTTTTTTTAGTTCCCGTAATATGACTTCTAACAGTAAGTGCGTACTCTTATATGAACCTACCCGATATATATCAATGGGTGAAATTTCCGGTCGCCATTGGCGGCTAAAAATTTAGAGCTGGCGACCAGTGTTCAGTACGAATAGTTTCTGCGTAAACTCACAGGGCTGCCCAGTTTCTGTATAGCACAAAAATAATTGCCATTGAGTAAGAGAAAACACAGAATATGAAGTCTTCACAACGGACATGGAATATCTTCGTCAAACCAAAGGCCGTTGCGCGGGGTGGGGGTGGGGGGCGGATCTTTCATAATTTGTACGTGAGAGATACTAGCGACCGTCATTTTTGGATTGACGAGTACGTCTGATTTCGAAATTTTTCCCCCTGATATATATATATATATATATATATATATATATATATATATATATATATATATATATATATATATATATATATATATATATATATATATGCGTGTGTGTGTTGTTGTTGGTGGTGGTTGTTGTCTTTTAACAATAACAATAACACACATACTCTTTACGCTCCTACTACTTGTAAATAAATGAATATAAAAAATCAACTGAACAGAATAACTATAATTATTGAAGATAAAGAGTGGTACCAAGCAAAGGCAGATTTTGATTTAAAAAGGGAGACGTAGATTCATTTTTCGGTGAAAATTCATGTGGTTCGAATCCCTAAAACTACAGGATCTACTATTAAATTATTTACCATTACTAAACCAATACTAACGTTTACGTCTGAGTATTTGAGTTTTCAGCATAGTTTGAACCTACGAAAACGCCCAATATGTAGTGGGTATGTTGTATGTGTACACCCTAAAACCCATGTTGTCAGTACGAGATATTTGGTTCGGATAGTTGGAACGCTCATAGGTGCCAGGAAAATTTTTTTAAAGAATTTGGAAACATTCATGTCTTTCTTGTTCGTTTCCTTCAAGATACTTTGTTCATCGCTGTTCGCTTGGTACGGTACGTTTCAACATTTCAACTCATAGTTTTATAGTTAATAGAAAGTATTATAATTTTGCATATAGTTTTTTTTTTTTAAGTGGAAATCGCTTATCTCACAATGACAGATACCGTTTATTACGAACTCTAAATTATTATTTCATTGTAACATTGTTATTCTCACGAAACCACAATCAGAATCTCGAAAAAGGGAAAGGAAATTGTCAAAGTAGACTATCCTAGCGTGTAATAGCTGTCCTGAAATAGCGGTGTCAGTATAAGTGCCAAATGTGCGATTAGTGTTGTATTTTAAATCAAAGCTACTCATCGGCAAGTGGGCTTTATATTCAAAATACAATAAAATGTCTTCCAGTATTTTTTTCCATTTTGTTGCTTACTCATTTCATACCAAACACTTGACTTAAGAAAATTCTGCTCATGAGTTTGACTTCTTGAGTTTTCCATGCCATACGCAGGAAGTTGAAACATGTGTCAAATTTGTTACAGAGTCTGCAGGAAAAGTGTGTGGGCAAGAAAACAGAGATGGTTACATTAGAGCAACTTCGCTCTCAAAACTCACAATGCCAAAATTTGATTTAAAAAAACTGAATTTAAGACAATGTCCTTGACTAAATCAACATAATTTAGCATATCCTAATTCATAGGATGGTTGAATAGAGTGAGTGGAACTCGAATTACAGCCACGTCGTCGTGGTGAGTTCTCTTCCATTTCAAGGAAAAAAGTTGAGAAATGGGCGAAGAGCTGCAAAATCATTATGAAATAAAATGTATTAAAAATCACATTAACGAATTATTATCAAACATGACTCACACAACTAAAATAAAGTACTTGGACTATATAGAAATGAAAAAAAAAAGTAATCTCTATATTTCTTGGCTAAAGGTAAATTTTGTATTTTTTTTTTTTTTAAATTAATGCCGTTTGCGCGAACTGAAAATCCAAAGTGTGAATTTTTTTCGTTAATTTTCCATTGATTAGCATGATAATACGCAACTTTGGAGCTTTATTATAATTCGATACTCGAAAATTTGATTTTTTCGCTCCACCCTAATCTACATACAAATAATAATGATAATATTTAGATCTGTAACTTGTCAGTTCGGTCGTTTGTCTGTTTGTAGACTACGTAAATGAGTTACCCAGAGACCATATCATTTAACATATCGAAATCAAATTTAAAACCCATAATTAAGTGAGAGAGCCTAGAGTATCATAGTTTCGCAGGAGACTAAACAGAACTATACATTACGTTTAGACAGACCCTCACATCTTCCGATTTTTGCGAAAATAGTTTCAAACTTCTGTGCATCGTTTGTGCACATTTGCAGAGATGGCGTGGGTCAATGAAAAGTTGACCCATGACCAATTGACCCACCACGAACTGTGACCCACTCTGACCCACCACCTATTGTGTCCCACTGTGACTCACCACTCACCAAAAATCATGGTCATCAACTCTGACCCATAATCAACGTCCTCTTTCTCACTGACTAAAGAGTTTACATTTGTAATAAAACAAGCTGTGAAATTATCACTAATCGGAGTTTGAATTTCTGTTACAATATCGATGGATTTGACCTTTACGATATAAAACGATAAAGTGTTTGTCATGGGCTATATACTACGATGAGTTTCAATTTAATTATCATATGTAGAACTATTTCCTTTTTGAATTGCAGATACTTCTCATTGGAAAAAATAGGCTGAAATTTGGAAGTCTCAAATCAAGGTAAAGTAGACCAAAGTGGTGAAAAAAAAAAAAAAAGAAAACCTCTAAAATTCGATTCTGTATGGAAAGCCAAATAATAAATACTATTTCTATTATTACAATTACAAATATCAATACCCAAAATTTCCTGAAGTTCTTTTTTCACTTAGATATATACGTACCTACTCATCTTAGGCAAATAAATAGAAAGAAATGAAAAAGGAAGAAAAATGGAGGCTTTGAAAGTAAAACGTAAACAAATTCACCAGTGTTCAGAAGATGCTGTCTACAATGCACTGAGCAGAGTGGGCCAGTGGACCAGAGTGAGTCATAGTGGGTCAATGGGGCATGGTAGGTCGGTGGGTCACGCTGGGTGATGGGTAGCAGAGGTCCTGTCCTGTTGACCCACGACCTACTGACGTTTATGCACGCAAAAGTGGCGTTTGTGCACAAAATAATTTTAAGGCATTCAAAAATCACTCTTGGGAGGCTGCCTAAACAGTCGACCCCCATCTTCGTCGATTACCTCAAAAAATGGTTTCAGTTGTTAGTGTATCGTTTGTGCTCACAAAATTCTCGTTTGTGGACAAAAGGAAGCGTAGCAATGAACTAGATATGACAATAGCTCACACTTCCTGTTGTGAACAAACCATGCACTAACGATTGAGAACATTTTGGCGTCAATTGGCGAGGATGGGAGCTACCGTTTAGACAGCTTTCAAATTAATACTTGAATACCTTAGAATTGTTATGTGCGCAAACGTCAGTTTTGCGTGCACAAACATTTAAGAGACTATTTTGGTGAAATTCGGAAGAGGTTGGGGGAAGTTGTCTAAAGGGACGTAGCTAACGATTATCTACTTATAAAGAAAGTCCTGATAACATCCATATCGAAAAGCTTAAGCTAAAAACTTCATATTTAGACAGTGGATAGGATTTGTGATGTAAGGGAACCACTAAGGAAGGATTTTTGGAATTTCGACAAGGAAGGGGGTGTAGTAGAAATAGGGATGTCAAATATTATATTAAAATATCCTTATCTCGAAGTCTCTGAGGGTTAGAGTAATGGAATTTGGTACATGGACCTCACATTTAAAATAATTAGACACATATTTCAGCGTTATATATATATATGATTTAGATGAGAAGAAAAGAAAGCGTGGAAAAAGGAGCAGGATTGCAATTATTTGTTTCTCTGTGACTGCGTCTTTTTTGGGCTCTAAGACTTTATGCAACACTGACAAGGAACGGACATGAACCTGTCATCCGAATTAAACCTAGTCCATTTGATAAACATAACAGATATGTTCATTATAGTGGAGTGAAAAAGAGGCCAAAAAAATTTTTTTTTTCGAAATTCGATTTTGGATAGGGGGCAAAAGTAGCATCATATTATAGTACTTTACCATGGACAATTTCAAGTCTCTAAAGTAATTTTTAGCCGGAGCTCAATGGGCCTTAAGTTTGACAGATTATGCAAATAAGTGAAAAGAGGCCAATTAAAAAAAAAATCTAAATTCGAATTTGGATAGGGAGCAAAAGTTGCATCATATCGTAGTACTTTATCATGGAAAATTTCAATTCTCTAAAATATTTTTAGCCGGGGCTCAATGGGCCTTAAGTTTCGTAGATTTTGTAAACAAATTCATGTTTGTTGTATATTTGTGTAATTAACGGGTTACAACTAAAAATCTGCACAAAATGTGCGGATTCATAAATTAAAAGCTATTGACACAGTCATCGCTATTCTTTGGTATGTTGATTGTACACTCTTTGTCTAATTCACACTATGTTTGCTTTCCTTCAGATGCGAAGTAACTGGTAGAAAATGGCGTCAAAAGAAGAAGCCCTCCGTGCACGCATTGTAAATTTCCACGAAAAACATCACGAATTGGGGAAATCATATTGTGTGTAACACTTTGCTGCTGAAGGTGTGCCAAAAAGAACAATTTATGCGATACTTAAGTCCGGAACAATAGAAAGAAAAGCTGATAGTGGTCGAAAGGCAGCAATTATGACGAATAAAAATAAACAAAGACTGAAAAAGATGTTTGACAAGAAAGACAACATTAGTCAGAACGACGCAGCAAAAACATTTAAGTGTTCACAACAATACAAAACTAAAACATTAAAATCAATGGGAATCAAAGCATGGAAAAAGGAAAAAGCTCCATCTTACACAGACACGCAAATAAAAACTGTGAAATCAAATTGTCGTTGGATGGTCAGAAATTGCAAAGGAAAATCGTTTGTTTTGGATGATGAAAGTTACTTTAGCCTTTCTAAACCCCAAATGCCCGGAAATGACATTTATTATTCCTCAGACAAGCAACACACTCCTTCTAATATAAAATATAAAGGCAAGCAGAAATTTGAAAGCAAAGTGATGCTTTATTTAGTTGTATCGGACAAAGGTGTGTCGCAGCCTTATTTCAAGCCTAGTGGGTTAGCAATCAATCAAGATGTGTACGTGAAGCAATGTCTTCAAAAGATCTTAGTTCCCTTTATACGAAAATATCATTCTGACAATAATTTTATTTTCTGGCCTGACAAAGCCAGCTCTCATTATGCGAGAAAGGCTCAGGAGTACCTCATGCCCCAAAACATCCCTTTTGTGCCCAAAACCAAAAATCCAACTAACTTGCCCTAGTGCTGCCCAATCGAAGATTGTTTTTGGACAATTGAGTGACAAGGTGTACAAACATAATTGGAAGGCAAAAACTGTTCAGCAGCTTCAAAGAAAAATACGCAAATGTTTGAAAGAAATTGACCCAACTGGCGTCCAAACAGCCTGTGCGTCTATTCCAACACGTTTGCGGACTGTAGCTGATCACGGACCATTTGCAACGTATCATTAGCATTTTCTTTTCTGCCTATGTATATACTGTAAATAAACGTTAAAACATAGTTTCCATTTGTCGTTTGGTTGCTTTTATCTTATCTCACATTTTGTGCAGATTTTTAGTTGTAACCCGTTATTAGACAACTCTTTGATTGAAGTAGACTGTAATTTGAGGGTGTTAAGATTCGTTGTCGTGACGAGTTGAATTTCTAAAGCTACCGAAGTTCATATTCTATGTTACAGGTTACATCAACCCAGAATTCACCACTAAGAGGTGGCAGCCGTCGAGTTCAATCCCACCCACCCGCCAATATTAGTTTGAATGTTTCATAAATTTCGTTTACGTCTTCCTGCAAAATACTGCTACTTTGTCTCAAGAGTAGGCATCTATTTTCTCGAGTCAATTTTGGAACGAATAAAGAAATCGCTCTCTCGTGCCCACATACTGAAAGAAGTTTCACTAATCTTTTCATCACTTGCGAATGACATTTCAACTCTGGGATATCAACACATGAGTTTACTGAAGAGCGAATTTCTTGCAATTTTTCATCTGTCTCATGAGCCAGTATTGGCGGTTCTGTTATGTTACACTCATTCTAGTTTATCATTTCTGTGTAATTATTAGCCTCGAAGTTTAATACTGACACCTCGAAGGAACGAATTTCAGAAGGTTTATACTACTTTCTGGATTAGAATATTTTATCAGCAACAAGGATTCTTGTAGTTGATCTGTCGACACCAATCATGACAATAAGAACGTGAATGCATTTCTTGAAATTACTTTATTGACTGGAGTCTTGTATGGTTCTTGTATGGTTCTTGCAAACATCGCGAAAGTCAAGAACAGATGTTTAGCTCCGTATTTGACAAGAGGTTTCAGTTTGATGAACCACACTGGTGCATATACTTTTACCACGAACTTTGATAGAGTTTTGAGCTCCTCTGAAGGATTTGGCATTAATATATATAGACGCAAAAGTCTGTAAGCCATTGTTAACCAGCGAATATGCCCAAGTTTCCCAGGTTTCTTAATCTGCTAGGCTTTTATCACAGTCTTCTCTCATGACAAATTGGAGTATTTCACACAAGTACCTCTGATCATAGCTGAGATCACGCACATTTAGGAGTGTAGGAGGTACTGAAGAAATCTTTTCGAAGCCGTACACTGAGTTTGTTTCACATTCACAAATGATCTACCAATAGAACCAGAGAAAGTGTAAGGGTACTTATACCATCGATTTCCTTTAGTAAATGACTAAGTGGTACTTCAATGAAATGCAATAAGCATATGCACCACTGCAAGGGCTTCCCTAAATGGTTTTCGAGCCCTCTAATTACTCCTCCTTTTGACCCAACATTAACATTAGTGCCATCGTAGCCGATAGCTACCACATCTGATGAGTCCACATTATTTTCTTGTAATTCGCGGCAAATGATACTAACGACCTGTTTCTACACGGATACAATAATGTTCTTCCATCTTCATATCTCTGACTTCCGGACATCATGAGCGTTTGGTCTTTCTTCCAATCAAAATAGATAGTACGAGATTTCGCTTTATTAATAGTCTCTTTAGTTCTTACACTTATACCATTTTTCGCAACCTCTCTTTGAATTTTACTTCTGTCAATTATGTTTTGTGACTGCTCTAGACTCACATATTTAAAATCTTCCAAAACCGCAGTAGGAATTGCTGAAATTTTTCTTCCAGTCACGCCGGTTTTCTCCTTCACTTTTGCTAATGTTGGGACGAATTTTCTCATTTGCGTGCATCCAATCTGTGATTGCTCTCTTGTCTTCTTCAAAGGATACTTCCAGCTAAAATGTAATCTACTCCATCTTCAGTGTGTTCCTTATTGCCTTCCTATCTTGTTTCCGAAGATGACAAGTAGTCTGAAGATTCGATAATGTAACTAGTAGAGTACATAGATGTTCATTTTACTCCGACCTCACTCACCCTCACCCTCAAAGTGGCAGTTGGCTCTCGCCTTCGTTCAACCTCGCCCTCGTGCAGGAAACTTGTCCTCGCCCTCCCGCACCCTCGCCCTCGCAGTGAAAGTTGGTCCTCGCCCTCGTTTACCTTCGCCCTCGCGATGGGAGTTGCCCATCGAATCCCTCGCCCTCTCCCTCGTGCTAAAACTTGTCCTCGCCCTCGCGCACCCTCGCCATCGCAAGAATGGCTGTTCATCGCTTTCGCTCGCCCTCGTTCTTGTACTGGAAACTTCTTCTAGCCCTCGCGCACCCTCAGCCGTGCAGTGACAATTGGCCCTCGCCCTCGCAAAGGGAGTTGTCCATCGCGCTCGCTCGCCCTCGCCCCCATGTCAGTGAGGGCGAGGTTATTTGAGGGCTAGGAAGCCCTCGCGAGGGTATCTCTCACGAGGGTCTGATCCTCAATTTTCCAGCGTATTTGCTGAATTATTTCCTTACAATACATACTAAACAAAGAAAACTAAACATACCATCATATAACTTACTCCGCATCACCTAAAATGGAACAAATCAGTGACTACTCCACGCTTAATATTACCATGAATATGTTCAGATTAAATTTGAATAGAGTTTCGTTTACATTTTTTCGGTGCAAAAACTAGTGTTGACCATGAGACAAGACGAGACGAGAAATAAGGTTTATCATCTCGTTTCGTCTCAATTCTCAACACACACACACACAAAATATATATATATATATATATATATATATATATATATATATATATATATATATATATATATATATATACAGGGACGTACGGAAGGGGGGGACACGGGGGTCCGGACCCCCCCCCCGAAATTTCGACTTTTTAAAAATTTAGCCTAATTTTAGGGGCAATTTTAGCAATTTTAATATAAAATAGCTTCATATTTAGTTTGAACCCCCCCGAAATAAATTCCTGGGTACGCTACTGTATATATATATATATATATAGTGGCGGATCCAAGGGGGGGCTACAGAGTCTATAGCCCCCCCCCCCTTGACGCTCAGATATACACTGGATAAAATGGGCTTGAATCCTGCTTTACACTGGATAAAACGGCAAAATAGGTTCCGCCCCTCCCTTGATCATATCCTGGATCCGCCTCTGTACATATATATATATATATATATATATATATAAAATGTGTATGTGTGTCTTTGAGCATATAAACCTTGGATTTGGGTGGGAGAAGAGAAAAAAATACAGATATCGCACTGAGGCTATACCAATCGGGTGTTTATGGACGTATCATATCACTTAATATCAATATCTACAACAGAAGTTGGAAACGTAAAGAAATAAAATACTGCTCAATGAATTTAAGAACATATTGCTTGTTTTGAGAAACTTAATAAACTATTCATTTAATAATTAAGCGCGAGACCGGGAACAAGCGAACGCGAGCCGGAATGAAGTAAAGAAGCGCGAGCCGAATTGAGTCCGAGCGAGCGCGAGCCCAGTTGAAAGAAATGAGCCAGGGTCTGAGTGAACGCGAGCCCAGTTGAGAGAAGTGAGCCCGAGCCCAGTTGAGAGAAGTGAGCCCGAGCCCAGTGCAAAATGGCCATCTATGAATAAAAGTCAGTCCATCAAGTCTTTTTCCATCTGATCTACTGCATTCTGTTGGTTCTCTCACTGATTGTGTTTGTTTATCAGCGCCCTTAAGATTATGTCACTTACTGCTGAATGACGTGAGTGACTGTCTGTCTACCAGTAGTCTTTAAACATGACAGTGTAGACACTGTTTATCTAAAAAGTCTCTAGCACAGGCAGAGCATGAGGCATACTCGCTTCTAAACGTAGCGCTATTTCTATCCGGAAACTTTCATGAGAAACATGCAAATACAGAGTATTCATTTGCATTATTATTTTTAATAATTATGTAGAAGTACACAAGAGAAATTGAGGAGTTTGATGTAATAAGGGCATAAGCGAGTTTACGCCTTTTTTCCATCAAACGCATTTGTGGCTTATGCCATGCTTGTTTAGTCTCCTGGTAATATTTCAATTCAATATCGGAATAAAATGCTGCACATTACATTGTTTTATGTAATTAAAAAACACTATTTAAATTTTCAACATCGTTTTTCTCCAACTCATGTTTCAGACTTACGCCCTTATTGTATCAAACTCCTCAATTGTCTACTGCAATCAAATGAAAGGAAAAATATGACCAATCTATAATCTTGCTATGACATCAACTTCTCATCTAGGGGACATGGCAGATGTTTTTTAAATATTATATTCCTCCAAAAATATTCAAACAGCAAATTCAAAATAGTTGTTGTTAAGGAAGGTTGTCCTTCCCCCTCGCGTGCCCTCATTCTCGCGAAGGAAATTATTCCTCGCCCTCGCGCACCCTCACCAGCGCAATGGAAGTTGACCCTCGCCCTCGCAGTGACAGTTGGTCCTAGCCCTCGTTCACCCTCTCCCTCACGAAGGAAGTTGTCCATCGCTCTCGCTCGCCCTCGTGCTGGTAATTTCTCCTCGCCCTCGCTGTCGAAGCTTGTCCTCGGCCTCGCGTCATTGAGGGCGAGCGAATTTGAGGGTGAGGATGCCCTCGAGAGGGCCACCCTCGCGAGAATGAACATCTCTGGTAGAGTATAATCCTCTTTGGTTGAAAGCTTCACCGTAAAATCGCTTTTTGGCTTTCCTTTCTTCTCTTTTCTTGAATTTCTTTGTCCAAGTAATATCAATAATACCGAATATCATTTTTTTTACTCACCACCCAGCGACACAACTAGACTGTAGTTGTCGCCCGGGACAAGAACTCGCTTTAGTGCCCACCGACTAACCAAACCAAAACGCTCTCCAACTAAACCTGTTATTGGCATCAGACAGTAGTTTTCCTATTCCATTCATTGTTCAAGTGGTAAAGCTTGATTTCAAAATTACAGTACATATTTTAATTTTTTGTACAAGATAAAACACTGAACTACTTTCTAACTGATTGTCACATAATCTGAGAGTAGCATGCTTGATACATTCTTACAGTCTTAAAAAAATAACTGCAAATCGTAATGTTTTTTTTTAATTATATGGGGATGTGCATATGTGTAGAATTAATCAACAGTCTTTTGGTTTAGAATAGAATATTTAATTATGACAAACAATCAAGCTGTTGTCTCGAGTATACTCGGACATTTTACAAATCTCATGCATTTATGAATGTATGCATGCATTTAAAAAAATGAAATGAAATCTTTGAGTTTTACGTCCCACGGTTATGCCGGTTAGGCTAAAGGAGACGGTGATGATGAGTGAAATGAAGAAAGTGGGAGGAAACGGGAGAACCCCGAGAAAACTCACGCACGGTGTTTGTCTACCACAAAGTTCACTTGGCGGGGGCTGGGATCGAACCCGGGACCCCAAGCACCAGAAGTGAACGCTCTACCACTGAGCCACCGCGGCCCCAACTGCATGCATTTAAGTTTGACGTCCTACAGTTATGCCGGTTAGGCTAAAGGAGACGGTGGAGATGAGAAATGAATGAAATGGTAAAATGAAGAAAGTGGGAGGAAACGAAAGAACCCCGAGAAAACCCACGAGCACGGTGTTCGTCCACCACACGGCGCAAGCTGAGATCGAACCAGGGACCCCAAGCACAGAAGGTGAACGCTCTAGCACTGAGCCACCGCGCCCCCTTTTACAAATCTCTTAAATCGATGTAAGTTAAATGAAAACACAAAAAGCTGGAACTAAAAGTTAACCTTGCGGGCTCTTTTGGATGCAGAGGTTTTTATAATGTCGTCAAAACATAGTTTTGAAGCCAACTTATGCTCTATGGATATGATCTTAAGGTTGGTGAGTTGTTGTTGTCCTCTTAAGTTTCTAAGGTATTTTATTTATGATCTTTAGTTTGCTAAAACTCCTTTTCTTGCCTTATAGTGAAAATAATTATTTGCCCAGTTTTGCACCCCCCGAATTCGGCGCCCAGGGCACAAGCCCCGTTCTTCCCCTTAGTTACGTCACTGTCACCACCAACCGAACAATTATGCTATTAACAATACTGCCAAAAGTTCATTGTAGGATATCAGAAGCCTTATTAAATAGCAAAAAGCTTCTTTATGACAAACTCGCAAAATGCTTAGAGTTGATCACTTTTCGTCTTAATATTCCCAAGTTTCAGGATCATTGCGCCCCGGCTAAAAATAATTTTAGAGAATTAAAAATTCATGTTGTTAGCTATTGACAAAGGATGCATCTTTTGCTTTCTATTCACAATACAAATTACAGGCTACTTTCAGCGAAGATTTGCTAAATAGTTACATAGTAAACGGAAATTGATTTGCAAAATTTCAAATTTAAGGGCCCTTGCTCCCCGGCTAAAAATTATTGTAGAGAATTGAAATTTTCTGTGGTAAAGTACTACGTTGTGATGCAACTTTTGCCCCCTATCCAAATTCGAATTTCGAAAAAAAAAAAAAAAAAAAAACAGCTTCACCCTAATGTTCATGCACAAAAAATTAGATACTATGGACAACGGAGGGAAAAACTTGCGTACGGATATAAGGGATGTGAGTGAAGAGCTTGTGTACCAATACACGCTTTTCCCTCATATTTATTCTGTCTATCAATGCAAAACTTGGTACACACATTTCTTATCTCATATCGTATTTTGTGAGATACATTTGGATTGTGTGCTTTTACCCGGTGCCACTTCAGAGGGGGTCCAAAGTTGATGAGAGGGATTTCTGGAGGAGAATTTTCCCGACATTCTCCCAATTTCCCCTGTTGAAGTACGTTATGGGCCACAATACATAGCACATCTGCAAAGCTTGTTTTATGCTGAAGTGAATGAACTATAAACCATGACCTTCAAATGAACAATGTTGATACAATAGCTATTTCACTGCGAGTCTAACAGGGTTAATGGGCCCCAGGGACTTACTCCATTGTGTATGGTATCTAATTTTTTATGCATGAACATGTTTATCGAATGGACTAGGTTTGATTTAGATGCCCGGATGACACATTCATGTCCGTTCCTTGTGAGTTTCTGAAGGACAAGAATTGCCTAATAACGTGGACTCCAAACCACGAATGGGGCTTTGAATGCGGTGCAGTTCGCGGGTTCGGTGCAAGCAACATGCAGGATCAACCTATACAGTATCGTTTCTCAAATCGTAATCTACATGGTCCTCTTAGATTGAACATTAAGGGGGTGGTGGAGAATCAAGGGAATTGCGTATCACACAGTATGTTTGAGACTCTCAAACAGGTAGAGACAATACAAATAATACAATTTACACAATTTAATAAAATAAAGGTAACATAAATTACAACAGTTTATACAGTATAGATATGTGTTTATAAAATAATATTGTTAGCTCCCATTATATATACATATAAAACAATCGAATATCTATTGTTCTATTAACACTAATATAAAATTACGGCAACTTTATTAACTTATTTTCAAATATAAGTATAGTAGTATAGCTCTGGAAATATTTAAAAATAATTTCCATTGAAAGGTAACAAAAATAGGGTGGTTCGTATAACATCATGGCTAACAAAAGTGATCCCCACTTGAAAAAAGAATTGAGAAATGCTTCCCGCTTTCCAACACACTATCTTGCTTTGACGAGAACTGGATTGCAGGACCTCGCCACATGATCGAAATAATGTTTAGATAAATAAAAACAAGAACATTAATACAATGGTTATAACTTTATCTCCATAGTTGGTCAGCAACGAACATGAGTTTTCGCTGAATGTGCCGACTATCGGTGTTTCAACGTGACTAAATTTGACTTAAAAAGTTGCTTAAACTTTTATTTCAAAATTATCTAGGTAATTTATCAGACAATTTAAAATGTTATGTATAGTACAGTCATACGCGTACCCAGACTTTTTTAAAAATTAGGAGCAGAGTGCGAATTAGGCGATTTTTCCATGGAGGATAAAGTAAAAAATAACCCCGTTTAAGCCAACTTGCTATAATCGTGCCAATCCTGCTGACAATAATAACACTAGTTAACAAATTTAAACTTTTTGTTTGTTACATGAGAAAAATCACCTGATCTTAAAGGAACTTTTTGCGCTGAATTCGAATATGCACTCGGTTTCTCTCCATCACGTACAGTTTTCCCGTAACAGAGGGATTTTCGGGAAATTCCCTCAAAAATTTCCCTTTTTCAGATATTTTATTCCCCTAGCTCCTGTCCCCTTACATATAGTAACATAGAAATTATACCTAAGTATACCTTGATTTATATTTAACAAACCCTAAAAGTTTCGTAAAAATCGCTTTGTTCTTTCTAGAGAAATAAATATATTTGTATGTATACTGTGTGCACTGTTTATTGCACCTGACAGTAATGCTTTCAGATCTCCTGAGTTGGGGTAAAAACGATTTGCTTTATTACTACAAACACAGACATAAAAATGAATATTTACAATAGTCAACAACACACTTGTATTGCTCTCTGTAAATTAGAAACGTGTATAAAAATAGAATGTACTTCCAACGTATATTTTTTTAAACGTACAGTATATGTATATCTTAATACATATATATACAATTCTCCAAGTTTTTTCGTTTTTTTCATGAAATGGTTATCAATATTTGTTATCAAATGTAACAGAATGCAAAAGAACTTCCACTTTCCGAGCCCCCTACCAACTGGGAAGAGATATGGCCAAAAGACTCTGATGATGATCATGACCTTGATGAACCATCGACATCAACATGTACATCCAAGGATCCAACGTTCATCCCTGACTGTGTTCGCGAGCCACATTTCATCCGGCAATGTGAACTTAAAGACCTAGTCCGTGATTTGCACCTGACAAAACAAGAGGCGGAACTTCTGGGATCAAGGCTCCAGCAATGGAACTTATTGGATGCAGAAACGAACATATCAGTGTACAGGAAAAGGCATGTTCAATTTTCAAGCTATTTCTCAATGCAAGATAATGTGTGCGTATGTACGGATATAAATGGGTTGATGGCGGAGCTAGGAATTCCTTACGTTCCAGAAGAATGGAGGTTATTTATCGACGCGTCAAAGGTCAGCCTTAAAGCTGTCCTTTTACATAATGGAAATAAAAAACCTTCTATACCACTTGCGCACTCAGTGAAGATTAAGGAATCCTATGACACCATGTCAACTTTGCTAAATCTTATAAATTACAAGGACCATTGTTGGCAAATATGTTGTGATCTCAAGGTAGTTGGTATTTTATTAGGACTGCAGTGTGGTTACACGAAGTACCAATGTCTTTTATGTTTATGGGATAGCCGAGCTGATGACAAACATTATGAAGTGAAGGAATGGGAACCTAGAGTGAATTACGTACCTGGAGAATGCGTCAAATACGCTCCTTTGGTAGATCCTAATAAGATATTACTACCGCCACTTCATATCAAGTTAGGACTTATGAAAAATTTTGTCAAAGCCATGGACACATCTGGTGAAGGTTTCAAGTATTTGCGAGATGAGTTCCCTAACCTGAGTGATGCTAAGATTTCAGCGGGAGTGTTTTTTGGTCCCCAAATTAGGAAATTAATGCTTGATGATAGCTTTGACAGCAAGTTAAAACAGTGCTGAGCTAGCTACCTGGACAGAATTTAAGTGTGTTGTGCGCAACTTTCTGGGCAATAACAAAGCTGAGAGTTACACAGAAATCGTACAGGACATGATACAGAAATACAAAGAGTTAGGTTGTAGGATGTCTTTAAAAATCCACTTTTTGCACTCCCACCTCAGCTTCTTTCCTGCTAACCTAGGTGCTCTCAGCGACGAACAGGGGGAAAGATTCCACCAAGATATAATGGCAATGGAGAAAAGGTACCAGGGACGATGGGATCCTTCAATGATGGGGGACTATTGTTGGGGTCTTGTTAGAGAATGCAACATTTCTTACAAAAGAAGGAAGTAGTGTACGTTTTTGTAACCCAATGGAAGTTTCATATATTGTGATAGTTTTGATTGTCTTTTCATGACCTTTTGGTACATTTGGATTATTGTTTATTGTAAATTGTCACACTTGTAAACTATATTGTATTATATTTTATATATGTGTTTGTGGTAATAAAGCAAAACGTTTTACCTCAACTTAAGAGGGATTCAATGCTAGAGGACGCTACTTCTATAAAGTATTGAACCAGTGATATTCTTCGCCCGAAACGACGACAGCGATTGTTAAATATTACCAGCCTTATTCTCAGAAAGAAATATGAAATTAGATTATTTCTATGAGAAAAGAAATAAAAAAATGAAATCTTTAACTTTAACGTCCCACGATTATGCCGGTTAGGCTAGAGGAGAAGGTGATAATGAGAAATGAGTGAAATGGTGGAATGAAGAAAGTGGGAGGAAACGGGCGAAACCCAAGAAAACCCACGAGCACAGTGTTTGTACAACACAAAGTCTACACGGCGGGAGCTGGGATCGAACCAGGGACCCCAAGCACCGGAGGTGAACGCTCTACCACTGAGCCACCGCGCCCCCCTCTACGAGAAAAGAAAAAAGTACAGATGCAGTGTAAGATCAAATCTACATGTTACATTTATCATACTCTGCCAAACAAGCATAGTTTTATTAAGAAATTGTACAAGTCAGAAGTATATGTAAATTTAGTAAGTTTTTTTTGGGGGGGGGGGATCCGGACCAGTGGCTGCGCCCATGAGTATAGTACAATGGTACTAAAAGAAAAACAAAAAACCTCTTAAATTAACAATTACATCATGTGGGAAAGTTGACAAACAAAAGAACAGACATGACATCCTCTACATACATAACTTATTTTCTTTGTAAATCAATGAATGAATGAAAAAAAAAATTGCTAAATCTGTCATTTGTTACTCCTTGAGACAAGGAATTACGTAACGGAAATTGAATCAACTGTGATCTTCAAGTGACCTTTGGAAATCACATGATGACATAGGACGGAAGAGACATTCCCACTTAAAATTTATGGTCAAAACGATTGAGTCTTTCTATTTGTTTGAGGAAATTTATTTATAAATTAACACCGCACTTAAAAGAGACGCAAAAAAATCCTATATTACAAAATAATTATTGACCAAAGAGATAACCTGGCAATTATCTGTGCAAAAATTTCTTCAAATATTTTTTTTTCTTTTAAGAACTATGTGGGACTTCGGAATAGCCATGATAACAAACAATATTGCGAAATAACAATATCAGGAACACTGAACATATACATTTACTTAACATTTTCAAATACCTAAATATTTGCAGGCTACATAAGGAATAAACTCTGCTTTTGACAGTAAAAAGGATCATGCCTAGGAGTTTTAATTTTGTCCAGTAGATGTCAACCGCTGAAGTATATTTGTTGCCATCTAACGGCGCAAAGTATAACTTCTAGCATTTTACAAGTATACATCTTTGTTTCAATAGTAGAAAATGGAATATGAGTAGTCACCATCAAAATCACTGTTAACCGTAAAGATGTTAATGGATTGATTGGATTAACGAAACTCGTCCGAGATGGACGCTCTAGGTGTCTATTGCAAAAATAATAAAAAAAAAAATCAAAAATTCATTTTAATTCGTCATTGTGTGGAGAAACAGACGGACGTGGTACTAATATTACGATCTTATTAGTTCCATTTGTGTAATTCTAATTTGCCACAGTCACAGTCACAGTTTGTGTCACAGATACAGTCACAGTCACAGATGGTGTTACAAATACAGTCACCATCGTGAGGCATTTTAAAATTGTAATGAACTACAGTCAACAAATCAGAAATAAAGGAAAGGATAGGAAAATCGGTGTATTGGTAATGTGTCATTCAAGTAAATATTGTCTGGACGGGAATAGTTCCTTGTGAACTATCATACAAACGACTATCCAGGTTTAGAACATTTAAATCTTTAACAATAAACAATATCTCAAATTAACGATGAGACAGAAATTGAGGACATTAAATATATGAGAAGAAAAATACATATGCAGGGTGATTGATTGATTGATTGCTGGGTGTTTGCTGATGGAGGCGTCAACAGCAAGGTTAGTTTTCGTCGTCACGATAATGTCCAACACATAGGCCACATTAATGTCCAAAAACGTATTTTAAAAATACTGAAGTTAAATAATAAAAAAAATAAAATATCAAAACAAAAATAAAAATAAGATTCCACCGAAATGTGCAAAGACCAAAAGAAAAAGCAACAAAATATAAAGTTTGAATCTAAGGAATACGTCAAAAATAGCAATAAAATCACCACATACCAGAAAATATACAAAGAAACCTCAGAGAGCATTAACTATTGCAATTTCACGAATAAAAGTGAGAATACAATCCATAAATACTTTATTATCCCTTAAAACGTCATTAAGATTTTTTGGTAGCCCTAATTGTTCCCTGTGATCTGATTGTTCTGGACATTCTATTGGAATATGGCAAATACTCACGAAGAAACCGATTCAAGTGTAACACGAAATTGTGGACGAGTTTATGTGCAAACGAAGTGTTTTTGTGTACAATTAAACCCATTAGAGGAAAAAACCATCGATTTCAACCATTCCGGAGATTTAGAGGCGTAAGGAAAAAGCTGGTGTTTTGATATTTTGTGGATTTACGGCTATTTTGCAAGTAAATGTTTGAAAATTGCATTGAAACTTTAAGAAAGATACATCAGAGCGAATAAAAGTGGTGTTGAATGTTGAGGTGAGTGGGGCATAGCTTTCATCCGGAGCCGGAAAAAAGAAGGAGCTTAAAGAATAACAAACACCATTGACACGAAGAACGAAATTGTATGATATTAGTTGCTAATATATTATGTCTTTAGTTCGTAGAAAATGAGAAAAGGTGATATGAAAATGTGTTAATTACATTGCCAAAGGAACAGAGACGTCATTATGTGAACAAAAATGCAAGGTAATATTCTGAGCAAAAGTGCTATAGAAAAACAAATAAAATGATATTTGAAACATAAACACATATTGTAGCAAACGTAAGTATGACAGCGTGTAGTATAGTTGTGTGACATACTGTATATTAAAACGAAGTATAAATCAACAAGCAAATATTGTATCTTCCACTTAAAAAAACGAAAACCTGTACGCCTCATATAGTGTATACCACATACAGTTCCGATCGGTTAATAATTGAAGGGTAAGGAGAAAAAACAAGGAATGCCCATGTGTGTGCTTTATCGGATGCCTTGTTCTATCTGTTGGTGACTCTTGGTACTATTTGACTGTATATGCCATGTATGCGTAGATGTAGAAATGTCCATGTAAAAAGGGGCCAAAGTTTGACTAACCCTGTTCTTTTTTACGCGGTTTTCAATATTAAAACGCCGTTTTCTCGAAAATGAATGTTTGTGACATTACCCTTCAATTTTTATGAACTCTTCGGCTTTGTAACCCTCATGTCTAAGGCGACGTATTACTAGAGTTTCGTGTATGAAGTAATTCTTCATTTTTAAAAGTCTCTTTTACTTGTACTATCGCTACATATTCAAAAATTCGCAAAATATCGGAGCACCAGCTTTCACCTTATTCCTCTATATCTCTGAAACGGTTGAGATCGAGGGTTTTTCCTTCTAATGCGTTTAAATACACACAAAAACACTTCGTTTGTGCATAAGCTCGTCCACAATTTCGTGTCACACTTGAATCGGTTTCCTTATCAGTGGAATGATACAGTTTTCCCAATACAGACAGTTAGCACGACGCACTAAATGGAAATGTGTGAGATGGGAATGTCTATTACACTGGCATGTAAGTATCAATTAACCAACTGAGTGGAGTCAGGTTTTGTTTCAATCAGCTTGCCAGTGGCTCATCCGTTGAAAGAAGTAACTACGGAGAATCAAGCACAGGAGACATTACTTTGCCAATGTGCAGCTTTTCGCCTCTGTGTTAGCACTCTTGTTTAGGTATAAGCTTATGTGACTATAAGTATTATGAATGAAACGCTATAAACATTGAACATCAAACACTATATACACTAAAAACACTAAAAATATCACTGAGAAAACTTGTGGTGAACACTAAGAAATGATAATAATAACAAGTTCGTCCCAATTAAGCAAGATGTATCTACAAGACGTCATCTGCCTCAAAGTAGGTAGGCCCGTAGTAATGTCATTACCGTACTTAACAAATATATTTTTAAGCGTTTCCTGTACGTTACGTAGTCCTGTGTATTAGGTATAGGTATAAGCGAAACAGTCCTTTTCAAATGAAATGATATATCTTTATGAATTGACGGAGCCTCATTAATAGGACTAGTTTTACGGACAATGAGACACAAATACGTTATTATTAAAATTGAAATTAAACTGAAGATAAGAACTGGAAGCAGGATCGGGGTCATCTTTCTGAAAAGAAGAATGTGCGGAATTTCAGGCACTCATAAAGAAAATGCAAACATACGCCGATTACAATTAGAAGTAAAAATATAATTCAAGATTTTTACTTATAAATTGCTGGATGCTGGATGGTCTGGAGATTAAAAGTTGTTAAACTTGTAATCAGCTGGAGGAGTGCGATATTCCAGAGTAAAATTGACTGCGTGTCTAGTACGTACATTTAAAGTATCAGTTTTAATATATTCGTAATCGTCATATCGAAAAAAAATATTTAACAGAATGCGCTATTTCATCTGCAACAGTAATATAGTATCATTGCCGGGCTATGCATACTTCTAGTAGTAAGTAAAAGGCCAGTCGCATTATATAAGTAAAATTCTTCCACTTTTGATAAGGATGGTTTGAAATGACAATTCATAGTGAGATATCGAAAAATAATATTATATAAACAATCAGTATTTTGCGACCTGGATTGAACGTGAAATTTACAAATCTCAAACATACGATGCTCTGGCAATTAATTTAACGTTGCTCTGGTGGGAGATGAGTGTGGCTGGCCAACTCCAGGACCATTAAACCTATGCTGAAATATGCTTGGAAGAAACATTTTTGGTCAAAACTATAAAATACTGTGCAAAATTTATGGTAATTTTTTATTTATGTAATGTTTGACTATTTTATAGGATCTCATTTGCGTATCCCTGAATTCCCTATAGGATTCCATTCAGGTTCTATATTTGTCACGTGAAAACAAATATCTACTTTCTAAAGTTGCACGTGCCAAATGCTTTTGCAATGTCGCTAAATGACCTAGACATTTATTTCATTCGTGACTCTCCACTGAAGGAAAACCACGAAAGTTAACGTACTTTACCTAAGAACTTGTCAAAGATATTCTCAAAGAAGATAATAAGGACAATAAACTATTTCCAAATGATGGGAATATGAAAATTATAAATAAAAGTAAATTGAATTAAATGTAAAACCTTTTTTTCATTTCACAGGAAGTCGTTGATATTGCATGCTAGAATAACTTTTATAATAAGTTAATGCATAATATTTCTTTCCTCTTTTCCTAGTAAACCGACTGCATGAGATGATTGTAATGTAAGATCCTAAATGGAAAAAAAAGAGATAAAATTGACCATTATAGAACTCTGATGGAAATTCCTCATCAAATGTTTTAGTTCTTAACAAGTTCTTGAAGCTATCACTAGTTCTTCCATAAGACTAGATGGGGAAAATGTTCGGAGAAAAAGTAAGTTTTATTTATTAATTTTTACTAATGTTTTATTATTTTACGAAAACAAGCAGCAGTGTCGTAATGTACACAACGTGGAGAAGTTTGGTTTGTCACAGTGTAAAAATTGGAAATTCGAATTTTTGAATTTCTCCTTACTCCTAATTCCCCGCGCAAAAACATTATTAAGATGAATGAATATATTTGAAAATAGAAAATCTTTAAATTTTTAAATTTGTCGAGTTTTAAGTTATTTATAGGTATAGTTCATTTTACCGTTGTATTCCACAGACAGATTACTCTCTAATGCATAATGAATGTGGCCCATGATAAAACATCTATCCGACAATTCCATGCTCCTAACAGCTTTTGTGCCTTTGCCATAAACACTGTTTGTCAGACTTCTATGTTGAAAAACTACCTATATATATATTCATCTCTCGATTTTACGAACCAACTTACCGGATTTCAGAAGTAACAGACAAAATCTGGAGCAGAGGGCATTCAGTCCGAAGGCCCTGATTTTAAACTTAAAATATTGACTTTAGTGTATTATAGTGTATATTAAAATGCATAGGCATTATATGCTGTCAGATTGGATAGTGTACTTGATTAAAAGTTCAGGTCTATATTATTTCTCTTTCTTTCGTAATGTAGGTCTATGTAGACATTAGAAATTGGAGAATTGGTGTCAGAACTTATGATCAATCAAGTCAATCAAGGCCGATATTTTTTAGTCTCTTTTAGTCCGTTTAAACAAAGGATAAGTGTACAATGTACGTAAATAGAATACTATGTTTCTCTAGCCAGAACGGATTAATTACATTTACACTAATTTCAGTGTAAAAAAAAAATCGGTTTATGAACAGTGTTACTGAACGAGTGAGAGTCCATTAGAAATCATATTATAGATACAGACTATACAGATCCTTTTCCTAGTTAGAAGGACAAATATTAAAACAATGTAAGAAAGTACTGATATATAAAAGATTTAACGTTTTAAGAAATGAATGAGAACTTGCTATTGTTCAATAGGTACACGATGTTGACTTTACTAATATACGTTTAAGTGAAACTACATTCCAAGAATCCATTTGTTTTTTGAATTTCTGTTTCTTTCCTGTTCTAGTTAGCACATTTGCGGCATCCTTTCATGTAATTATCTATCCATTAAATATGAACAAATTGTTACATTCTTTGTCGTCTTCCTGTAAACTACATATACCAGTATTTGTGTTATTTGAGTTGGGATCAGATAATAAATAAAGTAATGATACGTAATGTACGATATTATTTCTTGGAAGAGAAAAGTTCGGTTTTACATGAAACGAGTGTAAAACGCTCCTCTTCATAAGGACATGTACGAGGGCTGTTTGACAAGTCTGTGACCTTGAAATGCAAGAATTCTGTTTCGTATTGAAAAATCGATTTATTTTTCGACAGTGTCTCTTTTCAGCTCGATATTCTTTGTCCAATGTCTTATCAAATGCTGCAAAATAAGGGTTTGTGTCAAGCATAAGCTCTTTATCAGATGCAAGATCGGTCATATCTTTAGGCCGAAGACGAAAAAGTCGGAGGGGTCCAAATAAGGACAATACGGTATATGGGTTGGCAGTTCAAAGTATAGTTCAGGAGTTACGACCACGACAATTGCAGAAACGTGAAAGGAGAATTTTTGTTTCAGTAAATAGGAATATTTTTTCATCAGTTTTTTGTGGGAACGATCTAGTAAGGAAACCTCAGGTAGTCAATGAAAATAATGGTTTGGGAATCTCAACATCGTTGCCACGACTTTAGCAGATGATTAAACTTTTCTTGCCTCTTTTGTAGCACGTTCTCGTTCTTAAAATATAAAACTTTGATTGTTCATTGCTTTCTGGGTGGTAGTAATGTATTTAAGGTTCATGAACTGTAACATAACGCTTCAAAAACTGATTTGAGTAAAATATTAATGGCTACTTTGAATATTATATTCTTTACTGCTTAAACAAACAGGTTTATACATGTCTGGCCACACAACTTCACAACATAAATGTTTAGATCTGGCCATACAAGAAAATGATATACGATACGGACCATTGTCCATAACAATCTATCCATATCAATCTATTTATGAAACTTATCGTTATAATTTTCGATGGGAGTGTACTTAGTTTGGATCCCCATTAAACTATAGATGTGTCTCACACAACTTTGGCAGTGAAAACAAAGGTCAAACTTCAATCAATCAATCAACAATATATTGTGCATCAAAAAGTACGGATGTGATCGAATCCATTAAAATTTTAGACTCAAATTTATAAAGCAATTGCAATGGAATTATATTCTCGTTCTTGTTCTACCCGAAAATGAACGAAGTTTCTACTTCAGCCTTCTCGACAATAGGGTCTATGTTGATTGGTTGATTTGCAGTTTTGCTTCTCGTTCAATATTGAGGTTATATGAGGCATGAACCTAGAGTTAATGTTGATTGGAAGTACATAAGCTCCCACCGAATATCGAACCCGGGTCTCCCGTAAATAGACTATATATTGTGTTACAATATAATTTAAGACAGAAAATGTGATTTAATATATTTCTACCAGCAGAACTGTTTTGTTTAGAAATAGCAATAATAAATAATAGTGTCGAACAGACTTGAGGTGTAATCTTCGACTTTCGATTGAAAATTGTAAACAAAATACTTATCTTCTTCTTATGTTCTATGTAGGAGAACATAATTCTTTTTCTTATAATAATAATAATAATAATAATAATAATAATAATAATAATAATAATAATAATAATAATAATAATAATAATAATAATAATAATAATAATAATATGACCCAGTGAGAGATTTTACCTCTCGTGCGTGGGATTTCTAGTTTGATCCTAAATCCCACCAAGTGGACTTTGTATTGGACAAACACAATGTGGGTGGGTTTTCTCAGGGTTTCCCTTAGCCTCGTACCATAATCAGTGACGTCAAACTCAAACGCAATAATTTTAATAATTATTAATGTAATAAATTATCGGCAAGGTAAAGTTGCTCGAAACGAACCACATCTTACGCACATAAATGGTCATATTGCCATTTAACCACGAAGAAATCCTACGCACTTTTAATATCAAATGTATTGTGAAATGAATAAACGATGGTGAAGACAGTAAAGAGGAATCTTACACTTATGAATGAAGTATTTATGCTGGTAGTTCAAGCGGACAGTATTTCATGTGTGTGATATGAAATGAAACATGGATAGCCATCGTTTCCCGGAACATCTTGACGGGTTTACTCCATTAACGAACATATTTGCTCTGTCCCTAGTGCAAAAAAAGGAACTTGTTTTCGTTTAGAAATTATCGTGTGGAGTAACGGACTGATATACTACCATCACAATCATACAATACCCACAAGTATGATCTTAACAAAGATTTAAAAATTCATGCCATACATTGAGAGTAGGGATGGTGTTTGTAGATTAAGGAGCATGATCCTGTTTGAATCTTCATATGCAGATAGAAGTTAGTAACTGACAAAAATTACACTGATAATTTTCTTCAAGATGTAATATTGTTTATTATAATCAATTCAACAAGTATTCAATTATCATCTCCCATTTAACAATTGAATTTTGTTCAACATTGTGAGACTACAGTGGACTTCAAAAGTCTGCGAACTTAATTCTCAAACCAGACGTATTAGATCTATAACTTAAGCCACGTTATGCCCTCTAGGTTAAAGGAGACGATGATTAAGGCAAGTGAATGATGATGGAAAGATTGGTGGAATGAGAATGTGGGAGGAAACGGGAGAACTCCGAGAAAATACACGGACATATGTTGTCCACCAAAACTTATTTTGGCGGGAATCGAACCAGGGACCAGATACACCAGAGGTAAGTGCTCTATTACTAGAATTTATTCTTATGACTCTGAAACCATATAAGAAGTGGTCTCTTACCGTTTTTGTCATGTAAGAATTAATATTCAAATCGGAAGTGGTAGTAGGTATCTACATTATCAGGTTGTATTAGAGGAGTAAACATAGATAGAACATATTCTTATAATATTTAATCTATATCAAGAAGAATTTAGGATTTAGATTTCTGAGCTTTCGGAATCTATGGTCATTTAGCCCGTCACGTTTGAGGGATGACGTCCCTCGGTGAGCACACTATCCGGGGGAAGAGAAGGAAGAAAGGTTTAGTGAATGAAGGAAGCGGCCTGGGACCCATAAGTTAGGTACCACCCCGGCATTTGCCTAGATTGAATGAGGAAAACCCAGGAAAACCTTATTCAGGGTGGCTGGCCTGAAATAGTGTTTTAAACTTTTTCGACCGACTTCCCCCACCGGGAATCAAACCCGGGGTAATCCATATCAAGAAGTTGCGTCTCGCTATCTGCGACCATATATGCTGTATGGCGATCAACGTTAAAACCAGGAATGGTTGATTTCTATCACTTCCGGTTTGAATAGAGCGTTAGACCGCGTTTCCATTTTACATAAATCTTGTAGCTGTCTTAAAAAAAAGATCTTGCAACCTGATCTTTCTATTTACTGTCTACACATTACAACTTTGTGAAAGCAAGAAAGATAATTATCTCCACCCATGCAGTATTGCACTCTAGTGGACAAATAGTGAATCTCCTCATTAAAAACTTGTATTTTAGCGCGCTTCCCTTCCCTGTCAAAAAGATTCCCTTGTTTAAGAAGCGGCGAAAATGTTTTTTTTCTTCATATCAGTGGGAGGGTGATAGCCGGTAGCAAGCAAGACGACCCAGAAAGTTGCACATGGTTTTACTCCTTGCAAGAAAGAAAAAATGTTTTATGTCCCTTTCAAGACTATGTTTACATGGAGAAACATTATAGGGTTTCAAGATTTTTTTTAATGATAGCTACAAGATACATAGAAAATTGAAACGCGGTCTTAAGGAAGGTGACAGGAATTATTATTGGGAAAATGAATTGCACCCCAACCCCCACCCAAAAAGAAAAACGCTTCTGACTATTTCTTATTCTTTTTGCTCTTTGAAAATTAATGTTGAAACTGGAAGAAATAGTAAATTTCTATCATTTCTGGTTTTAGTAGAAGCAATAAGGTGAAAATGGAATATATTCTTGAGTTACTTAATCGATTCCACGAAATTGCATCTCGCTGTCCATGACTGCTTAGCAGTATAGCAATCAACGTTAAAACCGGAAATTGTTAATTTCTACCACTTCCAGTTGAATAGAGGGTTAATGGAGTAGACGAAAACTATTCTTGGGGCACAGAATCGATTACAGAAAACCAGCAGCCGGTACCTCTTACCGTTTCTCCTCTGATACTTGTCGTCACACGATCCGATACTTCTCTTGGATCCGACTATTTCCTGCTTTCTTGGATCATTTTTTTTATATATTTCTTTAACCTTGATTGTTCATTTTAGTCCTCATTCCTTAATTCTGTTTCGTCTTGTTATCCCACATTCAGCACAATTCTCATTTGGGCAACATTCAATCTTTTTCCCTGTGTGTTTTATATTGGCCATGTTACTGCTACTTAAACCATCGCTGGTCTAACCACTGTTTCGTAAATCATCCTTTTATTTTTTTTTAATTTCGTACTGCAATCACACAGAACTCCACATACTTTCTTCCAACTTCGCCAACCCTCTTGCACTGTATGTGTTATTTTCACGTCCAAATCACCATTCTTGGCAACTGATGAAACTAAATATCTTTAAAGTTTTTCACTTTTTTCAATTGTTCTCTTTCAGCCTTACTTCCTCATTTCTTTTTCTGTTGTACTCGAGATATTCCGTTTGGTAATTGTTAGATTTCTACATTTCAAAGGCTTCCTCCAAATCCACTTTCCTTTCAACTTCTTTCCTATTTATATTGCATAATACAATATAATCGGCAAACATCATACACCAGGGGGCTTCATCCCTCACATCTTGAGTATAATATTTGTGACAATGCTAAAGAGGCACGGACTTAAGGCTGAGCCCTAGTGTAACAGAACTCTAACATTGATTTGATGCGTTAATCCAACACAACCTTTTATTTGAGTAGTAGCTCCTGTATACGCAACTTCTATTATCATTACGTATTTCTCTTGTACTCTTTTCCTCTCTAGACATCAGTAAACTTCATGAAGTTGTACTCTGTTGTGTGACTTTTCCAAATCAATAAAGACTACCTACAATCCTCTTGCTTTTGCTGATGTTTTTCAATAGTTTGTCTAAGTAAAAAAACTTCCATCCATTGCACTCTTTCCTAGCATAAATCCAAATTGTTCTTCTCCTAAATTTCCTCCTGTAATCACCCTTCTACCATTTTCTCACAAATATTGATGTATGCAACATTTAGTTTAATTCCTCTGTAGTTTTCAGTCCTGTTCATCTCCTTTCTCCAAACTTCGTTTTCTAGTACTCTTTTAAGTCAAAAGATTCTCCTTCCTCTTTTGGAAGAATGTATTACACATCGGAAATCGAAAGCCATGGCGAAGTCAATCACTCTTTCACTTCTTTGTTCCTACTACCACGTCCCAGACATGTATTCTTTCAATCCCTTCTCTGCTTCTACCGACATACCGATTCAAGTCACTATCCACAATTACAAGTTTCTCTATCGGGAATGACACGAAGTTCGTGGTCCAAGTCCTCTCAGAATTCTATCTTTCTTCCCCGTCGAAGCCTATTACGGAAAATATACAAATACTACATTGATCATTTCGTTCCAGCATACCTTGATACTCATCATTTTGTCTCTCCTATTTCCACTATCTTTCAGACCACTAGAAAGAGCAATCAAAATGCTGTTTCCTCCTTGTCGATTTTCTCCACTACATAGCAAGTTGCATCCTAGTTCTTAACCTTACTACCTTTCTACCTTGTTTCTAGTACGCGCACGATTCCAATTTTCTTTTCATCTGTAATATTTCTTCCTCGTCCATTCACCCCGTCATTAAATGTTATCACTCTTCCTCTCACGAACTAGCTTATTTATCCGAGCCCATCATCTATTCGGAACCCTTGCCCATTTCCTACGGAAGTCGGACGAAGCCTTTCCCCGTCACCCACAGAATAAGTCGTTCCCCGTCACCCACAGAGGCGGCTCGTGAGGAAAGTCACATCGGTAAAAAAAAGTTTTGTTTTAAACTACGTTTTAAGTTTTGTTTTGTTTTAAAGTTTTGTTAAAAGTTCCTAACGTTCTAATATACAAGAACTAGAACATTAGGTAACTTTTCTTCCCTTAGTCTGAAGCGACAAAACTTTAATTTTTACGAATGTGATTTTCCTCATATTCCGCGTCTGGTCGTTGCATTTTCGAAAACTTATAGAGAATCGATGATTATGGTTTTGGTGCAGCTTTTGCTATCGGACGTCCTTCTTGTCGTCAACTTTCCTCATTCTCCAAAGCTCGGGACTGGTACCAAGTTCGGCTGGATTGCCCCTCCTCTACTTCCAGTGACTGAGTTAGCATACTTTGGAAGTATGATAATTGTATTTAATATATATATAAAGTATTTGAACTTAGCTTTTCTGAGTATTCCGCTAGAAAGTGCGTTCTAACTCACGTGTATCAGAACTGTCAGTAGAAGAGAAGAAGGGTTACCGGAAAACTTATTCTCAATGAAATATTTGCTTTTAATATTAAAAATCATAACATAAACACATAAAAGCGGCATTATCAAAGCTAAATAAATTAAGATTTACAATTGGAAGAATTATCACATTTTCAAGTACTTTCTTTTCCTCCATTTTTGTTACAGATTAAAAGAGTGCTGATCTCACTTTTAACTTTTCTTGTTGATTTCTAGGAATTAAGCCAGCTAATTGATTCTTGCATGATTTCCTGATGGGAATGGAAGATGGCTTCATAATTCTGTTTAAAGGAAGCTACTTAATTAACTTCACAGAATCTTTAAGCTTTAATTCCCTTAACAGAATAATTACAGTATGTTTGTTAGCAAGAAAAAAAATGGAATAATCATAATTACAAAATACTAGGACATGTGGATCAAATAAACATAGTAGTTAGAATTACAATGTGAAATATTAACACATAAATGGAATTCGTTTGCTTAATGGTATCAAATTGAAAATTTTTCCTCAATTGTCTCATGATGCTGGATAGACAGCGACTCTTAAGTGAAATCACATATATTAAAAAAAAAAAAAAAAAAAAACAGCGCTACAGGCTGACAGAGAAAAAAAGTTTAGCTAGTGTAATTCTTGTATACAGCTTTTTAGCAATACTGAGCAGCAGGGGCAGGGGCGGACCAAGGACGGGCCAACTGCCTGGGGCGCCAGTCAGGGGTGCATCAAAACGAGCCTCAAAAAGTATATTTTATAACGTGTTTTCTACTGACTTTTTGTTTATATTCTTGTAAAGTAATGTCAATTACATCATTTTTTTTCCATTCCACCATAGAAGAGTAGAGTTTCATAGTATCGATCCCAGAAGAAATGCCTTTGGAAAAAAAGGCAAAAGCTAAATGGTCTAGCACACAAGATTAAGAATTTCAAGTTCGTTGCTCTCTTGTAGCTATACAACTCTCTTAAGAATCAATCTTGTAAGCAAAATGCTTCAAAACGAAGAAATGGGCATTTCAAAAGCAGTTGAAATGAAGGGTTTGAAGAGGTACTAGTGAGTGCAAGTAGGAGAAATTGCAGACTCTCGAAATCGATCCCCTATTTCCAAGTGAGTTACAATTACGACAACGGAAAACCAAACGTCAGTTTGAATATGAGGTTCCAAAATTTCTTCCTCATGAGCGCATTGCATATCCCAAAATTTCTTTCAAAAGTAACTTTTATTTTCATGTTTTGGATCAAGCCATAATCTCACTAGAAGAACGGTCTTCTCAGCTAAACCATCTTCATGGCTTATTTGGGTTTTTATACAAAATCAAAAATGAACACAAGGATACCCTGGTGAAGAAATATGCTGACTTTCAGATAGTTTTAACATATGAAGAGCATTGTGATATTGAGGGTTTCCAACTTCAACAGAAACTTTGGTTTTACTTTCCCTGCTGCTAGATGAAAATGCTGAAAGCCCCCTTGAAGTATTAAAATACTTGGCGAGTAGCCAGTTGACTGAAAATTTCCGTAATGTATCAATTGCACTAAGAATTGTCCTCACTCTTCCTGTTAGCATGGCTTCAGGCGAAAGTGGCTGATTGAAATTTACGATTACTTCCGGTTTCTATACTGATTTTCATAAAGCAATCAAAAGTAAAAGCTATCAGCAATTGATTCAGCGTTCCATGAATTGGTTCCGTCTCCTGCATTAATCTTCTATTCGAACTAGAAGTGGTTAAAATTAACCATTTCCGGTTCAACGTTTATCGCCATAAAACGAAAACGGATACTGATAGCGAGAAGCAGTTTCATCCAAACGATTCATTGTCTCAAGGCAACGTACCATGACTATCCCAAACACTCCGAAACAGGAAGTTGTTTTAATATTGAATTTAATATTACTTCCGGTTTCAATACTGATTTTTGCAGAACAAAAAGTATAAGAGATTTCGAGGTGTGGTTTTCCCTAGTTGATTCAGCAACCCAAAAATAGGTTGTATCTTTTCCATTAACCTTTTATTCAAACCGGAAGTGATTTAAATTAGCCATTTCCAGTTTCAATGTTTATCGCAATAATACGAAAACAATAACAGATAGCTAGAAGCGGTTTCCTTGCGAACGATTCTGTGTCTCAAGGCAACGTAACATGACTATCTCGAACACTTTACGAAAACCGGAAGTGATTGCAATTTACTTCTACTTCCGGTTTTAATAGTGATTTATGTAGTGCAAAAAACGGTAAGAAATATTAAGGTGAATTTTATAGCAATCGATTTAGTTTCTCAAGACTAGAATCTATTTCCATTCTTAACCATGTATTCAATCCGGAATAGGTTCAAATTAACCATTTCGGTTTCAACTTTTATCGCCAAAAAAAAAAAAAAAAAAAAAAAAACAGTAAAACACAGCGAGTACTGGATTTTTTTTAAAAATATGGATTCAGCTTTAGAGGAACAGACTCTATCTTTGTTCTTATTAAGATATTGCAACCAGTAGTTATGTGACGATGTGCAGACTCCTTTTTAATTATTTAGCTCGTAATTTCCACACAAATATGAGATCTGCTCGCACTATAAGTTAGTGGATGTCACAAAAGTATTATAATCAAATTACACCATGACTTTCATGGGAAAAGTGGATTAACCTAGGGGTAATGACAACATAAATTGAAGTTATTTAGCTTATTATACAACTAAAATGATAGTATACATCAACATTTAATTTAGGTATTTACAAAAGTAATTTGATATTTGCCTCTTCATTGATATTTGACTACATTATCAGAGATTGAATAACTGAATGGACCTTCAAGTATTTGAGTTAGCAAGGATAAAAAAAATGAATTACGAGTATGCGACTTTTAATCTTAGTCGTGAGAGTTTTACTATCGACTGATGAATCATTTTGCAGTGCTGACTGACATACTATTACTTGAATTCAATATAGCAATTGTGCATGTACATACCTTGAATAGAAGTCTTGTTACACCCTGCAACTTGGTGTCCCGAAGGTCTGAGTTCTTATACTCCTCGTCACTACGTCGTTGCCGCCCGAATAACAACAATCTAGACCTTGAGGTCCCTTTTTATTATTTTGCAAGGGCCACTCCCAAACCTCACATCAGTCATCACATCCTGGTCGTCAGATTCACAAATATGGAAACTTGTTGCTCTTTGCATTCTGATTGGCTATTAGCAAGTAACCGCACCCAAAATTATGGTGTGATCCAGCACACACGTGGATGGCGTGACTGTTACCGCCGGAAGATTTCAATAACAGGATTTCCAGAATTATCCACATTTATCTATGACTTATCCAGAGATTCTTAACTATTAACCAAAATTTCCGCAAATGCGGGGTCACGTTGACAAAATCGTAATTGTTCATCCTGTTAGTAACCAAGCATAAGTAAACATCCTATGAATTTTTGCGCAGTAAAACAACTATAATCAACTTCGAGGTTTTGCGTAGTTCCGTTCTCTGTTACCAGCTCATGATAAGCTACAAGAGAAACCGTCCTGTAATTGCACATTAATCCAAAATAGCCTTTTTCAATTCCTTCAATAAAGAGCAATGTAACCATATTTTGAATCCGGCGTCACATTCCCACTGCTTCATAATTTTCGTCCTCGAAAATCATCAAGAAGCGAGCGCTCAAGCAGGCTGAAGTAACCAATACTTTTCGAATGACCCTCGTATGAAATGAAGATTTTGCAAAATACGTGAATTGTATGTCATGCACATAATATGAGTTGACTAATATGAGTTTGTTGTCGTCATAGTCGTAATTCACCTTACTTATACAATAAAATAATGTACACGTGCAATATAATGATAAATGTCCGTCTTCTCATGAAAATGACACAATAGACGGATACTTAGGCATGAAAAACATCAAGTGAATAATCATAAAAATTGGCAGAACATATAACATATGGAAATGACACATTGTTACAACATATTGCTGCTGTGTTAAGTTAAGGAAGTATGATCTTAAGAATAATGGTTAACAACTTTTGGAACATTGTGTTGAAACATTTGGAATTTCTACAACTGCAATTAAGGTCCTAAACAAAAATACTACATAGATAATGAAGAGTTGATAATAATTTGAACATGCTACTGTGACTGAATGGCACTGACGTATGACAGGAAAGTTTAAAAAAAATAAAACAAAAAAACAGTTATAACTTGCTTGCTACATGCATATAAATTATGGAATGAAATTACCACATTATACGTTAATAAGATTAATAATTGGTCGAATACGCAACCTAGCAAGAAATCACGTAACTGAAATACTACATATATTGAAAATCATATAGTGAATAGTACATAAAGTGAATAGTACAACAATCTATTAATGCCCTAGAAGGTCAGTATAGTTAACAGGTTCCATGTCTGTCAAAATTCATTACAACTGATTTGAGAATAATCAGTGAATCGATAAACATCAACATTTTAAGTGAACTGTTCTGTGCATGGAGAGGCGCCTCGTTCAAAATTAACGGCCAGCACTGGAAGGGGATACTTCTAAAATTGGTTAAGTCTTCAGACATTTGGAACAGCTATTGGACGGACAAGTGAATGACTGTGATCTTTACAAGGATAGTCCACCCTTCAAAAATAGTATTCCTGGAGCACCTGCAGTATCACTAATGTATTATTCGTGGTGGTCTATATGATGTCTGGTAGGACTAAGGAAAAGACATTCGAGTTCTTATACTCCTCGTCACTACGTCGTTGCCGCCCGAATAACAACAATCTAGACCTTGAGGTCCCTTTTTATTATTTTGCAAGGGCCACTCCCAAACCTCACATCAGTCATCACATCCTGGTCGTCAGATTCACAAATATGGAAACTTGTTGCTCTTTGCATTCTGATTGGCTATTAGCAAGTAACCGCACCCAAAATTATGGTGTGATCCAGCACACACGTGGATGGCGTGACTGTTACCGCCGGAAGATTTCAATAACAGGATTTCCAGAATTATCCACATTTATCTATGACTTATCCAGAGATTCTTAACTATTAACCAAAATTTCCGCAAATGCGGGGTCACGTTGACAAAATCGTAATTGTTCATCCTGTTAGTAACCAAGCATAAGTAAACATCCTATGAATTTTTGCGCAGTAAAACAACTATAATCAACTTCGAGGTTTTGCGTAGTTCCGTTCTCTGTTACCAGCTCATGATAAGCTACAAGAGAAACCGTCCTGTAATTGCACATTAATCCAAAATAGCCTTTTTCAATTCCTTCAATAAAGAGCAATGTAACCATATTTTGAATCCGGCGTCACAGTTACAGATGTGTTTTTTTCAATTTTGAGTGTTGAATTCTAGTAGTTTGGAAGTCTATTGTAGTTTCAAACTGTGAAACGAAACTCATTTGTTTGAATTCTATATTCTTCGCAATAGACAGTTAGAACAATTATCTCCTCCGACTTCGTTAATAAAGTTGAGTCTTTAGCATTTTCATGGGAACGTTGGCAGTCCATATCCCATAGACGTTAATATATTGCTGAGGTTAGAGATTTTTCTCTTCAGGTTACAAGGTATTTCTTTTTTAAAGCTTAAAGTGTTTATGAGTCTAACAGATTTTTTGATTAAACTTCAACAATTATTGGTAAGATAATTAAGATAAGATAACGGTAAGAAGATTGAGATAATTATACGAGGGGAATCCAAAAATAAATTTCCCCAGATGACTGTGGACAGAACTGGGGATGCAAGACCAAAAATACCATGTGATATTAAAGATCAGATCTCCTTTATTTTTCCACATAAGTACCACGTACATGGGGACATTTGTCATACAGGTCTATAAGCTTCAAAAATTCTTCCAGGAAAATTTCTTGGCTCTGCATACGGAAGAAGCGTAAAACAGCTTCTGTGACTTCAGCATTGCTTCGAAAGCACCTGCCACCGAGAGTCTTCTTCAAAGCCGGAAACAGATGAAAGTCACTGGGTGCGAAATCAGGACTGTTTGGCGCTCCTACCCAAAAGTTGCAATATGGTTTGCGTTGTCGTCGCTATGTGTGGCCTCGTATTGTCATCCAACAACAGAACACGTGCCAATTCAAATCATACAACCGCTCGCACTTCCTCCTTTGACCATGACGTCAAAACGCCGCCTTCTCTCCATAGCTACCAGGTTCAGACTGAGAGACTCGTCTCCGCTTTGCTCAGGCGCTGCGACGGCGCCATTTGCAGGATCGCGGGCGAACGATATCCACTTGTGTCTGGGTATGTTGCGCGTGTAACCGCTGTCTTGTTTCCCCCATTGTTGTTCACTTTGGGGGGGGGGGAAACGAGAGGGAAGATTTAGTTTCGGATTCCCCCTCGTAATTAAGGTTATCTAGGGGACATAGTTTTTCATTGAATATGGTAAATCGAACTTTAGATTGATGAATTGGAGGGAAGAGAGATACATTTGGAAGGTAAGTTTAGGGTGTTGAATGGAATATCTAGGGAGAAGAAGAGTACATATGGAGGGAAAATGGTAAATTTTTGGAGGAGAATGGACATTCCTGACGTACAACGTGTCTGGACTATGAGTATGGAGTACTTTTTGTTTGTTTATTTACGTGATAAAAAGAAAAAGAAAGAAAGAGAAGAGAATGAAGAAATAGATTTTCGTAATAAGTACTTCACACCACAGTTGAACAGCTGAACAAACTACATGTGTTGACTATTTCTTTCAACAAGCTAATGGCAAAAGTCTGCCTAGAATTACATTAACGTCAATTATAAATGATACTTTATTACGATTTTTCTCCCTCTTTTGTAATGATTATTCGTTGCTTGAAATGTCGCGAACAAATCTCTTGCTTTCTCTTTCTAATATTATTAACAGAGCATAATGAATAAATTATTTTGTTACCTTTCCTAATTCTGAAACAATGCATTGCATACTTATGAGTTTTGCTTTTCAGATGTATCTGAAGAGAATTATTCCGTGTCACGTACATGCAGTTCTTATGCGAAGTATGTTGATTTTGCAACTATGTATAATACGAATTTGTTACTTTTTCACAGTTTGTTATCTATCTATTCACATGTACATAAAGAATCTAAGATATATATACAAGCAGACCAAATTCCTATATACTTTGATGTAGTACGTATTGTGTGTGTTACATGAGGTTCACTCAGATGTCTTCTTCTGAAACCGTCCGTCAGGTAAATTAACCAAACCCATATACTATAACGTGCAACTTCTTATCGTATGAAAACTTTGCGTTCTGTCGATGAAAATTTAGTTACAAATAATATTTTTGATGATTACATATACTTTTGTTATTGTTTTAATATTATAGTCTATAAGAGTAAGGGGCGATCAACTGAAACCTGTTCAGTGGTCATAATTCATTAAATAAATTTTATTTCGAGCGGAAACTTGTACTCTATCTAGAGGCGTCTATGGTTAACGTGCAGTAAAAATATTGTTCAGAAGTCACCATGAGCGTTGAGACACTTGTCCCACTGTGTCACTAACTTACAAATACCATCCAAGTAAAATTTGGACGGCTGACTATCAATCCAATCACGCACAGATTCCTGAACCTCAGGGTCAGACTGAAATCTCTGACCTTTCAATGCCTTCTTTAGAGGCCCAAAGATGTGAAAGTCACAAGGTGAAAGGTCAGGGCTGTAGGGCGGGTGTCGCAACATTTCCCACTTGAGTCGTTGAAACAAATCCTGCACTTGGTTTGCAACCTGCAGTGGTTTGTTCACGCCCCTTCCGAAACATTCTGACCCAGTCCACTATTGCTGTTTTGAAGACGCATGCATCACCATACACGTCTTTCATACGCCGGAACACTTTAGCTAGTTGACAACCTTCGGCACTCAGAAACTGGATGACGACACGTTGGTCCTGTTTGCACGGATTGGGGATCTCGAACTCCATGTTTTATTCGTTATACCTGCAAAACGGAAACAATTATCAACAACATTCCTACACCCAACACACAGGGACATTAGCCATTACACACTATTAATCAAACAATATCACACTGTTCCATTAATACATCCCAGACAGCAATTTAAACTTGCTGCAAGTTGCCACAAACTTGCTGTTGCAAGGTAAATTAGCTTGCCGCAAGCTTTACTACGCAAGCCAATTAGCTTGCTTTAAGCTTGTGGCAAGCTAGTTAGTTACATCTGGGCAAGGCTTGGGGCAAGCTTGTCTTCACAAGTTAAACACAAGTCAAATTATCTCAAACGCAAGCCAATTTAAGCGTATTCTCATCAATGGCAAGCTTTATTAAGCTTATTGCAAGCGAAACACAATCCAAAGAAGTTATATGGAATCTTGCACTAAGCGAATTTAAATAAAACAGTATGAAATCAGTATAATTTAACCGTCTGACTAAATCTATGCTACAATATATTGTCCCCTCACCTCCCCAATTATTGGAGCATATGCACAACCATGAAAACACCCAAGTCTCCCCTCCGCTTTTGTAAAACATCAAAATAAGCATAATTGTTACGGTTTAGTTGTGACACGCAACGCGCCGTTGCTTTTTACAAATATCTAACATGTTGCTATATTAGTGGCGAGTACTTGAAATTTCTACCTTTTTATATAAAAACGCAGAAAAATGTTTATACTTTAAACACAGCATTCAGATAAAGTTTATAGTAAACTGTAAGTTAAACTTGAAGTTTATATTAAAATATCTGCAACAGTTCTGTATTCTTTCGCGAAATAAGTAGGCTCAAACCTGCTGCCATCTATGTTCACATTTATGCTTTATACGTAAATACTACAATTCGTTATGCCTCATAGTTACCGAAATATGAGGAAATAAAGAGCGATATTATAGGTACGTGGGACTAGAGTACTAGAGTACTAGACGGAACAATTAAAAAAAATAATTAAGTTTGTCCTTTATTCAAGCTGAATGCTAACAAGACACTAACAACGCAAACACTACCTTATCGCCGAAAGTAAGGAGGTCAGCGTCACGTGGATTTTGAGAACAACTGAAAATCGAACGCGCGCTGGCTTTTTACTTCAATCTAAAGAAAAGCGTCTCGCAAGCGAAGCGTGGGTTGCCCGCACTACGGCTTGCGCTAAGCAGAAATAAGCTTTTGTGTATAAGCCAAAGCGAAATAAAATCAAATAAAAGCGGCAGGCAAGCTTGCGGCAAGCAAACATGCTGTCTGGGATGGAACGAACGGGTTTCAGTTGATCACCCTTTATAGTTTGAGTTACCAAAATCTTTGTTATACATTTGTTCTGTCTATCTGTGTGTCCGTCCGGGAGACACAGAATCTCAAGAACTAAGTGCTGGACCACCATCAGTTTCGGTGAGGATGTAGAGGATCACAAGTTAGTAATTAAGTTCGTTGTTGGAGATTATCTTTCGACAGTCAAAAATCTGTTCCCCGTATATTCCTGTGGAAGTAATTATGGATTTCATCCTTGTTTGGTATACTACCCGCAGTGCTATACAAATCAGCGGGTTAGTATAATGGTCAGGATGCAATACACTTATCTGTTCCTAGAATACAATGCTAAAATGAAAATAAATGACTTTTTTTACTCGGCAAATCTAAAGACTTAAATTTTGTTCTATTTTGAAATATTTATGTATCTAAAAGTATACTTTATTTAATTGTTGGCAAAATTTAACTTGTAGAGAAGTTTGGTTTTATTAAAATATATACCACGGTATGCGGTTACACTATTGTTTGAATTTAGAAATAGTAAACATGACACTTATAAGCAGGGCCCGGATCTTGTTGACAAGTCAACTTTTTTCTGTTACGCATAGGACAAGGCAAGTTTAAATAAAAAACGTTATCCATCAACTCTAGGTTCTAAAAATATAGTTTTTTAGGGTCAACTTTTGGTCACTTTTTGCCATTTTGAAATTTTAGGTCATTTTTAAATATTTTAAGGTAACTTTTAGGTCACTTATGGTCTTTTTATTCTTTTTCTTCTACATAAGGAAATCTTTAAATGAACACGGTTTACGAATGTGGAAAAGACGAAGTTGAATAATCTCTTTTCTTGCTTCCTGACTATTGGGGTGGAAAAACTGCATTCTTAACAAGCTAATGAAAACTAAGCTGTAGCTGGTTAACGAAAGGTGGGGGTTGGTAGGTGGACAAACAGATAGTTTTGAATTATTGACCACAAAGGATGCGATCACGTGAATAACTAAAAAATGGATTAGAAGGCGTACAAGGATTTTAAACAGGTTTCTATCTATTATTTTTATGTAGTCTACACTTGCGAACTTTTATTGTTTAAGAGTGCTTCCTAGCTTTAACTCGGGAGTGAATTGACGCTTACAATACTTACAATGCCGTACAATGAACTGATCAATAGAAACAAATGATCAATGGACTGCAACTAAGTGAAACAATACTTTTTGAATATGAGTGAGAAATGTTAACTAAAAATCCAATGGATATTTTTAAAAAATGTCAATGTTTAACGAAATAAACGTTTAAGAAAACGCAAGTTTTAAGGTAAATTTTTGTGATTTTTAGGGTCATTTTACAGGAATTTTAGTGTCATTTTATAGGTCACTGTTTTAGAAAATTTTAGGTCAACAACATCCGGGCTCTGCTTGTAAGTATTCGTATGTAATCGAATTGCTGTCGTGTAGATTTTTGGTTCGCCTGATCTAAAATTCAATTCCTGTATTGTGGTCGGAGAATTTGTAGATTTTGATCAAACAATTTATGGTAACTGAGAAACAACTTGACTTAAGAGGCCACGAAACTGTATGAAGTCATGAATGTAAGTACTTTCTCCAATGGTAATTTATGTGCTGTATATACCAAATACTATTTAAATTAGAAAAAAAAATGTTCTCTTATAAACCATAGCCTTTTGCTCGTTAATGACGCGAAAATTAAATAATTTTATGACTACTAAGCTGCAATTTTGTGTCAAGATTAAATTTAACATAAATAATTTTATTGGTCAATTTTAACCAGGGGTGACATTTAGGGGGAATAGGCAGGGGCATTTGCCCCTCCTGAGTTTGAGATTTATGTAGATTTTATCAATAGAATAGTAGTAAATCAGTGAAAAACGCGAAATTTTACTTATATCAAGGGGTCTTGCCCCCCCCCCCAAAGCCAAATCTGAAATGACGCTACTGATTTTAACATCATTCCAACGATCAGAAAGAAATACATAGTTAAGAATTGTATAAAACCTATTGAATTCACGTTCTATGATATAAAAGGTGAACATTTTCTAAATTCTAGTCTATGTCCAAATTGTTATGCATTAAGAAAGTACGAATGGCTCAGAATTTCAGCCTGCAACGTGCTGCAAATCTATTACGTAAAAGTTAATAAAAATTATCGAGTTTGAGATTATTCTTTCCTTTTCGTATATTTCTTCAGCTTCTTCAAAGTCCTTCAAAGTCCAGGCCCCCAGGTCATTTACCCTGGTCCATCCAGAAATTTTACTGCCTCAGCTGCCCTTATTATTTGCATCCAACCGGTAGAATAGTTGTTCGGGCGTACACCCTGTCGATTGCCTCAGTTGCTGGGAGCCAAGTAAAGAAAGTTACACCATAGCTTCTATAGTTTTTTTTCTTCATTAATTTAATATTAGCAATTTTCCTTAATAATTTTAAGTTTTCTTGTATATCTGTTTGGTGAAACATTATTTTATGCAAATAAACTAATGGAATCTAGAATTATTCTTTGTTGTGGAAAGAAAGAATATAATACGTTGCTTCAAATGAAATCTCGTTTTATCTAAATCTTTTTTGTTAAAATATCATTTGAATCCTCGATTGTAACGTCATTACGTTATTAACTTATAGATAGGGGCAGTGGCGGCGTAAGGTAAACTGGGGCCCGGGGCCAGTGAAGTAGATCGGGGCCCCTTTTCTAACAATCGTGATTTATACACTTCTATTTTTGACATTCATTTACATAATAATTATTTCTGTTTCCTCCTCCCCCTTTCCCGTTGGTGTAATCAGATCATTTTAATCTGGGATATATTAAATAAATAGGGATGACATTCAGCACCCCTGTCTATTTTTTAATGCTTAGAATCGCCTTCAGTCTGGTATCTAAAAATAAAACTGGACCAGGACTATAATTGCATATTTTTTCTTTTTTATTCATTTTCAAAGGACACGATAGAAAAAGGATTAGGGATACAAGTGTAACGGAAACTATATCCCACGACAGAAATAGCATAATCTGAAGAACAAATAAAACGTAACAAAAAAGAATCCAGAATTTATCCTACACCTATACTATCCTAATATCAACAGATACTGTAATTAGATGGATAGTGGAAGTAATCCTCCTAATAATATATTTAGAAACAAATTTGCGTACACAATGAGCTGATATTGATAAAATTGCAAATGATAATATAACCGATGCGATTTCTAAATGTAAGATCTATGTTTTCTAGAATTTTTTTTTTCGGTTCTCGCCTTTGGTGTTTCTACTGTGCAATTTCTCATATGGTTAAGTTTATTCATAGTTTCTCCCTGTCTGAATTTACGCTACATGGGTTTTATTTGACTAGATTTTTCTTCTACAATTAGTCCCATTCACTTTAACATTTCGTTTATCTCCAGTGATCATACACAATACTTAAACACTTTTTTTAACCGAACTATCAGTAAAAAAAATGGCTAGAATAGATTTCTTCCCTGCGTATCTTCTTCATTTATCTTTTACTAGGTTTCTCTCTAGTGACGATCTAATTAATCCCACTACTTTTGCCGAAGTATCAATGAATAGTTAAGCACTAGAATATTTCTCTCCTGCTTGTCTTTTAACTATTGTTCCCAGATTTCACACTTGTTTTATGATTATATTATTTTGTATTTAATAATTCAGTCATGTTTATATTCTGTCACTTATGACTATTTCCATTATCACTTACTAACATACTTAGTATTAGAATACATTATAACAAAAAATCCTGAATACATGGCATAATTGGGGATATATTATTGATTAAATATGTGAGCACAGAATTTTACTACGGGTAATACCATCCTACTTTTGATTACCACCTATCACCAGTCAACTGACAAATCTTGACGGCTTTTTATTACTCTTTTAGTATTTTTGTATTTTTATTGCCTTTACTTCAAACATGAAACTACTTTCGACAGTAGTTCCACTACCATATTAGCCTCTGTTCCACCAACATTCAGAATGATACCTTCCTTGCTTTAGTAGCAGTGAAAGTCTCAACTATATTATAAAAATCCAAAGTGCATGCTATTTCATTTTCGATAGAAAGAATGATCAGAATCGTGAATCTTTCTTGACTCATTGTGGAACGCAAGTACGATTTTATCAATTTCATTTTGCTGAAAGACCTTTCACATGATGCGACAGATACGGGCAGTGCTACCAAAATCTGAACAGCGGTTGCCAAACTTTAGTAAAATTCAAACCCCATTGAAGATACATATTTCAGGATGCCTTGTGGGGAAAAGTCAAGTTGTTCCTTAGCTTTCTGAGGACACCTTAGTGAACGGATCCTTACAATCCTGAAATAATTCTAAGCCATCCAGTTTATTCGGATAGAACAAAGCCAGATCAGAGGAACATGCTTTTAGCCTTTCCCCGCTCTCATCATCTAGTTGCTGCGCAAAGTTGGCCATAGAACGCAGGAATCCAAATCTGCTGTTCAGGTCATGCTTCTGAGTAAACTGATCATATATTTGTTGTCATCTAGAATCTCTTTATAGAGCGCTTCACTTCAGCCTGTGCAGTCAGAGGTTCATTCTTTGCTTCTCCAGGCATGCATCTCTTTCTCGTATTGTGTGTACTCACAGTTATGTTTCATGCTCTGCAACTTCCTTCAGCTGCGAACATGATTTCCTTGCCCAGCTCAAGTCTCCAGGTATCAATGATGTTAACCAGGCTCTGTAACTGAATAAGAGTTTGATTGAAACTCATATCCTGAGATTGAAGGCATTTTTGGATCTGATCAATATATGAGAGATTTGAAGACCAGAAATATAGTAAAGCGATGAAGTTAAATGACTGGATGCATTCAAGAAGAAGACCAGCATCTCTAGTATCAAGCGTTTCAGTCCAAGTGTCACGCAAATCTTCCAACAGATCAATTACTTCATCCAATTGACTAGAAAGTGCCTTCAAAGCTTCTGCTTTTCAACTCCATCTAGTCTCACTTTCACGCTTCAGACCAATCTTTACGGGATTTTGCAGCACATTCCATCGGTGAGTAGATCTAGAGAAGAATACCAACAAAAGTTCCATTGCGCCAAACAAAGTGACCGTCAGAACGTTAACGTGTGCAGCATGTACGCTACAAGATTCAACGAATTACTGTTACAGGGAACGAAAATGGCCAAATGACTTAAATTCCGTATCAGAGTTTGAACTCCAGAATATTGCCCGACCATTGTAGCCTGATTATCATGAGACTGGCCATTGTAATCTTAATATCAAGCCTATCATTTTGAAGTTTCTACAGTATTTCAGCAGAAATACTCTCAGCAGTCTTTCCTTCGACAGAGATAAAATCAATAAATGCTTCCCGAACTTGAACAGAATCACGTTGTATGTCAACAAATCGAATGATTTGTGACAACTGTTCCACATGAGAACTATCAGGAGTTGAATTAAATATAATGCTAAAGTATTTTGAATATTTGAACATTTGTTTCCTTATTGAACATTTTCTTCACTCTAAATTTGTGGACTGAAATGTAAATTCATGCGCCAAAAAACAAGAGCAGAAATGGGGAAACCAGCTAAGCAAAAGGGTTTCTCTCGCTGAAAATTCGACTTGTAAAGGAAAAAGAAAACAGACAGGACAACAATTGAATCAGCTACTATAGCGTCTACACCGAAGAGCTTTTAGTTAGCAACATAATGCTAGTACCCTAATGAAGCATTATATACGTCGATCCCTTCTTTCTACTCTTCTCTTGAACTGATATATGAATAAATAAATAAATAAATAAATAAACAAATAAATAAATAAAAAGTGATATTTTAGGAAGCAGGCTAGCTGACGGGGCCCCATTACTTGCATCATAAGACCTTAGAATGTAAACAACACAATAAACTTTGACTTTCTTTTATTATATTTTAATCTACATTCAGCTTTTTCCTTTAAATTTCTCTAAGGTTATTGAACAGAGTAAAACTTTTATTTTATTCATATTTTAATCCACATACATTTTTTCTTTAATTTTTTTTTGAAGCCCCAAGAGAGTAAAACTTTTATTTTATGTATTTTTCACCTACATCTAACTTTTTTCTTTAATTTTCTTGCGGGCCGCAAGAAAGTGAAACGTTTGTTTTATTTTTTGACTGCATTCAGCCTTTTCCTTTAAATTTATTTGGAGATCCTAAGGAATATAAAGATTTTACTTTATTTTCCACCTATATTCAAAGTTTTCCTTTAAATTTCTTTGTGAGCCTCCAAGATAATGAAACTTTTATTTTATTTATTTTTAATCTACATTCACTTCTTTCTTTAAATTTCTTTGTGGGTCCCCAAGAGAGTGAGGCCCGAAGCTATAGCTTGTTTAGCTTATACGAAAGTCCGGTACTGATTAGCTATATTAGACAGATATTTCTGTCGTTTCATCCGTTATTTGGTTTAATATTGATAGACAATTAATTGCGTTTACTTTTAGGAAAGGTGTCGATTATAAACCTTGACAGCCCTTGCGCGGCTCATGCTAACAAGGTTCCTTAGTAATTGTTTTTTGCCTACCGTCGGGGGCCCCCACCAAGTGGGGCCCGGGGCGGGGGCACCGCTCGCCCCGCCCTTACGCCGCCACTGGGTAGGGGTACAGTGCAGGGAGGCGAAAACGTTACAAAAAAGAATTAACTCCTTATTATAACGTGTGAAAAACTGAATTAAACTGATGCATATATGTTTTATCTTAGAGCTACGTTGTTTAATCTGTTACTATAATCTTAACGAGAGATCAATCGAACAATGTAAAAGCAGTTCGAAGTAACAATGAGATAGTTACGTATTTAGTTCCTGCTTTTCTGTCTTCGTTATTGTTAATCATATTTGAATATACTAAATTATTACTACTACTACTACTACTACTAGGCCTATGATTCTATGTACTACTAGAAAATCCTACGTCAAACGTATGAAGTATGTGGTCAGACGCGTGAAAGAAAAGCGTTTTGACACTAGAATTCCGCTTCTTATACTGTGGATGTTACTGTTTATGTAAAAAGAAATCTCGTTTGAAGGTAGGCCTAGCTATTGTTGATAAAGTGGTATCGTCATAGTCGCATAATCATGGAAAGTAGTTTGTTGGCGGGGATTTAATTTAGCGTCCCCTTTCAACATCAAGGCTATATGAGTCGTTGACCTACAGCTTAACAGCTGGGATTGGAACTAGATAAGCTCCCGCCGGAAATCGCATCCGGATATCTGCGCCGAAGACGCGTACTCTAACTAAATAGCCATGAGAGGGCTCAATAAAATCATATGTACGAAGTCTGGATATGTACCGATACATATATAGCCACATTTGTGAGGAGTTCGATCTAAATACAGTCCTACATTATTTTCGATACGGACAAGGTCAAAGTAAGTGGTAGACAAATCTTCGTCTCTAGTTTACGTCGAGCAGGAAACTAAAGAAACTGAAGAGCAACTAAAAAATATATTGTGAAGATCAGAAGCTTATCTACATCGACAATGTGTGCTTTGTGGTTATATTATGATTCAACGAAACAAAATAAAGGAGAAAATTATGAAGAATCTATTTCTGAAGCCAAACTATAAGACTGAAAGTAAGTATATTCCAATTTTTTACATTTTTAAATCAAAATATTTGTAGACTGAATATAAAATCCGTGCTAAGTGCCAAAATGAAAATGTTGAGTAAAAAGCCCAGATTTTACTTCAGAAATGGTGACACATAGGCTCACGAGCAATCTTCCACAGTGAATACTAGATAGCCCGATTTTAACTGAGCAGTATTAGGCACATAGCCCACAGTTTGACATTAAAACAAAGTTTTTCATTTTTGGCACTTAGCACGAATTTCATTTTCGGTCTACATTTCTGTAAATCTTTACATTTGTTGTACTTAAAACTTTTCTATTTATTCTTAGGCCTAACACTTATATGCATGAACATTGTTTTTTTTTTTTTTTTTTTTTTTTTTTTAATGAACATATTAAAAATAAGTGCAGTTAAACTACTAAAAGTTCATTTGTACGGGTTAAGTATACATTGGTTGATTTGAAGTTTAATGTTCCTTTGAAAATCATGACCAGATGAAACAATGACTTTAGACAACGCTGTAAATTGGAACTTTTACTGGAGGGGCACGCATTATCTTCCCCATCCGATAGAGAAATACGAAATGTAAAATTTGTCCCTCTCCCTTACAATTTCAAACCTTAATAAAACTTTATATATCTTCCAGAGGCCCCAGCCAACGTTTTGTTGGAAGTAGGGTCTAAGCTACATAGTATTTTGTTCAGATAACAGGGTAGCAGCGGCACTGGGGCACCTTGATTAAAAGGTGAAAGGGAAATACAACTATTGCAGGTGGTTTGATATCTGGAAACGTCACCATGAAGTTCACACGATTCGCATTTTTCATTTTTTTTTTAAGATTAAACAAGTTATTAAAAAAAAGTTGGTGTAAACCAGCCAACCCTAAAAGTAAACACTTCTTTTAAAAAAATACACAAATAACTATCAAAATAGTATGTAGTATTTTTAGTTCAAAATATTCCGTACCCTCTTTTTGAAACAAAATAAAATCAAATAAAACATAAGAGAAAGATTTATATGATACACTTAAAGGCTGCACATCTAGAGCTTTTGGTTCTGTATGTTCTTGAAATTCTACAGTTAAGTTTTATATAACCACCATCACGGTTTACCCTATCCTCAAGTTTTCTGAATTTTTAACAAGAGGGGTTCAACATATCATTACGGAACTCCCCCCACCAAAAAAAAAAAAAAAAGAAAAGAAAAAAGAAAAGATCTACGGAATATATTTAAGTTAAGCTAAATACAACTGCACAACATGACTGAGTGATTAGCTTTTGCACTTCTATCGGGAAGTCCGGGATTCAACCAGCATTCGACCATTCTGACAAAGCTTTTCTTCATTCCATCTGTGAATGTAGAAATAGTGCGTGTACTGTGAGTTGGCCGATTTCCTTTCTTATTGTTTTTAAATCGTTATTATTACTAATTACCAGCAGTGACGGTTTTGCGAAGGTTAGGGGGGCGGTCTTTCGGACTAAAGCCCGTTCCCCAAAGTTACGGAATGTCTGCAACAAACGAAATATCTATTAGTTATGCCTTTACTCATAAACTTTAAGCTCCTGTCAAATAAAAATTACGAATGTTTAGAAAAACTAAACATTAGTAAGAAAAACCCTTCCCACAATACTTTTCTAAATCCGCCACTGATTCTCAGTATAAAGTGATTTTTAAGGTTCTATCCGGAAAATTATTGGTAAACATATAAACGAAACGAAATATTAGTTAAGCCTGTAATCATAAACTTCAAGCATCTCCCAAATAGAATTAGGACTTTTTAGGAAACAAAACAATCAGAAAAAACCCTCCTAAAGTACTTTTCTAAATCCGCTACTGATTATTTGTATAAATTGGTATTCAAGGTAGTGTCCGGAAAATTATTGCTAAATCACTTCACAGCTACAGTATAACAGAAATATGGAAGTACGGTTTGATGGATATATTGAAAAACGTACGCCTTGACGGATAAATAAAAAAACGGGCAAGTTTAACTTTTGCGCTAGAAGCTAGAGTACTAAAAGCTCTTAGAAATGAAACACGGATGACAAACTAAAATGATCTAGAGAAGAAAAAAGACGTCGATAACTCAAAAGTTAAAATAAAGTTAAATAGCCTCTAAAATTGCCCTCAAATACTACATTCTTCATGTTAGTTTTAATTCGTAAAACATGTGCTCCATCCATCTTGATGGTGAATTTCAGAGCGAAATATCGCATTTAGGTCATGAAATTCTTATCTAACTATAGAATATACTATAAGAAAGCTATTTAGGTAGAAAAATCATGAAAATGAAAAAAGCCAAAATTTCCAAAATTCTCGGTTTTTTTTTTCAAAAAAGCCGGCTTTTTATGTGAAAAAAACCATCGACTCAAAAAAGCCGGCTTTTTTGCATCTCTACTCATTTCTCATTATCACCGTCTCCTTTAGCCTAACCGGCATAACTGTGGGACGTAAAACTTAAAGATTTCAATTCATTTCATTTTAATTAAGGATACAATATTTGTTACAATTTAAAGTGTTAACAAATATGTATTATTTGTAGAGGCCCTAATAGTAGCCATTATACTGATTTGGGCCTCGTATAACTTTTTACTATGGTGAACCCATTGCATGCTTAATTTATATATTGATGTTCGTATTGTATCATATAAAGTAAGAAAGTTTTTAACTTGAAGTAGGCCCCTCTGCAGCGACGAGGAGATTAAATGAGGGGCAGTTGCCCCTTGCTGCCCCACAAGTTACAGCAATGACTACAGCTTAAGAGTTCTTGATGTACTTGCCCATATTTTAAGATTTTATTGAACAATTTGAAGACAATGAAAACGTGGAAATCGAAGTTGGGACTCCCTCAATGAGGTTTAGCACAAAACATGAAATTCAACTTTGGCCAACGTTTCTTCGTTGATGAACGAGATCTCGAGTTCAGTTCCTATTGAGAGAACATCAAATACACTACAGAAGAAAATGAAATGAAATCTTTAAGTTTTACGTTCCACAGTTATACCCCGTAGGTTAAAGGAGATGGGTGATAAATGATAATGAATAATTGCAAAATAATTAGTGAAATGAGAATGTGGGAGGAAATGGGAGAACACCGAGAAAAACCTTCCGGTACGATGTTGTCCATTAGAAACTCACATGGCCTGAAATCAAGTCAAGGACCCCATGCACCATAGGTCAGCCGACCATTTTTTTTTTAATTCTTTCCATCTGTGACAGTTGTCTCCACTGTCATCTTTTGATGATTCTACGAAATCCAACACGAGAGAGACACAAACACAGAACCATGCTCTTCATGGTGTCTTGGGTTTCCAATGTACTGCACCTCATGATGTGAAGCCAGACCTCCGATATCACTCGGATATTGCCAACGGCTTTGAGCAACCATTGTTTCCTGAAGGCACTACAGAGTTTAGATCCCATTTAAACTGTAGATTTAGCTTCGCTGCTAACAAAGACAGTGATTACAAATCACTCATTCAAAATGTAGTTATATGTTTTACTGTAAGAAAGAACTTAAGACCTTAAGGGAATATCGAATGATCATGACGGTGTCTGACCCGTCCTATTTAACTCAGTCATTCAACCAATATACTCGCTCTCAAAAATTATGTTTAAAATAATACATTACTTGTAGTAATATTTGATTACTACAAGGGGCGCGGTGGCTCACTGGTAGAGCGTTCGCCTCCGGGTCCCTGATTCGATCTCAGCTCGCGCCGTGTGAACTTTGTGGTGGACAAACACCGTGCTCGTCGGTTTTCTCGGGGTTCTCCCGTTTCCTCCCACTTTCTTCATTCCACGATTTCATTCATTTCTCATCATTATCGTCTCCTTTAGCTTAACCGGCATAAACGTGGGACGTAAAACTAAAGATTAGATTTCATTTTGTTTTTGATTACTACAAGAAAATACTGTACATTAGGTAGGAAATATTCATATAGTTATCTATATAGAAATTGGGAAGCAATGAAAACGTAGGCAACAACTGCGGTGGAAGCAACAATTTTACAGCTGCGTAGCATGGTATCCCTGTTTTTGGTAGTAAACGTAAAGAATTCAGAGATGCGCAGCATGACGTTCCTATGTTGTATACTACACGTAAATAGTCTAGAGTTATAGTTCGTTTCTTAAACCAAACTGGAGTTCGTATATAAAGAATGTCACCTTGTACGTATGATGGCTCATTCCACAATAACTCATCATCCAAGGGATCTTGCGAGAAACGCTTCCGATAGCTAAATGGCCAACGAGAACCTTCATTTCAAACAATCGACAGTCGCTTGACAACTCCACGTGGCTGTCCTTTAAGTTAGTGATTATTAAACTGAATAATGACGAAGGAAGTGATGGAACGAGACACCTGTATAACCAGGGGCGAGCATTACAATTAACCACTGCTGATATCCATATCAGAAGAGAAATTGTTCTTCACACGTTATACACAATACACAAATACTAGAGATTTGCATTGTTTTCCCTCTTTAATGAAATACCTGTCCTCAAGACCAGTTTCCTTGTTCTTACGTTACGTGACATCTGTTTCATATTACCTATAGTATTGGAAAGAAAAATAGACACAGTGGCTAATAAGACGTTGCAACCCCGCAAATGCGGTCGAAAGAGGGATGGAAGGAGGAAGGGATGTTGGTCCTTGAATAATTTCATAAACATCGTATGGACTTTGAGATTGTTTGTGAGCAAATTTGGGTAATAATAATAATAATAATAATAATAATAATAATAATAATAATAATAATAATAATAATAATAATAATAATAATCGTAACTATAATCATAATTATCATCTAAAGTATGAAAAATAGCGTATGCATACTTAAAGGCTTAAGAACAACTGTTCTAGCTAGGAATTGAAATTACCAAAATATAACCCCAAGTAAGTGCCCGTACTTAAAAGAATATGCATTGGTCACTTCATCTGGTACTTTACTCTGGTTCACTATTTTACAAAAAACAAAGAAAGAAAAAAAAAGAAAGCAATTTGTCTGCATTTAAAAAAATATGGATATTACTCTTCCAATAATTCCGGAAGTAATCAGTAAAGCTGCATCCGGTCAGATATTTAATGGCTTTTTTGTAAAGTCAAAGTTGCAAAATGAATAATAATATAGCACATGCAAGAACTACAAAAATATAACTTATAAAGAACTTCCTTTACTGTAATGCCTCGTGAGCACAACTGACAAACAGAACATTCTAAACGTAAGTATTACTATATTTGTTTCACTCATAGGAAATTGAAGAGTTGTGGTTCTAAACAAGTCATGTCCAGCTGGGACGTACTACATTAAGATAACATTGGCCCTCTTGTGATATTTCGTCATGACTCGTTTATTTACATTGTAATTGTCTAATTTATTTAGAATAACATTTTCTGTGGATATAATATTAGTTTCTAACACAAACTTAGGTTTCCGATCTTCTTTAAAATTTTGAGTTCTCGTGGACCCCAACTTTTAAACAAAATATGCTTGGGAAGCTTTAAAAACTAAAGGTTATTGGTTGTTTGGTGTATTCTAGTTTCCAGGTAGGTTTCGAGGCTATATGAGATGTGGACTTACACCTTAACGTTAGATCCAACACACATAAGCTCCCATCGGGGGGTCGATCTCGGGTAACTATATACTTATATTTTGTCTACAGTGACTTGATGTTTGAGACATTTTAATAACAGAAATTTACAAGTTGACCCAACATTATATAAATACATTTTTATAGTACATCAGCAAAGTTTCCATACATAGGAAAAATAAGTAATTTAGAATTCATGTAGGTCAGTGGTTAGATCAGCAATTTCCGTTGCTTGGTCAAGTGAGCCTTGTTCTGTGCAGTGGTCTCAAAGGTCCCCAATTCCACCCCACTTTATTTTTTATAAAACATAAATCATCTAAAGAAACGGATCATCAACGCCATTACAAGCATACGTAACTCCAGCTGTGTTTATACGTGTTCTGCAGCAGTAGAGGGCAATCATCAAAATGTGTTTTCAAACGATGGTAGTCATCTTATGTAAGCAGAAATGGTTTTCGTAAAACAATCAATTTTTATGTTCCCTATTTATGGAAACTCATGGAACACATTAAATAGAAAAATGATTTCTAGTGAGTGGCTTCTGTATTTGACCAACTAAAGCTCACAGTTTCTAACTCTATTTGCGGTCGAGTCAGCATGTTTGGCCTATAGCTACAGGAAACACGTAAAACTAAAAAACATGGCACACTAAATACTACAAGGTATTAAAGTCTTCATTTTGAAGACATGTTTTAATGTTCATTGGCACAAATCCCGGGGTAATGAGGGGAACATGTACTTTTTAATCTTGGAACTGGGGGGAGACTGTCCCCCAATAATCCGTTTTGAAATGTGTTTTTTGGGAAAAAATGTGATGATTTGTGTCCGATTGTCACAAAAGAAAGAGAGATGAAATTGATGTCCCCCCAGAATAAGCTTCAAATCTACCTGCCTCCCACTGTTGAAAACAACTCTGCTCCCTGATTCTCCACAGGATTGTTTCTCAATTTCACAAGTATTTTGAGCATCGCTTAACAAGAAAGAAAAAAAAAAGAGAGAAGCAAACGGTCTTACTTGTCTCCCCCCAATGTTGAAGAGAGATTTGCGCCGCTGTTAAGTTTTAACCCTTATCCGGGCAAGACATTTTTGTAACGTAAACGAGCAACCGGGGCCTGTGAGGCCCAGTATATATTTTAAGTGCAGAATACACAAAATCAATGCCTATTGTCACTTACTGTTTAGACTAGTCTAGAATGTACCGGTATATATTTTTGTCAAGTAGCGAAACTTCGTGTCACGCTTTTGTAAGCCGCCAAGCAGAATAGCAAATCCGGTCCAGACATTTTTGTAACGTAAACGGGCAACCGGGGCCTGTCAGGCCCAGTATATATTTTAACCCTTATCCGGGCAACCGGGGTCTCGCAGGCCCAGTAGCTTCATTTTTCTAAAATTTCTCAATAACCATACATATTTCGAAGACATAAAATACTGAATTCTTCTATCTTTCGTCGAAGTTAAAATCATGAACATATCGAGTTGGTAAAGCTAATGTTTTTTTTTTTCTAATTTGAAAATCTTTTCTTGACGTAACCGGGCAACCGGGGCCTAGGAGGCTCCGTATAACTTTAGTGAAATTCCTGACAAATATTAGATCAAATTGTCACATAATTATATATTGAACACGTGACTATTGTAACCTTTAGTCGGAACAGTATGCGGCAACAGACATTGAATTTTGAGTGTTCTGCACTTAAAATATATACTGGGCCTGACAGGCCCCGGTTGCCCGTTTACGTTACAAAAATGTCTGGACCGGATTTGCTATTCTGCTTGGCGGCTTACAAAAGCGTGACACGAAGTTTCGCTACTTGACAAAAATATATACCTGTACATTCTAGACTAGTCTAAACAGTAAGTGACAATAGGCATTGATTTTGTGTATTCTGAACTTAAAATATATACTGGGTCTCACAAGTCCCGGTTGCCCGTTTACGTTAGAAAAATGTCTTGCCCGTATAAGGGTTAATATCAAAATTGATATCGATAAACTACCATGACGATCAAAATATCGAAATATTAAAAATATCAATATACTGAACATCAAAATATTGAAATATCAAAATGTATGGATACATCGACCAATACAATTTTTTGATATTAATATTTCGATAATTCGAAATCGGTCGATATATCGAAATATACAGCACAATCCTACTCCATCACAGCATCAGAGGGAATCTGAATTAGACGGACACATTATTATTATTAACATAGTTTTGGTGCTGATAATATATATAAGTATCGATAAGTATCTTTATTTTCAAGTATTTAATTCACAGGGACACAAGTACACTTTTTGCATAGGGAAACCATCAAGGGGGACAGGTTCCGTAAAAAGAACGGTGGTACAGATATTGAAGGCTGAATTACCAGTTGGTCGGAGAGGAGGAGGTATTGTGTCATTTACATGTGTCTCTTGTTACGTAGACACATCGATATTATTTCCACAACTACATACGATTTTAACTACATAAGACATAAAAGTAGTTTGAACAAAAGTGATATTGTGATTTGATATTTCATAAGAGAAGACAGCCCCGGCAACTTAGCTGTAACTTAAAGTTATCTTACACACAACACTTAGAAAAGTACGAAGACTTACAAGGCATGCTCAATATTTTGTGCATTATTATTGAAAAATAGTGTAAATATTTCAGGGAAATGTATTCAGTTTATTTTCGTTATTATTATTTTGTTGCGGTGCCATAAAAGTTAAGGTCACCGGACAGACCAGTCCACCCGTATTGTTCAACGTTAGCTATAGAATGTAAACCACTTAATTTACAGTAGTATATGCTGCCAATTGCCACATATTGGAGTAGGAAAGTGTGAACTATTTTTATGAATGGACGTGGTTGGCACGATAGCGGCTGCGGAACTTCAAACTCAATTAGTCCTTGGAATATTGACTATAAGATAAGAAAGATGAGACACTGTGTTTTTTTGTATATCTGATCAATAATTATCATAAATAACGTAATATGATATTTTTGTGTGTAACAAGACAGTGTATAACGCTTAGAAACTTAACAAATAAGAGCGACACCAAAGTGCAAAATGTGATATATTAGCTACCAATAAAAATAATAGAAAATATAAATAGGTCAAAACTCACGTGCACAACAAAAGGTCATGAGTGAGCAAACACTAAGCACATAGCAAATCGCAAAATTGACCTTGACCTATTACGAAAAGATGGTCTGTGATTATTTCTTAAAAGTATTGTAAGTAGTTGTTCATAATCTAGTTTTCATTAGGCTCATTCAAAGAGTTGATTCTCTTTAGACGGGTGTAGGACCACCGAGGCGGTCGAAATGGTTGACATTAAGGAAGAAGTAAACGTTTTTAGGTCAAACATAGAGGATGGAGGAATGCATCTTCTCAAGTATGACAGAGGTAAATATTACTATACTATTAAGGAAAACCATACTGCATTTTCCAGACTAAGATAGGTATTTTGTACAGTAAGAAAGAATATTTTAAATATTGGATGTACAGTTGTCCAATAAAATTCGCACAGAAATTACTCTCATTGAAAAATTTGCACTCTCTCTCTCTCTCTCTCTCTCTCTCCCTCTCTCTCTCCCTATATATATATATATATATATATATATATATATATATATATATATACAAAAAGATTTATTGGAATACAATTTTATTAGCACCAATAACCCTATCACAACGAGTTCCCACACATACTACAAAATATTTCGAAACGACTTTTAGACACAGTTGGGACATTTTACATATTACCGACTCTTTTTGAACACCCTTGAGTAACACATATTCACCCCCTTTTAGATACTGTTTTCCCAAATGTGTCCCAAATATGTTTGCAGAATGTGACATAACTTTGTTTTCGAAATGCTTGCTGAGAAGGAGTGTTTTAAATATGTCACACTAGACACTGTTTTTAAGAATTAACGCTTTTTAAACACGCGATGCACACTTTTTGAACACTATTTTATCAATTTTTCTCCTCAAAAACTGTTTTAAAAGTGTTTAAATGATGTTTTTTTTTATTTTTTACAGTGCAGATAAGGTAATTGTTTCCAATTCGTAATTAGATCTTTCAAAAAAACTGGAAAGCAATTTTCCCCAGACCATGTTAATTTCTGGTAGGACAACATGGTGTCCGTGGGTTGTGTTAGGGTTTTTTAATTTCCTGCAACATTCTTATTCCATCAATGCTTTCACAATCATTTACTTGCAGTACTTATCTGTCCTTCTTAGCTCACAGGACATAATCATGGGAGGTAAAATTGAAAAACTACATTTCATTTCACTTTGGAAGTGTCTTTGTATACTTCGGAAAGAGTAGAGTTTCTTATCAGCGAACTAAAAAAAGTTCGTTACTGAATTGTTTTTGTATGTGTGTGGCTGTTATTTGCAAATTTTTCAATTTTGAGCCCTCCATTCAATAGAGCATTAAAAACTCTCTTGAATTTTTCGCGTCACTCTTACCGTTCCCGAGATATTGGCCCCAAAATTTCCGATTTCGGGAGATTTTAAGGAGCCATATCTCGGGAACCGTAAGTCATAGAGAGATGATATTGGTGTTGATCAATACCTAATCAGTTTGTGAACATTTTTGTATCAAACAGTTACTGGTGGCCACTGGCCACCTGGCCACCGTTCCTTAGATATTGGCCAAAATTGTTCGGATTTCGGGAAGTTTAAGGAGCCATATCTCGGGAATTAACTCATACAGAGTTGATATTTTGCGAAGTTTCCAATTTTGAGCATGTGTCTTCGTAAAACAACGTATCGTAGAACGTTTTCACAGAATTCTAAAACAAAACTTAAAAATTTAGTACTCAAGAAAATTTTAAATGGATAGATATATTACAAAAAATGTTTAATGAGTATAAATAACAAAGTACAAAAAACAATTAGTATAAAGCCTGTAGAAGTTAATAAGAAAAAAAATTAAGTTTATTCTGGCAATGCCCTTGGAGCATTCTTAGCTGGGTTTTATTTCGATTAATGTAATCTATGATCAAGCAATCATCATAGACTATAAAGTTAAGTAATATTAATTTCAAAATCACGTGTAATTACTAGAAATTAATGAAATTAAACAAAAGAAAATTAAAAGGTCAAGACGACTAATTTACTTTATAAATTACTTTTAAACTCGTTGCATTATATTTAGAGAAGCTGTACAAAGTACAATATTGACCCTTTATTATATACTTTACCTAGTGATATGATACACACAGCTCCGGTAGTGAAATGAAGTGTTAAATTCTAAAACGTGATTCAGTGGTATGTAACACATAAAAAAGATATGCTAAATCACAAAACCAACTAATCATTAGTTAGTATAATCGGGTTGACAAGCGACTTTTTATGCTGCTCTTTCATTTGGTCATTTATTCGGTAAAAGTACTTCGTTTCATTTGTGAATATTACTGACAAGGAACGGACTTGAACGTGTCATCCGGACATCCGAATCAAACCTAGTCCATTCGATAAACGTAACAAAGATATGTTCATACTTAAAAAGTTAGATGCTATAGACAAAGGAGTTAGAGGTCTGCATGGGCTGCTATTTTTAGCCCGGACCCGCCCGGTCCGTGAATTTATGTGTGGCCCGACCTGAGTCCGAAATACAGGGTCTTCCAAAAGTCCTGCAAAAAAGTAAAAAGCTGTAACTTTGTAACCATTTATTGTATTTGTACAAAACTTTTAGTGGACTTGTAAGAAAGTCTGAAATTTTGTTTCCAAGCATTTTTTAAACCCCAAACCTCCTGTCCAAACATTGCTGAAGTCTTTCCGGAAATCCAAGAATGGCATTTCACAAAACTCACTTCTTATGTCACAGTCTTCTTCCGTCAATTCCTGTACAAATTTCAACGTGTAAGGCTTTGCCTTTATTTTCTTACGAACGATATTGTGTAGCGTTGTCATTGGCACTCGCAGCTCCAAGGATCTGCGTTTCAATGATTTCTTTGACTTCGCAACACGCTTTCCTGTACGGACTGAATCACATCAACACTGGTTGTTGGCCTTCTGCTACGAGGCAAGTCCAAGACACTTCCGGTAGCTAGGAACTTATCGTACCATCTCTTGATACTTGAACCTGCAGGTGGTTGTTTCTGATATTTTCGTCGGAATTTTCTTCTTACCAAAACACTAGATTTTAACTCACAAAACCACGCCACACACTGCGCTTTCTCTTGAGTAGATGCCATCTTTGTCACGTGAATTGCGGTTATGACGTCAACGTTTACATCCACTCATTGTTGCCAACAAAATTTTTAACATTTCCACTAAAACATTACGAACAAAATACAAAATTGAAAGTAGTACTTTCAAAGTTACAGCTTTTTACTTTTTTGCAGGACTTTTGGGAGACTCTGTATGTTTTAGCCTTTTGATTCAAGCCCGGTCCGAGCTTGTGTGATAATCAAATGAGCCCGAAATAAGTCTGAATTACAGAAACTTAATAATTAAAAATTGTACTTTTATTTACAACAATTAGAGGTTTAATTTTGCAGTTTAAAAGCTTTATGATTCAGAGAGAATAACGAAATAGATGTTATCGTTTACACTTACTAACTATATGAATTCTTTAAAGAAAATTATTATTTATATAAATTCCGTCTCCCTTAGATTCGGTGCATAATCGTGCGACAAAAATCTAAATATTTCATTTCATTTCATTTATATAAATTCTCATAAAATGGAAATATGCATTCTAGAAATATTTACAACAAAATGTCAATGTGCAAATTCTTGGGTAAATGGATGTGTACTTAACTCACTCAGTTTGTGGTGGACAAACACCGTGTGAGTGGGTTTTCTCGGGGTTCTCCCGTTTCCTCTCACTTTCTTCATTCCACCATTTCATTCATTACTCATCATCACCGTCTCCTTTAGCCTAACCGTCATAATCGTGGGACGTAAAACTCAAAGATTTCATTTCATTTCAATTAACTCACCCAGATAGTCCTCAAAGCAGTCATTGTCGATTGTTGTGAAGAAAAAGAATGGAATCTACACTCTCGCTGGTCAAACTTTCACTCACAGATAAGCCATGTTTATTTTTGCTACTTTTAGTTTTTATCTCCACTACACAGTTACCTTTATTCTCAATTTGCACAATGATGATAAGATTTATAGTGTGGGTGTCTCAAGTTACAAATTTAGATATGCTTTAAAAGTTCTCCAGAAACAACGGTCCGATGAATATCGTTGTAAAGTATATTTACAAAGTTAGGACCGAAAATTTCCGAGAAATATGGTTGTATATTCAAAACTTTACAGCCTGAACCCGCACAGACCTCTAAACGGAGTAAGTCCCTGGGGTCCATTAACCCTGTTACGAGGGGGTGCTGATAAGTTCTTAGCTTTACTAAGAAAAATAAGACAAAATTAATTTTTTTTGATTGATTTATTCAACATTAATTCCCTTCAATTCGATGCATTTTTTGCTTCGGGCCTGCAATTTATTTAGGCCCTCTAAATAAAACTCTTTTGGTTGGGTGTCAAACCATGAATTTACTGCTGTAATTGCTTCAGAAATGGTGGCGAATTTTTGCCCCTTCAAGTGTTTCTTTAAATTTGGGAATAAGTGGTAGTCTGATGGGGCCGGGTCAGGTGAATATGGTGGGTGGTGCAAGTTTTCAAACCCTAAGCTAGCCAATTTTTGCATCGCAACATTGCTCTTGTGAGGAGATGCGTTGTCTTGAAAGTAGACAACTTTTCGTTACAACTTTCCACGGCGTTTTTGCTTCAGCTCTGAGTAAATCCTTTCCAGTAATGATGCATAATAAGCTCTTGTTATGGTGTTACCTTGTTCTAGATAATCAACAAAGATTACCCCATCCTTATCCCAAAAAACACTGGCAAGAACCTTTGAACTTGATTTTTGCACACGAAACTTTTTTGGCCTCGGTGAACCACTGTGACGTCACTCTTTTGATTGTTCCTTTGTCTCTGGATCATATAAATAGATCCATGTTTCATCCTCCGTGATCAAACGTTGCACAAAATTAGTCCCTTCCTGCTCAAAACGGCTGAAAACCTCTTTGGAAGCAAACACTCTTGCACGCTTTTGATCGGCTTGCAAACATTTCGGCACCCATTTGGCAGAAAGTTTGTTCATGTGCAAATGATCGCGAATAATGACACCAACACGTTCACGGGATATTCGTAGGTCCTCTGCTATACTTTTAGCAGAAATTCGTCTGTCTGTGAGAATCATTTCATGAACCTGTTCAATGGTTTCTGGCACAATCACTATGGATGATCTCCCAGGGCGGGGGTCATCTTCAGTGCCAAAATGGCCTGTCTTAAATTTCACAACCCAATTCTTCACTGTGGAATAACAAGGTGCATGGACCCCCAATGTTTGCTGCATCTCACCATGGATCGTCTTTGCAGATTTCCCCTGGAGGAAGAGGAACTTCACCACCGCTCGACTCTCAACATCGTTGAACTTGTTGGGCTGCCCTGACATCTCAAGCACTCACATAAAAAAGAAAATAACTTTCCTTAGTACCAATGTTTTAATATTTCGTCACAAACATATAGACACATATAGTTTTCAAATAAAAACAAACATTATAAATATCCAAGGGGGAAGGGAGCAAAGCTAAGGACTTCCCAGCACCCAGTATAAATAAAATCGTAGACTTGCAGTTAAATACTTGTTGCATCAACATTGTTCACCGGAAAGTCGTGGTTTATAGTTCATTCTCTTCAGCATGAAACAAGCTTTCCAGAGGTGCTATGTATTGAGGCTCATAACATATTTGAATAGGGAAAATTGGGAGAATGTCAGGAAAAATACTTCCAGAGTGGTCCCGGGTAAAAGTACACAATCCAAATGTATCTCGAAAAATACTATAGGGAATAACAAATGTGTGTACCAAGTATTGTTTTAATAGACGGAATAAATATGAGAGGAAAAGTTGAATACCAATACAATCCGGATAACACGTTCATGACCGGGTTCCTTGTGAGTATCATGTTTATATCTGTTTGCATGCGTTACTTCATGATTTTATCTAGATGTGAAGCTAAACTACAAATATTTAGTATTTTACAAAGCAAATTGAGTTATCAATTCTTATAGAATAACACATTAAAATGCGATTATGTTGTAAGAGCGGTTTATTGTAATCTGGCAAAAGACGGTCTAAGAGAAAATGAATGATTGAATTTTGCAACCTAGGAGTATACTATACGGTACATGATGGATCTCGAAAAAGTAGCATGAGACTAAAGCAATTATATTATTACTATTATTGCAATGAGAATTTGACAACATAGTCACTATCATAAAAGGAGTACCATTACAACTTCTGACATATGATTATGTTATCAAATCTTTATTGCAAATATAGTAACAGTATATTTAATTCACCTGGCTCACCCGGTACTTCAACATCTATCAAAAATACATTATTCAGGAATATATTAAAATGCTTGAAAATAAAATTAACACGAAATTAACATATTTATAAGCAATATGTTTTTTATGTATCCTAATTGAGTGATAATTGCTACGTCAAATTGCTTAAGCAACATGCTTAAAATTTGAACAGTATACAATTAAGGATTTTTGCAAATTTGGCAGCATTGGGAGAAAGAGGGACTGCAATTATTAGGAGTAGGGGGAAATAAGATGTTCATAATGTAGGAATCCCCTATTAAAGTAACAGACAGGAAATTTCGTTTTTACACTTTTCATTTAAAATAATTAAACACTATTAGGCTGCCATAAGTGTCGGATGTCTTATAGAACGGGTATATTCGTCCGTCCGTCTGTCTGTCGACAGATATCAGAGCAAAAATGATAACGAATATCGAGATGCAGTTTCTCGTAATCGATTTGGCGTCCCAAGAATAGATTCCATCTCTTTTATAAATACTCTATTAAAACTAGAACTGGTACACATAAACCATTTCCGATTTCAACTTTACCTATCGAACAAAAACGATAATGGATAGTGACAAATAGATCGATTCTGCGTCTCCTAGCATCTCACTCTACTAAACTCGAAATTGTAAAATTTTACTATCACTTCTGGCTTCAAGTTTGACTGCCATACAACAAGAACAGCAATTAATAGGGATAAGCATCTTTTACTAATCGGTTTGGCTTGTCAAGAAAAGATGATAATATCTTCACCCGCATTACTCAACTAAAACCGGAAGTGGTAAACATTTATTAGTATTTCCGATTTTAATATTGATTTACATTGAGCAACTACCGTAAGAAGTAAGGAGTACTGGTTAGTTGGAATCGATTCAACGTCCCAAGGATAGATACATGTCTTCCATTAACTCTCTATTCAAACCAGAAGTGATAGAAATCAACCATTTTTTTTTTAGACTTTTCATTTAAAATAATTAAACACATGTCCTTGCGTTTCTTGCTAGAGGATGAGTCAAGTTCAGGCCGCGCCATCTTTAATCACTCGGCCCGGAAGAAGTTTACCGATAATGCACAAAGAACGCCATAAACATGAAATATAAATATAATATCCATTAAATCTTATCCTCTCTACGAGGAACGAAGACTTGGGCAAGTCTATACACAAAAATTCACGTGATTGTAATTCTTAGTTATATGGGTGACTTTTTCTAATCTCCAGAACAGTCAAATGTCAAGGTTAGAAATGATGTAATTTATCTAACTCAATTCAAAAATAAGATAAAAGGGAGATTCCATTCTTACATTAGATTACAGTAATTTCGAAATAATTTGTCTGGACTAGGACAACTATTAAAAAAGTTGGGAAGGCTCTAAAAATGAGATTTTCAAATATTTTCAAGTTTGTTTTGTATTGTCAACCTCAAGTATCAGAAAAAAAATACATAATCAATTTTGATTTTTATTTACACTGGAAATCACAGAGAACATACTTATCCTTTCCATTAGAATGGAGAAAATAAACTTGATGTTATCAAAAGTGGATTTTGAGTAACTGAATTTTCTGCTCAGTTTTGATTAGTGAATTTCAGATCCAATGGGAGAATCTTGTTTAATCCTTTTAACTTTCTTGGATAGTTGAGGAATCAGTTGACCTAACTCCACTAAAACTGGCTTATGGGGCCGTCGTCGTTGCCATAGCAACCACTGTTGCCATAACAACGAATCCTGTCGCTGCGCGTCAATCTACAACTGATTGAGAAAAAAAAAATCTGCAACAAAGGTGATGCACAGAAATAAGTCGTGAATGGGAACCCTTCACCCCTGGTGGGGATGTTCATGAAGCTATCAGCTTATGCCTAATTACATTGGAATATAATTTCCATTTCTTAATTTCGAACATACTAGGTTCGATCGAAACGAGAAAACTTTTTTTCGGACTTCTAAAGAAAATAAAGTAAAATAAATAAATACATGACCGTGTTTATTACATATAGAATTCCCAGTCACGACCCCCCTTCCAGTTTTATTAAAAAAAATAGAAGAAGAAGATGAAGAAAAGAAAGAAGATAGAAGAGGAAAGATGTAAAGTAAGAAGGTGATAAAGGGAAAACTGTTACTAGATATTTTAAGGAATATGGTAAAGGAAAGCGAATAATTATCTAATTGTGATCATTTCCAATAGCTATTAGTTGAATATCTGGTATTAACGTGATCAACGGTAGACACATGTTAACCCATACATCCCCGATCTAGATCCATTTAACCCTAACTACCAAATTATCCCGATCTAGATCTGAGATAGATGAGAAAGTTTAATTCTACAGTTTATTCAATATTTCCACTAATATCCAATATTTGAAAAATAAACGACGAAGTTGATGGCATGTTAGAATCGACCACAAAGAAAAAAAAAAAGTCAGAGTATTACATATTCGTAGAAGATTTTGACTCTCACAGTTCTCTCATGATGATCATTCGTTCAGGCTACTTCAGTCCTTTTTACCTCCTTCATAGAGCCAACTTAAGTTAGTATTAACATTCAATGAGTTTAATTGATAACTACCATTAATTATATTAAATCACACATATATGTCAAAATAATGGATGCACTTAATACTAAACCTACATTTCACTCACACACACATTCATACAGGACAATGTATACTTCGGGTTGTATTTAGTTAAATTAAACTAACCTAACTACATTACTATATACATTTATTACATTTCAATAAAAGCAAAATTAGTTGGACATAACAGGGAAAAAATTTAATACATGGAAAGAATGTTTCATTAACATGCATAGAAATTCGCTAATTTTATCAAGACCAAATAACACATTTCTCTTCCTATATATATTTTAAAAGTTGGATTACATGAAAAAGAATTAAACCAAAGACGAGACAAGAAAAAAAATTCAAGGGTCAATATATATTTAAAATTCAGTGCAATGAATACATATCGTTGCAGGCAAAAGAGAAAAAATAATTGGTTAATCATTCAAAAAAAAAAAAACACTTTAGTAATATTTTATTGAGTCTTTGTCTCAATAGGAGACATATCGACAGTTTTATGAGTCTTTGTTCTCACGTCGATAATAGCTCCTTTTTTTTTTCTTTTTTTTCAACTCTCTTTATGCACTGTGGTTTGTGTCCGTGAGAGTATTCAATTGTTTTTGTCTTAACTATAGACAACTAATTGCTTCATATCACATATATGTATATCTATATTTCTCATTTCGTCACTCGACGCACTTTATCTAAAATTTCAAAGTTTGTCAATATTAAGGAAAACTTATCAAATCCAGTCACAGATATTGGGAACATATTTCCATATTCCGGTATTCGCATTAACTTATTAAACAGATTTTAGTTCGTTGAATTTAAGATCACTAAATTTTTCCCTAGTATAGATCTTGTAGTCAAAAATTCTAGATACTGAATAGTTTGGTGTCCGATCGTAGGGGAAGGATTTGTTCCATGTTTTACTGATGGAAAAAGTCGTTGGAGGGGCGCACTGTTTCGTAGGTTGCTAATTTCACTCGCAAAGTAAGTTTGGGTAAGGATTAGGGTTATTCTTATTTATCTTACGACCCGCTACTTGTTTTATTCACATGCGGTATTTAACATTATATTCAACTTTAATAGTTACAGACATCAGTAACCACTCAACAAAATGTAATTTATTACAATATACGCGGTAACACTATATGTCACAAATAGTTGGTAAAGGTCGGGTGTCAAAAACCTATGGCAACCTAAACAAAACCAGGGTAAATACCGAGCCCATTACATACATACTCGTATATATATACATATATGTATTCATATTAATCAATACAATAAATTTCACTTTAATATCTATCTTAATATTTCGTCGACGTTTAACTTCTACATAACCGTTCATATTCGACAAGTATTCATATTTTATAAATATTTATATTTATTTGGCTCAAAGACAAAACAAAACCCTGACTATCAAAATTCACCTTTTTCCTTCATAAGGTTGCAACATTATATTTTATATGTATAAACCCGATAATCAATAATCATTTTCAATTTACTAAAGATCCGCGTATATGAAAAAAAAAATGTTGGTGTTATTTAATAAGTTGACATAAGAAGTGGAAATGCAACAAATAGAGCAGGCACGTAACTTTTAAAACTATGTAAGTACATATATATAGATGTATATACAACAGAAAAAAATCAATGTTATTCGAAACTAGTGGGCCCAAACTATTAATACATACACACTATATGACCAATCAATAGAAATAAAAACCAGAAATCAGTAATCCATTTGATATAAGTTGTATGATCAATGAATAACAAAGGTCTCTAGGAATCTAAAAGCATAGTGTACCTTCCCGTCAATTTCTCCCGTGGTGGATTGAATATCGCGGAAATGGTCCTGAGTTGTGCTCAATACCTCCACGAATTGCATCCCTCGATGTCTCAGTTAGTACATACGATCGAAATAAGTTATATGAATATTGTACGTTTTCATGAGTTTCAGAAATCGGGGGGGGGGGGCAAGGTTGAAAAATTAAAAAAAAAAATCTCGAAGTAATGAAGACAGAGAGAGATAGAGAAGAAGGAAGACGAAGAATAGTGGCGCCCAAGACTTAAGTGAGAAATAACTAACGCTACAAAGACAAAAGTCGAATTTCTATCTCGACAAATCCATAGCCAAAATATTCTTAACATGCCAAAAGGGTGGTCTACTCAAATACGTAGACTCAAGGAACGCCCTGCTGCCAAGGATGCAAGTTCTGTGTCCATCAGATCCCAATCCCACAAGAGTTTGGTTGTAAGATTGAAATCCGATCCCCGTATCCGGCCCAAACCAGCAGGTTCCCGGAAATCGTCCGGAAGGTTAGAGAAGGCGCTAATTTAGAATTTCAAGAAAAAAAAATCATCCGACCTCTTGGAAACTAGAAGATTCCAGAATAGTAATGAAATTAGAATAATAGCTAAGGTATCCCTAATTAGTAATTCGCCAAAATTAAAAAAAAATTAAATAAATAAACTGAATTTTGGATCGGTGATTTCAATTACCGAAACATCACCGATGGCTACCCAGCGCAGACATGCCACCGTCTGGGACGTCGTTAATTTCCCTCATCTAATTAAACTAAGAAAAGACATGAAAAATACTTAAGGGGACTAGGGGTCGACGTCCGGGTACGCTAAATTTAGTAGCAGTTAATTTAATCGGATAGTCCGAACTGAGTTATATGAACACTGCACCATAAATAAATAAGGTAAGCAACAAAAAAAAAAATCTCGGAGAGGCTATGAATGTTAAAGGTACAACTGACCGAAACCTGTACTTTTCGATGATCACAGGAAATAGCAGTTGGTTTTCTTAATTATCATTTCTGTCAACCTTTAGAAGTAATTCCCACATGATACTACTCTATCTATTGAAAGGCTTAAGATCTGGGGCTGTTATTATGAGGTACATAAATGCAAAGTAACACACAATTCCCAACTATAATTTACATTCAAGTAGCAAACTCGGTTGGATGAATGCACTGGTGTGGAAGTCAAAACGCGAGAGATTTTTTTTTTTTTTTCGTAAACATATTCATATTTTCACTATATAAAATTCACTAGGCCTATCCATTTAAATATAGGGGTCGTCATCTCGTTCATATTATATATCATATTATTAACATATCATTACGTTCATTCATTATCTACTAATTTTCGCACGAAGTAATATTTTATCAACACCCTATTTCGTACATTTTCACGCAGGCCATACACATATTTACATTACGCAGTAATAAATATATATATATATAACTATCACAATCTATCACGCTCAAACCACCACACGATCACATTCATCGAACCACGTACTCTTTATTTCGAAGCACCCAAATTGTATTTACTTTGCAGGTTTAAAAAAAAAAATCATACATGTATTTACGGAAAGTTAAATTGTCAACGATTAATCTATTTCTGATTTGTTGATAAAACTGAAGCAACAATGGAATTTTCGACAGCCACGGGAGAGAAAAAGAATTTAATACTACATTTTTAAACAAACAGTAACAGCATATGGGTTTTACTTCTATTAAGAAAATAGGTGTTCTTTATTTCAGCGGATTATTCATTTACTATTGGACCTAGCAAACTGAAATTTTCAGTACAGTAAGATCTCATGCTATCTTATACGAAGGTATACTCATCTGACCCGAAATCCATGTCCAATGAAAGTAATTTTTGAATAAATGACTAAAATCCAACAACCTAGATCACTAAGTTATGCGATGTCGTATTGTCAACAAACAATTGAGTACCGAAACCGGACGCTGTGGCGCTGTAGTGGAGGCATAATTTACCGTGTACTGAAATCTATACTTGTACTCATTAATCAGAAATTTAATATTTACTCTGGTTTATTTATGTTAGAAAAATGGTACTAAATTAAAGCATATTTATACACTGTCCAAATCGAAAATTCACACACTCACACAAACCTACTAACTACATACACCACTGTTAGTATTATACATAAAGACAACTAACTAAACTAAACATGCACCATTTAGTTACATGCACGTTGACGAAAATAACCTAACACATTAGATTTAAAATACATTACTCCCTCGTCGATATATATACAGTCGGCTCTATTTAATTTAAAGGGGGTCAAAAATGAGAAAGGTAACACTAGGTCTAATTGACCTGACCAATTGTTTACATAATGACTACCAAAAATTGATGCCCTGGGGGCACCTTAACGAGGTTTATGGAGGGACCCTTCCCCTGAAAGGGGAAAAGGCCCTAAAACGAACAATAACTAACCCATTCCCCCGCTAGAACTGGTTCAATTTGGAAAAGGGGATAGGAGCCCTTTTGAACTAACTTAAGCTGCCATTATGATTATTTACAGTACTATCAAACCTACTACATACATGCAATTACGAAATAAATAATAAAAAGTCACTTCTACTTAACACACGAACAGCATGCACTAACAGGTCGCAATTTCCCTAATCCCTACTTGAGTTTGAAATAAAAAAAATAAAGTCACTCTTTCACTTCTGCTATTATAGCTGGGCAGCAAACATGGCTTCCTAGAAAAACAGAACTGGATGCTTCACTAACTTATTGTTTCTTTACGGAAAATGTAGCCTTTTTCACTGTTTTGGGGGCTCCTACACAGCCTTCAGTGTTCAATTATGAAATTAAATCATATTTTTACCTGAATTCTATTAAAATCCTATTCCTTTTAACGCAGATAGGTAGGCGAAAATATAAGCTGCGTCTCGTAAGGTGTCTTCTATTATTCTGATAACATTGCGCCGAAAAAGCCAGAGGTAGGAGAATTCCTCCAATTAGAACGAAAACTTTAGCCGCGGAAATTACAAAGCAAATAGAAATTTGGCAAATCCAGATATAACCGGATCTGAAAGCGACTATGGACTAGTGAGAGGGGGTGAGGGAAAGATTAGGTACCTGGCCAAAATCTACATTGGTCTGAAATTAAGGAAATTTATATCCAATAACGGAACTATGTTTCGGTATGACGTCAGAATGGTAAACCTTGTAACTATTCAAGATATATATCCGGAAATGGGATTTACACTTAATCAAAATATAAATAAATATATTATACAGTGGGAATATGGTTACTAACGAAACCTTTGGGTTCATTATATTTAATTCGAAGTAGAGAGAGTAAATAAATTGTGTAACTAAACCGAAATTGAATTAAAAAAAAAAAATACTAGGTACAGGGTGCGTAAAAAAAAATTGCCATTACTTTCAACTGTAATGGTACATTACACCACCTTGGGGTGTCTTTTTTAGTCTCTTCAGGTTATATTTATCTTAAAAAATCTACTGAATAAAATGTTTTGCTGAGAATAAAATAGAATTGATGAGAATAGTTAGCACGTCTTCATACCTGTCGTGTGACCATAGGCGTCGGCTTTTAACTTCAATGGGTGCTTACACTTCGATAATTATTATAAGATAAATGTCAATATTTCGTGTTCTATTTATTTTAGCAGATACAATACCAGTAGTTTCCAAATTGGGGTACTTCTCCTTGTGTGTTCTCAGAAATCATCAAAATTGCATAGATTACTGAAATGGGCTGTGAAATTATTTTTAAACTGCAAAGGAGCCAGGGTTTCTTACTATCATGATTTTTCTAAACTTTTTAAATTTTCCATTACAAATGTGTTGAGCAATATTGATCAAAGGAAAGAGACGGACAAAATATTAAAATAATAATGATTACACAATCAACAATCTTAAATATTTGAGACTAATTTGACTGAAAACTGAAATTACATCAAGTGTCTTGTGGTTTTAAAAACTCAATATATGTTGAACTTTATGCAGTTGATTTGAATGGAAACCATAGTATGTGATATGTCATTTTAATAGCAAATTTTCATACAAATTCAATGACATTATTATTCTTGCTCCAGACCTAACTATTACGAAGTTGTGACTGTATATTTGTTGTATTCTCGATAAAAGAGGCTAGTCATACGACATGGACCATGCAATCTTACAGAACGGGTTCAATGTGTTCCCCATTCCGGTCCATTGTCAGGTGCATTCTGAGTTCTGAGTTACGCAGAATCTTGCGCAAACTATCGCCTGTAAAGATGGAACATACATACACAATTCGTTCCTTGGGATGTTGAACATATCTAATTTTCATCGCATACACAACAAACTTCACATGGCCCCACAGGTAGTAGTCCAGTGGCGTCAGGTCAGGAGGATGAGAGGCAATTCCACCGACGAATCCAATCATTAGGAAATTGTGATCGTTGTACTCAAGGACGCAGGCATCGTAATGCGGAGGGGCACCTTCGTGCTGGGAAAACTTAGGAAATTATCTATCTCCGACAGCAGTGATGATAAGATGTCGTATTCTAATATGTGCCGATAACCCATGAAAAGTTATAATGAAGAATGAACCCACAATTTGAGTCTCTCACACGCTACACTATCACCTTACAAAAAAACACTTTCGGATGCGTCAAATCAATGCGGGATACTATCTGACCAATACCCCATGTTCTGTTTGTTAACCTCGCGTGACACGTAAAAGTTTCGCTCATCAGAAGACAGTAGGTCTACGTTAGAAGTAAATGTGGGTTTAGTTGAAGATGTTTTGTGCCCCATTGGGAAAATTTCAGACGACGATGTAATCATCTTCTGTAATGTGTTGGTGACGTTGCAGCTTGTGCCACTTATTGACTGACACAATGCGATACTACACGTGCTTCTCTTGGGACTTTTACTGAATTGTGCCAACACTGCCACAATTATTGCCTCGTCTGTCGCTGCGTGGTCTATCAATCTTGAGCCGACATGCCAGAGATCTGGCTTGTTGGAATTTCTTCAGCACTTTGAACACAGTACAATTGAAGTTGGGAATCCCGTCCGGATTACCACGGTTGAAATCGTTTGCAATCATCCTTGTGCTTGGTTCTCCAGAGATCAGTATGCATCAAGGCCATCTTCTGCTAGTAAGTCGCCTGCAACGATACAAAGAAAGTTATAGCTTCGTGATAGCACCAGAGCAAAAATAACAGTGTCGTTCAAATTTTACAAAAATTTAGTATTAAAATGAGATATTACAAGCTATGGTTTCTATTTGAGACTATTGCTTAAAATTCAAGATGGCGGACGTCATTGTCCTCAAAGTTTTCCCCCTCATCCTTATTTACCATCTACATTGTTACTTTGGTTTATTTTGCTGTGTTTATAATTTATTAGTGTGTTTTCACACTTTTGGAGCACCCAGTATAAGGCGAATAAGGTTAATAAACACTTTCAACATCATCTGAAAATAGAAAATAACAACATTATACTCCAAGCTATTTAGAGAAATAGTTCTACAAAATGACATTAAATAATAATAATAATAATAATAATAATAATAATAATAATAATAATAATAATAATAATAATAATAATAATAATAATAATAATAATAGAAATTATTATTATTTATAGAGCACAGAAGCGAAATAGAACTTGCTCGATTGACTGTTGTCATGTAGTTTTAAGATTGCATCGTGTAATTAAATCTATTATATAGGGGTATATAAAAGCGAGTTTGAGTTGCATGTGACCGACTCAAAGAAAAACATGTGAAGCAACAAACGATACTTGGCATAAATGTCAAGCTTAGGCCTCTCAAAGACCTTATAATATAATATATATACAATTTTCGCTATGGAGGGTGAGAAAGTGATGGAAAAGGATGACATGTAAAAATAATCGAAAACGGCCACTATTAATGTCTAATTCATAGTTTTCGGGATCGCTGAAATAACTAGTGGTACTTCCGATGCCGTTTAAATGCAACTGCATGCCACATCGTCATGCGGGAGCTGATTGGGAAAGGGGTGACATGACGGATTTTTGGCATTAGATCTCGATTGTAATTCGCATCCTAAGGTGGAAATGACTCTGGTCAAACCTATTCTCTCCGTGCGATGTAAAGCCATTGTAGCTGCTAGATTACATTTACTTATAAAACTTACATTGTATGACTTATTTATTATTTTCACCCATGAAAAGATAATTTCGAAATTAATCTCAATGTGTGTGCTTTGAGCCCCGGAGTACCCATGTAGTAGAGGTCTGCACGCCCTGCACTTGAATTTATAATGTGAGGCCCGACCCGAGTCCGAAATATGTTTTAGTATTTAGGCCCGAGCCCGGCTCGAGCTCATGTGATAATGAAATGAGCTCGAAATAAGCCCGAATTACAGAAACTTAATAATTGACGCAAAATTGTATTTTTTATTTACATCCACTAGAGGTTTAATTTTACGGTTGTGGTTTAAAAGTTCTCCAAAAAGAATGATCTAATAAATATCGTTGTATAGTATATTTACAAAGTTAGGTCCGAAAAGGCCCAAGAAATATGGTTGTATATTTAAAAGTTTACGGCCCAAGTCCGGCCTGGGCCCAAAGTGATATATGCTTTGATGGCCAGAGTCCGGCTTAATCTCGCGGGCTCGGTTGGAGCCCGTGCACACCTCTACCATATAGTCAATGACCGTGAGTTGGGCCATAGAATTCCCAATGCTGACCTAGTTTCGTCAGGTAATTGTGTTTTTGAACTAACAGATAGAAAATTCCAGTCTAAGAAGCTTCTAGAATTGCAGCAAGAGGACTCGACGTGCTAACCATCTAACAATACCCTACTACAAGAACATGTAGGCCATTACATTATTTCACCGGAAGTTCACCTTAGCCTAACAAACCAAATTTACGTTTTCGGAGCACATTATTTTATTTTGGAGTTAGTATTTCTCGAATTAAGAATTCATATATTAGTCGAAACAGCTGAAAATAAATACACTCAGATTTAAAATAGTCTTTGCACTGAGCTTGTGTTTATCAGTTTCGAAATACATTATACTTTAAATAGGGAAATGAAAAGTATTAATTTCAAAATATACAATCGTATTAGTATTTAACAAGAAACAAGACGAAAGATAAGACATTAACCAATTGATAGAGCTCATTAGCCTGATCAAAATGTTATAGATGAAAAGAGGCGAACTAGTACATTTTGGACCACTTGGCTTAGCTAGGCTTAGGGTTGGACTAATATCTAACATCAGTGATTAAGTTAAAATTTTCAAACAAAATATCAGGAGGACATGGTGGCTAAATGATAAAGTACTTACCTCTGGTGCGCGGAGTCCCTGGTTCAATCCTTGCCCAATTAAGTTTGTGGTGGAAACATCGTGTGGGTTTTCTCGGGGTCCTTCCATAATCTCATTCCATCAATTCTTCCATCATCATTCATTTGCCTTAATCATCCGTCTCTCTTAGCCTAAAGGACATAATCGTAGGACGTTAAACTGATAGATTTCATTTTATTTGATTTTCAAACAAATATTTGACGTAGAAATTAACATTTTAGTGTTCATCATTTAGGCATACCCAACAGCGTTGACTGACCCGCCGATTGTCGGGTGGCCGGTTTGGCCAGGCTGTTCTTTGTAGGAGAGTGTAAATAGACCTGCGTTCGAAAGTTGAAAAATAAAAAGATATCATTTTTTTTTTAAAAAAATCTTGTAAATTTAAAAATTGATGGTGAACTATGCTATTAAGATGAAATACCCTGAATTACCCTTTCAATCTTTTCATTACAACAATAGCAAGACGACAGTTCATAACATAAAATCATGATTTAACACTTAAACTTCAATTTTTGTATAACTATAATATTGTCCAAAGATAAAGCATGTATCAATAGATCAGATAATCGATAATCGATAGATCACATTGATCGGTCTATACGGTAAATCAATAATCGGTAATCGGTTGTCGATAGATCACATTGCACTAAACAAAATGAGATACTTTTGATGAGAAAGTTCTCATGTGTAGTTTTCGACAAATCGAGAAGTAAATTTTATGATGCAAAACATTATGTCGCTCGTTGCCATAAGAACTTACATACAGGATGGTCCAAAACGAGGTATACACCCCTGCATTGATCAAGTATAACATTCTAGTTTATGGATTTATTTGCTTCGGCGGCTTAAGTTATGAGTGAAAAAACGTTAAGAACAAATAATAAAGAAACCAGATCTACCTGTTTGATAACAATAAGAAATAATATAAAATACTGCTGATCAGTACGGGTCTGTATACCTACTTTTGGGTCACCCTGTATATGTATTTTTTAAAGTTTCTATTTATTTATTTACTTATATACTGTAAATGTAAAATTACAGTTAACTAGCACTGTTTGCTAGTTGTTTGCTTGCTGTTTGCTGCTTGTTGCTTTCTGTGACTTAATTCACCTAAAAGTAATGTATAATTCTTGTATTTAAAAATAAATGACATGCTGTTTATAATATTAATTATTTGAACTAAAAAAAGTTCTTCGAGTTTTCGAGTTCGAGTTTTCTATCAAGAATTACTGTCATTTATGGTGTAGTGTGATGCTCATCTAAATGGAAAAGTTCGAAAAATTTTACAGCTTCTGGGAACCCTTAACAGATCAAACTTTGCACCATAGATGAAAGAATAAATGTAGAAAATGTTATAATTGAGGCCTTAACCTCTCTAATCATCATTATCATCATATGCATTTGTTAACCAAATTTAATATTGCAGCATTTGCATAACGATTGCCTTCAACTTTAAGCTTTAATACTAGATAGTAATTTTCATCTCTCTAGCCTTTCAACAAAATATTGATATAAAGCTATTTTTCATTTCTTTTTGGAGTCATGGTCAAAGACAGTCCAAACCTAGTCTGAGGAAGGAAAGGATAAAAAAATGACCATCAGCACATAAAAAAACGTATGAGTTCTTCACATAGAAAATACTTTTTTTTTTAAAGTGGAAGGTTCAAGGTTCATAAATATAATAGGATCGCAAAGCAAAATTCATGATATCAAAATAATAATAATAATAATAATAATAATAATAATAATAATAATAATAATAATAATAATAATAATAATAATAATAAAAAATAAAAAATAAAAAATAATAAAATAAATAAATAAATAAAAATATATGCAGTTTCTTACATTCAGCATATTTGTTACCATCATAATAATCAACACTGCCAGTATCATAATTTGCCATTGATGGCAGGTCAAAGTAAGAAGTGCCCCCTCGTCTCATCTATAATTTGCAGTTGTTTTCTTTTTCCTCTTTTACTTTCCATCGTACTTTTAGTATGTTTCTTTAAAAAATATCTCAGGTTCTTTCTAAACAATGTTCTACCCACTCCTCCTTTCTGTTTTCAATTATTTTTCAATATTTTTCTTTTCTGTGTTATGTTTTCAAGTGCTTCCTCCTGTTCCATCCAGATAATTATTTATTCTATTCCCTAACCACATTTGGAAAGCTTCTTGTTGTTTCTCAGCGTAATAGCCACTTACCTAAATCCTATAGCAGTAATCGTGATTTAAGATATTGATTTCTATTTTTACTTTTTTAAAATCCACAAAATACGCATTTATTCTTCCTAAATATTTCTTTAGCCATTCTATTCTTTCTTTTATTTCACGTTCACACTTCGTGTCTTCTCTAATTATATTATGTAGCTAAGAAAACAGGTCATTTACTCCGCTTCTGTCCTTTTTACTTCTAAAGTTGATAATTTTCTTCATTATATTATCACTGTTTCTCTCTCTCTTTTTTTTTTTTAAAAAAAAGAAGCATTATTCCCATTTCACATTATTTTTAGATTTATCTCGTGCTTTCTAATATCATGTGAATATCCAGTTGGATTAAGATTACACACACACTCACACACACAAATGACATGTCATCCCATAAATCGTTTCTTCCTACCTTGTACCGAAATATGCCTCCCCTATGGCAGGTACGCACCCAGAAAGTTTTGTTAGGAGAGGTTCGACATTATTCTTTGGGGGCGCGCAAGGTCCAATAGTACAAGACATTACATCTGTGTACGTATATTGAACTGGTGCTATTCTGCACCCGAAAAGACAATAAGTAATTGTTCGTAAGTACTGGCATCTCTACGTGGGTGTACCCCTGCCTTATAAGTACTGGCACCTCTACGTGTGTGTAACCCTTTGTAGCAGAGAGGATAAAGCTCTTGCTTTCTGTGCGTGTGATTCCACATGTAATTTCCGGTATGGTTTCTTGCCTTCAATAGAGGTCACGGTGGTTCAGTGGTAGAGCGTTCATCTTGGGTGCACGGGGTTCTTGGTTCAATCCCAGCTCGCACCTAGTGAGCTTTGTGGTGTATAAGCACCGTGTTCCGAGGTTTTCAAGAGATTCTCCCGTTTCCTGCCACTTTCTTCATTCATCAATTTCGTTCATTTCTCATCATCACAGTCTTCTCTAGCCTAGCAGACATAGCCACGGGACATAAAACTTTTTATTTTTCTTGACTTCTATTTAAACCCTAGTACTGGTTCGAATCTGAATTTTAGCCGTAGGCTGAGTTGTATAAAGTCTTGGTCCTGAAAAGAAGCATTACATTTCAGGAAAACTTAATCAATAAATTTCTCTCTGGATGTTCCACTCATATATTATTTTTACAGCCATACTTCCAGAGAGATCCCCCATCCCTTCAAGTTTGTCATTCGTCCTACCGGAGCTTAGATAAATCAAATTGCGATTACAAATCACTTTTGTCCAAAACACGTCCTTTTAGCAATAAGGTACTTCAGATCAGTTTCATCATATTTTGCTTTGCACGCCCGGACAGAAGTTTGTTAAATAAAGCTTGTAGTAACTGGAGATTGAATTTCGCGATCTTTAACTATGAATGAGTTCTCACTGCATATAGAATTCAACACTAGTACACCAACAGCGATGTGTAAACCATTCGGTCACTAGGGAATCCCAGTATAGTTTGAATGTGTTGAAATATTGTTTATTTCAAAATTATATCTCTCGTAAGTCACGAGAGAAGCTCTATGATATTATATAATATTAAAGAGACTTCTAAATAACAATCAAATCCGTATCGTCATGTCTCACTAGATGCTAACAGGTGTTTATTAGTTAAATGAGTATTTGCCGACAGTTTCTCAGAATGGACTGTTCTGGGTATCACATACTTTATATTCTAAACCTCCCAAGTCGCACGCGTATGGTATCTATGTTTCATCTTATCTCCACATGTGATACATGACCGTCCTCCTTACATTTTGTTGTAGGTTCATGAAGAACGGAATTTCACAAACCACTTGTACTGTGAAAAACAAGGAGATAATTAAGCGACCTTGCACTTGAACGTCCTCAGGTTCGATAAAGTGCTATCACTAAGTGATTTAACTTAGACTAATTAATTACACATATAAACACATAGACCCTAATTTGTTTACAACAAGTACTTAACATCCTTTAATAGTATTGTTTTTATTGCATTTTCACGTCTAGACTTGTCTGGATTTTATGCCCTATCTGGAATTAATTGTCTTCAATGAGTATTACGCAATTATATAGAACTCTATCAGAAACTCATGCTAATTTATTTATTTATTTATTTATTTATTTATTTATTTATTTATTTTTCATACTTATTTTCCTGATAGGAAATCAAATCAGGGAGCTCAGTTAGATTCTAGGAGCTCATACTTTCTGTGCTGTGCTATTGAAAATAGAAATAAATCTATCCGCTTGATTGGCGCTAAATAAAATATTCTTCCAGTTTGCTGTTTCAGCACGCTCGATTTTATTTTATTTATTTACTAATTGAAATATCCATTCTTCGCATGGGTCAGATAAAATATCTATGTAAACAGACTGAACAACGAAAGAAAAAAAAAATATCGGTCATTTTCTACTACATTTACATATCCGCCCCGTGAGACTTCCTGGTTTGGAAGTCAACGTCTTTGGGAGCATCATCATTCACCTTAGCGACCACGAAAACTATGGATTTGACACTAATATCGGTCATTTTGAATTATTTTTACATGTCTCGGTACCCCTCCCCCCGCAGATGGTTCCCGGGCCCGCATACAATGGTTAGCTGAATTTGAAAATCATCGCTAATGGAATTGTCACTATTGATTTCAGCGACTGTGAAAACTATGGATTTGACACTAATATCAGTCATTTTGGATTATTATTATTATTATTATTATTATTATTATTATTATTATTATTATTATTATTATTTTACATGTTTCGGTACCCCTCCGGTGATCCCCGGCCCGCAGCCGAATGGGGTGAATTTGGAAGTTAATGCGATCAGAGTTTCACCATTGATTTCAGAGACCGCGAAAACTATGAATTCGACACTAATATCGGTCATTTTCTACTACTTTTACATGTCCCGATATGTGCCCCCCTGAGACCCTCTGGTTCAAATTTTGAAAAAAAAAAAACGCTTCGTCTTGGTCTGGAGCCTGGACCAAGGTACCTGTGACCAAAAATTGGTAACTCTGGGTCCACTCGTCTGGTCCTCAGGTCGCACACAGACAGACAGACAAACAAACTCTTTATTTATATTAGATTTAAAGAAAGGAGAAATTTTAATATATTGGGTGTATCCGATATATGAAAACATGTACATAAAAAATTAAAACATATTAAACTATAAAATAACAATATACAAAATATTAATGGAATAAAATAAAAGAATAAGGAAAAGTAAACCGGTACAGAAATTAACAAATCAAATTTAATACTTGTACTTTATGTGCTATTACTTCTCTAAAGGAAATCGGTATTCCTAGATTCCCTGTATTAATAGAGCTTAACGTACCCGGCATTCATAAATGACATGACTTTGGACTTCCAGTAGTCATGTCTAACTTCCGGTCTCGGGCAGATTAACTCAATGCACTTATTTTATATTGCAAAAATTTTTGTATTTCTTATGCAAAGAATAGAGAAAAGACAGAAAATGGCTTATAAGCAAATGCTTGTATGTGAGCTTGATTCTCGTATTTTATTTATTTGTTTTCTTACCGTAATATATAAGGATTATAATTCTTACTTTTAGTTAACAATAGTTTTTTAAAAAATACTTGTTGATTAGTTGGTGGGTCTGATGTTTAACGCCTCTTTGTGGAGCAAGGCTACATAATACGAGGTCTTACAGTTTATCGTATAGTCCGAACCACACGAGCTTCCTGGGAATACCGAACCCAGGTCTCCTGCGCCAAGAGCAAGTAGGGTCTATTCTTTGTTGAACTTAATAACTTTTTGTAATTACTGAAAAACAGGAAGAAATGATTCCTTACACCAAAATAAGAGCAAATGTTCGTATGAAACTGTGGGAAAAAGTGCATAGTTTCGGAGCTAAAACCATCCAAACGCGTTGAAAAGTACTACATCGAAACATGTGTTATTTCGAACAAGAGAAATTGTAGAACTGACGATCCACGAGGTCGTAAAGATATCACACATGCGCTATCCAAAAGGTAGCGAATTCAGCTGCTCAAGAATAGATTCTACTTCTATTGATACCAGGAGTAGTAGGTTTAAAGTTTCAGATTCAACACTAGATCTCTATAGAGTAAACGCAATATGAGGTAGCTAGAAATATCTATGCATATACAAATGTGGATTGGTGGTGGGAATTTTAGAAAAATCGAAACCAGTTTTTTGAAAACTTTCAAACAACGTATTTTTCAAAACCGGTTCGGTTTTCTATCAAAAACTTTTTATTTCTTCGTTAAGTTGTTCGGAAATGAATACCATACAGTGATGGAATAGGTCACGAAGTTTGTGACCCGTGACTTGGAAGAGAAGAAGCAATCAGCTCATGACCCAACATACTCGGTCAGACTCATGACCCAAACATCATATACCGAACACATGGGAAATATGTACAGCTGCTAATGTTATTCTTACAAACACGATTCCCTCCTCTCCCTATCCTCCCACTATACATCTATGATTTTGCATTGCACTGAAAGATAACTGCAAGAGTTAACAGAGTATAAACACGTCACATACACAGACAAGATAAACTACATGGTTTACTCACGAGGGATCGTCAAAGTTAATCGAGCAAGACTGTAAAACGTGTCGTTTAGAATACAAAATATACCGCTGAGCCCAAACAGTGTTTTGTTAAATTCTTTTGTATAGTCTATGTTCAATTCAAGTAACGGTATCTTGATTAACAAATACCACACCGGAAATAAAAAAAAAATTGAATGTTCTAGCTCGAATAGTGGACACTATTAATCCACTATAATGCTCTGCAGTAATAATGCAGATATGATACTTGGCTGTTTTCGAGTCCTTGGGTCAATTTGGGTCACCGTGTTAGATCGGGTCTGAGAAGCGACCCCCCTACGCGGAAGACACAATCAGAAGTCGTGACTCAAGCGACTCATATGATCTGAAGACCCGTGTATTGTTCCACGAATGGTACTACAAGAATAAGAACAGATACCGGATTGCCCGAAAAATACCCTGATTCAGTAAAAACCCAAATCTTTTTAAAGAAAATGGTTACGGTGAAAAAAAAAAAAAAAACGATCCAGATTCACGGAGAAAACAAAAACCAAAAACCTAAATATTGGTTTGTCGATTTTTGTCTTTTTCCAGAAACCACTTTCCAGTTTTTATACATATAAAAAGCAGTTTTTTTCCATTGCCAATGTGGATTCAGAGTCCTATAAATAAGCTCTGCTCCATCCTAATCTCTCTAACGAAATTAGAAGAGTTATCTTCAGCAGAGTCGGATTTAGGGGAGTGCAAAGATGCACTGCACCCCCCATCTTCGTTGTAAATATACACTACCTAAAATGAAAAACTAGCAGTGAAAATAGTAACACTCTCCGAAACTTTCTACCTTCATGTTTTCGTTTGAGCTTGAAAGAAAGTAAAGTTTTGCAAAATCAATAGTTTAAGTCAATTTTCTTAAGATTGAAGGAAAAGGGTTCACCGAGAGCAGACATTTAACATTTCTAGGGCAATTCCTCATTCACACTGCAGATACCTAAGCACATTTTAAAAGAATCAAATTTGATTGAAATGTACTTTTAGTTATTGGTGCACCCCCGTCAGAAAATTCTGGATCCGGCCCTGATCTGCAGTATCAAGTTCCACAATGAGAATCTATGTTTACTTGTTTGTAAGGTGTAAAGTCTTATATTCAGTGGAAAGACTGAATAAATTCCTATCTATATAAGTTAGTGTGTTTGTTTATGAGTACGAGGAACTTTGCACTTTAGACACAATGAGTATCGACTATAATAAGCTGCATGTAACAAAATTTCTGAAGACAGTTCAGTACAAGAACACTAAACCGATTTTAAGGGGGCACTTTGAACTGGTTCAGTGGTAGAGCGTTCGCTTATGATGCGAGAACGCCCTGGTTCGAGCTAGGCCATGCGAATTTGTGGTGGACAACGTTATGTCGTGTTTATCCTTGTGTTCTTCCGTTTCCTCCCACATTCTCATATTACCAAAAAAAATTCATATTCATTCACTTTCGTTACTCATCCATTTACTTTAGCCTCAGAGCATAATCGTGGAACGTAATACTTATAAAATAAATTTCATTTTATTTTTCAATAAAGTAATTTTAATATCGTTTCAGCTTATATGTGCATGTTAATACATAACCTCATTACCGCTCTTGTGGTTAATATTTGTAACATTCTGCTTTAAAATTTACAAGAAAAAAGTTCTATCCTTATAGCATAAAACTAACAGCAATGTCATATATATATATATATATATATATATATATATATATATATATATATAGTATTACCAAACCTATTATTATTTTGGAATATTTCCAAAACTATCCCAATATACAAATTAAAATAATCTATATAGTCTTTTCACATATTCCTATGATATCAATAGCCTTATCTGAATTCTCGGTGTTCTAAGCTGTCCTTTTATTTATTCATATATTTTGTAGTGAAGCAAGATTGAAGCAGTTGCAGTGAAGGTCTACAAGGTCTAATTTACAAATTTTTGGTTTTGAGAATCATGAATAATGAATATTATCGTGTATGCTTCCCAACCCATTATTTATTGCTACGAACTTCCAAACTTACGTTTATATTGTCTATAGAGGTCAGTGCTACAACAGAGTGACGAAATCTTTTTTTCTTTATTGGTTATTCAAGGGCAAGACTTCTTTTTTCAACTTTTTTTTTATGACCTCTTCCTTTGCAAAGATTATTATTTTAACCATTCTTATTTAATACTTTCAAAGTTTAAATTTGCAAATATATCTACTTCTTTTATCTGGCCTTACTTCAAAGAAGGTAAAGGATAAAGTACATTATACAATCCTTTGAACATAGTAATATTAATCCTTTGCAGCGACGTAATTAATAGTTCTGTGTCACACACACGCACACAAACATATATATATAAACTGGCACTCCGAAAAGGTAATATTTTAGCACATACAAGGTGGTTACAATTAAAGTGACGCTATTTATTGCGGTGAAACGCGGGCTGTATTCAACGTACGAGTATTATATTCAAATTTGGTAATATGCTAATGAGACCATGCGGAAGCGAGTTATGCTAGAAAAAAAATATTAGTTTCAGTTTCCGCTACCAGGGGAAAATGTGACACTGTTAAGGCCGTAAAACACGCAAGCTCATATTTCATACACACCATGATGTGAGAAGCAGCACGGCAATTGATTAAAGAGACAGTGCACTGTTTGTTTGTAAATTTTGTTTATCAGAACGGGAACAATTACAATATTTCAGTTTTACGTGCCACGATTATGCCGGCTAGACAAAAGGAAAAGGTTATGATGAGAAATGAATGATTTGGTGGAATGAAGAAAGTGGAAGGAAATGGGAGAACCTCGAGAACCCCTCCCCCACACATAGTGTTTGTCCACCACAAAGTTCGCTTCGGGCGAGAGTTGATCGAAACAGGGAATCCATTCACCAGAGTTGAACGCTCTACCACTGAGTCACCGTTGTCCCGGGAGTGCAGCATTGAGGGAATATCAGTACCTGAAAGGAATTAGAAGAAAACAGCTATCAAGAAATGGCTTAAAGAAGATGGTACTGAAATTCGAGACAACAAATGGGTTGGGTGTAGCTCCAGGAAGGGGAAGACAACCTATTCCAACAGAGATTGTTGACTATACCCTGGCCGGTGAACGATGATTCCTGACAGCTTTGCACAAGGCCACGGCGACCGAGCAGAATATAACAGGGCAACCAACCTTAGGCTCAGAACCTGTCACGTCTCCATGGTAACCACTGCACATTGCCAAACTTTCATTCACCCCCTCTCACCCTCAACGAGGAAGCAAACGATTCTCCCCTTGCGCGAGAAACACATGGCAATACCGCACTCCTCAGTCGTCCTCGCGAGCTGAGCTGTCAGAAATCATCGTTCGCCGGCCAGGGTATAGGTTGCTGTGGCTGTTGTTGACCAGGCAGCTCGTGCTCCATATTCCGGTACCAGTGCTCGGTCTCTGTCAAGGGAATTGGCCATCCCATGATCAACAGTGAGGAAAGTTCTTAGTATTCACACAGTAGAACAACTGAAACCCCAAGATCAGCCGCAACACCTTGAGTTTGCCCTTTGGTTTTTGGCACGAATGGAAGTCGATGACATGAGGCCGTGGCTTATGCTGTGGATTGATGAAGCGTATTTTACACTAGAAGGAGAAGTAAATACGCAAAACTGCCGGATATGAGGCTCGGATAATCCGCGTGTTGTGCAGGAACAGCCATTACACTCTGCGTACGTGATTGTGGCGTGGATTCACAGTGTGTTGGAAACAAAGATTTTATAAAAAAAATAAAAAAATAAAAGAATAAATGTATATACTAATTTGTAAAAAGGTGATAGTGCTTAAGTGTAATTATTAAAAAAAAAAAAGCCTTAAAAATAATTAGAAGGAACCATTAATATGTTTTCATAATAACTTGTCCTAAGGGACGACGGTGATAAAAATTAATAAAACTTTTTAATTGCAAAAAATCATAGATTGAGCACTTAATTTAAAATTAAAGATTAATATGTTTTGTAATATAATGGAAATTCAGGCTGGCAAAAGGGAGAATAGAAACGGAGGCAACAAAAATATTGATTTTTAGACATTTGCAAAATAACTAACCTTAAACTTTGGGTGAAAGGTTATTATATAGCTACTCATGTAAGTTTCAATTGCTACCATTTGTAAATGTTAGCTAAAAAAAAATTTAAGCTTTCTAGTTTTGGTTTGCTAGCATAAATAGTTTTTGTAACAAATAACTCAAATATGTAAATAGCATCATTAATATCATCCTGTATATGTTCTCTTTGTGTCAATAAAATTGTAATTAAGCATTTCAAGGTTAAACAAGTTCTTTTACTTAACTTCTACAAAATAAATAAATAAATAACCCCATCAGGATTCTGCCACCTATAGTCGGACAATTTGTTCATGCCGACCAGATGCCGCGGTCGGATTGCCGGCGCCGGACGCCGGCATCTTTCAGCGCGATTTTCGACCGCGACGAATAGTTGCCTTGGCGAGCGGTCGGCAAACAGCCGGAAATGAGCATTAAATGCGCCGGCACCGCCGTCGGAAAGTTGTCTTGCCGAGCAGTCGGCAAACAACCGTAAAGGCGCAGTAAATGCGCCGGCGCCGCCGTCGAAAAGAGGCCGGCATAAGGAGTCGGCAGAGGGTCGGAAAGAGGCCTTTCCGATTGTTTTGCCGGCACTGACGGTCGGCAACAGTCGGCAAAGGGAATTTTACTTGACGATTTTCGACCGCTTGCCGCCTCGGCAAAAGGTCGGCAACTTTGAACAAGTAGATCGTCGTGCCACCGTCGACGGCGGCAATCCCTCTTTCCGACCGCGACTTCCTGATGGGGAAATAAATAAAATCTACCTCTTATGCACAAATGCAACAGCGCGGGATACTGCTTTCCAGTAAATAATGTAATCTAAAATCATCTTCCATACCTAACTAAATATATTTAATTAATCATTTTGCTAAACAGCTGGAACGTTCGTAATTGGCCCGTTTCTCTTTTAGGAGATTACACTTCAAGGAGTTGTCACTTTTACCGTGGCATCAGCATGTTATAGAAACTTTTTTGTGTGACATTTCATTTCTGTCTTACAGGCACGAAACTGTTTGGAGACGATTGTTTCCATGCAATACGGGGCCACACTGCATATCAATCGCCACATGGAAGATCTACTTCGTGAAACCTTCACTACTGATGCCTTCACTTCCCGAGGTTTTCCAGATGCGTGGCCAGCAAGATCCCCTTATCTAAATCCGTGTGGCTTCTGGCTGTGGGATGTCTGCAAGCTCGATTCCACCATTGAAATGTGCATTCGCTGGCGGATATCAAGGACAACATAAGGGGACATGTCGCAACAATTCAGCCGGAACTGTTGCGAGTAACGGTTGCGCACGCCATTTTTCCGATGCAACATGTTGTCTATGTGTCTAGTGGCCATACCGAGCATGTTACATAAATTGGTCACAGTAACCGCAAATAACAATAAAATTCCCATTGCACATTTTATTACCATTAAATGGAAATAAAGTTTCACTTTTTGTTACCCTCACATTGTTCCTAAAGTTTTTCCCTTTGCACTATTTGTTACAATCACCTGCCCTTCACCTTGTTTGCATTACATTTATCTCACATATTTGATCTCTTCGACTTAGATAATCGTCTTGTCCAAATATTTAGGTCCATTTTCACGCGCGTAATACCTATAGAACGCCACATTTTCCCCTGGTAGCGGACAGTGGAACTGATACTTTTTTTCAGCGTAAGTCTCTTCTGCATGGTCTTATTAGCATATTTACCAAATTTTAATTAATACATTGATTACAGCCCGCTCTGGACCTCCGTGAATAGCAGCAATTTATTGTAACCATCCTGTACTTGAAATCCACTTACTTAGTTGCAATTAAATGAGATATAGCTCGTGCCTTTATTTCAATTAGAACGGGAGATAATTAAATGTATTTTTTTGCGAACCAATTACTGTTGAGTTGCGGTGTGTGTGAGCACTTATTATGTTATGCTGAATATGGGTATTCGAAGAAGAAGAAAAAATATGTCTTCCTCAAAAAAATGAAATATTTAAGTTTTATTCCTACGGTTATGCCGGTTAGGCTAAAGGAGACGGTGATGATGAGAAATGAATAAAATGGTGGAATGAATAAAGTGGGAGGAAAGGGAGAACCCCGAGAAAACCCACGAGCACTGTATTTGTGCACCACAAAGTCCACACGGCGTGAGCTGGGATCAAAACAGGGACCCCAAGCACAAGAGCCACCGCGGTCTACCACTGAGCCACCGCGGTCCCGAAGTTAGTATAGCTAGCACTAGTATACTGTCTCTATCAAAACGTTCGCTTATGAGAGATTAGACTTGCTTAGTGGGAAGGCGAATCTGAACAGGAAGAGCAGATAGAGGAGACTATGCTAAGCAGAATCCGATTTATTATTTACATGGGATGTTAACTTTCATATTTTCCATCAGGAATAAGTGTTTCTCTTGATAACGTTGAGTAACATATCTGATATGAAGGGATAGAAACTAATGAGAGTGAAAGTGATAGTCCATAATATCTTTCGTAAAACTATTAATTTTGACACGGAAGTTGATACGGAAGGTACTTCTCTTTAAATTCTTTCCGTGATAAGCCTGTGAGGCCAGTAGTTGAAGTTATGTGTGAGTGTTAGTCTCTGAAATACTTGTCTACGTGTGGAGAATCGTATTAACCTGAAGTCTCATCAGTTGCTCCATTGGGGCGTTTATGCTTATACGGCTAACTTAATGGAAACACTTCAAAAAACGTGCAACTTACTAGAATAATCTGGCGTTGTCCTATCGTTCGTTCTGTAAACAGTGCTGACGTGACGTAAAAGTATTGAAAGGGTACAATTCAAATGTTACAGCATTCTGCTTACAATACATCACTCAGCTCCAGGAGAGAGGATGGATGCGGAAATCTGTGCCTGATTTGTGTCTCCAAAATGGACCACAGATGTTCAGTTATTTTTAGATTCAGGAATTGGGTGCGCCAGGGGAGGAACTCAACTTAATTTCAATGTTTCTCAAACCGCTTCAAGCTGATCTCTCTGTATATTGCCCGGAAACAACATCTGGAACATAGAATGTACGTGGTACCCTAAAATTGGCAACATAACCATGGGCATTGAAGTGATCGATAAGCGTCAGCATAGAGCCCATTAGAAACCAGCATATTTCGACTCAGACCATCACAAAGTTGCCTCCATGCTTCATGCTGGACGGAGACTCTGAGGATCATACACTTGGTCGGGTATGCCAAACATGGCCTGTGATTTGAAACAAGGTGAACAATGACTCATTCAACCATATCACACGTTTTCAGTCATCAGGTGTCCGTGTTGCATATTGGCAACAGCATTGGCGTAACGCTGACGGAATCTTACCAGATTTTGAAATGATTTTTGGAAGATATTTAGTAGGCTACTCAATTCAAGCTGTGTTTTTATTCATATTAATTTGATTAAAGGCAAATTTCGTGGGAGTAGAATATTTCAATATTTTGACCGAAAGTAAAGTATCTTCTGTATTTTGATCATTACGCTTTCATTGAAATGAATATTCTAAGGATAAAATGAATTCAACCGATATTATGCCAAATGTATAGTTTCTGGGACAGCTGTGGTGAATGGAATACTCCCGACGCCGTCCAGGTCCAGCATAGGGCCCAATGTCATGGAGGTTGGGATAGTGGCAAATAACATGTTCAAAATGACTGATATTAGTGTCGAAATCCTTAGTTTTCGGAATCACTAAGAAGATTGGTGATAGTCCTAATGACATTTAGCCTATGTTTAGGCAAGAAATGACATAGTAGTTCATCCGGAAAGTGACAGGGGCAACGCTGAATGTTACTTTTCGATATTTATTTATCTTACCCATATTGAGAGGGACAATGCCGAAAGCGTTGCTATTTCTTATTTTTTATTTAAATTATAATATTTATTCGTTACACTGGCCGAGGGCGTTGCTTTTTCTTATTTATTTCACTCATTTCTTTACCTTTAAATATGATATATTGCATAAATCATTTCCCCCGTGTGAAGAACGGGTATCTCGGTATTAGAATAATAAAAAGAAAAAAGAAAAGCAAAGGAATGGGTCAAAGTGTTTGTGCACAAGTAAATTTGTATAATATACAATCAGAAATCGAACATGCAATATGCTGACATAGTTTTATTCAGCAATTTAAACCATGTAGCAGAGCACACAGACTTCCTTAACGTCACAAGTGTTATAATATACAAGGAAACGGAAACAAAAGAAAAATACATCTTCTGTAAGTGTCTAATGAGTAATGCAAACATTCCATTTGATGAAAATGTGAGAATTAATGTTAGTTTTTGAAAGCGAGAAGGATATATGTAGAAACTGAAGGTTAGACAAAATTAAAAAAAAAAATCTATATTTATCCGGAAACAAAATTTTAACAAATTTGTAATGTAAATGCTAGTTCAAAACTAGTGAAGTCTTTGTGAGTTGGTGAACACAATACACGCTACGTCTGGTAAGTAAGTCTACAGTATTCACACATATACATATATATTTTTTAAAAAAATATTCACTAGGGGTATTACATTACACCAAGTGCAAAATTATATAATACGTTTGCTAAGCTTTTTCTAGCTGTCAGAAATCCTTTGCGTCAAAAACTGCTTGAATTGATAAATGAGTTGTCTTTATTGTGAAGTAAAATATAATTTTTCTGCAGAAGAATTAACAGTGTTAAATACTAGCGCTATATTTATTTGTTTTAGCACATTGAATTACAGGGTAGGTACAAAGTCCCGTTACCCCTGAAAACAAGTAACATAGAGCCCTAAATCACTAAACGTACGTAAATAACTACACGGTAAGAACAATGACATGAACAACAATCCTTTCGATAATTTTTATTGAGATAGGAAACATTAAGTATCCAAGGATCAGTCTATCGATCTTCATTCTCATGACAAAGGATAATATGCCGCCAAGTTCTGTGCCACATTTTGCGGTGTATTGCAGGTGTAACTTGAGTGAAAGCTTGTTTCACAGCTTCTGTCAGTTCGGCAGGGTATGGTAACGGTTTTGTGCAACAATGCCCTTTATGAACCCTCATAGCGCATTATCACAAGTTGTGAAGTCTGAGCTTGCTGGTGGCCAGGCAAGTGTAACTGGAAGCATCAGCCATTGTTCACACAACCTGAAACAATGGAAAACCTTACATTAGCATTTATCAAGGGATAACGGGAAAACTTATATGAGCATTATTAAGGGCTAACGGGACTTCGTGCCCACCCTGTATATGGGGATTTATTTTTCTATTTCCTTTGAAATGTACTGTAATTTTAATGGTTTGTTTTTAATATTTTCTTCTTCGAACCTATTTAAATGTCCCTTATTACGTAGACATTAAATTTCGCGATACTCGATTTTAAGATTCAATAACCAAATTTAGCTTCAGTAATATCAGACATCAGCAGATTCATTTTGATGAAGAAAGAGACAAAAATTAAAAATATAATTCTGAAACTATATCTTATTAATTATATTGTGTGTATACTCAGTGTTTCTTTCAGGCATGTTTTTTATCGGAAGAAATAAGGTTAACAACGGCGCCGACTTTTCAAAATTTTTGTAGGTGCACATGAATAGCGGAACGCATTAGCCTATATGTTTTCAGTGAAGTCTCGATATTTGATTGATTTACTTTTGGTTAAAATCTTTTATGAACACTGACATAAAGGGCTGTGCTGTAATAAAGTAAAATATACCTATCTATAAGGATAAGTTGGGGCTGCCCTAGTTCATCGGTAACACGGCTGACTTAAACGCAAGAGAAATGGGTTCAAACCTGGGTCCAAACTAAAATCTTGTGGGTGCGGTGCACCCACAAGATTATTTGTGTGGGTGTCGGAGTCTCAGAGCCCCCACGTAATCCACGCGCATGAAGGTTGATATGTACTAGAAATACAATAAACAAATAAATATGTCAATATTGCTACTTTACAAATATTTCAAAGCTCGTGCTGAAGGCACTTAGATTAAGTGGTACCTTGTGTCTGTAACTGCCAACCTTGAACATTATCATCATAGGTATTCTTCCCTTAGCGTGTTTGTACAGATACCGACAAAATCGGCGGAATCCCCATTATTATCGGTGTTGGTGCCGGCGTACTTTGCACACGTTGCCGACAATGTCGGTGGAAGCCCCGACAATATCGTTGCCGGTGATGAGGGAAGTAATCGACACACACAACATATTCTGCACTGTGTTTTTAAAAATCTTCTCCATATATGAAAACAAATAAAAGTAATAATAATCGGGAAAATTATTTTTTAAAACAAGGACTACAAGATCTGTTCTGAAGAGATGTAGAGGACGGTATAAAACTGAGAAAAAATATGTTTAAACGTGTTTAGATTTAACAGTGTCGTTTTAAATAGATTTCGTAAACATTATTTTCGTTTCGATGAGAATTGATGCTGCGGTACATTGTAAATTATATTAGTTTTATTTTTTGTTGAAACACTGTTACATATCGTATGTATGCGTATTATTTTGTTTTCCATTCAATGAACACTAATGTCATAGTACATTAAATGATAAGATTCTAATTAGTAATTTTGTTTTGCATTGCTCCATACATACCTGTCGTTTCTCGTTTCTTTTTTGACAATGGACTCAAAATCCTCAGCAAGGCTTGCGTAAACTTCTCGCCATGCTTTTTGCTTTTGAATTCTGCCCTTGAAAGGGTGTTGTTTTATCCCATATCAAGGCCTACATCCCACAAGTTCAATAAGAGTTAAAATATCATATGCAAAAATTCTTGCCATCTCTAAAATTCTAAACAAAAACAGAAATATAAGAATGCAATAATAGACAATCTTGTCACCCAGCCACTGTAGTAAAACTGCAGAACTCTATCAGGTGGTCGATCCCGGTACAAAGGGGAGAGGGAAGACTTGGATACGACTCCTGCACTGTTCGCTTCATGACCTCATGTAAAACCTGTTATCACTTTCCATCTTGATGTAAGGCAGAACGGGAAATCTCGATGTGAATTTTCCCGTTTCGCCTTATGAACTTTATGTGGGAAGGCTTGCAAATACATTCATAGATACAATTTGATTTGTTTATTCATTTAACAAAATAAGTAAGATGCTATTTCTTCCATATATATACAATGAGCAACAGCATCTAAGTATTGCACTAGAGAAATCTGTTTACTACTCAGTCTACATTTCAAAGTACGCAGGGGAATGTTTAATTGTCGCCACCGTGTCTTGCAGCATGTCCTGCTAAAAGCATGATCATCGAAGCTTCATTTTCTGATTGTTCCGGTCTCAGTAACTCAATTAGCCTATACATATTGAGGTGAGGATTTTATACACTTAAAAACACTTGCACCTACATACTTTCCATTGACGAACTCAGTACTGATCAGGAACTTTTATTCATAAGACTTAATATGAAACTACTTGAACAACGTACAGACTTTTAAATGAAGCATCTAATCGGAAACCAGTTTCCTGATTAGCCTCTAAGAACCAATTATCTTATAGGAAACAAAGTTACACAAAAATTCCCAAATCACTTTTCCCCCTCTCCTATCCTTGCAAATGTATACAAATAATTTAATTACATGAATATAAACATTTATTCTTATGCCGTTTAAGTTTATCCCACTGACAACGGACTTGCCTACCTGGCTACCCGGTAATGGCTAACGTGATAAAGTATATATTTCTAGGAAAATATTTTGTTTGTTATTTTAATTACATTTACTAGCTGAACCTGCACCCCCTACACAGCACATCATTCGCATAAGCATAAATATCCTTCTCATTTCTCACATCTGTACATGTCCCTTTACAGACACAAGTGAAAGAAGTCTTGAAAAAAATATCGACAAGGCGTATCATAAAGAGGAGATTTTATTGATTTTTTTTCTCAATATCTCGCACCGTTTGCAAGATTTGAGCCTACTTCCGGTTGGAGTTTCTAATTCATGCATGACCAGTGTTTTCTTTCTTCTTGCATGCAGTATGCAATAAGCAAATACATTACATACACAATTAATTATAATGGCAGTTATATATGGTGTTCATTGGGCAAAACACTCCAAAAATAAAGATTCATCTTACCGCTTAGACTGGAGAAATGGTTATCGTTCCTTTTTCATTATTGTTTGGCCATGAAACAAACGCCTGAGACATATGCAACTCCTATATATAACAGCGTGGTGATGGAATGTATAAAGCGTAGGATATGCTGCTTTAGTTTTTTTTTTTTTTAATTTCAACGCTTCCAGTGTACCCTAAAAAATGTAATAAAGAAATAATGGCCATGTTTTTTAAATACTCAATTAGAACTGGACAATCTACGCAAAATTTGTAATCAATCAGTGAAAACGTCATCTTTCTAGAGCCTGTAGTTTCCGAGATCTCGTTGTCGAAACGATTGACCGCAAACATATAAACGTCCACAACATATAGTTTAAAAGAACTCGGAAGATGGAAGCACGTGCATTGATTTTAGAGAAGGCTTATTAAAATACAAATGCTTTGAACAATAATTTTATATCATAAACTTTATGAAAAAGATCTAGTTAACTGATTTGTTTAAAGTACTCGCACTTAAAATGTTTCTCTGTTAAACGTGAAATCACACATAACCATCAATGAAAGATTTGAAAGCCAAAGTTATAGGTTTGAGCTCGGGCTTAGCATTTTAATAGATAGATATTTGTTGAAGCAAGGCTGCCAATATATGAAAATGATTGTAAGGTGAAACGGGAATTCCCGTTTTGCCTTACGATAACAAATCTCTAAGTACCAATTTTTGATTGACGTTTCCTGGAATAAGAATCATAAGGCAAAACGAGAAAAGGCCAACAGTGAAGACACGCTTGGATACATAGCTTTATTTTTAATTGCCATTCCACAAATTCCTTTAAAAAGTGGGGGTATGGTTTTATAAGTGAGAGAAAATAACTACGACAACTGAAGCGTGGAGTCACATCCCTGTTGTTGTTAAGATCACAATCAAGAAAATGCCAAATGAGTCACTTGTTCTTGGGAGCTTTGCAAAGAGTGTTTGATTGTGCTGGTTTCGTTTCAAAGTAATAATAATTCTACTTTAACTTGTAATAAATATTCTATTCCATCATTGCTTATTGAGTGGGACAGGGAAAAGTGATCTCCACACAATTCTGATGAAAATAAAAGGAAGTAATAATAATCAGGATTTTTTCCATATGCTTATGTTCACAGTGTATCAAACTTGAAAATTACGCTTAAATTAATTTCCAGACTATAATAAAATTTAAATGCAATAGTAGATTTAAGAAAATACAATCAAAGAGAGACAGAGAGAGAGAACAAAAAAAAGGGAGTATAAAATAATAAATGGAAATTGGTTATTTAAATTTCCTATATTCTATTTGATAGTAGCTATTTAGAAGGAAAGCAGTACTCATCAGATTTCCCACATTTTAAACTTTGTTTAATAAAGAGAATTAGCTACTCCAAAACAGAGACTGTAAAATAATAATAATAATAATAATAATAATAATAATAATAATAATAATAATAATAATAATAATAATAATAATAATAATAATAATAATAATAATAATAATCTGTTCTGAAGTAGTTTGTAGGACAAGATAATAATACTATACAATTGTAATAGACAAAAATGGAAACAACAAAATTCCAAAGACAAGAAACGAAACAAGAATACACAGCACATTGTCACTCACTCTCTTCACCTAAACCACTGGCCGGCCGACATTATCGCCCGCATGTGCATCCAATCATAAGAAAACATTGCCCCCGACAAAACCGATGTCGTCGATATTGCCGGCAACATCAGGGGCTTGGACGAAAGCATCTGCCGTGTCGGAAGATCGGCCGATAATGTCGGTGGCGTGTGCAAGCTACGATTTGAGTATATTGAAGTCGATTCCACCGCCGACATTATCGGCGCTTCCACCGATATTATCGTTGCCGTGTGCAAACGCACTTATTGGTAGATCACTTGCTGCAACTGAGAAGCTTCCATGCTCCACGGACTTCCGCTAACTTCTCCATCTTCATGTACGATTTCTCTGTTTTGATATCGTCCATTAATTGTAGTCTCCTTCGCCCTCTCCCTCTCTTTTCTCCCACCATACCCTCTAGCACGTCATTCTTGATATAGTTCCTTCTTAGCCAACGTCCCAACCAGTTTCTCTTCCTCTTCTTAATAATATCTAAAATTGTTCTTTTCTCCTCCACCATTTCTAACATCCTCTCGTTCATTTTCCGCTCGAACCAGCTAATTCTTTCCATTCTTCTCCACACCCACATTTGGAAAGCTTCCAGTCAGTTTTCATCGATTTTGAGTAATGTCCATGTCTCCAACTCATACAGCACAATACTCCACGCGAAGCATTTTATAAGCCTTTTTCTCAACTCTTCTTTTCTAGGTCCCACAAAATAGTATTTTCTTCCTCCTAAGTGCTTCTTTCGCCATTCCTAATCTTGCTTTTATTTCATGTTCACACTTCACATCATTAGTAAAGTGACAATTGAACGTCTTGTTGCGCATACTTCAGAAAAATGTAAGACAAGAAACTGTAGGCTTTTGTTAATACATAGTTTTAGAGTACCTTCCTAACACATGTTTTCCGAAATAAACACTGTATATACTGGCATCTTCCTAAGCATCGCAATCAAAATATTGGTGAGAGTATATTTCAATATAATTTTAACAAGAGGCGAGGTGGTTATCATACAGTATATTTTTTAGGCTCATAAAAAGTATTTTTTCACGATTTTCTCGAAAATTGCGCATAAAAATTTACATTCACTTATACAATTTGTCTATCAATTGGTATGGCTCATTTTTGCAAATCCCCCATTGAAAGTTAATATAATTTTTCTTTAAATCTCAAATCCATTTAATCCATTAATCCATTTAAAAATTTTTTGTTCTCAACATTTGATGGAGCTCCCAATGCTTTTAGTTGAGTTGAGTGTAAGTTTAGCGTTCCTTTCAGCAGCAAAGGTATATGAGACGTGGACCTACTGATTAACGTGGAATCCGATTACACGACCAATGCTTTTACGAGTATTTTTCGTCCCATTTCTATATTTTACTGCACCCTCGAAAAATTCCGTTTCAGTGCATTTCATAAAAGCATTGTTTCTAAAAGTTTTTTTTTCTTCTTGTAACTTTTTTTCACGGCTACTTTTAGCTTTTAGTTTTTATTCAATATTTGCAACCAAGGGCCGCATTGGCTCAGTGGTAGACCGTTCTTCTCTGGTGCATGGGGTCCTTGGTTCGATCCCAACTCGCGTCAAGTAAACTTTGTTCTGGACAATTACCGTGTGCGTGGGTTTTCTCGGGGTTTTCCCGTTTCCTCCTATTTTCTTCATTCTACCATTTCACTCGTTTCTCATCATTACCGTCTCCTTTAGCCTTCCCGGCATAATCGTAGGGCGTAAATCTCAAAGATTTCATTTCAATATCTACTTTCAATATCTACATGATTTCAATGTGGGAGCTTATTACCTTTTTTTATTTAATTAACTTCATTTGGAAAGATCACTAACTTGACTTACGATTTTAAAGGAAATTTTAAATTTCAATTCAGTCGTTTAATTGCTTGCGTAGAAAGAAATAGTAGAGGCATCTGTGACTGTTTGAAAGCTATTAAATGACGTTAAAACATAAACTATTTTAATTTCTGTGATATAAACGAATATGTCTGATATTAATATTATTATTATTATTTTACATAACAAGAAAGCATTACGCTCAAATTTTTTAAGTACATTTTTGTATTTAAGATTACTGCTTTGAATGAGGTTATTAAAATAAAATTTTAACGATGAAAAGAAATGTCAGAAAAGGTAGTTTTAAAATAGCCAATCATGGAAATTGTTCTTTTCCTCTGACCATTTTAATGTTGGAAGGTAGGTTTCTTAATAATGACGCATTCTTCCATTGAGATTTAATCGTAGTTTCTGATTGGTTGGTTGGATTGGACTTACGCGTTCGTTTCAGCATCGAGGTCACAATGAGACATGCTAGCTTCACGTGTAGAGTAGAGGGGGGCAAGAGTACGTGGGGGCTAAGGATACGATTCCCTAAAATCAGGTGAATATATTCGCGTATGGCAATAATGCGTTACGTGGAGTCTGATGTTAATGGTGTCTAGAACCTAAACAAGTTTGAGTGTGCTGTCGAAAACTACAAGCTATCTAGGTAATTATTTATGTTTTTCTAATAGTTTGATATAATACTGGTTCATAAGTAGTTAATGAATAACTTACTGTAAGGTACCGTTACTCTTTTCAAAAAAAAAAGTAATATTCTTTGTTGCTGTTTGTATTATGTATTTAAAACACTAAGGAAATTAACTACTGTTAATTTACATTATCAAGACTTACAAAAAAAAATATATAAAATGTAAAAAGATTTCCTTTCTCCCGTGCGACCTTACGGTCGAGAGTTTTTTTCTCCCATGCGACCTTACGGTCGAGTTAGGATTACTAGTGGTGACCTTTGTTTCTTTGCGCATGACCGCAGCTGACTTCTCCAAGCTCCCACCTTTGTGTGGTAACTTGGAAGGAAGCTGCCCTGTGGATCGGATCATGACTAGGGATTGCTGTGTTCGTTACGAATTTGTACTAGTTGGATTGCTTGTGACCTCGCTTTGTGTGCTTGCATGTTTCTATGTGGTCTCGCTTTCCATGCTTGTCAAAATGGAGTGGCAGTGAAATAGGAATCCAGTCAGTTGATAAAGATTATTGGATTTTTCGACGAAATATTATTATTATTTGAAGAACAGTGCAAAATAAGAATAATTTGTGCTATGAGGAGTGAAGTGTTGTTCGAGTTAATATATTACGTATTGGAATTCTGAGAAGTATGCAATTTTTCGTGTGCTTCTGTTAATTGCTGTTGGTTTGTTATAGCAGCTGTTGCCTTAGAGTGGTTTGAAGAAAAATTTTTTTTTTGTTTTTTTGCGAGTGATGTGTAAAAATATATTTTTTAAAATTAGTAATGGAACTGTACGCATGAGAGGTATCAATTTCTTTTCCCTCTTGGGATATTAAGTGGATCTGATTTCGGACTCCGGAGGTCCCCAGGCCCGGTGATTTCTCTTTATGCTATTTTCTCCTCATAAAATGAAAATTATTCTTGTTTTCATGGAGTGGTCCAAAGTCAATTGAAGCCAGGAATTATTACAGAGAGGTAATATATTACTAAGGAAAAAATGAGGTGAGTGTTAAAACTTTGTACTAAGTTAGTTCCTGTTTAAGTCCAATGTTTGTGACGTCTTGTGTGGGTTGTGTAATTGCCTCCAAAATAGAGAGTAATTGGCTTGCTTAATTCTCAAAGAATAAGGATTCATTACGGTTGTCCCTGTTCCAACTGAAAATCCAGGGGAAGTGAGGTGGAGGGTTTGGACCCAAAACCTCAGTTAAATGAATGTTGTCTTTTTCAGGTTTGGTCACCAGAATCTGCGATTTCAAAAATTATTTTCTTGGAATTATTACGCGTGAAGTTAAATAATATTTTTTGATTAAAAATAATTAGAGAGGAAATAACTTGCTTGGAAATTAATATCAGAGTCTCAGGCATCGGAATAATAAGTAATATAATTATTGAAAAGGATATTTTTTCTGGATTTAAGGAAGTTATTAATTTATTTGTTGGATTATTAGCTCCTTTAATAATTTCTTGACTAGATCAGAGAGTACAAACACAGGAAGGAAATCTTTACTAAAAAATGGTAGAAATAAATTAAACTTGATAGTTCGGAAGCTTTAATAGGTAAAAATTAGGTCTGAAGAAGGTGAGGTCTGGGACTGGCCTCCGACGACTGTAAACTGAATCTGGAATTTTGTACCTTTAATGAGAGAGGTCCTGGATTGGCCTTTGTGTGCATTGTATCCAATGATAATTGAAATTTCATCCAAGAAGGAATTGACATAATTATTTCAATACAATTATTTTTTTTAAAATTAAATATTTTTTTTTTGACTACCAGGAAGAAGAATAATTTTTTTTTGAAATCTGTATTATTAATTGTAAATAAAATTATAAATCTGATTTGTTGTGTTTCTTATTGAATTTATACTGCTTTTTTGTGATTTTGCCATATTGCCAAACCTCTGGATTTTCATTCCACCAGTAATTCTTGAGCATGTATCTGGTCCGCGCAAAGCCCTTTCTGTTGGCTAGATCGTTCGACGTATTTCCCGCGTTGCAGTGATTGGGCCTGGATAGGGGCGTTACATCTGTGGCTTCCTTCCAAGTTCCAAAACAACTTTTGTGTTGTTCCAAGTTCCAAAACAACTTTTGTGTTGTTCCAAGTTCCAAAACAACTTTTGTGTTGTTCCAAGTTCCAAAACAACTTTTGTGTTGTTCCAAGTTTAAAAAAAAAAAAGAATAACTTTGTGTTGTTTAAGTCTGGTAATATGAATATAGAGTTTAATTATACTACGCGTCTAATTTGTGGTTAATATAGTTAATAGCGTTGTCATAAAAAATTTTGAATTTAATATTAACTTTTTTCGATATATGAAAATTTTTTAATGTGTTATTGAGTATCTTTCGTCATCAGTTGAAAAAAAAAAAAAAAGAAGCTTGTAATAAATTTTCATTATTAGCAAAGGTAAGCAAGGAAGGTGTTTGTTAGGTTGATTCCATTTGATCTTATGTTTGGTTCGACTGTAGTGTCAGTAGTTAGTGGGTACATTTGTGATGATAATTGGTTGTTAAATGTTTGAAGTGATATTTATTTATTTATTATTGAATATCATGTGTAGCCCAAGGGATTATGTATCTATTGACATTCCTGAACAGAATTCAGAATTTGTAACCCTCGACCGTACCGGTTTTATGGACCTTGAGACTAGGTCTGACTGTGGTCAGGTGAATATGTCTTTGACTCCACCCATTTTTGATAGCTTTGCTAGAAGACGCTCATCAACCTTGAATGTTGATTTAGAATCTGGAGTGAGCCCTCAGAATTTTGCTAATAATTTTAGTAGATTAGCTAATGTCGGCAGTGTAAATGAAACTGCTCGTGATCACAGACAGGTAAATTTTAGTGAGCCCTTTGATAATTCAGGACAATTAGGTCGTTGTGTTCCATCTGAATTTAGATCGTCAGAGGCTAATAGATTATCATCGCCATCTGGTTATCTAAATTTAAGAGATTATTATAAGCGAGTTTCTTTGATGAGAAATTTAACACCTAGGTTAAGTCATAATAATAGGCATTTATATTACACTAGAGAACCTCCGTTACGGGGTGATGTAAATGCAGGGTTGCCAAATCTTGGTAATATTAATGAAGACTCGCATTTCGAACATAATCTTTTGTTGAAATATACCTTTAAGAGAACGAACGACTTTCTTGAATGTAAATTTAAGGATGTCAAGTTAACCGATGGTAGCGATAGCGTACTTGTATTTGACATTTTGTCCAAAATTGAAGAGACTTTACTAGACACTAGTTACTCTCTTAATATGATTCTGTCATTGTTAATTGGAAAGTGTCAAGGAGCTTTTTTGAAAGAAATATTATTTGCCTTAAATAATCAAATGAGTTGGAGTGAATTAAGAGGCAGGCTTGTGGGTCTGTTTATTACCCCAGTTTGTTTACATCAATTTATTTCTGAGAAAATATATAGGCGTCAGCGATTGTCAGAATCGGTTTATCAGTATGTCAAATCAGTATTTATTGCTATGAATATTTTGCAATTCGGGGTAAATGAGTACGACATGGTTAATGTAATGATTAGTGGGATGAACCCAAATCATAAATTTAAAATGTTAAATAATTATGTTCCAGTGTCTAGGTTAGAGTTATTGGAAATTGCTGAAAGGCATGATTTAGAATTTAGAAATCAGACGGAATATAATAAGGAGATGGGCATTTCTAGAAGGAAATCGAATTTAGTAATGTTTAACCAAAATCCTGATGTTAGTTATTCCAAAAATTTTGAAAAATTTGGAAAACATAATACTAATGTACATTTGGATCAACCTAATTCATTTGATGTTCAGAGTCAGATGAAAGTTAAGTCTCAGGCTCGAGGAATATACAAGGATCGTTTTGAAAAGTTTGATTATTCAAAGAAAATTAAAAATTCAGCAGTAACCATTCCATGTGAGATGTCTGACACTGTGGCTTCTTTTGTAGTTGGGAGGATTCATGGACGCTTGTCCGATATTTGTATTGATGGTGGCTCAAGCTTTAATATAATACGTTTAGACTTGGTTCAAGCTTGTGGGTTGGAGAGATTTATTAAATCTACTCCAGAGAAGTTGGTTAATGCACCATCAGGACTTAATTTTTATACGAACATGGAAATTCTAGTGAACGTAAATCTCTCAGGTCATTTTGAGAGGGTATGGTTTAAGGTGGTTAAAGAGTTACCCTGTTCGTGTTTACTGGGTACACCGTTTTTGAGATCGACGAATTCGGTTATTGACTACTTTAGGAATTGCTTGAATTTGCGTGGTGGACTAAAAAGATTGAAGTTAAACTACAAGAGATTGGTTCAACCAAACGGTAAGTTAAAAGATATGAAAAACGTTGAGGACCAAAAATCTTTTGGGGATTCACCTGCTGAAAAGGCGGATTTAGGAGTTTTATCTGGATTCATGGCGTCATTATTTATATGCGAGGATGGGTTTGTTTCTAGGTATAGTCATGCAGCGGTTCAATGTGAATTGGACTATCGGGACATTGAATTAAGGATGCTTGAAATAAGTGCACCGAGTGTAATGCAGTTAAAGGAACTTAGATCTTTGATTGATTCTGAAGTCAAGGCTGATCTACCTGAGAATTCAATTGAGGTGAGATGTGAAGGAGCTCTTCGAAGTAGTGGTGATCAAAGGCTACCTATTAAGACAGATGACTTAGGAGTTCAAGAACCAAGATGTTCGGAAACTGATGGACTAATCCGAAGAATAGATTGTGGATCAGTAATTGATAATTCAGGAAATTATGGAGGTGGTGCAATTGAAATGTCCTTGGAAGGTGTCAACAAGAAACAAACCAAATTAAAGACAATGAAACCATCCAAGGTTAAGGAGTCCAGTGCGACAGACAGAGTGAATCTACCATGTGTGGTTGGACTGACTTCATCTAATAGTTTAGCTATTGACAACAAGGAAGGATCTTTGGGTTGCGGCAACAACTTAAATTCTAAGGAGAAGATTGAAGATGGAAAGACTGTTGAAGATGCAAATAAACCTAAATCAAGAAAGAAGCATCGGAAGACACGTGATTCCCGGAAGAAGGTCATTAATGTATCGGAAATCAAATTGGTAAATTGTGCAGAAGATCTTAAGAGGAGTGATGGATTAGCCGCTAGAACAAAACAACGTTGTGCATCCAAGAGTGAAAGTGATTCAGTGGCGTCGGATATCGATCTGGATCAAGCTGAGAACTTTCATAAACTTATTAAACGAAACAAGAAGTACATTGATGAGGATATTAGACAATCTAGTGAAGGAAAGGATCAGACCCCTGTACAGGTGAAAGACCATAAACATATACAGGTGAAAAACCAAATTATTGAAAAAGATTCTTGGAAATTCACCGAGCCGGAGATTATGGCTTTCATTGATTCTTTGAAGGAGAGGTATAAGGATGTAATAACTGACAAAGTTGGGTGTATTAAGAATTTTGTTGCTAGATTATATTTGAAAGAACACAAGCCATTTAAAGATACACCTTTTCCGATACCAAAGGGCAAAGAACGAATTTTCTATGAACAAATTCAGGAGTTACTAGATGAGGGAATAATTGAGGAGGTTGATCATTCAAATTTCGCAAGTAGTTGTTTTTTGGTGCGAAACAAGAACAATACGCATAGAATTGTAGGAAATTACATTAGGGCGAATTCACTTATTGTTAATGATGTTTTTCCTTCACCTAATTTAGAGGAATGTCTCACGGGGCTTGCAGATAAGACCGTATACACTAAAATTGACTTGCGCCGAGCATATTTCCAGTGCTTACTGGATAAAGAGTCAAGGGATATAACTACCATAGTTACTCCTAAAGGCTGTTATCGTTATACGCGGTTACCAGTCGGGATAAAGACAGGTAGTAATATTTTGTCTCGGGCTATGGAGAAGGTACTTGGTGACATGATAAATGATGGTGTAAAATTATTTTTTGATGATGTTTTAATAGCGTCACGTAGTTTATCAGAACACATGATTCTAGTGGAAAAGGTATTACAAAGATTTAAAGAATTCAACATTACGGTGTCACCTGATAAATGTCATTTCTTTTGTAAAAAGATAAACTATTTGGGTTATCTAATTGAGGGAGATCAAATGGAAATCGACCCCAGTAGAGTTTCTGCGATTCGTAACATCCCTCCACCAAGAAATAGAAGAGGGTTGATGAAAATTTTAGGTTTATTCAACTACTATTCAAAATTCGCGTCCGAATTCCAGGAGTTAATGGGGCCATTAAGTGCACTGAAATCACCAAAGGTAAAATTTGAATGGAAACAAGAACATCAGCAAATTCTTGATAAATTGAAGAACATCTTGATAGAAAATGTTGTTTTAAAAATTCCGGACTTAAACAAGCGCTTTGTTGTCAACGTCGACGGATCAGGGAAAAGTGTAGCTGGATGCGTGTCACAAGAAAACGATAAAGGGAACTTGGTACCTGTCGCCTATTTCAGTAAACGCCTGTCAGAGGCTGACAGGCATAGAAGCATTTACGAAATCGAGTTCATCAGTCTTGTGAAAACGATATCCAGGTACAAGCATTATCTTGTAAATGAATTTGAAGTCCTGACCGATAACAAAGCTTTGACATGGATCCTGGGAAATAGTAAGAGACTTTTGAAATACGGGCCTTTGGTTGAAACCCTATGCCAATTTTCATTTAAAGTCAAACATGTTAGGTCAGCCGACAATACCGTAGCAGATTTCTTAACGAGGATGTACGATCCATTCGAATTCAATATTATTGATGGACCTGTTGGCCTGGCTGTGTTCCAAGGAAATATGAGAGCTGCGAACCAGTGGAAATTACCAATAGTGGAGAATTCGTTGGACGAACTACAAAGGGAGGATGAAGAACTGAAGATGATTATTGAGAAGATTGAAAAAGGAGAACAAGTAGTAGGGTATCATTTGAATAATAAGATTCTTATGAAAAGGACAAAATCTGCTATTAATCCATTTAAAATAGTAATTCCCAAAAGATTACGAAGAGTTCTCATAGAATATCACCACAATGATAATCTGGTGGGTGGACATTCTGGAACATACAGAACGTTAAGAAAACTGATGCGAAAATTCACGTGGGAGAAGATGAAGGAAGAAGTTAAAGAGTTTGTTTCAACATGTGACGTTTGCCAGAAGATGAAGGAATCAAACAGGCGTAAGATGGGTTATTTAGTTTCTGAATATAGTAATCGTGTAAATGCACATTGGATGTATGATATAGTAGGAGCTCTTCCCAATTCAAATGGTTTCAAGTACATATTAATTGGTGTAGACAATGCTAGTAGATATGTTGTAATTGAAAAATTACGAAATATCTCTTCAAATTTGGTAGCCAATAAATTGATGGACATATTCAGCCGAATTGGGGTTCCGGAAGCCATTTCGACTGATAACGCATCCATTTTTGTGTCTGAGACCTTCAAGAGATTTTTATTCGGGCTAGGAATCAAACACATTCGTTTGAGCCCGTATCACCCTGGGGGAAATGTAGCGGAGCGCTTCATCAAAACCTTGAAGGCTGCGTTACGCTCTTATATATCTGGAAACCAAAAACTCTGGTCAAATTTCATTCCACGATTGCAATTCACCCTTAACATCAGTGAGCATGAAGGATTGAAGATGTCGCCATTCGAAATATTTTATGGACGTCCGTACACAACACCGTTAGAAAATCGATGGGACATTGTAGATTCTGATTTTGGTGGTAAAAGTTCAGCAGAAATGTGGAAACAGGCAATGGAAAATTTAGAGAAGAGTTGGCAAAAACGTCGAATGCTAATGATGCGTCGGAGAAATCCGGTCACGTTGAATGTTGGAGACAAGGTTCTGGTGAAGTCCCATGCGAAATCATCCCTAAAGGATAAATTTACAAAATCTCTGGCTGAAAAATGGGTAGGTCCCTTTGTTATTAGAAGATTTTTGACTCCCAATACCATTTTGTTATCGGATGAAGCAGATGCAGCAGAAACCTACCGTAGATCTCACGTATCGGAAGTTAAGATTTATAGATCTCGAAGATCTTAAAGTAGTTTTTTGAATTAAATTGTCTAGGTTGACTCCTTGCTTATCCTTTGAAGAAAATAGATATTGATAGTCTTAATTAGATATGTTATTTGTAAATTTTCCATGTTTGCTAAATGTTATTTTGTCATATTCTATTGTTATTAAGTGTTAATTGTAAATATATTTGATTAAATTATTTTCATTACTATGGCCATAGTAATCAAAATTTTATTTATTTAGTGAAGTGAAAGTAATTCATATTAATTAAATTACATATGTTGGATATAGTTATTCATAGTAAAAATCAGATTTAATATGAATTTAAAATTGATAAAATAATTGAATAATAAATTGTAAATAATTAAAACTTAAAACAGTTATATATTTTGAGATATGTATGTTAATATGTAAATATGTATAATTATAATGTCTCTTTTATGTTTCGTAGCTTGCCAGAGGAGGAGTGATTTGACGAAAAATTCCCGAGTCAGAATTTTTCTTTTTCCTGGCCGCCGAGTTTGTAACGTACCGTTACTCTTTTCAAAAAAAAAAGTAATATTCTTTGTTGCTGTTTGTATTATGTATTTAAAACACTAAGGAAATTAACTACTGTTAATTTACATTATCAAGACTTACAAAAAAAAATATATAAAATGTAAAAAGATTTCCTTTCTCCCGTGCGACCTTACGGTCGAGAGTTTTTTTCTCCCATGCGACCTTACGGTCGAGTTAGGATTACTAGTGGTGACCTTTGTTTCTTTGCGCATGACCGCAGCTGACTTCTCCAAGCTCCCACCTTTGTGTGGTAACTTGGAAGGAAGCTGCCCTGTGGATCGGATCATGACTAGGGATTGCTGTGTTCGTTACGAATTTGTACTAGTTGGATTGCTTGTGACCTCGCTTTGTGTGCTTGCATGTTTCTATGTGGTCTCGCTTTCCATGCTTGTCAAAATGGAGTGGCAGTGAAATAGGAATCCAGTCAGTTGATAAAGATTATTGGATTTTTCGACGAAATATTATTATTATTTGAAGAACAGTGCAAAATAAGAATAATTTGTGCTATGAGGAGTGAAGTGTTGTTCGAGTTAATATATTACGTATTGGAATTCTGAGAAGTATGCAATTTTTCGTGTGCTTCTGTTAATTGCTGTTGGTTTGTTATAGCAGCTGTTGCCTTAGAGTGGTTTGAAGAAAAATTTTTTTTTTGTTTTTTTGCGAGTGATGTGTAAAAATATATTTTTTAAAATTAGTAATGGAACTGTACGCATGAGAGGTATCAATTTCTTTTCCCTCTTGGGATATTAAGTGGATCTGATTTCGGACTCCGGAGGTCCCCAGGCCCGGTGATTTCTCTTTATGCTATTTTCTCCTCATAAAATGAAAATTATTCTTGTTTTCATGGAGTGGTCCAAAGTCAATTGAAGCCAGGAATTATTACAGAGAGGTAATATATTACTAAGGAAAAAATGAGGTGAGTGTTAAAACTTTGTACTAAGTTAGTTCCTGTTTAAGTCCAATGTTTGTGACGTCTTGTGTGGGTTGTGTAATTGCCTCCAAAATAGAGAGTAATTGGCTTGCTTAATTCTCAAAGAATAAGGATTCATTACGGTTGTCCCTGTTCCAACTGAAAATCCAGGGGAAGTGAGGTGGAGGGTTTGGACCCAAAACCTCAGTTAAATGAATGTTGTCTTTTTCAGGTTTGGTCACCAGAATCTGCGATTTCAAAAATTATTTTCTTGGAATTATTACGCGTGAAGTTAAATAATATTTTTTGATTAAAAATAATTAGAGAGGAAATAACTTGCTTGGAAATTAATATCAGAGTCTCAGGCATCGGAATAATAAGTAATATAATTATTGAAAAGGATATTTTTTCTGGATTTAAGGAAGTTATTAATTTATTTGTTGGATTATTAGCTCCTTTAATAATTTCTTGACTAGATCAGAGAGTACAAACACAGGAAGGAAATCTTTACTAAAAAATGGTAGAAATAAATTAAACTTGATAGTTCGGAAGCTTTAATAGGTAAAAATTAGGTCTGAAGAAGGTGAGGTCTGGGACTGGCCTCCGACGACTGTAAACTGAATCTGGAATTTTGTACCTTTAATGAGAGAGGTCCTGGATTGGCCTTTGTGTGCATTGTATCCAATGATAATTGAAATTTCATCCAAGAAGGAATTGACATAATTATTTCAATACAATTATTTTTTTTAAAATTAAATATTTTTTTTTTGACTACCAGGAAGAAGAATAATTTTTTTTTGAAATCTGTATTATTAATTGTAAATAAAATTATAAATCTGATTTGTTGTGTTTCTTATTGAATTTATACTGCTTTTTTGTGATTTTGCCATATTGCCAAACCTCTGGATTTTCATTCCACCAGTAATTCTTGAGCATGTATCTGGTCCGCGCAAAGCCCTTTCTGTTGGCTAGATCGTTCGACGTATTTCCCGCGTTGCAGTGATTGGGCCTGGATAGGGGCGTTACATTACACAATTTTTTAACGATTTCAAAGTACTATAAAGCGATAGTTTCTAACATATCCATTGTTTGACAGGATGGAGTAAATTGACTTTCTTCCAACAGTTGGCTTTACAACATCACGGGTAAGTCAATTGTTTAGTGAGAGGGCAAGGGTACGCAGATACCGACGGACCAAGGGTACGCGTGCGTACTCTTGCCCCTTCTGTTCTATGAAAAAATAATCCAATTTGATTTAGATCTAACAATCAAAAAAGAATGTAGATTTCGTTTAATAGAGAGTGACGGCAAACTTTACGAATACTGGTTCCCATATGTAGCCTCTAACGTTAAGAGTTCTAAAGAATCCTGATATTTTCTTATGTACGAGGGATAAATTGTTATTCTAAATACCACTCCTTACATAAAATATCTAAGGTGGTGTTTGAATTTTCGAAACAGATAAACGTGTGAGATAGTTAAATATGCAGTTATTGAATAACATTACGCTTGCTTATTTTATTCAGGTTTCAGAAATGCTACGCTTTGTCCTCTTTTATCTTAAATGTCAGTAGTTTTCAGTAATAAATTTCAATGGGCCTTATGCAGAGTCTTTCTGACGCGTGATTAGTGCCATACTAAAAAATTCGACTACCATATGTTTCCTGTAGTAGTCAGTCCTTTAGTAATCATACATTAAAATGACTCTGCATAAGACGGTATCAGTCCAATGATTGGTATGGGATCCTATAAAGATATATGAAGCTAACCTAACCTAACATTTGACAATATGTAGCTTCATCAAAGATAGGTCGAGAAGTTTTCAAGTTACCCTCGTAGGTGACAAGCACTCTGTAACTGATGGAATAAGCCAAATTTGGAAATATATTTTTATAAAAGGTCTAAATAATATCTGATTTTTTTTTGTATCCTATGCATTCCCATTACTGATATAAGGAGAATTAAGGCTTTTTTCTTTTTTTAAATGAGAATCTGCAACGTCTTTAGGCACAATAAAGCCAGTAGGCCTATTTACCGAAGAAATGGAGAACGAATTAGTGGAATATATCACATTACTGGATCAATTCTTCTATGACTTAACTTTAAAAGATCTAAGAAGAATGGCATACAATTTTGCTGAACGTAACTAGTTGCCCCATATCCTTTAACCATGCGAATCGAATGGCAGGAAGAGATTCGACAGAGTCTTTCCGTCGTAGACATATGACAATTGTTTTGCGACAGCCTTCAAAGACTGGTCTGGGGAGAGCTCGTGGTTTTAGCAAGCCACAAGTCGAACTCTTTTTTAATTGTCTAAAAGATCTTGTAAGAGAAAATGGGTTTTCTCTACGGGATATCTACAACATGTACGAAATTGGCATAAATACGGTTCCTCATAAAGTTCCAAAAGTCGACTAAAAATCAGTTGTGAGTAAAACTGTATCTAGTGATTTTGGACTTAACATAACAGCTGTTTCCTGGCGAGTGCATTTGGTTCCTTTATTCCCCAGATATTTCCCAGAAAACGAATGAAACAAGAATTAATCGATGGCTCGTATCCGGGTTCTGTGGGAATGATATCTGATTCTGGTTCATCAACTCACAAATTTTCGTAGAATGGTTATATTATTTACACCAATATGTGCGATCAAATTCGGTTACGAAAACGATATTGTTACTTGTTGACAATCAGACCTCTCACATTTCAATCGAGGCGATTGATTTCTGCAGGCAAAATGGGATAGTGATGTTGAGTTTACCACCCCATACCAGCCATAAATTGAAACCATTAGATCGCTCCTGTTTTTGCCCGCTGAAATCCTGGTATTCAACAGTGTGTGATAAATGGATGAGGAATCATCCATCCCGCCTAATTCCAAGTTGCGAGTTTGTTTACTGAGGCTTACTACAAAGCTGCAACCATTGGTATCCAGCCTTCAAGAATCTGGAGTTGTCCCACTGGATCCAGATGTGTTCACTGAAGAAGATTTTCTTCCCTCTATTGTAGATGTGGTAGACTTAAATGTAGAAGCCAGCTCTGAAGATGGAAGCATTCCTGAAGCAACAATTCAAGCATCAGACCTGAATAGAGCCCAAAATCGTTAATCGGATGATTCACTGGAAGTAAAAAGGGGCCCTGCGGCGCATCCAGATCAAGCACTCCTTTGCTAGTTGCTCGTCCTCCTCCATCGGTTATTAAACCTTCAAACAGTAACGCTAGATTCTCACTAGAAACAAGCAAGAGCTCATGCGGACTGTCCACTTCAAACATTCTTCTGCCGGTTGCTCGTTCTCATTCATCTGTTACCAAACCTTCAAGCAGTAACAGATCCTCACTAGAAGCAAGCAAGAGCTCATGCAGACTGTTCACTTCAAACACTCTTCTGCCGGTTCCACGTTCTCATTCATTTGTTACCAAACCTTCAACCAGTAACGCTGGATAATCACTAGAAGCAAGCAGGAGCTCATGCAGATTGTCCACATCAAACACTCCTCTGCTGGCTGCTCGTTCATCTGTTACCAAACCTTCACTTCTTTCTCTTAGCTTTGTTTAATGCCGTTAAGGATAACAACGAAATCTCTTTGGGCAGTAAAGATATTCTATAAAAAAGATTAGTGTTGGCGCGAAATTGAAAATCTCTTTACTAAGTGTAACTAGAATCTATGTTGCCAGGTTCATATTATTGGTGATTGTGGGCATTTCTTAAGTTATATCTGAGAGTCTCTCTGATAGAATCGATTTATCGATCGTCATTTGTAGTCCATAGGATTAGCATGGAGCTAGATGGATTTCGGAATCTGTAAGTTTTACATCCAACGGTTATGCGGCTAGGCTAAAGAATGATGGAATCAATGAAGTGGGAGGAAACGAGAGAACCCCGAGAAAACTAACGAACACGGTGATTATCCACTGCAAATCCTACTTGGCGCGAGTTGAGACAGGGACCTCATGCATCAGAGATGAATGCTCTACCACTCATCCGTAGTGTCCCCTGTCTATTGTTTGGTTTTTAGGAGTTAACAAGAGTAAATCCCAAAATAAGGTACACTCATGTCCAAAATGATTGTCGCATGTCTATAAGTGTTTTCTTGTAAGAATATAATTTGATAATGATTTTGCAGGGTACTTTTAATACTGTTACTATGTGTATAATCGGGAAATGTCCAAAACTCCATGTTTCCGAATCCTAAGGTACTCACGCAACAATTTTTATAGAGGGAGTTTTGCTACGGGCATATAAATTGAAGTACTCACAAACTACCTCTATAAAAATTGTTGCGGAAGTACCTTAGGATTCTGAAACATGGATATTTGAATAGAGCACATATTAGTTCCTAGGTGAAGTCTTGACCCGACTACGGTAGATCCCATAGTCTTGCAGCTATGAACATTTAAATTTCAATTTTTCATGTTTTCGGCAGCCTATAACTCCGAAAGGAAGCGTTTGTGCTCCCAGGTTGGTCTATACTTTTTGTCTTATTTTGGTGTCAGGAATCACCTCCCAAACGTTGTCAGTGTTGTTTCGAAACAACCTGTATTCGTAAAAGAAACTTTTTGATTCGGAAATAAAGTATCACTTCTATAGATTAAGAAGTAAGATTTGAAACTAAAATAATGTTTTTGTTTTTAATTTTTCAGAACGTGTGGGAATTTCTGACTGGGCGTTTGTATCCACAAAGATGACAGCTGGCACATTATCACTTATTTTGCTGGGATTTGCACTACTAGTATACTATTTATACATCACTAGACATTCAAACTACTGGAAAAAGAAAGGTGTGCCTTACTTGAAACCTCTTCCTTTGTTTGGAAACGTCCAGCATATGATATTCTTGAGAATGAGCATTGGCCAGCAATTTGCATATTTACACGAGAAGTTAAGAGGTCACAAATTTGCAGGCTTTTTCCTGGGAACTAGGCCATGCCTCTTGGTTCGAGACCCAGAATTAATGAAACATATTCTGGTGAAGGATTTTGAGCATTTTACGGATTGGTCTTATAGGCCAGACGCCGTTGGAGACCCAATGATCTCAAATACACTCTTCTTTATGAGAGGAGAACGTTGGAAATTTTACCGTGAGAGAATTACTCCGTCTTTTACAGTGTCGAAAATCAGATCTTCATTTGCTTCTATTTGTAGTTGTGCCAATCACATGATCGAAGACCTAAGAAAACATGCAGATTCTGCAGGAAAAATTGATATTAAAGAAATTTCTGAATCTTATCCCATACACGTTATTTGTGAACATGCTTTCGGAGTAGATCGCAGTTTGTTCAAAGGGACTGGTCTTTTAGATATGTGCATGGATTTAACTCGGCCCACTTTCAAAAGGGTCTTAGCCTGCTTTTTTATTTTCTATTTACCAAAAGTTCTTAGAACATTCAAACTGTCAATACTTGAAGACTATCTGAAGAGGACTTTTGTAGAGATAACAGATATGACATTGAGAACCAGATTGGAAAGTGGGATAAACAGGAAGGATGCTGTGGACCTGGTTTTGAAATTAAGACAAGAGAGAGAAATGTCAAACAACAATAATGATAAAAAGAAAGAAATATCAGAATCTGATGTCGGTAAGTCATTTTTACTTTCATTTTTATTGCTTAAATTCATTTACCACGATCAGGTAAAAGTAACGTTACACACCCGAATAGTAACATTTTAACTAATATATTCGTATAATCTCTACCTACTTAAATATTGGTCTCTACTTCATAGTTCTAATTGTGCAGCGTGCCTTTTAGTACGATAGGAGTGATTTTAACCTGAACGTGCGAGGAGCAGTTAGAAAGTTCCCGGAATGTCATTGTAAACTTAAACGGCGTGACAAACATCTTGGCATTTGAAGGCGGCGCTCCAAGTTCCTTTTAAATGCTGCTAGCAAATGAGAGACCTGCGGTATTGCTACGTTTATTGTGTACACATTCACTTCAGTCTATTCCCTGCCACCTGATCGCGCTGTAGTGCGTCTGCTTAGCCAAATCATAGCCACACCCCTTTACCACTTGGCAACGTCGCGTCAGAGCTTGAGTTTTATTCGTTTAGCTGAAATGCCAAGATGTTTGTCACAGGCTGATGCAGCCACAATGAATCTTGCAGTTACAGTCCTTAGGTTGCCTAATTATGAATCTAACAAGTGTCAACACGTCTTAACAGGCAGTGTATGAATACGGCGTAGATGAACCGAGGAGTTTGTAGCAATGTTGCCACACTTGGTGCAATTGTATCAAATTCAGCCCTTTTAGTCATTCATCGACTCGTTGATACCACGCTGGCATTTTCAGCCCCTTTTGTGAAAAAGTTGGTATAATTCTACCGAATTTAGCACCACTTAACAAATACTTGTCACATTTTCATAAGTGTCAAAAAGACTTTTCTACATGTCATGTTACACATATTGTGTGTTGAATTCGTTAAAAATGTTGTTGAACATTCATTCTGTGACATTGCACCGCAAACGCTAGGAACTTCGTGAGGAAAATTCATAACTTGAACTGAACCGGGAAACAAATGACGTTTGATAGGCGCATCCTAGCTGCGCATGAAGGGGACGAGAAAGAAGCAGTGTGGTGGAAATTATAGCTTGAAATTATTAATAATATGTTATGATGTTTTTCAGGAAAGGTTCAAGAACCTTGGACCAGTTTTACATTTTTTACAAATGTCAGTTTACTAATATTCCTCTTACAGTCTATTATCCTCCTTCGGTCGTGAAATAAGCGAGAATAAGGTGCAATAATTTATATTTTAATATCTTATTACAACGTACTGTTTACACAGGAACTCGGAGATGATTGATTTGTTCCTCGTTTTGTATATTTTTTCATATACTTGTACGGCTATAATACCATTCTGTTTATTGGTCACTTTGAAATAGAGGCGTGTTTGATTTCTTTACTGAAGACGATAACGGTTTTCTCTTTCAATTTGTCTGTTATACTTCCAACGTGGGAGAAAAGTTTCATCTACTTCCACGGTTGTTCAGATTCCTCCTATTTGGATACTTTTAGAAAGTAATTTTTAAAAAGAGCACTTTCTTGAAGAAGAGAGGGAGTGTTCTGGAACTTTATCTCTTTTAGTTTCGTGTTATATAGAGCCATGTATTACACTGGTATAAAATAATGAATTCAGCCCTTTTTGTTTTAATTTGGTACCATTTTTCAGCCCACTCTAGAGCTAGGACTGTGGAAACACTGGTGTGTAGTGATCAGTTGGCTCAATTTCACAGATTGAGCAACGCTCAACCAGCAAGGTCATATGCAAATGGGAAAAATCGGCTTCAGAGACTGATAGCCCTGATAAATAATTTAGCACCAAGGAATGTTTGGCTCTTTTCAAAGCTAAAATTAGGCTTCAAAAGGTATCCGTCAAAGAAGAGATCGAAACGAACGCGACGGCTAAATATTGGAAGATACTTGTATGTTCATTATTTTTGAGTGACCGAGACTTTGTGTTTCCATGTGCTCTCAGAATGGTGTTAACTTTAGAAAAGCAAATATTTCTCGTTAAATATGTCTTCCGTGAGTAAGTGATTAGCACTCGCGTACAGTGAATGACAACAGGTATACCGGTTCCTAATTGACATTCTAGTCGAGAAATCTACAAACACCGCAAAACACTGGGCGAAGTGGTAGATCAGCAGCACTCGAAAAAAAAAAAAAAAAAAAAAAAAAACAGGGAGTCCAAACAAGTAAATCGATATTACATATTGTTTTACTAATGCATAACAGATATATAGTTAGCTTTCGAACCTACTGTATGAGGAATTTCAACTGTAAAGACGAAGGACTCAGGTAAATACCGTATGTGTGAGCTGATTGTCGTATCACCTATATTTATAGTAGTAATTACTTATGTTTTTGTTTTTTTCTTCTTCAGTAAAGAGCTTTCTTCCTTGTACCATCTCTTATTCATTATTAAAGCAGCATGTTTTAACTCTTTTTTTTTTTTTTTTTTTTTTTGTCAAACCGTAGACTCAGGCATACCATACACGTACAATCATGTAGAGGTATGGTTCTTTCGCCCATAGTAGAATGACACCATGTTTTTGGATATGAATTGTAGAGAAAGATATGGAGAACGTAATAATACTTAGTATTTGAGTGCCACATCACAGTATAATGTTCTGCAATTTGAAAGAAAAAAACTAAAGTAAAATATTTCTATTTTTAAATTTTTTTTAAATACAAAGTGAAGGCAACTAGAATGCTATCAAAATTCCTAAAATGCACTGTCTGCTGCACTGTTTTAAAAAAAAAATCATCAATTTCATATTCCAAATATGGTTTCTATTTTTGTGTAATGTTCTGCTGATGACCTCCCTAATCAGAGGAACACAGGAGCATAAAGCAGATTTAAATGTTATTTTCCTAATTACTTATGGTTATGTTAAAGTATCTTACTCACAAATGACCCTTGTTTCATTTCCCTATTTCAGTTTTATGATTATGGAGCTTATGCTTTCGATGTAAAAGTAATTTAATTTTTTAAAGTACTTAATGGAACTTGATACGTGACAACAATCCTAAACTTAACTCTAGCGTAAAGGATGATACAAATACAATTACTGCATATTAAGATTATGCATATTAAGATAATTATTATTTTAAAGGTTCAGTATTAAAATTGTAAATTATATTTATTTCTTTCAATAAGCAGTTTGAACGTTTGGATGAAAACAAACACAATAAAGAATTTCAGGAATTACAACTTATAATGATATATGATAAAGATAATGTAAAATTTTTTAATCAGTTAGACATAGAAAAATATCTCTTCAGTCTTCTTCCTAACGGCATGGGTAAAAGTGAGGGCGAACTTGAGGGGACGCGGTTTCCCCACTTTAAAAAATATTTATGGTGTTCCTCCACTTCCTACAAAAAATACAATTAGCAAAGATATGCAAGGGGACGTCATCCCCTTACCTTTTCAGATCCACTTTTACCCTGCCTAACCGCCCCTCTAACTTAGCATCCTTAGCCAATTGTAAAGCAGTAAACTTTGTAAAATAATACTCGTAATTCTTAAACTCAGAAAATGCTTAATAATTACTTCATATCCTGGATATTTGTTTATTTTAAGAACAATGTAAGAAAGGACGTGTATTAATTGTGTAATGTGTTCTAATGTTGTTGTTTTTTTTCCTTTATGAAGATTTCTCTGAGCCTACATTATACGGATTTTTGGCTGGCCTATTCGCCGCTGGTTATGAAACAACTGGTAATGCTTTGGCTTTCGCATGTTACGAACTGGCTATGAACAAAGACGCTCAAGATATACTTAGAAATGAAATTGATGACTATATCAAGAATTGCAAAGGCGAGATAACATACGAAGGTGTGCAGAAACTACAAGAGCTGGACAAAGTACTGTCAGGTATTTCAATTTAGTGAATCCTTTATGCAAATAATGATAGCTTGGTTTGTTAGATATACGTATGACTTAAATCAAACCCATACTTAGTCCATGTAAAATTGTGTATTCCATAGCTGTAATACGCTGCAGCCGCCTTGCATTTGGCGTATGAGCTTGTCACGCGCTGTTGACAAATTCCCGGTAAGAAGTTTGCTTTCAATAGGCTAGTATTGAAACGTGTTGATAAGGTTCTTGTATTATTATCCGAATAAAATGCCCACATCATACATTGGCGGAACGACACTGCAAGCAAATTGATCGAAGTGAAAGCAACGCTTAAGGTCAAAAGCCAATTCGGCCATTTTGTTGCAGTCTTTTTTTTTTTTTTTTTTTAATGAACCGGCGTCTGTCGTAAATGGTTGATGTTTCCAACTTGTTACTGACACTTCACAATTTCCAAGAATTTATTTTCTTAAATGACAGCCCGATAGCTGTAATGATTAGCTACGGAATCCAGTTATTACTTTGTATTCCTATTTCCGTAAGATTCATCTTAATATTGTCCTCCCATCTGTACCTAGGTCTTCATAATGGTGTTTTTTCAATTGCTTTTCCAGATAAAATTTTGAACACCTTCCTACTTTTTTACATTCTGGCTGCATGATCTGCCAATCTGATCTGCATGATCCTTAGATAAACATACAAATTATCAAATTCCTCGTTTGAAGCTTCCATCATTTCCATTTCCGTTCCTCTTGGGTGCGAATATTCGCTTCAGGATTTTATTTTCAAATGACCCAGTTTGCTTTTTTCCTTCAAAGTAAGAAGAAATATTTCGCAACCATACAACACACATACATAATTATAGTTTTTTATATATTTTTTTTAAACTTCAAATTCTTCGACAGAATTTGCGCAGACAATAGATTTTAGACTGAATAATAACACTCAATGCAAAGGGAATACTTATGTACTTTATAAGTCTTCAACAGTTTCCTGAATAAATTTGGAATATGAGAAAGATTGGTATATAAAATGGAAATACCTGGAAAAAAGCGCAGCTTACCAGATTAATATAGTGTTGGACCATGATTCAACGTCAAAACAGCTCTGATGTGACATTAAATGGAATCATCAAAGTCTTGAATGATAGTAAGTGAAACATTTGACATGACACAATCTGGAATAAGTACTGTGGAAGTAAGACTCTCCTAGCACTCCTACAGTGGTGCTGGAAATGGAAGAAATTAAAAATAATAATCGAAAACGGCCAATATTAGTGTCGAATCCATAATTTTCGGGGTCACTGACGTGAACAATTAATTACTGATACCGTTTAAATCCATGTTCAGCCAAGTTGAGTCGAATAAAATATATCGACCTATGTACGAGGCACATACAGAAAGTAAGTTTCCCACGCGTCCCATAGGTAGAAAACCGCATGTTGCGCGAAGAGATTGCATGTATGTGAGAAGTAAGATCCTAACAAGGCGCATGCGCCGGCAGAACTTCCCTAATTCTCTCAGTAGCGTCGTGGCAGTGATTGAAGATTGGCGTTCCTATTCCAGCTCCGCCGCGTGTGAACTGAGAGCAGTGATAAAGTTTTTGAATGCACAGGGCATAGCACCGATTGAAATCCATCGTCAGCTGTATCGTTGCAAAAATGTCAATACTGACCCTGTGCGTCTAGCTTTGTGCTCTAGGGTCAATTGCTTCAAAATAAAACTTCTTGATCAACAGGCACTCCGTGACAGTTGTGTGCAATAAGGAGTGGAAAATCTGAAGGAACTGCTTGCTCATGCCGTTAGGCCCATGGACCTGGCACAGCTAACGATGGATTTCGATTGGTGGTATGCCATGTGCATTCAAAAACTTTACCCGCACTTCACACGCAGCGGGAGCTGGAATAGGAACATCCATCTTCAACCACTGCCACGACACTACTGAGAGCACTAGGGAAGTTCCGCTAGTGCATGTGCCATGCTATTACCTTACTCTCTCACTTACACATAGTCGCTTCGCGCAACATACCGTTTCCTACCTATGGGAGCGTGGGAAACTTACTTTCTGGATGCGCCTCGTACAACCTTCCGAAAATTTTAAAAACTAATACAATTCTCTAGAATGTTCTAGTAAATTAAGTCAATTTTACACCATAGACAGAATTCGTTCATTTTCCTTTCTAATAGAAGATTAGGATAAACAAATAGCTGGACAATGATAGAAAGGGATTCAAATTTTTCGCAAATAACAATTCTGTAAACGTATTGTTTCCTTGTGGAGAACAGGCATTTCAACTAGTGTTTAATACAAAGTATAATGATAACGCAGAGGAGCATTAAGAGGCCCCATCACGGCGAAAATTAAAATACTGCTAATTTTACAGTAATTATGTAGTATATTGAAATAGATAAAATACAATCGAAAAGTGGAACAAGAACTCGAGCTATTTTACATGAGATAACGTTATCACGACTCACTTATCTGCTTTCGATTTCCAGCCATTTTGAAAATCGGAATTTATTTTCGCGTTTCTAAATGGCACGGAAAGCTGCTAGGTGACTCGTGATAACGGTACATCATGCAAAATAGTATTGTCCATGGCACTCTTGTTCCACATTTCGATTATCTTTTATCTATTTAAAGATATCACATAATTACTGTAAAATTAGCAGTATTTTAATTTCGCAGTGATTAGACCTCTTAAGACGCATGAGAAATTTTATTCTTCTAAATATTTCTGTATAAATTATTCCATAATGAGAGATTTGCCTGAAGATAAAACAGTGAACCCCAATCGCAGACGCGCAAATATAAGAGATTTACATACATTGTTATTTTAAACATATTTAGGGAAACTGGTCGACACTAAATGGTTGGAAAGAAAATACGTGGATAATTAAAATTTGGATCTCCGGCAAGTTGACAATATCAATCTTGTGTAGATTAATTTGACACAGGATATGATTCAATAGTAAGTTTATTTTTTGTCGTAATTAGTTTAATTTACATTTCTAAAGTTATGTTAATAATAATAATAATAATAATAATTTCTCTTTTGTTTACAGAGGTGGTTCGTATGTATCCATCGGTGAATTTCATCGCAAGAATGTGTACCAAAGATTACGTTATCCCTGGCACTAATGTGCACATAGAAGAAGGTACCCATGTGTATATAGCTTTGCACGGACTACACAGAGATTATGAATACTACCCGAACCCAGACAAATTTGATCCCGAAAGATTTAACGAAGAAAACAAGAAGAATTTATCAAGTTTCACTTACATGCCATTTGGAGCTGGACCAAGAATGTGTATTGGTAAGTTTACAGGGCTACTTTTAATATATATATATATATATATATATATATATATATATATATATATATATATATAATTATTATTATTATTATTATTAATAATAATAAATATTTTGTCTTTCGGCAGGTCCTGGGTTTAAGGAGCTTTTTTTCTTTTCAATTTTAGATTCGGACCTGGAAATGTTTTCTCCATGTTTTTCAATCTTCAGTTCCTCTTCCAATATTTTCTTCTCTATTTCAATTCATCGATCAGTTGTGTTCTTCTTCCTATTCCTCACTTTCCTCTCATCTTTCCTTCTACGGCGGTATGAAGAAGACAAATTCTTTGCAAAATGTGTCCAAGTCAATTGACCTTCCCACTGCCAATTGAATTGCTGGCTAGAAGTGTCTTCTTCTCTCCTATCCGTTTTAAAACGTCTTCGTTTGTTACTGTCTCTCTCAGTCCATTTTATCTTCTGCATTTTCTCCAACACTACTTTTCAAATCTCTCTAAATATTTCTTCTCTAACTTCCGTAATGTTTGTCTCTGAATCGTACACTTCAATGCTCCATATATAGCATTTTACCAACTTAAAGTTCGATGTTGAGCCTACTAGTAAAGAGTGATCTATGTTGTTGAATGCTTCTTTGGCTATGGCAATTCTTGACCTGATCTCTGGTGCAGTAAGCATCTATCGTCAAAACACTTCCCAGATACTCGAAATGATCGACCGCTTCAATTTCTCTTTGTTCTACTCTGACCCGTAAGGGCGCGTTTCCACGAGATGTTCTCATAACTTTCTACTTTTCGATGCATGTATCATTAGAAATAAGTGTTGTCCGCGGGACGAGATGAGAGAAGAAATATGGTTTTTCTTGTTAGATCTCATAAATTTTGGAAGCTTCGTTTCGTCTTGTCTTGATTCTCGAATAACTTAATTCTCGTTTCGATTTTCGACTAACCTTCCTTCATTTCGACAGTTTCTTGTCTCGTTTCGTCTCCTAAATATATATATATATATTATAGTTGACTTTTGGACGTAGTGCAAACAGCAGTCTTGGTAGAATACGTATTACTTTTAATGAAATTTAGTAAAATTATATATATATATATATATATATATATATATATATATATATATATATATATATATATATATATATATATATATATATATATAAAACGAAAAATGAAATCTTCAAGCTTTATGTCTCACGGTTATGTCGGTTAGGCTAAAGGAGACAGTGATGATTAGAAATGAAAAAAATGGTAGAATGAAGAAAGTTAGAGGAGACGGAAGAATGCCAAGAAAACCCACGCAAACGATGTTTGTCCACCACAAAGCTCACTTCGCGCGAGCTGGGATCGAACCAAGGATCCCCACGCACCAGAGGTGAACCCTCTACCACTGAGCCACAGCGACCCCTATATGGATAACTGTTGACCTACCACTAGTCATTAAAAGTATACATACCATCCAGGTTTACTTACTAAAACCAACACAAAACTCGTCAACATAATGTACGCGATGGGTTCGATTCGATTCGGAGCTCATATGGTTTGAATCTCACTTTAGGGTGGAGGTCAACATCTTATATAGCTCGGTGCTGAATGTAATGCTCAACTTCAAATTAGAAAACAAAAACTCGTTGACAACATGAACCTACTTATTGATTAAGTAGTCAGTCAGAACTTCTTTAGTCTTATTATATACTAATACAAAAAGATTTGTTTTTAGTTAATTGTCCCACGATTATGTACCGAGGTTAAAGGAGACGGTGATGATGACATGGATAATAATGATGGATTCATAAAAGTGGGTGAAAACTGGACAATCCCGAGAAAACCCATCCACACGGTGTTTGTTCACTACAAAATCCATTTGGCGGGAGCTGGTATTAAACCGGAATCCCCACGGAACAGAGGTGAGCACTGTACCATTGATATAATGATTAGAGACTTACTCGGATTGTTCGGTATATTTAAGTTAAAGACTAGAGAATGACTTCACCGAAAATTTCTTTACAATACTTACAAATCTTATGAAAACCATTTTAAAAAATTACCCAGCCATTACTTTCCGTATTCTTTGTTGCAGACTTTCCAATGGATCCTATTGCTTTTAGTTGACATCAATCAAGATAAAAGATCAAATTTTCTCCAATTTTAAGAGCAGATTTCTTGATAACCTTTGTTTTAAAAAAAGAAGAAACTGAACATCACAGAAATATAACAAATATAACTAACTTCGTTTTAGGAAATACAGGAAAAACTAAAATTTTTACTATAAAATATTTGAACATTTGCTTACTCATTTAGCGTCACATTATACTAAAAGTAAATTCAATTACATCCCAAAAATATAATCATTTTAGAGAACAACAATACTATCAGTGTCTTCAAGAAATACACTTTGAAAAATCTCTTCTCCCCTTACAATTGTAAAGTTTTTAAAATATTATTATTATTATTATTATTATTATTATTATTATTATTATTATTATTATTATTATTATTATTATTATTATTATTATTATTATTAAAATTTATCTTGAAATCTACATTTTATGTTGTGTGATTCTTTTCACGAATAGTCTCTTATTTAATTATAGAATAATAGGCTAATTACTGTTAATTATACTGTTACAGGCTAATTACTTACTTAATTCTTCTTTCTTTCAGGGAGACACTTGTCAATGTTGGAGTTGAAAGTAGGACTTATTTACGTGTTGACCAATTTTGAACTTCACACTTGTCCAAAAACTCCAAAGAAGGTTGGACTTCACCCCAAGGGACTATTTGCAGTTTCCGATAAGCCTTTATGGTTGTCATTGGTCGAACGAAATAACAACATAAAACTCAGTGCAAAGAACGTTTAATCCGATCTAAATTCAAATATATATATAGCGAATTATTTTCAATATACGCGTGTATGCTTGTGTAATTGTATGAGTGCAAAAAATACATTGTGAGAAGATGAAGTCCGATTTATGTATGTATGTGAATATGTGAATGAATCAGGCAGAAAGAATGAAATAAAGGAAAAAAAGGAGAAAGGAGATCTGCTCATATAAGAGATGAGGAAAATTAAAGTAAGAAATTATCTAAGTTTGGAAAACTCGTTCCCTAGGGAAACAAAACATGTACCTTATATTTTATAAAATGATGATTATAACAGAAAAATAAATATTTATTTCTTAAAATATGTTTTTCTTAAATCTTAATTTAAACATAATTATTTGGTGTAGGAATTAATTCGTGCGGTTGGTACGCACACATTGAAGCTGTAGTACAAACACAAAATACATAAATACCTTAAGAAAAATATTGTCCATCGCTAGCCACCACTTTCGCCCATCTGTCAGGCATTGTACGGATTCCGTGGCGAAAGAAGTCCTCATCCTTGGAAGCGATCCAGTCAGAGACCCATGTTTCGATATCTTCTGAAGAAGTAAACCGCTGTCCAATCAAATCGTTGTTCATGCAATCGAACAAGTAGTAGTCCGAAGGAGCAACGTCTGGTGAATACGGCGGGTGGGGTAAAACTTCCCATCCAACATTTTCTAAATAGGTTTTGACCGGTTTTGCGACATGTGGGCGAGCGTTATCATGTTGAACAATAAGTTTATCATGTCTGTTCTCCCATTCTGGTCGTGTTCTGGCCAGAGCTTGCTTCAAACGCATTAATTGTCGTCGATAACGTTTTCCATTCATAGTTTCACCCGGTTGCAGCAGCTCATAGTACACCACACCTTTCATATCCCACCATATGCACAGCATAACCTTTGCACAGTGAATATCTCGTTTTGGTTGTGATGGATCTGGTTCACCTGGTTTCACCCAGGCCTTTTTTCGTTTAGGGTTCTCGTAATGGATCCACTTCTCATCACCCGTAATAATTCGATGCAGAAACCCCTTTCTGCTCTGTCGTTGAAGCAGCAATTCGCAAATGGTTTTTCGTCTTTCAACGTCTCTGTCTTTCAATTCATGTGGAACCCAATGTGACATCTTTTGAATCATTCCCATGGCTTTCAAGCGTTTGGAGACTGTTGTTTGATCAACGCCTAATGCTGCTGCAAGTTGTTCCTGCGTTTGACACGAATCCTGCTCGAGCAATGCTGTCAATTCTTCGTCTTGAAATTTTTTGGGCTGTCCAGCTCGCTCTTGGTCTGCCAAGCCGAAATCACCACTTCTAAACAGTGCAAACCACTTCTGACACGTTCGCTCAGCTAGAGCATGGTCACCATACACTTCCACCAAAATACGATGACTTTCAGTCGCACTTTTCTGCATGTTAAAGTAATGCAGCAGGACACCCCGCAAAAACACTTTATCAGGCACAAATTGCGCCATGTTCACTTAACTACAAACTGGTGTTGTTGACGCTTTAATCCACTGCCCTATACTACGAACGATACGCGATGACAGGGGTTTGCAACACAAGTGTGGATACACGGAACTGTGGGACATCCGTTCGTTGCGCCATCTCTTGTCCACCCGCACGAATTAATTCCTAGACCAAATATAAATTTTGCAGATTTGTACTCACAGTTCTGGTTTCAATTCTGAAGAGACCACATAGCTCTAAATATTTTGATGCACTATCATGAGGCTACTGGAAGTATCATAAATTAAGAAATATTAAGGCAGCAGTGGCGCACAAACAATATCATCGTGAGAAGATTCAAGCTTGCATGTAAATATCATTTCAGGATGGAAGTGTCTTTTGTGTACATATTTTACTATGGTGAATGTTTACTTTTTTAATAAAATATTTTTGAAAGGTTGTTAAGTCTCGGACCCCTTCCAACATTGCATATGCCACTGTAAGCAAGAAACAATTGTGTGGGAATACGATCAACTAATTATACACTACGAAGGAAACACCTAGGTCGAAGCACTAGGAAGCTAAGTTTAATTTCAGATTCTTAAAATTTGCTTTTTTAAAATTATTATATTTTAGGCTACTGCTTTCATACATTTTTTAAAATACGCCTTTTCCTAATTTACGTGGTGTGTTCAACGACAGTCAACTATAGCAGCGAGCCATTGCTACATTGTGCAACAGCCAAGAAGGGACCGACATAAAACAGCGGGTGCAGTTGCAAGAACATTTGAGAGGACTGCAAGGCCTCCAATCTTATGCTCTACTGTAGCACGTCGACTACATGGGGATGGTCTTTCTCCAGATGTTCACTACGTTGTATTCCGTTGACGGCATATTAACAGCAGGATTTGCGGTTGTGCCAAGAACATACATAATAATAGGGTCGCGTTTTCTTCTCCAATGAGAGCAGATTCAGTCCGAATAATGATTCTAGACGTACACTCATCTGACGGGAGAGGTGAGAACACGCAGGAACCTAGAAACATTGTCAAGCGCGATCATTTTGATGATCTAATGTTCTTGTGAGGGGACGAATAATGCTGCTTAGGCATGCCGTACCGACGTTCCAATTTTTGAATGCGATACACTCAAAGGTCAGCGTTATTGTGACATTGTACTCCTTCTCCCATACATTTTTCCATAGGCGCACCCAGCATCATTTTTATGGATGATAATGCATGATTGTATCGAACAGCGCAGGTTGCTGAGTTCTTGAATCGAGAGGATATTACCCGCTGTAATAGTTGAGAATATTACCTAATTTGTACTAAGAATAAATTGAAATAAGCAGATTGTTCTAATATGTTGACAAAAGAACCTTCGTCTCTCGTTTCTTTGAAATAACAGAAAGAAAAATAGTTATATTTTCGCTTCTAGATCCGCCCACTATATCTGCTTGCATGCACGGGGTTTCTTGCACATCAGGTGAGAGTAATTATCATCTGTTTGCGAAGTACGTGTCGGTAAGAATTTTATAACATTTTTATGAGGATAGGTTTTGCCATGAGACGTCATGGCACTTTACCATAACTAAACTTGCTTACTGTTTGTAATTAATAAATATTTATGTTAATGGATCATATCTCGCTCAAGTAAAGTAAATGAGAAATCCGTTAAGATTGTTCGGTATATAGTAAAATGTTTAATATCAGAAGTCCAAGTCTCTATCTGACAAAGAGACGACAGAATTCTGCGGAAAGCTGAAGGAAGAAGAAAGACTGTGAATGTAGAGTGGAATAAAATGCAGGGACGCTGTGTGTGTGTGTGAGTGTGTGGTATGTGTGTATGTGTGTGAGAGAGAAGACATGTACTATTCAGGCTCGCAAGTTTAAGGATCTTTTGCAGATAGTGTAGTCTACAAGACGAAAAATGAGTTTTTCTTTTCACGTCTCGTCTCTAAATCAAATACATTTTATTAGAAGTCTCATTTCGATTTTTCAAGAATTATTTTTTTTTAGCCCATGGTGGATCGGTGGTAGGGTGTTCACCTCTGCTGCATGGGGTCCCTGGTTCGATCTCAGCTTTTACCGTTGGCTTTGTGATGGATATACACCGTGTACGTGGATGTTTCTTAGGGTTTTCCTGTTTGCTCACACTTTCTTCCTTCCACTATTTCATTAATTACCATAATCACCATCTCCTTTTGCCTACACGACACTACTGTAGGAAGTGAAACTGAAAGATTTCATTTCATTTACCAATTATTTCTCGTTTTGTCTCGATTATCGAAGAGCTTTTCTCGTTACGACTCGATATTTTTCCGTCTCGTTTTCTAAATTTATGTATCAATTTTATGCCGTGATTATCTCTTAATTTCATCTAGAAGTTACCAAGATTCTTGCGCGACACGAGAGATCCACGAAGGATGTGTTCTAACAACATTCAAACCATATTTATTACTAGTTGAAATACCCATTCTTGGCATGAGAGCTGTATTTGGAAGTCAGCGCCTGTGCGAGTATCACCATTCATCTCAGCGACAGCGAAAAGTATGGATTTGACACTAATAGGGGTCATTTTGAATTATTTTTACATGTCTTGTCCTCTCCTTTCTGAGACCCCCTTGGATAGAATTTTCCAAAAAAAAAAAAAAAAAAAAAATTCCTCTTGGTCTGGGGTCTGGACCAAGGTACCCGTGACCAAAATTTGGTAACTCTCGTCCACTCGTCTGATCTCCAGGCCGCACACAACCAGACAGGCGCACAGACGGACAAACAAACTCTTTATTTTATTTATATTAGATTGGAGTATATTGTGCAATAAGTTGCAAGTCTTTAAACGGTTGATAAATGCTGTTCATTGTGTTTGTATACAATCATCAACTTTTAGTTTTTATACTATGAATCACGTAACACTAATACAGTATTTTAGATGTAAGATTTAGGATGAATTAGTTTTGCCCACGAGACTCAAGAAATTCTTTGTCTTGTCTCGAAAGCGAGACGAGAATTGCTTTGTTTCTCGTCTCGATTTAGGTTTTAGAATTTACACTTCTGGGGTTTCGGCATCTTTGGCTATTTAGCTCGTCACGTTTGAGAGATGATGTTTCTCAGCGACCACACTACACGGAGAAAGGGAAGGAAGAAGGGACTGGGGAAGGAAGGAAGCGGCCTGGGACCTATATTATAGGTACCGACCCGGCACTTGCCTGGTGCGAATGAGGAAAACCCAGGTAAACCTCACTCTGGGTATCTGGCCTGAAAAATCGTTTTACATTTTTTTGATCGAGTGCCCTTATCGGGAATCGAACCCGGGACCACTAACGCCGAAGGCGATAGTTGTCTCGAATTTCAAGAAATACTTCTCGTCTTGTGCCAACACTAACTCCAGAAGATTATCCTTTAGAAGTAGCATTTGGGCTTTGGTGAAATATGATTTACTTCGATAATCTATGGAAGCAAACTTGGTTCGGATCCCACGCTAAGGTGTAATCCACTTATCACACAGACACTGAATTAAAAGGGGAGGGCCGCGGTGGCTCAGTGGTAGAGCATTCACTTCTGGTGCATGGGGTTCAGGGTTCAAACCCTGCTCTCGCCAAGTAAACTCTGTGGTGGACAAGCACCGTATGCGTGGGTTTCCTCGGGGTACTCCCGTTTCCTCTCACTTTCTTCATTCCACCATTTCATTCATTTCTCATCTTCATCGTCTCCTTTAGTCTAGCCGGCATAACCGTGGGACGTAAAACTCACAAATTTCATTCCATTTTTCTGTATTGAAAGGAAACATTAAGTTCGAACCAAAAATTACTGCACTCTCGTACATTGTATGTGAATTTAAGAAGATTAAAGTGCGTCCAGTAAGAGAACGTCTCTGACAGCTCGCAGTGACATTGCTACTACTCGCGTGTCAAGGTTTCTTTCGGTGCAACTGTAGTGGCAATTTAATTAATGGTATAAGACAGAGTGATCGTGGTTAGTAACACTGGTATCAAAGTAGGGGCTGCAATGTCCCACCGCATGTGCTAAGAAACGTCAGAGACCATCTCTTGTTGGCCGTGCTATAGATACCAGGCAATTTTTAAATCAGGCAGTATATTCATTTAAAATCAAGGGAGATATAGTTTTCTGAATTCTTTACATGTTATGTAGTATATTATAGAATAAGGTTTTTGATGTTTGAAATGTCCACAGTTTTACGTGGTTTCTTTATGGATGAGGCAGACACATTTGTAAGCTATCTGCGCGAACGTATTCTTCTTCTTCACTTTTTTCTTTTTAAAGAAATCTCGTAGCTATAACCTTCTGACCTCCATTTCTCTCTTTTTATATATTAAAGTCTTGTGTTATAGAGGTATTCTCCTTTTATTTGACTACAAAATGTTTTTCCTCGTACTTTTTATTTTCTTGTTTTCCGTTTGCTTGTTTGTTTGTTTTAGCTTCAGAAGCAATAGCTATATACATACATGTTACGCAATGTATGAAGTGAATTTCATTATTCCTGGTCCTTGGTAAGTAAAAAGAGAAGCTTTACTGAGGGAAAAAAATATAGTTTATTACGTCACTCACGTAGAAGAACTTGACCCAGGGGCTTTACTGAACTTGAAATGCTTTCAATTTCTTTCCTACGTGCTGTGGGATTGGTAGTAGTAGTAGTGTTAGCAATTGACCGCTATATTAATTATATAGCTTAGAGTAAATCCATTTGCTCAAGCTAAGTACGCTTCTGGAATTTTAATTAGCAGCTTTTATCTACTATACCATAACTGTTAATTCTAGCGTGTTTCCCATACTTGTTGACAAAGATATAATTACTTTCATTACGTAGATTGATTGATTTATCATTCTCAATTTGCTTCATCCATTTAATTTGACTGCTCACTGTCGTTAGAATTAATATGTCTTACTTGGCAGTTGACGTAATTTGACTCCCAATAGACTGGTTGTCTTTTGTATAAGGACTTAAATTCCCGGAGTGAGCTAACCAGGCGCACGTTCAGAAACTTTTGTTGGGAAGGTTGCAATCTTTGGGGGAGGGGGTCAATACTGCAAGGTACAACGTGTATGTAGTATGGAACGGGTATTATTCTGCACCCAAAAACACGATAAGTAATTGTAAAATATTTTACGTATATATAAACGTCTCCTTTCAGATATGAACCGCCGAAAATTCGAAAATTCACATTTCGAAACGCTCTGCCTTAGAAACTACAAGACCGATCCCAAGCGGTTTAAGGAATTACAAAGCAACTATTATGCGCTTTATCTAAATATCTATGTTTTACCATCCTCCGTTATCGGCGAAACGAACTGTAAAAACGAAGTTGGGGTATATGGATACTCCTTTAAGTACTAATGTCGCGTTCATTTTGCCGATAACGGAGGATGGTAAAACATAGATATTTAGATAGATCATATACTAGTTCCTTTGTAATTCCTTAAACCACTTGGGATAGGTCCTATAGTTTCTAAGGCAGGGCGTTTCGAAACATGATTTTTCGAATTTTCGGCGGTTCATAACTCCAAAAGGAGACGTTTTTCGACCTTTGTGTATCATAACTTTTTTCTTTCATTTCATATAAGGAATCACCTCCCAAAGTTTTTCAGTGGAGTTACCTACCACCCTGTATATAAGGTAAACGCACCGGATTTCGACAGGTTAAGGACCTTTTTCAAAGTCATAAGCCTATTGTGGCCATAATATTGGTCGGTGTTGGCCCATTTTTTTCCTTGAAATGTACAGTCTCTACTAATACTAAAAGTCACTTCAAGGCTCAAATGCTAATGTTAACATTTTTTATGAAACTGGAACTCGCCAATGGAACCCGAATTCGACACACTTCACCTGGTTTCGACAGTTGCGGTATCTGAATTCGACACCTTCAATTATACTCATGTAAAACATTAAGTCGGCATTATTAGTAGTAGTAATCTCTTCTCAGCTTCAAATATTGTTTTATTATTATGCAGAAATTATCAGACGGGCAAAAGAACACAACTTAAATTTTCTGAACTGAGTAGTTACTTCGATGATCCTCAATTCGACATGCCATGTCTAACTGACGTTACAACTATCGGAGAATTATGCAACAAATAGCTTTATGAAAGACTTTGAACATACTTGTACGTTTAGATATTCAGTTAAAATTATATGTGCACCACTGAGCATGAATTCGACAACCTTGTCGAAATCCGGTTCACGTTACAAATAAAGGCTCGTGTTTCCGACAACCCCCCGTTCATGTTACACCACAACCTTTGTCCTCACAGAAGAAAACAAAACGCACTGATTGAAACTCCTTTACAACATTAAAGTACCATTATTTGCTTGAAGTAAACCTAACTTTAATAAAAGTCTTACGAAAATAACCTGCTGTCTTATGATTTTCTTAAGATTATGTGTTTTTTCTCGAAGAGTGTATCACACACACAACAATGTACTTCTTTTCTCCATGCGTATGACTCATCTACTGTAACCGCACTTTTGACACGAGAAAAGACACTCCCATAATGTTGCCACTTCTATTCACGATCGCAGGGATGACATCTTACGCTTATTTCACAACATTTAAGCACAGGAATGTCGAATTCGGGTTCCTGTCGAGTTCAGGCGCGTTTACCTTATATGTTTAAATGATAGAACTAGATTGTTTTTGTAAGAAAAAGAGAACAGGTGAAGTATAAGATCAAATTCTCATGCTACATCAATCATTCTCTTGTGAAACAAGTATAGTTTTATTGAGACTGTACAAATGTATGTATGTACGTTGAGATAACAAGTTTTGGAGGGAATCCGGACCCGGTGGACCCCCCCCCTGGGTGCGCCCCTAGAGCTAACTATCACGAGTTAATTGAATTAAATAGCCATGCTAGCTCATTGGTAGTCACCAACTTGTTATCCCCTCCCGCTGGTTTAGTGGATAGAACGTGTGTTTTGCGTTCGAGTCCTAGGTTCTATCTCCGGTAAGGGACAATTACGATCCCATTTTTCATTTCTTGAGGGGGAGGTAAGCGGAGGAACAAATAATTTTGGGAGTACAACTATTTATTTGTATACCGAATATAATTGTTTCATATTACTTCACATATAATACAATACAATATATGTCTGGTTGATTGTCGGTTAGAAGCAGGCGTGGCTGCCGTGGAGGGGGAAGGCGATTGTCCTCATCTAGCGTCTAACATTGAACTCCTCCTCTAACGTCTTATTCAGACCCCAGCTCGAACTGTAAATCCCCATCTCATGAAGCTGAAAAGGGGCGCTTAGACTTCAATGAACAACTTCTGTTAGTTGGACCGGTTTGTTGGTTAGTTAGTCGGGTGAGTATTTCTCGTAACAAAAGTGGCTGTTTCCCGCAACACAAGTCACTGTTGAATATTTCTTTACGTGCTTTACATCGACTGAATCGTGATATACTATTTCTTTGGCTAATAACATTACTTAACCACAGTATTTTTAAACTATAATTCACAACTTAAAAACAACACAATTTTATCGTTTACCCACGAAATTTTGTATTTAAAAATGCAAGCAGTGATGTAAGACCTTAAGATAGAATTTCCCTCAGGAATGCTCAAAAATTCTCTTTAAGATAAAATTTCCCTAATTTCTCTCTCTCTCTCTCTCTATCTATCTATCTATCTGTCCAGTGGTGGATCCAGGATATGATCAAGGGAGAGGCTAAACCATACTTTGCCTTTTTAACCAGTGTAAAGTAGAATTGAAGCCCATTTTATCCTGTGTATACCTGAGCGTCAAGGGGGGGGGGGGACTAGAGCCTCTATAGCCCTCCCCTTTGATCCGCGCCTGTATCTGTCTATCTATCTATCGAAAAAGAAAACTGAATTTCGGTTCACAGTTGTGGAACTATGTGAATTCGATATTGAAACAAATCTTTATAACTTCGGTCTGCAGTAGAAGGATAAAGAGACATGAAACCTGTTAACAAACACATTTCTATCACTTCCGAGATGGTATACTTCCTCAACACGATGAATCATTATATATACCCCCCCCCTTCAAAAAAAAAAACAGTTTGTAGCTATTTGTTACCGATTTTGTTCTATGGTGATAAAGGTTGAAACCGGAAACGGATGATTTCTACCATTTCCAGTTTGATTAGATGGTTAACGGAATAGGAAGAATTCATTCTCGGGGCGCTAAATCCATTGCAAAGAACCGTTTCTTGCTATCACTCACTGTTTTTTTACTCTGATGCCTGTCAACAGACAGACAGACGGACATGTCCGTTTTATAAGACTTCCGGCACTTACGCATAGCATGATATAGCATCTATACCTAGGTAAAATGATGACGGTGGTGAATCATTTATGAATTGTGGATTGATAATCTATTCTTAAATTGATTTATTCATATGAAAGATGGTTTAAAAAATGCCCATGCTCTTCAGAGGGACTCGAGCTCCCGATGGGTTTCGTCTCACAATCGCCATCCTAATTCGTCCAATCGCACTCAACTACACCACATTGGCTGCTCTGAGCCATTGTGCTCTCTATGCGCAGGGTGAACTGCCTAAACTAATCCCTTCTTGTAACTTGTAAATTACTCGATAAACAACACTGAAATATTGTACGAAGCATGTATCAAGAGAGCGGAGTCGTTTGATACTCTGCAATACCAACAGGTTAGCAGTATTGCCAACCTAACTTATTGAAGTATTTTTCAAACAGCACTACGTCAGATTATTGCATATTTCAAATCTACATGGTACTGAAAATTCGCAATATTACATTCATTATGTTGCAAACCATACAATGTCGCAAACATCCAACGTTTGATGTTTTTACAACAGTAATAGCGTAAGGTAGACGGACTGAATTATGTACATTCAAGGTCCCTTAGTATCATATATTATGACCATGCTATAAAGTATTTCGAATAAATAGTAGTAAAATTACAAGGGATTGAAAATTTTGACATTTTTAAAGAATTTTTTTCGAAGAAGTGCCATCATATCTAAGAACTTATAACTATGGCTTTACTAAACGAAAACATCAAAGTACTCTTCACAATAACTCGATATGTCAAACCGGAACATCCACAGCGCATAAAGAAACTTCATGTTGAGTTGAGTTGAGATTTGAGTTTAACGTCCCTTTCAGCAACGAGGCTAAATGAGACGGAACCTACTGATTAAAGTGGAATCCGATTAACGTGGAGTTCGACATGAGCTCCCGCCATGAATCGGACCCGGATTCTCCACGCCAAAGGCTCGTATGCTAACCTCTTAGCCACGAAGGGGCTCAACTTCATTTTGAGTTGACATTACTGTTAATGTGGTGGTGTTGCAGAATATGTGAAATGATTTCACTCACTTGATATTTGCTTCGTAAAAAGTTCATATTTTTTATAAAATAGCTTAGAAGTTACAAGGATGAGTCACTTTAACGGTTCATCCTATGTATTACAAAGTGCTATGTTGTTGCTTTTATTTTTATCTTTTTTCGTTCGTCTCTCTTGCCTCGAAAAGAAAATTTTCTCCAGATTTTCTTCTTGAATATCCTCAGTTTGTGTTCACTTCATTGTGTTAATGACCATTTTTCGCATCCATAGTGTTCCATGGGCAATATTATTCACTTACCACATATTGAAATCTTAGCTATCTCTGATTGGTGCGAGTATTATTTATAGCTTGGGGACACCGTAGTCTAGTAGAACATTGGACTCGAGTTCGATCCCCCGGTGGCGCTTCCCAATTTTCGGCGTCCACCCAGGGTCAAGGAGAAAAACTGGGGAGTCACGTGGATAAAAGACATGATGACCACTAGGTCAAGAAAACTCCTGGTACGCCTGTTAGAGACAGAATGACGCAACACGCTAAACGTGTGTTCATCACTAGGCTAGATGTAGTTCAACCACTCGCTAACAGATGGCGTTGGAGCGGTTCAGGCTTACAACAAGGGCTGTTATGTCAAGTAGTTTATTATTCATAGTTTAATGCATTTCGCGAAACGACTCTACTGCTAGTTTCTTCATAATATTTCATGTTTCTTCATAATAACTGTACTTGGACCTCTAAGTATTTAAAAAATATTCCATCAAGTCACTAGTAAGAAAGTGTCCAAGCTTAGATACATTTCTAATTGCGTTTCTCTATTAATTTGAGAACGCAAAATCTAATTGAAATATTTTAAAGCTTATTCGTCCATTGAATGACGCTGAAGAAACGACTTCAAATTCGGGACATTTGAACCAACGCTTATGCTAATGATAAAAGTGCTCATCCATACAGTTTTAATCGCATGTTTTAAAAATATTAACTTGAGAACACTGAATCCAATGGAATAATTTTAAAACTTGTCTATCCATGGGGCCAAAGGGGACTTCAAAGTTTCGATATTCGTCTTTGTTTTATTGACCGTAAAGAGTAAATTTATGGAACATATCGTACTACAAATCATAAACATACTTAATACACATATCGTATAATTACCTAAGTATATAAGATGTTTTTTCTAAATAAAATATATATATATATATATAAAAAACTAGTATAAAAGTTGCAATTAGAATTCTATCAAATCATGGACACTTTTACTATTAGCATAAGCGGTACTTTAAAAGACTCAACATTGAGCCTATTTTTCTCGTGCCCCATGGACAGATAAATTTTTAAAAAAAGTAGTTTATTTGGTCTCGTTGTCTTCAAATTAGTATAAAAAAGTGCAATTAAAATTTTTACCAAGCGTGAGCACCATTGGATGTTCTTTGTCTTTTTCTACCCTAACTAACTATAATTCCAAAAATTCTGAAGTTTTGTTTTGTAATTGTTTCCATAGTACCATACTTTTATCATGTCTACTTTAGAACCGCGGTAACTTAGTCACCAAGCTGTCTACCTGTTTTTATGAGTAGACTAGGATCGATTTCCACTGGGTTGTGAGAAAATTTACTCGCTCTAATGTTTAAATTTAGGGGAAAGTGGTCGAATTCTGCGCACTTAAGGAAAAATCGTTATTTCTCCGCTGTTTTTGTAAGTATCACGACATAACTTTGCACAGCCATTGTTTGCTGTGTAGTAGACAAGCTAAAGACGTAGTTTGAGTAAAAGCTCATACCAGTGCTCGACAATAGACAAAAAACCTGAACTATACATTTGCGCAGAATTACCCAACTAGGTGGGTAATTCTGCGCGTAATATGGGGTAATTCTGCGCAAAGCAAATATATATGTTTAAAGCAAGGAAACATTTTAATAACATATACTTAGATATGTAGATGGCATGGGTTCAGAAAAAGAACGACAAGGTGGGCTACAGGTTTTACTATATACTTTATTCTCTACTTGTTTTATAACTGAACAAAATATTACATATTTTTGAGTGTATTGAAATCATAAGCGTGCTATGATAAGGGAGAACAATGTCATTCTGAGATGTGACACTAAAACTATGTTCTGTTGAAGTATGAATTCCACAATCACGACTAGTTTCCTCGACGTTTTATACCAACCTGTCCTCATCATCTCCAGCAGTAATGACTATGTTAGGTTCCTCCATAAGTGACATCGTGAAAGTCTGATTTTGAAAATTTGTCAGGGTTTAATGGTATTATTCCCACAGCCCTAAATCCACCTATGACTTTGTCCATAGTTGGAACTTTGACGTATGCTTCATCGAAAATACTGGCGAGATCGTACATGCGACGCCGTGAGAATATAAACATGGGAGGGACGAAGATTACAAATGCACTACAAGCATACACAACAGTGACTGTCTTTCCACGCTCGCACACCATAGCACTTCCTACCTGTTTCTGACCTTTAGGCGCTAAAATTCTCACAAGTTTTTTTGCATTCGAAATACCCCTTTTGTCCACGTTGAAAATTCTACTTAGGGGAAAATGGTGCTTTTTCATCACTGTTTCCAAGTTATTGAAGAATAGTGTTACCGCTTCTTCATTGAATCAATTTATCCTATTCAAACTTACTTCTTCAGGTTTCCTTAGGCTTATTCTTGGATTTCTTTAAAGAAATAGTCTCAACCAGTCCTTTCCAGCAAGTTAGGTAGTTCCATCAAAATTATGCGCGATTCGACTTGCTTCAGCAAATTCGTATGCCAAACGCCGATGGTCTATAGGTGTGATACCAAACGCTTGCAACGCTTATCACATAGTCCACCAATTCGTGTTTTGTTCTCGCGAGAACACTTACGAGAGTAGCATGTTCCATATTTCCAGTTTTTATCCGTAGACGAATAGTAGATTCTGCTATTTCGTACAATCTTCCAACTTCTCGAATCGCACACTCACTTTTAACAGCACTGATAGCTTCTCTTAGTTGTTCCTCTGCATAACTACCTCTCGTAGTTTCTCTTTCTATTCTTCCCTGTATCTTTAATCAGAGTGTGACGATATTTTGCAGATCTATTACGTATGCTTGTTATTAACATAAAACTTCTTGAGGTGCAATTCTGCGCACTGCGCTGAATAACCCATCGATTTTGCGCAGAATAGCCCCACTCCGCAATTTAACAAAAAACACAAAACTACGAGCTATTAAAAATTGATTAGAACTACGAATTGCCGTAATTATAATGTCCATTTACAATATAAATGGAATATAAAAGTAACGATCTAGAAATATATAAAATATAGAACGTACCTCTTAATTCTCTTGAAGACAATTTAACATCAACAGGGAAGAAATAATTCAACTGCCACTTTCAGCCTAAACATTTGACATATTGGCTTCCCTTCTTTAATATTAGTTACTAGTAACGGTCGCTTCATGGCAGCAGCAACCAATGTGTCGTAAAGAATCTCCAAGTTGAAGAAACACGTGTGCGCAGAATTATCCACCGCGCAGAATTCGACTACCTTCCCCTACTCGCTCTAATAGAGTCTAATCCCTTTTCAATGCGACTGTTACCTTTCTGTTTTCATAGAGACGGCTCAATCAGGTTTTCAACCCCTTCTGAGTCTCTTTCTCTCGGCTTCGTGGCTAAGCGGTTAGCGTACGCGTCTTTGGCGCGGTAAACCCGGGTTCGATTCCCGGCGCGAGCTCAAGTGGTTCGGATTCCACGTTAATCAGCAGGTCCACGTCTCATATAGCCTCGCTGCTGAACGGGACGTTAAACTCAAAATCAACTCAACTCTCTTTCTCTCGGGGGTCTTCAGAGTTACACTTAGATTTAGGATTCAGATTTCTGGGCTTTCACCATCTATGGGCATGTTAGCTCGTCATGTATGAGGGATGACATCCCTCTGCGAGCACACTATTCGTGGAAAGGGAAGGAAAAAAGCGGCATGGGACCTACATGGTAGATACCACTCCGGGATTTGCCTGTTGTGAATGAGGGCAATTCAGGGAAATCTCATTCAGGATGCCTGGCCTGAAAAAGCTTTTTACACTTTTTCGAACGAGTGACCTCACAGGGAATCGTACTCGGGATCGCTCGCACCGAAGCCGAGAGCGTTAGCGATTGGTGCTAGACCTTCTTCCTCTTTCTAGACACTCTTGATCGTAAGATCAAGGATCAAATGTCCTCGAAGAGGCAAGCAAACGGATCAGTCAGTGGTAAAACCCAGATTATATAAAATTCTTGGATTCATATTTGGGTAAGTGAACATATTGGTTATTGTTACAGCAGTAATTCCAGTGTGCTATACGAAAAAAAAAAAGTCTCTCTTGCCTCGCAGTTACAGTGAGTTCCGAGAAACAGCTTTCCCTTCTCTAGACTAAAGAGTTCAATGTCAGGTGTAGGGAAAATTCAGAATAAATGGGAAGCTATACCAAAACATGTAGTTAGAATACAGTTCAGTTGATTTTGAGTTTAACATCCCGTTCAGCAGCGAGGCTATATGAGGCATGGACCTACTGATTAACGTGGAATCCGAACCACATGAGCTCTTGCTGGGAATCGAACCGCTTAGCCACGAAGGAGCTCTAGAATACTATTAGAGTACCAAATTAAAATTATTGAGGTGTTCCAGAATATCCTGTAGATGATTATAGGACATTACAAGTGATCTAATGTTACTCAAAACGCTATTAATCATGTCTTCACGAAACCATCTCATTGGCTACAATGGCTTCTGGAACCACAAGATTTACAAGTTCAAAAGGAGAGATCACGAAGGTCATAGTGAGCTTTGTAGGACCAACTTCTGGATAGAAATGCATGTCTTCAGTCACGTGTGCTTCCTCTATATGACACAAATTGTGAAAGGTCATGGTAATAAAACACTGGACAAAACACTAATCGGAAAAGAAACAAGACTTTCACATTTACATCCCACCCCTAAACAAAAGCTAAAACAAAAATATAATCAATGGTGAACGTAAGTGTTATCCGTTCTCGACTACCTTGGAAGAGGAAATCTTGTTTCGTATTATCTGGAAGCTACTAGCTTTGAATCAGGGATTTATACGTAAATGACCTCGTCTAAGTTTTGCGTAATAACTTTTTTTGAAGACCTTAACAAGAAAAATTCAGTTTGTGTCACTTACTGGCCAGTTTCGCTTTCTGTAGTTTTGCCCTCTTGTCTTCGTTGTTTTTGTTAAGTGAACAGGGATTATATACTGCGGACTCTCAGAGCATTTAAAATATTTACAAATACAGTCGTAATTGTTGGACGAGCATAATACAGGTAAATTATATAGAATAATATTTTTAAACTTTATAATAGAGATTACATTGTAAATTGCATACGCTTATTCATATTAATGGTTAGATCCTGGTACACAGTAAGACAGTTCATTGAGCATCTCGTTAACTTCGTATTGTCATTAACATTGCTCACGATACTATAACCAACTTCTGGGAGAAAAGTGCATTACGCTCATTTTAACAAGGAAAACAGAACCATAGACCAGTTACTGTAGGAAGTCTCCATCCAGAAATCGAACGAGGATTTACTACTTTATTTATTTTTTTTATTTCTAGTACAATATGGCTTAATTTTACCAAATCATTATTCCTTTCAGTGCAAAATATAGAAAACATGGTGTTCCCCATGAGACGAGACGAGAAAACCTTTGTTTTTCGTCTTATTTTGTTTCGTTTTTTAGAATAATTCTTTCCTATCTCAAAGGGCTTATCGAGTCTCGATCGTAAATTTACGTACAAAATTCATATCTTATTCTTTTCTTAATTTCGACTAGAATTTACCAAAATACTTCCGCGTAACTAGAGATCCACGAAGGTTGTGATCATAACGACATTTAAGCCATATTTAGTATTGAAGTAAATATTAGGATTAGGAAATAGATTTCTGAGCTTTCGGCATCTATGGCCATGTTAGCCCGTTAGGTATCAGCGATGATGTCTCTCGGTGATAACACTATCCGTGGAAAAAGAAAGCAGCCTGGGACCTGTATGTTAGGTACCATCCCGGCATTTGCCTGGTGTGAATGAGGAAACGTGAGGAAAACCTCCACTCATGATTAGGGTTGCTATATGTCTGTATTTTGTACGGACTGTTTGTATTTTTGGGTCCGTGTCCGTGTCCGTATCGTACAATGCATGAAACAGGAAAATGTCCGTATTTGACAGTTTTTGGTGCTGCCCAAAAATTTCCGAGTCCGGAATCGCTAAAACTTCGGGTGAAAGAAATTGTGTTTTCATCTTAGAGCTTAAAACTTATAGTTACCGTTAATAAAGTAGGTTATGATTTTAAAGTGTGTCTCATTTTTCCAGTCCAGGGTTCTTTTAGTTAGATTTAATATACGTAATTTAACGTCACGAATTATTATTTTTGTGTTAATGAAAAAATATAAAATATGTTAGTTTCCAATAGTGTTTTAAGTATTACAGTAAACAATTGTGTGATAACATAAAAAGGTGACTTATAGGTAAGAAATTTAAAAATATATGTTCTGTGTTTGGGCACTGTATCTTTGATGGGTCGTCATTTTTAAAGTTTGTCCGTATCTTGAATGAAAAAAATATGGCAACCCTATTCATGATGAATGGTCTGAGAAAGCTGTTTACACTTTTTCGACCGACTGACCCACTGGGAATCGAACCTGGGACCGCTAGCACCAAAGGCGAGAGAGTTAGCGACTACGCTACGCGGAGCCAGTGGAGTACGTATTGTGTAATGACTTGTTTGTCTTTAATTGTTGATAAATGTTTCTTTTTTTGTATTGTGTTCGTACAATCACTTTATCTATTTATAGCTTTTATAAAACAAGAGAACAATTCGATATCTAAGACTTCGACAAACTAGCGCTGCCAATGACAGACAAGAAGTTTCTCCTCTCGAATTTAGAAAGTTCTGGTCGTATTGACTCTCGTCTCTTTTCGAGACAAAAGTTGTCGGTCTCGTCTCAAAAAAAGATGTTGTGGAAGTTTGGATGTCTCGGAAAGCATATACATTTCTATTAGAAGAGCTCTGTCTCGTCCCGTAGGCAACATTGTCACATTAGAGACAGCCAATTTCTGAGAGCAAAATTCATTACTCTCACTCTAACAATTGGGAAGTGAAACATAGACTAGTTAGAAAATGTCCACCTAAAAACTGAACGAAGATTTGCTACTGTTTATTTCTAGTACAAAAAGTATCTTAATTACCGCAATCATTGTTGTTTTTAATGCAAAATATAGAAAACGAATAGTATTATACTTCACAACGAGTTTGGTATCCCTTCCTGAACAAGTAACTGTGTTCCGAGGTTCCATTTCTCGATGGGAACACAAAGTCATCGATTTGTTCAAAAAGTAATGATTCAAATTCCGCATTAACAGTAGGTCTCTTATATTTTCAAAACAACTCGCTGATTGGGAACTCCATAAATATCCTCCTGTACTGGGTTGTGACCCGAAGAAGGTTGTTACGATACTGCTTTTTTGTTAATTAGGTCAGAATGTTCAATATTTGTTGTTGACTATCCATTTTAAGAATTGTGGGCCACGGCTTTACTAAAAGACACTGTAACAATCACATAAAATGCATACCTCGCATATACTGTCACGTTATTGGAACAAATTTATTCCTCAATATATTTGTCAAAAGAACGACCTTCCAAGTTGCGGAAAATAGCTCAATATTCCTACACTTTTCGAAATGTTTTACTTCAGGTCGCTGCAGGTCAGGGAGTAATCTATACCCCCAACACCCCCCTAACACCCCCAAATTTCTTTACACACACCTCTGGATGGAAAAGGAATACTCCCCCAAATCCAATTGTATCAATCGGTATCAAAGGTTATTTATTACATCAACTTGAAAAACGTTTAACGTTTAGGCAAAAAGGCAATATTCTTATTTATTTATTTCACTTCAAAATACGAAGCGACCTCGTTCTCATGTACGGCTTCGAGAATCATATGATCTCATTGTTCCGGACGGTCTTTCGATCAAAACAATTGGCAAAACAGACCCGCTCATACCTACCCTCCTGGGCTCCGCGGTCGTTGCCGAGAAAAGAGATTGATGGACAGATGCAAATGACTGAAATTGGCAACGTCTTGAGCGGTCATTCACCTACCTCCTCCTCAAAAAGAAAAAAATGTGACAATATAGTAATTAGCCTGTATCAGAATAAGTTGATAAGTGCTACTCTGCAAGTGGTGTATCAACGGACGGAAGTTAGAAGGGTGTAGTCAAAACGTTTTTAGAAATGAAGAGATCGATCGAAGTAAGAATTATATATATGTTAGACTGAGTCTAGTGTTATGCAGGAACGCATTTGTCGCTAGCTTAATTTTTTGTAAAGTGAATTTTTATTCACGTAAATTCATTGAGCGGATTGTTAAAATTACGCTGCATTAAAATAAGACAAAACAGAAAGATTCAAAAATTTGTAAATCGAAAAACTGGATTTCTGGAAAACAATTAAATCAATGAATAATTTCCTTATGAAAGATAATTAGAGCCAATAACGTAGCAAGGAAGGGTCAAGAGCGAAGATTAAGAGATCAAATAATATCACAACAATTAACGTTAACAACAGGGTTAGAACATTAAAATAATGAAATTGCAACTATGTACAGTATTAATTACTAAACGAATGATTTCAGCATGGGACGAGGGAATTTTTTCCCAATTAATATTTTTAAAAAATCACCCACTAAAACTTGCTGGGAGTGAATAAATTGAAATAATGACAGAATTTTGCAACATGATTACAATGATTCGTATACAATCAATTCATATGTAAATACTGGGTAAAATAGTGGTGGTTAATTCCTTATACAGTGAAACCTCTCTTAACGGGCATCTCTCAATAGTGGACAGCTTCATAAGAGGAGAAAATTTCTTATTCTTCCATGCCATAAATATGTGTGGTGTGGTGTTATGAGAGAGAACCCTTTCTTTTAGGGACACTCTCATTTACGGACAAATAATCGTGTTCCACCTACGTCCGTTTCGAGAGGTTTCACTGTGTTACTTAGTTTAATAATAAATGTTCAAATGTGTGAACTTCCTTTATTGAACGTACTACTGCTAAGAGCTTATATTATTATTATTATTATTATTATTATTATTATTATTATTATTATTATTATTTGTAGTAGTAGTAGTAGTATTGCAATAGTTGCGTAACAAAACATACTGTTTTCTTTGAGTTTGTTTAAAAATGTAGATCACTATTCTGAGAGCACCCCTCCCTTTTATTTTGAACACCCCCCAAGTAAAAATTTCTGGCGCACTTACTGCTGCAGGTATCTCTTGAACATCCTTGCGCCAAGCTAAGAAAGGCGGAAACTTATTATGAAGGAAGGTAACATTAGCATAACTAGATTGCCTTGACACTTAATAAAAATCAACGGTTAACTTTTCATTTCAGACTTTCAGTTACGCAAATCATTTCCCTAATTAATAAAGTATATGCAGGGTGGAAATGCAGTTATAGAACTAATAATAGATACAGCCTGTGATCAGGGCCGTGCTGGGATACTAATGAGGGCGGTGGACAAGTCTACTAAAAGGGCACCTATACAAACAGGAATATATATATATATAGACTTTGAAAGAAAGAAAGTATTAACGTAAATAGCTAATTTGTAGGAACCTTGAATCGAATTCCTCTTTACTAGAGAAAAACTTTTTAGTTCCTATAACAACATTTCTGTCAAATAAAAAGAAGCTAAATGTTTCAACAACATAATATAAGCTCTATGGCCTATGAACACAAGAGGTTCAGTGCCGCGTTTACAAAAGCTCTCCTTTGATTTCTGTCCTTAGCCTCCTGGACACAGTTTCTACTTCATATTTCAATCTCTATGGGAACCATTTTAATATTGTTCTGCCATCTGCGCCTCGGTCTTCCTAATTTTCGTTTTCCTATTTGGATTTCCAGTTAGAACTTTGAAAGCGTTTCTAATTTCTTCCATGCTGGCTACATAACCTGCCCATTTGAGCCTTCTAGACTTGATGACCCTAACAATGGTTTTATAAACGGTATAAAATTATGGAGTTCCTCGTTATTAAGTTTCCGCCATTCCCCATTCCCGTTCCTTTTGGAGTTCGAATATTGGTTTAAGAATCTTGTTTTCAAATACTTTCAGTCTGCGATTTTCTCTCAGACTCAGTGACCGTGTTTCGCAACCATACAGCACAACAGGCACGATTATCGTTTTATATAACAAAGTGTTTTCTCTTTATGCTCCTTGTTATCCTTAGTTCATTTGTCTTGGAGAACTTAAGCGTATCCCGTCTATATTGAGAGAAATGGAAGTTCAATAAAATTAGTCGATCAAAGTGAAGGTAAACATTTTATGGTTCTAGTACAATATAGATATTTTACTACAATATTGGCTTTTATAACAGTCTCAAGGTGAGGAAAATAAACGGAAACGACTCAGAAATTTTGGAGAACTACCTTCACCTACAAGGTTTCAAGGTGAATTCTCCGAGGTTAAACGAAACATTTTTCTATAATAGCATCATCATCTTCTGTAATTAATTCATGAATCTGGGACAGGAAATGTCGCAGTGGAAAAACTATCAGTATTGGTCGTTGAAGCCAGAAGCATTAATCACAGCACAGTTAGAAGAACACGCCGAAGGTTCATGATTGTGAGGCGAAACCCTTGGAGATTCGAGTCTCTCTGGAGAACATGGACGTTTTGAATTGTCTCGATGTTTCCGTGTTTGTGCTTGTCTTGAATCTAGTAGTAATCAATCGAGAAAGGACAAGAAAATAAGAATACTAAAGAATTGTGCAAAAAGTGGTAAAGCACGCTTAATTTTGGTACGAGGAATCACTCGTTCGGTCCCAGGCCAAGTGAGTACGTAGTGAACAATATTGTTTTTGTAAGTTTTCTCGGAGTTTTTCCGTTCCCTCCTACATTATCACTCGACCAATTATTGACTTTCATAATTATTTACTTTCATTAGTCATCTGTCTTTTTTCAATATAAAGGATATAGACTAATAGTAAGATGTTACGTTCAAGATTTCATTTCATTTATATAACAAATAAATTAGGGTAAGTTTGGGTGTATCCGGACACTTCTGATGTTTCTTTCTTTTACTGCTACCCCGCTAAACGAAAATATCCAATACTTCGTCATAGTATTTAATGATATGTTGGTATGCATGTACAGCTGAAATAGTTTTTCTGGAATGGCATGTTAAGAAGTAAAAAAATAATTTTCTGAAAGTTGACAAAATCTTTGATTTGCAAATTTGGAAGGGTGAATCCGGACAGTAGGCTGGCGATTCCGGACACTGAATTTTGAAGGAAGATATATACATGATAGGTATATTTTAGATTACTATCTTACTATACTAACATTCTAACATGATAAGTACAGGATATAAGTACAAATACATGATAAATACATACAAATTACTAACATAGCAATTTCTATATTAATTACTGTTGAAATTGTAAGCTAAATGTACAGTAGTGTAACTACCACTATAATGTTTAATCATTAAACATAGTAAAGCATTTGTTTCCATTAGAACTACATTGTACTACTATTTTTTGTTAGTAACAGCTAAATTATTAGTAAAATGTATAATATGTGTGCACTGACACTAGCACTTATTTATTTTTTCTTTTGTGCGTTAATGACGTCTGCCAGTTTCGTGAAGCACTAGTCATAATTCAGACACATCGTCCACAGATAAAATACAGTTCCTTATCACCTCCCACACATCTTTCATGAAACCAGGTCTTACACACAATACAGGACACCCAGGAATCGTATTTGCTTGATGATGGTGCAAAATAGTTCTTCCCATAAAATCCACAGTTGTTTTCATCCATACCTTCGATTGTGTTTGAGGAGACAGATTGAAACAAACTGCAATTTGTGATACTTAATCTTTCAGCAACGCCGACCTTCGGGATGTGGGGTTGGAAGAAGCAACAGCAGGAAAAGATATAAACTGTTTAACTGAGGACTCTGAAGGCAATTGAGACGTGTTTGGGGATGAGTCTGATGACACAAAAGAGGAATTGTTTCCAGCCACTGGTGGATCATGTTCATTCGACAAAAGAAATTCATGTTCCCGAACTTGTTGCTGATCAAATGGGAATATACCAGATGATGTAGCCATTCAGTAGTGTAACATTTTTGAGCACTTTATGATTAGCATTTTGTAATTTAGTTGTGTTTGTAGATCCTAAGATAATTTTATAGCTTTTTCTGATGATTCCTCGGAGTCCATTTACGGCAAAAATGAATAGACGCTAGCCAGATATAAGCAATAGACCTCACGTACTATTTCACAATCATAAACGTGAAAAGCGAGAGAGGAGAGAGTGTTCTGAATCCTCTTAGTTCATTACTCACATTGTCCGGATTCAGCTTAACGTAATAAACCTGTCCGAATTCACCCTTCCCTAAACGTCCGAATTCGACCATTTTGAGCACTGTAAACTTGTGCACGCGCTGAGCAGGCACTCGCAAAGTAATATAATTCTTCTAATATGCGACGAGTAAAGTAGGGTCTTCGCTTCGATATATGTCTTACTTAACCATTTGCTGATAACCACTTCTGTGTGAAACCTTAACATATTCCACTAAAAAGTTACATCAGGTCAAAAAACGTGCATGAACTTTCCTGTTTTTTCTTCTTTCACACACCGTCGAAACTACCTAGCACTGAACTGTAGGAAGGTACGGTGCTTCAAATAGGCATCACAAGTACAACGATATGTTGTATTATAAATTGTACTCTTGTATTCTTTGGGCAAAATGTCCGATCTTGTATATAAAATATGCGCTAGCCATGAGGAATTAAGAAGAAGAAGAAAAGAAAATATATATTATAAAATCAATGTAACAAATAAATGAATGTGTTGTTGTTGTCATCGCCAAGACGCAGGGGCGGATCCAGGACCGACTTCTGGGGGGGCGGTGGGTTGTCATACTGCTACTTTTAAGGGCTCCAAACTTTGGGATGGGTTTTATTTATACATAAAAATAAGAAAGTTTGCTCTTCTGGGGGGGGGGGCGATCGCCCCGATCGTCCCCCCTGGATCCGCCCCTGCCAAGACGATATATTTAGTTATTGCTATGGTAACAGAAGTAAGGATATAATGTAAATTACCTTCGAAGAATCAAAACGTTTATAAAAAGAAAGGAAGGTGAACAATAAACGACATTTTGTATTATGTCAATTTAATTTACTCATTGTGTGGCTCAAACAACGATAAAATAATATCGTTAAGGATCAGGAGGTGACAGTTATATAATATATTATTTATTCCGGCACCATAGATTCATTGTAATCAAAGAATTAATACTAGGATAACAAGAGTATTTAACATTCAATATGGTTGACGCAGTGTCACATTTATTAAAATTTAAAAAATCAAATGCTAGTGCAAGGCGTACGGCGAAAGGATAAAGAGGTAGAGAAGAATGAAACTACAACTAATGAATGGTATTCAAACTGATAATTTCAAACTTACTTTAATGGATGTTAGGTAAAATTGTTCGATAAGAGTAATCTAAAAGTACTATACATACTTTATAGGTGTTTCATTACGTATTATAAAAGAATGAAAATGAAATCTTTAAGTTTTTAAGTCCAACGGTTATGCCAGCTACCATCGCGGCCCCAAGAAGGAAATAAGTTAACCAATTCATTCAACAAAATGTATTTCCTTTAAAAAATATTCTTAAATATGCTATGCTCGAGATAAGGTAATATGAAACTTCCTGCAATTAGACTTTCAATATATTTATTATAAGTTACTAGTTGCAATTTCGTTACAAATCTATTAAGCTACTTAGGGAACAATGGCGACTTAGAGGTAAGCTTTTAAGAATCAAGAGATATTTTACTCATATTCCGAAATAACTAACATATTCGTCTGGATTACTCTTTACTAAGGAACTAATATTCTACGTGTGTTTAATCACTATCGGACCATTTCACTCTTGAACGTAGGTTTAATTACAACCCGATAACATTGCAACCCCGACAGAGCGAAGTAGCTCAAGTGGTAGAGGATTGGCTTCTTATTTGGGAAGTCGTGGGTTCGATTTCCGCTGCCGACCATCCTGACGGGTTTACCAGGAATTTCCTCAGTCCTACCAGGCAAATGCCGGGATGGTACCTAATAAAAATTCTCTGACCAATACCTTCCCAATCTTTTCCATTGTTATTGTTATTGTTAGATATCCAGTGTAAAATGGCCTCTGAGCTGTATTTGGTGATTGTTAAATAAATAAATTCATTCTTCAATGTATGTTTAAGTGCAATCTTACAATATTCTCCCTTTAACTTGGGTTTTATTGTAACCCGACAACATTCACTCTTCTACATGGGTTTAATCACAACCCGGCAACATTCGCCAATACCAATAACTCATTTTCGGTAAGATATTCCAATCTTCGCCGATCCTCAAAATCATAAACTAACCCAGAGCATACAGAATATCAAACAACTTAATACAAAAGAGTATGTGCCTCATTTGCAAAACACCTTTCGTATTGCAGACACAGGGGCAAACTACTAGCACACTGCCAAGAATTAAATATATGCGCTTTGGTATCTCAAATATATATCACGAATACGTAACATCTAATGCTGTATTGAGTTTTGACAAGTACAGATGAGTACAGTTGCATAATAAGACAATTATTTAATCTATTTGCAATTTGCAACGAAAGCCTGTTCATAGACAATCCAACACTTTTATGTAGTGAACAATATTTTTGTAACAAAAAATCAGTTCACTAAAACCAAAACCTATTTGACACGATATGACACAACACAAAGGATTTTGTGAACTCGTGGTATATTATTTTATACTTTAATAGCGCACAGCCTGTTGTTTGTGTGCTTTCGATCTACAGTCTGCACTAGCTTTTCTTATTTTTATCATGTGGCATATTGGTACTTTGAAATGTGTGATTATATTGTAGCTATCTTATCGACATGGAAGATATGTTGATTGTATCCTATAATAAATTACAGATTCAAGTTTCATACGTATATTTTCGGTGCTGGAATGGGGTACTATAAATTAGGGATGGCCATTTCTGGAAAAAGAGTTTTCCGGTTTCCGGAAATCACATTTTCCGTTTTCCGTTTTTCCGAAAAATTTTCCGTCTTCCGTTTTTCCGGAAAATTTTCCGTTTTCCGATTTTCCGGAAAATTTTCCGTCTTCCGTTTTCCGGAAAATTTTCCGTTTCCGTTTTTCCGGAAAATTTTCCGTCTTCGGATTTTCCGGAATATTTTCCGTTTCCGTTTTTCCGGAAAATTTTCCGTCTTTCCTTTCTAATTTTCCAGTTTCCGGAAGAATTATATTCCGTTTTCCGTTTTTCCTGAAAACGTGGTCATCCCTAGTCTGTAGGAAGTTTAATCTTTTTAAGAGTTATGGTATATTCATATACTATGGCGTACTATCGTCTTTGACCGCTTATTTAGGTTCTATAATAGGTATTTAAGGCGGGATTTTTTTTATTTTTCAAGTCAAGGATGGACCAAAGAATACCGCAGATGCGTTTTGGAACCGAATGGTCAACTTGGCGGCGCCAAGTGGTGCGAAGGGACGTGACTTTTTTTCTTAAGGCAAATTTCAAAACTTTTTCACGCCTTTAGTTTTCAAGATATCAGATTGAAACTTGCATAAGGATTGTGTGTACCTTTGGGTATTCATCAATTTTTTTAGATCCCTACGTGAAACCGGGGACGGGCCCGAGGGTCGCAAGTGTTACGAAGGGGTGTTTTTTTTTCAGAAAAATTCCGTTTTTATTCGATTTTTCCGGTTAAGGTTTATGATACCGACATGTGGTACCGTTGGTAAGTATGCTCTATCGTGAGAAAAACGAGGTATGAACCATGATCCTATGATAAATAGTAAGGAAGCAGTAGCTGTTTGAGTGAAAGTCTAAAATTTTGGATATCCTTAAAGGGTTAAACTTCTTGCAATCTGACGTCTTTGTTATTTCTATCTGATAATTCATTGTTAAGAGCTCTTCTTTGTTCTAGTAATCTTTCATGTATGCTGTTCCACCGAGTTTTAACTTGCTGTATAAGGAAATGTACTTCCAATCCTAATAACCTTTACTGTTTTTCCAGTTCTGACGTTGCCAACGTACTATATTTAAAGTGGGAAACAATCCGACTAACAACACTTAACTTTTTCTCGATTTTCTCTATTGCAAGTCCCTTATTTATAGAGAGTTGTAGGGTCTGAGCAAAACAACATATGCTTGCATACGGAAATTCTCGTACCGCACTTGTGATATTACTAGCATTGTCATAGACAATTGCATGTATTTTATCTAAAATGTTCCACTACTCTGCAACATGTACTAAGTGCTGAGTTAGGTTTACCCTTGTGTGCCTCACTTCTATTTCAATTATTTGAAGGACTGAACTTATTGAACTTAGATGGAAGCATATAGTGGGCTGTGATTGTAATATAACTTTCCGTAACCTGCGAAGCCCAGCTATCTGTTGTCAAATCAATCGATTCCGCAGCCACACTTCTCCTTAGAAAACAAAGCCTCAATACGGCGAGTCACAGTTAACCTGGATGGTGAGTGGTAACTTGGTTCTACTTCATTCAAAAATTCAAGAAACCGAATTGCTTCAACGAAAGGTAAGGGAAGAAGATCCTTTGGTACCATATTACTTATTTTACTATGAAGCACCTCTGCTCTTGCGGAAGAACAAGGTTTAGGGTCTATGAGATAAGACAGAATTCTTTTCTGTTTCTTACGCACTACTATGTTCCCTTATTTGTAAAACATTTTTTCTGGGATCTTTCTGTTACTTTAGATGCATTTGAGCGTGCGCCAGGTGAAGCGATAATCTGAGATATAAAGGTAGCAGTACCTAGATTATCATCTACGTTTATGTAATAATAATAATAATAATAATAATAATAATAATAATAATAATAATAATAATAATAATAATAATAAACACTTTGATTGCATTAGGAGTTCACAATTTAGTAACAAAACATGAATGTAGAATAACAAGTAGAGCAACCCACATTATGCTTTATTTTTTTCCAGATTATGCTTTATTATGCTTTATTATTAATTTCAATCATTGTTTTACATTAATCGTGTATAAAGTATAATTTTACTATACATTAAATGTTCTAAATATCTTGATCTATTTATTAATATTTTATGCAACCAGTTTCTTTCATATTTAATGAACTTTTTACCTAATGCACTGTAAAGAGAGGCTTTACTCGAGTCAGTTTTTTTTTTTAAATCACTTGTGTGCGCCTTAGAGGTGCATATATACAGAAAGGGAAAGTAAAAGATGCCACCAAAAAGTACAGAAAGTGCTCAACTTCAAGAGGTACACATAACAGTATAGTGTGGAGTTCTTGTGTACTATTCATTGTTGGTGGAAGTTTTCTTCTTTTTGTCCTTTATTCTTCTCTCCACGCCAAAAGATTAGACCAAAAAGTTTACAGAAATAAAAATAAGCTTTTCATTGTTGCATTGTTATGTTCTCAATGATTTTGCATTGTAAATATTGTTTCTTAAAAATATTAATACAGTATGTTAAACTTGAAGTTAAAGAGATTTTTTAAAGAATTGTGCTATATCTTTTAAATTATGCTTTATTTTCTAAAATTATGCTTTTAAAATTAGTTTTTTCTGGACCCTTAGACAGCCACAACCATGTTCAAGGTACCAACCATATGTGTAAATCAAGGTGACCAGAATTTTTACTTGCAAAAACGGGACGCATACGAATCGGAGGCGGGGGAGGGGGGCTAAATATCTGACTTTCAGATTGCATTTTGGGACTGAGTAGAGTTTTTAATTTACAAAATACACAGGTAAAAGAAATAACACAGCGTTTCTAACTGAAGTACTACCTAACAATACTTTTAACTACTTGAACACTCAGAATTTCGACTCAATTCCTAATTGAACCACAGAACACTCAATTCCCACTTGAACATTCAGAAGTTCCAGACACGGCTGAACCTTCCCAATGAGTGTTGGTATTGAAGAGTGTAGAATTCGCATTGACTATTTATATTTAGAATAATAATTATGGGACACTTGGGTCATTTTTGCTTAAAAACGGGACATTTAGGCGTCCCGTTTGAGAATCAGAAAAAACCGGGACAACGGTTGCAAAAAAGGGACTGTCCCGACTAAAACGGGACGTCTGGTCACCTTGGTGTAAATAGCTATTATGCTTTTTATGCCTTGTATGCTTTTGGGTTGCTCTAATAATAAGTAAAACTTTCAAATGCATACAGAAACATAGATAATAAGTCAGCATTGAGAACTGAATTGATGTATCGATGACTAGGTGTAATCGTCCTTCAGTTTAAGAGAAATTAGCGGAAAAAGTTACGAAGAGAATTATGTGGAATAGATCATTATATGAATAGCTGGCGCTAGTTTCAAGTAGTGTTACATACTATGGTATTTATAGTCAATAGTACCGGTATTTGGAATTCGTGACGCTTATAGTTGCAAGATGGTAACACTAGGATAAAGTGTAAAATTGAATTACATCAGTAGAATTGAATTTGACTTAGGGTTAAAAAGTCTATGGCTCAGGTCGGATGTAACTGAGTAATAAACTTACAGAAAAAAAAAACAGTCGGGACGATAGGGCGCTCGAATCGAACATCGGCCTTCTGAATGTTAATCCGATGTTCTAACGCCTGAGCTCAGTTGGAATACGTAGTGTACTCCCGCCAATACTACTGCGTGTGGATTCTATAGAATCTAGGGCGCCGATTTCTCTGTAACTTTGGGGATCCATTCATATGCAGAAGGTATATATGAGGGTTTTAAGACAAACTGAATTCGAATTGTGCAAAATATTGTATATTTATAAATAGGATGCGGGGTCCACATGAACTTTGAGGGGGCTGCCCCCGGCCCCCCAGGATCTGTGACCTTGACAGATCACCGTGGTCACGATAAGCAATGGTTGGAATATAAACATACCAGTTGTATTAATAACACACTGCCAGCTCTCTTTACTGCCAGAGTTCTGCCCTCAGGTACACGCATAATCGGGGATTCCCCGAAACACACGCATGATGGGAATTTCCCGGTGGAAACGAATGATCTGCAAGCCCACACGCAAACAAAAAAAGTACATGATAAAGCAAGTGTACAAATAGATGTAGGAGGAAGGAATGTTTCGTCGCTGATTTACTCGACCTTTTCTCTCCTATCCACTGTTAAGTTTGAGTTGCGTTTCTATAGCATTAGATGGTGAAGAGCATTGCCTCATTTACTTGTTTTCGCGTAGCATTTTTCGTTATATTTCTTAATGTAAGACGACCAATGTCACTATTCCAATGAACATTTTCATTTTCCGGAAAATTTTCCGTCTTCCGTTTTCCGGAAAATTTCCGTTTCCGATTTTCCGGAAAATTTTCTGTTTCCGTTTTTCCGGAAAATTTTCCGTCTTCCGTTTTCCGGAAAATTTTCCGTCTTCCGATTTTCCGGAAATTTTCCGTTTCCATTTTTCCGGAAAATGTGGCCATCCCTACTATAAATCAAAGCTATAGGAAAAGCAACTACATAAAATATGAAATACATATGAAGTAGAATATAAAATTTAAGAAAAATATTTTCTGGCTAGAATAGTTCAAAAGTATATATTGGCTGAGCGAATTATTTTCAAAATTAAATTGAAGTAATTTAACTAAGAACATACATACATATAAAATTTCATATTTACTTTCTTTCTAATTTCAGGCCGATGCAGTGAATATTTCTGGATGGAACATCAATTCCACAATGAAGATATTAGCAGCAAGTGCAATGGTGACATTTATATTGTTAGTGATACTTCTAATAGTGTTGTATTTATACGTCACAAGACAATTTAACCATTGGAAAAAGAAAGGTGTCCATTATTTAAAACCACTTCCAATATTTGGTAATTTCAAAAACTTGATGATGTTAAAAATGAGCTTGGGTCAGCAATTTGCTGAAATTCATGCTAAATTAAATGGATATCGGTATGGTGGGTTCTTCCTTGGTTCACGGCCATGTCTTTTAGTGCGAGATCCTGAATTAATTAAACATATTTTGGTGAAAGATTTCGAACATTTTACAGATTGGACTTATCGTCCGGATAGCCTAGCTGATCCTATGATTTCAAACACACTTTTCTGGATGCGAGGAAACCGATGGAGATTTTTCAGGAAATGTTTCACCACATGTTTTACTTTGGCTAGAATTAAAGGTTCATTTTCCTCAATTTGTGAGTGTGCTGAAGTCATGATGGATGATATTGTCAATAACAGAAATTCTGACAACCAAGTTGAAATGAAAGAGCTCTGTGAGAATTACCCAATCTATGTAATTGCAATGTTTGCTTTTGCAGTTGATGGCAAAATGTTGAAAAATTCTGATATTGTGGAATTTTGCAAATCTGCAACAAGACCATCTTGGAGGAGGATTTTACCATGTTTTTGTATGTTTTTCGTCCCACAAATTTTACGAATATTTAGAATTACGTTGGGTGAAGCATATTTGTACAATTTGTATACAATGCTTGCTCACAAGACAATCGGAATGTTTGAAAACAATAACATATCTCGTAAAGACATTGCTGGTTTGGCGATTAAGTTAAGAAAGGAAAGAGATAGTAAATATAGTGATTACAAGAACAACAATTGTGAAACCCAAGAAATGGCAGATGATGAAGTTGGTAAGTTGCTGTTTTCTTTTAAAGAAAAACATCAAAAGTAATTAGAATATTTTTTAGACTAACGGGCGATTTAAACGAAAGTAATTTTCAGTTTATACATTCATAAATCTCGTAACTCTATTACTATAATGTTCTACTACCAACTTTTTTAAAGTAATAAATATAGATGAAAATATGTATCTTTCTAATACTAATCAAATTTCCACCAAGGTTACTACTACACTATGTCGGAGATATCTTTCTAATAACCCATATAAAATGTTCACTCCCTAACACAGTGGTTCACATAATCCCGTTCGATACGTCGCGAAATTTTAGAATTTAAAAATTACTAATCATTTAATAATTATTTATAAGTGTAATTATAATATTATTATATTATAATTAGTTAAAATGAATTTTGAGACAGAGTGAACCAGCCAAGATCTCTAACGGGAGCAATTATACTCAAGTGCATAGTCACTACTTCATGGAAACTTATAGACTTACATTAATATCATTTATGTTATTATTAATGAAAAATCAGGTACGTGTTTCAACATGTCATGAGTGGTCGGTAAAGTGTATCGTCAGTCAAAAAGGTAGAACCATTGTCCTAACATATTCCTAACAGAGATATACCGTAATTGTTCAGGGAAATTCTAAACAAGTTCTGGATTATAATTTGTAATCATCTAATGAAAACGATTCGTCATTTTGCATATTAGAAACACTCCAATTAACTGCAATTCAAGTACACAAAAATACTATACTCGATTCACATTAACAACACTCCTTAACATCCTTTTTAGAAAAAAAAATGTTGAATCTAACCACTTGTAGTTAATACCAATCACTATCAGTTCCCATCACCAAGCAGGCAATAAATAACGTAGCCAGTATGAAGCAGACAGAATACAGCTCTAGGTTTTGATGAGATCACCATCACCTCTTTTGGACTACACTCTTCCGGTAGGCATTTGTGTTTGTATTTTACCGCTCAGAGCAGCTTCCGTCCCAGTATATTGAAAATACCCCCTAAATTCATAATATCAACGTCTAGAATATTTTCTTATAAGCAGATATAAGGAACTGCTTCTGTCTCTAAAATGTTTGAACGCATTCTTGTCAAATGGCTTCACACCTGCATAATCGATTCATAATTAATTTCTTTGCCTGAAAATCTTGTAATCAATCACTAGAATTTTATTAATTATTCCTGTTTTATCTTATTCGACATAGAAAGGGCATTTGATAAAGTGTGGCATTAGACTTCATCCGTATCATATATCATTTTATGCTCAATAGTCCTGCTTATCCTGTTGACATTCATTGGCTATCACATCTTTATGTCCAGTATCCAGCCGGGATTATGATAGGGAAGCTGATAACAGTGTGGGACTGGTGAAAACAAGCACATAGATTACTGGGAATAGGAAGTGGCCAATTAAATTGTACTTGGATTACTTCTGTCTGACTGAAATTTTACTCTGACACATTATATAACTCTTTCGCTAACCAAATGTAATATGTATTTCTTCATAGAAGTGGGGCAATTACCAATGGTCTTAATGCATAGCAAGCCATTGGTGAATGCCATACAAAACATATTATAATCACTCCGTCTTGCCTATAATATATTTATATTCAGACCAATTTTAGGCCAGATTCAGACAAACTTGCATTAATACAAAAGTTTAATTGTAAAATGAACTTGGAACCTTGTCTTATACCTTCACAAACACTAAAACTAGATCTATGGCTTATAGAATCAGAAAATGCAATGCAAATTCTCCATTGACTTCTGTTCTTACGAGACCCTGGGACAAGAAGTTTTTACTTTAAATCGTGGTACTTGGAAAACAACGCCACACATGCTCTCCTGTTTTCACATTTGTCTCACTATTTCTGATTTATAGGGATGGCCATGGACTTTTCAATTAAGCATTTGTTTACATTTTGACCCGCTGCCATTTTGCATAGGGCTGTCGTAGAGAGTCCAGACTTGCTCCATCTTCTTTCGTTTCACAATAGCTTTCAATTGATATGCTACTTAACCCCCCTTGCCACTTGAAACTTTTGAGTTGGACCCCGTTTGGAACCCTGCGGGGGACCCTGGGGAAAACTTACATTTTACCCGAAAAAGTGTGCCCTTAAAATGATGGGATACGTGTTCGTCTAGTTTTCCATATACCCAACCGTTTCCGAACAAATGACCCGGTTCAAACTATTCTGCCAGCTAATAGCTTTTACGATTGCTCGCTCGTACATTACAAAATATGTTCTAACTCACGATATCTCTGGAGTAGCACGTATAAGTTCGGGATTCGTCTAGTTATAACATATCAAATGCAAACACAATGGTTTTGTTCGGATCTCAGCGGAGCCAGTTCGTGACCTTCCTTTGTTAGATAACTGGATATAGTTTTACTTTGTATTCCTATTTCTGCTGATCTATCTTAATATTGTCCTCCCATCTGCACCTAGATCTTCCTAATATTCTTTTTTCGATTGAGTTCCAGCTAAACTTTTGAAAGCGTTCCTACTTTCTTCCATTCTGGCTACATGACCTATCTGCCTGAGCTTCCTAGACTTAATGACCGTAATGTAAGTCATTCCTCATTCGGTTCTTCTTGGGGTCCAAATATTCGCTTCAGGATTTTATTTTCAAATACTTTCAGTCTGCGTTTTTTCCTCAAAGTAAGCGACTATGTTTCGCGAGCATACGATACAACATGCATATTTTCAGCTTCATTGGACTGAATATTAACACGAAATCTCTGCCGACATTTAATTCCTTTTCATGAATGTGATTTTAGTATGTTATTGTTCATCCTAGATATCTGAAAGTCTCCACGTTCTTGAGATAGTTTTATTTGATATTTTAACGAACGCATAATCTGAAGAATGGGGATTTCCACCAAAATCTGGACTTAAAATTTAAGTACAAAAATAAAGTTAAAATATTGATATAAAAATGTCCTTTAAATAGCGTATTTCTTTGAACACTTTTTTAACATTTGGAGATATAAGGAACGAAACACCATCCGAATTCTCAGCGGGAAAACACGATTGTATTGGTCCATATTATTGATGTCCCTGCAGACAACTTCTACCATTGTCCAACATAGATAGTGTGCGAAATGGCATAATTATATCTTTCTATGGTACTGCAAACAACTGATGTCTATTTAGTTAGGCAAAAAGGACTTTTGCAAACGGATATATCGCAATACCGTTACTCTAGACCAGCGTTTCCCAACCCTTTTCAACTTGCGGCACATTACGGGTGTAACTTGAATTCTCGCAGCACACTCATTAAGATATTATTATTATTATTATTATTATTATTATTATTATTATTATTATTATTATTATTATTATTATTATTATTATTATTTGTAAACATAAAACACCTTGGTAATTTTTTCTGTGATTTCTGATATCTTTTTCACAGACAAGAAGGTTCGATCACTGGTTTCCATCCGTAGTAATAATTATGCTTATTTTTCATTCTAATTTAAAAATAGAAAACAATTACAATGAAATATGACTCAGCTTTATAAAAATACACTTTCTCTTTCGAAAATTGTATCCAACCTTTCACTAATAAGGAAGATTACTAAATAACGAACGAACAAACAAATCTCTTGTACTTTTAAAACACAAATGTAGGTAATTTGTATGCAGGTTTGCTTTCTCGAAATGATTGAATAATATTTTAAAATTTCAAGTTACGAAATAGTCTGCAACGATAAAGAAGCAATAATGGTGATAACAATTATAACAAATACCTTTTTAACATTAAAAATGTACATAATAGTAACACAGTATGGAACTTAAAATTATAGATTCATAGTAGACGCTCAAAGTAATGTGAAACACAAATACCGTATACATTTTTCCTCACAAATATAATGTGAGACACAATGTCTTGCAATTTGATTGCAATAGAATTAATAATTATGTTTCGATTTCCTCGCGGCACACCAGTATGCCGCGGCACACCGGTTGGGAAACGCTGCTCTAGACCTTAAATGAAAGGAGAAAATACGAAGAGTAGTAAAGCAGGTGTATTGGGTTTCTTACCCACACAAAGAACCTCTCATAATGAGAGGGAATGAGTTGAATTAAATTGAAATGAAAGACGAACAGGTATGTCTTCCCCGCTAGTCTATTAATTCTTCGGCGCATGTTCCTTTGGTGCACGTGGTCCCAGGTTCTATTCCCGGTGAGAAAGTACAAAATTTGATTTCACCACCATTCTCTTCCATTAATCATCCTTCTCGTAGAGCCTAAAAGGCATAACTATGGGGAATTAAACTAAAAAAAAAGTATTTCATTTTTTAGGAAGAGATAATAGAACTAACCACTTACATATCTAGCTACCTGTATATAATTTGTTCAAAGAGAATCTCAAATAGTTGTTATTATTTAATTATCAACCTTATCTATTCTCTTTATTGTTCACATATCATTCCCTAGTAAGTACCATTCAGTTATAGTCCCTGACTTCTATCTTTAATTATCCTTTCTGAATTCCCCCTTCTAGCTGAAATTAACTCAGCAGGAATTTTATCTACTCCAGGAGATATTGGTTTCTTAAATTTCTTTATAGCAATTTCTTTTTCTGTTCGGTTAAGCTCTGGAATATACGGGTCTGGGTCTGCATTTCACTTTCTGCACGAACATTATTTCTTTGCTGTGTGTTTTGCAAATTATCAAAATTTTTCCGTCTATTGAAAATACTATCAGTATCCATGAGGATTATTTCATCTCTTTCCTTTACTATAGTATAAATAAGTGCGAGGCTGATTTTTCTCAAAATCGTTTATGCCCTTACATATTTTTCGAATATTTTTGTTTCTAGATTTATCTTGAAGTTCAATAACTTAAACTTTCAGAATATGTTTTTTTTTTCGTTCTAAAAGTTTGTGGGTTTTTCCCAGCTGATGACAGCGAAATTTTGTAAAGTTCTATTGTTCAGATTTTGCACTTTTGCTCTTCTCTGGCGGTTTAATTTATTCCTGGTCGAAAAATAGTTTGTTTCTATATACTTTCGAGTGCCCCAGTTTTTGATTTGCCGAAATTTTGTTGCTATCCTTAATTTTAATCTCAAGTATCCTCAACATTAGTATATTATGATTCTTCTAGAATAGAGAATCTATTCCGCACTTCAATCTGGTATTTTCCTTATTTCTCTCTCACCTGACCCTCCTCTAGTTTCTTTAAATTGAACCTCTCCATCATCAGACGCTGATTATTTCCTTTATTCAATGATAACCTCTCTCCTATTATCGCTACTACCAGGTAGTAATCAGTGTCACAGGCAAAATAGTAAAACTACTTATTAAAATTCCAGGTAACTTAAGAGAAAACAGAAAAAATAATTTTTCTTAAAAATCAATGGGTTAAAAAAATATGGCGTTGGTCGCTTAGTTAAAATTTTCAATAAGAAAAATAGATTGATTACGTTATACGGATACACTATGTAGAAGCAGAGGTAGGTTGAACATGGTAGACATGAATTTTAGAAAACTGTTGTCATGGTTTGAACAGTGAATATAATAAATGTAAAATTACTAGCAAGAACATTGATGAATAATAATAATAATTCCCTTCCTTTATTTTCAATTTTTATTTGAAGATTTGTCGGATCCAGTTCTATTTGGATTTGCAGCTGGAATACTCCTGGCTGGATACGAAACAACTGGAAATGCTCTTGCTTTTTCATGTTATCAACTGGCTAAAAACAAGAATATTCAGGATACTTTACGAAGAGAAATCGATGCCTACCTGGAAGAATGTGATGGTAGTATTACCTATGAAGGAGTACACAATCTTCCTGAATTGGAGAAAGTTATATCAGGTAAACATTTTATTTTTTGCTAAAGTAGATAAAGCATTAATGTCTGGTGCGGTACAGGGCTGCCAACTTTTCTTAAGAAAAAATCGGGACAGGACAATTTGTGTTGGAGTTCACACCTCCACGCGGAGACGACTAAATGTACGGCGAGTCGTTGAAAACAATGTAAATAATCAGCTGAATAACACGAACCTGAATGAATGCCACACTTTTTTTTTTAAATTATCCCATCCAATGCTCATGACTATGTTTAGGCAATATATGCAACTAATTCAAACCAAAACAACTGCACTTTAATTAATATAAACAAAGTTTAGAGAGAAAACTGCATAAATTTTTTAAATCTCAAATGAGTGCATAACATTGTTAAGGAATTACTGACAAAAAGAATTACTAAAATGTAGTCTTATTCTTTGGCTATCATTATACCATAAACTCAAACCAAAAAATTGTAATTTATTTAACAGAAACAACATATAAAAAGAAAACTACATAGAATTTTTGGTATTTATCACAACAAATAAGTTATAGTTAGCGTGGCGGCCACCCGCTGAAGTAAGCGCTAGTGTTAGCAGTTGCTTTTATGTAGAGGTTGCAAAAACATTATTTTTTACGCTCTTGGAATACACTATCATCATAATTGGCTGGACTATCAACTCAAAACAATTAGGGAATAACTATAAATTAAAGACGAGCTCCTAAATATTATTTCATGAATCAAATTAAAACACAAATTTGTTAAATTGATTCTATATGTAAAACTGTGCGTTTAAAAGAATAAGTTGTTGTGGACGCATATTGTTAAAATGGCCCAGTAAAATATTAATTAACTTTGAAAATCGATAAATCGGGACAATATGCGTCCCGACGAGTGTCCGGTCGGGACGCGGGACAAATAAGTCAAAAATCAGTACAGTCCCGACAGAATCGGCATGGTTGGCAACCCTGCAGTGGTAACCATCTAATTTTGCTTAGACATTTGCTGATTCGTTTCTTGGGCAAAACCGAACTTAGAAAAGAAAAAGAAGGAAGGAAATGGATTATTGTTGTAAAAAGAACAGGAACCGTGATTGGGATGTCGCTAGATTTTAAATTTAATCTGATGTAGTTAATTTAGTATCGGACTTCCGAAGAGAAACATCAAAAGGATTTAATGACCGTGTCTATAGCGGCGACTCCCAATTACGACCCCTCTTCAGTTTTATTAGAAATAGGAAAAGGAAGAGTGAGAAAGAAGAAAAAGGTAGGAGAAAAAAGAAGGAAAAGAAGAAAGGAACCAGAGATGGAAAATTACTGGATAATGATGGAAATGTGGTAAAGAAGCTTAAATAGTTATTAAAAAGGTGATTCATACCTGAATTTTACTATTTGAGAATCAATTCTGAATTGATTCTGAAGAGACATAAGTTCCTTCATACTACCCTGACCTGGATCCAGGTAACTGCACAAGTGGGAGTTAACCTGAACCAGTCCAGGTGATGAGAAGTATTAATTTAATCGTTTATCAGTTATTTCCAAATGTTGAATAACCTTTACCCAGTATCTTAATTTCCATAGCGGAGATCGAACACACAGTTGAGTAAACCAAGGAAAGAAGAAAAAAAATGAAAGTGGTTTACACATTTTCCACAAATAGAAGTTTTTGAGATTAGGCACGCAAACACAGAAATTATATATATATATATGTTATAATTCATTATCCTAATTAGATCACTGAATCATAGTTTTGAGGATTCACAACACCTAAAAATTAATATACTATAAATCACTTCACTCCTATCCTAGGATGTGGGTACTGTCCAACATGGCGATCGTGGCTAGAAATTCCATATTCATATTTTAGCTTTTCTGTTTGTTTTAAAATGAAGTTTCAATAATTTGATACTCCCAAACAGCTTCCTGAGTTATTTATTTAACTATTATGCACATTGTTACCTGAATTCTACTGCTTCTCCCGTCGAAAATACATTTTTTTTCGAGAATGGAACTAACGTGGTCTGACTCCAAGTGTGGTGAAAAACAGAACCAGGTGAAGGTGCCCCTTAATATTAACGCGGAAATATAGTTCCGAATCAGAGCAAAGGAATTTTGGCTGCGGAAAATACAAAGATAATGAAAAATAGCAAAATCTGGATGAAACCAGATTTTTAGCAGGATATGGGCATCTCAGAGGGGCGAAGGGGGTCTAAATTATTCTAACAAATATCAGATTGCTGGATAATTTCCGAAAATTCTGTCCAATTACTGACCTATGTTTTTATATTAGCAATAAGATGTATAATTTCCATAATCATCCATTTGAAATGCCCATATACAGAAATTCACTATGAAATACTTTATAAATAAAGAAATTATTCCCCAAAATATAATTTTTCCTAGATGATTCCGAAGCTCACACATTAATTTTGGTTTAAATAAAGAACAAATGGATTTAATACATGAAACGAAAATTATGTGTTAAAATTTACAGTACACGGTATGTTCGGAAAGTATTGGTCCCGAGAAAAAAATGATATTACCTAAACTGTAATGGTACATTACATTGTCTAAGAAAATCAATACAAATTTACATTTATTCCTGAATATACGGTGCACTTTCAAGTTTATAGAAAAATCACAGTTGAAATTCGAGATATGACTGAAATTCGTGTATGAGAATATTATGGTATACTTCTTGATTGTACTTATTTACAACTGCTGAAAAATATAAACACACACACACACACACACACACACACACACACACACACACACACACACACACACAAACCGTTTATGTGAGTTTCCATTTTTAGTCTCGGACACTGGCAAGAAGGTGTCGTCCCACTTGCGACAGTCTTATTAGCGACAGGAACTGTTAACTGTCCTATGAGTGACCGATTCGATCTGTTAACTGCTCTATGAGTCACCGATTCGTTCACAATAAGATGATGGAAGAACATAAGGTTCTTTAATTTGTTTCATGCTAAATGTGATTTAGAACCTAACAAAATGTATTATGAAAAATTTCGCTCTACCTGAATTTAATATGAGAATGCTCTCATTACAATAACAATCTTTTATACGTTTTTCTAATATTATATTTTTGAATTAATTTTTATGAATACACTGACTATATCATGGGGAAAACTAACTAAATATTTAGAGTACATTAGCCTTTAAATTTAATGTTAAAATAAAGGGAGCATAAGTTTAGATTGAATATGTTTATGGCATAAGAAAGAGATCAGAAAGAGGTAGGGGCGCCCGAAGAAAATTTTCTAGAGAGAGGCATCTCGATAGTTGTTATATTACGTCTGGTATATCTGGTATTTAATATACGTGGTTTGCTATATTACGTATACATTGTTGTGAGTCAGGGGGCGATCCCTGCCTTCCCATCGGACGCCCATGGAAAGAGGGTGTTCACCACGTAAGGATATCAAAGAAATCTAAAACCACGGTGTATTCGAAGAAATTATTACACAAGTTACAAATCTCTCACAGGACTTAACAGTTCGTCTAGTTATAAGGGATTATTTCAGATTGCTAAACGACAAGCTTTTATGTATACGTCTAAACAAGGAAGGAAGGCAAATTAAGCAATTAGTTTACGTTTTAGTAGCTTACAATAGGGGGAAGATAGTTTAAAGAGTTTGTTTACCTTTTAGATTGTTTAGAGTGAACTGCATTGTAATTGGTGGGATTGGTTGAGAATAGCCAATCAAATGTAAGGGATCTCAAAAGCTACTTTTATCATTGACATTTCTTCCCATTTTATTCAGTGTCTTAGGAAGTCAAAAAAGTAGATAGTTGGCGAAACTGTTACACGTTTAAGTTTTCCAAAATAAAATATATTACTGTGCTTAGTGAGTAATTAGATTTGAATCAAATTAAGTACAGAAGACAGAGCTTTTGAAGAAAGGGGATATTACAACTGGATTTTCAATAATAACATAGGAAAAAACTTTTCATGGAAATATCCCTGTTGTCTCGTTAAGTTATTTGATATATTTTATGTCAAATCTAACTCAAAATTAAAATAAGGTTTATTTATACTCATAGTAGAGGAAAAATATATTTGACGAATAGTATCACTGGCACGTACATATTTCATACCAAGGTTGTTCGGGCGCTAATAACGCCAGAGGCAAACATATTTTACGAGAGGGAATCGTATCATCTTCCACCATCTCAATATAAATGAATCGGTCGCTCATAGGACAGATAACAGTTCCTGTCGCTAATAGGACTGTCGCTTCTGGGACTAATTCGGCAAGAACACTTCCAACAATACACACTCAGCGCTTATTCTGTTTGAAGCTACAACAATGGGATTTATGCAGTTGTAGTAAAATACGATATGTTATGAAAGTAATGTTGCGTCGGTGCTTTTTATGACTCTTCCATAATTTTGGCGTGTATCTTATATTAGAGTACACGTACCGCATACTTTTTAAAATTAATTATTTTATTTTATATTGCGACTTAAACGACTGTACATTTTGTATAAGAAGATTGTTTAATGATTTTATTTCATGCAAATTGAGAATTTGCTTGACAAGGTTTGGGATTACTTTAGGGTTGCCATTCATCCCGGAAAATCCGGAAGTGTCACAGAATCGAGATCTGAGTCCCGGCGTCCCGAAAATGTGTCGGGACGCTCAAATGTCCCGGATTTAAGTGAAGAAGAAAGGAAGGGAATAATATAGTTTGCTTTTTTTTCTGACAGGATTAGGTACATAATTATTCACTTCAACTTCTGAATATCGTCGCTGCGCCTCGAAGAACCGCTATGTGACATTTTTGTCGAAAATGAGTTATGTTGTGCAAATAAACCAGAAAGTTGTCAGGAAGCTGACGGGAATTATAATGTCATAAGTTAATTTTCAATTGTTTTGCTACAACAATGAAAAATTATAGATTGAAATTAAAGGCTTCTGGTTCTCATCAAGTACGCATTGATTAATGTATACAAATCCTCTATGTGCTTATAAAGGCGCAAAAGGTGCTAGATAAACACAAAAATTGTAATATAATACTGTTGAAGCTAACTACAACAATGTCCAGTGCATAATATACGCAGAACCAATTTTATGATATTTATCAAGTGTTTCCGTGTATATGACAAAATTTTAAGAGTTCAGATGCTTTTTTGCTTCTCCTGAGAAGTTGTAGTTTTAACACATAGCGGTTCTTCGAGGCGCAGCGACGATATGGCAATTCAAAAGTTGAAAAAAAAAAATTGAATACATAAAAACGGATTTAATTACGATTTAAAAACAAAGTATTCCTTTCATTTGATCAGGGACAAAAGGTTTTACTGCTAAATCTTATTCCTATCTTTAGTGCTCTGTTTCAATCAGCGGTAAAAGTGGATCTGAGTATTTAGAGGGACGCATAACGTCACGCCGTCCCCCCATGCCAATCTTTGCCCATTGTAAATTTTCACGAAATCGTTGGATGCCATAGATTCATACAACGATAACGTTGTAAAGGGATCAGAGGCGAATTATTTGAGCAGTATTGTGTATAAAGAAAAGAAAGACATATAGAGATTTCGAGACATTATTTTTTGTAATCGGTAACTAAAATAAGAAAGTTGTTACTATAGCAACGTCGTAAATAAAGGTACATGTACGTAGACATCTTGTCGAGAAAATAAATGTATGTAAAAAGGTGTAGACATCTTGTTGTATATGCAGAAAGTTGATTATGTACGCTTTTCATGGTTAAGTATTAAAAACCAGCTAAGAAAGTGTTAAAACGTTTGAATTATTTTGAAGATTACTAAATACGAACCAGGACAGAACCCTTACATACATATGTTTTGGAAGTGCGGTAACGGCGTCCCCCCGCGTCTCACCTCACTTTTACCCCCGGTTTCAATTGTATCTTGCTTCTGAAATATTTTAATAAAAAATCTCTGACCGATATTTTTGGTAATTTTCAGCTGACAATTCAAGAAGAAAAAATATATTGTTTTCAATTAATGAAACTGAACAGACAACAATGGGGAAAATGTTGGAGTGGAACATATTGCCAATGAATTAACCGTTCTTAAAAAATGATACAACACGAACAAACAAAATGTGTGAAAGGAAACATCATAACTTGAAAAGCAAAACACTAAAAGCCACGAAACATAACAAATTCTGAGAAATAATAATAATAAAAAGAATGCTTAGCAGGAGGAGGGGGTAAATTATCTGCTTACGTTTGCCTAACTAGGGAGAAGTTCTACTAAAATGAATAAAAATGATTACGTAATATTTGAACAACACTCTCTAATGGAAGAAAGTAAATTAGAATATAACACTTCTTTACATTTTAAGCATTATACAATATTCCCCTGGAAAGCACCAGAGTTGGCGTGGGTCAATGAAAACTTGACCCACCACCCATCGTGACCCACGACCCACTGACCCACCACCCACCATGACCCACTCTGTGTCCCACGACCCACTGACCCACCACCCACCATGAACCACTCTCATCCACTTTGACCTACTCTGACTCATCAAAATCCATCGTCATCAACTCTGAACACGATCCACGGCCTCTTCTGAAATGACTAAAGAGTTTACAGTTGTAATAAAACAAGACTGTGAAATTGTCACTAATCGGAGTTTGAATTTCTAGTCAATCGCTCAAGCACCACTCTGTTACAATAACGGTGGATCTGACCTTTACGATATAATATGGTAAAGTGTTTGTCAGTGAGGAAATTGAAACAGTTCGAGGTGGGGGGAAATTAGTGTGAGCCTAAAATATACTTGTACTAAGAGAGTATTCTTGCAAGTGTTAATTTCTGAACGCATTCCACAAGAAACTTTTATTCGCAGGAAAATACCCCTGTATAATATGGAAAAGGTTATGGTTTCTCAGTTCACAGTATTTTTCTCACAAATATCATAAAATATCTCATAGACACCACATTATTTGCATTACTGTTTTTCTTTTAAAAATCCCGTGTTTCCTACAATGAAACCACTCCAAATTTTTAAAAAAGTCAGTCTGATCGAAAAAAAAATGGAGCGTTAAAGGGTTAACCAAACTATTTAAAATATATTTTCTGTGCTACTTCAATTATTTCCGAAGTATGTGTATTTTTAAGTGATAGAAAGTTACTGGCCTAAGTCAGACGCATTCTGATAGTAACTTAGAATGAACCTTTTTCCAAAGCAAGGGCATCATTTGGGGAGGCAAAGGGGCAATTGCCCACCTGAGTTTGGGAAACACATGCTTTGTAATTAATTGTGTACTAATATAATAATAATAAAAAACGTGAAAGTCTTATGTCGGTGGTGGACAATCTTGACCCCTTCTCCTGGCAAAACCTGAAATGACATTATTGTTCCAAAGACAAGTCAATCAACAAATCTTATTGTTGAGCTGAATAAAATGACATTCATGAAGGTAAATCCTTATGTGTAGTTTTCGAGTAAATCGACAAAATAATTTTTTATGAATAAAAGTATGACATTTGCAGCCAAGAATAACAGTGTTAAATTACATGCTCCCCATTAAGGTGAAACTAAACATGGTTCATCAATGTTTCGTTTTATTATGATACTAGCAAACAAGATGCTACTTTTCACAGTGGTTAATAAGATGTAATAATCTAAAAATACAATTAGCTGTTAAAGTTTAGTTTTAAAATGTTTCAATTGATGTTTTCACAGTTTGCACGAATTCAGTAAAAATGAAATCCTTCCGTCCCAATGGCCGCAAACTGAGTGCAACTGCAGTAACATAAACTCCGGTCTTCATTTTCCCTATAACAGTTCATTTAGTTTTCAGTATCTATTACTTTCTGTGTTTGGCTTATGTTCCTTCCATCATGTTGCTTTCTGTTGGAAAGTCAATTTCTATGAAGATAAATTTTGAAGATATCACTGAAGAATTTAAACAAATGGTTCCATTTGACAGAAAAAAATCTTTGTACCCGTTACATTTAAGTAGTTTACTGTATGAAACGTCTTACACATTTAGATTTTCTCAGATATTTTCTTGAGTACATCCTTAGTTTATAGATACATGTATCCATGTATGCAGTTTTTTCTTAAATATATGCATCAACGTGTTTATTACTTAGATGTTAATATTTTTGTTTTACTCTGTGTAATCTGTCTCCAACTTGCACTTACATTACAAAAATTCAGCGTCTGTAAATGCTGTAGTATAAAGGAGAGGGATGGTTTATGAAGAAAATAGTGAAACGGAAGTATCTTAAGAAAACCCACGGAGACGATATTGTCTAACACAAACTTACCTCTTTGGGGATGGAACCAAGGACCCCACGCACCAGAGCACACACACACTACCACTGAAAATAATCAAAAGAAACCTATATTTGTACCATTACGTAGGAAGATACTAAGCTTTCACGTAATAACGTACATTCAAGGATGCATGTGAACAGGACAAGTGGAAAGAAACGAGCTTTAAGCATCCCTTCATAACTCAATAAATTCGGAATTAAGGACAGATCTGGATAGAATTTTTTCAAGCACAGAGTAACAACAATTTTCTTTAATACGGCACATGAAAAACTATTGTTTAATAAAATAGATAATTCATAGTTTTAGAAAGTTAAAATATTCACCTTTACTTATTTTCGTACTAAATGACTTATTTTCTTTTATATATGCTTAATTGATACTTAGAAATGAGGGAAGTGTTATGTGTTCCATATTTTCCACGTAGGTCTGCTGATATATATACATTTCGTTTCTTCCAGAGGTCGTTCGAATGTATCCATCCGTGAATTTTATATCAAGAACTTGCACCAAGGAATATAAAATTCCTGGAGAAAATGTAACTATTGAAAAGGGATCACATGTATATATTGCACTGCATGGAATTCACAGAGATCCTGAATATTACCCAGAACCTGAGAAGTTTGATCCTGAACGATTCAACGAAAATAATAAGAAAGATAGACAGAATTTTACATACTTGCCATTTGGAGCAGGACCCAGGATGTGTATCGGTAAGTACGATACGAAATCAGAATTTTAGTATATTTAAAACAAATGTATACTTAAATTAAGTAAATTACTTCTGTGAGTATGTTTTAAATACTTTTGTCCCATTCTAACTACTGTGATCTCCAGGGGCGGATCCAGGACGGACGGTAGCGGGGCAAGGGTTGTAATACTGCTACTTAGAGCTCCAAACTCTGGGATGGTTTTTTTTATTATTTACATATAAAATAAGAAAGTTTCCTCTTTTCGGGGGGCAATCGCCCCGATCGCCCCCTCCCCCTGGATACACCCCTGGTGGTCTCTCTAGCTTCTTTGAATTATTAAACGGCATGACAAACATCTTGGCATTTGAAGGCGACACCCCAAGTTCCCTTTAACTGCTGCTAGCAAATGAGAGGCTAGCGGTATTGCCACATTTATTTTGTACACATCCACGTCTATCCCCTGTCACTTGATCGCGCTGTAGTTTGTCTGCTTAGCCATACCCACATCCCTTTACCACTTGGCAATGTCGCGCCAGAGCTTGCGTTTTATTCGTTTAGCTGAAATGCCAAGATGTTTGTCACAGGCTTTAATACTGTCATTTTTTTTTATGGATAGCTGATGTTATAGAGTAATTATTTGACCATGCGGTGAAATTATGTACTAAAGTTTCATAGTTAAAACAATCACCTGATAAGCTGCCCATCCCTGGTAAGACTCATGCTCAGATGTCTGAACTAGAGAGGAATATCCAGGGTCGGGTAATTACGCGTAAAAAAAAGTTTTCTACATGACGCGTAAATTACGCGTAAAAACGCGTAATTTACGTAAAATACGTAAAGTACGTAAAAATTAGAAACAAGTCTATAAATTAAAAGAAAACGTTCTACGCGCTGAGCTTTAAAAAAATTCTTCCTAAAATTGTATGGAATCTAGCTGGATTTTGCAAAACTTAATCCGTAAGTATAAACTGGGAATTTTGTATTGGCTTTGTAAAGTAGCATTGTATAATACGGTTTGCACGCGTGACTGTTCAAAACCCATTTCATCATGATTCATGTTTTAAACCATCTGTAATCGAGAAAAGTTTTATGCCAGAGAAGCCGTGGGAGAAACTATTGTGCAATACAACAACAATGGTAAGCCTTCGTGGTCTTCATTTGTGACGACTTTCTGCAATGTCTGAGAAAAGCATCACGAACAAGTAGAGGAGTTTCTGTTGGAAAACCTCGGCCCTTCAGGAATAACTAGCTACCAGCAATATCGGGGAAAATGTGGAAAATTTGAAGAACTTATGAAGAAGGGAATTACAACACTACGCACATTCTGGTATTTCGCTACTCGGCAACATAAGGAGTTGTCGGAATTTGCTATGAAGTTACTGAACATTCTAGCATCTTCAGCGCAAATTGAAAGACTTTTCTCAAATTGGTCCTTTGTCCATAACGTCACAAGGAACCGGCTCAACTTCGAACGTTCGAAGAAACTACTTCAAATATACTACACCCTCAAATTACAAGATCACTCAAGTTATGAATATTAGTGTGATTAAGAGTATTGTGTTCGAATTGTACTAAACTATAATGGAAATGATATGTAACATTTTTTTTAGAATTAAAATAATGGCAAAGTTTTAAATGAAATGATATACTCAGTGTTATTGGAACCAAGTGAAATATATTCAGTATTCGAACTAGGAAGAAAGACAAATTGTTTCTTTCCAAAAACAACGAAGAAACAAGTAGTTCAATATTGTTGAGTATTTTTTTCAATTTTGTCTGCTTATTATGAACATGGAAAATCTCTACATTAAAATTCAAATGTTAGTCAAGTGCTAAGTAATATATTTAGTGTTGTTGTTGGACTTGGAAGAAAAGAGCAAAATAAATGAGTTCATTCCGAAAAATGTAGTGTAATGTTCTGTTGGGTGCTCTTAATAACTTTTACATCGAAAATTCAAAATGTCCCAGTGCTAAGTGAAGTGGTATATATAGTATCGTTCAGACGTGGAAGAAAAACAAATCAGTTTATTCTAAAATTTCATTATTTCAATATTCTGTTCAGTATTTTTCGTATCATTTATGTGTGTGTGTTAGTGTGTAATATGAAGGTGAAATGAGCCTAACAGTCAATCTCCTTTTCTTTTCTAATAGAAGTTTCAAAGTATACTGAAATGTTTCGAGCTTTATATTAAAAGCTGCAAAGGTATAACAATAAATTGTTATAGTCAAAAGGTTACTTGATACTTTCAAACATATCAGAACCAACACATATTTTTAATGTGTATGCTTATATGTTGAGTGGTTGTGCTTGTGTGTGTGCTTATAGGTAGAAAGTACGTGGTCGGGCGTAGTAGTAGTGGGCCGGCGAGGGGCAATCCAAAATTATCTTTTACTACTATGATTTGGCATGAAATCATTACTTTTAAATATAATGTTTAGAAGATAATAATGTTTTAATGCTTAAGTAAGAAAACTAAGCTTACAATATAACCGACTATTCAAAATGATCTTAGTTTTAATAAAAGAAATATAGTTTCCTACGTCTGCGTAAAAAACTGGTTTTCTACATGACGTATATTACTAGTAAATTACGCGTAATTTATGTAAAATACGTAACAAGTAAATTACCTTGCCAACCCTGGGAATATCTGAGAGATTATAGAACGAAAGTTCTAAATTTCCTCAAGCACCTCTATCTAGTTGGCTGTTGTTGCACTAGAGGACACTCTTTGATATTCCAATACCTGTAGCTGTTTCGCCTCTCAGTTACAAATGGATTTGAAGCAGGACAACGAAGATCAAAAGTCAAAGATTTTCCTGACAATATCATAGAAGTTCAAAGTTATGTAGTGCTTCAGTCGATGACAGGACCTATAACTCTTGCGTTTTATATGTGTAGGTATGGCTGAAATAGTGAAAATATGAATGTATCCAGCCAGACTCAAACTGTCACAGTCTTCGTTATCTTGAGACAATTAGCAGACGACAGTGCGCATTAGCCGGCTTCATGAAATGAAATTGGCGCGCTTGGATATCTAACTCTCTCATCTTACACATTTCTATTTAGTGTGTAGTATTAACCGTCTGTAATGTGAAGAAGTTTTGTGCCCCACTTAGATAGATTCTTATAGTATGTCTGGAAAAGTCAGACTTCAGACAACATTTAGAATCGTCTAAAAACGTTAGTAATGTTCTTGGGTGTTAGTGTGTTGGCCTGCTTTTAGTGATTGTATTCTTACTTTCATTTGTGATATCAAATATTTAACGTTCCCTGAATCCCTTCCTTTTAGCTTTCATCTGTTATTATTATTATTATTATTATTATTATTATTATTATTATTATTATTATTATTATTATTATTATTATTATTATTATTATTATTATTATTATTATTATTATTTTGTTAAATGTTTTCATTTTTTAACTGACTTCAAAGAAGGGAGAAATACATATTTCAATTTGAAGTGTTTGTAGTATATGTATCAGCGTTTTCTACTTTCAGATTTTGTCTTTTGCGTTGCAATTCGCTTTCCATAATTAATTCCCACAGTGATTATTCAAAGATAAAATACAACATTATTCTTCCTTTGCTAGTAACGTATTGATTGGAATTACCCAAATTCGAACAACTAGCTAGGTGTGAGCAATTTAACAGAAAATTATCCGTTCATTTCGGTCACATTTGTGCATGGACATGAGGAAATTTAGGGATTTTTTTGGGCAGCTCTAACTCAGAATGTACGCAAATTTCACATGAAATACAATTATACCAACAGAAGCATTTATAACACATAAAACAGAGGAAAATATACTGAACTGAAATGAACACTAAAAGATTAGCAAAAATCGTCAGAAAAGAACTTATGCAACCAGGAAAGAAACACAAACGAAAAGGAAAAAATATTATCGTTCATACTCCACACAAAATCTGTTTCCTTTAGCATACTAGCCAACACTATCATCCCACAATATTCAGATTTTTTTTTTTTTTTTTAACACTTTGGACACCAAGCTATTCATAGTGATTTCACTTTGAACGCCATATGTACCACTGATGGTACACGAGGCTCCATGCCACGTGTACCACCCATGGTACACACAGTAGCTACTGTTTGACGCCTCGTGTTCCACCAGTGGACACTGGTTGAATAAAATAGAATGGTGCAAATCACTACGAATAGCATGCCGTCCAAAGTGGAAGCCTCGTGTACCATCGGTGGTACATGTGGCGTCCAATAGCAATTATAGTCACATTTAAAATCAAGCAAGAAAACAGGTAAAGATGTTATAAACACAAGAATTGAAACTACATATTACCAACATGAGTGAAAAAAAATTTTTTTCCCTCATCTCTAATATAATTTCTAAAATATAACTCTCCATCTAAAATTTAATAGAAGTACCATTTTTTCAATTATGGAATATTACTTTGTAAATTAAGAAGAAGTAATGTACTTATTTAAATAGCTTGCCATCTAGTCTGGTTTTGTTTATTTATGTTCCCGATTCAGATAGAGACTACGTTTTTCTTTTCACCTTTAAATTCTGACTCATCATTTTCGGGAAATAATCACCAGTAGAAAACAATTAAGAGCAAAAACAACTATGGGCAAAACCCTATGCAACGGTAAAATAATATAGTTTTAAATCAATTATGACGTCACAAGTTTATACAACGAATTGAGTAAAAATGAAGACAATTTCGTAAACGTTGACTTGTTTACTCAATAATCGTATTTCGTGTTTATTACAAAATTACGTAGAGAAATTTTAATAATTATTTTTTTTATTTGATTCCTGCAATGTCATGGAAAAGAGAAAAATTAGGAATAAAGTTGATAGTCATCAGTAATAATCCAAGCTACATTGAAGTAGTTACCAGATGTTTAGGAGCTGTCTAGTATGAATACCACACTTAATTTTTAAACGGTTTGTACACAGAACTTCCTCTTTTAGAAGACACCTTAATTAAATTGAAAATAATATTGTATTATTCTACGATATTGTGAAAAATTAGTACCGATTTCATCATTTAAAGGAAACTTTGCAAATTTTGGTACTAATTTTAAATGCGAAGCATCGGCTACAATAGTTTCCTACAGAAATACGTAATAAAGTGTCTTATTTTAACAAATATGTTAAGTGGTAAAATTTATTTGTGTAAATTACAAGAAGCTGAAACATAGGTACTCAACATATGCCTTGCTTTTTAGGTATTTTGTACATACATATAAATTTCAGTAAGGACCTTTCTTGCTATGAAAATCAAAATAGCATACACAGCTGTTGTCGTTTAAAGACACGCCTTGGACATATTTTAAAATGTATTTTTTCTATTTTACGTATGTAGGTATTTAATTTTATGTTATCTTACCCGAATTCTTCGTAGAGATAACCCACATTGAGTGTCTATTGTTCCGGGTTTGTTGCATGGTGCGAGCACGTAATTTTCCATTTTGGCCCAACAGCACTGAAAAGTGGGAAAGCTACTTGAATTACAAACCTTAGTCTAGAACTTTAGACATAGTGGGCAATGAAAAATGGTTTTTCTGCCCTTACACTACTAAAATCTTGTCTTAGCTATAGCCTTATCACAAGAGTTATTTTTGGGAAAAATGATTTTATTTTATTTTATTTATTTATTTATTTTTTTGTTTAACATCCGACGTATATGACCTTTCCAGGCTAAAGAAGATCATTGATTAATGAAAGTCAATGACGATGAAACTAAACTTTCGCGCTCATTCACCAGAAATCAAGTGTGGGGCCACCAGGACCAAAGCTATAGACGCTAGCCACTAAACTAGCGGAAAGTGTTCTCAACTTCATAATATTTGTTGCACAATACATAGTTTCATTTCAAATTCTTTCTTAGCTATTGAATGAACATGTATTTAGTAAAATTTTTACCTAATTTGCATTTTGATATACGTTCGTCCAAATTTACCTAAAGAATTTCCACTTAAACTATATTTTGATATGTTTCAGGGCAACAGCTTTCACTCTTGGAGTTAAAAGTTGGCATTATTTACATGTTGAGCCACTTTGAGTTACACACATGTAAACGGACTCCGGAAGATGTGGGTCTTCACCCTAAATGTCTGTTCGCTGCTCCAGACAAACCTCTCTGGTTGAGGCTTATCAACAGAACGGGGAACCTAAAGCCAAGAGCAAAGGAAGATTAGCTTAGCTCTACTTCCACACCTTTTCGGTTTTGTTCGCTTCTATGTGTGAGTTTGTGTATGAGGCGTTAGCTTTAGTGTGTGTACAAAAGGAAAATCAGTATTCATTGCATATCGCAACATTGTAACTTTAACGCTAATTGAATTGTACTTCCATATCATGTAACTGTATTATTATATATCAATTTTGGTTTAAGTATTTGTGAATGCGTATATACATAATATGGAGTGTGCATTAAGTCGCAGTCGGAACATTAGGGTAAGTGTCCCCTGGGCAGACAAATAAAAGATTGAAGTGTAATACGAGGGTAAGTCAATAACTATGTGTTCTTTTGTTCCAATCATCTGTAGGTTAGGTGAACGGCTTTCTGCGCTCCCAAGTCAATAGACGGCAGTATTACCTTCGCTCGCGGCATTTTTCAGCGTTATCACTGCAGTCTGTTTTGCACTGTTGCGAATTAAACATGGCTACACTACTATCCATTTGCGTTTGTTATCCGTTTTGTGTGGTCTGAAGGTGTACCAGGAACTGATATGCGTAGAAAACTTTGTGCATAATACGGTTGCCATGTTTTATTGGCAAACCAGTCAATTATGCACATTGGTTATGGTTCTTCATTTAAAATTATTCGTAACAGGCTCGACTTTCATAAGGCCTGTGCGGGATGGGTCCCAAAGTAACTGGTTGAAGAGCACAAACGTGTGACAATCTGGCAGTATCTGTTGGACAATCATACGAAGGGAGGTGATCCTTAAAACAAAAAGGACGAATCGTCACTGATCTTCTTCTGTGGTGCAAACGGACGGTGGCACAGCCGTATTTAGTTCGTAACAGCGCTGCGTAGTACTGTTGGAACTGAAGTGATATTGCTGAAACCTGCCACAAGCTAAGCCAATGATGCCATCTATGAGCTTGCCAGTGCACAAAGCAGTACAGCCAATCTATAAACGACCGGAACAAAATTGCGCGTACTTACTCACTTACGTCATATATAGCAGGATCTTAAGAAGATGAGTGATAAGAATCTAGACTGTATTTGCTCGGCACATAAAGAATCCAATGGAGAAGTTTCGTTTCTGCGGCGATGAACATTTTAACATCTAAAACCATTGAATCGATTCTTAGTTGTATTTATTTTTAACTCTGTTTAAATGCTGAAGAATACAGTCACCAATAGGTATACGATGAGAACCGTATTTATCTTAGATTTTTGACCAATTACAAGTATATGGCTTTAATTATTTAAAAGTTATTGCAACAAGAACATTGTCTTCTGTAAGAGCAAATCGTGTGAAAAGCACTCTCTTACAGTATTAACAGAACCATATCTTTAACTAATAAATCTGCTTTAAATAAATAAGTATTGTAGAGTGTACGTTATAATCTTTTAACGATAGTAACATATATTTTGTAAAGTAGGTGTTAGCATTATTTAATAGACCTGTAGATGTCTCATTCACGTGAAAGTAATAGCATAATATACAACAACCTCAAACTCATTAATTTGTTTTCAACAAGAAGACGGTCTCTGCGTACAAAAGATAAAAAGATTTAAGTAGCATGTCGACCTTCAACATTTGAAAAATATAAGATCATGTATAACTTATGGTTCAGAAATGGTTTCTTCTATTCAGAAGTGATTTTCTTTAGATTTGGTTCAGTTATTCTTTCGATTCTCTAAATCTCTTAATTATGTTAGTGACTGTATCTTCTCAGAGTAATTAAATATAAATTATTGCTTAACTGCTTAACTATTACATAATTAGGATTTTTCTCTTATCCAGTAAGATAAGAAATGTCTTTGTTTTCTTGTTTAAGCTTTTACTTACAACACTATAATTTATATTAAAACACTGTACCCATTGTCAACCTAATTACTGATTATAATTTAATTTATTACTCTAAATTAAATTAAATGTAGTATACTTTGATATTTTTTATGTATTAAATTATCATTAACAAGCAAGTATTTATTATGTATATCGTATATGCATATATATATACATGTGTGCTTATATTTAAATATGTGAGTGACTGTTTGCGCTGTTACTATATTATTTTTTCATCTGGCTTTACGTCAATCTTGTTTCAGTATTTAACACTTTCAAATGCCATATATTATGAGAAACTCTGTACATATATGTGTATTGTTTTTATATAATATTCATCCTTACATAAATCAATAAATAAACCTGATTATTCAAAATAATTTAAGTGTGGTAACTAATAGTAATTATTGTATTAATTTCCTTTAATACCATAGTCTGAACTTGTCTCCTTCTAACTAAATCCGTTTAGTCTAATTAGCGGCATTAGCCAAAATTAATTTATTATTGTTGAACTAAACACAACAACACACTGAGCAAGGCTTTGTGATAGAAAATATATGAAAACACAATCACTTAACAGTTTCAACATACTCATTATGTCCTCATCAGACTTCTACTCATTCTCTGATGAAGACACAGTGTCTTTGGTGAAACTGTTATGTAAATGTGCTTTTATATATTTTTATCACATAGCCTCGCTCAGTGTGTTGTTATATTTAGTTTGATAGTATGGACACAAGGCCTGATAGTTAATTTCTTATGGTTAATGTCTTTTTAATCAACAATTCTGTAAAGTATTGAAGGTTTTATTTTTTTTTAAAGTTAAATGATCGGCAATAAAATAAATGTTAGTAGGGCGTTCTTCTCACAAGATGACTAGTCCTTGCGTCTTTCAGGGTGTTCTGGTTTTGACTCCCGGTACGAGAGCCTTAAACAACATAAACGTAATAATGGTTTGGATTCCACTTTCTTCTGTAGACACACGTCTCATATAGCCTCAATGCAGAAAGAGATGCTAATTATAACAGTCTTGCTAAAACAATATGTCACCAATTATAAAGCTCAAATGTCTTAAGATTATATTCTTTGGGTAAACCAAAGTGGTGGATTAGTAAAACTGAAATGGTGATATAAGAAGAAACGGGAGAACTCCGAGAAAACCCACAAACACGATGTTTTTATTCACAAACTTACATGGCCTGGAGCCAATCTTTAGCATTGTTTACTTTCACGCGCAAAATCATCTATATAGTGTTTGCTAAAGTATTCCCATGTTACTGAAAGGTTAGGACACTTCTATGTGATGCGTATTTCCAAGTTTGTTTTCAGTGGTGGCATGAAGTAATTGGGAACTAAGTAAGTAAAAAAGTATTAAATCCCGCCTAAAATACTGTTACAATGGACCTAACTTTTATCTCGCCTAAATTCTTTAATGATTTGAAGTAATTTGACGTCAAATAACAGCTTGAAAGAGAGAGAGAGAGAGAGAGAGAGAGAGAGAGAGAGAGAGAGAGAGAGAGAGAGAGAGAGAGAGAGAGAGAGAGGGAGGGAGAGAGAGAGAGAGAAGGAAAAGATAAACAGCTTCAGAGGTGACCACTTTTCAAAAATATTTCCTGACTTTTTCGTTACTTGTATACAATTACTAGAATTTATTTTCGTTCTGCTTGGTGCCAAGAATAGAGTTAAGCATAATGTTAATCTGTATTCAAATTTATTAGTTATATTTACTAAATATGAATATCATTATATAACCTCAATTACGATTGATTAATTAATTGATTGGAGTTTTAACATCTCTCTTCAGCTCCAAGATTAAGTAAAGTTTTGTTTGTATTCTGTGGAAGCATATCTATCGGAAATCGAGTCGGGAACCATGCGCAGAGACAGCACACGCATTAGTCACTTCGTTATGAAGGGAAACCATGTTATAAATCACTTTTACCTACTTCCGAATAATAAATAGATCATGAACATTATTGCAACATAATGCTTAGGAAGTCATGCAATCGTGTAAAATGTAATACAAGTAATATGCATACATCGTCCAGTCACATAGAAAATGCATTTGTAATGACTAAGGCCCGGATTTTTATGTAGTCCAAACTACCGAAATATGTACATAAATATGTAGCAAAAATCAATGAAATATGTAAGAAATATGTTTAAAATATGAAAATATGTAAAAATATTTTTTCGTGTTTATTTTGTGTCTGTGCTATTTTCTTAGCTAATTAATATACTGTAACATATTTATGTAATAAAAGCTTAACAAGTGTAAATAACTTCCTACAGATACGTACAAATTTTCAGAAGAAACAAATGAAAATATGTATAAAGAAGTTAAAAAATCACATTATTGAACATATAAACACAAAAAAAATATTTATTTAAACAAAAGGCACTTACTTTTGGGACGAACAATGAACCACTAAATAATTTTACGCAATGGAAAAACTTTGTCACTAACTTGTCACTGATACGTTCAAATTTTCACTAAGAACAAATAAAATTGTCTCGTGGAGAAATGAAAATCACATGATTGAATATCAAAAGAGAAAAAAAATATTTAAAATAACGAGCGCTTACTTTCGGAGCACACCATGAACCACTAAGTATTTTATATGATGGTATTCGAAAAAATCTCTAACTTGCCACAGATACTTCAAGCTTTTACTAGTAACAAATGAAATTGTCTCAGAAAAAATGAAAACAACATTATTGTATATGATGAAAAAATCTTAGAAAAAAAAAGCGCTTACTTTGCTGATGCTCAATGAACCACTACATACTTTTCCAATTGTTCAGGAGCTAAAGAGAGTCGTTGGTCAGTCAGGATCCTTTTATAGGCTGAGAAAGACCTTTCCACGTCGCAGGAAGTGACAGGCGCGAACTTCAGCAAATGACATTTCCCAGGACTGATTTCCTCAGGTGCCTCCGTTTCTTCTCCATCCAATATCCTGCATGCAGTCCTCAATGTTAGGTATCCTGGATTCCTCTTCAAAACTGACTGGAACTTTCGGGCAATTTTCGCACCTGTTTCTCCCTGCACAATGTTGAGTTTCTTGTGTTTCCGTAGAGGTTGCACATACAAAAAAGGTGAGAAAGCCAGCCAACTGTATGCGTTTTAGTTTGTTTTGTCGGCACACCCGAGTGGCGTCTGCTTGCAAAGGCGATAAGCACAAAAATCCTTATATTGTTTTCTTTATTTATATATAAGAAAACAGATTTTTTTTTCAGGATTGGAAGCGGTAACTGACGACGGTTTTTTTTTTTTTTTTTTTTTTTTTTTGCATATTGTAGAGTGTACGATTTGGTTTAACCTAGCTTTCCCTCAATGCAAATCGGTTGAACAAAGTGAGAGAAAAAAATACACATATTTAAATAAAGAACTTTTTGTGTTATTATTACATATATAGGCCTATTTTTATTTGCGTATTATTTAAAGAAAATTAGCGAAAAGGAGCCAGAAAACTGAATTTATGTAAAAATATGTACAGTAGACGGAAAATATGTAACAGACTTCAAAATATGTAAAAATATGTAACGTGATTTTGGTTTATATGGCTTCTTACTTCGTAATTTGCGAACATTTCATATTTTCACCAGCGTACATACAAAGGAAAAAATATGTAAAAACATAAAAATCCGGGCCTTAGTAATGACACTGGTTAACCTCGCTGGTCAATACACGCATCCGACCTTCTCTTTCGGATGACCTTGGGTGTCTGCTACATAAAGATTAATTCCAAGAGCAGTGTAAGAAAGCCTTGGTTACCGGTAGGTCGTCTTAAGGTCTTCAGTAAACACGCTGTTGTACGTAGTTATATCCGCATGTAATTAAACTCAATGAATTTCCCTTTTCGTCACAGCGATTAAAATAGATCCGTAGGGGATATACTTGTTACCTTTATTTTTCAGATTCTTAATAGAGCATTATTGTATAATACAGTATATTGCATGGTGTAAAATCAACAACAAAGGTGAAAATTAACTCATATTGAGTAGACCAGTGAAGATAAGGACTCAGCTAGCCAGGGCGTAACCAGAGGAGCTTAAGAGTTACAAACACTCTGATTTTATTGAGCAATCTTGATTTTATCCTAGAATGTTTCATGTTGGAAATAAGTAAATAGAAGTAAAAGTGCACCAATAAACCTACAGGACATGAATCAGATAAACTTGAAAACTCTTTAGTTGTCTCAATATTTAGTTAGAAAGGGTAAGTATTAAAGCATGGAAAGAAGGTTGAGAGATGATTTCTACCTTAGACGTTAATTACGACTAGGAATGGAATTGAAGACTTCGGGGGAAAACAATGATAACCCTCATTTTAAAATTGCGTGAGTTGGTTACAGAAAAACAATAATAACACTCATGTGAGCTGAATTGCGGAAACAACTGAAAAAAAATAGCATACTAAATATGCTGTTTCAAACTTGAGCTCTTTCGACAATTTAGCTCACATGAGTGTTGTTATTGTTTCTCTGTAACTCACTTGGTTATAAAATGAGAGTTGTCATTGTTTCCCCTCGATCTCTTCAATTGTAGGAAAAACAAAGCAGAAACGAAGGCGATAGGAAACGTGGAAGATTATGTCGCTAATAGATAGGGATGCGCACGAGATGAGTCGAGACAGGATTTTCCTGACAAAATTCGAGTCGAGACACGGCTCTTCCAATAGAAATATACACATTTTTCGAGTCGAGACATCACTTTTGCAGCATATTTTCGAGACGAGACAGCCACAAATCTTGTCTCGTGCGCATCCCTTCTAATAGAGGAAAAAATCGTATTTCAGAAAACTGGCAAAAAATTCGCCAAAGAAGAAGGAGAAAATTCAATTCAGAGGTATGTGTTCGGTTTATAGGGGTAGGATGATTCCCTTATTATTGTCCTCCAAAAGATTTGCGCTGGACGACATCATATCACCCCATTTAGCATAAATAAACTTCAAGGGGACCCAGGGGTGTACCAAGAAAAGTTTCTAGGGGTCCCATGGTTGCTATATTATATTTGGTATTTTATATATGTGGTTTGCTATATTACGTATACATTTTCGTAAGCTACGGAGGGCGGACACCACCATGCCCCTACCTTTGAGCGCCCATGAAGGAACAACTTCAATTTTTTTAAGGTATTATTTGCGTATAAATACGGCATCCGGATATATGGAATAAGAACTACAGTGCAAAAACACAAACCAACTTGTGCTAAATGGTAACTAAAAGCAGGTGTTATATCTAAGAGAGTAAGGACAGAGAGAAGATGGTGGGGTTGTGTGATAGTGAAGGGTTGCATCCGAAGGAGCAGTCGCATCAGTGACGGTGCGTGAGAGTAGTGAAAGCAATTGTCGGTTTTGGCAATTATATGAATTAGGAATTTGATTTGTGGGCTTTCAGCATCTAAGGCCATACTAGCCCGTCATGTATGAGAGATGATGTCCCTCGGTAATCACATTATCCAAGGAAAGGGAAGAAAGTACGGGGAAGGGAAGTGAGTGACCCGGGACTTGTATGTTAGGTACCATCCCCGCATTTGGTAGGTGTGAGAGAGGAAACCTCACTCAGGATGGATGCCTAAAAAAACACTTTTTCGGCCGTGTCCTCACCGAGAATCGAACCCAGCACCGCTCGTACCAAAGGCGAGAATGTTAGCAGCTACGCCACGCAGGGTCACTAGCAATAATACGAATTATAATAACACTTGTCATTGTTTCATACTAGTAACGTTCCACTTGTAATCATAAACTACAGTTTCTTATACCGTGCAGAAATACACCGTCTGGGGAAAATAGTGATTAAGTGCCGTATCGCTTGCACAATTTTATGAAATTTACTTGGTAAATGGGATAATTTATTTTGGTTTTTGATGAAGAATAAGCAAATTTAAGTGAGAGGAATAGTTGAAGGTGCTTGTTGTTGTTGGTTGTTTTTGATGTTATAAGCGGCACTGCATGTGGAGGCGAAAGGGACTACTTGGCGGAGAGGTACGGTACAGTTATTATGATTTAGTGATTGTGTGACATATCGTGTTTGAGTGTCATCGAATTATAACCTAACCTAATCTAACTTAGCCAAGCTAACATACTAGGTGGCTGTTATAGTGGTGGTGTACAATGTACAGAAGCTGTACTTTATGATTACAAGTGGAACGTTACTCGTATGAAACCATGGCAAGTGCTATTGAAACTCGTATCGTTGCCAAACGCAATTTGTTTTCACTTCCCTCGTTTACGCGCGTAACCATTGTCGCTAACACGTTTGCTTTCTTCGGGCGCACTCCCGCGCTAACGTGCAGGACCACCGTTTTCGCCTTCTCCTAACTCAGTTTGATAGCATTCGTGCTGTTATATGGGTAGGTAGCACAGGTTTGTTTTTTTACACTGTTGCTTTTAGACACACATCCGGAGCAGTATTTATATGCAAATAGTGATTTTCTGTTCCAAATTGTAAAAGTTCACACTCCTTTCTTTATTATTTACGGTGAAAATACTTTATTGTTTGAATATATAATACAAGGAAATTAATATTTTTATCAGCACGTATTTCAGTAGAAATCGTTGTAAAATTAACGTTGCTGTGTCTTTTCTTTAATCAAAATATTGAACAACGCCACTTATTGTGCTCTTATTCTCATTTTAAGGTGAAGTTCTTAATGAAGTAGAAACTCATTCGACATTATGTTCTTCAACATCTACAACTTCAAGCCCACCCAACACAAACAAGAAAATTTAATGTAAGGGGCGCAAAACAGTACAGCAATCACCGGACAGCAGGCTACCATTACCAGGTCGAGCGTTGAATTAGATAAGCAGCTATTTACCTTGCAGTTATTTTTTTCTCATTTAGCTGAATGTTTACTACATGCATATTTAGTATAAATTTACGTTTTAGAATTACTTATTTGTGAAGAAAAATGAAATGAAATCTTTGAGTTTTACGTCCCACGATTATACCGGTTAGGCTAAAGGAGACGGTGGAGATGAGTAACGAATGAAATGGTGGAATGAAGAAAGTGGAGAACCCCGAGGAAAACCACGCACACGGTTTTTGTCCACCAGCAAATTCACTTGGCGGGAGCTGGGATCGAACCCGAGACCCCAAGCACCAGAGGTGAACGCTCTACCACTGATCCACCGGGGACCCCTTTTTGTAAAGAAATTACATTGTAGAATAACTATCTTAAAAAAAAAGAAATGCTTCATAAAATATCAAGGAAAACTGATCGGTTAATTACCGTACGCTTCTACCTTGTTAAATTGTATGCTCCACACGCTTCAACGTGACATACTGCCGTCTTCATTAGTGACACACAGGCATGTAGGCAGGATTTCGTAAGGGGGAGGAGGTTCGTGACATGAATTACTGTGGTTATCACAGCAGGGGCTCGATCAATCTAATCTATTTTAGTGGCAACATATTGGTTGGTTTGGACAATAAAATGAGGACATGTTACTATTTTAATACCAAATTATGAAGAAAGTCTCGAGTAAAAGAATATAAAAGAGTATTGAGAAAGATTTTACAATATCTACGTTCTAAGCAGTTAGCATACGCGCCTTTGGAGTGGGAGGGCCGGGATCGATTCCCAGCGGGAGCTCATGTATTTCGGATTCCACGTTAATCAGTAGGTCCACGTCTCATATAGCCTCGCTGCTGAACGGGACGTTAAACTCACTCAAAAACAACAATATCTACGTTCCTTCCTCTTTTCATTCAAATATAACAATTTTCCTTTCATTATGACCTCAACTATTATAAAAAGTACATATCTAATAATGTCTTGTAAAATATTTTACAATATTTGCGTTCTTTTCTCTGTTGAATCAAATGTTAACAGAACTTTCTTTCCACATAATTTTTGTTTTTATTATTCTATCAACTACTTACTGTTCCAAATGACAAGTTAAAGGAACAATAGAAAATTGTTTCTGAAATAACATGTTTGACACTGCACTGAAGCGATTACGAAAAATTATGATAAAAAATGTCCACACTATTACAGAACTTCACTATGTGTTTGAAAGCTTGAAATTTCTCTGACTAGTAACAGAAATTCTGAGAATTCCGTAAGTTTTCTAGACACTTAAAAAACCCTGACTCTTCCAGGATATACCGCTCATTCGCCACCACGTATTGCAAGTAATTCGGCAAATGCGTTCCTCGCAAGGCTGGAGTGGAGCGAAAACAATGAGAATGGTAGATGCCGACCACGCTGTGCTCAAGTTTACGTATCATTTTCTTGCTGTAGCTTTTAATTTTTAACGCTGATTCTTCTTTTCCTCGTTTCTTTCTGTGTCATTCTTCCTTAACTTGTTTCATTTCTGTTTTTGGAGGGAGGGTCCGGATCTTCCTTGGCTACGTGCCTGGTGACACAAATATGAGGGTAATATAGGTGAGGTAAAACACGGACAAAATATAAGAATTTCCACCAAAACCTGTGAATAATAATTTCTCACCTGGGGAAATCCTTACATTTCATTCGTTTTTACTTCACATATTTGTACTGCGGTTGAAGACGTCAGTATGCGACGTTGAAATGTATAAAATTTAACAACAGCAGCATTCCACGTCAAACTTAAAAAAGACAATTTTTCGATCTCACCCTTTCCAAATTTCCTGTAACTTAGTGTGTGATAAATACATGGTGTTTGCACAATTATAGAAAGAAAAGGTTTTTGAAAAGTGAGTACATTTTTTATTATGCTAAAGAAAAAAAACATGTTCCTAATAACCTGGTATTTTAGTTTCATACACAAAGAGCCCGAAGTATGTTGCTTTGGTATAAAAATATATGTCAAACCTGTCCATAATAGAGCACACACACATGTAATGATATGACGAGAATATAAATTGACGACGTTGGTATGTCACCGTGATGCTTAATATGCCACTTTGACATAGGAAAGTATGTCAAACATTTTGTCCGTATTATGACTTATCGTAAGTCAACATGATACATCAGAGTGGTCATACACTTTCTGACATCCTACTAGAATTCTCTCTAGACACTCAAAGTGGAAGGGCAAGATGATTTCCATTTCTCATTTTAACATAGGAGGGGCAGACAAATGAAAAGCGAACAACATCTCTAAAACACATTCCTCGCAAAAGTTGGCAATACAGTTCTTAAAAAAACGATACTGTCATCCCTCGGGGAAGACACTGTTTGTTTGTTACTCTGTAGGTGAGCGTAGTGAAAAGTGTGTTCCTCCAGCATTAAAAATGGAGGCAAGCAAAGAAAAACAAAGAGGTGTTGTTTCTTGGTGTCTGAGGGTTGTAACACGCGAAACTCATCGTTGCGTGGCTACTACTACATGTCACTGGTAAGTGTGCAGGAGTGGTATAAGACATTGGGCGCGAACCGACTTGCACTGATGTGCGTCCTTCTCGGAATCTCTTATGCCAACGAATTTAAATCGAGTCAATAGTCAAAATTCGTTGGCAGTAACCAATTCTCACTTCATCAGCAAGATCGTGAATGGTTCGACGTCGTTCCTCACGAACCAATTGTTGAAGTTTGGCAACAATGTCTGCGTTGTGCGGCTAACGGGCCTTCCAGTGTTGGCATCGTCTTCGATGTCTGTATGGTCGGCCCTGAACCAAGCATGCCACTCAAACACACGTGTACTGTTCATACATACTGTGTTCCCCAAACACTTTGAATCATTGCAAAGGTCTCCGTAGCACTTTTCCCGAGATTCGCACACAATTTGATATCTGTTCAATTCTCGGACTCATCGTAAAATCGCCACACACCACACGCACAGTATCATGAAAAGCACTGTGGAAACTCAACACATCAACCCAGCTGCATGAAACTGTGCACTCTCACTCATCAGATATGCTAGTCTTCCCATCTATCGGTGCAAAGTTCTACTAGTACTACTTTCCAGATGGCAGCACCAGTCCCGAAAATTCTGGATAGCACCTCGTATGATAAGCTTTTAGGCAACGGTAAGAGATTTTCCTAATCTATAAACATGACTTTGATTTTGAATTTTCTTTAGGGGGGGGCACGGTGGCTCACTGGTAGAGCGCTTACCTCTGCAGCGTGGGATCCCTAGTTCAATCCCCGGCCAAGTAAGCTTATGGTGAACAACATCGTATCCGTGAGTTTTCTCGGGTTACTCACGTTTCCTTCCACATTATCATTCTACCCTACTACCCGAGCCTGACCCGGGCCCGAAAAGTTATATGTGCTTTGTAGACCCGAGTCCGACCCGCATTCCTGGTCGGACTTAGGCACGTGGGCTCGGCCCGAGCCCGCGCAGAGCTCTATGGTGAAGCACTGTATATAAAGAAAATTGAGAATCAAAATCGTGTCTAAAATTAGGAAATCGGTTGACTAAGAGGTAATTATAAAATGAAATGAAATCTTTCAAGAATGAAAATGAAATGAAATTTTTGAGTTTTACGTCCCACGGTTATGCCGGCTAGAAATGGTGGAATGAAGAAAGTGGGAGGAAACGGGAGAACCCTGAGGAAACCCACACACACGGTGTTTGTCCACCACGAAGTTCACTAGGAGGGAGCAGGGTTTGAACCCGAGACCCCATGCATCAGAGGTGAACGCTTTACCACTTTTTTTTTAATAGTATTTATTGAGCACTTACATAATAGTTACAGTAATAACAATTAGAAAAATGCAACTAATAACAAGAAATACGAGGGTCATTCGGAAAGTAAAGAACGTTTTTGTATAAACACTTTAATAACTGATATACAAAGGCGAAATGTGTGTTACGTACTATGTGATACTTAAGTTACTTTTCGACATAATCGCCGTGTAAATTTAAACACTTGTCATACCGTGGTACAAGTTTTTCTATGTCTTCGGCATACACAGTTGCTGCCAAACTGTTGAACCAATCACTAACAGCTTCCTTAAGTTCATCATCACTGCCGTAGTGGCTTCCACCCAAAAAGTCTTTCAACTTTGGGAATAGGTGGAAGTCACTGGGGGCTAAGTCTGGACTATAGGGTGGATGCTCCCAAACTTCCCACTTAAACTGCTGAAGCAAGTCCCTCGTCAATGCCGCGGAGTGAGGACGGGCATTGTCGTGGAGGAGGATGACGCCGCTGGTCAGCAATCCGCGCCTTTTGTTTTGAATCGCGCGGCGAAGTCGACGTAACGTATGACAGTAGGCAGCTGCATTTATGGTCTCACCTCTCTGCATGTAGTCAACGAGCAAAACACCCTTACGATCCCAAAAGACCGTAGCCATAACCTTTCTGGTGCTCAAAATTTGTTTGGCTTTTTTCGGCTTTTTCGGAGAATTTGAATGGTGCCATTCCATGGATTGGCGCTTTGTTTCTGGAGTGATGTGCGAAATCCAAGTCTCATCTCCAGTAACAATACGATTTAAAAGTTCATCGCCATCCTTATGGTAACGGCTGAGAAAAGTCAATGCGGCTCCCATTCGCTTGGTTTTGTGTTTCTCCGATAACAGTCGAGGCACCCACCTTGCACTAATTTTTTTGTAACCAAGTTCACCACTGACAATTTCGTACAACACAGTTCTTGAAATTTCAGGAAAGAATTCGTGCAGCCCATCAATAGTGAATCGCCTATCCTCTTGAATTTTCCGCTCAATTCTTCCTTTGAGATCGTCAGTCACAACAGAAGGCCGGCCCGAGCGTTCCTCATCGTGCACATTCGTCCGTCCGTCATTAAACATAATGCACCACTTACGAACTGATGCTTCATTCATTACATTTCCATACACCTCAGTGATTTGTCTATAAATTTCTATCGGACGCACTTTTCTTGCATTCAAAAATCTTATCACACTACGAACCTCACACTTGGCGGGATCAGTAATTGTATCGCACATTTTACAGTCGCACAGCGAAGCAATAACGGACCGTAGCGGATCGCAGCTGGTACCAGACTGAGGCTAAAGCATGCCCAGGTCAATAACCCAGCGGCAGCGGGGGTGGGGGAACACGCGCACGCGCTAGCGCAAAACGTTCTTTACTTTCCGAATGACCCTCGTACAAAAAATAAACATACCAGTAGTTAAAGCAAAAAAAAAAAAAAAAATTAATAGATCGCCTGATAATACTGAGCAAACCAGCGATGACGTTGGGGAGCAGGTATACGCAAAAGAGAATAAGATAACCAAGAAATGTATAAATCCGGGGAGAAATCCGTAGAAAGATGAACAAAGAGATCAGCCGTTGTAATTGTCAACCACACAACAAAATTATGTTTAACTGGAGGGAAGAAAACAAAATCGGGGCGCAAAATCATATTGTCACAAGTTATATAGTCGGTACTAGTGCGAAGGATTCTGGCAAGAATCTGAGTATATTTTTGCCAAAGAGGGTATATCCTAGTACAGGTATGAAGACGATATGAGAGGGTATCAGTTTGTCCACAAATATGACAGAGGGAAGCAGGAGAGATGCCCAGGGTATAAGCTCGTGCATTTGTTAAAAATAAGTTATGCACCAATAAATACCAAAGCGAACGTAAGGGGGAAGATAAAACTGGGGAACCAATGTTACGCCAAATTTGAGGCCAGTTATTATTAGGAAATTTACGTACTATAAGCGGGACGCAAGAGGGCGTAGCATAATATTGATATAATTGTGAAACGGTCATATCTTCAAGCCGAGCCCGTGCGATAAGGCCATATGCAATATCGAGAACTACCGTTTTTAAATAAGGATAGGTCTGTGACCATCCATGAACGGAGACAGGAGCAGTAAGCGTCACGTGACTCAGGCAGCGCATGATGTATTGTGACGAAAAGGAATTGCTAAAAACACAAAGCAGTTTACAGGTTCTATGAAGAAAAAGACATCTGGCCTGTAAAGCAATGTCCTTGATACCAAGGCCTCCAACAGAAGGTCGACTGCAAACTACCTGGCGATTTACCCGAAGAGTATGTTGATACCAAAGAAAATATAACATATGTTTGTTTACTTTGTTAAGAATAGCAACCGAGGGCAGGAAAAGTTGCATAATAAAATATAAAAGACTAAGAGCATAAACCTGAATAAAAGTGGCACGTTCAAAAAGGGTAAGATTTCTTGTTTTATGTTGATAGAATAAAGTAACCAACTTAGAAACAACAAGATTATAATTTACCGAGATGGTATGTTTAACGGATGGATACCAGGTAATACCAAGAATTTTATGACAAGAAACAGATGTGAAGGGGGAAACAAAAGACGTATGTGCTTGGTCGGAAAGGCATAACAATTTGGTTTTCTCAACATAGAGGGTCGCACCTGAGGCTTAACTAAATAAGTGCAAATTATATTGAATCGTATCAAGGTCACTTTGAGAATAAAAAAAAAGCTAAAATCATCAACGTACGTTTGTAGTTTGAGAACCGCCTTATTAAGACAAATGCCATCAATTTCACGATAAATTTTACTAATAAAAGGCATAACTGCAATGCTATACAAAAGGGTGGATAAAGGACACCCTTGGATTAGACCACGTTCAAGCCGAAATGAAGAAGTAAGCGCTCCATTAAGTTTCAATTGTGCCGTACGATCTCGATAAAGAGCACGGAGCATATTAAAATAACTGGTGCCCAAATGTAATGCTTCCAAAACACGAAAAAGATAGTCATGATCAATTTTATCAAAGGCCTGGGAAAAGTCAGTACTTAATATTGCTGTGGCGCGAGTGGGATAACGCTCAAAAAAAGCGATGGTGTCACGAATATTTGCTAGTGCCAAATATAGGAGGTGTTGGACATCATGACCAAATTTGGCAAAATGTAAAATATTTGGGAGGAAATTACGTAAACGAAAGGCAAGAACCTTGGTTAAAAGTTTATAATCACAGCAAGTAAGACTTATAGGCCGGTACTGAGTGACACAAGGGGACTGAGACTGCTTCGGAAGTAAAACGATAATACTATGCGTAAGAGAGGTCCCTAAACGTAAGTTGACACGAAAATCATTAAAAAGTTCGGTAAAAAAAGGAATAAAAATATCAGCAAAAGTTTGATAAAATTCATAAGGAAATCCATCCACACCACTAGATATATGTTTTGGCGTGGTCATTATAACATGCTTGATTTCATTTTCAGTAAAAGGGGCATTCAAAACATCTTGAGCTGCAGGTTCTAAGGGAGTCAACTCAGAAAACAAATCATCAGGGCACGGAGAAGAAGGATGTCGGCTATAGAGACGGGTATAATAACGGGTAAAACAAGGAGCAACATTGGTTGCCAACCATAAACGACCCTCCTCATCTTGAATCTTACCGATTAGCCGTTGTTTGCCCCGACGTCTTTCAGCAGTTACTTGAACCAGACCGGGAGATTCAGTGGGCTGACTCGAAATAAGTTTATTCCTCACATTAATACCGGATAACTTGATGCGATGTAATGATAACAGAAAAGCTTTCACCTGTTTAATTTGTGATAAAACAGGAGCCCCTTGTTGATAAGCAAGATGGTACTCATGCAAAAGTCGGTAATAATAATTATACTGCTCATGAAAGTTTTTACTTCGCTCACGACAATATTCTCGACAGAGAAGTCTAAGGGTAGGTTTACCCCGAGAGTCCCACCACTGCATAATGTTACGCTTACGTAAAGATTGCTTACTTATTTCATTCCATTTTTGTCGAAGAAGTTTTTGAAAGGATGGATCAGACAAAATACTAGTATTAAGATGCAAAAAAAAAAAAAAATCGTAGATATTGTGTTACAGGTAAATTAACAGTTAAAATAACAGAATAATGATCAGAAAAACAGACTGGGACCAGTTCTATGCTTTGAACATGAGGAAGCAAGGATGCAGAGATGAAAAAAGCATCGATGCGAGATGCTCCTTGAGAATGAACATACGTATAACCCGGGTCGTGAGGGTGAAAATGACTCCAAACATCCACGAGACCAAATTGAGTAAGAACATGAAGCAAATTAGTGGAAGGGGTACGGTTCTGTAAGGAATCTTGAGAACCGGGAACTTCATTGTGATCACCTCCCCAAATAATAGATCGAGTACCAGCATGCAATGCAGTAGCAACGTCATCGCTGAAAAAATTATTACGTTGAATACGGTTTTGCGAGCCAGATGGACTATAAGAATTACAAAGGTGTATAGTTTCCAAATTGCCAGTAATAATACGACCATCAGGATAATTATAAACCTGATCGAGGTGTAAATCACTGCGATAAATAAGTGCAGTACCTGTGCCTGCTACAGTTTCATTACTAATAAAAGTATAATTATATAAACCGTGTAAATCAGTAATTTTAACCTCTTAGGCAAACAAAATATCAATCATTCTAGTATTAATAAAGGCAGCAACTGCATCCTGTTTCGTAGCGGAAGAAAGTCCGTTAAAGTTTATAGTACCAATCCTAACACCATACATAATATGGAAAATAGAAAAGTAAAAATTTAAAAATGTATACGGGAGTAATATACAAAATGCAAAGCCTATGCACGAAGCAGATAAATTACCACACCGCAAAAATTTAAACTCCAAAAAAAATTAACCAAAAATTAAGACGGCGTTTCAGCATTTTGGTTGGACGAAAAGGAATGTTCATTAGATGCAGGGGGCACCTGTGGTTGCGAAAGTTGTTTAGATCGCGTGCGGAGAGCAATACTAGGTCATTAGACAGAGATGAGTCAAGCACTTTCTGAACTTTAGGAGCTTTACTGTCAAGAAGAGGGCGTTTCTTTTTCTTCGACGTATCCAAAGGTACCATCTCAACATTCATCACACTAGGCAAATTTGTGGTGGGAATAACAGAAACACTAGGAGAGGTAACAAGTTCCGGACTAGATACTGCAGCGTGTTGTTCATGTACTGAGTGGTCACTTGAAACGTTCACTGAGGGCGTTGAAAGAGACGAGTCCACTACTAACGACATCGCAGCAGCAGCCTCTAAAGTATTATCCGAACTTACCTGATTCAATCCAGAAGTAATAGAAGGTAGTATCACACCTTTGCTGGAAACATCAGCAGGCGAAATAGTTACAGAAGATTTCTCTAAAGAAGGAGCTCCAGGGTTACTAAGTGAGGGAGGGGTATTTTCCACATCACCATCAGCACTAATAGTCTTGACTAGGGAAGAAGTAGAAAGTACAGGAAAAACACTGAAGTTAGTAACATCTGGAACAGCTTTAAGTTGCACTGGAGGCGGAGCCAAGCGTGAATTTGACTCGGAAGGTAGTCGAGAACCTCCAGAAACCGGAACAGTCACAGGAGCACGTTTAGGCAGTCGTTTATCACATTGCGAAATCAAATGCTGATCACTATCACATCGCGCACAAGTTTTAATTTGTCCAGGATATGTCACCCATAAACGAAGACCATGGACTGTGACATATGACGGAATGTTCTTTTTGAGGACGATCTTAAGTAATTTCCGCCCGGTACGCACCGGGTAAAAATGTCCAGTAGAGTAGAGTTCATCGGTAAGACTTAGAATTTCCCCATAGGAGAGAAAAACTTGCTTAAGGTGTAAATCGGAAAGTTCCATTGGAACCGCATGAACGGGGACCAATTTAATCAAATATGAAGCCGAATCAATAGGTAGGTTATACGAACCTACCGCATCAGAATACTTAACAGTATCTGTAAATTCATTTAAAATGCGTTCACAATCTTCCTGAGTTTTTAATTTAATATATAATAGCTTACGTGGAAAATCCATTTCTATGCTGAGCACAGTTTCCAACGGTAACCCAAAGGTATCCCTAATCCACTCATGTAAAATAATAGAAGTCGGCACATTTACCACACTTTGAAAACTGATACGAAGTGTATTGAGGCGAATCGTGTTCATATCGAACTTAAGTCAGAAAACTGGATTCCAAAAGAACAAAACAAAACAAAAAAATGCTATGTGATAATAATAAGAACAGGTGAAAAGTACAATTAAATTCAGTCAGATAACACACACACAAGAAAGAGGAATCGACACACTACACTAGCAGTAGTAGCTGCTCGAAAGAAACACCAGTGACCTCGAGCGAACCACGCCGAGAACCAGCTCACTCGGCTACCAGCCACGAACTCCTGCCACTGAGCCACCGCGGCCTCAATGAATGAAATCTTTCAGTTTAATGTTCCACGATTATGCTTTTTAGGCTAAGGGAGACAGATAATTAAGGGAAGTGAATGGCTATGGAAGAATTTTTGGAATGAGAATGAAGGATTAAACGAAAATACCCCGAGAAAACAAACGAATACGATGTTATCTACCAGAAACTTACTTTTCCGGGAATCGAACCTGGGACCTCATGCATCAGAGGTAAGCGCTCATCCACTGATCCATGTGACCCTAAAAGGCGCTATTTATAGTTATTTATATCTGTCGGATTCTATTACTTTTAATGTATTATATTTTGAGTTTTACGTTCCACACTTCCACCTTATGTTATTAAAGGAAGAAGTAATTGTACAGGGTAGTCCGAAAGTAGGTATACAGACTCTAGCATCGATCAAGCATGACATTTTAATTTATTAAGATAATGAATTTATTTCCTTTGGTTTGTTCCGAGCTTAAGAATAAGTGAAAAGAGATTGAGAACAAATAAGGAAGAAACTAAGTCAATACCTGTATAGATAACAATAAGTAAATGATATAAAATGTCATAACCGATCAGTACCGGTACGCGACTGTATACCTACTTTTGGGCCACCCTATATATTGTCAGTAAAGAGATTAAAAGATTACTGTAGCCATTCGTAATTCATTTTTAGAAAATCTGTTACAAACATCGAAATATCATTTGTAGTTCTAAACTCTTTAAATGTATTTCTTTATAACTTATGAACGAGGTGATAGTTTTTGAAAGTTACAGTGCTTGCTTTAAATAGTTATCCTTTTAAAATGAAATGAGACAAAAATTTTTACAAGAAATATCAGTATCTTGCGGTTCTAACTCTAGATATTAATAGTATCAATAACCCATCGTATTAAAGGAAACTCTGAGGAAATAAACGTTTCTACAGCGATAACTTCGTTGCCCTTGCCTTCATTTAAATGTCTGTTTTGTTTCTTTTGATCTTCTTATCATTAGAAAAAACGTATGATTTTATTTGGAGATGTATTAATTATGACAAAGAAAACATTAAAGCATATTATTACACGTGATAGAAAAGTAGTCCAGACACATTTATCTTATCTTTAAGCGTAACAGTTAAGCTATACTCTTGTTTGCTCTTGAAGCTCCAACAGCAAGATTTTACTTTCTACTCAGGTAAGATTTACAATAAGATATTTAGGATATAATTACGTTTTATGCTTGTTATTGAAGTGTTATCCTTGTGCTTTAATATTACGTCGAACAAACATTTTTCTAATGGCGGTCATAAGTCGTTGACCAGGTAATGGCGACTGCTTTGAAACCAAATGCAACTGCTTCTATCTTTAATCTGTTATATCTGTAATTTGATGTGGAGAAGAAACAAAATAGAGGACCAAAGTTATAAGAACAACTCAAGTTATTAATATAAACTATGCCAAAGATTTTTAACTTACATCATACAATAGATACGAAAGACGTTTTGAATCGAATAAAAATCACGCAGAAAGTGGAGGCAAAGAAACCTAACGTAAACACACTAAGGACGAATCTTTTTACCGTGTATTGATCGTGGTTCAGTGGTCAATGCGCTCTTTCAGTAATCTGAAGGTCCTCGAATCGGATCCGCGAAGGACAAGCATTTGTTTCTAATTTAAAATTATTGGTGGCGATTGATCGGCGATGAATTACGTTTTATTACCTTCAGATATTTAAATACTCGGATGTTTCAATACTTGAACTATCAAAATTTCACTAAAAGTAATAATAATAATAATAATAATAATAAAACCGCAAGATTCTTGCGAAATGTCGCGTTTCTGCTTGTAATGGTATGACCTCAGCGATAAGCTCCTAGTTTGTAATATTCTACTAGATAATAATAATAATGATAATGATAATAATAATAATAATAATAATAATAATAATAATAATAATAAATATTATTATTATTATTATTATTATTATTATTATTATTATTATTATTATTATTATTATTATTATTATTATTATTATTATCATTATTATTATTATCTAGTAGAATATTACAAACTAGGAGCTTATCGCTGAGGTCATACCATTACAAGCAGAAACGCGACATTTCGCAAGAATCTTGCGGTTTTGTTTAGTGTTGCCCACGAGAAGAGGAATTTCTCATCTCGTTACTAAAACAAAACAAACAAAATCGAGACGAGAAAGGTACATTTTACATTTGAGACGGGATAAGGGTAACTCAAATTATTGTATAGCTGTCGAGAGGAGAATCGAGTCGAGGCGAAAAGTATCGTAAACATTTCTCGCCTTATCTTGATTCCCGAAATAGTGTGTTTCCACTGTTTAAGTAATAATAGTTCGGTATACTGAATCTTGTACGCTATTTTGTTACTTTGTATTTCTGAGCTAATCGAATTATGGTCTGTGTAGGTATTTTTGTAGCAAAGCTTTTATAATTACTTCTTCATATCCTAAAAGTTAGCTTATTATTAGCCTTATTGTTCATTAATATTCAGTTTTTTTTTATTACAGTTATATTCCTTAAAATGTACGGTAGAATACTTTCTACATGAAACTTTAGTGGAACGCTTTCGTTTAAAATTTGGGTAGTAGAGTTTTAAATCTCTGCGTAAATAGTTCCCCACAAAATATTATAAAAAAGTTTTTTAAGTTCAAACGTATAGAAAACTTCGGACTTAACACCTTTTAAGCAGCAAACACAGTTGTGTTATTTTTTCATGACAAATTGTTCCTAAAGTGAGCTCCGGGTGTAACCCCTGCCTCTTCATCATGAATGAAATGCCTTGAGATGAATGCGTATGCTTATATGAATTTAGATGGCAACTGTCGCCGACCATTTCAAAGTGAGTATGGGAGAACTATGAAATGAAGTAGAGACGCGTATTATTTGTTATATATATATATATATATATATATATATATATATATAAAAAACAATGCAAATGCATAATATCTGATCCCAAACGGTTTTTGTCGAATATACTCGGTCAAAGGAGCACTCTGATTATCCAAATTAAAAAGACTTCGAAGATTTATCCCTCCAGAAGGATTGTTTTCTTTATCTCCTCCGTAGCGAAGTCGGAAGCGAACGCGACTAGTAATCACAAGGTTGGTGGTTCGCGCTCAACCCGGACAACATTTTTATAACTTTTTTTTAAAGAGTTTTCTTGGGCAAACCTTAATGTTAACAAATCACACATATTGGCAATTTAACGTATTTAAGGGGAATAATTTGTGATTCATTGGCGTTCCGTCGCGTTTCTGCCACTGTTGGGTCAATGCTGGTATAATTTTCAAAACGGAAGTGGGGAAACCGCATAGAGTCGCTGCGAGGCCGCCAATTTTAGGCCAAACGTTACTAGTTGCCCATTGGTAGTCCTATATTATTATTATTATTATTATTATTATTATTATTATTATTATTATTATTATTATTATTATTATTATTATTATTATTATTATTATTATTATTATTATTATTGAATCTTTATGATTGTTTTCGGCGTAGCCCATTCTGCTCTGGAGCTTGTGTCCCTCGATCTATCCCAGCTCCCTCCAGTGTGTAATGCTTTGAACAAACGCAGTTTGCGGGGGGTTTCTTGGGGTTCTGTTTCCTCCCACTTTACGATTCAAAGGTTTTAATAAGGATGTAACACTGTGATTTCGGTCATGATAAAATACTGTAGTGCAGAACATTCTAATTTAAATTACAAAATAAAAGAAGACATACAAACACGCAAGGACATTAAGGAGAAAGTGGTCTTTAGAGTCATTCGAACCTTTAACTGGAACCTGGTGCTTCAGACCACTTTCTTCTTTTGTTTTTGATTCACCGAAAATATCTCTGTAACTTGTCTATATTTTCTGCTAGATTACATTTGTTTTATAGTTCCATTAACTTTGGACAACAGGGACACGAACACAGACATCGAGAACATTTAAAATTTCAAAACCTCTCCCACAGGGAATCCATCCCGGGACCCCGACTATCTGATGAGTGGGGTACCTGGTTCGTTTCCAAGGCAAGTAAGCTTGAGGTGGACAACATCGTGCTCGTGGGTTTTCTTGTTACACTCTCATACTCCTGTTTCCTCCCACTTTCTCATTCCAGAAATTCGTTCTTCATAATTCACTTGTTTTAATAATGGTCTCGCTTAACTTAACAGGCATAATTATGGGACATTGAACGCTGAAAAAATATTTCATTTCATTTTCAAACGGTTAACCGAAACCAAGCCGAACTGAAAAGCAGTTGTATTTTCCATTGCTCATTAACGTGCTCTCATAAAATATATAGAGAAAAAAACTTGTGAAATCGTAATTCCATTCAAAATTGAAACAGCAGATTCATAATAGCTTAACTTAAAAGAAAAGCATTACATATATTTTGGAACTTTTCGAAGATATGTATGGATATTCTAAAAAGCTTCATTATAATGTATGTTTTCAAACAAAACTGAACCATATTACAGTTCAGCACATTCTGTTTGAACCTTAAACGGAACCGAAACCAGTTAATGGTGTTTTGGAACGCGTCTAGTAGCTAGACTGTAGTTGATGTTTCTATTATCTCGTGAATTCACTGCCATTATATAGTGTAAATTTGGAGATAAAGCCCCTATAATCGCTATTTACGATCATGTATATATATATATATATATATATATATATATATATATATATATATATATATATATATATATATATATATATATATATATATATATATATATATATATAGCATGTTTCAGAATTCGTGTTATTTTCTACGACACTGGAAGAAGATTCACATTATTAATGTGAAATTCGGCATTTTTATTGCAATGAATTTCTTAAATTTTAACAGTGAACGACAGAAATTCATTGTTTAGCCAATGTTTTGGGGCACATCAGTATTATTTGTTACAAAATGCAATAACGTTAATCTGAAATGATAATATAGTTGTCTCGAACATTATTTTCGCAAGGCTTCTCTTTTGGGTGGCAAGGGTCATCAAGCGGTGGCCGGTGGAGAGTCAGCAAAATCCCAAATTATATTTGGGAACGCCAGTAAGCGTCAGCTTAATCACAAATGTCACAGAATTAATGCTTTGATGCTCCTTGCATGTGTCAGTGACTGATGTTGGGCTATATTCCAACTTCTAAAACTCAACATACAAAATCACCATAAATATCCTTAGTAGGGACTATCAGAAGGTTTTTTTTTTTTTTTTGATCAATTAATATGAAATTCATTGTTATTGTAGTAGAAATGTATTCATATTTTAATATACGATGTTATTTTGATCACGCACCGCCTTACGGGAAACATGTGATTCTTAATATTTATATAGATTTTAAATTTTATTGTGGAAATGCCAATGAGCGTCAGATTAATCATAAATTTCAAGGAATTAATATTCCAATGCTTCTTGCACGTGTCAGTGACTGGTATGGGGCTACAGCTCCCATCCAAAATTCACATAATAATTCAGTATAAATATCCTTAGGAGGGACATATGGGAAGAAACATTTTTTGGTCAATTAATGTGAAAATTGGCGTTCTTGTAGTATAAAAGGAATGCGTTTTTGAAGTCTGGATTGTTCTTTTAGTAAGACAGCGCCTTAGGGGCACTGTAGGTGTAGCATATGATGTGGAGAGGCATCATTGGAGAGGCATGGGTATTTTTCTATTATTTGCTGTTTGCTACACTGACATGTTTCGAAAAAAAACTATTGCACTTGTACGAGGGTCATTACGAAAGTTTTGAGGTGTGAAATAACTTACATACTTAAAATCAATTTAACACTTACATTATCTCAAAGTATTCACCATTACTCTGTACACACTTTGCATCCTCTAAAACCACTTTTGGAAGCAGTGTTGCCAGTCTTTTTCTTCAAGTGTTGAAAGTTCATTCTCGTAAACCACTACAGCTTCTTCAGGGCTGCAAAATCTCTTCCCACGCGTGCGATCTTTGATCCTGGGGAACAGAAAAAAATCACACGGGGCCAGGTCAGGGCTCCAACGCGGATGAGTCATAAGTTTGACCTCCGTAGATTCTAAAAACTGAATTGTGATGTTGGCTGTGTGTGCGGACGCGTTGTCATGATGAAGGAGGATCCCACCAATCCAGTTCTTGGACGCCGTTCCCGAAGCATCTGGAACACTTTTGTTAGGCAAACAGTAGTGTACCACTGAGCAGTAACAGTCCTTTGTTCTTCACGTGGAACAGTTTCAACATGGCCAGATTTGGAGAAGGAACTTGCGACCATCTTCCCCACACTTCGCGGTCGCTTCACTTTCGTGGGTGGATTTTCGTCTGGAAAGATGCAAACTGTAGACTGGCGTTTATTTTCAGGGTCAAATTGTTAGATCCAAGTCTCATCACCAGTAACAATGTCAGACACGCGTCGAGAATTGCCTCCATCAAATCTTGCAAGCATTTCTTCACACCATTTCACACGCATGCGCTTCTGCTGTGTAATTAAAGTGTGAGGCACCCAACGAGATGAAACCTTCCTGAACCGAAGATGATCATGAAGAATTTTTGTTACTGCTGGCGATCTAATGTTCACTGTAGCTTCAATGTCCTTGAAAGTTGTTCGAGGATTTTCTCGAATCATTTGTTCCACAGCGGCAATGTTTTCATCTGACACAGCTGTTGCCGGACGTCCAGCTCTCTCTTCATCTTTAAGCGATGTTCGGCCTCTTCTGAATTCACCAAACCACCGAAAAATGGTAGCACGGGAAGGAGCAAGGCAGGGGCGGACTGGCAACCATAGGGCCCACCCTGCTTAACTGAAATGAGGGCCCACTGTATAAAAATGTAAAAAAAAAATGTACTTGGCATTCTTCATATATATTACATATAAAAGTCCATATTTGAACCGATAAAATTTGGCAAGAAGAAAATGTTGTAACCCGCATACACAAACTGGTCTAAATATTGCTGTATAATCTCGAGGAAGTACGCCCGTTCTTAGCAGACAACTTCCTCCCCCTTCCCCCCCAAGCGTGTCAGGTGAGACAACAGAAATGGCGTCAGTGTTGGAAACTTGAAAAAGCTGTAACTTTGTGGTCTCAATGCAACACAAAGAATGCGATTGGAGGTAGATTTCGAAACGCAAGATTTTCCTTGACATAAGTAAGTCATAATATCATATCTTCCTGTCGCAGAAAGATTAGATATCGTCTATCGTCTAGTGTAGTCCGCCCATTCCTCGGCTGGCTCCAACTTCTCTTTTCATATGAATACCTAATTACCTACTTTGCATATCACAAATAATTTTTACATTTTACTACACTTTTATGTTAAATTAACTTTAAATAACTAAAGGGAAGTTAACATTTACATGATATACACACTGATTTGACTGACAGCATAAGTGTTCAGCATTTTTAGAAGTTACACCAACGCTTACTGAGTTCAGTGCCGGCAGGCAGTGCTCTGAAACGGGTCAGGTCAGGCTTCATCGGGTCAGGGCTCGAGTCGAACCTCCTTGGGTCACAGGTCGTGTCTGGGCTGCTCTAGCCACGAGTCGGCTCGGGTTAACTTTCTTATGCGTTGTTTCGGCTAAAACCTATTCGGGTCATGAGTCGGGTCGGGTCGACATTCAACTCGACCCGACTCTCTCGACCCGAGAAGGATTTGGACGAAAAGGCGCATAAGAAAGTTGACCCGAGCCGACCCACGGCAACAGCAGCCCTGACCCTAGCGTAGGTGACCTGACCCGACCCGTGTCTCAAGCAGGCTTGACTCGACCCCTGACCCATGAAAGCCTGATCTGACCCGTTTGAAAGCACTACGCAGCAGCAAACAGTTCAGTTAATTTCGTATTAGCCTGTTAAAGTTGTGTAATTTCAAGTAAAAATAGCCATAAAAGATAAGCTACAATTGACTGAAATCATCCAAAGACGTGGTGTATACATTACAATTTATAAACACCTTAGACAGAAAAACAAAAAAACAAACAAAAAAATACCTGGCAACTGTCCTGCAGTACTCGAATGAGTCCCATCACGCTCATTTGTTTCTTGGGGCTTCACAGATTCAAATAGCATACGTTGTCTTGGGTCAGATGCAGCGTTTTGTAAATCACATCATCAATTGTGTTGTAGCTTTTTAGCACCACTTTTATATTTTTCTTTACAGTAATCTTACAATCACTCCTACCATCCATACTGACAAAACCACATCTGTCTTCCACGACAAACGACACGTAACTGGTGTTCCAATAATTGAATTGCTGCTATCGGATTTGCTCTTCGATGTAATATACAAACGAAACACGAGCCGAGGGCAGCAACTTCATAGTAATTGTTTGAGGTTTGTATAAAACAATCGTTGATAGTGGCGACTAATTTCTTTTCGCTTTACCGCACTGAAAAAGAAAACGATGCCTGATCCGATTTCTTTCTTCGAAGCTTGGTCTGAGGACAATGAGGTTCAAAAGCGTTCCGGCGCCACCCCCACTTTCCACAATAACAATATCTACGAAACTATTATTTCTTTCAAACATCGCCACTCGCCGGCTTGTAAAAGGACCGGAGTAGGCAATGGTATCCAAATCCAATAACAGCCTGAAATCTACTGTGTTTCTTATATTTAAAAAAGTAGTAGTTAACGTGCTCGTTTTTAACAGCTGCTGTATCACAAACCCCGCAATGTTTTAGGGCCTGGTTGTCTCATAGACGGAACCTTTTCAAGTCGACAAACGTGAAGAAGAATAAGGTCTATTCATGAAAGTTTAACTTTACGTATTTTTTATGCAAAATACAACTTTGCGGGAGTTACCCTGCCATATTTTTGATGCTGGTAGGTTTAATTGAGCACATTTTTTTAAAATTGGTGGAAGGGGCCCACCTGTTTGGGGGGCCCACCCTGCATTTGCAGGGTAGCAGGGTGGGCCAGTCCGCCCCTGGAGCAAGGTCCCCAAATGCCCCCTGCAAACGGTCAAGGCTTTGTGTCTCGTTCAAACCACTGTTGAAATAGTAAAGTATCATTGCCTGAAAATGTTCCCTTTCGAGTTCCATTCTAGACAGCCGAATACTGCTCACATCAATAAACTAGTGAAGGCGATACGGCTACGCCGATAAGCGAGGCGAGTTAAATCTTGCTTTGCTTCTTCGCTCTGGATACCATTACCAAACACAATTGTTGGAATTCAAATACTGTGCCACAACAATCCGTATCTCAAAACTTTCGTAGTGACCCCCGTAGAACGCCTTGTTGTTTTCTCAACGAACCAACCTTAACAGTATTGTTGGTTGTCTAACATTGCAGGATATGAAAAATGGAAGTGAAAATGCACTTTCACTCGTGCACGTACGTTTAAAATTTAAACTAAATCTTTTTAAAATGTAGTTTATATTTAGTTCTACAAATTCAGAGATTTAAAAAAATTATAATAAATTAAAACGGAGATCGAGAAAAGGCTAAGAGAACAGACAACAAAAAATAAAATACATGATAAAAAGAACTCAAACAATGTAGCAATATTAGTAACACATGAAAAGAAAATTCTAAAACGAAAATCCTTAGAACACGTTAACAACTTCAATCTCACGAATAAGAGTGCAAATATGGTTAATGAAGACCGCATTATCTCTCATAACCTGATAAAGATTTTAAAACAATCCTATACTCTCTCTGAGGTCCGAGTATTCCGAACATTCTAGAAGAATGCGCCGATTACTCAGTGGGAACGAAGGTTAGCGTTACATACTAGATTAGAACGAGCGAGATGAGAGTATTCCATGCGCAAACGAGTCAGGATCACGTCATCCCCACGATTAGTACGCGAAGACGTCTACTAATTGCCAATAATATATTTTGCTGAGTGAAACTTGCATTCATTGGATTGATTTCAATCGCTTGTCAGTGTGAATGCCTTCATTTGAGGAAATAGCTATGAGTTTAGATCAGCAGAGCGAGTGTTTTAGTACAGTCCTTGTCAATGCAGTGTTCTTGCCTGCTTCGTCTGTGTGCTCTCCGAGTGCCAATATATCCTGTTGCTGTAGCTGATATCATACTGAGAAAAAGACGTATGTGTCGAACGTAAAAACGTAGGTTACATGTATAAATCCTATAGTTTTTGCACTTAGCGTACAGGAAACGTATAACTGAAAGAGTATAGTTTATACGTACTTTCCGACAATGTTCCCAATAAATGTACTTTCTGTACCAACGAAGGAACTGTATGTTGGTGGTCAGGATCTCACATAGAGATTGACGTATGAAACATATAGCTGGCATATGTAACTTATGTATACGTATGTAATATACGGAAAACTGTAAGATGTCCGACATCCTGCAACATCTAAGTGGGAAAAGTATGCAGAATATGGATAACGTACAGTTCGTACTGATTTCTGTAGTAAACTTAAGGATTCTGTATATTTGTACAATATAACTCTCTCCGGATAACGGATTTTTCTCAGCACATCTTGCTAGAATGTCTAGCACTGCGGCGTGTTTATTTAAGACGTTTACGGGCGTATACTACCTCTTTGGGATTCAAAGCAGGTAAGCATACGACGCATTGAAAGTTGAAGCACATGATCGAGGGGAAGCTTAACTGCTGTTAAGTTAGCAGTGAGTATTGAATACTGAACTCCGAGCTGTCCTCGTTCGTGAGGAAGGCATAGCCAAAGCAATTTTTACTTTTCGAACTGTCCGTATTCAATACACTAAATATCTGGGTACTGTTCATTCAAACAAAGCTTCGAACTCTTGTTAGAATTCCAAAGTACTTATGTGCTGTTTGATAGGTGATGACAACCTAAAGTCGAGTCTTACTTAAGTCAAAGGTCATTCTAGAGTCGTTGTCTGCTTTGTGCCGGGACATATCGGCATACTGGGAAATGAATGTGCTGACATTCAAGAATACCACGAGCACTCTTCTGTGCTCTGATCCCGATTCCAATCTCTATTTAGTAAACCATATTATGAGCAATTGGCAGACGTCATCGCGTATTAGTTGCCGAGAAGACTTTATTTTTACATGCTAGCGTATCAGACATTCTTTTCTCTCTCACTCTTATGTAATGCGTGGCGTTAATCTCCATATTTTGGAGACTATACTGCCCCACTGAGTATTTGGCAAATTCTTGTATGTCCAGAATACTCAGAGCACAGGGAAAGTTTAGGACTATCTAAACAATCTTAATCAGATTTTGCGAGATAATGCAGTCACCATAAGACTCTTAGTAATCAATTTACCAACTATATGGAAATAGGATTAAAGTTCTATCTCTACTGTTTATCATAGTATTTGTCTCAACCACTTTTGCTACGTAGGTGTAACCTCACACTCAATCATACAAAACAACAATATCAATTTTTGTGTAAATATCGTTGAAACAACAGATGATGCCATACTTCCTGCTACAATAACATAACTACACCAATTCTAGATAGGTATTAAGTTTATTTCACTCTCTAAACTATTAATTGACTTAATTAAAGTTTAAATAACTAATTTCTTCTACGAAGCAAGTACTTTCTCCGCATTGAAATATTTGCTAAGCGGTTAGCGTACGCGCCTTTGGCGTGGGAGATCCGGGTTCGATTCCCGGCGGGAGCTCATGTGGTTAGGATTCCACGTTAATCATTAGGTCCCGTCTCATATAGCCTCGCTGCTGAAAAGGACGTTAAACTCAAAATCAAATCAAATCAACATTGAAATATTTCTGTCAAGAGATATGTAAATATAAATTCGTATCTGTGTTTAATTGTGTAATAATTTCCCGATTTAAATTTTGTGTTTTTTTTATTCTTACAGGTGTTTTCCAGTTACACTAATTTCCACAAAGTATGATTGACATTATTATAGCACTTATAACGGTCATCACTGGAATTTATTTATACTTGACATGGAATTTTGATTTTTGGGCAAAACTTGGGGTACCTTATCATAAACCTGTAGTTTTTACTGGAAGCTTAAATGATGTTATATTTGTGAAAAGAAATCTTGGAGTACATTTAAAACATTTGTACAGACAGTTTGAAGGAGAACGTTATGCAGGGTTCTTTATATTACGACAACCAGCCTTATTAATTAGGGATCCAGAGTTGATGAAGTCCGTTCTTGTGAAAGACTTTGAATCATTCTTCAACCGGAACTTTATATCTGACGAAGAAATAGATCCATTGATTGGGAGAAATTTATTCAGTATTAGAGACATGAAATGGAAATGGCTACGATCGAAGCTCACTCCAACATTTACTTCAGGTAAAATGAAAAAGATGTTTCAGTTAGTAGCTGAGTGTGGCGAAGAACTAAGTGAACTAGCTCTAAGCTATGCTAAAAAGGGTGAAATCATAGAGATAAAAGAAACTGCAGCAAGATTTACAACTGATGTCATTGCAACGACAGCGTTCGGAATCCAGTGCCATAGTCTGAATAATCCCAATGCTAAATTTAGAGAAATTGGTCGAAAGATCTTTGAACCTACTATTAGGAACCAATTTGCTCAAGCTGGGCTATTTCTTTACCCATATGTGATTAAGAAGCTTCGATTGACTTTTATGCCACCATCCGTGCAACCGTTCTTGAGATCTGCTTTCAACGATACAATGGACTTCCGTGAGAAGAACAATATCTATCGACCAGATTTTCTTCAATTGCTTCTAGAACTCAAGAATAAGGGCAGAGTGGAGTATGAAGGAAATGAAGAAGAAGAAGAAGAAACAGAATCTACTGATAGTTCCAAAACTTTTGCTGACAAAGGTAAGTGCTTACTTCTGTAGGTCACGACTAATTAAGTTTAACAATTTGGAGAATGAAGGTGGGATACAGCTTGTACGGATTAAGAACTTGGATTATAAACATTTTTCGTTATATAGAGTGCTAATGAACTATAGTGACAATCTGTAACAGGTGATTCTTCACATCGAAATGAGGAAGAAAAGGTCAGATGCAGCTCTGGAAAAAAGTGTGTAGTTTCAGAGTTAGGGCTGATCAAAAGCGTGGAGAAAATATATTTCAGCATGTGTTATTTAGAACACAAGCAAGTATGACCATCCCGAGTATCCTGACATAGACCCGATATATATATATATATATATATATATATATATATATATATATATATATATATATATATATATAACGAAAAGCTTTTACTTGGGAGTTCTTATTTCATACTAGCTGTATCTATTAATGCTCTGTCTTAGAAAGTATATTTCCAGATTAGGAAGGAGACAATGAGATGTGGAACAAATCTCTATGTTGAAACTCTTCCGTTGAAAATGTGTTGAAACTCTTTAAAACGATTGTTTGTGGAGTTTATGAAGAATACCGAAATATTGAAGGAAGTATCTGTACTGAGAACTCACCAGTATGCTTGATGTAGTTATGAATCAAACTAAAGCGCACTTCCAAATATATTATACTAGCATCAATTACTCGCTTCGCTGGGTTAAATTAAGAAAAAATAGTAATATGTTTCGTTAGTCAGTCACTTTTTACTATTACTAAAGCACTCCTTGATATTGGTCATTTTCGATTATTTTTATATATCTCATCTTCTCCCCATGTTGCGGGCCACGATATCGGAAGTATCATTGTTCATCTCAGCGACCCCGAAAAGTACGAATTCGACATTGATATTCGTCATTTTGATGTTATATATACCTCTCCCACAATTTTTGCGGGCCTGAATTTGGATTTAAATGGCTTCAGAAGTGTCACTGTTCATCTCAGCGGCCTCAAAAACTATAGATTCGACACTACTATCGGTCATTTTTGATCATTTGTAAAGGCCTTTCCCCTCCTTTAAGTTACATCGTCAAAGTGATATGACAAAAATTATCTCATGTTCGAACTTCATATAGGTTGAAATTTTGATCGAAATCGGTCGGGTGGTTCAAGAGTTATTAAGTTTTATTTATTTTTATAGATTTCTCCCTCTCCCTTAAGTTCTACAGTTAAAGTGATATGATTAAAAAAAAAAAAAAAAACCTGATATTTGAACCTCACCTATGTTGGAAATTTGGTTAAGATCGGTCAGGTGGTTCAAGAATGAAGTCTCATAGAAGTCACTTTCATTCTTACTTTTTACATATATATATCTCCGCCTCCCCCTCCACTACGTTCCTCCGTCAAAGTTAAATGAAAAGAAATATCCGAAGCTCGAACGTCATCTATGTTGGAAATTTGATCGAGATCGGTTTAATGGTTCAAAAGTTATTAAGTTTTATTCATTTTATATATCTGTCCTCTTCCTCCCCCTCCTCTAAGGTCTAGCGTCAAAGTGACATGATAAAAACCATCATCCATTTGAAAATCTGATTAAGATCGGTCCTGTGGTTTAAGCGTGAAGAAGTCACAAAGACAGTCACTTTTTGTTTTACTTTTTTTTTTTTTTACATATATCTCCCTCTCCCCTCCCCTTCGTTGCACTGTAAAAGTGAAATGAAGAAAACATCCCAGGCCCAAACCTTATCTATGTTGAAAGTTTGATCGAGATTGGTCAGGTGGTTCAAGAGTTATTAAGTTTTATTCATTTTCATATATTTCCCCTCCTCCCCTCTCCCTCCTCTAAGATCTACTGTCAAAATGAAATGATAAAATCTTCCCAGGTTTGAACTTCATATATGTTGAAAATTTGATTGAGATCGATCGGGTGGTTCAAAAGTAATTAATTCAGGAACATAGTCACTTTTATTTTTACATTTATTGATTTTTGTATATCTCCCCCTTCAACCCCCTCCTATACGTTGCTTCGTCAAAGTGAAATGATAATAATCATCCCAGTCCCGAATCTCCTCTACATTTAAAATTTGATCAGTATCGGTCAGGTGGTTCAAGAGTTATTAACTTTTATTTATTTTTTCTATGCCCCTCCTCCCCATCTCCTAAATTGTACCGTCAAAGTAAGTAGCTAAAAACACTCCCAGGCCAGAATCGCATCTATGTTGAAAATTTGATCGAGATCGGTCGGTCGGTTCAAGAGTCACAAACATAGTCACTTTTAATTTTGTAATATAGATTTTAATTTTGGTTCAGGAAAGTTTTATAAGAATTTTAGTTATACTGTGAAAGCAAACATTGAAAGTTCGGCAGTTTAGTTAATAATACAGGCTGTAAGATCATTATGGTGCAGTTATTTTCGTTCATAAATCCATATTACCTTCTCTTCCATATTTATTAATCGTGATTAGCTTTCTTATATTAGAATTAGTTTGTATTATTCTTGGAGTGATGCAATTGTGTAGTATTAGTAGTATGTATTTATATTATTACATTACGCACAAGTCCACAAGTAGTAAGTCACATGTTGCAAAATGTTGAAAAAAGAAAAGTCCAGTAAACAAACCAACAAATGTAAGTACGTGTTTACTACAAAGTAGTACCACGAAGAATGAATTGCGACTTCTTATTTTATTACAAAAGATGCACTGCAATCTTCTTGTTTTGTTGCGAAAGATGAATTAAGGCCTTTCTTGTTTTATTGTGAATGATGAATTACAGCTTTTTTGTTTTATTGCGAAAGATGAATTGAAGGATAAGAAAAAAAGAAGGAGTGTCACAAAACTGCATTTTCGAGAAAACGGCGTTTTAATATTGAAAACCGTGTAAAAAGAATAGGGTTAGTTACATCTTTTGTCCCTTTTCACATGGACATTTTTACATGTGCGCATGCATGGAATATACAGTCAAATAATACCAAGAGTCACCAATAGATAAGACAAAGCACCCGAAAAAGTTCATACATGGACATTCCTTGCTTTTCCCCCCTTACCCTTCAATTATGGTTATTCTTATTTTACTGCAAAGGATGAATTGACGAGCTTTTTCTGTTTTATTGAAGGAATGAATTGCGACCTGCTTTTATTTTTCTGGCAGTTACACATAATTAGCTATTAAACATTTCATTTTCAAATTGAATGAACTCTAGAACGACTTTCGTAGACATTGTAAGCGTTCATTTTTTTTTAAAAAAATAAAATAAATAAAAAGCCTACTATGGTAATAGTTTCTACTACTTGGTAGTAACAAAGTTCGGGGTGAATTTGCATTTAAACTTTTGAAAACATATTCTATGACAACTAATACGGAAACGTTCCGATTTTCATAAAATATGCGGTTTGTTTCTACCTTAACATCTCATATTCTTATTAGAGGAGTTAAAAAGACATTGAAGGACAAGAAGATAAAATCATCCCAATTCAGATACATACATTGCTTGTTTTTACTGAACAGAATAGTATTACTTTTTGATTTTATTAAATCTGTTTACAATAAATTAAATTGATGCCTTTTCCCCATTTTACTTTCAGACATCATGAAATTGAGTGGGGACGACATATTGGCTCAAGCGATAATATTTTTCAACGCAGGTTTTGAGACATCGTCAACAACGATGTGTTTTGCACTGTACGAACTTAGTCGAAATCCAGACATACAGGATCGTCTTAGAGAAGAAATAAAGTCGGTACTGGAGAAGAATGAGAATAAAATTAGTTATGACGGAATCCAGGAAATGAAATACTTAGATTGTGTAGTATCAGGTAAGAAAATGCTTTAAAACATAAAATGGCAGTCTGAGAAATATTTTTACTCCTTTTACAAACAGAAGCTGGTATATTGTTACGCAAAAATGTGAACAGGTTTGTTCACTTTACTCCTGATAAAACTTAAGTTAAATAGGAAAAATTTAAAAGTTATCATTATCGTCATCCATGAATAAGGATTACATTTTCAGGAACATACGACGTATATATCTGATATTGCAATAGTCGCCTGGTATTGTCTTCTTGATCCTGAAAATGGTATTACACAGCTTACCCATGATAACGACGTTAATAGTGGTATATTTTCACAATTTGGAAAAAAACATTTTTACGAGATCGGGGATCCGAGTGCAGCAAAAGTGATTAGTAGGGTGTCCCTTATGCATATCCAAAAAACGAAATTCGAGATAATCACTGGGCCACCTCTTATATTTTTTCCTTTCCATATAAAATGAATTTCAGCAAAATTTCAGTTTGATACGATAATAATTAGAGGTCGCTCAAGCTCAACAAAGTTTATTAGCTTTTTTCCATTATAAGTCATTCATACAATTACAAGAGAGCCTTACCTGCGCAGGTCTACGTAACCGAATGGAAGAAAACATTTTATTCGTAACACATTTAGTGTAAATACCACATTTTACACATACACACATTATATACAATACATAATTACACACACTCATACATCCCTAGTGATTTTCTTTACTAAGAGTTTCTGTCTTGCAGTTGGGGAAATTTCGTCTGTGTCTGGGGAAGTTTGTCCCAAAATTGTTGTAATGTCTCGAACAATGCGACTTTGGGCCCAGTCGTTGCACTACCATAAACGCAAATTTTAAATACATTAGCAAGCTTTAATTCCAAAATGTGATGACGACATGGTAAGTTAAGAAGTTTTTTCTTTAAAAGACGCTGTAAGTGCGTGCAGGTACCCGATACGTTCCCTGTATTACTCGCAGTTGTGTCAAAACACAGTGCAGTTACTCTGTCGGCAATTTTCCAGTCCTTTAACAATTCAACAACTGCTGTAGCTTGTGCAAGACCAGTGGTTCTTTCTAATTTTGCGGCTCCTAGCACTTTGTCTTCAGTTTTACCAGACAAGTCCCTAACAACCACAGGTAAACGTTCTGTTTTCTTATTGTTGTACTCGTCATCCATTAGTTTGCTGTCCCACTGAACCTGAAGTGGCCCCTCAGGTTGAAATTTGGCTTTCAACATTTCCGCTGATGCTTTACGATGATGTTGCCGACTACGTGAAACTGTTGAGCGGTTTATAGCTAGTTTAGTTGTATTATTTCCTAAGCTCTGTGCAGTAGTAGTTATTAAATACGTTGCTTTCTTACGCTCACTTTATTTCTATCTAATGTTGCAAACAATTCAGAAGTAAACACACTCTGTCTTGCTCGTTTCTTTGGTGTTACCTTCTGTAGAGTTGGTTGAAAGTTGTGAGTAAAAGTGTCATTAGAAATTGCATTTGATCGTCACCTTCGATTTCATCAGAACAAATACTTGCATCCAAAGTCACCACTGTTTCCTTGCTTTGACGTTCGAGTTCTTTCTGTTTCATTTTGTTAAATTTTTCCTGTCTATCTCTAGATCTCGACTCTCTCACGGCAAGTGTTTTATCCACACCACCCATTGTTCCTGGACGGCCAGGTTGTCGCTGCGCTATGAGGAAGTCTTTGCCTTCTTTATTCTTCCTCACATCCAAAGCATTAGCACAAGCGATATCAAACATTTTTTCTAATTCACCCACAAACTGTTTTTCATTATTCACTTGTGTATTAGTTTTCCTACTGGCATTTTTCTTTAATTTGCACCACTTCTCAAATAACTGTTTAACTTTGGTGACCGTGTGCCTCCTCACACGAATTGGGATGCGTGCTCTTTCCCAAAATTCCTCAACTTCTTGCATTACACAGTGTGAACTTCTCGTACAGTATTTTTCAATACTGTGATGATGGAGAAACAATTTCAGGACCTGTTTATTGGAAGGGAGTTTGCTACCTAGTATCACGTGGTCTGTGCTGCCCAGCAAGTAAATTTTACTATTATTCCTAGTCGAGTAGGAGGTTTTCTTTTTCTGTTCCATTTCTCACTCAAAGTTAATGCACCGAGATCCTCTCAAAGGTCTTACTGATTGATGGTACACCAAACACCACGATTTACTAACGCATGAGATACAGCAAAGAGTACCTTAACCAAGTTTAAATTCCCAGCTTGCACCTATACGACAACGGTAGTTTGGTTATTTAATAAGAGAAAGACCTTAAAATTGATCTTTAAATATAAATTGGAACAAAATCCTGAACACAGATTAACAAGACGCTAAACAGCAAGGCAATTTGTGCACATCGCACAAGAAATTATTGTCAATGGCTCTTTTCTTTTGTTACAATAGTGCTGCTATCTGTTAGTCATCTCGCGAAATATATACGAATAGCAACATTCTGTATACCTGATTTCAAAAGGCTTGAGCGACCAGTAAATATTTGAATATTAAAGAAATTTTTGATGTGTAATCTATTCTAACGAAAAAGAAAAGAAATAACGGGTGGCCCGATAATTTTTCCAATTTTCGAAAATAAGGGACACCCTAGTGATTAGAATAGTGAGTATAGATGAAAAAGGAATTATATTGAAAAGTAGGTGGGACATTTGATATGCTTTCTTTGTTGGTGACACGTTTTTGATATGTTTTCTTTGTTGACACCCTGGTAGGTGCTAAAAAAGTTTTTTTTTTTTTTAAATGAAATCCAGGAAGTCGAAGTAAGTTTGTTCATTTTCGAGTACCTATTCTTTCTTTTATTTCCATATGCACACAAGAAAACAAATAAGAGGTTGCAGTTAGATTGAAGTACAGAAAACAATTTGTTAATCGACCACCACGAAACCAAACCCGGGTCGGATAACGAAAACGTTGGTTAGAACGAAACTTACTATTTCGTAACTACTAAATTATACAGTATATCTATGACGGTTAAAAATGGGCGACAGTATTATAATTCAATAAATTTAACTGACCGCAATTAGAAATTTCGACCACTTGCTGGTCGAATGACACTTACTTGAACGAAATATTGTGTATTTGATACGAATGACACTTCTTTGTGGTCTATGCATATTGATTGAAGAAAAAGGTAGAACTGAAAAATACAATTTACAGTAAAATATTGAATAATATACAGTACTATATTATATTATTGTTTGTATGTTTATTAACTGACTTTGAGAAATATAGTGATATAGATAAAATTTAGTGATTGAAATGGGCACTAATTGTAGCACAGCGGGTATTAACGAGAGAGTGTAGCTTAATTCTTCCCAACTCTTGTAAATTTGTTGTGTAGGCAACACATTTGTAGGCATCTAATCAATTCTGACCAAATTTTGCACATTGGAGACGGCGCACGAACTACAGAGGAATAATTACCGAAAAACTACTTCTTTTCATAGAGTTCAAACCGTACAATCAATCATGATCAAATTTTGTATGATGAAAATTATCACCGAAGAGAAGGACATAAGGTGGTCAGGTTCGAAAATACCTGAGCCATAGAGCAGTACTCACCCAAGCACAACTGTCTCCAATAGAATTCAAGCTATTCAATCGATCCTGAATAGCTCCATAATGATCCAATATTTTACAACTCCATAATGATCATTGATTGGATGAATATAGGGTAGTCACACTCGAAATCGAATGTACCATGAAGGAATAATCACCAAAATAACACATTCTCCGACATAATTTCATGAAAAATAAAAAAAAAGACGCTAAATCAAAATGAAATCTGTATCAACGATGAAATACAATTTGTGTAACCTAGAAAATAATGGACGAATTCTGTCCAATTCTTCCTGCCCATATAGATATTTTCTCGAGAGCGACCGCAGCAAATACTCCCAATTACGAAGTGGTGTCAACTGGACACAGTTCACGCGTCCAATGTACCAACATAGTATTTCACATTATTAACTAATTCACGTTAACATTTTCTATATCGAACACTATTGGCAATACAATATATCATATTGAATCAATGAGCACAATTCGGTTCATTAGTATTGGCCAAATGAGCTGATATGACGTAAGCACTGCTCCACTCCTTCTGCGATTTTTGGAGATGTATGTGCATTCATCACGGTGGAACCCAGAGGGGTCCACCGGGCCAGGACGCCCAATATTTTTAAATAATATAGTTTTGCTTTTTCTGCACCAAGGGCACATTCGTGGAGGGTCACTCTGTCAGGTTTTGGGACTTTCGATCCCTATTAAAATCTCTGGGTGTGCCCCTGGTAGTTACCACCAAATAATTTAATATATGTAGATATTTGTGTTCTGTTGACATTTTATTTTATTATTTACTAACATTTTTTTAAAACAATATGTTACAGAAACTCTACGGAAATATCCACCACTGCCATTTTTGGACCGTACCTGTACAAAAGAGTATAAATTACCAGACAGTGATATTGTATTATACAGAGGATTTTCTGTTTTCGTTCCAATAATGGGAATACATTACGATCCAAAATATTTCCCAGATCCTGATAAATTTGATCCTGAGAGATTTACTGAAGAAAACAAAAAGACTAGGCCAAGCTTCACTTACATGCCATTCGGTGAGGGGCCCAGAAATTGCATTGGTAAGTTGAATCTTGAGAACTCATTGTATTATTTTTTCTATACCATAACATAAATATGATTTTGAATGTGTGTCTATCATGTGCCAACATTATTGTAGTCTATCTCAGCATTCTTTTATTTTCATTCATTCCCTCACATTATGTATCTTTCGACTTGAAATTTTCGTGAATTAAGGTAAATTCAAAACTATTTAGACATTCAGAACATTTGTTCAGAACTATCCGGACAAATTATTCAAAATTTAGAGTAGTTGGTATTTAACAACCCTATACGTTCGTTGCTTCCTACTAAATGAAAGCAAAAAATACATTTAAATGAAGTAGCTATAACCCGTTTTCATTTTCCGCCCGAATACACGTAATTAAAGCATCATTTTTTTCTGATTCCTGATGTAGGACACTGGGTGACGCGAGCTCGAGGGAGCTCTGAGCTCTTACATGTTAGTAGTTCAACGTAGTCGTCTGTATTCGATGCGAAGGAGACGGATTAGATTTAATTTACCAGGGCTAAAGCGAAACGTTTTTGGCGGGCAGCTGTTTATGCAAATGAACAATACGTGTTACGTTACTATGTGTGTTATGAGTCTTACCTTTGTTATGTATTCGTACAGTAGCTGCTGTTGTATTTACGTGGTGCTATTGGCTGAAGGGGAGAGAACACATGAGTAGCTTTCTGCATTGTTTTACACAATTGTCACAATATAAGAGCTGTAAAAATCAGTCCTACATTTCTTGTTTTGTTTTGCTATTGTATACGATTGTTGAAGTAATTGTTGTGATTTGAAGGGGAAAATAGAAAGTCAAAAATAGAAAATTGTCACATAGTTTGATACTAAACACCATGGGCGGCGATTAGGGGGGGCAAAGGGGGGCAGTTGCCCCCCACTTTTTTGCAATTACCTATGAATGTATATAGTTTCATTTGGAAATATAAAGTTTTGTATGTATTATTGGTTCATAGAATAAAGTGGTGCCATAAAATATTTGTCGTTCCATGAGTACGTATTGGTTGTCTTCCCATGGAATTAGGAAAGCTACAGGAATTGCGTTTGAACTGCCACAAAAATGGCCCAAAAATTAACTTATTGGAGCGCCACAATTCGAGTGTACTTTCATTTCTTCTTGCAATTGCTCGATATGTTAGTCAGCCGCTCTGGAACTGAGATAACATTTCGCAAGAAAAGAAGTCCTTCACAAGTTATTCTTTAATTGCACAAAATCGACAGTTCCTAAAATGTATTTTCTTCTTTCTAACAATGAGGAATATTTTGATTTTTTTTTGTTAACATTCTGTTCAGCAGCGAAGTTATATGAGACGTGGACTTAATAATCAACGTGGAGTCCGAACCACGTAAGCTCCATCCGGGAATCGAGCCCGGGTCTCCCACGTCAAAGGCGCGTACGCTAACCGCTTAGCCACGAAGGAGCTCAGTAAGGAATATTAATTTTGCAGTGTAATATACGAGTTTAAGGGTGTACTTATATAGTTTTGTAAATACAATTAAATTTAGTGATTTCAGCATAATTCTAGGTTTTAGGATTATTTTGTATAACTGAAATGTGGAGTGACTCTAAGTATTGCTGAGTTTTGATATATTCCAAGAAAGTGAAAACTGTACTTAATGGCAGAGAACATGTTTCGGGAAGCTGCAAAAGTATTTCTTTAAATGTCATAGCATATGCTTGTAGTATTCACTGTCATTCTAAGAGTCACACATAATAACATTCGTGGAATTTAAAATATAAGTTGTTCATTAATTTCCAGTTTCAATATAACTTATGCAAAACAAGCCTCATTATTCATTACTATGATTATTTGATTAATATTATCCATTTTGTTTATTTGTTTTGCAAATTTGTTATTAAATAGGCACCTAATCTGATCACACAATTTTACAGGCACATATTCATGAGCAAGGAATTAAATCTCTTCTTACATCTTCGTTGTTTAAGAGTACAAAGGGCTAGTATTTACTTGCGTTGCTCTTGTCAATTTACTTAATAAAATATGAAATACGTTATACGATATTTTAACTGAAAAAAATAGTATCCTATTAGTTATACAACCTTTCGTCAAACAGTGTTACAAGCAACCAGTAAAACTAACATTGATATAAAATATTCAGATCATGTCTTGCCCCCCACTTTTAACATCCAACCGCCGCCACTGCTAAACACGTCAGCTTAGATAACGGAGTGTGCCTATGCATGCACACCTGACCCGCAGGCAGAGTACCAAGGCATGGAGCCTGAGAAATATTTGAGGAACTGACTTAACTTTAAATTCTCGATTATTTCTTTTTCTTTTACATTTATTTTAAACAACTTAAAGTAGTCCCAAACGAAGGGGAGGAGGAGGTTTAACTTCCATCCTCCGTAACTACAGATCTGTTGCAGATCCTAATAGTACTTGCTCAAGGTCAATGAAAGATAACCCATTTTTAACAAAAGAAACACTGACTAAAGCTTCAAACCCACTGTATTTTAAACTATAATATGTAACGGTTTCGGTTATCTAACATATCCTTCCTCAGACACTATACAACGTAAATGAAAATACCTATTTTCACATATGTTCTATAGCGTCTGAGGAAGGACATACTAGATAACCCAAACCGTTACATATTATAGTTTAAAATATAGTGGGTTTGAAGCTTTGGTCAGTGTTTCTTTTGTCAAAATAATCAATTCAAAGCCATGGATAGTCTTGCTACCCATTTTTAATATATTATTTTGTTGTATTGCAATACGGGAAACTACTGTTTGGGTGCGCCTGCATTAAGTTATCTTTTACACTTCAATTTATTGAAACAGTATTTCATCTGATCTTAAATACACATAAAACCCAATGAAATGAGCTTGTGCGAGTGTTATAGTGAAAGGATGGGTGGGCTTTGATTACGTTTGTGTTCCTCGATATGAAAAGTTCTGGCTACTTTTATGATATAAAGCACTGATGGCCAGTTTGGAACGTACCAGAGACCAGGAAAAAAAAAAAAAGAAACAGACTCGGGGTACAACCCTCTTTCTACCCCCGTCGGTGACGTTTCATTATATGTAAGCACACGTCACACGTCATATGTTGTTCCATTCTCCATATCTCGCTTCTTGTTTCATTGTCTAGGTCAGGTTTTTAATAATTAGTTTACTAACACATTTCTTTAATATTTAGTTACGTGTTAGTCCAAATAATGTTTTCTAGTTGCGATTACGTCACGATGACATTACTTACTTACGTAGCAGGAGAGGAGTTGGAATGCAATTCAATTAAATAGCTTTTGTTAATATACTAAATTTAAGTTTAATTTAGTGAATTTCTATAAATTGAATAATTGTTAGTGGTTTTAAAGAAGAATTTTTATTACCGTTTAATCATTTTCATTTATAACATCTAAATTAATTTATCAAAATCATGAGAAATATAGAATAATATTCTATTTCTTTAAATCCCATATGCTTAAGTAGTTTTAATCCCGTATGTTTAGTTGACAGCGAACATAATTAATAATCGAATATTTGTTATTCGCATATTTGTATTAATAAATCTAATTTTCCAGTATTTCTAACTCGAATAATTACTCGTTTAGTTGGTAGACAACATAGTATCCGAGAGTTTTCTCGGAATTTTCCAGTATCTTCTTAATTTCTTTCATAATGACTTACTTTCATAAATCACTCTTCTCTAGCTTAAAGAACATAATTGTGGGATGCTAAACTGAAGATTTCATTTCATTTCTTTAGTTTAAGAATAACAAACTCTTTAAACAATTGTTAAACTAATTATTTTGTCCTAATATCGGAAGAATATATATATATATATATATATATATATATATATATATATATATATATATATATATATATATATATATATATATATATATATATATATCCTACAAATATCTCAATAAGTGTATATTCAAAAAAATTCCATATTTATTGATTTCCTCTACATTACTTTTGCCATTGTTTTTGAATTAAAATCTTGTCTTATTTAATCTGTTTTTCCTCTCTTGTATAATATAAATTACTTCTTTGTTTTTGGCAGGGGCTCGTTTTGGCCTGATGAATACCAAAGTAGGTCTTGTGAGCATATTATCGAGATGCAAAGTGGAAATGTGTGAGAAAACTCAGAATCCAGTTGCTCTGGATAGAAAATCACTTTTGTTGGCACCAGAGAAAGGGTTGTATTTAGCATTGAAACCAGTCAGCATTTGAACAAATATTACAATATTTACATACTTTCTTGTACAGTGTAAAGTTAATAATAAATAATATATAAATCATATTTCTCTCTTATTTTCTCATATCTGGGGGCTCATCATGTGTTAACTAATTTGGGATCACAAAAGAACTTATTCGAAAACTGGAAAGTTTTAGAGATGTGAGGATGAACTAGCCAGATAGCTGATATGACCAAACCAGAATAGTGTACTTAAATAAAATACAATAGAATTAATATCGTTGTTATCAAAATAATGGAAACAACTTATTTGGTGACTTTCTACTCATAAGATATGTGAGATGACTACACTGAAAATATTTGCGTATCGTTTGTCACTTGTTAATGATGTGTTAAGTAATCCTCTCTAATACGGAGGTGACATGGATTGAAGTGCAAAGCCGTTGGTAATGAAGATGGAAGATCCCTGTTAAGCTTCAGAGACAAAATTGTGGGTGCACAGTTAGTTGATGTAAGTGTATCTAAGTGCATTAGCATTGTTGCGAGGAACAATGTTTAAGGTGATCAGCAGAGCTCACGACAAACTATCATTGACGAAGAGTAATAGTCGATGCAAGAAAAGCATCAGGGAATGATAGCGCCGAGTATTGAAGACGATTGTAAGCGTATAGAACGAACGCTTAGAACGTGGTAATCATAGGATCATAGAACGAACGTGGTAAAAATAACAGTAAAATTCAAAAAGAACCAAGACAGTCATCTATTGCGATAGTCACATGAACGAAAGTAGTATTTAGGTGATCCCATGAATTCCATGATCGAAATGTTATTATCGGTCAGTTTTGCAATATTACAACAGGATAATGCTCCAATTCGCAATCTACGAAGGATGATTTGGTACGATTGGAATGAATTAGAAGATCTCCCTTGTGCTGGTCAAATCATTAGAACTCAACACTATTGAACAAACAAATCTGGACAGTAGTGGAGCTTAGACACTGGACAAGATATAATCTTATACTGTAGCTGGGAGATCTGAGGGTTGTACTGACTGAGAAGTGGGAACAACTTTTCTGAAAACTATTGTACTGCGTGAGGTACGATACATTATTTCTCTGAAAACTACTCAAGATTTATATACTTCCATTCCACAACAAATCAGAGTTTTATGCGGGATAATGGTAATCTCACTATATATAATTTATATATACACACTTTTTTCTTTTAAATTGCATTTACCTATGCATATGTTATGTTTTCTTCGAAATTATGTACTATATCTAATCTCATGTAGAGAAATTTTAACAGGGAATACTGAGTGATCTACTAGTAGAAAATTCCTTTTCTACTAATAGATCTCTCAACATAAAATTACTTTGCATCTGAACTTATACAAATTAAGACATTTTCGTTCATTTCAATTTGAAAAAAAGTATACTGCATTAGAGCTCAATTTTAATCCTTGTGAAGTACTCAGTGTTACAGGTACATTTCCACAGGTAGAGCTGGATATGTCCTAATAAGCCACACAGGTGTAACATTGCGATACTAATTCCGGAGACCCAGAAATTCAATTCACATAAGAAAAGTACGAGTTTCAGTTAATTCACTTCTACAAGGTCAACAGTTTGTGTGGAAGATATTATTGCAACACATAAAAGTATATAATTTTCTGATAATCCTATTGCTAAAATTATTAAATACTTTGTATATAAAATAATTTTGCAGTATAACTCGTATTTAAAGAATTGGGCGTGGACTTTTTTTTCATTAAATAGGAATATCGCTAATAGAGATTTAGTATAAAGGAAGTGAACATCATAAAAAAATATTTGTAGTAAAATTATAATATGAAATTTTACATTTTAACCCATTATGTGTTTTTAAAATAGTAGATCTGAATGAGCCCTTTCAAAGATTAGTCATTTGAAAAGATTATGAAAGTAAAAAGTAACAAAAACTTGAGCAGAAAAAAAATGCTAATATTTTAACATTTTTGAGCTGAAAAGAATAATACTGAATTACCTAGTCTATCGTGTGCGTAGAATCACAGAAAGAGATTCTATTAATGCAACACTTAAGCACGAAGATTATTGAAAGAAGTACATACACACACACACACAAAAAAAAAACATTTTTTCCATGAACAAAACATTACATTTATAGAGAGGAAAAACTTAACATATTTATGATTTTTTTATATTTCTTCCACATGTTTTTTTTTTCATTAAATGCAGGAAATTACTAATATGGTTTTCCTTAAATGCAGATTTAAATGCATTATGTATATATAGTTCGTGTTTTTTAAGGAACCGAATCAATCTTCGTTAAATGCAGAAACATAGTATCGAGATTATACTGTATCTGGCTATAGAATTTAGCTTTATATTCCAAAAAGGAAAACAACAAACGCTCGTGTTATATATTCAAATTGAATATCTGATCACAGTTTAGTAAGAGGAACAAGTCAGTGGATTAAAACGAGATTTCCGCAATTTTTAACTCATAATCTGGGAGCTTCGTAATGTTCAAGTAGTTCCGAGTCAAATCACCATTGGCGCTGCATGCTTATGGATCATTTTGGTTTGCAGTTAACAGGTGGCGTTTATTTGCAACAGAGTAGATGTAATTACATATTGCTGAAGTTTACCAGGAAAAGAAATAAACCAATGAATATTATATAAAGTACATAAGTGCCACCAGTTGATACTCCCTATCAGAAGAAACTTGAATTAAAATATTTATTAGTGAAAACATTTGAGATGATCTCAAATAGGCGATCAGACCAGCCACGTAGCCAAGGGGGGATCCGGGGAGTCCGGACTCCCTCTTCGAGACCAGAAATGAAAGAAAATTAAAGAAGGATGAAACAAAATGACATGAGAAAAAGAAGAATCAGCGTTAAATATAAACTACAGAAAGCTTTTGCTTACTCTTTCTTTTGAGGAGATTTGTATTAGGGATGCGCACGAGACGAGTCGAGACAGAATTTTCCTGACAAAATTCGAGTCGAGACACGGCTCTTCCAATAGAGATATATACATTTTTCGAGTCGAGACATCACTTTTACAGCACATTTTCGAGACGAGACAGCCACAAATCTTGTCTCGTGTGCATCCCTAATTTGTATTACTTGCAATACATGGTGGCGAGGTGAGCGAGATATTCTGCAAGAGTCAGGGAATTTGCAATTTCTAGAAAAGTCACGGAATTCTCAGAATTTCTGCTACTAGTCAGGGAGATTTCAAGCTGCCGAAAGCATACTGCCGTTGTAAGCAAAGCGCTGACATTTTTTAATCATAATTTTTCGTCATCGCATCCTTGCAGCTTCAAAAATGTTATTTCAAAAACAATTTTCTATTGCTCCTTTAACCTGTCATTTGGAACAGATAGTAGTTGACGGAATAACAAAAACAAAAATTTATGTCGAAAGAAAGTTCTGTTAACAGTTGATTCAACAGAGAAAAGAACGCAGATATTATAAAATATTTTACAAGACATTATTGACTATGTACTTTTTATAATAGTTGAGGTCATAATGAAAGAGAAAGGACGTAAGTATTGTATAATCTTTTTCGATACTTTTTTCATTATTTTACTCGAGATTTCGTCATAGTTTGTTATTAAAATACTTACCAACACATCCTAATTGTATTGTCCTAACAAACCAATATATGTTGATAGTAAAGTAGTTTAGATTGATCTAGCTCCTTGGCCTTCAGAATTTTGTCACCCCCCCCTCCTCGTTACGAAATCCTGGCTAAGCGAATCAATATATGTTCCAGTAAAATAATTTAGAATGATCGAGCCCCTGGTGTGATGACCACACTATTTCATATCACGGACCTCCCTTTCACGAAATTCTGGCTACGTGCCTGGATCAGACAAGATTTTTCCAGAGATTTTTGTTCGGAATAGAGTGAAATCTAAATGTGACGGCGCTAAAGAAAGTTCTGTGCTCAAGAGTGAGATGAAATCTTAATTTATCTTAGCTCCGGAGAAGGTTTGGTTAAGTCAGGGGTCTCAAAGCCTCTTACCCCGGAAGTATGTCTGGAAGAAACACTATCCAGAAAATGAAGAACTAAACATATTCCAAATTTCTCAATTCCACATAAATTAAACCTAAACAAAATTGTCCAACCAGCCTGTAACTAAATTTTAAAATTTAACTCTTTCAGACATTTTGTCCATTCCAATGGACACGTGTTTTATCCCGTTATTTCTCCTGCTTACAATGAAAGGTTTTATTTGTGAATATTTAGTACCTTAGATATCAGACGTTACTGTTAGTGAGATAATTGTACAATTAGCAATATTACAGTATTATTGCTAAACTATAACCGCCTTATGCAAAGTTGTTTTGACGTATGATTAGCGTCTTACTAAAGACCTGACTAGTCGAACTCTTTAGTATGGCACTAATCACGCGTCAGAATAATTCTGCATGAGGCCCTAAGAGTCTTGAAATAAAGCAGAGTGGCTACTATGAAGGAACGTAGGAAACGGTGAGTTGAAATTTTCCTTATTTCTTGTGTTCTTTGTACAAATTACGAAAAAAGTTTGATTGTTTTACATTGTTCAATAACCAAACAATAGCATTCTGTAAAAGTTTACTTCAAATAGCATTATAGTGTGTTGTAGTTACTTATCTATTGAAAACCTTTGTCCATTTTAATAGAAAAATGGACTCGATAGTAATATTTTTTGGTTAGTAGCTGAAGTCTGGTCTTCCGTTCATAGTGTTTATATTTATTGGATGTATTTACTGAAAGTTTCATAAACAGCAAATAAGGTTCATACTTATTTATCGTATAATCATAATTTATACAAATAAATAATTTATGTTTGTTCAGTTTATGTAGTTCAGTTAGTTTTTCTTTTCCTTTTGTCTCTTTTTTTCTTTCCTTTCTTTTTCTTTTCCTTTGTAATTTAGAATCTGAGAAGGATACAAAAGCCACCTTAGACCTATTGATAACATGAGGTATTTCTGATTTTTATTGAAACCATCTATTATGTTAATATAATACTCTATTCAATGCTTTATTTGAGAGTGTCCGAGTGAAGAGGATGAAAAATTTTGAGAATTCATTATTAATTTAATAGTTCATAGGACATGTCAATTTATGAGCAAACGAGGTTAATCCAGTTCATTATTTTCCACATATAGAATTCATGTGTAGATTATATGGTTGAAATGATCAACTTTTATGTCCTACAATCAGGTCAGTTATTCTAATCTACAAATAAAGCAGAAATTAATTCTTTCGTAGGACTTCATTTGGTAACAAATTCTCTGAATTATCCAAATTTCTCGTTACTGAACTACAATCAGTTTTTTTTAGAATTTGATGTAAAGGAAAAAATCTCTCGGTGAGAAATGACAGCATACAGTAAGAATATTCACATTTATTGCTAAAAACGATTTTTACATTTGTGTTTTTGTTGAAGAATAACATTGTTTCAAGAACTTCCATAAGTAAAAGTTCACACCTCTTGAGTTCATATGTCCATTGAAATGGACATGCTGTAAAACGTAAATAAAAAGGATATATTCAATAATTATTTGTTTCTTTTAGTTATTTGCACCCCTTTTAACTCCAAGTGCAGATTTTTTTTGACGATTAGAAAAAAAAACAAGGATAAATTCAAATTTTGTCATACACAAAGGCTATAAGTCTAGATTTACAACGACAGATGTGTCTTAAAAAAAAAAAAAAAAAAAAAAAAGCAAAATCAATTTTCTGACAGAATGCAGAATATTAATGAAAATTTAAACGATTCATTAAATGAAGAGTTGGTCACACCTTGTACTCACTCCTCAGTACATGCCAAGTGTGGTATAAATGGTTTCCTAATTACCATGTAAATGGTCATGTTTATATACTTGATATCTCGTATTTTATGATTTTATGTTTCAATAAAATGCGTAACTGCAATATTACCTATACTTTCTGCTACCTTATAATATTTTGTATGTATATATTTGAATGACAATAGCAATGCTTGCATGAAAATTTCTCACGGTTTGTAAGGTAACGGAACAGGCGAATAAAAGAAATGGAAGTACAATTTTAGCTTAACGTAAGCCTATGCTACGGTATCACGGGTGTTTATTAGTGCTTGTCATCAGTCAGAAAATGTTGCGAATAAGAACTTTAGAAGAACCTGAATTGTGTTTATTTTTAAAACATTAAAGTATCATTTTGAGCTCTTTTAATAGCTTCTATATCTCAGCATTTATTATTATTTGCTGTTCCAAGTAATGCATTATTATTAATGGATATAGTGCAGAAATAATGCTAACAATAGTAATTTTTAAGGAATCTCGAAAGTAGAAAGACTCTAACAAAGATAGAGCGGAAAATGCATCCTTCCAAAATTTTAAGTAGCAAAAAATGTTAAAGCTATAAAGATCGAAAACATGGGACGTATAACTACTGTGATCGTGGGACATTATACCCTAAACAGATGTGCAACAACTGTAATCTACTACTTTCTGCTATTTGTAATCACTAGTGGTGGGTGGGTAAGATAAGTTCTGTTACAATGAGAGCTTTGTATTTTTTAAAACATCTTATGCACATGTTCTAAATGTTCCACGGGGATTGTTGTGATCACTACCACCTATCATCACCTTCTTGTATACCAACTTTAGGTCAGATCCGTGGATTACTACTAAGTATACCCCAGCATTGATCAGGTATAACGTTCTAGTTTACGGGTTTATTTGATTCTGCTGCTCCGAGCTCAAGGTATAAGTAAAAAGACATTAAGAACAAATAATAAAGAAACTAGGTTTACCTGTTTGATAACAATAAGAAATGATATGAAATACAGTGAGCTGATCAGTACGGGATTGTATACCTACTTTTGAGCCACCTTGTATATGAACTTTTATCCCCATAGGGATCAACGTTAAAATCTGTAGTGGTTGATTTCTGCCACGTCCGGTTTTAATACAGCGTAGAGATAAAATGGTACTCTTAGAATACTAAATTGATTCCAAGAAAATGCTTCTTGCTACCTCTTTTCGTTTTCCCTCTATGTAGGTCAATATTAAAACCTGAAGTTGTAGTAGAGTTTTATCACTTCTGGTTATAGTAGAGAGTTAAAGACATAAGGTCTTATGCAGAGTCGTTTTGAAGTATGATTAGCGTCATACTAAAGACCTGACTACTGCAGGAAACATATGTTAATCGAACTCTCTAGTATGGCACTAATCACCCGTCAGAACGACTCAGCATAAGGCGGATGAAATATTTCTTGAGACTTGCAGTTAATTGCAGGAAGCTGATTGTCGATATCTATTACCATTTATTTTCTGTATAGTGATCAATGTAAAACCGCAAAAGGTTAATTTTTACCTTTCCTGGTTTAAATATTACCTTCATCAACAAAGCTGATTCAAAACTTTTGATCTCTATGTCCTGGCCCAAATTGATTGGGACTTAAGTAATTCTTGAGGTTTTGTTGTCTATCAAACAGAAGCAGAGAGTGAATTTTTTTTTAGGAGTTTCGATGAATCAAACTAATTAACTTCAAAAAAAAAAAAAAAAAAAAGTGGTATAGCGTTCACCTTTAGTGCATGGAGTGCCTGCTTCGATCCCAGCTCGCGTCAAGTGAGTTTTGTAGTGGAGAAACACCATGCGCGTGGGTTTTCTCGGGATTCTCCCGTTTCCTCCTACTTTCCCTCATTCCACCATTCCATTCATTTCTCATCATCACCGTCTCCATTAGCCTCGGTGCATAATCGTGGGACGTTAAACTAAATGTTTCATTTTCATGATCCATTCCTGCATTTGATGGGAGTTTTTCGTAGCTATTCAATGAGAGACATGAGAAATGAAATCAAGTATAGAAATTTCGTCATTTTGTAGGAGAAATTATACATAAATTTGCTTCTTAATCACACGAATCCTCCTTGTTTTTCTCTTATTAATTTCTACTCTAAGCAATAGACTTCATTGTGAAGACTCAAAGGGAAGCAAACGCTGTGTATTCAATGAGGGTGACATCCAGAAGTACTAAACGGGAGAAGTCCTAAAAATATAGGCACTAGACCTAAATTTTAGGACTTCTGCAGTTTAGGACTTCCGCCGTTTAGGACTTCTACCGCTTAGGACTTGTGCCGTTTAGAACTTCTGCCGTTTAGGACTTGTGCCGCGATATGATTTTTAGGACTTCTGCCTTTTAGGACTTGTGCCGCGAAATGATGTTTAGGACTTGTGCATTTTAGGTCTAATGCCGTTTAGGTCTTGTGCCTTTTAGGACTTCTGCCGCGTCCCCTTCAATAAAAATCCTGAGCTCCTTCGTGGCTAAGCGTACAAAATTTGTGATGAAAGTTTCTTTTTTTTCTTCCTTTCTTTTTTTGTAATAGTGGTAAATTTACTGTTTCGTTTTCTAACAAGCTCTCATTTAAGTGATCGGAATTATTGGAAAGCCTCGAAGAAAATATTCAGTATACATAGGAAGTCGAAAATCCGAACTAATTGGGATCATAGGCAGTTCGGATTTTCAAATTGTTCAGATTTTCGAAAATGACTAAGAAACTGCCATTTAGGCTTAAATATACTGTACAGTATGCTCTTTTATCGATATTGTGGTTATAGTACAGTACATACAGTAATTACAACATCGTACGTAAGGCTACTTACATTTAATGTTTCTGAAGAACCTTCTCGTACACTAAATAACAGTGTTGTTGTAACTCACACTTAAAACTTAACTTCTATAGGTCTAAAACATTGACTTTACACAACGCCGACGGACAACCCTATTGTTTGATTATCGCTAGCGCTAAGACAAAATGTAAAGAGCTTCAAGAGACCGCGTTCGGACTTTTAACGTTCGGATTATCGACGTCCTACTGTTTTCGTTAAAATCTAACACTTTTTTGTTAATTACAGTGAAGTTGCTTTGTTATCACCTGATGTCTATTTGCATCCTATAATATGGAATTGATTTTACCCCTTTTAACACCCCTCATTATTAACGAATTATTGAACACGCTGTCAAGAATCATCATTTGTCAATCCAACAAAACCAATTTACTGAAAGTGGTAGAAATACATGCGAAAAGTAGTGAAAATATTACGTAAACTATGTTGGAACAGACAAAGAGGCAGTCGACACGCGTGTCAGACACGTAAATGTCTGATGGATGGAACGATAAAGTTCTCTTAATGCTCTCTTCAAGTAGTGAAGAGAAAAATAATGCAAATATCATATTGTTTGAAGGACGTTTACATGTATTAAAGAGAATTAAATCTACTTATTCTCCCGCAGTGGAAAGAAACTAAAAGATATTCTAACACGCAATTACAAGCTGTTAAGTGTAAGTTGAATGTTCATTACATTTATATAGTTCACATTATCCTTCAAGGCTAAATGTTACCTAACACTTGTTATACGTGCAGAGACAAAGAGAAATTGTTGTTATCAGCATTAGCTACAAAATGTTGAGAAAAGTGTATACAGGAATTGTAATTCCAGCATATTTCTCGACTTCCAAACTACACTACAGAAAAATGTGTTCAAATAATTCAATTTGTCTATCATTGTTAGAGCGTTATTTTAACAGCTAAGTCATCCATAACCTTCCTAGGGTATCATAAATATCTAGTAACTGACAGTGGGACAAAAATGATCTATATATTAAAATGCTAGGTTTATATGTTTGTTTCCAATTCTTTCGACAATGAGATTTCGAAAACTACACGTGCTAGGAACGTGTCGTTTTCGGCAGTCGATTTCAATTTTTGTGTAGATTATTCAGTTCAAATTTAATATTTAAAAAACGTGTCCATTATTTCTTTATTACCTCTTTTAGTGGTACACTGGAATTGTTGAATTTTTTTAAAAAAGTAAAGCATCATATTCTATGAGATATACATTCGAACTCAACATATTTGTATACAGGGATATATATATATATTTATTGAACAAATTCCCAGATACAGCATAACTTTGCCATTTTACACAGGGACATGCTAACAAAAGAAAGAAAAAAAAAACAAGACAACAATAACAACAACATAGAAACAAGAGTGTAAAAGTAAAACTATTCCGTCAAAGCTCGTTTAATTGCTCTTTCAAACACTGGGTAGCTCGAAAAATTGTCCACATCACTTGTTACTTGATTATAACAGTTTGGTATTCTATAAAAAAGAGACCTCTGTATAACAGCCAACCTAGGACGGGCAAGATGGAATAGGTGGGTATTCCGGGTGATGCGGGAAGGGACACGTAAGGATAGTTCCTGAAGTAATATTTCCGATCTTAAGCTTCCATTAACTATTTTACGTAGATATTTCAGGTCAGAGATAAATCTGCGTACTTCAGGAGTCTGAATATTAAGATGTCGCAAGAGCTCCTTCTTAGATAATATTCTAAGTGCAGGAACACGAAAACGGACTATAGCGATGAAGAAATTGAGAACAGAATCAAGTCTGGAGAGATGTGTAGGTGCTGCCATGGCCCATATGGGAGAGCAGTATTCGATCTTGGGCGCTATTAAAGTCTTATAAAAAGTTGCTAATGAGGAAACAGTGCGTAGTTCGGTGAATCGATAAAGAAGTCCCAACATGCGCATTGAATTCTTTAGTATTGAGGATATGTGGTCAGAGAAGGTGAGTTTTGAATCAAAGATGACACCAAGATCGTTGTGACTAGCAGAATGTGTGATAGGGGAATCGTTGATATGGTATGTGGAGGGGACAGGAGACTTTTTCAAAGTAATAGTAATACTGTCACATTTCTTACTGTTGAGTTTCAAGTGCCACACTTCACACCAGCCTGTAAGGTAATTTATGTCTTCCTGTAGAGCAATTGTGTCATGGAGACACGATATTTCTCTGTATAACTTACAATCGTCAGCAAAAAGCAGAAGGCCACTAGGTTGAGCTGATAAGTGCGTGTAGAGATCATCCATATACAGGACAAACAGCAGAGGCCCAAGTACACTCCCCTGAGGCACCCCTGAGATCACGGGTTGGGGGTTAGAAGTCGCCCCTGAAAGAACAACTCTCTGTTTACGGTCCTTCAAGTAGCTTGTGATTAGAGAGAGAAATTTGCCATGTACATTAAATCTATCGGAGAGTTTATGAAGAAGATAAATGTGACTGACAGAATCAAAGGCCTTCGAGAGATCAAAGTAGATAACATCTAATTGAGTATTGTTATTCATACATTTGACTGCACAGGAAAGAAGAGTACTTAAGTTTGAGAGACTTGAGCTTTTCGGTAGAAAGCCGTGCTGAGAATTATGGATGTAAGGTGAGGTGAATTTAAGTAGCCTGTCTTTGATTATTTTTTCGCAGATAATTGATATTACAGAAAGAAGAGATATTGGCCTATAGGAGGATACATGATCATTAAGTCCTGATTTGTATATTGGGGTCACGTGAGCTAGTTTCCAACTGGTGGGATAATACCCTTCCTTGAAGCATCTATTGAATAAGATAGATAGAGGAACCGCAATAACTGAAGCAGTTTTGTTGAGAAAGAGAGGACTAATTTTATCGTGTCCAAGTGATCTATGCGGAGATAACGATAGTAAGAGAGCCAGAACTTCGCCCGGGGTGGTAGAGAGAATGGATAAGGTGTCCGAACAGATGGGGTGGAGAGGGGGGAGATGGGTTGTAGAGGGAAGGGAAGTAAATGTTTTGCAGAAGTAGTTATTGAAGAGGTCTGGTCTTTGATCATCACTCGCTACAGTATTTTCATCTTGAACTGTTGCCGGTATGCCCAGAGATTTTGTTCTAGATTTAATTACAGACCAAAAGACTTTAGGGTTACTAACAGTAAAATCACCAATTGAGCCCATGTATTCAAAATATTTACGCCGCTGTACCTTCTTGGCAAGACTTCTAATTCTAGCAAAGTTTTTGTATGTGTAGTCACTCGGATGTGATTTCCATAGAGACCAGGCAAGCTTTTTGTTTTTAAGAAGTTCACGAAGTTCATTGTCGTACCAGACCGGAAACCTGTTCGATTTTGATGCTTTCACCGGCACAAAGTCCTTTATGGCTGAGTGGACAACAGATGTAAATAAGTCCACAGCGTCGTCAACAGTTCCTACCTCTAACAAACACCAAGGAAACAGTTCAATAGCCCGGCAGATGTCACCCCAGGGGGCTTTCTTCCAAAGAAGTTGTGACCTACTTTTGAGGGGCTGGTTTGTTGTAGTGGAGGGGAGGAAATCGAAAGAAACATCCATATATATCAGGCGTTTGTTTCCTCGCGAAATGATAATGAAAAACTAAGGGTAATAATTTCTCCAGGATAAGATGAATCTTTATTGTTTGGAGTGTTGCGCCCAATGAAGACCATATATTACTGACATTATAATTAATTGTGTATGGGATGTATTTGCTTATTACATACTGCATGCAATTCGAAAGAAAACACTGATCATACTGTACATGAATTAGAAACTCCAACAGGAAGTAGATTCAATCTTGCAAACGATGCGAGATATTGAAAAAAATAATCGAAAAGATCTTCCCTTTATGGTACGCCTTGCCGATTTTTATCAGTGTCTGTAAAGGGTCAGGTGCAAATGTTGTGAGGAATTACAAGGGGTTTCATGTTCATACGTGAATGATGAGCTGTGTAGAGTGCGCAGGTTCAGCTAATGGTGTTAAAACAATTCAATTTGTCTATCACTGTTAGTATGTTATTTTAACAGCAAGGTTAAGAGAACGCTTCTAACAGCAAGGCAATGAGAAATTGGGACATTTTGATGATTAAACATGTCAATAGGATATAGTTGATTATCAAAGTGAAATGACAAAACTTATCTCCACCTAAGTGCTACGTTCAGAAAGTTCATTTCAAAGAGTTCAGAAAGGCAGCATACAACGACAATTTAATTTTATTTATGAATTTGCATCTTTTTTGAAAGTGTGCAGATTCGTAGTTATAGCTCGAAAACGTGTGCAAATTTGAATTTTCTTTTGAATTATGTTCATTGACCTTGGTGCAGATTTTGAATTAGCCTCATGCTTTGCCAAAATGCATTTAGATTATTTATAAATTTAATTACTTAAAAATGTTTTATAAATATTTGAATTCTAGACCTCAGAATTTAATTTCTACAATGTAAGAGAAGTTTAAATAGATTTGAAAACTAAGTCAGTAAAATCAAATCATTGAAGTTCTAGTATGCTGCAGAGGAGATGGAAGAATATTGGTCCGCAAGGGCGCAATAACAGAATGTTTAGTTGGTACGGAATCACCCCAAAAATATAACTCTTTTTAAATAATTTAGACTTGTGTTTCTCTGCACCAGGGAGCCCACTAAATCCGGAATTTCAATCTTGGATTTCCTCAGAACATCCAAAATTTCTAGGTGCATGTCTGCTTCTCCATGTAAATCAATAAGCTATAAAACAAATGTGACTACCTGTTCAACACTATTAACGAATGACTAATACAAGAGACATGTATGATTAATGACTATGTATTGAAAATTAGAGTCAATTGAAATCATGGAATGAACTTACAGGATAAACTTTCTCCGAGAGTTACTGATACAAAATGGAATAATCTAACGTATTTATCTCTTCTTTTCAACTCTAACCGATATTCTATAATTTGAACATTGCACTATGATGTTTACCTGTTGAAATATTATACTTTATTATTTATATTTTTCTTATTGAACTTTTGACAGAACTCCCCAAGAACTCTCCAATTTCTTTTGAGGTTACCATTGCGATGTTCCTACGCCATATCCAATATGAAATAAAGGAATCTATGATAAAAAGTAATTAATATTCCCTTTCATCTGCCTTTGACTTGATGTTTTGTTCTCGAGTTATGATCGTTTTCACATTTTTTCTACAAATTTTCGTCTGGTAATAGCATCGAAAGGAAGATTTTATACGTCCAGGATGATACTCCTCTACATTTTGTTACCTCCCAAAGGTAGTCAGTGTTGTTTCCCAACACCCTATACATGCACTTGTGTGTAATACATAATTTACTGTACAGTTTCCAAATACACATTGTATTTCTTTACTTTTCTTTCTTACTTGCATGTACCTCCACATCTATTAATATATATATATATATATATATATATATATATATATATATATATATATATATATATATATATATATATATATATATATATATATATAAAAGTGATTTTCACTTTACGCTGTCACAGTATGATAGACATCCATACTTCGATAAATCCAACATTGCAACTCCCGGGTCTATTGGTTTCAGTAAAGGATTAAGGACACAAATGGTAAGTAATCTTGGAACATCTAATCCATATACAGAGACAGATGGACACATAACTTTAGATATTCTATAAAACTTCTCATATTTCTGCACAGCATAATTAGCAGTCTAAAGTTACAATTTTGACAAACAAATACACTGAGGAAACCTGTGTAGAATTGAATCGCTGTTCTTGACTCTTTTCTTTTTTAAAAAGAAGTACCGTAAGTTCCCAAATTCTACAGCCTGTTATTAACATTGAGCTCTTTGTTAAGAATTACGAATAAGTATGCGTGCGCTAATTTTGTGTGGGAGAGTTCGCTTAGTTACTCTTAATTACTCGAATATTCTATGAGAAGTAGAAGAAAGATTATAACTTTCTACACTATAAACTATATAGTTATGATTTCAGTGAAATTGAACTTTAGGGATCACTATGATGATTCAATAGTTTTTTCATAATTGTTACTGTTATTTGGGGAGCGAGAACGCAATTTGTGGTACTCGACGAGTGACTACGAAATCTAGTTATATAAAAGACCATAATTTAAGGAACAAAGTGGTTTTCATGAAAGGTAGTAAATAATCTTGTGGCTGTGTTTTAAGATATTAGCAGGGAATTGAATTTAACGCAGAGTAAAATAACATTTATTAATACGAAGAAAAAATGTATTTAGTTCATCGTTACGTTGATATCATCATTATTAATGATACTTCTCTCAAATGACACCTTTTCAACATGGAAAATGTACTGTCCATATTCATTTTCTCTTACGCACATCATAAATTCAGCTTTTACAACCAGAACAAAGAATGTAGATTTACATGTTTATACTCTATCAAGGTTACTTAACGGAAGGTCAGGGTTTTAAAAACCGACATATTGATGTGTATAATGAAATTAAACAAAAAAATACGCATGAATTTCACACAATTATACGCCATAAACAGTTACTTAGGAAAAAAAATTTTCTATACAACATAAAAGAGCTAAAACATTCTATCATATTTCATACAGTTTAAAATATTTATACTGAAATTAGTTACATTGGATCAAGTGACTTCTTTGTAAGTACAAGTGCTAGTCTAGTATTGACATTTTTTTAAAAGGAATAATTAAAAGTGATATTTTTTAAATTATTGTATAACCATCGTTTTAAAGACTTTACATAAGATTAGCGCAGTAAGGACAAGCTATTCTCTATATCCCTCCTCTGCGATTTTAAACAACTGAGTTTCGTTTCATAGTGTTAAACTACGGTATACATCCAAACTATGTGAATTCAATATTCAAACTTGGAGTAGAACCTCATAACTATCGATTGCAATAGAGTAACAGGATCAAAGATTGAACCTGTTCCTCCTCGGACGCTGCATCCATTCGCAACTTCTTACTGTATTTGTCCTATAGCGATAAATGTTAAAACTGGAAATAGTTAATTTGAATAATTTCCAGTTTGAATAGAGGTTTAAGGAAGGAGATAAAAACCTATTCTTAAGACGCTGAATCAATTGAAAGAAAACAAACTCGACATTTCTTACAGATTTCACTCTATGGAAATCAGATTTTAAAACAAAAAGTACTAGTAAATGTGAACCACATCGGATTTCGGTAGTTACAGATTATGATAATTTAGAATTTTGAGATACTGCATCGGTTACAGAAAACAACTTGTCGCTATGTATACTGTTTCTGTTCTATGGCAATTAACATTAAAATCGGGAATGGTTAATTTGAACTGCTTTCGTTTTCCATTGAGAGTTAACCCTAGGAACACCAAGGTATTTTTGGGTTACGTGGAACACCAACTCTGAGATCCACTGCATAAAGGTCATTATTTCTCACGGAATATAATTTATCTTGTCTGATATGAGCTTGGTCTGTCTAAGATATCATCTATTTTTATTCTAGGTTTCTAAGTACAGTGTTGCCAACTATATGCGTGTAATTGATTAAGTTACAATTTTTTTTATTTATGTCAGTAACTATAACCTATTTATTTTAGTTATTTGTGTAGAAAAATTATCAAACAGATTAATAGCAATTTAGTACAGTGTAGTATGTGTACAAAGACGGCTTCTAAAAGCATTTTGGTGGTGGTGCTGTGAAGTAGGGTAGAATGGGGAAGAGTGGGCTATACTTCAGTATTCCAATGAATTCAAGATTACTCTTTTATAATTCCACCCGGGTTATCCTTGGAATGGTGAAATTCTTTCAAATTTTGTTTCCGCGAAAATATATAGTTTGAGGGACGTTCATTGGACAGTATAGGGGATGTCACCAGAGAAGCAGTGTTCCCAACACAAGTTATAATTTTTCTAGTAGCACAACGTCAGGTATTTGCACCTATGGAATGAACATGTAAAACATAAGCAAACAAGCTACGACTTGTCTGTCAGTTTTGTAAACTAACATAACTACATTGTGAATATTACAAGGGATTCATTGCAAGAAACGTACCACTGCTTCCATTTATTCCATTTGCATTATCAAATAAAATGTTCGAATCACTGTCTTTTGCAACAATATCTGACAGGGTTATTTCCACCTTGCTATATTCGAGCTCAATATCTTCTATGTCAGATTAATTTAAAAGTTCTTTAAGTTCTTTCTCAATTGAATTTTCGCGAAGAACACAATTTGTCATTGTTCCAATGCTGCTGCAGATTCCTACATACAGTCACAGTTACAAAATAATGAACTGACAATTTTCTATGAAATATGCATCTTCAGTCAGTGTTGCAGGCAGCTGCTTGTAGATTCTATGATGAAAAATACTTGATAACACCAGAGGTGCAGCAGCATAGTTCTTTCCAATCAATATTGAAACTTGATTCTCTCTCTTTCTATATATATATATATATATATATATATATATATATATATATATAATGTCAGACGTATTTAGATGTTAGCAGGTTTGAAGATATAAACTAATAGAAAATAAAAAAAAAAATAGGTGCCAAAAAATAAAATGTATATACTAAATTTTTGTAACGTGCAGTTAGCCACACTGCACCGGAATAATACATCAGAGTACCCCTGCATGTTGTAATACCAAAACTGTTCCAAAGGAAGATAAAATAAATAACCAGAACACTAGAATATAACAGCGTATGCGATGAATAGCCCCTTAGTACTACCAATGGGGACCTCTGAGGCCCACAGCATTTTCTTTATTTATAATTGGAAAAAAATAAAATAAAACACTAAAAACTAAGCAAATACGTTTTATGATGAATGGGGTCAAGCTTGACAATATCATTTTTTTTTCAGATTTTTAATGCAATTTGAAATGTTACAAAATGTAACAAAAATAACTTGTGGGCCTCCGAGGCCCCCCTTCCCTTGCTGTTCCTAGGGTAAGATGGGATGGAACCTATTCTTGAGAAGCTTGATTGATTCTTACCGTTTCAGTTTTATGGAAATTAGTATTAAAACCGGAAATACTAGTAAATTTCAACCATTTCTGGTTTCGGTAGAGTGTTGCAGGTTGCGACGTTATGTTCTCTAACGATCCTGAATCGATTAGAGAGAACAGTTTCTCGCTATCCGTTAAGGTTTGTGTTCTATGGGGTTAAATGTTCAATCCGGAAATGGTTAATTTGAACCACTTCCGGTTTGAGTAAAGGTTAACCAAGAGCATGACGATGGAACGATGAATTGATTGCAAGAAACCACACCTCGATATCTCTTACCGTTTGCCATCTATGAAAATTAATATTGAAACCGGAAGTAGTAATAAATTTGAACCCCTTCTGGGTTTTTGGTAGTGTTGCACATAACCATTATATTTTGCCTTGAGGCACTGAATCGTTTGCCAAAAGCAGCTTCTCGTTATTTGTTACTGTGTTCGTTCTATGACAATAATCTTCAAACCGGAAATGGCTAAATTGAACCACTTTCCATTTGAGTAAAGTGTTAATAAAGTACATGTAACCTATTATTGGCACGCTGAATCGATTAGAAACGCCACATCTCGAATATCTCATACCGTTTTTGTTTTGATTCCTGTCGACAGACGTACGTACGTACATAGCAGTTCTATAAGATTTATGCATAGTATAATTTGAAAGTGTAATAACTCAAATACAGGCGGTATTTCCACACAGTTTGTCCATCATAAAACCCAGTCGGAGCAAACTGTGATGGAACCATGGACCCTACGCACCAGAGCTGAACGCTCTACCACTGAGCCAACGCGGCTACATTGAGTTATTAAAATAATAATGATAATAAAATTTAAGAAAAGGAAAAGCACGACGATGCCCTAGTACGTTTCTTACTGCCAGGGCAGTGCTCCGGTACGTTTTTAGATACTGGTGTACTATTCTGAACATTCTTTTGTGAGAAAATTTGGTTTTTCATGTTCCGCAGTTTGATCTACATGGAAGTGCTACAGTGTGTTGCCACATTATTATTATTATTATTATTATTATTATTATTATTATTATTATTATTATTATTATTATTATTAATAATAATAATAATAATAATAATAATAATAATAATAATAATAATAATAATAATACGTGCGGTTTTGCGCCCCCGTACTTTCCTAATCACCACTGCCATGCATCACTGCCGATGACACTCCAATGTTTTTGTAATTGTGGCTAGGAAGTAGTAATGGGCCTCTGATATACATAAATGTGCTATTTCTTTTGAAAGGAACAATTTAAATTATCAGTAAGAATGTTTTTTTGTCGCACGCTATATTTTAAATAAAGAATTTTGTAGTATTACACACGTATCTTAAACTCAGTGAGAATATATATATTATATAGTTAGCAATTGGTGTTACAAAATAAGAATACTGTATAACAAAGTAAGAAACCTACAGAAAAATACTGTTTTTAATGCAACTTAAACTAATCCTACACATTGCAATTCCTAACGGTACCAAGTGTAATACAGAGTCCATTATTTTTTGCAACATTTAAATCATATTTTTATTATATTCCTAACAAAACATGGACTATTTTATATGCAGCATACTATTTTCACTAAACTAAATGTTATAGAAAATAATGATCATAGCATGAACTAAATTCACATCAACACCTGTCATAGGTTCTTAAGAATAGAAAAGTAGAATCCCTAACACATTCATATTACACCTTTAAAATTACGTAGTGCAATTGAGCATTTGAATGTGAGAGATAATGACAAACTCAAAATGAACTTTGGTCATGATCTGCCGTTCTTATTCTCAGAACCTAATCTTGGACTTGAACAACACATTGCGAAGCATGTCTGAAGAAAGACCTTGAGCAAATTCTTTTATCTCTTTAATAATATAATATGAGATGTGTTCGACTTTTTTCTTCTTGATTTCTTTTTTCTTTTCATTTCCTTCCTTTTCTATTCTTTTCTTTCTACAAAGACGTTATGCCAGTTTACTCATTAACAAATATAAACCACAAAGGAACTAATCAACGGGCGATTAGCTATAGGGTCTATGTTAATTACGCTTTTTCGCAGATGTTTTTAGACGCTTAATTTCAAGATGCGCCATCTTCGGAAAGCTCATATCTCCATTTATACAAAGAATTCAGCTCTGAAAGTTTTATGGTGCTCATAACTCAAAATCACAATTTTGCGAGATACACCCCTATGGGTCTTTTACCGACGAATTAAGATCTGTCAGACTGGTAAATACAAAACTCAAAGTTAAAAAGTCTCTATGCCATTAAATTAATGCCTGTTTAATATTTTGAAAGCAGTGTACAGAAAAAATAAAACTGACATACATAAATTCATAATTAAAGTTAGTACAGAAATGAAATCTTTAAGTTTGACGTCCCACGATCCCACATTTATGCCGGCTAGGCTTAAGGAGACGATGATGATGAAAAATGAATGAAATGGTAGAATGAAGAAAGTGGGAGAAAACGGGAGAACCCGAGGAAACCCCCACACACGGTGTTTGCCCACCACAAAGTTACCTTGGCGCGAGATGGGATCAAACGGGGGACCCCAAGCACCAGAAGTGAACGCTCTACCACTGAGCCACCGCGGTCCCGAAGTTGGTATAGCTAGCACTAGTATAATGTACCTCATTTGACACAACTGGTGTTTCTATCTGTTCGTCTGTCTGTTACGGTAACTTCTGTAAGAGATAAATTAATTATTTGGAATATTTACGTTCTTTAACCTGAACTATACCACATAATTTTAGAATTTAGTTTTTAATTTTCAGTTTTCTAAAGCAGTGGTTCTCAATCTTTTTGGACGACGATACACTTTAGTGTACACCTACGACATCGCGACACACTTGTTTGATATATTAAATTTCACGTCAATGAAATACGCAGAGTTTCATCAAGCGGGTGTCAAACATTCAATCAAATTTGTTTTGTTTTACGTGCTTGAAAATATGTAGCTGCGCTACAGCTGTGTCGGAAGAAGAGTTAAATAGTCTTTCGTTTCCTGTTTAATTAATTAATTTTTTGGATACAATACTTATTAGTGACTCCATCTTTTATGTATGCTCAAATTATTGTTTTATATTTTGAAGAGTAGTTATATTTGCAAGTTTTATATGGCGGGGTCGAAAACGACGCCTTGGGAATATCATGGCTAAGAAAGGAATTGTCAACCAACGTTCTGCTCGATTTAGAAGCTACATTTTCTCATATACACATAAATTATCAGTATGAAATTATGAAGACTACTTTATTTCACAGTAATCTATATACTTTCAAAAAAATATCTACATAACAGAGAAAGGAAAACATAGCTTTTCTCTTGTTTGTCATGTGAGGAATTTCGGATTTTAGTTGCTATTTTTATACTGAGTGGTTACGTACCTTTGCATCCTAGAAATATGTACTAGGAAAATGCACATGACACCACAATATTCTAGTTTGTAACTCAATGAGACGTAACCGGTTCGACGAAATTGTGGCAGCACTTCACGTACCAAATATCTAGACATGAATGACAGTCTTTCAAAAATATGTTCATTAGTTTTGCAATTGAACAAACGCACTGTTGACAATTTCCCTTAGAATATATTGTTTCCGCTGACGAATGAATTATTAAATATTAAATATAAGACACGGAGGTAAACCATTTTTGGAAGAAAAATAGGTTGGGACTATAAAGTATGGGTCTTGTCTACTCGACTCGGTTACATGATAAGATTTTATGTGTATCAAGCAAAGGAGAGGAACACTCATACTGACGTCAAAAACTTCGGTATTGGTGGTTCAATTGTACTAAAATTTGCTGATATATTTGCACAAAATTTTTCTCATCTATCATTTTCATTCTTTTTTGACAAGTTTTTCGTATCCTCCAAGTTAGTTGAAGAGCTTCAGTGACGAGTTATGTGGCAACTGGTACTGTTAGAGCGACAAGACTTGAAAATTGCCCATTAGTATATATAAAACAAGTGCAAAAGCAACAAAGAGTCACATACTATTTCAGAATTGGAAAGAATTCAGGGATCACAGCTATTCGAGTAAATTATAACAGTATATGGATACTTCCTGTGATGGTGTTGCGTTATTGAAGGTAAGCTCGTCAGCAGCTGGAAGCAGAATTCAGTTACCTGATATCGTTTCTGTATACAATGCTAATATGGGTGGCGTGGATAGGCTAGACCAAAACTTACAATATTATAGAATCGCAATAAGAAGTAAAAGTGTCGCCACTTCAATATGTGGTTTGTAATTCCTTAAAGATATTTATTTCAAGCGTCTTTTCGAGATTTTTCATAATGTTTAGATTGTACAAAAAGAAAATACAGAGACAAGTATACATCTACGAGGAATAGAAATAGCTAGAAAGATGCGAAAATAAAAACGAAATGCGAATAAAGAAATAAACAATTTAATATAAAATAAAATTACGCATTATAGGTAAATACATATTTCAAATATATACACAGAACCTGCATATATCTTCCCACGGGGTCCCAGAGTATTAGCCACGGTATTCCCAGGGGGTCGATTTCGACCCACCCCTCTACAGACGCACTCATTACAGCTATCAAATTTTTTCACCATTTTAGCAATTATTGACACTAACTAATTAATATTTATAAATATCATCAAAATCCGTGACGAAAAATAATTCGGGAATATATGGGTTAATATCAATAACAGTGGTTCTGCCATTTACCACACAAGAACTGAATTTTTACAGATAGACAGAATAGTTTTTTTCTAACTATAGTATGATGTTCATCTGACAGTCCCCATCATAGCATGAATCGTTGTGGACCGTCAATGTCACACCATTTATTTTGTATTCCAATTTGGATAGTGCGAAAATATTCTTACTTCTAATTAGAATGCTGTGTAATGAAATAATTCTTTCATTTCTAATTGTAGCTATTTTGGGCAACGGTGCTTAAAAATGCACAATATGTTATGAATAAGAAGAAAAAATATAGAATATAGATTGAGATAGATTGATATTCATGTAATAGTAGTTGCTGTAACTAGAGATAGTTATTTGTTTCGTGTTGCTATGACAACAGAAAGATTATTCATGAAATTTTGAGGATAAAAGTTAGTTGTGCTATGCATTTGATGTGCCTAATTTTCAAGGTATGCAGTTATTAGAATTTGCAATTAGATATAAAAATTAAAGTGCTGAATCGTGTTGACTTATGTAGTGATTCGAATTGTGGACAATATATGTAACATAAAGGTAACAAAAGGAATCAGAAATAACGTTACAGCCTCACCTTTCAAAAAAGGACGCGCTATATCCCATTGCAAGCGATGGACAAACACCAACGACGGATGTAGAAAAGGCCACTACTTTCGCCAATTACCTCGAAGAAATCTTCACTCCACACACCACCCCGTTGTTCACTTGTCCTACAGAAACCCGTATTTTACATGAGGGTTCTCTTTCAACCTGATTTTGCCTACCAGCTTGTTCCAATTTACTGCTCCGATCACTTCAGATTACATTAAAACTGTTTTTCAACGTCGCCGCAACACATCTCTGGGAGCAGACTCTATTACTTATCGCCAACTTATTAATGTGCCTATAGCGTTTCTAGTTTTACTTGCCACTTTGTTAACAACTATTTTGTCTACAGGCTATTTTCCTACACCAGGTATACTAGCCAAAATTGTGGGCTTTCTAAAACCCCAACAAGATCCAACACCAGTGTCATCTTACCGACCTATAAGCCTTACAAACGTGTTTAGTAAGACACTAAAATGCATTTTAGTAAAACGACTTCATTGTTATCTACAAATTCAAAACAAACTGCCAACTATTCAAGCTGGATTCCGTCCTTCCTATAGCACCACTGACCAGTTACTTAAACTTTCTACTCTACTTGTCAACCATTTTAATAAACGTCTGTCTTCCGTTCTGATTTCTTTTGACATTGAACGATCATTTAATACTGTTTGACATAAAGGCCTCATTTATAACCTAACAAGTCTGCTTCCACACTCCTGTGTACGACTAATTGCCAATTTTCTCCATCAACGCAGGCTTTCGTTCAGATCAATGTGGCTAAATCCCATAACTTTCAACTCAGCGCTGGTGTGCCACAAGAATCAGTTCCTTCTATTATACTTCTATTATATATTCTTTATGTAGCCTACATACCTCAACATCAGCCTCCACTATACGCACTACAATTCGCTGATGATACCGCTTTCTTGGCGTTGGGATCTTCTGTTGACCGCATCAATCTACTCCTACAACCAGCTTTAGACAAACTCATTTCATGGTGTCTGAAATGGAAACTCAAGCTAAATCCGAGCAAGACTCAAATGACTCTCTTTGGGCTCAAACGCCGTAAATACTGTAATAGTCGCAATCCAGACCGCTTACATTTAACTCTCTTGGACTCTATAATACCACTTCAAAACAGTCTCAAATACCTGATCGTAACCTTTGACAAAAATTTAACCTGGAAGCCTCATCTAAAACATTTGGAATCCTAATTTGAACTTATTACGCAATCTGAAAGGCACCACGTGGGGTATCAATACAAAACTTCTCCTTACCTAAGTTTTGTACACCCAGCAATTACATATGGTGATGGTCATCTCGCCCGGTTATCAGCACCACCAACTATCTATGAGTGCCTGAAAGTTCTCGAACGACACGCCTTACGTCTGGCCTTTTCTCTTCTCGATACTCCCACAGCTGAAATCTATGGTCGTGTGCAATTTCCAACGCTTTTGCCACACTTATACCATCTATGCCAATGGTATATCCAAAAACGAATCGATATGGCACATCCAATTATCCATGAGCTGGTAGATCAAGTTCCGGCCTTACCTCGCTATAACTACTCACTACTGGACCATCTGTTAGCTAAATACGAATGCACCGAAGCCACAGACCAATATAATCCAGACCGCCGCATCTACCATCACCATCCGCATATATATTGCACTTAACTGAGTGCTTTAATACAGATCCCACATAGTTCCTTCTTCAGCCCAGAGTATCATATGTCCTGTAACCATTCTACAAATTCAACTCTCCATACAATTACAAAATCTCTGGCCACAGAGAAGGTGTTGCCTTCTACGACCCGCCCATCGGCGAATGGGAATGAAATTCTTGTTATGATGATGATTACAAAAGTACAAATGAAAAATAAACTTAGGCAGATGTTATCTATTTTAATATTTCATTTTTGGATGTTCTCACATCATCAGAGACGTGATTGAAAGAATAATGCCAATATTGCAATATTGCAATAAATATTGATTGAAAGAATATTGCAATAAATTAAATATGTTATATTAATTTTGTCATAATTTTCTTATTTTGTGTAGAAGTGTTGTTTGGCAACCTTTTAACAATACATCATATGTCATTATATAATATTGTCATGCATTGTACTTATATAAATAAATGTTATGCATTGAATATATATAGTTGTTTTGCATTTTTAGTCTATATCTTCATAACTAATTAACATATTTTAACGAAATGAGGCTCAAATTGGAGGACAACATCCTCTCTGTATCAGTCGTGCAAACCCTGTTCCTTGTCCTTGCGGGAAAGTGAGTTTCTGTCTATGATATAACTTATGTTACAAATTCATTGTTTCCACAAATATAACATGTTCGATTGCATCATCCCTGACATTGAAACACCACTATGTGGCTTGGAAATGACACCTGAGAAAGAAATATGTGTAGTTTTAAGAAATACAAACAGAGCTTACGTTAATTGTTGTAATTGTTTCATTTTTCTGAAATTAAACGACATTTACTCTATTACAAAAGTGAATTTTCCCGTACCCTGTATATATTTTCTCCAAGCCATAACAAAATATGCTACTCTCATGTTCTACACATCAGGATGAATAGGAAAGACACAAATTTGCAGAAAAAAACTTAAAATAATGAAATAGTACCATTTGTTCAACAAAAAATAAAGTTAATGCTTACCGTACCAATGAGATCACACGACGCAGATCTTCAGTAGAAAATTAATTCAATCTACTTCTTATTCCTTTAATTTTGTTATAATTTTCTTTTTTCGTGTAGAAATGTTGTTTGGCAACCTTTTAACAATATATCATGTGTCGTTATATACATATTAAATTGTTATGCATTATTACGTTCTAGAATTTGTCTATATCTTCGTAACAAACTTTTTTTTTTTTTTTTTTTTTTTACCGAAATAGGGCTCAAATTGGAAGGCAACGCCTTCTCTGTATCCTTCATACAAACATTATTCCTCATCCTTGCGGGAAAGTGAGTTTCTGTCTACCATATGTATTACGAATTCATTATTTTTACAAAATATAACATATTCGATTGCATCATTCCTGACATTGACACACCACTATGTGGTTTGGAAATGACACCCAAGGAAGAAATATGTGTAATTTTAAGAAATACAAACACAACTTACTTTAGTTAAGAATTTTTTTTTAATTTTTCTGAAATCTAAATGACATTCAATCTATGACAAAAGTGAATTTTCCCGCACCTTATATACATATTTCTTCCAAGCCAGAACAAAATAAGCTACTGTTATGTCCTTCACATCAGGATGGATAGGAAAGACACAAATTAGCAGAAAAAACTTAAAACAATGAAGTTAATATCATTTGTTCAACAAAAACCACGTCAAACCTTACCGTATCAATGAGATCACACGACGCAGATCTTGAGTCGAAACTTAATTCAATCTACCACTAATTTATTTAACCAAAATATGTGGTTAGAAAGTTGGCACACCCTGTTTCGTTAACCGAGCAGTCGGCTGTTGTAACATGTTAAATAGGTTACCGGTTACAGGCTATCATCGGCAGTGGTAACTACGTGATCGTTTAGCGTACCCCTGTGAGTTATTACACTGTAACCTAGCAATATTAACCTGTAACGCAAGGTTGCAATCACCTTCTCTCATTAACCATTTTGGCTTGGCTGTTGAGACATACGGCTTTGTTGTCCCTATAATGACAAACTAATTTGGTTACTGTCCACCTTTTTCTTGTTTACTAGTAACCTTATTTTTTTGCGTGTGGTCATTATTCCATTCTTCGGTATTTATCCTATGGTGTTTTGTAAATCCTACAATGGTGACGTGTCGTGGGAACGGCCAGGAACGTACATAAGTTTTCGCATACATGTCTCACCACCCAAATCCCCTCTCTCAGCGAAAATCTAAAAATGGACTTCACATAGAATTAAATGTGAAGACCTATCTGTGTACAAATAGGTTGCTCTAGATGATTCTTATATATGCGAAAATCTATTCGCACACATATACACACATTATTTTATTATTATTAAATGTATATTAATGTTTCTACGTACTATATCTCGTAAATTAATAATTTCAATAAAAACAAGAAATTCATTAAATCTCATTTCTTGAATTTGAAGAAATATCATAACTAGGGCTCGGAAGTTGAAGACCTAGAAATTGCCTAAAAGGGACCTACAGAAAGACCTAAAAATATCTAAAAAAGGACGTGGAAACTGGAAAAAAGGACGTAAAAATAAGATCCAAATTTAATTAGGATTACCTATTTAATGAATATAATGTTGAAACTAGTGCTCTCGAAAACGGTTTTTGAAAAAACCGAAAACCGGTTTTTCAAAAAAAAGTGGAATTTCATAAAACCGAAATGTCGGTTTTGAAAACCGCTTTTGCGGTTTCGGTTTTGAAAACCGCATTTGATGTTTCGGTTCTAAAAACCGCATTTGCGGTTTTCGGTTTTTTAAGAAAAAAGGTTTTCTCAAAAACCGAAAACTGCAAAAGTCACAAAAATTCGACAGCACTAATATCAAGTAACGACGAGAAAACAGCAACGAATCTTTCCGATCTTCGGCTCACAGTTGCCAGATAGAGGGAAATTTCCCTCGGCGTAGAGAAAAAATGCTCCAAATTTGCAAAGGGGAAAGAATATATTTTTCTTAAAATGTCTTAATGTGTAGAGAAATTCTTGTTTAGTATACGTTTACAATTGGCAGAAAAAAAGTTGAAGTTTTTCACAAAGAGGCACGGTTATCGTTATTGGGAAGTAAAAAGATATAGAATAAAATATGATCGGTGTTCCCTTCACGTATGAACTGGTGCAGGTGTCTGGGATTTGCAATAAGAAACCAGTCAACACATGCAAAACCACAACATTCACATTTATCGGAGTGGCAACAAATCAATAATAAAATTGTGTATTGCGATCTAAATTTTCTTTATTTTCTTTTTTTTTTTTAAAGAAAGGGAGGTGGTGTTTTTTGTTAACAAAAGAAAGAGTGGCAGTACTATTTAAAAACAAGGTGAAAGAGTAGTGATAACATAAAAGATCTCAGTCTAATTGGATGAGATTTCGAATTGAATTTCATGAGTTGCAGGTGTAGTGATCTTAAATAGGGATATACCCATAGGCGCCGACTTGAAGAAAATATTGGGGAGGCCCAAACAATGGATAAATATATAATCATATTCAGCTGTTTTCTATCAACTGCTTGATGAAGGCCCCATCCCTCCCCCAGATCTCGGTCCGCTACTCCACTGGGAAATTTACGATCTAAGTCAAATTCGCTTAAAGGCATTAAAACAAATTCAAGTTCAAAATTTGAGAACTTCACTCACGGGCGTCTCTGGTAGGGTCTCACGCGTCCCCCCAAATATTTTGAGTACGAGATAAATTGATCAATGCTGAAACTATTTCGATCTGTGTGGAAGAAGTAAAAACATAGGAAGAACAGTTCTTAAACATTAGGTTAATGTGATTAGAATGTCCACCTAACGTGTGTCATTTTCAAAGAAGTTTACTTATTTATTTATTTATTTATTTTTTATAACGTTAAGCTTCTTGAGTAGTAGAAAATGGATCGATCTGAAACATACTAGAATATATGAGGCCATACTTGCTCAACTCAGGAGCCCCTGGGAAATTGAACACCTTACACCGTGAACCCACGGTCTTTTACGACCTCCATTTTAGGGGTGAATTTATTCCCTTTTATGAGCACTTTTTAGGGGGTGTACTCGTTCTCTTTTATGAGCATATTTTAGGGGTGAAATCGTTCCCTTTTATGAGCATATTATCCAACCCCTATTTTAACATAGCAGAGCAGATAATACATAAGACTACGAGCATCTAGCAAAGGTGTACTCGTTCCCTTTTATGATCACTTTTTCAACCCCTATTTTAACATAGCAGATAACACATAAGATTAAGAACACAAAGAAGAGAATAAGACTACGAAACATAACAGGGGTGTACTCGTTCCCTTTTATGATCACTTTTTCAACCCCTATTTGAACATCACAGATAATACATAAGACTACGTAACATAGCAAGGGTGGACTCGTTCTCTTTTATGAGCACATTTTCCAACCCTTATTTTAACATAGCAGAAATTACGAACACACAGCAGATACATAAGACTCATTCCACCCCTATTTAAACATAGCACAGCTAATAAAAGAGTATGGATAAATAACTCTTTTTCAACCCCTATTTTAACATAGCAGATAACACATAAGAATAAGAACACAAAGAAGAGCATAAGACTACGAAACATAACAGGGGTGTACTCGTTCCCTTTTATGATCACTTTTTCAACCCCTATTTGAACATCACAGATAATACATAAGACTACGTAACATAGCAAGGGTGGACTCGTTCTCTTTTATGAGCACATTTTCCAACCCTTATTTTAACATAGCAGAAATTACGAACACACAGCAGATACATAAGACTCATTCCACCCCTATTTAAACATAGCACAGCTAATAAAAGAGTATGGCTCATTTTTCAACCCTTATTTTACCATAACAGAAATCACACAGAGACTACGAAACATAGCGAAGGTTAAACATAGTCCATTTTAGGGGGTGTACTCGTTCTCTTTTATGAGTACATTTTAGAGGGTGAACTTGTTCCCTTTCATGAACACTTTTTCAACCCCTATTTTAACATAGCAGATAATACGTAAGACTACGTACTTTTTCCACCCCTTATTTTACCATAGCAGAGAATACATGGAGACTACGAACACACAGTAGAGCAGATAATCTTTTATGAGGTGGACTCGTATGATTACTTTCCACCTCTATTTTTACCATGGCAGATAATACATAAAGCAGGTGTGTACTCGTTCCAACCCCTATTTTAACATAGACAATGAGCACATTATAGCAAAGATTACTGAACCGTCCACCCATGGTCTACAGATAGTCATTTTAAGGGGTGTATTCATTCTCTTTGATGATCACTTTTTCCACCCTTATTTGAACATAGCAAATTCATTCCACCGTTAATTGAACATAGCAGAGATGCATTTGTTTTGGGTGTATTCATTCTCTTTTATGAGCATCGTTTCCAACCCCTATTCGAACACAGCAACTAACTAGAGAATAATGGGGATGTTCTTGTTCCCTTTTTAACCCTTATTTCCCATAGAGGCTACGGATATAGGAAATTACATAGCAAAAGGGGTGTACTCGTTCCAACATAGCAAAGAATTCTTTTTACCTGGGTCTTATAGTTTATGTGGGATACGCCCTTTCTATGACAATTTTAACCGATTTGGATGAAACTCGGTATATAGGAGTTTTCGGACATGCTGATTACGAATATCATATCTATTTTTACCTGGGTCTTATAGTTTACATGGGATACGCCCTTTGTATGACACAAAACTCAATCACTCGTAAACGAAGCCACATATTGAGGTGGTGTTTCCACATTTAGTAATTGGTCACCAGCAACTACAAGTTACAAAAATAATGACCATCGAGATCAAAGGTCAAAATACTTAAAACCTAATAACTCAGAAACGGAGCCAAATATTGAGGTGGTGTTTCCACATGTAGTAATAGTTCATCAACTACTACTAGTTCCAAAAAATGACCATCGAGGTCAAAGGTCAAACTTAGAAACGGAGCAACATATTGAAATGGTGTTTTCACATTTAGTAATAGTTCATCAACTTCTACAAGTTCCAAAAATAATGACCATCGAGGTCAAAGGTTAAAATACTTAAAACCTAATAACTCAGAAACGGAGCCACATATTGAGGTGGTGTTTTCACATTTAGTAATTGGTCATCAACTACTGCAAGTTCCAAAAATAATGACCATCGAGGTCAAAGGTCAAAATACTTAAAACCTAATAACTCAGAAACGGAGCCAAATATTGAGGTCGTGTTTCCACATGTAGTAATAGTTCATCAACTACTACAAGTTCCAAAAATAATGACCATCGAGGTAAAAGGTTAAAATATTTAAAACCTAATAACTCAGAAACGGAGCCAAATATTGAGGTGGTGTTTCCACATTTAGTAATTGATCATGAACTATTACAATTTTACTAAAGTGCTGAGTATCGAGGTCAAAGGTTAAATATTTAAGCCTGTGTGTGACCTATTCAGTTTTGTACCAAGCAGAGAGAAGTGAAGAATGAATAAATATGACTGGCTTACTTCGAGAAAGAAAGCAAATATATGCCATTTTAAGTAACTGAGAATTTTAAATCATCTTGTACTATTTAAACAAACGAAAGGATAAATTGGAATGACCTATTCAATTTTGTATCAACGAGAAATACCATTTTAACCAACTCAGACTTTTATACCATTTTGTACTACTCCAATAAACGAAGGAATACCAACCAGAAAAAAAGAAGTGAAGAATGAATAAAATATAGGTGGATTATTTTCTTTTGTACCAACTGAAAAAGAAAAGAAGAGCTACTTTAACTAGCTTAGAATTTTATATCATTATATACTGTTTAAACAAACAAAAATTGACCATTTTAGCTAGCTCAGAATTTATGTAAATTTTGAACTACTGAAATGTTCTATTTGCTGTATCAATCAGAAAAACCGAAGAAGGATCATAATTTCTGTAACGAAAATAATTTCAATATTCTACTTTTTGTACCAACGAGAAAAATGGACTATCTGAATATTTTATATCATCTTGTGCTATTCAATTTTGTGCCAATGAGAAAACTGGCTCAGAATTTGAGTGGTCTATTTATTTTTGTACCAACCTAAAAAAGGCGAAGAAGGACTATTTTATACAATTTTACTACTCAAATTAACAATAGAGTATTTAGTTTTGCACCACCGATGAAAACAAAGAAATTTCACCATTTTGGAGTATTGAAATAAACAAAGGACTTATAATTTGTGTCAACTCTAAAAAGGGCCATTTTAACAAGCTGAGTATTTTATACCATCTTGTATTATTTCAACAAACAAAGGAATAAATTTATATTAACCAGAAAAAAGCAAAAAAGGACCATTTTAACTAGCTGCGAATTTTATATCATTTTAAATTAGTCTAATAAACGAAGGCATAAATATGATTGAGCTATTTAATTTTGTAGAAAAAAAAACGAAGAAGGACCATTTTAACTAGTTCAATATTTCTGTACAATTTTGTACCACCCCAAATAAACGAAAGAATAAATTTGGATAATCTATTTTATTTTTGTACCAATCAGAAGAAAATCAAAGAAGGGCAATTTTGTACCAACCTAAAAAAGGCGAAGGAGGACTATTTTATACAATTTTACTACTCAAATTAACAATAGAGTATTTAGTTTTGTACCACCGAGAAAAACAAAGAAATTTCACCATTTTGGAGTATTGAAATAAACAAAGGACTTATAATCTGTGTCAACTCTAAAAAGGGCCATTTTAACAAACTGAGTATTTTATACCATCTTGTATTATTTCAACAAACAAAGGAATAAATTTATATTAACCAGAAAAAAGCAAAAAAGGACCATTTTAACTAGCTGCGAATTTTATATCATTTTAAACTAGTCTAATAAGCGAAGGCATAAATATGAGTGAGTTATTTAATTTTGTAGAAAAAAAACGAAGAAGGACCATTTTAACTAGTTCAATATTTCTGTACAATTTTGTACCACCCCAAATAAACGAAAGAATAAATTTGGATAATCCATTTTATTTTTGTACCAATCAGAAGAAAATCAAAGAAGGGCAATTTTATACTTTTTGTACCATTAAAAAGCTGAGGATAACTTGAGTAGTCTAAGTTTTTGTACTGATTCGAAGAAAAGTAAAGAACCATTTTAAGTAGCTCAGCTTTTTCATACCTAATGTTTCCATGACTATAAGGAAAGGAATAAATAAATATGGCTTAGATTTTTATGCCTTTTTTGTATTATTTGTACCAAACAGAATAAGAAAGCTACACAAATAAACAAAGGAATAAATTTGTAATAACCACAAAAAAGCGAAGAAAGACCATTTTAACTGTCCCAGCTTGATATACCATTTGAGTGGCCTATTGAATTTTGTACCAACGAGAAATCTCATTTCCAGGCCATGTTTTACTATTTAAACAAACGAAGGGATTAGTACAAATTTTGAGTCTGATTAGTACAAATTTATTCCATTGTTTGTTTAAATAGTGCAACATGGTCAAGAAATTGGATAGATCACTCAAATGTTATAACATGCTGAGCTAGTTAAAATCGTCTTTCTTCGCTTTTTTTGGTTAGCACAAAAATAATTAGTTAGTTAAAGGTATTTCCTTGCTTTTTCGGTTTGGTAGAAATTTTTCAAAAAGGTATAAAATTCTAAGCCAGTTAAAAATGATCCTTCTCTTTGGTACAAAAGGAAATAATCCATTCAAATTTTTCTGGTTCGTACAAAAAATAAATAATCCATCCAAATATATTTCTTCGTTTATTTGCGTTTTACAAAATGATATAAAATACTGAGTCCATGTTCGCTTTCTCGAATTTATCCCTTTGTTTGTTTAAATAGTAAAACATGGCCTGGAAATGAGATTTCTCGTTGGTACAAAATTCAATAGGCCACTCAAATGGTATATCAAGCTGAGCCAGTTAAAATGGTATTTCTTCGCTTTTTTGTGGTTATTACAAACTTATTCCTTTGTTTATTTGTGTAGCTTTTTTTCTGTTTGGTACAAATAATACAAAAAAGGTATAAAAATCTAAGCCATATTTATTTATTCCTTTCCTTATAGTCATGGAAACACTAGGTATGAAAAAGCTGAGCTACTTAAAATGGTTCTTTACTTTTCTTCGAATCAGTACAAAAACTTAGACTACTCAAGTTATCCTCAGTTTTTTAATAGTACAAAAAAGTATAAAATTGCCGTTCTTTGATTTTCTTCTGATTGGTACAAAAATAAAATGGATTATCCAAATTTATTCTTTCGTTTATTTGGGGTGGTACAAAATTGTACAGAAATATTGAACTAGTTAAAATGGTCCTTCTTCGTTGTTTTTCTACAAAATTAAATAGCTCACTCATATTTATGCCTTCGTTTATTAGACTAATTTAAAATGATATAAAATTCGCAGCTAGTTAAAATGGTCCTTTTTTGCTTTCTTCTGGTTAATATAAATTTATTCCTTCGTTTGTTGAAATAATACAAAATGGTATAAAATACTCAGTTAGTTAAAATGGCCCTTTTTAGAGCTGACACAAATTATAAGTCCTTTGTTTATTTCAATACTCCAAAATGGTGAAATTTCTTTGTTTTTTTTTGATGGTACAAAACTGAATACTCCATTGTTAATTTGAGTAGTAAAATTGTATAAAATAGTCCTTCTTCGCCTTTTTTTTAGGTTGGTACAAAAATAAATAAACCACTCAAATTCTGAGCCAGTTTTCTCATTGGTGCGAAATTGAATAGTACAAGATGGTATAAAATATTCAGATAGTTCATTTTTTCTCATTGGTATAAAAAGTAAAATATCGAAATTATTTTCGTTACAGAAATTATGATCCTTCTTCGGTTTTTCTGATTGATACAGAAAATAGAACATTTCAGTAGTTCAAAAGTTACATAAATTCTGAGCTAGTTAAAATGGTCAATTTTTGTTTGTTTAAACAGTATATAATGATATAAAATTCTAAGCTAGTTAAAGTAGCTCTTCTTTTCTTTTTCAGTTGGTACAAAAGAAAATAATCCACCTAAATTTTATTCATTCTTCACTTCTTTTTTTCTGGTTGGTATTCCTTCGTTTATTGGAGTAGTACAAAATGGTATAAAAGTCTGAGTTGGTTAAAATGGTATTTCTCGTTGATACAAAATTGAATAGGTCATTCCAATTTATCCTTTCGTTTGTTTAAATAGTACAAGATGATTTAAAATTCTCAGCTACTTAAAATGGCATATATTTGCTTTCTTTCTCGAAGTAAGCCAGTCATATTTATTCATTCTTCACTTCTCTCTGCTTGGTACAAAACTGAATAGGTCACACACAGGCTTAAATATTTAATCTTTGACCTCGATAGTCAGCACTTTTGGAACTTGTAGTAGTTCATGATCAATTACTAAATGTGGAAACACCACCTCAATATTTGGCTCCGTTTTCGAATTATTAGGTTTTACGTATTGTGACCTTTGACCTCGATGGTTGGTATTTTAGTAACTTGTAGTTGTTGATGAATGTGGAAACACCACCTCAATATTTGGCTCCGCTTTCGAGTTATTAGGTTTTAAGTATTTTGACCTTTGACCTCGATGGTCATTATTTTTGGAACTTGCAGTAGTTGATGACCAATTACTAAATGTGAAAACACCACCTCAATATTTGGCTCCGTTTCTGAGTTATTAGGTTTTAAATATTTTAACCTTTTACCTCGATGGTCATTATTTTTGGAACTTGTAGTAGTTGATGAACTATTACTACATGTGGAAACACGACCTCAATATTTGGCTCCGTTTCTGAGTTATTAGGTTTTAAGTATTTCGACCTTTGAACTCGATGGTCATTATTTTTGGAACTTGTAGTTGCTGGTGACAATTACTAAATGTGGAAACACCACCTCAATATGTTGCTTCGTTTACGAGTGATTGAGTTTTAAGTGTCATACAAAGGGCGTATCCCCCATAAACAATAAGACCCAGGTAAAAATGGAAATGGTATTCGTGATCAGCATGTCCGAAAACCCCTATATACCGAGTTTCATCCAAATCGGTTAAATTGTCATAGAAAGGGCGTATCCCACATAAACTATAAGACCCAGGTAAAAAGAATTCTTTGCTATGTTGGAACGAGTACACCTCTTTTGCTATGTAATTTCCTATATCCGTAGCCTCTATGGGAAATAGGGGTTAAAAAGGGAACAGGAACATCCCCATTATTCTCTAGTTAGTTGCTGTGTTCGAATAGGGGTTGGAAACGATGCTCATAAAAGAGAATGAATACACCCTAAACGAATACATCTCTGCTATGTTCAATTAAGGGTGGAATGTATTTGCTATGTTCAAATAAGGGTGGAAAAAGTGATCATCAAAGAGAATGAATACACCCCTTAAAATGACTATCTGTAGACCGTGGGTGGACGGTTCAGTAATCTTTGCTATAATGTGTTCATTGTCTATGGTAAAATTGGGGTTGGAACGAGGATAACACCTGCTTTATGTATTATCTGCCATGGTAAAAATAGAGGTGGAAAGTAATCATACGAGTCCACCTCATAAAAGATTATCTGCTCTACTATGTGTTCGTAGTCTCCATGTATTCTCTGCTATGGTAAAATAAGGGGTGGAAAAAGTACGTAGTGTTACGTATTATCTGCTATGTTAAAATAAGGGTTGAAAAAGTGATCATAAAAGGGTACGAGTTCACCCTCTAAAATGTACTCATATAAGAGAACGAGTACACCCCCTAAAATGGACTATGTTTAACCTTCGCTATGTTTCGTAGTCTCTGTGTGATTTCTGTTATGTTAAAATAAGGGTTGAGAAATGAGCCAAACTCTTTTATTAGCTGTGCTATGTTTAAATAGGGGTGGAACGAGTCTTATGTATCTGTTGTGTGTTCGTGACTTATGCTATGTTAAAATAAGGGTTGGAAAATGTGCTCATAAAAGAGAACGAATCCACCCTTGCTATGTTACGTAGTCTTATGTATTATCTGTGATGTTCAAATAGGGGTTGAAAAAGTGATCATAAAAGGGAACGAGTACACCCCTGTTATGTTTCGTAGTCTTATGCTCTTCTATGTGTTCTTAATCTTATGTGTTATCTGCTATGTTAAAATAGGGGTTGAAAAAGTGATCATAAAAGGAACGAGTACACCCTTGCTAGGTGTTCGTAGTCTTATGTATTATCTGCTCTGCTATGTTAAAATAGGGGTTGGAAAATATGCCTATAAAAGGGAACGATTTCACCCCTAAAATATGCTCATAAAAGAGAACGAGTACACCCCCTTAAAAGTGCTCATAAAAGGGAATAAATTCACCCCTAAAATGGAGGTCGTAAAAGACCGTGGGTTCACGGTGTAAGGTGTTCAATTTCCCAGGGGCTCCTGAGTTGAGCAAGTATGGCCTCATATGTTCTAGTATGTTCCAGATCTATCCATTTTCTACTACTTTCTTGGTTAGTTTAAGTAGTCTCGGCTGCAGGCACACAATTTTTTTATGACTTAACCAGCAACAGTGGTTTCCATGACGAAGGGAGACTAAAGAATGGAAGTAAAGGATATATAGGAAGTTTATCTTCGAATTAACAAGGGAAATCTATAAATACAGGCAAAGATGACAAGAAGAAGTTTAAAAGATAAAGAAATTATTCATCTCTTATTCTATTATAGGGGGCATTCAAATGAAACCCGGTCACTAATATAAAAGTAACGGTAACGAATGTATTAACTCAAAAATGTAGTTACAGTTACTCACAAAACTATTCGGACACATAGAAATTTCATACATAAACGTTGATACTGTGACAGACATAAATACAATTAATGAGTTGAAGTATGAAATATGAAGAAATATATGTTAGGCAACAGAAAAGCACAAAACTCTTCAGAGCACAAAAATAACTCGTAAACTTAGCACAAAAATAAAAGTTAATAGTAACACTAAACATAAAGAAAGGAAAATATGGCACCACAAAACTATTCGGACAGCGATTAATGGTAACACAATAATAGTACTTTGGAATGCATAAAGAGGGCGTAAATAGTTACTGTAAGTTTCAGAAACAACATCCAGAACTTAATCTTTGTGTATGTGTATTGAAGAAAGCAATTCCAGCATCCAGCGTGCTCAATGGGACGGAGAGGCAAGAACAGTACGTTCGATCAGCGCCAGCTTATTGTCTACCACCACGCAAAGGGCAAGAGTTGCCGTCAAATTGCGGAAATGCTACAAATGAACAAAAGTACGGTGTACGATATAGTCAAACAGTTCAGTAAAGAGGATAGGCTCGAACTGTGTCCCGCGGGAGGACGCCCAAGAAAGTTTCCCCCAGAGAAGAACAATTCATAGTGAGAAAAGTGAAGAAGAATCCTCGTCTAAATGCTCCGAATATAACTGCACAACTGCAAACAGAGTTAGGGAAGCAAGCTAGTGTAGAAACTGTTCGTAGAGTATTGAGAAGGGCAAATTTCCATGGCCGCGTCGCGAGAAAAAAGCTGTATATAAGTAAGGCAAACCAAAGGAAAAGAGACACATTTGCTAGACAACATACAGTATAGAAAAAGACGAAGAATGGTGGAATCGGGTAATTTTTGCTGATGAATTTAAATTCAATATATGTGGATCAGATGGGAGAATTATGATGTGGCGAAAACCAAATGAGGAGCTTCTGGAATAGAATATACAAGCTACTGTGAAGCACGGTGATGGACATATCATGGTGTGGAGCTGTATGTCCGCCAATGGTGTAGGTGAGTTAGTGTTTATTGATGAAACAATGAATAAAGATGTCTATCTTCACATCTGCATTTGAAGAAAAGTGCAGAAAAACTTGGTTTAATCAATACTTTTATGTTCTACCAAGATAACAACCCAAAGCACACATCTCATGTTGTGCAGCTTTGACTTTTATACAACTGTCCAAAAGTGCTCCATCCACTGCCCCAATCACCTCACTTGAACGTCATAGAAAATCTGTGGGATAAAAGTTGGAGAAGGAGGTACGAAAGACATCCATAAAGTCTAAGGAACATCTGAGAGACAGATTACGAGAAGAGTGGAGAAAAATCTCTCCTGAATAGATCAGAAAACTGGTTCAAAGCATGCCTATTAGACTACAGGAAGTTCTTCATAAGAAAGGCAAGGCCACAACGTACTAACATTTTGGTTTCATTGTTTTATTATTAATATTATTATTTCCTGAGCAAAGTGTCCGAATAGTTTTGTTGTGTTATATTTTCATTTCTGTATCTTCAGAGTTAATAAAATCTTTTCTTTGTTTAGTTACAATGACATTTTCTTTGATTATGTAATCTCTGGCATGTACTTCTGTACCTGACACATTTAGTAGCAGCAATTAAATTTATTTCCTTCATATATTAAAGGTAATTTAATTTCTTTTCCATGTGTCCGAATAGTTTTGTGAGCCACTGTATACACAGTACACATACTCACACATGTAGTGATACACAGTACACATAATCAAAAATAGTCGCTAAAACTGTTGGCACATTTATCCCATTGCGACTTTAGCCGGTCGATTGCATCCTTGAAGAAGCTAGCAGGCTGCTGTTGGATCCAGGCCTGGACCCAGTCACACACTTCGCCGTCCGTTCCGAATCGATGTCCGCGAATAGCTTTTTTTTTTAGAGGTCCAAACACATGAAAATCACACGGTGAAAGGTTGGGACTGTACGGTGGATGTTCCAGCGTTTCCCACCGAAACTGCTGCAATAATTTTCGGTGTGATGACACGATGAGCATGTCCAGGACGAACATCGTCTTCCAGGACTCGCGCCCCTCAAGGAATCTTTTGCGCCACTCAACACTTGCACGACTCAGACTGTACTCACCGTACACAGCCTTCATCTGTCGATACATTTCACGACTTCCAACTCCCTCCGCCGCCAAAAATCGAATCACTCCTCGTTGTTCCAGCTTACTCGCCTGCATGTTCGGTAGTGGACGATAACTTGTGTGACCACCTTCTCTTCGGCGTGAAACCACACTGGCTTTATGCAACGTCAAACGGTGCACACGCGTCAGTATCTCTACCAATCGATGGCGCAACCATACCCGCAGTTACGTGGTGCCACCTTACATGTAAGGCAAAGTTAGACGCACTGACCAGGCTTCATTTGAATATTCCTCATATATTTAATATATGAGAGTAAATTTCATGCGAATTCTGTAGAAGGGCAGCAAGGGACAACTACTATGTTAATATAGAAACTAAAGATAGAAATGAGTGTTTAATGAGCGAATTGAGTTTGAGGAAGATGGAGAGATAACATTGAGGAGCCGGTGACAGCAAGAATAAACTATACATTTTAGACATTAAAACGGAAAACGAAGTAATCGAGGATGGTTCGTTGGACAAATTCAAAAACATAAAGCGAAATGAAGAACATAAAGGTAGATAATATATCTTTTGAGTTTATTAAGAATACAGAAGAAGAATGATAATCAAAAATTCGAAATTCGCCTTAAAATCAAGTAGAATCGTAAGACTTCTTTCAGAGAGTTAACAGTTTGTTAACTCAAAAATCGAAATATATGATTACTATAAAGGTACACTACTACAAATGCGTTTAAGACCACTGAGCAGAGGAATTCACCGGTAGGAATATCAAGGTGAAGAAATTACCTAAGAACCATATTATATATAAACTTATTTCTTTTCGGCAAGTAATCTACCAGTGATGGAAGAAAATTATGATGAATCGTGTTGCTAAAGGTAAAAAGAACGGATGCCATTAGTAAAGTAGATTCCAGTTTACTCCTAATTTTTACGTAACTTTAGTTGGAGTCTACTAGCATCTAGTCGCCCTCGTCCCCCCCAATTTTAATATGCCAGAGACGCCTATCTTCACTGCAACTTTGCGCACCACACTGATCTTTATTTTTCATATCAGTGCTGCCAGAGTGTTGGTTGAAGCCTCAGTCCTCTATTAAAAACACTATTTTGAAAACGGTATTTTATATCGAATAAGAAGGCTGTTCCTAATATTGAACTAAAGGCACCATGAAGTTTACGACAGAAACTATTCCTTCTCTTTGTTTGTCGACTGAATTATATTGGGGGGGCGAGGACCCCACCTTTAATATTGGGGGGGCAAAAGTGTCCTGCCCCCCAAAAGTCGGCGCCTATGGATATACCTTATTTTCTATTTAGCTTAGTGTTGTCATATTACCCGATTTTTGCGGGTACCACCCGATTTTCAGGTTATATATTAGTTCCTCGCTTAAACGTATCTTAATCACGAAAACCACCCTCTTTTTGGAATTGGAGAAAAATCTAAGACGACTTAGTGGATAAAGTCGCGATTGAGTTATTTGGACTCGCGCTCAGGCTCAGGCTGTGAGCTATCTGAGCAGTGCGCGTGTGTAGGGTCATTTGCTAATAAGAGATCTGCTCTAATGCACAATAGTTTTCTTTGTGTAGTTCATGTGTTTTTAATGTAATGTATTGGAGGTTCTATACGAATGAATATTCGTTTTAGATGTTGTGACAAACATACTTGAATTATTCATGCCTTCATAAGCTACAAGAATTCCGAACGATAATTTCAAGTGTAACTTTAAAGACTCTTATAGAAGTGAATTTAGTATGTTAGCTAGGGCAGAACTCAGTTTGAAGCAAAATGTACACTCTGAAAAGCTCAGTTTCGTTTGAAAAGTAGGCTACAGGGAAGCAAACTGGACCCCACCTGATTTTTTATGCATTTTGTAAATTAGACCACGAGAAACACGAATCTGAAGGAATTTTGACATTCCGACTTCCGGAACTCGAGATATTCAAACTTTAAGTTTAATATAGATATATTCTCTATACGAAACATATTATGTCCTGGAAGATATATAAAGGTAACCATGAAAAATCTGTCGCTTTTTGTGGAGGTCTGTGTTCAATTGATCCTCACAACGTGGGTTGAATGCGAATGGAGAAAAGGCGAAGGTCAGATGTTGGTATGGGTATATCCAACATTCTACCTGCTTGTGGCAGTTCAGTTACAACGTGAACTTGTGTAAGGACAGAGTGAATATGGAACCTACACAGAGCGTCATAAGGGCGTGTATGATGTACGAGTTCAAACTTGGGCCAAACGCCACTGCAGTGGGGCGGAATGTATCTCAGGCCTTTCGTGAGGGTGTCGTGATTATGCAGACAGTGCAAGGGTGGTTTAGAAAGTTTAAGGACGGTGACAAAACACCCATGAAAGACGCACCACGTGCCGGAAGACCAATACATGTACAAAATGAAAATCTTCAGGTAGCAATTGAGGCGAACAATGGAGAGACCTGTGAGGAACTGCGGCTAACACTCAATGTGATTGGGGAAACCATTCGGCAGCACCTCCATCAACTTGGGAAGAACTATAATTTGAGTCTATTGGTCCCACATGATTTGACTCCGGGAAGAAGGCTACGCGAGCAGACACCTGTGTTTCTTTGCTGTCTCGTCTGAGGAAGGAGCCATTTCTGAACAGGATGTTGACATGTGATGAGAAGCTCCACGGCTTCGTCATCATTGGTTAAAATCCCATGAACTGGTTCCAAAATAGCTGAAACCAGTAATGCAGTAGAACGTGCTGCTGGGTGTTTGGTGGACTGCTCGCGACATCGTGCATCGGGAACTGCTACTGGCTGGTCAGAGCAGAACATTAATTCAACTGTGTACTGTCAGCAGTTGAGCCGTGGTCAAGAAAAACTCAAAAACCCTGGAGCTAGTACTTCTCAATCGCTAAGGGATTCTCCCGTTACGGGACAACGCTAAGCCCCACATGGCTAGAATGACCCGGGACACCATCCTACGCCTTGGATGGGAAACACTATTGCATCCGCCATACTCCCCGGACATTGCACCGTCCGATTATCACCTGTTCCATTACTTGGACACTCACCTTAGAGAACTCCAGTTCAACTCCGTAGTAGAGGTGCAAAATGCACTTGATACCTTCTTCGCTTCATGGCAAACTATGTTCTACCGCGAAGGAATCCATGCCCATCCCGAACGTTTTCAGAATGTCGTTGATACTGATGGGTACTATTTTTGATCTTCCAGGTACGTCTTAGGTGACATATCGATGCTCTAAGGCGATAGGTCAAAAAGAGACAGAACTTTCTTCGTTAATTTTATACATATTATGTAAAACTACTGTATAAGTTCTAGTATCTCGAGTTCGGGAAGTCGGAATGTCAAAATTCCTTCAGATTCGTGTTCCTCGTGGTCTACTTTACAAAATATATAAAAATCAGGTTGAGTCCAGTTTGCTTCCATGGTCACTTTATGTTCGAATATCTCGAGTTCCGACATTCGAAATGTCAAAATTTCTTCAGATAGGTGTTCCTCGGGTCTAATTTACAAAATATATGAAAATCAGGTGGGGTCCAGTTTGCTTCCGTGCAGCCGAAAAGTACATTTTAAGTGTCATCAAAGAAGTAACTAAAAAAAAAGTGCGAAGGATTCCAGGTCAGTATTTGTAACACACAAGTCCACATCAGTACTTACGGTTTAGAACTCCCCACTTTTCTGATTTTAAAATATTGCAACCCTAATTTAGCTGTGACTTGTACAACCATCGAACTATCCCTTTCGCACAGTGCTGCATATATTACCATAATAGTCTTGGAGCAAATAAAAAAAGTTAAAACACAGACATAAATCAATACAATTGTCTCGATCGATAGATGCTTTCACAATTGTTAAAAGGTGTAATTAAAAACATCAAACATTGTTTCTGCTTTGGAAAGGACAAACAGGGTTTTGCTTATAAAACCACAAACACGGGTTCGGGCGGCTTTCGCTTTCGAAAAGAGCTTTTGCGGTTTCGGTTTTGAAAACTGCATTTGCGGTTTCGGTTTTGAAAACCGCTTTTGTGGTTTCTGTTTTGAAAACCGTATTTGCTGTTTCGGTTTTGAAAACCGCTTTTGCGGTTCAGAAAACCGGTTTCCTCAAAAACCGAAAACCACAAATGTTACAAAAATTCAACAGCACTAGTTCAAACTAAAATAAGAAAACTTCCCCAGTCTTACCCCCCTGATGGAGGACATTGTTACCCCTCCTTATATGACTTGTGATTGTTGCAGATCTGGTTTTATCAGTCCAGTCATTGAAAAATGCATCTTTTGATTTTCTTTATTAAGCAAAGTAAGGGGGCGGGCAAAGTAAGGTCCCGGGCGCCAAAGTAAGGGGGCGGAAAATTCGGAAGTAAAAATTATATATATATATATATAATTGAAGGAAAAAGTAAGAAAAAGTGCTCAAAATCAAGGAAAACCAGGGCTTACTTTTAAATATTTTTTTGCGCTTTGCGCCAACCATAGTGGCGCTTTGCGGCTGGTCTATCGAGCTCAGTCATATGTACGGGCACACCGTCGTATACTCTCGCCCAGGCGCTGATTTTCCACGGTACGGCACTGGTGCTATTATTGTTTTGATGTTGCATAATCTTTTCAACAACACATAAATTATAAACTTACTTCAGCACCAGCTTCTCTTCTTCAGAATATGCAACACTTGATTCAACATGTGTGCACTTAAAAAAAAGAAAAAAAAAGGAAAAAAAAGAAAAAACGGAAGAAAGATTTCATGCTAAAATTTCCACCACACTGTTTCTTTCTCGTCTCCTTACGCGGCGCAGATGCGCCCATCTAATGTCATTTGTTTCCCGGTATAATTCGAATTACGAATTTTTCACATGAAGTTTGTAGCGTTAATGTGGTGCAACGTCACAGAATGAATGTTCACCAGCATTTCTTAAGAGTCCAACCCATATGAAAAACGTGAACTTTTCTAAATGAAACAATATTTGTTAAATTGTGTTGAATTGAGTTGAATTGTACCAACTTTTTCATAAAAGGGGCTGAAAATGCGGTATCAACGAGCCGATGAATGACAAAAAGGGCTGAATCTGGTACAATTGTATGGTACAATTGTACCAAGTGTGGCAACACAAACTAGAAAGTCAAATGCATTTAACGGGATGCATACAAAGTAGAATATTTAAGAGAAAAGTATTTTCTCGCTAGAAAAGTTAACAAATCGAATTCTTGTTAATTCGGTTGATTTTAATTAATTAAAACAGATAATTTAATTATTTTATTTAACAACACTAACATATGTCATTTCCTAATGTTTTCCTACTCTCATTTCAGGCACATATTGTAGATATTTCTGATGTGAACATCGCTTCTACAATGGAAATGCTACCAGCACGGGAAATGCTGATATTTATATTGTTGGTGATACTTTTATTAGTCTTGTATTTATGCGCCACAAGACATTTTAACCATTGGAAAAAGAAAGGTGTTCCTTATTTAAAACCACTTCCTATATTCGGTAATTTCAAAAACTTGATGATGTTAAAAATGAGTTTGGGTCAACAATTTGCTGAAATTCATGCTAAATTAAATGGACATCGGTATGGTGGATTCTTCCTGGGTTCTCGTCCGTGTCTTTTAGTGCGAGATCCCGAATTAATCAAACATATTTTGGTGAAGGATTTTGAGCATTTTACAGATTGGACATATCGTCCCGATAGCTTGGCTGATCCGATAGTTTCAAACACACTGTTTTGGATGCGAGGAAATCGATGGAGATTTTTCAGGAAATATTTCACCACGTGTTTTACTCTGGCTAGAATTAAAGGCTCATTTTCCTCAATTTGTGAGTGTGCCGAAGTCACGATGGATGATATTGTGAATAACAGAAATTCTGAAAATCAAGTTGAAGTGAAAGAATTGTGCGAGAACTATCCCATTTACGTAATTGCAATGTTTGCTTTTGCAGTTGATGGTAAAATGCTGAAAGGTTCTGAGATTGTGGAATTTTGCAAATCTTCAACAAGACCATCTTGGAGGAGGATTTTACCATGCTTTTGTATGTTTGTCTTGCCACAAATTTTGCGAATATTTAGAATTTCGTTAGGTGAAGCACATTTATACAAGTGGTACACAAAGCTTGCTTATGAGACATTGGGAATAAGAGAAAATAATAATACATCTGGTAAAGACATCCTTGGTTTGGTGATTAAGTTAAGACAGGAAAGAGATACTAAAAGTACTAGTTACAAGAACAATACTTATAAAACTCAACAAATTGCAGATGTTGAAGTTGGTAAGTTTCTGTGTGATTTTATTTCTTAACAGTAATTATTATATCTTAAGGGTAATGGCCAGTTTCTTACATTGAATTTTTGGTTTACGCATTGATAAATCTCGTAACTATAATTCGTCAGTCATAGTGAAAGCATTATGTTCTACAGTTATTTCCTTTTCGTAATTAATATAAATTAACATATAATTTTTATTACTAATCAGGTGTGTTCTTTCCAACAAATTTCTACCAAAGATATACAGTAATTGCTTTCGGGAATTCTAGAAGCAATAAGTTCTGGATTAGAATTTGTAAATTATCTAATGGAAATGATCCCTCACTTTATTTATTGGAATCGCTTCGATCAGCCACGAGACAATAAAATCCCTTAAGCCCTATTGACAGAAAAATTCTGCATCTAACCACTTGTAGTCGACGTGAATCACTCTTAGTCTTCATAACCTTATTCGACACAGAAAATACATTTGATAAAGTGTGCAGTTATATTTCATCCTTCACTGTTTTGCTTACTTTACCATCGTTGATAAGTTACTATATTTTCTTTTTATTCATTATACGTAGGAAAGCTGAATTAGTACATGTAAGCATATGTTTGATCTGGCCAAAATTCCTTCTGGGTTTGATATACGGTACTGAGACGATGGACCTGATTTCACAAATTTATTCTGTGAATCTAATGAAACTATTTTATTGTGAGACATTGTACTAAGAAATGTAAACTATCAAAGTTTGCTTCAAATATATCACAAGTGCTTTATATAAGGACCTCGCGTAACACATCACACATCAAGTCGATAGTTTATCTCCTACCAAACCTTTTGTAGCATGTTGCGATTAATATCAACAATTCATTTCATGCTCGTTGTTGACTCTTAGCGACGGAAAGTAGAAACACTGCGTGGAAACTAAACTTTGAAAGGTAACATTTTGAAGTTCATGTCCCACAATAACATATGTTTATTATAATTCACAGAATACATTTCTGAAATCGAGTCCATCACTTTTGACTTGCCTTGTACAATCAGTTTGTAATAAATATATAACATATACAGTAACATATTTTTAAATTGCTTTCTTTACTGAAGTACTATCTCTCATATAAATGAAAGATATCATTCTCCTAAAATATAACGCAACATCATTTACAATTTCTCTTCGTTTTCTTCATACACGGCATGTGTCATTTTCGTAAAATCTCATGAGTCTACTATTAATAACTCTAATGATATCTGAAACTGCGCTTACATGGGAAGATACTGTTTCCTTTCCCCTCATTCCATCCTAAAACAAAACCTTAAACAACACTGTTGCCCATAATTTGAGTTTTGCCTTTTACTTTCATAAACACTTCTATAGTTCTATGATTATACTATATCTGGATTATTACAGAAACTAGCTTTTCTGTATCTTGCACGATCCAATCCTTAAACTTTGAACCGACTAATATTTCTGTGAAAAGAGGACTGAACGAATTTGTAATTATTTGTTCAATTCAATTTAATAGGTAAATCTTTATTAAAATTATTTGTGAAGATCAAGCTATATCTAGATATCCTTGAAGTTGCCTTTTCTCACACAAAACTCACTTTAAATTAGTCTTGTGGACACCAATTTCTCGCTTTTGATTCACTAGATGTAATTGATGTGCTAACGTACACGTGAAACTTTCTTTTTCTTCTTGTCACCCAGGGATAGGAATCAGTGTACAAGTAATTTCAATTGTTTATACATGTTTTTCTTTAACTTACAACGCTTTAACCGAGAGATTAAACCTTGCAACATTATATATATATATATATATATATATATATATATATATATATATATATATATATATATACCTTTCTGTGGAAAAATCTTATGTCAGACATACACACACACACATAAATATACGAAGTATTTAATATGTTCGTATAGAACTGTACGAGAGCACTCCCCACTCTTTTCTTTTTAGTCTTGCATTAATAGAATTTATTAAAAAACTAATTTTCTTGAAAACAATTATTTTTTCTTTTTAGTACGTTTTATTGGTTACTTACTGTTTCGTAAAATTCTGTTTTGCAGAATGCCTTATCAGTGTGTAAAGTTACCAAGTTTACCCATTCCTGTTTCGTAGAATCACATGAATAATTTTGGTAACAATTCAATATTATAAATAATTGGCGAAACGGATAAAACACCAGCATGAATCTAAAGAAGCGCGGCTCTCAATTGAGCCTTGTCGTACAAGTGCAATCGTGATTTACTGTAACCAGGACAAATTACAAACACAGACACATAAATAAAAAAATCATTTGGATTGAACAATATGACATGAACCTTAATAAACTTAGTACACAGGTGCGACTCTTAATATCACTTTGTCTTCATTGGATTGCAATTTCAGGTATCCAAATCAATGCAATAAGATACTGAATTAAAGTAGGGAATACGACCAATTTCACTACATCTGAAGCTACTCTTAAGAACCAGAGTACGACTGTCTAAACGTTTCCACAATCTTGCCCGCAAAGTTAAATTGCCTACTTTCAGCAGCCGCATCCTCGGACTGTTCTTGCTTCACAAGTAGTTGAATGTGCGTATATGGGAATGATTTATGTCTATTTAATATTAAACTTGAAATGCTAAATCTCGGCATTGTTCGTGCTTTTTTCTCTGTTCTTGCCAAATTTGTTTCTTATTGCCCTGAAAGATTAATAAAACTATAATTAGTACAACGTAAGGAGTCAAATAACAAAAAAATAAAAAAGTAAATTTTCAAATATTGCTGAATGATGGTAGACGTTACATTCAGTTCATCAGCATAGGTGTCTAGGAGAACCAAGTAATCTAGGAAAACCTATACCTCCGGGATGTCGGGTGCATATTTTTGTATATATGGAAACGCGTCAGGAATGTCTTCAAGAGGAATGAGTGGAAGTGCATTTGCTTTTTTAACATTTTTGCTCATATCATTATCAGCTTTGTGAAGTGGAACCAACCGAACATCTTATATCTTTCTCTATATAGATCGGGTAAAATGAAACAAAGAAATGCGTAATATCGCTTGCTGCAATGTTTTTCCTGTAGTATTTATTGCCACTTGTTCAAAGTCACTCATGAATTCTTGCGCACGAAACTAGAAACAACAATCTTCAGCTTTATTCTTGATTTGCTGAAGCATGGGTGTGTACAATGGCTGACTTCTACATTGCAAAAGCAGAAGAGGGGTGGAAAAATGTCCCAAATACTTCCGTGCAATTTATATAACTGAAAATAGACGTGGACAATTTTTAAATGTTTCATCCATCACTAACTTTTTGTTCCTTTTACTTTACGGAAATTCCCTTTCACTTTACGGTGTGCTGATATACCAGCCATCTTGACTTTCTCAATAATTTATGAAATATGTAATTACAATATTACTATGGAATCAGTTTCTCAACACGTAATACACATATCGGAATACTTCTGTTGCAGTACGGGCTTCTCACAAATTTATGTGAAAAATAAAATCTCTCATTCTGCGAAACAGGAACACACATATTGCATTATTTTTCTACTCTTCGAAACATGGCAATGCTGAGCGGGAGAAACCAGTTTTAACCCATTCCTGCGAAACAGAAACATACGGTTTTGTTTTTTAAAAATCATATTTTTAAAAAGTAATTAAATTAAATTTTATTTTTAAAGGGTACACTACATGTTTACTAAGTTTGAATTTTCTGAGTTATATTTTTCGTTAAAAAAGTATTGATAAGTTTATGCGAATACGTAAAAGGAAAATAGTAGAAATACATATTCATACAGCGCTATGAATTTAACAGAACTGTTATCATAATTTGAGCAGTATGTGCATTCAATTCAATAAGACAGTTATCAACAACAACAACAATAATAAATAATAATTCATTTATCTTCTTTTCAAATTTTATTTGAAGATTTGTCAGATCCAGTTCTATTAGGATTTGCAGCTGGAATAATCCTGGCTGGATACGAAACAACTGGAAATGCTCTTGCTTTTACATGTTATCAACTGGCTAAAAACAAGAATATTCAGGATACTTTACGACGAGAAATCGATGCCTACCTGGAAGAATGTGACGGTTGTATTACCTATGAAGGAGTACACAATCTTTCTGAATTGGAGAAAGTTATATCAGGTAAACGTTTTATTATAATTTTGTTGAAATAATGAAGACAAATTTGTTGTTTTAGCTGTGATAATTCATCTAGTTTGGCACATGTGCTTGCCGATTCATTTCATAGGCAAAATCAAACCCATCGAACATATGGCACACTTTCGGAGAAATGACAGTTTAAGTATAGGTGCATATGATTATAAAATTTTTCGATGTTTTCACGAACTAGCGAATATTTTAACTTCCATGCATCATAAAGTCAAACTGATTTTATTCGTATCGTTCCTTATGTTACTACATGTAAAATTCTTTCATAAAACTCAGTGTTTTTATCATTGAAACAGTTTTGTAAAAGGTATAATAAAATTACGATATTATGAGATTGATTTCTTAGAATTGCTATGATCATTACTACTGCTACTACTAGCATAACAAATAATAATAATAATAATAATAATAAATAATAGATTTAAAGTGTATATTAGAAGTAACAGTTAAGATTTCTACTAGTATAAAATTAACTGGGAAAACTGAAAGAAATGAAAAACTCTCATGTTCTGATAATTGAAATTTCTGTAAAAATTAACCTTTAAAAACATATCCTAACTACATGAACTGACATAAATTAAAGGGGTACTTCCGGTTGACGTGGAAAGTTGAAATTTGACATGATTGTAGCTTTTCGGGACTAACTAACAGAAAGTTGACAAAAGTTAATATTTATTATTTTTAGAGAATCTAAAGGGGGGATGAAGAATTTCCCCATGTTATTTAAATGAGTCTTTTTTGGACTTATAATCTCATGCTTTAGGTAGGGTAGAGGGAGGCAACAGTACGTGGGGGTGGAGCCGCGGTGGCTCAGTGGTAGAGCGTTCATCTCTGGTGCTTGTGGTCCCGGGTTCGATCCCAGCCCTCGCCAAGTGAACTTTGTGGTGGACAAACACCGTGTGCGTGGGTTTTCTCGGGGTTCTCCCGTTTCCTCCCACTTTCATCATTCCACCATTTCATTCAGTACGTGGGGGTAAGGATACGATTCCCTAAAATCAGGTGAATATATTCGCGTATGGCAATAATGCGTCACGTGGAGTTTGATGTTAATGGCATCTAGAATCTAAACAAATTTGAGTGTGCTGCGGCAAACTACAAGCTATCTAAGTAATTATTTATGTTTTTCTAATAGTTTGATATAATATTGGGACATAAGTAGTTAATGAATAAGTTACACAATTTTCTAACGATTTCAAAGTACTATAAAGTGTTTGTTTCTAACATATCCATTGCTTGAAAGGATGGAGTAAATTGCCTTTCTTCCAACAGTTGGCTGTAGAACATCACAGGAAAGTCAATTGTGTAGTGAGGGGGCAAGGGTACGCAGATACTTACGGAGCAAGGGTACACGTTCTATGAAAAAGAATCCAATTTGATTTAGATCTAACAATGAAAAAAGAATGTAGATTCCGTTGTAATAGAGAGTGACGGCAAACTTTACGAATACTGGTTTCCATATGTAGCCTCTAACGTGAAGAATTCTGAAGAATCCTGATATTTTCTTATGTACGAGGGATAAATTGTTATTCTAAATACCACTCCTTACATAACAGTATCTCAGGTGGTGTTTGAGTTTTTGAAACAGGTAAACGTGTGAGATAGTTAAATCTGCAGTTATTGAATAATGTTACACTTGCTTATTTTATTCAGGTTTCAGAAATGCTATGTTTTGTCCTCTTTTACCTTAAATGTAAATCGTCTTCTGTAATAAATCTCAATAGGCCTTATGCAGAGTCGTTCTGACGCGTGATTAGTGCCATACTAAAAAGTTCGGCTACCATAAGTTTCATGTAGTAGTCAGTCCTTTAGTAATCATACGTTTAAACGACTCTGCATAAGACGGTATCAGTCCAATGATTGGTATGGGATCCTATAAAGATATATAAAGCTAACCTAACCTAACATTTGGCAATATGTAGCTTCATCAAGGATAGGTCGAGAAGTTTTCAAGTTACTTTCGTAGGTGACAAGCATTCTGTAACTGATGGAATAAGGTGAATTTGAAAATATATTCTTATAAAGGGTCTAAATATTATCTGATTTTTTTGTATCCTATGCAATCCCATTACTGATATAAGGAGAATTAAAGATTTTTCTTTTCTATTTTTTTAAATGAGAATTTGCAACGTCTTTAGGCACAATAAAGCCAGTAGGCCTATTTACCGAAGAAATGGAGAACAAATTAGTGGAATATATCACATTACTGGATCAATTCTTCTAGGACTTAGCTTTAAAAGATCTAAGAAGAATGGCATACAATTTTGCTGAACGTAACTAGTTGCCCCATATCCTTTAGCCATGTGAATCGAAAGACAGTAAGAGATTGGACAGAGTCTTTCCGTCGTAGACATTTAACAATTGCTTTGCGACAGCCTTCAAAGACTGGTCTTGGGAGAGCTCGTGGTTTTAGCAAGCCACATGTTGAACGCGTTTTTAATTGTCTAAAAGATCTTGTAAGACAAAACGGCTTTCCTCCACGGGATATCTACAACATGTACGAAACGGGCATAAATACGGTTCCTAATAAAGTTCCAAAAGTCGACTAAAATCAGTTGTGAATAAAACTATATCTAGTGATTTTGGAGTTAACATAACAGCTGTTTCCTGGTGAGTGCATCTAGTTCCTTTATTCCCCAGAAAACGAATGAAACAAGAATTATTCGATGGCTCGCCACCGGGTTCTGTGAGAATATCTGATTCTGGTTTATCAACTCTCAACTTTTCGCAGAATGGTTATATTATTTACACCAACATTGCGATCAAATTCGGTTACGAAAAAGATATTGATACTTGTTGACAATCAGACCTCTCACATTTGATTGGAGCCGATTGATTTCTGCAGGCAAAATGGGATAGTGATGTTGAGTTTACCACCCCATACCAGCCATAATTTGAAACCATTAGATCGCTCCTTTTTTGACCCGCTGAAATCCTAGTATTCAACAGTGTGTAATAAATGGATGAGGAATCATCCATCCCGCCTAATTCCAAGTTGCGAGTTTGTTTACTGAGGCTTACTACAAAGCTGCAACCATTGGTATCCAGCCTCCAAGAATCTGGAGTTGTCCCACTGAATCCAGATGTGTTCACTGAAAGAGATTTTCTTCCCTCTATTGTGGATGTGATAGACTTAAATGTAGAAGCCAGCTCAGAAGATGGAAACATCCCTGAAGCAACAAATCAAGCATCAGACCTGAATAGAGCCCAAAATCGTTCATCGGATGATTCACTGGAAGTAAAAAGGGGCCCATGCGGCGCATCCAGATCAAAAACTCCTTTACCAGTTGCTCGTCCTCCTCTATCTGTTACCAAACCTTCGAACAGTAACGCTAGATCCTCACTAGAAGCAACCAAGAGCTCATGCGGAATGTCCACTCCAAACACTCTTCTGCCGGTAGCTTGTTCTCATTCATCTGTTACCAAATCTTTAACCAGTAACGCTAGATTCTCACTAGAAGCAAGCAAGAGCTCATGCGGACTGTCCACTTCAATCAATCTCCTGCCGGTTGCTCGTTCTCATTCATCTGTTACATAACCTTCAACCAGTAACGCTGGATTCTCACTAGAAGCAAGCAGGAGCTCATGCAGATTGTCCACATCAAACACTCCTCTGCCGGCTGCTCGTTAATCGGTTACCAAACCTCCAACCAGTAAAGCTGGATCTTCACTGGAGGTAAGCAGGGGCCCATGTGGACTGTCCGCATTATGCACTCCTTTGGTGGTTGTCAGTCCTCCTCCTACTGCCACCAAACCCTCAACCAAAAAATCTTGATCTTATCGAGGTCAATCAGACATTCTGACATCCTCTCCTTTCAAGCAGAACTTACTTCTGAAACGACGCCCTCCAAAGAGCAAAGGCAAAGCTCACCTTCCGCCAAGAAAGCTACAACCGAAGGTAACTCCTCAGGTCAGTGAGGAAGTAGTGTACGAGTGTCCATTATGCAATATCATCTACAGTGATTCACCAATAGAAGACTGGATCAAGTGCGCAAGATGCCATGAATGGTGGCATGAACCCAGTGCACATCATATGAAGGAGTAGGCACCCTCATCTGTGATAATTGTTAATGCTCTATTGGGTGCGTACTCTTGCCCCACATATAGGGGCAAGAGTACGAATTTGAATGTTTTCATATTACGAATTATAGTTAATCCAAGGACAGAGGTATATAAAAGTTGAATTCACATTTCGTAAAGAAGAGTTCAAGTTTTGTGTTCCATGTAAAAGTTTTGCGTTGTAACTATTTTTTGCCAAACTATATAAGTTTAATTGAAATTTGCGTACTCTTGCCCCCCTTTCCTCTACTTTTAATTAAAATAAAAACTTGAAATTCGGTCAGCTTGTACGTTTTCGTTAGCGTTGTCTGAGTAAATCAGTAAAAATAAAAATTCCAATTTTAGAGTGGTTTTATGGGGAACCAGAAAAGCTTTCTCATATTATTTATATGGAACCCTTTTTACACCCCAAATTATTGAGCACTTCCTGAAAGGCTACAATGATTAAATTTGACATGATTGCAACCTTTTATGACGAACCGACAGAAAAATTGCCAAAAGTGAACACAGTGAAACCTTTGAATAACGGACATCAATGGGACATGAATATTTGTCCGTTACTGAGAGGTGTTCTTTACAGAGAAGTTGCAGAAATTTAATTTCTTACAACGGTAATTGTATGCAGTAATATAGAGTAAATACGTTATCTATGAGCGTAAATACGTAAAATTCAATAGGAAAATACTCTATTTAGTACGTATTTGAACTACTGGGATGGATGAAGGAGTAATTCATTTCTGTTAATTAATATTCTGGAGTATGTGTTAATATATTCGTATACTGCAAAAGATATGCCGCAAAAAATGTTTGTGTACTGGCGTGGTATCTTCGTTGGCGAAATGGATGAAAAGGCAACTTGGGAGTGCATATGTTTATTCACCCAGAGAAGGTGAAAAAGGATGCCGGGAAAACTCCAACCCAGACCTGTTCCAGCATCATAAGTAAAATAAAAATGTCGCTTTTCCAAAACGGTAAGAGAGGAAACATTGCTTGTTGAAAATGTTATTTTGAAACAATGTTTGTTTTGTTATCTACAAAATTGTTATCTACAAAAGATGCAAGGCCCAGAGGAAAACGGACTAAATTTGTTAAGGAAGAGAAGATCTTTCACATAGAATTTTTGGCCACACGGCTGACCTTGCATGAGTGTTATTTCTTAATGAAGGTTTTCCAGGATTTTCACCAGAAAGCAGTTTACTGGGAGCAGAGAAAGAAGAATTTCAAGTTTAGCTTGAAGCTGTTCGTTTTGGTGGTTCACCAGATCTAAACATATGATAGATACACTTATGGGAAAAATACTTTTCTGTCTACTGTAATATATTACAGAACCGAGAATAATTCCTGTCCGTTACGAAGAGGTTATGGAAACGTATGGAGGGAAAATACTGTCCGCGTCCGTATCTGAGAGTGTCCGTAAAAGGGAAATTTTGTTCCGTAACAGAACATACATTTTTGCCGGCACAAAAAATCTGTCCGTATTATAGAGGTATCTGTTATTGAGAGATGTCCGTTAAGGGAGGTTTCACTGTATTTTTAATTTTTAGGGAGTCTAAAGAGCGAGATGAAAGAATTCCCCATGTTATTTAAATTACCTCTTTTTGGACCTATAATCTCATATTTTAGGTACTTGGAATTGGAATACAAACTTGAAATTCGGTATGCTTGTCGTTTTCGTTAGCGTTGCCTAAGTAAATAATTAAAAATAAAAATTTCTAACTTATGGGTGTGGTGAGTGTGGTGGTGGTTTTAAAGGGAACTTAAGTGGTTTCATGGGGAACTGAAAATTTTTTCCCATGTTATTTGTATGAGACGTCTTCCACACCCCAAAATGTTTAGGCACTTCTGCCAGGATTAGAACAATGAAATTTGGTATAATTGTAGCCTTCCTAGACTAACCGATAGGAAAATTCCCAAAAGTGAATATTTTTAATTTTTAAGGGGTCTAAATGGATTGAAGACTTTCCCATGTTACGTAAATGGGCGTTCTCTTGGGATACAAAATCTTATCTTTTAGATGGTTGAAATAGGAAAAGAAAGTTGACATTCAATGGAATTGTGGGTTTAAGATGTGTGAGGCCGTAAGCCGAGGAAAGACGGGAGTGTGGGGGCGAAGCTTCCAGCTGGGCAACTTCAGGAAATATGAAGAGCAAATGCAGGAAATTCGCTGTTGATGTAAAAGCTGATACATAAGAGATGCAAGGCTGTAGGCCGAGCAAACGCGGGGGTAGGAGATCTCAGCCAGCCAAAGGCTAATATATATATATATATATATATATATATATATATATATATATATATATATATATATATATATATATATATATATATATATATATATATATATATATATTTAAGTGTTTTTTTTTTAGATTTTGGTTTCTGCGTAATAAAATGAATAACAAATTTAAACTTGTATCTCAATTTACTAGTTCAGATATAAAATTCTACCGGTTTTTCCAACTTTTATAAAATTCATCCACATTTGAAGAGTACCTCATTTTTGTATATCCAATACAATATTATTTTTATCTTATTTGTATTTAAATTTGCATTTAGATTTTGATTTTTGACGACAAGTCATTTGTTTATTTTAAGTTCTCTTAATCATCTACTTAAGGGAAAATGCTTCAAGGAATATTCTTGAAAACTGAGCTCATTAACTAGTGTCGTTAGTAAATGAGAATGCAAAACATTTATATATGATATTCCCAAGCACCTTCTTACTTTACGAAATATGGTTTCGTCAATTAGTACTTACTCTGTTAAAAGCTATAGCAATGAAGACGATACCTTGCAGTAAAATGATCCGTTGAGTACTCATTCATAGCATGTATTTTAAACATGCTACAACTATAAAAACATCTTTTCTGGTAAGTGCTGCATTATATACTTTAGTCATGTCGTTCACTATTAACGTTAGGCTTATTATTTAGGCGTAACGAATTATAAATTTTCCCATATATGAAAATTCTTACCAAAGCCAATTAGTACCAAAATGTAAATACAAATATGTATTTTCATAAATCTATAATTCCAAGTAAAAAAGATAATATAAACAAAACCATATTTATAAAATATAGTGCCATAAACAAATAGTTAATACAGCATAGCAAAAAACTATATGATCTGAATCTAAACAATCCACATAATACAGTCTCATTTTTATCTTCTTTAAAACATTTTCACTTTGACATATATGTATTTATAGCAGCACTTGTTTCCCAACAAACCTATCGCGTTTATGTAACCCTGTACGATTCTTTAATTTGGTAAAATCATTTACGATACATTGCTTACTATTCTTATGGCTTAGTGCCAATACTCCGCCTGTCAGAACTATCCCTGTCACAAATTTTGTCAGATTTGTGCCAATATGCCAAAGCTATTCGAAAGTTAGATACGATCGGTTGAATAGTTTCACTTTTGCTATTCACAGTCCAGTCCAGAAGGTAAGTACAGTATCACCAAAATAAGAGGAAATGTTATGGTCTAAACTTGGCAATGTGACTCTATATGTTCTCAGGAATGTTTCACAACCTACTTTAAACAATACATATCGTATTATACAACTTGGGTGATAAAGAGGAAAATTAATATGAAACAAGTCGAGCAGACAATGAATATCAAGATTTCTAAATAATTACCTACACAAAAAGAAAAAAAAACACTCTAAAAAAATCCACTATCGATCCAATTTCTGTGTGACGTATTTGAATGTAATTGGCCCTACTTACAATTGCCCAACTCTGAACAAATTACAATTCATAAGTGAGCTCCGCTTGCAACTTTAGTGTCAGTATCAAATGTTGATTTGATTTGATTTCATTTTATTTCAAGTCACTTTTAAAATGATACAAACTACATATACACATAGTTTAGATCTTTCTCATTAATACTCTTCGAATATTTAAGGATTTTCTTATATTTATATGGCTTAAAAGTAATATACGAAAAACGAACATACGCGTTCTGACGTGGTTACAGTTTTGGTACAACGTAAGGAGAATTCATATTTGGCTAATGTTTACTTGGCTTTAGTGTCCTACAAACCTGATTGCGATGTTGATATTAACATCAATTATAGATAGTAGCTCTGTCCTTTACCACACCTGTTATGTTGTTGTTATGTAATGTGTGTAAATACATTTTCCAGTCATGAGTATTTTCAGAATCGAAACTTGAAAGAATACAAGTATATACATTCTTGAGTTTATGGATATTTTGTGTGTCTCAGGGGTAAAAGTGGATCTGAAAAGGTAGGGGAAGGGTAAGTAGCGGTATGACGACACGCCGTTCCCCTTGCCTATTTTTACCCATTGTAATTTTTTAGGAAATGGGGGTGACGCCGTACCTATTTTTTCGAGGTAGGGAGATGGCGTCCTTCCGCGTTCCCCCTGGTGTGCCTGCTATTTAATGTACAAAGAAATATATATATATATATATTTTAATAACAGATGTCATATATGGGGAAGACCCATAATCCACCTTAATAAAGTCATTTTATATTAAAATTCGTTTCAAACATCTTACTAAATAAATCTGTCAACATTTTTGTTTTCAGAGATTCTTCGAATGTATCCATCCGTGAATTTTATATCAAGAACTTGCACCAAAGATTACACAATTCCTGGAGAAAATGTAACTATTGAAAAGGGATCACAAGTGTATATTGCACTGCATGGCATTCACAGAGACGAGGAATACTATCCAGAACCAGATAAGTTTGATCCTGAACGATTTGATGAAGGTAATAAAAAAGATAAGCAGAATTTTACTTATTTGCCTTTTGGAGCAGGACCCAGGATGTGTATTGGTAAGTAAGAAATCGGAATTTGGTTTGATTAGGACAAATATGAGTAAGTTTTGTCCTGGAGTTTTATATATTAAAAGCGATTCATTAGAAACAACATGATATGGTGACCATAGGAATATTCAGACTTCGGAACTAGAGCAGAGTTTCAACTCTGTGTGGCTGAGCTCTTCTGGAAAGAAAATATTACATTTCTTCAAAATCACATTTAATTCAATACGTTATAGGAGGCATTTAATTCCCCTTTTCCTATACTGTTAGAAGGAAATTGTCTAAAATTATTTAATGGTGACCACTGTCTGATTTCAACTCTAAAAACATAATTATATTATATTGTAAAAACAGGGGTAGAAGTGAGTGAGAACACGGGGAGACGCCCTCAAAAAAAAAAAAAAAAAAAAAGAATACAATGGGCAAAGATAAGCATGGAGGACGTGACTTCATATGTCTCACTACCTTTCAAGATCCACTTTTACTCTTGTGTAAAAGCAAAGGAAAACAACAATCATTTTAAACATTTTTCACACATACACCGTTTTAAGAACTTCGAAATCATTTTAGATATCAAATTAGTGTACACGGCAAAATGATTTTTTCGTCTGTTCGAAACTATATAATTATTTAGATAGTTACTTAAGTATTTTTTTTTTTTTAAATATTCCCTTTGGATAAAATATAATTTTCAACTCTTCGTAACTTTACATTTATTCGAGATCTGTCATATCATGACCGTGGTATCCACGCTAAAGTAGTTTCAATGTGCATTGCCCCTTCCATCTCAATTGTACTCTTGCTGTGATGGAGGTTTAAAAATTTGCATATTTATATTCATGTAGCGTCCTAAATTGGCAACAGTAAATGATAAATGTTGTATTGTAGGTTTTAGAGTAACATTTAGATTTGAAACATTTATGAGGCTTGTCAAGAAAGTGAAGATACATGAAAAATATATTAAAAATGTACTGGACTGAAAGAGTACGCTGTACTGGACGCTGAAAAAACTGACATAGAGAGTACTTCTTTACATAAGTGCCAGAACAAGTTTTTTCTTTTTTTTTAACCCCAGAATTGCAAAATCCGGCGTCTACATCTGGAGTCTCTTGTGACTTTTTTCTATAAGCTCATCATCACCATCTGTGTTTTTCACCAAGATGTTTCTTTAGCTACAGGAAGCAATAATAGTCACCTAGTGCGAAGTCTGGGCTGTAAGGGGGGTATTCAAGTATGTCCCATTTAAAATGTGTAAGCAAGTACTTGGTGACATTTGCTTATCTTCATTGTGAATATCACACAAAACTTTTGAAAGGCATAGCATCACCCTGGTATGTTCTGTCGATTCATCACGTTCTCGAACATAGACACTATTCTCTGTAATAAATACACACATGCACGTTTTCTTAGGGTGGGCGCTTTCCTTGTGCTTGAAAATACCTGATACTGCTACGCACTTTACACGTGGTGGTATTTAGTATTGGTTATACAATTTTCAACGCGTGCTTTTCTCACAAGACAAAGCTCAACACCGACAAAATAATTCCCAATCCTCGTCGTATAGATCAAGTTTGCTTCCGCTTTTGTTAACTTTGGTACACATTTTCCCTAACGTTCAAATGTACTTTTACCTTTACTTTTCTGGCAAGCCTTGTAATGTTGTAAGGTAGTGCCCTTTCAAGTAAAAATCTTGGAATTGGGCTGGTAACATTGTTCACTTTTTGGTACTATGCCGTCCCGTTGAAAATTTCTACTATTGGTTTTTCCTTCGTACAAAATTTCAGTGTTTTTTTTTTATTAGTTCGTAAGTTGTACGGTTATTTCAAGTTAAAAGCACTCTATACTAAACGCCAAGTTTTATTTAGTTCTTTCAAAATACTGTTTAGTGACATTCATTCGTTGTTTTCGATTGTTAAGGGAAACGCCTTAATATTAATTAGAGCAAGTACATGACTGAACTATATCAGAAACTGAAGACTATCCCAGGAACATTGACCAGTTGGTAAAGCAGTAGTTTGTACTTACTAAACATTACGTGCAAAATTTACTTAATAAAAAATAACAGATATTTTAATTAGCATTTTACGATTTGTCTAATATTTTGTAAAAGAGGAAAATTAGGAACAGGATTGATGATTACCATTAAAAGTTCATTTAAGGGAGTGAAGGGATTGTACATTGAAGGGATTCAGGTAGTATCTTTCACATATTCAAGAACTGTCTGACATAATGAGCGCATTGTTTTTACATATGTTTTTCTACATAACTTCCTCCTATGAGGAATGCCTTAGTTAAATTAAAAAGAATATTGTAATATAAGTAGGTGATTTAGTAATTCAATAGTAGTAAAATTCAATAATAATTTAATCATTTAAATGACACATTCAGAAATATTGGTATTAATTTTAAATTTCAGACATACAATAAATATTCGCCTACAAAAGTACAGTAAGTAATTAAAATCTCAATATGGTAATTATTTACCCACACAGATTATTAATAAATTGAGACACGATATTATGTGATATGCATTCATTGTATACATATGTACGAAAAAAGTTTCATTAAGTGAAGCTCCCAACTGTCAAAACAGATTCAGATGCGCGGATTTTGTCGTTTAAACTCTTACATCACTCATTTTGGCTTCTCAATCTTGAACATCTTTTCGTTTTTAAATGTAGGTCTATCTTTTGAACTTCACATATGCAGTTACTTATTTTTATGATCCTGGTATCTGAACTATTCGCGCATAATCGCACACCCGGCAGAAGAGTGTTACAACTCAAAAAATGTAAATTTTGTGTTATCCTCGGTCAAAAGAGAAGAAAAAGAGAATGAGAGAGAGAGAGAGAGAGAGAGAGAGAGAGAGAGAGAGAGAGAGAGAGAAAGAGAGAGAAACGAGTTCTAACTGCTGGTAATTTCGCAGAAACGTAACTAAACAAATTAACTCGTAGATGGCAGAATTACCAGTATTCTAGGAAGAGATTTTGATAGGATAACAAACTTTAAAAGTTGTGTTCCTTCAAATATGTATTTTTGACTTGTAACAGTCTTCTACCGGGTATGTGATATATTGAGTATCAGTTGTCTCGGGTTGGTTACCCGTTCATCGTGGCCCACTGGCGGATCCACGGGGAGGGCGGAGGGGGCGACCGCCCCCCCAAAAGGTCATGTTTTTTACTAACAGCATTTACAATTGGGAAACACACTTGGTTTTTTTTTTCGACCGATTCAATCCGTGTGACAAACCTAGCATTGTCTAATCAAAATGTGGTACTTAATAGTACTTAATACAGACATATTTGAATTGTGAATACTTCCGTTCGTAGTTCCTTGAAGCGGTCACCATAAGCCCCATAGGGGCGAGAATATGATTCATTCGTTGGAAGGAGGATGAGATGGGTCACTCTTTGAACTAAAAAGATATATTTTAAAATTGTGATCTAGAAAAAGGATTCCGGTCCCGAAACTTCAATTACCTTTACCTTGAATAGAGAGAAATATAGAATCTTCCGCGCTCCTTATCGAAAAGGTCTCTGAATCTGGGGTGAGACTTTCCGGTTGATTGATTGATTGATATGTATTTACGTCGTTTGTCAAAAGCGATGCTTCACAGAACGAGAACTAGAGTTTAAAGTTGGATCTGAACCACTGTAGTGGTTTTGATGCTCATACACCTGGAATCAAACCACAGAACCTCATGCACCAAAGATCAAAGGTACGTTCGCTAGCTACTAGATCAACAGAGAGAGCCGTGACTTTTGGGATTCAACATGAGACATTAGGAAGGGACCTGGGATTCATTGTGACTTTTAATGGCATTTCATTTTTTCTTGGGAAATAACATGAGCTGTTATTGTAATTCATATATAAAAGACGAAGTCCGGTGGGAATAACCGATCTTCGCAGAGACCAAACCGCTTAAGCTAAAAGCACTGATGGACGAGACTTTATTGTCATTTTTGGTGAAGCGTCCAAGACTGGAGGAGGCTGTACAAACATGTGAAAATCCAGTGATGAGAAATTCATAGAATTCGGAGAATATTGGCATACCAAAACAGGAGGTATGCATTTCAATTCTTTCTAAATACATGCTTTGCTTCTCCTGCTTTGGCTAAAATAATGGACTCTAATAAAATCGAAAAAAGTGAAAGCTTTGTAGAATGTATCACTGACCCACCATTACACCCATCCCCAAATATCAATATCAACAAAATAGGAAGAAAGCTTGTCCCTTTTAGCACCGATGCTATGAGACATGCATCTACAGTTTTAGGTGGAATCCGAATCACTGTAATGCACTCAGAGAATGCCATCCTCAATATAGTATTTTCTTTTCTGCAAGTATTTTGCAAGAGAGCGTATCTGATATATTGCGGTGACTATGTGTGAAGTGAATTATGATACAGCCACGCCTCCGAAAAGGAAGTGTGTGTTTAATTTAAATCTAGAGAAAGAATATACTTTCATTTTTTAAAAAAACTTGCAAATTCGGGTCCCAAAATGGAATCTGGGAAACATGTTTACATTCCTCTCCAGCCCCGGATTCACATGAGTCTCATTCTTGCAAATTAAAATTCTGGTCACCTTCAGGCGATGCTCGTCTTCCACGAAGCGAACCGCCCCCTCCAAACGATAATTCTGGATCCGCTAGTGTCGTGGCCACATAATTTCTTGTTGACCACCATCATTAAGTACTTGGAAAACTATTTGAATCACAAATTCTAATCTAGAAAACTAGAAGTAAATGACAGTAAGAATTAATAAGTTGACCACTGCCGAAAAATCTTGTTGGTAATAGTTTGTGTAAAAGAGTTTATTTAGATAATTATTCTGTTTTGGACTTTATAATTTTTGTCGCAGAACACGTAACTTCTTTGAATTACTTCTTGTACGCATTAACCATTAAACGAACATGTGCAAGATATTAGAAAAAACTTAGTAATTTATTTCTTCTTGACTTAATTTGAATTTTTATAATTATTAAACTATTTTTTAATATATTTCAGGGCAGCAACTTTCGTTACTGGAGTTAAAAGTCGGCATCATTTACATGTTGAGCCACTTCGAGTTACGTACGTGTGAAAAGACTCCGAAGGACGTGGGTCTTCATCCCAAATGCCTGTTCGCTGCTCCAGACAAACCTCTTTGGTTGACTGTTATCAACAGAACGGGGAATATCAAACCAAAAGCAAAGGAAGATTAAGCGTTTCTCTAGTTACACTTTGGTTATTATCTGTTTCTATGAGTAAGGTTTTCTTTTTCAGTTTAACCTCCAGTGATTTTGCAACGAGGCTAAGGGAGACATTTTGATAGTAGTAAATGAAATGTTGGAATGAGAAGTGGAACGAAACGGGAGAAGTTAGAGCAAATCAATGCTCGCAGTGTTTGTTCACCACAGACCCTCTTTGAGTAAGCTGGGACCAAACCAGAGACCCATACACAAGAGGTGAGCGCTCTACCATATATACCGATGTTATGTATATAGTGTGTGCTTTAGTGTACAGTATTAATCATTCTATGTTACATCATTGTGATTATAACGCTAATTGAATAGTATTATCCATAATGTGCAACTTAAGTATATCAATTCAATCAGTCGTATGACAAATTCAGCTCGTCTTTAAAAAATAATTTTCATTTTATTATTGAAATTATATTTGGAAGAGTAAATCCAGCGACCTCCGACAAAACCTGGCTAGTAAGGTGCACAGAAAGTGTCCGTAACGCAACTAAAATGTCAGACAGCAAGAGAAAGCCAAATTGTTCACGACTACTGTTTCTCTCTCAACATTCTTCTGCAGATGAGAATGTGCTAACGTATTCTTTTACATTCATCAAACAGTCGTTTAACCTTCATGCGATAAAATATTGTCAGTGAATGCTAGTGCACATGTTAAAACAGTCTGACAAACGTGTACCATCAAATGGTCAGATTCCGTTTTAGACTTCCTTTTAAGGGTACCTATTTGACTTCAAAACTGTGTATAAGTGTTGGAAGTCTTATAGAACAGCTTTGTACATCCGTCTGCCTGCCGACAGGCGTCAGAGCAAAAGTGGTAAGAGTTATCGACATGTGACTTTTTGCAATCAATTCAGCACCCTAGTGGTAGTTCCGTCTCCTCCGTTAACTCACTATTCAAACAGGAAGTGTTTCAAATTAGTTTTTCAGATTTCAATGTTTATCGTCATAGAACAAAAACAGTAATTCATAACAAGAAACTGCTTCTTGCAAACAATTGAACGTCTTAAGACAACATATAACTGTATAAAACACTCTACCAACATCGGAAATAGTTCAAATTTACTATTACCTTCAGTTTCAACGTGCATCGCCATAGAATGAGAATGATAACATATAGCAATAAGTAGTTATTTGCAAACAATTCAGTGTCTCAAGGTAACATATCATGACTATCCACAACAATCTACCGAAACAGTAAGTGGTTCAAATTTACTGCTACTTCCGGTTTCAAAACTGAGTTCTGTAGAGCAAAAACGGTAAATGCTGTCAAGATGCTGTTTTCTTGAAATCATTTCAGTGTCCCAAGACTATATTCCAACTGTCTGATAACCCATTATTCAAACTGAAAATGGTTAAAATTAGCCACTTCCGGCTTCAACATTTATCCTAATTGAACGAAAATGGTAACTGATAGCGAGAAACGGAGTTCGGGTAACGATTCAGGATCTCAAGACGACATATCATGACTAATCACGATATTACTAAAACCTCAAGTGGTTCAAATTTAATATTTCGGGTTCAATACTGATTTGTGTAGAGCAAAACTATCAAGATTTGTTTTGCAATCGATTCAGCGTCTCAAGAATACATTCCATCTGCTCCATTAACCCTCTATTCTAATCATCAGTGGTCAAAGTCAACTATTTCCTGTTTCAACATTTATTGCCATAGAACGAAAACAGTAGCAGATAGCAAGAAGTGCATTTTTGGAAATGATTCTGCGTCTCAAGAGAACGTAACATGACTATCTACAAGACTCTACCAAAACCGAAAATGATTCGAATTTACTATTATTTCCGGTTTGAAGACTGGTTTCAACGTTTACCACATTGGAACGAAAACTGCAACAGATAACGGGAAGCTATTTTTTTTTTTACGTAAACTATATATTATCTCAAGGCATATCATGACTATCCAAAACATTCTACTAAAACTTGAGCAGTAATAATAGTACTTCTTCCGTAGCAGAATTTCTGTATGCTTGAAACAATTACAACATTCTTTTTAATGTCAAAAGAAAAGTTTCAGCTAGAATATTATTTAAAATATATTTAGAAGGTATTTATCAAGGTTTAATTACTTATGGATTATTTTCAATAATAGAGAAATCTGTAAATACTAGATAGATTAAATATTCTGAAGATTTGATTCTTAACATTTTTACTTCCCAATCAACATTACATGTTTATAGTTCCTTTCTGTGCAATTCATTTAAAAATATCTTTCTTTATCATTTTAGTCTTCTTTAGTAACAAACGTCTCAGTGTCAATAGTTTTTCTTTATATAAATGTATTTAGATGATTTTAATACCTTTCTGAAATTTGTTTCTAACTGTTTATTAACATTACTATTTATTGATTCAAGCTATTCTGAAGTTACCACATCTTATGGAGCAACACCGTTAGCTATCTTAACAAGCTTTCTAAAAAATCAACCCATGATTGTTTGTTCAAAAGATTTGATTTAATTCATAATGAAAGCCGAAACGAGTCATACAATATGGAAATATTAAATTGTTTTCTTTTTATATTTATCAGATTCTTTTTTTAGAACACGGTTTAAATATTTAATAGTTTTAATTGCTCCTTACTTATTCCATCCATAGCATTACCAAATATATTAATATTTATTATATAGTAAACGGTCATTCCCAACCTAACTTCTCGAACAACGTTTTCAATATAGTGTCATTTTCATCGATCTTTTAAACTCAATATCTATATCTAAACAATGTTATCTTAATAACCAAGGCAAAATATACTTCATATTGATAAAAACCATTTGATTATAGTGAAGTTGTTTAAGGGTAAAAAATAATTGCTTAAACTCATGTGTAAGTGTTTGTTCCATACGTTGTAAATTGAACGGTTTTTGATCAGTACATTGATAGTGTATTAAATAAACATCTCCGAATATTTACGTTCCTTTAAAAATTTTAATGTTTTGCACTGATGAAAATGAAATGAATTGTTTTACGTCCCACGATTATGCCCGCTAGGCTCAAGGAAACAGTGATGATGAGAAATCAATGAAATGGTGGAATGAAGAAAGTGGGCGGAAATAAAAAAAACTGCTAGAAAAGCTATGCACATGGTGTTTCTTTACCACAAAGTGCACTTGGCATGAACCGGAATCGAATCAGGCACCCCATTCACCAGAGTTGAACGCTCTACCACTGAGCCACCGAACCCCTCTTGCATTGATGTTTGATCTTTCGATTTGGTCTGAAAAGCTTTATCTAACACATTATAAATCTATTGAGGTATATCTTTAATTTGTCAAGCTTGTATACGTTAAAATGCAACCTAAATCTTTTTGTGCTATCATACCATTTTTTTTATCCCAAAAGCCCTTACATCATAATACATATTTATTGTTGATTTACATAAATTGGATTTTTTACTTAACACAATTGACAATAATCATAATTTTACCTAATAAGATTACTGCTACAATTTGAGCATTTTGGTTTCTTATAGCAATTAGCAACCAAGTCATGAAATGTGATTTTTAAAAGTAATTTATGTTACACACCTTTATATACTGATCATGGAATATATTGAATAATTCTCTCATTAAATTTTCTTAATTTATTTCATGCTTTAAATCTGCACTGCTAAGATATATACACGGCATATCATGCTCTGAATCTGTGCATTTTTTATAATATTTTAAATCTCATTATGTACATTTTCCTTGCATCGAAAAAAAACTTTTATCGTAATTATACATAGAAACTACTTAGCCTATATATTCTATCCACTTTTTAATTATATACATTACATGACTAAAAGAATACCTTTCTCTTAATAATTTTAAAACTTTAACAGAAAGATGCCGACAAATAACAAAATTAAAGTGTTGTATACGATTATCATTATAAAATAGGTTTGATTCCAAGATATTGTATTAACGGGTTTGGATGAACACCTCCATAAGAATCAAACGCATACTTAACATATTTATATTTCCAATAACATATCGAATGCGTTCCAATATTTTCAGATTTATCTAAATTTACAACTCAACATTCTCTAAGTTATTTTAAAGGTAATTCATCACTTAAAAAATATACCTTTAAAATGCTTTAAATTTAATGATTTCGTCAAGCATTCTATATCGATGTTGGTTAATACTTTTAAGTTTTTGACTTTCTATTTCTAATTTTACCACTTTCCTTTGCTTCCATTGCTAAATTGTGTCATTTTTGTTATTCTAATTTTGTTTATTCTGTTTTGCTCCATCTACGGCTTTGTAAACACGTGGTGTTGCTCCTGCTAAAGAACTAATAGCTTCAGGAATAACTAGTATCGAGAAAATAAAACCATCAATACGCTGTTCTAACAAATTGTTGATCTTTTTCATTTGTGTAGTGTTTTAAGTCAAATTCATTGCCTTACCTTCTTTAATTTTCATTATCATTAAGTTTTTAAAATATATGTTCAATTTTTAAAGTAATTAACTTATTATGAGGAGTCGAAAACGTGGTACCTTTAATTGATTACATCTTATCTATATTTATTATAGAAAAACTGGTTATAAACCTCATTCTGATGTTAAACCCAAGCTTAAATCTACTGTAGCTTTCTTCGCTAATGCAGTCGTTAAAGCTGGTGATTTTTCAGTAACAAATATATGTTATACATTTTTATTACCTTAAGTAGAAGCTTTACTCGGTATATAATTAAACATAAACAAACTATTTGCTGAGAACACAGGTACTGAAAACAATATATCCACATAAAAAACCACATACATGTGACAGTTTCACCAACTAAGACTTCGGTTTCTTCAGATACTATCATCAGATTGGCTCGTCTCCAAATATGCTAATCTGGTTAATTTCTGGATAAACATTCACATGCAAAGTCATTAACAAAACTGTAATTGAATGTTCTTCTTCCAAGCCTCCAGAGTCTGAATGTTTGTATTTTTAAATACTCGTAATGAAGTTAAAATTTAATTGCTAAATTGTTGGGTAAAATTCAGGCCCGGTAATTTGCTGGGCGTATTTTTCTTGTTCAATATTTATTCAGACAAATGGGCAGGTATTGTTAAATGACTAAAAAGTTCTTAATCTTGTTCATATACTTTCCACTGTTTATTTTTCTTGTCATATCATTTACTATAAATTCATAATCATCTCTCCAGCAATTAAAACGTATGTGTTTAAATACATCATGAGGTATATCTCATTAAAGAAAAGCATTATATACATCTTTTAGATACGTATCGTCTTGAAAAAATGTGCATAATTATCATTATCTCTTACAAATTATTTTGACACTTTTGAGTATGCTTGAGCAAGATAAAAACAAGATGAATGTTCAAGTCTTTCTTTTGTAAAATATGTTTTTCTGATTATCTAAGGTAAAATCATCAAACATAGCAATAGAATAATATCTACATTTATCAAATGGGATAATAGAATCGTTACTAAATAAAATTGTTGGTATTTCTTCTCTAAATTTAGTGCTGCTTCTTCAAAACGTTTTTGTGTTTGTTTATATTTAGATTGATCCATGCTTTAGAAATATATATAAGAATATTTGTTATTTAACCAGCCTGGTTGTAGTTGTATATTAAATAAGAGAGTTTTTCCACGTGCAGTTTGACTTGTAATGAGACATCATATTTCTTCAGGTAATAATTCTTCATTTCTTTTTTTAACTTATTTTTCTTGAATAATTTCTTTCATGTTCCTATTAGCAGTTTTCTTTAGCTTACTCATTTATTATCAGGAAAATGTATTGAATGTTGCTTTAAGTTCAGTGACAACGGTTTGAATATATTCTTCATCCATATCTCCAGTTAATGTATAATCATTTCTAATCTTTTAAAGGAAGTTAATACAATTCACAATCTTTACATATTCATGTTTGATCTTGCTAATGTTTAGTTTAGATAATAAACCAGTTGATACAGCGCTTCGTGTGGTTAGAGACGATGTTACAATTGAATACTCACTGGCATAAATAAATACATTAAGAAAACAAGTTGTTGCAGATAATAATACTGATAAAATGATTAAGCTTTACTAAACTTATTTAAGAAATCATAGTTTATTCTTCTTCTTTCTAAAATTGTATTGTAATTTTCGTAGGATATTTTCTATTAATTTTATTACTTTCTGTTGGAATATTTTAGATAACTTAAACTCACTCATTTCTTAATAATAAATGAAGAGAGTATTTAAATTAACTGGTGATACTTCCGTGTTAGAGCTCCACTATGATTTATATAATTTAAATTATGACTTAAGTATAGGATTGGAAGATTTTTATAGCACATATTTAACTGTAAACATTAGAGAAGGAAGAAACAAATTACATATGATTGTAGAGAAATTATTACTATTACGAAGCAGAATACAGTTTGAAAGACCTTAACAATTATTTAGGACCTGAATCTATGAACTTTACACTTTCAAAAAGTCGTTTCAAATACAGAGTTAAAACAAAAATAGGTACCGAAGATGTAACAATTGGAAATATAGATACTTGTTTGGTTTTCAGCATGAAAATGTTTTAGAAAAATAGATTACATATTGAAGGCAAACTTCCAAGATTTCACTCTGTGAATGTTCATTGCAATTTAGCTAATGGAATGTTTGTTAAAAATGATGAATATACTCATAGAGAGACAGGAGATATAGAATCATTTAGAAGATACTGAACTTAAACATAATTGTATGTTAACTATTTTTATCATTTATATTCTCCTACAACAAGAGATAAATTAAATTTAAATAAAAATAACAGATGGTGACGATAATTGGGCTGAATTAGGTTGAGCAACAACCACAGTATTTTTACAAAAATAATCCCTTGTAATAAATGAATAGTATCGAAAGTTGTGAATTACAATAGAAAAATACTTAATAATATGAATGAGCCTAACAAAGATACTGAGTTTGATTTTGATGTGATGGATGTATTTATTTATTCACGGAGCAAACTTTTACATGAAATTTTAAGTTACATGTGCTCAACTGGAGAAATCTTTCATACAAATACTCCTCCAGTAGATTAAATTTTGTAGATAGTTCCTTTCCATTCTTCTTCGTACAAATAGAAATTAGAAAGCATGGAGTTGTTGAAGATGAGATTGAACAACCAGAAAAATTCATCAGTAATCGAAACTTTCAAAATATCTAAACCTGAATCATCATGGCTATAAAGGTAAACAAGAAAGTTCTGTGGCTTTTCATCCACCACATTCGAACATCGATATGTCACCTAAGACGTACATGGAAGAGCACAAATAGATCCCATCAGCATCGACGACCACCTGCAAACATTCTGGAAGGCCATAGATTCCATCGCGGTAGAACTTGGTGGGCCGTGAAGCGAAGAAGGTATCAAATGCATTTTGCACCTGTACTAGGAATTTGAACTTTTGTCCTCTAAGGTGATTGTCCAAGAAATGGAACAAGTGATAATCGAACGGTGCAATGTCCGAGTAGTATGGTAGATGTAATAGCGTTTTCCATCCAAGGCGTAGAATGGTGTGCCAGGTCATCCTAGCGACGTGAGGCTTAGAATTGTCCTGTAAAAGAGGATACTTTTGCGATTCAGAAGTGCTGGCTCCAGAGTTTTTTCTTGAACATACTGCTGACAGTACACAGTTGCATTGATTCCCTGACCAGCTGGTACCAGTTCCTGATGCACGATGCTGCGAGCAGTACACCCAATACACAGGGAGACCTTGTGCAGTGCTAGTTTCGGCTGTTTTGGAGCCGGTTCATAGAATGTTAACCAATGATGACAGCGCCGTGGAGCTTCGTACAGGAGCCAGATCTCATCGCATGCAAACACCTTTGCCAGAATGGCTCCTTCCTCAAAGAAGACAGCAAAGAAACACAGGTATTTGCTCGCATTGCCTTCTGGGACGGAGTCAAATCATGTGGGACCCATGGACCCAACTTGTAGTGCTTCCCAAGTTGATGGAGATACTGCCGAATGGTTTCTCCACTCACTGAATTGTAGTTCCAGTTTCTCACATGTCTGGCCACTGTTCACCACAATTGCTGCCTATAGATTTTCATTTTGCACATGAGTTGTTCTTCTGGCAAGTAGTTCATCTTCGAGTGTTTTGTCACTGTCCTTAAACTTGTTACACCACCGCCACATTGTCCGTGTAGTCACTCCACGCCCACCAAAGACCTAGTGTGTCTTCTGCCCCGTTTCAGCGGCGTTTGATCCTAGTTTGAACTCATTCAGCATACACACCGTTATGAAACTCTGTGGAGGTCTCATGATCACTCTGTCCTTACGCAAGTTCACGGAGTAACAGAAATGACACATCTAGGTAGTACGTTGGATATACCCCAACAACAACCGATCTTTGCCTTATCTCCATCCACATTCAACTCATAATGCAAGAACCAATGGAACACAGATCTTCACAAAAAGCGAGAGAGCTTTCTTGGTTTCTTTATAAAACCAGTGGGTTATAGGACAGATAAAAACGTTTGTAAACAAAGACATTTGTTGTTCTATTTCCGTTAAGATTGGTACCAGGATTTTTAAGTGATTAGAAAGGGATTATGCGGAAAAGAGGATTGAGGATTACACTTACGAATGCTGATAGTATTAATGATGCTTTATAAAAGTGGATGGGAAAATAGAAATAAGGAGTATGGAATTAAGCATGCCAATTGTAAAGTATGATTCTAATTATAAGTGTAAATTAATATTAAATATATTAAAAGTCACAAATTGTATGTTTATTATGTATATGCATTTATAAATGGTAAAAGTTACATTTGAATTTTTTAGAAGTCTAGATTAAACTAAAGATGGTAGTAAATTTGATCATTATAAGGTTAAAAATATGTATTTTAGAAATGGTCGTAATGAGGTTTTTCGAAAACATAATACGAACTTAGCCACTACTGATGGTGTAAAGAAAGATTATTTTAAAATGTATGTAGATTATACTACCTTGAAGAGAATAACATTTGAGAACGCTCAAATGTATTAGAATAAGGATTAATTAATTAAAAATAGACTAGTGTATGTGATTAGTTGTAGTACAAGAAGGAATACATCTGTTAATGAAAAAACGAATATAGAGATAGCTTTTGATTTCACAGCTGGTGTGGCAGATAATAAAATTAGATATGCAGTTTTAATTGGTCAAAAGAATACTACATACGATTCAGAGAATGAAAATTGTCATTGAAGGATTTTAAATATGTTCTGTTATAATATGTTTATATGAATTGACTTTTATAGATTATTATATCAATAAGGATTTTATTTCAAGATTTTCTACATAATTATGGATGGTAAATCATATTGAATAAACTTCGAAATTTAGAACAGCAAGAAGTTAATGATTCAAGAGATTTAAATTTAGATACAAAATATGATATTATAAACATGTAAAAGATACAAATTAAATAGGAAGGATCATTTTAATTGAATTAGTAAACTAAGATATTTCTTACAGATAGATTTACAAGTTAAATTATTTATAAAGCGATTGATAAGATAATGAAAGCTGGATTAATGAATAAATATACTGCACTAAAGGACAATTATCCGACTGTTGAGTTCTGTATATAGATTTAATATGGTTCTTATATGAATATTTATGGAATGTTTCCATAAAGATTACTCATATTCCCTATTATAAATAAGGGATTACTACTTATTTAGAATAAAAGAACGATATAATTGTTCGTTTTCAAGGTTTAGATAAAGCTTGCAAAATAACGTTAATGAAAATAATTCAAACATATTATACAAGTGAAAGAGTTTCATTTCATACAAAACTTTATAACAATAGAGATAATGTAAACTATATGTGAAACATGAAGTTTGAAATATTTAGATAATGATTATGAAGCAACTGCACTTTAGAATGAATGTAAGAAGTGAAAAAATCGAATTAGAAAATGTTTTAAGAAAAAATGAGCTGTTAGTATGGAACTCCAAAAGAAAATTATTCGCACTATAATTTTAAATAACAATAATTGTTCAAGATGTACACGATAGCACAAATTGTATTTAAAATCAATGTTTGTTTATTTTCTTTGACTATGGTCAGTGGACTGAGTTTTAGAAATCATTATTTCGAATTGAGAACAAAGTTTATATAAGACGCCACTATGAATATACTCACTTGCAACTATCATGTAATTGTTTAAAATTTAAAAGCTTTTATAATTATAGAGATCAGAAAACTGTAATATTTGAATTTCTATAATTTTGTGCTTGTACTTATCCAACCGCCAATACGTTTAGAAAATGGCAATTTTGGTTGTTTATTGATATCTGTTTGAAAGTTTAAAATCCGTCCGTAAATAACAATTATAGTTTCGTTTATGTAATTTTATCCTTAGATATAGATAACTTGTGACACATTCTGATTAATTGTTTAAGAATTAAATCTTGGTGCTCCTTTCGAATTTTTGAATGATAATGAGTAGAAGCTCAGATATTTAATTTTAAAGTTAGTTGACGGTGATTGAGGTTTGAAGTAGTAGGGTAATTTTGTGACAAAAATGAAAGCTATGCACCGTTTGAATTTTTGAAAAAAAAAAAAGAATGCATGTTGTGCGTTTCATAGCCACAGTTGCTAGCTTTACCGAATATAGTTGAAGTAATATAAATATAAGTAATATAAAATCAGTATAATTTAACGTAATAATATGTATTTTTATGTGCAGCATTCAATTGGTAACATTAGTTCTATTTGCAACCTGCAGATCTGTATAGTGTGAGAGTTTGTCCTTGAACCTCCAAAATATTGGTACTGATTATTATAAGATTTTCAAATTTTCGTGATTTCTGAACCCACAGCATATTGATCTTTATAACGTATAATGTATTTAAAAGCCTATCACATGATCTTTTGATTGCCAGCTTAAACATGGAAATCGATCAAAGAAGGTTTGTTGCTGCTGCTATGTATTTCTAAAGGAATGAAAGACACACATACACTGCGTACAACTTGGAATATTAAATTTGAATTTGCTGTATACATTACATAGAACATTTCTACATATCAAAAATCTCTATTGTTAGAACTTCCTCAACAAAGTTTTGTATTCGCCTCTGATAACACTTCAAACCTGAACGGATGGCAACACTTCGACATCACTCTTGGTACACACTAGCATGTGAATGTATAATACAATTAAACCAAAATCTATTTAACTTTTGTAAAAGAAACCATTCATTTTTGTTTCTCCATGTTGTTTCTTTAACTGGCCTTTCAGAGAACTTTGAGTCATGAAGAAATTGAGTTTGTGATGAAACAAATGAAATATTTCAGTTTAACGTCCCACGATTATGTTGGTTAGGCTCAAAGAGACGGTGATAATGAGAAATGAGTGAAATGGTGGAATGAAGAAAGTGGGGAAAACGGGAGAACCCCGAGAAAACTCACGAGCACGGTGTTTGTCCACCACAAAGTCCACATGGCGCGAGCTTGGATCGAACTAGGGACCCCAAGCACCTGAGGTGAACACTCTACCTCTGAGTCACCGCGCCCTCTTGAGTTTGTGATGGTGAGAGAGTTCGGCATAATTTTGAGGGCGAATGAATGTGAAGGAGTTTTATGCTAAAATTGTTACAGTTTCAATATTCAGTTTTGAAATGCACTTCCAAGTCCAATAATATTGAAGTAATAGTATTTCCAACGAAAACAGTATATCCACAATTTAGAAATGTGAAAATTATATTGTACATTACAGACAAAATGTCGATTATTTAATAAAATATTTGATTTCTCGTATGGTTCTGAGTTTAATCTACATTTGGTGTTGAAGTCTTACAACATGAAATATTATAACAAATTGATAATTATTTTCATTTAAGAGAAATAGATAAAAGAAGTGTAACATTGTCTTAAAAATCTGAATTACTTTTAGAGTTGACACCATTGATACATGTAGATTGGACTGGGTCGGATTACGGTTGAATATTATTTCTTCGTGTACATGAGAGACTAAGGTCCTAACATGACGCATGTGCCAGCAGAACTTCTCTAATTCTCTCAGTAGTGCCATGCCAGTGATTGAAGATTGGCGTTAGTATTCCAGCTCCCGCCGTGTGTGAAGTGCGAGCAGTGATAAAGTTTTTGAATGAAGAGGGTATAGCACCATTTGAAATTCATTGTCAGCTATATCGTTGCAAAAATATCAATGTTGACCCTGTGCGCCTTGCTTTGTGTTCTAGGGTCAGTTGCTTCAACATAAAAATTCCTGATCAACAGACACTCCGTGACAGTGGTGTGCAATAAGTAGCGGAAAATCTGCAGGAACTGCTTGCTCATGCCGTTATTCCCATGGACCTGGCACAGCTGACAATGGATTTCGATTGGTGCTATGCCCTGTGCATTCAAAAACTTTATCACTGCTCGCACTTCACACGCGGTGGGAGCTGGAATACTACTGAGAAAACTAGGGAAGTTCCACTGGCGCATGTGCCATGTTAGAACCTTACTCTCTCACGTACAAGCAGTCGCTTTGCACAACATACGGTTTTCTAGGTACGGGACGCGTTAGAAACTTACTTTCTGGATGTGCCTCGTACCCAGCAAAATCATTATCAAATTATATCCTTACAAGAAGACAGTTATAGATATGCGACAATCATTTTGGACATGAGTTACATCATGTATCAGTTCGTTTCTACTTTAGGCAGAAATAAACTAATAATTATAAAACAATTTAGTGACACACACAATCTAGGAAAGTTACTATTCTGTTCAAAACACAACTTGAGAAACAAGTAAAATATAGTAGCCACGACGCTAGACTTTCTCGCTCAAATCTCTATACTCGTAACTAAATCATACTACGCTGTTGTTTTTAGTGGAACATTTATTAGTGAAATACAAGGAAACTAGCTTATAATGGGTTATCGGAAAAGTTCGTGAGCAGAAAATCCTACGTCAGAAGTAAACTACGTCTTGTCGACATTCCATAAAGTGATTTATGTCATGTTGTACGCCTGTTAATGAAATATTTATTTCTGACATATGACCTAAATCTCCAGGCTAGACCTTTGAACAAATCGTAATGACCTCATTCTCAAAAGTGAACTTTTTCTTGTGTCTTTTAGAAAGTAAATTAATTTTGCCATATTGACAAGTTATTGATGAAATTATGAAACATGAATAAAGTCTAATAAGTCGTCTTTGAGACAATCGTTTGAGGAAAAACACACTAAGAATAGGCTACCTCTTCTGAATTCTCCCCCCGAGAAGAGACATATAATAGAGAATAGGATAATTAATGAAACCTTGGCGGATAAAATACACACAAAATCTTTCAACCTTTAGTGACTACTGTTATTTTCTGGTTACGAAGAACATTCCAGCTTTACCTCTATAATCATATAAAACCTTAAGCTTAAAATTTGATGTAGATGAGAAACAGAAATTAAATTTTTGGTTTAACATCTCACAGGGCAAAGGCCAAAGAATACTGATAAATAATGAAAGTGAAAATATTTTTTTTAGTGATTTCTTTTTGACAATCGAACGAAGAACCACTTCTATCATAGGTGCACGTGTTAACCATTGAACTATTTTTAAGTTTACTGATTAAACAAATATTCCTCAGAAATACATTCCCCAGTATTACCACTATTTTCTAATTTCTCTTCTTTCTGTTACATATTCCACTTAATACGCTCGGGAGACGAACACAGAAATATTGAGGACATTTCAAAATTCCAAATATGCTTTCCTAACGGAAATCGAATTCGGGACCAAAAATTCACGCTTCAGTCATTAGATCAGCAGGGAAAACCTAACAAGCAGCGAGGATTGGTACGAATGAATTAAACAGTGTGCTTTCTAGGCGAGTGTACATTCAACGAAGAGAACGGAGAAAAAGGCAGACAAATATAACTTTTTTTTTTGCCTGTAGGGGCAATGAAACTTGTACTGTATATCAGATGAAATCGCGAATTCGACTTTTTTCCACTATAACTATACATTTTCCTAGGTAAATGGAAAGTCATTTGGAAGTAAAGATGAAATTGAATGTCAGACTACTAAAACTATAATAATAATAATAATAATAATAATAATAATAATAATAATAATAATAATAATAATAATAATAATAATAATAATATGAAAGTGTTTTTTCCACTTGGAAACGTTTGCCAATATGCAAATGTTTCAAAGATGAAAATTGTTAGTCCAGAGGAAGATTATAACAGGCAAACTATGGATAGAATCTTTGTGGGTAAGAGCGAATGAGTATGGATGAGTGTGAACGACGTTAAGGCATGTGTGTGTGATTTTGAGTGTGAGGGCGAATGGATGTGAGTAAGGGAGTTGAGTGTGGGTGAGGTCAATAACAATATTTGAGGGAGGGAGGGTGAGGAAAACTCATGGTAAGTTATTTTTGCGGCTGAGCATTCAGTTTTGAATTGAAATTTCCAGGTTTGAAAGCTAAAAGTATTCATAAAATAGAAAAAAATCTTACGATATTAGCCAATGTGGGACTATCAACATGTTATCAACATATCACAGAAAAACTGTTGATTATATTAGAGTACTACTTGTCCGAAAGGTGTGGTTCTGGATTTATTTTTCCATCTGATCTACCTTTTATGTTGAAGTTTTACAATGTGAAACATTACATGAAATTGATACTTTTATTTTAATATTAGGACAATAAGTAACCGTTGTTTATCACTTTGTTAGCTAAATTGAATTAATTTGGTTCATTTGGTTAAATAGATGGAATTGACATCATTGATACAGGTGGGCTACACTCAATTTGGTTCCGGTAGTTCCTGCGTGGAACGGATCCTTCTGTAAACTGTAGCTCTCTGCTTTGTAAAGCATGTGAATTCCAGAAGTATTTCTTTTTTCTTTTTTCTTTTTCTTTTCTTTTTTTATTTTTAGGGGAAACCTATACACCCTAGAGAAACACTATGGTTTAAGGATTACAACGAGAAAAAATGATATCAGAAAGTAAAATCCACAACAAATCCTTTCCATTGGGTGTATTCACTGCTAAAACATTAGCATACATATTTAATGCATCAGCTTATTGTTTACTATAACATAGGTATAAATAAATAAGTAATAATTTAGTGACACAACACACAAAGTAGTCTAGGAGGGCTCAAGCCGCGTTGAAAATACAACTTAAAACCACTGCGGCAAGTTTTTTCGTTACTATTTCTCAAACTAAATCATGTTATACTACAATTATTAGTGAAACAATTGACGAATACGAATAAAACAGAAACATACTTTCGGAAAACTACATCGAAGAAAAAACACACCCTAAAGGTAAGGTACTTCTTGCAGCATTTTCATGAGCTGATTCATCCCATACTGTAGGGTAATTAACGAAGAAATAGCTATTTGTGAAGCATGAACACAATTACAAGAGTCATTCATGAGAAAATCATCCTAAGAGAATATATCCAAAAGAGTAAACTACCTCTTGTGAATTTTTCATGAAATAATTTTATTCCTCATTTTAGAGCTATTAATGAAACATGACCAAAATTGGTTGTGTCGTTTGTGAGATAATGGCTCGAAAAGAACGCATACCGAAACTGACATACCACAGTATAGGATCGTTAATGAAATGAAATCTGAACAAAATCATTGAAGATGTTTTCGAGAAAATTAAAACGTTTTAATTATCACCCTTATCTCCCTATTTTGAGAGTAGAACGAATTATTCGACCTCCTCTGAATAATCTTATAAAAAAATTTTGTTCGGATGTGTTATAGGATACATTACTATTGTAGTAAAAAGAAATTCTGTATATAAAGCGGTAGAACTTATTCTCGCATGTCTCCATCATAAAGAAACTTATGATAAAATACATAATTGAACGATGTTGTTATTGCATTATATAGGTGTCTTTTATGACATCGAGGCACATCATTTTTAGTGCTCAGTGTAGGAAGTGCGAGAGAGAGAGAGAGAGAAAGTGTGTACTTATTTGACTTAATATAATTCAAATGGATGAAACACGAAGATGTTAGCAATATTATAGTTCAGTTTCCACTCCTGACTGTGGCAAAAAATACAGGGGAAAAAGAACCAAACTTTAAACGATTTATTAAGGATCTAAGGTCATTTTTTTTCGGACTTAGTCTCCGGAAATCAGTTCCACTTTTTGTGACAAGAAGTACCATGCAGCAAAGTGAAACTATTCAAACATAGCTTACAATGGAGTGAAACAACCAAAAAAAGTATTTTCCATAAGTAGAAGCTTTGCTTTGTTATAATTAAATACAAACTAATTATTTGCTGAGCAAAACTATATATTTTCATTAAAATTCAACACGTGTTACAGTTTCACCAAGTAACTCTTTGGCTTCATCAGACACTATGTGATACAGGATAACTGTACAATCGTATATAATCAATTTATACAAACTGTATCACATAGTGTCTGATGAAGCCAAAGAGTTAGTTGGTGAAACTGTAACACATGCTGAATTTTAATGAATATATATAGTTATGCTCAGCAAATAATTAGTTTGTATTTAAAAAAAGTAGTTTACAATACAATAAAATAATATTTAGATTCTAGATAAGATAAAAAGTACGTAATTCTAGACAAAATTTGCTATTTGAATCAATATCTGGTAGGCCGCACGTAAGCTATATTAGTTCCATCTTACACATGATTTCTCTTTTATGTGTTGAAAATAGAAAGTTACATTAATGTGTTAAGTATACGCATTGCTGTGAACGAGTAATAAATATATGCCAAAACATGGTATTAAGAAATTAATACGTGGCATTTGTTAGGAGCAGAAAATGACAACATATCTCTACTATATTCTCGTCCTTCGCTTTCTATCGACTATTGCATGCGGTAGTTGATTGGAGAATTAGTTCAATCTAATCATCTTGATAGTCTGCTGGAAATACATGAGCTTATCTGTTTCATTCAATTTCTAACAACGTGAGAAAAGCAAATAGACCATATTGAGCTCTGTTACCATAATTGGATACGAAATATGAAATTTTCAGATTTATTCTGAGGAACGTTTAGCCTGCTAAGCTTATTTTGTTCCTCTCTCATTCCTTGAAGCTGCTATTCAGCTGTAAGTCACAAAGAATTTAAGCCAGGTAGGTCAGTTGTGACATCCGACATCGTAGACTGGGATTCAATATATCTTTATCATCTACAGAGTTCCCAATTACTTTATAAAATGTTATACCTCAATTATACATTAAACGCACCAAACACAAACCTTTTAACTTTTCAGTAATCGGAATACTTTAATAAATATCAAAATAGATGGTTCTACACATCACAGGAAAGAGTGCTAAATATTAAGCACTGAAATCTGGTGTGAGTTCTATCTGTTTGATTCAAGGACATGAAAGTTTCTGTATGACAATACTGTGTTTGTTCATTTCCTCGGAGTTGTCCTGTTTCTACCTATACTACCATCCCAGAGATTCTTCCAATTATTCATATTGATTTATCATCAGTCTGCTTTAGGAAAGAAAAGGATATAATCGTAGAACTCTAAATTAAATATTTTGTTTAATCTTATTTAAACTTTAAAGTTGGTATCCAGTACATTTTTAACATGTCTGCTCATTACTCTCATTAACGCTGGTTACGAATAGTATATTTTTGGTTTGTTCGATTAGAATGTAGCATCTTTTTTTTATCACTGGGATTATATTAGATAAATCTACAGTTTAATGAGGAAACAGAACCACCAAAATGCGTTCAAATTTCTCAACGATCTCCCATTGGAAATTGAACTCTTTATCCAGTGTACAAACGGCGCACGTGGTACCCATTAACCCAGTGGAAGGATAATTGAGAGATCATGACGTCCCATGACAACCAAAAGAACGTAACTCCAAAAATGTGGTTTTCGTTTTCTTCATATTTGGACATAAGTTTGAAAGCCCCACTTGATGTAAGTGGAATGTAACGCCATCTGTTCTCCTTGTCGATCATCTGTTGTAATGTAGCTCATTTATCATCTTATTAAAGACACATTTTTCTAAGAAAATAATATATTTGTCCTCTCGCCTTTAAACCTACAAAAATGGAGCTACGTTCGTCTAGTTCTCATGCGACGATTAAATAGTATTACAAATTTTAAACGTTCTACTAGCATTTAATTTATCTCTGATTCTAAGAAGAATACTCATTTATCTTATCAAACTGTTAACAATTCATACAATTGTTAGTTATTTGAAAATCATTGAGAATAATAAACGAACATTGACGAATACTTGTGATTACACTGAACGGATTTAGTTAAACGGAGATAAGTCCAGGTGTATATTATTAAAGAAAAAAAAAATAAAGTGAATAAGTTACCACATTGAAAGTTATTTTGAATAATCAGTTTCATATATTTATATATGTAAGGATAAAAAATATAAAAAAATAACACAAATAAATGTACATAATCTTTCTTATATGGTATTTTAAAAATTAAATAGTGAAGAGATATTTGGTGAAAAGCCGATGAAAAAGTGTCATTGTAGAAACATAACCGCTTGCATATTCAAAGATGCATAACGTAAAGCTCATATGTATGTATATTTCCTTGTTACTTATAATACATAAAGAAATTTAGTATATTATAGTTCAAAAATATAATCCTTATTTAGGTGGCAAATAGATACAATGCACTAATATCCATTAAATTACAGTATTGTACAAACTGACAAAAGAAACTTAAATAGGAAAAGACATAAGTATTAGCAAATAGAAAATCAATAATTAAGTAAAATTAGTTTTATTTAATTAGTCTCAAACAGTTAAAACTGCGGGGGAACGAAAGGGTATATCTTTCATCCACTTCCTTTAAATATCTATGGCGTTCCCTCACTTCCTAGAAAGTTACAATGGGCAAAGATAGGCAAGGGGGACGGTGTGACGTCATGCGTCTCCCTACCATTTCAGATCCACTTTTACCCCTGCTCTCAAATATTGTATTAATATAATTTAGAGATTTATATAAACAAAAGAATGATTGAACCTCAACTAAAGATTTTTTTTAGTAACGTAAAAACGTTTCTGAATAAATTCAAGAGAGTATAATTTCAGTAAAACCAAATAGTAAATAACCGTTTACACTCTTTTTTTTTTCTGTACAGCTTGCTCTTACAAAGTACTATATTCTTGTTGCAATAATAACAGTTGAAAATTTGAACAAAATAATACTCTTTAATGCAAATACTTATACAGTAATGTAAGCAAGGGAGTTTCGGGGTTTAACCTCCTTGAGCAAGAGGTTATGCAAATATATACTTAACCATATTAAGACACACACACACACACACACACACACACACACACACACACACACACACACATAGGGAAAATTCCTTTCATGAACTTCTGCGTTGGCCTCTTCTCACAGACCCACTAATAATTGTATTTTCTAGCATTTAAATAGAATTAAAATTAAAATCAATCAGTGTCTAACTGACTCTATCCTATTAGTTGTCCGAACATTTACCGCCATAGACACCAAAATTTCTCCATTCGATGGTATTAGTGTCAACTCCATTACTCTGATCAATTTCACTAAAATCCTGCTATATTAATCTCCTACCTTCTTATTGAACTACTCAAAGTTCACTTCCTTTCATCTTAGATTTTATTAGTTACCCACTGCTATTGTGAGACTTAGCTTTCAGTAAATTTGTAAACTCAGATGTCTGTTAATCTCTTTACGCATCAAAAAGTTGCTCCTAACGCATCATCTTGCTTTATATTTTGTGTCTCAAGGAATGAATTTAGTTGCCTTCTTTACAAAGAATCTAAAAGGATAAAACTTTTATGTTAATGAACTTAGTTCATGCTTTTACATTGGTAAAGAACTGTTTCAACTATGTAGGAACTAGTTACATCTTGACATAGCATTAACATACTTTTTACAATTCCAATGTAATGACTCCGTGTAGAGTAGTCGGTAACACTGTCGTCTTTGGTGTGATCGGTTACGGGGTCGATTTCCGGTGGGAACACTCGGTCGAAAAAGTGAAACAACGTTTACATGCAAGTCATTAGCCTATAAGTGAAGTTTTCTGTGTTTTCCGCATTCACACCAGGCAAATGCCGAGTTGGTACCTAACAATAATCCTAGGCCTCCTCCTTCCTTCACTATTATTTTCTTCTTCCCAATTCCCCGAGCAGTGTGATCACCTAGGGACGTCAATCCTTATACGTGGCGATCTAATATGATCATATATGCCGAAAGCCCAGAAAGATAATCGTTAGTTCCTAACAGAACAATTGCAATATAGCAATCCCAGACTTTTATTCTCGGTGGTCAACTACATTTTTATTAATATCGCAGCTTTTGCTCAATAAGAATAGAAAATCAAACCAATATCCTGAGCAATTTAAGAGTTTGAGATATATATGACACGACAATGCAATCTTGCATACACCATATTTGAAGACTATAATATATCTCAAACTCCTAAACTATAATATATGTCCATCTGTCCTAATTGATATAATAAGAATTAGGGTTTCCTACTTTGTTCGTTTTCTTTTCTGTTGAACATCAACTAGGACAGATAGAATATTCTTGTTTACAATATAAAATGAAAAATAAAGATACCGGTAATTTTAATCTGAAATCAATTTTGAGAAGAAGTATAGGGCTATAAATTACTTACTGGGTTGACCAAATACTGAGTGCTATTAGTTGGGTAAATATCCATGCAGAAACCAAATTGAATGTACGTAGAAATGAAATGATATTTTTGATTTAAGTAGCAAGTAGTGACTAGTAAAGTCATATGTAACACTTACGTGTATGATGTGTTCTTTATAAAGAAATTATGTGATTTCAAACAACGAAAAGCATGCATAACTTTTATTTTCCATTACTCCATGTTAACACAGTAAACTCTCAATTTGTTCCTGAAATGATTATCACTGAAGTGACGTTGAATCATACTTTCTTCACATATGCGTTTACAACTTATTATGTAAAGTTTTTTCTTCAAATATTTTGTGTTCGAAAGTCACCTGTTTCTTGTCAGATACTTTGATACAATGGTTTCATCGATTAGCAATGAGTACTTAAGCTTCTTTTACGCTATACATTTCTTTGCTACTGGCCTGTCTATTACGTAGTGGAACACTTCTACAATTGGGAAAAGCAGAAATATACGCAATGAGGGAAAAGGAAGAGAATGAAATAGGAGAAAGGAATTAGCAAATTTTGGCAGTGTACGTACAGATGTAGCTACGAATAGCACTTCTATTCCTTGCAAAAAATTGGCTACACTATGAAATGTCGTTATCCACCTGTACCACTGGTTTTTACCGACTTGCTTTCCATTCTCCATGTAGCTTACTCAGGAGGAAAACAGAATAACTGTGACATCACAGGCTACTTAGTTGGAAATGACTCCTCCAAACACATAAAAGGCTTCTCACGAGACAGTTTGTCTTTTGTTTAAATTAATCCTTTTTTCTATTTTGTAGAGTATTATATTAACAAGGGTCAAAACAATATCTATGTACTTATGTTAGGCATATTTCATTACATTCAAAATTAATAAGCCTTATATATATATATATATATATATATATATATATATATATATATATATATATATATATGTATAATGTGATATTATCTTACTTTTGTAGAGCTATTTAGGCAAAAGTGTAACTGGCGGAAATTTATAGACGCATTGCACCACATATAGAGATATTTATTTCATGTATACAAGGAACTGGAAATATAAAGGTAACCAAAAAAGTACTGTCACTTTTTATGGAGGTCAGAGTTTCATTGGCCCTCACACTGTGAGTTGAATTCGAATGGAGATAAGGCGAATGTCAGTTGTTGGTGTGAGTACATCCAACATACTACCTGGTTGTGGCAGTTCAGTTACACCGTGAACATGCGTAAGGACAAGTGAACATGAGACCTCCACAGAGCGTCCTAAAGGCATGTATGCTACACTAGTTTAAACTGGGGTCAAACGCCGCTGCAGCGGGGCAGAAAATATGCCAGGCCTTTGGAGAGGGTGTCGTGACTACGCGAACAGTGCAGCGGTGGTTTGACAAGTTTCAGGACGGTGACGAAACACTCGAAGATGCACCACGCGTCGGAAGACCAACATAGATCAACACATGTACAAAATAAAAATCTTCAGGCAGCAATTGATGCGAACATTGGCCAGACTTATGATAAACTGGGACTACAATTCAGTGTGAGTGAAAAAACCATTCGGCAGCACCTCTATCAACTTAGGAAACACTACAAGTTTGGTTTTTGGGCTCCGCATGATTTGACTCATGTGGGCCCCACATGGCTAGAAGGCAACGTGAGCAGACACTGTGTTTGTTTGGTGTCTCATCTGAGGTAGGAGCCATTTCTGGATACAGTGTTGACATGTGATAAGAAGTGGGTCCTGTACGATGCTCCACAGTGCCGTCATCATTGGTTAGCATTCCGGTTCCAAAACAGCCGAACCGGTTCCAAAACAGCCGAAACCAGCACTGCCTCAGAACAAGGTCCTCCTGAGTGTTTTGTGAACTGCTCGCGACATCGTCACCGGGAACTGCTACCAGCTGGCCAAAGCATAAATACAACTGTGTGCTGTCAGCAGTGTGTTCAAGAAAACCCGAAAACTCTGGAACCAGCACTTCTGAATTGCAAAGAGTCCTCCTGTTATGGGGCGTTTACACTTGGTCGATTTAGTCGGACGGCTAAATCGAATCGCTGCATTTGCGACTAAATCGAAGCAACTAGGCCGAATCAGATCAATGGATGTGTTCAATTGTTTCAACCGAAATTGAAAGCTGCTTGTCGACTCGCTCTCCTCTGGTCGATTCGAAATCGACTGGCAATTTTAAAGATGTCCAAGCAAAAAGTAATTGGTACAATTTGCGGTGTTATAACAGAAGAATTAAGGGACGAAATTAAATAGCAGTGACAAGAAAAAAGGAAAGAAAATGATGTTGGATAAGGGAATTTATATTAAGAAAACAGTATTTAGAAGCATTGTATACAAGTACTTTGATGAAAGAATTCTCAGTAGAGAATCTTTGTGTAGGTTTAAGCACTTGTCATGGTTCCACAGAAATAACTAAACTTGTAAACATAAATATACTTCCCTATATTATAAAGAAAGGCTCCGCTGGTGAAATTAATATATTACACAGTCGTCTTTCGTATGGAGTCACTCATCATAACCGCAGTATACCACTTGTTAACATAAAATACTGCTTACCTTCATTTTGCAAAAATGCTCCACCAGTGGAAATCAATATCATATTAACCTACTTTTATCTATAGCCAACTCTTTTTTACCATAAAATTGCAATTTTTATGACGGTCTATTATAAACTTGCACTATACAATGTATTAAAAAATCATTAAATGATATGATTTTTAAATTAACATTATCTCGTAAAATTCACAAGTTCTTTAGTAGGATAGTCATTAGTAAGTGGAAACCGTGCAGTCCCAGTTTAGGTACACATACTCAGAATTGTAATGTAACCATTATCTATATTGTAATGTTTTTGGTAGAGTCAATAATGGTCCGAGATTTTATCCCTTCACCAATTTATTATAAATTTTGATAAATACAATACGCCTTTGATTACAAAAAGATAATAATGCTGTTTCCTTGTTAATGTCCAAGTTGATGAGTATAGGTGTTTTGCACGGTGCCCCTTCTCTCAAGGCAGTCTCCAAGGCACCTGCCGGTTCGATGGGTTTGGAAGGATAGCCCCCTCAGCTCAAGGCAGCTTCGCAAGGCTTTGTTGTTGAGAGGATCCCTAGTCCAATGCGACCTCGGGAAGGATGGGTGTCCCCTAGTCCAGTGCGACCTCAGGGCGGTGTAGGTGATTTGATCAGTTGGACGACTGATGCTGGGTCCCTCGGTGTCCCTCCTTTTATTTGTCCTCCTCGGGTCCTTTCGTGAAGTCCGTCTGCTTTCGGCGTTCCTCGGTGTCCTTCCGCGTTGGCTTGCTGTCTGCTATTTTGTTTGTAAATAATAACACGTGTTGAGTTGACACGTGCGTCTATTGTGATGTGGGGATCCTTGCACTCCCCACACTGGAAAAAAATAATCCGGAAGATTATTTTGAGAAAGTACATAATTGTAATTAGTAAACGGTAACTGCACCAACCCTGAAACCCTTGGGATATTGTTTATACACAAGAAAACACTATAAACACTATAATACACCAATATCACTATGAAAAACTTGTTGTGAAATATACACATAATGGTAATAACACTGTAGTTCCTTCCCAACTAAGCAGGATCAAAAACAGTTTATCATTTCCCTCAAAGTGGGTAGAAGTGTCATCACTGTGATGAATAAATATATCAGTTTATTAAGGATTGCTCACATCCGGTATGAATAGTCTATATCAGTGAAGCCTCTTTCGTAGTATTAGTAGGTGCCAGTGAATTGTGTGTCCTAATGGTGAAGGTATGTTTAGCCAATTGGTTAAGTTTTGTTTTGTAACGGGACTTATGAAGATTAAGGCACATTTTAATTATTATTAGAACGAATGAAAAGAGAATAATCGGTTTTGGAATTGGTAAACTTTTCTTTAAAAAAAAAAGAAAAATAGAGAATGTGAATTTCTGGTCACTCTGTATAATGTTGTGAAGAGCCTGATTTTATGAACATCCTGTATAAGGAGAAGAAGTGACGTAATAAGCATTCATGTACGTTTGTATTGAAGAAGAGATGTTGAAGACAAGAAGGTATTATATTTCGACCTTGCAAGGATTAATGACTTTTGAAACTAAAAAGAAAAAGAAAGAGAAAAAAATGTTGATCTTGCATTTTGCGAGAACGGAAACACAAATTGTAACGATGTTGAATAATAGAATGAGATATAGTTTATAGTTGAAATAAGGAAGTGCGAATTTATGTCAGTGCATCTCTCTCTCTTTTTTTTTTCTGGTGTTAGTTCCTCTTCTTTTCCTGGTAAGTATTAGAAATTTTGTTAAATTATTCTTCTTGGATTTGGGCCTTTTTCTTCTTAATCTTGTGTTCCCTCAGTTTGATCTTCGTAAAATGGTTTCAAACGGTCCACCGCAATTTCTTGAATTCTGTCCTTAAATTTAGATGGTAATTCTACTCTATACAAATTTGAATTAATCTTCTCCAGGACGCGTGCCGGGCCGTCGTAGTGAACTGTGAAATGTTCGGGTAAGCCTATTTTCCTTGTGGGATAATATACCAATACAAGGTCCCCTGGATTATAAGTTGTCTGTCTATGGCGCTTATCGTAAAATTGCTTTTGTTTATTATATGCCTGTTCCAGGTTGTCTCGTACTTTCTTCCTGATGGCCGCTAGTTTATTTCTGTCAATTTGTATGTGTTGTCTTGATTCGAGCGTACATTCTGGCGGGGTCCTGGGTTCATAACCAAACAACAAGAAACTTGCAGAATATTTGGTCCCTCCTTGTACGTACGTATTGATACCAAATATAACGTGCGGTAACCATCTTTCCCAATCCGTGTGGTGTTCTTGCACGAAAAACTTTAGACAATTCTGTATGATTTTATTAGTTTGCTCTACTAACCCTATGGAAGCATGGTTATATGCGGGTGAGTACTTATAGACGAAATCGTACTTCTGCGCCAAATTTTGTAAACGAGTTGCTCCATGTACTGGGTGTCGGTCCCAATATAATGTTGTAAAAGCTCCAAATTTGAGGATAATTTCATTGTCCAAAAATTTCTCTATGTTTTCCGCGTTTATGGCGTCTACTGTCTTTGCAATGACATATCGTGTGGCTAATTCCGTGGCTACTAGTATGTACTTATTTCTTCCTTCTCTGCTTGGTAGGGGTCCTAACTCGTCATATATCCATGTTGTTGCTATCTCGCCCACCGGGTGATGTAAGAGTTCGGCTTGTTTCTTCTGTGCTAGTTTCTTCAGATGTTGGCAATCAGTACACATGCGTATCTTATTAGCAAGATAGTTTTTCAGATATGGCATATAAAATTTCTTGATAGCGGTCTTGTATGATTTTGAAAATCCAAAATGCGGATTGGTCGCCTGGCGGTGGAAGGTTGTGAACCACAAATTAGCTAAGGACTTCGGTATGCATAAAAGATGTAGTAATCCATAATCGGGGTGGTTTTGTTTTCGATATAAGATGCCGTTTTTAAGACAAAAAAATCTTGCTGATCTGACTGTGGAAATCTTTTCCGGCTCCCTTCCTTCTAAAACGGATATGATGTCCTTGTAATTTTCATCTTTGCGCTGCTCTCTTGCGATATTCGGTAAAGGCTCCTTATTTCCTGCTTCTATAGTATTAACATGAAGGCTGTTTGATTTAAAAGCATAATAGTCCTCCCCTTTTTCTTCGTCATTTTCTACTTTTTCGCCTTCTTTCTTAATATCTTGGGCCTGTTCTAGCCTACTGATTATATCTGCTGGGTGTTTGGATCCAGGCAAATATTTTATATCGAAATCATAATCGGCTAGAAATAACTTATATCTTGTGTACTTCCCGACTTTGTCCGGCTGGTTATTCATCGTCGCGATACACTTTGCGTCTACGTATAGGTTAAATTTTCTATTTAGTAGAAAATAGCGAAATTTGCGCAATGTGTATATAAGAGCGTACAACTCTTTTTGCCATGTGCTTGCTTTCTCTTCACTTTTCGTTAGCCTCCGGGAACAATAAGCAACCACCTTCTCAGTGTCAGTTTTTGGGTCATAGCAGGCGAGTAGTCCTCCTGCTTGAGTTTGACTGCAATCGCTATAGACGCGAATTTCTAGCGAGTCGTCAAAGTGAGCAAGTGATGGAGCGTTTAGTATGTCTTCTTTTAATAGTTCAAAGAGAACATCGTGATTCTCTGTCCATTTAAATTTAGATTTGGATGTTACTAATTGTTGGAAAGGCTCAATTTTTAACGTAAAGTCTTTAATGTGGGCCCTAAGATATGAGCATAGGCCTATAAAGCTTTTGAGAATCCGCTTTGTAGTAGGTCTCTTGAAATTTCGTATCTTTTTAGCTATTTTTGGAGATATTTTAATAGATTCTCCACTAACAAGGTGTCCTAATACATTAAGTTCCTGATAGCCAATATGGGTCTTCTTAGGTGATGCTCGAAAATCGTGTTTCCTAAGCTTCTGGAATAATAACTCCAAATCCTGCAAGTGCTGTGGAAAATTATACGAACTAGTAACAAGATCGTCAGCAAAATTTGTAATTCTATCTGGTAGTCCCTCCAAAATCATTCTTGTGGCAACACTAAGACTTTGGGAACTTGTTTTGGCCCCCATTGTGCCTCTCAAAAATTCGTATGACTTTCTATTACGATTGAGCTCAAAAGTCATATATTTACGGCTCTTAGGATGCAACAAGATTTGGAAGTAGGAATTGGAAAGATCGGCAGTGCTTATGTAAGTTTTCCCCTTTATAGAGTTTAGAACGTCCTCTGTTGCTTGAAATGGTACCGACAGATACTTGGTATAAGTGTTACACTTTTGCAGGTTGAGAACTATTCGAAATTCCTTCGTATTAGGCTTCTTGAGCACAAGAAGTGGAGAAGAGAATTCATTATTGTCAGTTGGCCTGATTATGTTTGCTTTAATAAGGTCTTGAATTTGCTTATCAACTTGACTTCTAATATGTAATGGAATAGGTGGGGAGCGGTCGTGGAATACGGCAGACTTAGAAATTCTTATTTTATGAACATATCCCCTAAAATATCCGATATCATCAGGAGCATATGTAAAAACGTCTCTATATTTAAATAACAAATCATAAACTGCTTGCTTTTGTTTTCTGTCCAGGTCGGGGTTGACGTCAAAGAGCTCTTTATTGAAAAGTGTTTTTGTGTATTTTAAACGTTCTTCTGTTTCCTCTTTCGTTTTGAATTGATATGCCTTTTCAAAGAAATCTGGTTCTTCTAGGGCGTTAAAAGAAATTTCGTGCCCTTCCTCAAGAGCCGCCACTGGCGTGTTTCTCTTCATAGTTACGCTCTTGCCATTTGGATTAGAAATTAACATTACCATTTTGCTTGTTTCTATCTTTTGATCGAGGGCATTTAAGTTATATTTCTCGCGTAATCCAGGAAGCAATGATACATATAGGAATTCTCTGTCAGCTATTTTTTTCTTTCCTGCTACTTGTACATATGTATGCGATCTTGGAGGCAAAGTTATTTGCTTAGTCAGATATAAACAATTGTGATCCGTCTGTGATACTATCTGAGTTGTTAAAGCTGACAATGCATTCTCTGTACTTTGAACTGGTAATTGCGGTTTCCTCGGTCGTTTAAAAAACGAGATTGTGTTCTTGTTTAAATCTATGGTGGAATGCGAACGTTGGAGAAAATCGATTCCTATGATTATTGGCATTGTCTTGTCAATTACTCTAAAGTAATGAGTGAATGTGGTCTGTCCTATTTTAAATTTTATTAATGCTATTTGGGTCAAATGAATGTTATTGCCTGAAATTCCTTTTATTATTGTCTGAAATGGAATTATATCTGTTCCAGGGGGAACGATTTGGGTGGGCCATAGGGAAACCGTACTCCCTGTGTCAATTATCGCATTCTGAAGGCCTAATTTAGTTTTAATTGTTAGATGCGACCTGTTATTTTCGTCGTCTAACGCAATATTTTCTCTTCTTTCCGCCATTTGTCCTAATTGTTCGTTTATTACAGGAATTTCATAGTCTTTGCCAGTTTCTTTTGGGTCTCCTCGTTCCGTGTGATGGTCACTTTCGGCCCCCTTGTCAAGGGGCTGCCTTATGCGTTTTTTTGACGCTTGTAGCAATTAGATGCCCCATGCCCCCGCTTCCGGCATATTGCACACACCAAAATTTGATCTTCCGTTGAAGCAGTTTGTTGATTATTCCGGGCTTGTCCCTGTTTTTTCTTCCCATTATTATTGTTTCTCCTTCCGTTTCCCTGGTTCCTATTCCTCGGATGGCTTGTGTAATTCGTCTGGGCTATCACCAGCGACAATTCTGCCATTTTATTGGCCAAGGTAGAGAGGTCACTTTGTGGAGGATTTTGCTCTTGGTGGGGAACGGCCTTAGGTTCCTGGGTTGAGGTTTGAATTTCTTGATGGTTGGGTTGAGAAATTGCCATTGAAGGATTATTTTGTTGTTGATATCCAGGTATATAGGTGTTCATTGGTTGTGTAACTGGTTGCATCTGCACAGGATAGGTATGATGGTATAACTGTTGTCCAGGATATATTGACTTTGGCTCGGTTGATAGGCCATAGGATGTATTATGCAGGTTAGGTATATTATTCTGGCCGTATAACATATGTAATTTTTGTGATAGCTCTGCGTGTTCTCTTTTCCTTAAAAGGTCATTAGCTGCTTCCAGTGTGTTTAATTTATTCTGTAGCGCTTCTACCGTTGCAAACCTTTCTAATGCTATCTTATTAAGGAAATCCCTCTGCAAACCCAAAGATAAATGGTGAATCTTTTGTTCTTCAGTCGCTTCCGGTAATAACTGCCTTATTGCTCGGAGTTTACGTAAAAAATACGAGTCTATTGGCTCTTCCATTCCTTGTTGTACCTCGAATAATTCCTGTTCTGCTTTATACGATGGGACTTTTGGCCTACATAAAGCTACTAACTTAGATTTTAGATTGTCATATGTCATTGTGTCAAATTGATTTTGATTTTTAAGCTGTAATACGAGATCTAGTGCCGTGTCTTGTAAATATATTGGTAGAATTTCCTTCTTCTTAGCCGGTGACCATGCCTGTATTGCTGCCATATGGTCGAATAGCATAAAAAACCTGTCCGGGTCCTCGTGCACGTGTCCCGCATACTTCGTTAAATGTGGCATATTAAAGGATAAATTGGATGCACCCTCTGTCATATTTGTGTTATTCTCTCCTGATCTATATGTCTGTTTACCCGATCTAGTTTCCGGCATAAATCGCACTTAAGGAAAGGAAGAGAGAAATATTTGATAATTAAATTTAGAATTTTGATAGTAAAACCTAGATAAAATAGATTCTGATACTGACCTTGTGCCTGTTAAAAAAGTTAATAAAAAGAGCGCCCCGTACAAAACTCCGGTGCCTATCACCATGTAATGTTTTTGGTAGAGTCAATAATGGTCCGAGATTTTATCCCTTCACCAATTTATTATAAATTTTGATAAATACAATACGCCTTTGATTACAAAGATAATAATGCTGTTTCCTTGTTAATGTCCAAGTTGATGAGTATAGGTGTTTTGCACGGTGCCCCTTCTCTCAAGGCAGTCTCCAAGGCACCTGCCGGTTCGATGGGTTTGGAAGGATAGCCCCCTCAGCTCAAGGCAGCTTCGCAAGGCTTTGTTGTTGAGAGGATCCCTAGTCCAATGCGACCTCGGGAAGGATGGGTGTCCCCTAGTCCAGTGCGACCTCAGGGCGGTGTAGGTGATTTGATCAGTTGGACGACTGATGCTGGGTCCCTCGGTGTCCCTCCTTTTATTTGTCCTCCTCGGGTCCTTTCGTGAAGTCCGTCTGCTTTCGGCGTTCCTCGGTGTCCTTCCGCGTTGGCTTGCTGTCTGCTATTTTGTTTGTAAATAATAACACGTGTTGAGTTGACACGTGCGTCTATTGTGATGTGGGGATCCTTGCAATATTATCTAAGTATCCATTATAATGAGGAAGGCTATGTTACATAGCCAAAACTATAACACAAACATATAATTTTAAAATATATATACTGTTTTGGTCAGTTGGAGTCTTATTAGTAATGTATCCATGTATTTCAACGGCAGTTTTACTCTTGCAGAAGGGCGGACTTGCATTACTGGATTTACTTCAAAAAGGCTCAGCTGTTATCGGCACAAGTATAGAGAAGTGCCATAAAAGCTAACAGTAAATAGCTACAAAAAGCACTAACCAACTTGTGTTAGGTAGCTACTAAAAGTGAGAATTTAGATTAGGATTTAGATTTCTGGGCTTTCGGCACCAAAGGGCATGTTAGCCCGTCACATTTTTGAGGGATGATGTCCCTCGGCGAGTACACTGAAAGGGTAGAAAGAAAAAATTGAGGAAGGAAGGAAGAGACCTAGGATCTATGTTAGGTACCACCCCGCCGTTTGCCTAGTGTGAATAAGGAAACCTCATTCAGGATGGTTCGCATTAAAAAGCTTTTTATAGTTTTTCGATCGAGTGCCCCCACCGGGAATCGAACCCGGGACCGCTCACACTGAAGGTAAAGTAAGAATGGTATTTAAACCGCACAGACTAGGAGGAGCAAAACCTTTGCTTAGCACAAAATAATAGATAATTTTTAACAGATCAAAACATAACACTTATCACGTTACTAACGGGTGCAGGTTTTGTTTTGGTGCATTCTATTTTGGAAGATTTACAGACAAAATTCAATACTTTGCATGAAAAAAAAAAACTTGTTTATAAGGAGCAAATTCCTGCAGGCATCAGAATTAAATACAAAGTAATACACCTATATTTTAGGTTTACAAGTGTCAGGTTACTAGTGTAAAATAATTACAAGTGCTTTACGATGGATAAAATAAGTGAGTGCGTATGAAAGATGGCTCTATTAGATGTTATTTTCTACTTGTGGCATGTTTCTGCACAGTGTGCATGACCTTTATTTTATGTTTACAAGTGCAGCCTTACTAGTATGAAACCATAACAAGTGCTATTGAAACTCGTATCATTGCCAAAATCAACTTTTCTTCACTATCTTCGATTGCGCGCACGCGTACCATCGCTGGCGCTCCTGGTCTCTTCGGACTTCCTCCTCCCGCGCTACTACGCGGACCCACTAGCTTCGTCCTGTCTGACTCCGTTAAATAGTATTTTTCTTTCAATGGCCACCTAGCAAAGGTTGAATTGCGTTTCTTAACTGTAGGTTTTATTCTACGCACCCGAAAGCCGTATTTATACGCAAATCGTAAAAAAATTCAAATTTTTCAGCAAGTACTTTTTGTGGCCCCTTTGGATTTTATCTATGCGAAGTGAGGTATTTTCATGGTGTCCAGTGGAAACTTTTTAGGTTATAATAAGAAGGATATTAGTGAAAGATTTATTATATTTCAACAATTCTTTCTAGTGGTGCGGCAAAAGTAGAAGCTTATATAATCTAGCGTAAAAAGCGATCGGCTTCATGAACCAAGCTATCTTTTGTTGAGGTATATCTTCCACACCTGCACCTGACCTTTTCAAAGCATTTTAATATTTTTAATTTTATTACGTAGATCAGCAGTTGTGATTTTTTGGATGAATAAATCTAGTGCTGTTCGTCTAGTAGCAATATTTCTGTAAAGAGTATTTTTTATATTCCATAAACATTCATTTTTCTAATATAATTATAAAAGTAATTTAATGAAAATAAGCATAACCGCATCCGGACACTTTTCCTTTCCCCTGAAAATGTTTTAGAATCAGGTGTTTACATCAGGCAATCTAGTCGTATTCGCTAGGCAATCTTATCGAATCGACTACAGAAAATAGAACGTCTTTCAATTCAGTTGCCAGTTGATTAGTCGCCTTCGATCAACAAGCAATTAAGTTGAATTCCTGTTTACACGGTCGATTAAGTTAAAAGTGACGTCAATTCAACTGAATCGAACGCAAATCGACTAAGTGTAAACGCCCCATTACAGGACAACGGTAAGCTCCACGTGGCTAGTATGACCCGGGAAACCATTCTACACCTTAGATGGGAAGCATTATTGTATCTGCCATACTCCCCGGACATTGCATCGTCCGATTATCACCTGTTCCATTCCTTGGAGTATCGCTTTAGAGGACGCCAGTTCAAATCCGTAGTAGAGATGCAATATGCACTTGATACCTTCTTCGCTTCACAGCCCACCAAGTTTTACTGCAATGGAATCCATGGCCTTCCAGAACGTTCGCAGAAGGTCGTTGATGCTAATGGTGACTATTTTTTGATCTTCCATGTTCGTCTTAGGTGTGCAAAAGTGGTGGGTGAAAAAGTGACAGAACTTTCTTGATTACCTTTAAATAATAAACACGAACTGACACTTCCTTCTGTTGCATAGAGGTGTTATATGAATTAAAATAAGCTCTAATTCCCAGTTTGTGTAGATTCTCTCAAGTTTATCGTTGTATATTTTCAATTGGATGTATCACGAATCACACATTTTCTGATTGGAGTATCAGCGTCTTAAGTTTGGGTTTCATAACAGCTTTGCTAAGAAAACTATATATGTGCACTGAAATTTCCACTTTTTTTTTTTTTTTTTTTTTTTTTTACTAGACTTCACATCATTAATGTAAATTCGGGTGAGCTGAAGCAATTTAATTTAGCGTCCCCTTCAGCACCGAGGCTATATGAGACGTGGACGTACACTTTAACGTGGAATCTGAATCGCATGAGCTCTCACAGGTAATCGAACCCGGATTTCCCACACCAACTGTAACAGTTATCGTTTAGTTAAGTATGAAGAAAATGGATGAAAACGTTGTGACCTAGTTTTCCAACTTTGTATTTTTGGAATATATTTTCAGAAATAACCGTTTTAAACGAGACTTACCTTCTAAAAATTCTAGGAAGTTTGCTATTTCCAACTAACTTTCAGTAACGCAATAGACTTCGGCTACTCATTTCAAAATTCAGATGTCATATATATAATTTATGTGACAGTTTTCTAGGACATAGTAAAGGAATACTGATTCATACTTACTCCAAGAAATACGCAAACGCAATAACCTTCAGAGAAACAGCTCAGTAATACTTGCGTAACTAACTCAGTAACTCCCAGTTTTCGAAGTGAAAAAAAAAAACTTCTACAACGATGAAAAAGTAACTCTACTATGCATTTTCTTACTGCAATACTTTAGCTCTTTTTATCTTATGTGTCATACAAGTTTCATATATTGCATTCTACATACACAGTTATAAATACCAAATCATAATCCATATACTGGATTTGCATGACATGGACAATACAATTCAATAAATGTTATAATAAATGTTGCGTACATAATGAATACTGATTATTATCTTGAGTACACACTATAGCACGCGCTCATATACAAACTTAACCGTTATAATTACAATGTTGTGTCATACAATGAATACTGATTTTCTATAGTACATACCAAAGCACGCGTCACACATGCTAACTCAAGAGTCCTCATCTCTGATGCGTAGGGTCCGTGGCTTAATTCCTGCTCACTTCAAGTGGGACTTTTGGTGGACTAACACCGTATGTATAAGTTTCAGGTTTTCTAGTTTCGTTCTACTTTCAATGTTCCACCATTTCATTTATTATTATTATTCTCGCAGCTTTCCCTTAGCCTGGAGGCATAATCATTGGATTAAATTTTAAAAAAGACAATAACCAATAACGAAGCAAATATTAAATGTAAAAGCGTTAGTTTTTATTTCCTCTTGGTTTGATGTTCCCCGTTCTGTTAATGAAAGTCAACCAAAGAGGTTTGTCTGGAGAAGCGAACAGGCATTTGGGGTGAAGACCCACATCCTTCGGGGTGTTTTTACACGTGCGTAGTTCAAAGTGGCTCAACATGTAAATGATACCAATTTTTAGTTCCAGTAACGCAAGCTGTTGCCCTGAAATATATTAAAATATAGTTTAATAAATACTGTTTAGATAAATTTAGATGATCTTCTATCAAAATGCAAATTAAGTCAAAAAGAGAGAAATTAATATCTTAGTTAGCACATGTTCGTTCAATACTAAATGGGTACAAGAAGTAATTTGAAGCAAAAACTACGTGTTCTGCTACAAAAAGTATGAAATTAATAACACAACAATTATAAAGTTTTTCCTGTGAAGTAAAGTGAAGTAAAGACCTTTTAGTAGGTTACGGACAACATTTGCTTCTCATTGCGTTTTATTTCTAACTTTCTAGATTGAAGTTTGTAATTAAAATCATTTTCTAACTAATGTACTTAATGATGCTGGGTCATTATAATAAATCAAATGGCCCACAGCGTGTAATCAACCAAAACCAATTACTTGTGCAAATAGTTCTGATACAGAGAACATAAAAATAAGTAATTACATGTATAAAGTGAAAAATATACAAACATTTTAGAAAACATGTTTTTGATTGAGTAGTCAAAATGAGGGATGAATTTACGCAATAAACTCTGCGCGTGTAGAATGCCTTGAATGCACAGCATGTGTATATATCTCAGTTTCTTCATAATCTGCAAGCAAACTATTATCATATTAAGATTTTCTTTTAAAGGAAAAGCATTCAGCTATTTTCCTCAGTGTGTCTTTTAAAAGATTACGTTAGTATCAAATTTGTATTAGTCTATATACCTAATATATTCTTTCCAATTTAATTATGGTGTTCCTTATGAGAGGAAGTTTTGCAGTCACCATACCAGATGGCTACTGAGCATATATTAGGTATGTCCTGAACTACTTCAATGTAGGTTAGAGCTTTTATTGGTGATCATCAGTCTTGCTCTTAATGTTTCTCTTTTTTCAAAATATTAGAGAAATCAAAGAATGGTGATTAAAATTTCTGGGCATTTCTTTTAAATAAATAAATGTTGTTCTGAATTCTTATAAGTAGAAACTGCTGCTCTATCAACTAGTCAATGTTTCTGACAAGGGAACATTCCGATTTGGTGACTTCAATTGCTGAAAATGATTGCTTGCACTCGATTCTGCACCAGAAGAAACAGAGGAAAAGAGGGTGTTTGGTGGCAAACCATATACAGGGTGGGGGATAAATGAGGGCAAAGTAAATAGGGGACATCTGATGTAAATCATGGGAACATCTGAAAAGCCGCCATGTTGAAATTAGCGCAAGAATAATATGCAGGATAGGGGTCAGGTAACATATGGATCTTAATGCACATCGTCTATTGAAATCAATAGCGCCAATACAGTTTGAGACCTCTGTAACAGGAGGCGTTCCACGCTATGGCAATGTATCAATACTGTCGTAAATGTGACGTGAATGAGGAACAACCACAAGCGTGAATGAGGATACTTTCTAGCCAGCAAATGTCCTGATCCACACAATATTCGTTAATATGCTGGTAAAAGTGCAAATATGATCAAAGACAACCTGGGATATTTTGTGACTGACGTTTTCTGGCCTTCTATAGAGCAGACAAAACTGCTGCTCCTCGTTATGGAGAACCAATAAAGATGAAGAGTTGGTGCAGAAACCGGACAATGTTCAAATTACCCGACTCTTTATCCCTGATGATTGCATGTCACTTGTACAACCGTTGGATGTGTTCTTCTTCCCGTCCGTATAAGAATTTAGTAAAATATATAACAGATACCATTTTTCTGCCATCTGACTTCAAAATATTACAACGGGACAACTTGCAATCACTCAGCCTCTTCGAGTTTTCAGCACCAAGGTTCCAAGCTATGATCAGATATGCTTTCTACAAAACTGGATATTTGCAAACAACACCTGGTGTAGTCATGACACCTGTCGATTGCTGCTTCAATTTCAATACCGGAGACAGCTTTGATGAGCCCAATTGTCCATCTTTATCATTCTTCAAATATGCCTACTGTTGTCTCCATTTTTGTATCAATCACAGAACCATCCTTAAGTTCTATAACAGTTGCAATTAAACAGAAGCTTCAAACTGTATTGGGCACTATTGATTTCAATAGATAGTGCGCGTCAAGATCCATGTGTCGCATGACCCCTTTTAGCACTTATTCCAACATGGTGGCTTTTCAGATATCTCCTATGATTCACATTACGCCTATTAAGTTGAGTTCTACATGCATTCCTCATATCCAACATTTGACCTGAATCCCTGTACTCGTTTCAAAATTAACATGCCTTTCTATGCATTTTCTACGTTCTATCTTCTCGCTTTGTCCTCACTTGTCTCCCACCCTGTATACAGTTGGCCACTAAACACCCGCTTTTTCTCTGTTTCTTTTGGTGCTGAATAAAGTGCTAGCAATCATTTTCAGCAATTGAATTCACCAAATCGGAATGTTCCCTTGTGAGACAGTCTTCAGGATTGTCGTCGTGGTTAATTTGATTAAAGCTTTGACGTCGTAATTGATATGAAGACCTTTCTGACAATAGAGAACATATTGATAATAGAATCTATGTCACAAAATAGAATTTTTAAAGAGCAAAATAAGTAAGCAGAAAAAGAATAGTGAGTCAGGGATATTGTCATAAGCAGAGTCATTGAATTAAGAATAGGTTGGACCTAATGAAGAAAAGGGCGCTTGATGGACAAAAGCAGTTCTTGACTAGATACAAAGAGACAAGAAACGACCTAACACGCTAGATGGTGTGAGAAATCAAGAAGCACTGCGGAGTAGCCTATTAAAGAACTACCCAAGATAGATGGTGGTGAACAAGAGCTGGAGAGATATTCATACACTAGTGCATTGACAACGCTTGACTATGAAAATGAAATATGTAAAACTTAAGAATGAGATAGATAAAATAACATGGAAATGAATGAAAGTCCGGCAGAATGTTTCCAGAGGTATACTACACTTGCAAAGGGAGCAAGACGTTTCACACCATGAGCACAGCACCGATGTATCTGCTTCGCCAACACGAAGCCCTTGAATGAAAAGAACATATGTGACAGTACAGTAAGACAATATGTACAGACAATATGTGACAGTAAGAGAGAAGTTATGGTGCATTATGATGATGTTACTCACAACAAGATGGCCTGGAAACAACAATTGCATCACTTTACATGGGAAAGAATCGTCGGAAAACTGGAAGAAATACGATGTAGGGACGAGAGTGGACAAGGAGTTTGATGTGGAAAAGGATAGATGTTGGACGACCACGGTTAACTGCAGCAGAAGGCGACAACTACATTGTGAAACAGGCAAGAAAGAGCGAATGCAATAGGGTCGATAGGCCTATTCTTTGATGGCACTGTCAATCAAGATAATTATTTACATATGCTACAAACTGAATTCAGGCCCCGAGTTCGAAATCAGAATGACACTTACTTTTGAATGTGAATGTATACCGCCCCTCTATGACATGACATGACGATCATAGTGATTGTGGAGAAGACAAGATTATTAACCATATGTTCTAGTGTCGACTGTGTAGAATATCGTGCACGGAAGCTAACCTGCACCAGGCCTGGGAGAATGCATTCATTATGGACAAGTTTGGTCAAATGTGATATAATGTTTGTAACTGTGTAAATGTTTCTATATTTGTGTTATGAGAATAATAATGTTCGCATGGTTATACAATTAGTAACATCAGTTATTCCTGTATATAAATTTACACTATTAACAATTGAACGAATTGCGAAATCACATCAGATATTGTATAGACAAAAGTGATAAAAACAAACTATACCCAAATTGAGTATATCTATACATTTGTCCTAATTATACTAAATTTCCGATTTCATACTTACCAATACACATTCTGGGTCCTGCTCCAAAAGGCAAATATGTACAACTCTCCCTATTTCTCTTATTTTCTTCAGTGAATCTTTCCGGATCAAACTTATCAGGTTCTGGGTAGTGTTCAGAGTCTCTGTGTATTCCATGTATTGCAATATACACTTGTGATCCTTTTTCAATTGTCAAGTTTTCTCCGGGAATTGTAAAATCCTTGTTGCAAATTCTTGATAGAAAGTTAACGGTTGGATACATTCGGAGAACCTCTGGAAAAAGTGGTAAAATATATAATACAAAATATATAATATTGCCTAAGAAGAGATTGTATCATGAGGGACGTTCTAGAGGGTATGGTGGCGGGAAAGAGAGGGAGGGGGCGAAAGAGACTACAATTAATGGATGATATTAAAACAGAAAGATCATACGCGAAGACGAAAAGGTTAGCGGAGGACCGTGGAGCATGGAAGCTTCTCAGCTGCAGCAAGTGACCTGCCAATAAAGGCAGAATACCTATGATGATGATGATGATAAAAAGCTCATCATCAACAACATCCGTCGTTTAAAAAAATGTTACACACTAAATAACAGACTAAAAAGTCCAAGGCCATATCCTTAAACTTAAGAATGTATATTTTTGTATATGTTCATTTCCATTCTGGAAATGATAATGTAGCATGAAAAGCCTGACTCTAGATTGTATACTTACGTACATTATATGGAAACCAAAACTTTCTTCTGAGAATTGCATCAATTCTTAATCGAAAACTATTTTTATTCTTAACTTTTACACAAATATTTCTACTTTAAAACTTACATCTAATTTTGGCTACCAGCTGTTTAAGTAACCACAATATTAGCTAAACAAGTTTCACGCAATTCTACAAAAAACATCTAAACAAAAAACATCCACTTAAGGTCTACCAAATACTATCTGCAATGAGAAAAAAGATGTCTTCAAAGTTTTTAGACAAATATACACTATAAAATAAAAAATGTCTTACTTTTACTCTTAGTAACTTGCTAAAAACTCATTCACACTCACGCTCCTTTATTTTATGTTTTACTGATACGATTTCTGTCACAACCCTCAGTTTATATAAATAGTACTGTGCTGAACGAATAGAAACATAGCCGCACAATGAGACCTGACTTGTTTCTTACGGAGGCCACATATGTTATTGTTAACAGAAAGGTCTACATACACAGCTTTCTGACCACTTCGAAAAATAAGTGCTCTTCCCGTTTCTTTCAATGGTCTAACCGTTTTAGTTTTTGGGCGTTATGACCGTTTATCCTAATGTTCTGACCGTTTTGGAAATTGGACGTTCTGTCAGTTTCTTTGGGTAATTCAACAGTTAAATGATGCTACAACTGTCTGTTTCCTAAAAGAGGATGTAGGGCATAACGATGCGCAACATAATGTGGAGAGAATTGAACTTGGGTTTTGAAAAGAGAAATATGAAGTACGTTAACATAGATTAGAAGATTGAACACACTGTTAAGTACGAAATGGAAAATGACATGAAAAGCTCGTAAACTGTTCAGGATATGGCGTAGCTACAGTAAATCGGACGTTTCTTCTGGTAAGTAGTCACACGACCATGTTGTCAATCACGGATCTGTTTGTAGTTGCCCAGATATTTAATTGATTTGAAACATTCATTATTTGAAAATGTCATCTCTCAATTTGTTAGATGTGCCTGGCCTACGACAATTGGGAATTTCGTATATGATCATATGCATTTCTGTAATTGTACATGATTATAATAAATATACAATTAAAAATGTTTCACGGTGTACATTATTACTCTAGACAATACTCGATACCAACATGAAAGTGAAGACTTTCGAAATAATATTAGATTACAGATGTAGATCAGTTATAAATTATATATTTTTTTTCAGAGTAGGTCAAGTGAAAGAAAGATTTAAATCGCATTCCATGCCAATACGATACAGGGAGATTGAGCTAATAGTTAATTTTTCCCTTTGTGAATAGAAAATTAAGTTAAAGTTTTCGACACTCATTGGATACAGGTTAATTTCATTTCATATTAATGTGCATTTTCATTACTCATGTTTTATACTATGGAACCTGTTCTCAAAAACGGTATACTAAAGGAAAAAAGTAACAGTACCAGAAACAAACGTATAGGATCTCTCTTCCGAGTTCAGGACATAGCATTTTACATTTTTGTGGTGAAATTGCTGTTATAGGCTGGAAAAGGGAACCTTTGCAACTCAAGTAAAAGCATTTTTCAACTCATAACGTCTGATGTTTTGGTAAGAAACATTTTGGCACCATTCTTCTTGAATTTCTGAGTGGCGTTCTGACAGAGGATTCGGTTTCAAGTGATAAAAAATATTACTTCTCATTTCGTGAATGATTATTAATGATTTTACAAAAACGTACATGTCGATATAACCTGGACTGTTGTTTAAAATAAAGAAGGTGGAAAATAATTCATCGGATCATGTTAATAGGAGGTAACTTTAAACAAAACATATACTGATCGTGTTGAAAGTGTTATTTAGAGTATGTTAATTAAGTGCAATATTCCTAATCTACAAATATTAGGCGTATTTCGAATTTCAAATGTAATTTCTCAAAAGGGCGCTATATGTTCGAAAATGTATTGATTCTTTTAGACCAGTGATCGTCAAACCATTGATCGCGAGCTACTAGTAACTCTCGGGGACATTTTTGGTAGGTCGCGTTAACGCTCCGATGTTCTAACCTTGATTCCTCTACTGAAGTGACGCTAACGACAGGTACGCTGAGGATAACAATTGCTTGTTTCTCCTGCGCAACTGTCATTGTCAGCCTCATTTCACAGTTGATTGTATACGCGTGGGGTTGTGCTTGTTATGTTTCTCGATTGTATATGATACATTTGTTAACTTGGATAATTTGATTTCGTATTTACTAGAAATGTAAGTTTATGGGTAATAAACAGTTGTAAGCTTTTTGTTTTTATTTGGTAGCTCTTTTGGTTTCGTACCTCACAACGGTACGATAGCTCAGAAACTTCATAAGTTTGGCAACTACCGTTTTAGGCAGTACCGACAACAGCTTATTGATCTTTGAATTTAACCTTGTCTACAAAAGTAATCAGTAAAAATATGAACTAAACGAGAGGGTTATTACAACTAATATAACTAAATTTATCTACTTCAGCAAAATCAAAATAAAATGTTTACCTGATATGACTTTTTCCAGCTCAGGAAGTTTCTGTACTCCTTCATAGGTAATACAACCTTCACATTCTTCCAGGTAGGCATCGATTTCTTGTCGTAAAGTATCCTGAATGTTCTTATTTTTCGCTAGTTGAAAACAAGTGAAAGCAAAAACATTTCCAGTTGTTTCGTATCCTGCTACGAGTACTCCAATTGCAAATCCTAGCAGAACTTGATCTGATAAATCTTCAAATAAAATTTGGAAATAAACAAAGGGAATCATTCTTTGATATTGTTGTCAGCGTTAATTGAATTGCCTTGTATCGAAACCCGCCAAATCCATTTTATAAAACCGAAATTTAGTTATATATCGCTTGTTATATGTTTGATCTAAAGGAATTCCATGGAAACAGAATTTTGTTTAAAAGCTTAATATTTTATACTAAAAAACTAGTTCAAATATGGGACTTTATACGCGTGTATATGGAGCTTCACTACACGTTTTGCGTGATTACTTGAAACTAAATGAAATGGATGTGGCGGATTTTGTTACTAGGCGCCTTAATTGTCTTATTGGATTTAATGTATTCATTGCTCAAATCATGATAATAGCTCTGTGGAATTCATGATCATCATATCAACCTGTAAATTTATCATTTCAGTTTAATGTGTTCACCTAAAAACTTTAGTTTTGAAAATTCTGACTTAATGGACATGTAAAACTTTAGAAACCCATTGGAATTAATTTTACACTGATTTCCATGCTTGAGTGACAAATAGAAAAAAATACATTTAATGTATTATTGAAACTTTACTGAATAGTATTGAACGGAAAGTAAGTAGAAAAGAACACTAGGCATATATTTATGTATATCAAACTCAGGTCAAATTGGCTACCTGAAACGCCAACTTAGCAGAATTTAGCCGTGAGGCACAATATTGCATCAATGCTATATTGTGCAAAGTTGGGGTTTTAGGGAGCCAAGGTTGCCCTGAGTTTGATGTGCATCTACATTTTTAAAATAATGCACAGAGCACTGGGAGTTCAAAACATTCACCAAAAACTACGTATGTCAGATAAAACTTTCAAGAAATGATTCAATTTAATTGGTCACATTCTGTTCCCTGCGCGTGTAACTCGGATGTTGTTACCAGTGTAGCAATATTTTCAGCTTTCTTTTCATGATTACTGTTGGACACTGGACATAAAGAAGACATGATATCTGATCAAGGACGGAAGAAGCAATATAGTTAAGGATTTAATTTAAAACCATATTTTACCAAATGTCTTACGAGGAAGGTCCATAAACCGTGAGAGTTGAATTTTGATGAAAATTAGTGACAAGATTGAGTTCGAGTTGCTAAGTAACGTAGTAATAGTCACTCGATGCGCAAATGCTTCGTTGAGCTGCTACACCGACGCCATCTTGAAATCCTGTAAGCAATGTCCTGTAAGCAATGACGATTCAATATGGCGCCTTTCAAGATGGCGGTCATGCACTGGAAGTACTCTCGCATATAGATGATCTACCTTAGTTTACAATACTGAAGTCAGATATATCAAAAGCTTTTTCATTTTTGTGCTAAAAGGGTATTCTTGGACATTGCCTACAGGATTTCAAGATGGCGTCGGTGTAGCAGCTCAACGAAGCATTTGCGCATCGAGTGACTATTACTACGTTACTTAGCAACTCGAACTGAATCTTGTCACAAATTTTCATCAAAATTCAACTCTCACGGTTTATGGACCTTCCTCGTTAGTGTGGTTAACTAGAAATGTTTTAAGCCAAATTAATTAATCATAAATTGAGATGTAGGTGAGAAACTATTTGTTAAAAACGCGTTCGAATACTTTACTGGGTAGTAATAGTTAAGTATATACAGAAAAGAAAATATTACAAATGGTGATTTGAAATATACTGTCGTATTTCAATATACTAGGAAAAACCTGCTTGGAGCCACAAAAATGCTGCAGCCTATGAAGGATTCTTTAATATGACTACAGCTGGTCTAATCAAAATCTTGAGCTGTCTTCTTTCCTTTAAACAATCTACAAAATTTACTGCTTGTCTGGTGATGGGGACACAGAGCGATTCGCGTTGACTGCAAGTGGTAAGAGGCAAAAGTTTCTCTGTCTATTGACGCGTTGTCGATGGCATGTTAAGGACTGTTGTTAATACAAATTTTGTAGAGTATTTGTGTACTTACCTCGTGACTGATTAAAGCATATCCTTTAAACAAAATTAGGGATCATTCCCATTGGCTGCCAGCAAATCCTAATCCATAAAGTTGTTTTAGAATTAAAATAAACCTGTCATATCTTTGGTAGCCAAGTGTTAGGAAGTATATTATTGGATTGATACATGAAACATAATGTACTGTTGACCTGTGTAAAGATCTGATAAGTAATCAAAACTTGTATTTTCATTACTATATATTCCGAAAAGGACCTATTATTAAAATGTTATGCTGCGGAGGGAGCTGTGAGTTATAGATAGATTATTTATAAATACAGAGTCCGTCCTGAACGTAATGTCAGCGAATTTGTTGTGACGCGACTCTACGTAGAACGCTGTTTAACCGGTTGAAACTGGTAGTGAGGAACCAGATAAGCATCGCTCCGTCGATCAGTGTGCTCCGAGCATCCGGAGAGTTGGGACGGGCCTGTCCGTGAGGGATGCTTTTTGATCTTGTGCAAGTGAAAATGCGGCACTCGTTCGAACAAAATTTGCGATTAATATTTGCGTTAAACTTGGCAAGACCGCTGAGGAAACTGTAACTATGATCAAGACTGTTTACAAAGAACATGCCCTGTCAGATCGGCAAGTGTTTCGGTGGCACAAGGCCTTTTAGGAATGTCGGGAATAGGTCGACGACGAGGACAGCGCCGAACGGCCATCCGTGACCACCACGGCTGACAATGTGACGCGGGTGAGGTTACTTTACAACTCAGACCGACGATTAAGTGTACGTTAAATGGTCGACATGTTAAATATTCCGAAAACTCAAGTTCATGAAATCGTTACAAACTATTCGACAAGCGGAAGGTATAGTCGTGGATGGCCGTCCGGCGCGATCCTCCTCGTCGACCTCTTCCCGTCCTTTCCAAAAGGACTTATGCTACCGAAACACCTGCCGATCTGACAGGGTATGTTCTTTGTAAGCAGTCTTGATCATAATAACAGTTTCCGTAGCGGTCTGGCCAATTTTCATGCAAAAGTTGATCGCAAATCTTTGTTCTAACGAGCGCTGCAGTTTCACTTGCACAAGATCAAAAAGCAACCATCACGAACAGGCCCGTCTTCACTCTTCAGATGTTCGGAGCACACTGAGTGACAGAGCGCTGCTTAGCTGGGTACCTTAACTACCAGTTTCAACCGGTTAGACCGCGCTCAGACATACAGTCAGGAAACAATAAATTCATTTACATTACTTTGAGTACAGACCTTGCACAATATGAAAATTTGATTAAACTATTAATTGATCTTAAGATGTTTGTTCCTATATCAAATCTTAGGAGTCGGAAACATTTTAGCATATCAGATATCAAGTCATAATATATATTCATCTAATGGTATGTACACATTTTCATTTTCTTCTGATTTATAGGATAGGAGTAAAATCAGTGTCAGTTTACGAAAATTTTAATTGGGATTGATTTGTATAGGCATTTTAAAGTGAGTGGTCTGGGCATTTAAATACGTTGTGTAAGTGCTAGACCATTAGTATGTTATTACTCGAATTACTTTTGATGATTTCTAGGAAAGAGAAACAAGCACAGCAACTTACCTATTTCATCATCTGCCGTTTCTTGAGTTTCATAATTATTTTTGTTGGTATCGTTATTTTTACTCTCTCTTTCCTTTCTTAACTTAATCACCAGATCGACAACATCTTTACGTGATATATTACTATTTGCTCTCATATCCAAAGTCTTATAAGCAAGCGTAGTGAATAAATCGTATAAATATGCTTCGCCTATCGAAATTCTAAATATTCGTAAAATTTGTGGCAAGAAGAACATACAAAAACATGGTAAAATCCTCCTCCAAGTTGGTTTCATTACAGCTTTAGCAATTTCAACAAGTTCGGAACTTTTCAACATTTTACCATCAAGCGAGAAAGCAAACATTATAATTACATAGATTGGATAGTTTCCACAAACTTGTTTCAATTCGACTTGATTATCAGTATTTATGTTATTCACAATATCATCTATCATGACTTCAGCACACTCACAAATTGAAGAAAATGAACCTTTAATTCTAGTCATAGTGAAACACGTGGAGAAATATTTCCTGAAGAATCTCCATCGGTTTCCTCGCATCCAGAAAAGTGTGTTTGAAATCATAGGATCTGCTAGGCTATCAGGACGATAAACTGAATCTGTAAAATGCTCAAAATCCTTTACCAAAACGTGCTTAATTAATTTAGGATCTCGCACTAAAAGACACGGTTGGGAACCGAGAAAAAATCCACCATACCGATATCCATTTAATTTAGCATGAATTTCAGCAAATTGTTGACCCAGACTCATTTTTAACATCATTAAATTGCGGAAATTACCGAAAACCGGAAGTGGATTCAAATAAGGTACACCTTTCTTTCTCCAATGGTTAAAATGTCTTGTGATGTACAAATACAACAGTATTAGAAATATCATGAACAATGTAAGTGTCACCATTGCACTTGCTGGTAGTATCTTCACTGTAGATCAGATGATGTTACTATCAGAAATATTTATAATATATACCTGAAAGGAAAGAAAGATAAATATTAAAAACTTATATATACAGGGGTTGAACAAAAAATCTAAAACGTTTGCAAAAGTGTGAAAATCATACCTAGTATGGTGTGGATCCTTTTTTTGCGTCCAAAACTGCTTCGATCCGATGCGGAATGGACGTATACAGCTCCTGAATCGTGATGCGTTTGAATTTTGTACCATTGTTCCTCCAAAACATGCTCCAGTTCCTCAAGGGATGCTGGTGGAGGTTAATGAGACCGAACACGCCTTTCTAACTCAGACCACAATGGCTCAATGATGTTCAGATCTGGTGATTGTGGGACCCAGGGGAGGTGTGATAGCTCCTGGTCATGCTCCTCAAACAATGATTTCACCGTTTTTGCTGCGTGACAGGGTGCCAAATCATCTAGGTAGATGCCATCACCATCAGGAAACAATATTTGGGCCATGAGTAGAACCCGGTCCCCCAAAATGGCCTCACACGCCTTAGCATTCATAATTCCATGCAGAGCTATGATGGGATCTGGAGAAAACCACGATATCACTGCCCTACTGTAAAAGAACCACCCTCATGCTTTACAGTTGGGACCAGACAGTCTGTATCATAAGCCTTCGATGGTGTTCTCCAAACGTAAACACGACCGGTTGTTGGAAACAAGGTGAAGGTCGATTCATCGGACCACATTACGTGTTTCCACTGCTCATGAGTCCACACCTTGTGGTCCTTGCACCACTGGATACACCTCTTCGCATTTACTGCTGTGACCAGGCGATAGCGGCCCTGCATGGAATTTTCATTTTTTGAAGTTCCCGTCGCACTGTTTTCGATGAAGCCGAGTTCTGTAGGCCGGAATTGAGTTCAGACGTAAATTTCATTGCAGTGGTCTTCGTTTTAGCTTCTACAATCCGTTTTAATGGCCTCTGGTCCCTATCTGACAGGATTGTCTTTCGACCACTGTTGTGCTTTGCAGACGTCGATTGCCCATGAATTGTGCATGTCCTCGTGACATTGGACACAGTGCCTTTCGATACCCCCACAATGTTCGCCACCGTTGCCACTGAAGCTCCAATCAGACGGGTATCAACGATCATGACTCTTTGGAAGTCTCTCAGGTCGCCCATTTTATCGCACCACTTTCACACCACGACACTCACAGGTGAACTGGTTACTGCTGACGGAAGAGGAAGGTCCACATGACACAGTGAAAACAAGAAACGATCGGCAACAGCAACACGTGTTGTACAGTGGAGGACCAAACTTACGTGTCCTGTATGAAGTGTTTTTAGATTTTTTGTCTCCCCTGTATATATATATATATACAGGGTGCCTCAAAAGTCCCCTGGCATAGGATAATTCTGTTATTATCATAATTACAACAAAATGTAACAAGGGCAACTGTTTCCAAATATGATGTTTTCAATCTAAAGTGAAGGAACGTTTTAAATCGGACGAAACGTTTGCGCTGTATACTCTTTATGCGCCCAATGTTAAATGAAAATACGACGTTGCTATTTACCTAGACTCACTACGTAAGTGAATGAATTGACTGTCTTTTACGCTAACGTATCGATGGTCAGCCCCATATCAAACTTGCAAATATTCACTTTATGTTGTGGATACAGGTAAATATCAACGTCGCATTTTCATTTAACATTGGGCGCATAAAGAGTGTATAGTCCAAACGCGCCGTCCGATTAAAAAAAAATCCTTCATTTTAGATTGAAAACAACATATTTGGAGACGGTTTCCCGTCTTACATTTTGTTGTAACTCTGATAATAACAGAGTTATCCTATGTCAGCGGACTTTTGAGACATCCTATATATATATATATCAATGTTGTTAGCAAAAACACTTCAATCATATGTTTTAGTTATTTGAGCATAGTGTGGCTATCGAAAGTTCAATTTTTGACTTTTCTATCCAGTAAATACTTTTCTGTTTGATACTCTAGTTCGTTAACAGCTAAAACTAAGTCATTAGTCTAGCAATAGTTCCACAAACAATGGGGGCGCGGTGGCTCAGTAGTGGAGCGTTCACCTCCGGTGCTTGGGATCCCTGGTTTGATCCCAGCTCGCGCCGTGTGGAATTTGTGATGGACGAACACCGTGCTCGTGGGTTTTCTCGGGTTCTCCCGTTTCCTCCCACTTTCTTTATTCCACAATTTTACTCATTTCTCATAATCAAACCAAACAGTAAGCGCGTGAATTTGCTTGATCGGTCGTAAGTACAAAGTCAAACGACTCGAGAGGTAGTATGGGACGCACGCCATTTAACACGCAGGCTGCCGCTTCGTCATTACCTTCACTGAGTTTTTTGTGACTGACGATATGTGCTCCACAATGTTTTATACGTGAATTGTTAGTCTATGAGTTCCAACGCAGGCATAACGCTGCTGCGACAGAAAACGAAAACATTTCTCATCTGAAAGAAAGCGTGAAGTGAACCACACCTCAGCAACTTGTTGGTTCCAGGAATTTTGTGCAGGCTGTAAACATATCAAAGATCAGTCAAGATTCAGTAGCCCCAGGATAACAGATTTTGTCATACGATACACCATTGAGGAAAATCCATCTACCAGTACACAATGATTATCAAATAAATTTGGCATACCCCAGAACACTGTAGTGTGAAACTTTCACGAATCCAGGAAAAAAAAATATCAGGAGTTGTAGCATTGTGCTATATGTGTTGACTCCAGGTTAAGCTCAGAGGAAGTAGATGTGTGCTGACAATTACTGCAAATTTCGCCTTATGTACGTTTCCTAAAACATATTGACAATTTCTTTTTTCCAAATCCAAACTTGCTAAAACACTGGTTGAGCAATGGCCAGTTTCCAAAACTGGTCCTCAAACAGAACCATTCTAAGCATAGAGTCACGTTCTATGTGTGGTGATACTACGACGAGACAATTCACTTCGAGTTCGTTCCTAACGGTCTCATATTCGTTCCTACGGTAAAGAATACTGCCAGACTTTGTTCCGAACAGTTTGGTGCTAATGTATACCGCATGTACCAAAAATATCATACATTAGTGACCCGGAAGCTTACTATACCAGAAGCGTGGTAAGTAAAACCAGAGTGAGCTCGAGGAACTCAACATCAAATTATGGATCGTGGTGGCATTCAATTGATGTCAAACACAGCATGTAATAATGACCTTGTTCCCTGGGAGTATTACCTCTTTCGGTCCAAGACGCATTTCCTGATTTTACGATGCTTCACCAACTAGTGGAAAGAACATTGACAGTATTCTTTGTCTCTAAGGATAAGACATTGTATCGGCGTGAGAAAGATGAACTGATAAACACCGGTATTTTGTATACAGTCAAAATTAAAAGTAAATCGCCGTGACTGTTATAACTCCATTGTCTCGGCTTCACTACTTCTGGTGGTATTACACACGCTTGGACAGATGCAATCTAACTTACGCCTAAGATTTTAACCAGAAGATTGCAGTTGGTAAGCCTGTATGATAGAGCGCTGTAACAGGATTTTGCTGTGCAGTCCACGCACGTAAAATTTCTCCATTTTAAAATTTAATTTATCTCCATTCTTTGGAGCGTGTTTTCCAGTAAGTCATATATCATTGATACTTTTCTTTATGAGTGTAAGAATTATAAGTAGTATGTCCAACACCGTTAGAAGAAATTCAACAACGACAACATATACAATACACTACTCAACTGTCCATATTTTCATACAATACATAAATTATTTAAAAAAAATGTTTCTAAAGAGTAAAAACTATCAACTGAACCACACTAGCAAAGAACGACATACAGTATATTTTAAAACCTTAAAAATTCATTTTTCTCTATCTCATCTTTTCGAGAACTGTGCATGAGAATTTATCTACGTCATTTAGTTCAGATAGTAATGATTTATCGATTGATATATCTTACCTTTGGACAATGCGATAGTTAAACAAAAAACTCAAATTTTAACAGTCGATCGTATTATTAAGCTGTGCCATGGTTTCATGAATACCGGATTTCCTTTTCTTTTAAACGTGGCAAATCGAAAAAGTATAGAAAATACACTTCATTGTAATATATCCCGTGATTCAGAATCTGAAAAAGGACAAAATCATATTTCTATAATACAACTTAGAAATTAGAATAATTGGAGAAAATATCATACAATGTAAAACATCTCATTTCTTACTCTTTTGCGCAAAACAGTAACTTTTGTGATTAAGAAAAAATGTGAATATTTCAGCTTGCTAGAGATATTCTATTATTTCTTGGGAGTAGTATTCACAGTTTATATATTCCTAGGTTTAATATATATTTAAGGGACCTTTAGTGTGGTGGTAGACGGTTGGATTCATGTCTGCGTAGTTTCTGGTTCGATTCCCGGCAAGTGCTTCCCAATTCTCCACGTCCATACAGCGTCATGAGGTAAACTGGGGAGTCATGGGAACACAAGACGTGACGGTCACTAGGTCTAGAAAGCTCTTGATACGCCTCTAGCAGGACGTAGTTCAGCTGGTCGCTAGCAGATGGCGCTGCAGTAAGCTTAGGCCCACAAATGGGCTGTTACGCTAAGTGATTTGGTTATAATTCATATTTATTTCTGCAGATTGTTTTAATACATAATTTATGCTTTAAGTACATTGTTTATACACTTATGTTGTTGCATATTTAATATATGCATATTTTATTTTAAACTTTGTATTTTTGAACTAATCAAAATGGTGGTTATTATGAAATTCTAACTATCTACACCAAAAGATTCTGGTTACTCTGTAAATTTTATCCATGGTTTCTAGTTGTGGGAAAGATACAAATCGAAAAGAAAATGTAATTAATATAACCAAATGTTGTAAGTTTAAAAAAGTATATTTGTAACTGCTAGAAATAGAAGTATCTGTATCACTCTAATAAGAAGAAACGATATTATGCTTAACACATTATACGGTACGTAAATATATATCTATAATCTAGCTGCTAAAGAAGAACTACTAATTACTATTGAAAACCAACAATAAATTTATTATTGCCATAAAAGTTTGCTTTTTTAGATTTTCTCGGAAACTATGCATTCGAATTTTCGCTTAAGTAAGTCATTTTCGTAATTTTGGTGTGATCTATAAGGTAATATGTCTTATGGATTTATGTCTTAAGAAACTTATGAATTGGAATAGTGGACTAAATATACATGATGCATTTATAAATATAGGATGGCCAAAAAGTAGGTATACAGTCCCATACTGATCTGCTCACTGTATTTCATATAATTTCTTTTTGTTACCATCATCTGTGTAACATTACACTTACATTGCAAACATAGAAGCAATTCATCTCTCTATTTTTGTATCTATAGTTCATGATTATTTAAACAAGTTGCGCATATTCAAAATATATATCCAACTATCCAACTCAATATCCTATTATAAGTTTCCATTTATTTGCAATGTATAAAATTATAAAATCTGCACTATCCATTTCCTAAATTTATGTGCTACTATAAACTAAATTTAGAATAATATAGTCTTAGTATAGATTATTAAAATACTTGGAATCTCTAAAAAATATTCTGAGAAGAGAGTTTTGCCATTTAGTGGAGCGTGACCAAGCCAGGGGTGGATCCAGGGGGGTGATCGCCCCCCAGAAATGGAATCTTTCTCATTTTATATATATAAATAAAATCCATCCCAGAGTTTGGAGCTCTTAAAAGTAGCTCCTAGTAGCAGTATTACAACCCACCGCCTCTCAGAAGTCCGTCCTAGATCCGCCCCTGAGCCAAGCTAAGTCACTTTAAAATAAATCATCGAAACATAATGTGTAAGTCACAAGATAACACTACAGCAGGATTTAGGGTACGAAATGCAACGATTAACTGTCAAATTTTGATACATTCATGTTATTGAATCAACCATAAAAATATTGGTTACTTTTGATATGGCAGATCATCACTTAGCTTTTGTTATTATGATATTGACTTTTTGGATATACAACACAAAAGAGAAAATATTATTTTTATCGTTGCTTTCCTTGAAATGAACTCCCCTCAAAGCTTAGTGGATAGCAGGCGCGACCTTGGCCTGGGTTCAATTCTCTGGGGAAGCTCATGTCATTCGGGTCACAAGTTAAGCTGTAGGTCCCCTTCTCATACATCCTCGCTGTTGAGAGGGACGCTAAACTCAAGTCAAATTTTCTTGAACTATTGAGAATCTAACCACGAGGTTTAACATATCTGAACTTCTTCCTGCAGAAAACATGTTTATTCTTGTAGTTTCCTGCACAAATTCAAAGTTAATTATACATGTGAAAGGAAAAGGATTGTCTTCAGGGCCCGCATTACTAAATGAAAATTACTTTGAGAGTAGAGTGGTACTGTATTCTTGATATTGTAGCAATAATCCACTTTGAAGTATTATTAGTCATATCAAGTGTTCAAAAATTTCTTTTTGTAGGAAAAGAGAATCAGGAACAAATGATCACATGTGTTCTTTGAATTCATGGACATAGTTACAAGAAAGTATCTGTGTATAGAAAATTTTTCAACCTTTTCCATCGGCGTACCACCAAAGCATATTATTAATTAATACTACCGTAAGTCGTAAATAAAAGCAACAATGTTTCGTGTACCACCAGTGGTACGCGTAGCGCCACTGACGAAAAAACTGTAACTAGTACAAGTTCAAAGCGAATGGTACAGAGTGAAAGGAAATAAAATATTTTCTGAGTTAACGTTATGAATTATATTTAAATACAGGGTGCGAATTGGCGGGGGGGATGCCAGGGATTTCCCCCCCTGACAAAAATCTTTCCCACCCTGGAGAAGAAAAATTTTATCCCTGGCAGGGATAACTTTTTCCCCCTCTGGAGTATTTTTAAATGGACATAAAGATAAGATAGAAAAAGGAAACAATTCTTACTTTGCGTAGCTAACCTAAATATTACATGAGTGAAAATTTATGAAAGATCTCACATCTCAACTGTTTTGTACTTGTTAGTATATATATATATATATATATATATATATATATATATATATATATATATATATATATATATATATATATATACATATATATATATATGTGTGTGTGTGTGTGTGTGTGAGGACTGGGTGCGCATATGGGTGAAATTCATCCCCCCCTGGGAAAATTTTTCAATTCGCACACTGTTTAAATATATATATATATATATATGTTCATTTATACTATACATTACGTGCTATGGATTCCTTTACTGTATAATAATCAGAAATGTTTGATACCGGTACTTAAAGTATTTTCATACGATGTGTTTGTAATGAGAACCGACACGCACATCTTTTATTGTTCATGATGCTTCTTATAAAAATTCTCACGTTGAAGCTGTAAAAAGCGATATACCATTGTTTTGATTTTTTATGTAATATAGTTTGTTTCTATAAAAATAATACCCTCGAAGGGTATATTGCACTAACTTGTACAATCAAAAGTACTCCACAATATAAAATAATTATTATGAAGCACTTTTAACATGGATTTCTAGCTTTTAGAAGTAAAATATTGCAATATATACGAATATAAGTATTTATTTTAATATATGTTCCCTTTGGAAACGGTAGAATATTAATTACATCTATTTTTACTTTTTCGAGCGCTACATATGTCGTTCGGAGCACAAAGTAATTAAGTTCAATCATCAAAGTTGTAAGAGAAAGAGAAAGTTTGTATGGTACGTTTAAGTACATGATAAACTTAATATTGATTTTTTACATTTTAAGAGTGTTTACAATACCGCCAGTTTGATCTTTTAAGTTCTGATCTGTAACAGTTTCAATAAATAGAAAAAAAAAAGAAAAAAATTGATAGTCGGGTAAAATGGTAAACAGCGCCACTGAATTTATAGCGGGAATAATGAGTACTAGAACCTGAAAATTGTGCGCGGGTATAGAGTAGGCTCATAATTACGACAACGATCGAGAACTGGACACAGTCAAATACTCATAAATTCAAGTGCTTTAGAAATTGATCATAGTGGAAAGTTCTGTGAAACAAAAATATTCTTAAATTGATAAAAGCTGTAACAAGGATATTCTGAAAGTTGAAAAAAAAAGTTTATCGATCGATAAGTTAAAGTGTTTGGTTGCCGGAATTAGAACAAAAATTGTAAAGAAGAATATTTTGGCTATTTCATTCAAATAATTAATTTACCTAGTGTTATTGAAACGACTACCTTTACATTTATGAGTGTGTGTTACATTTTGTGAGTGGCTTAATGATATTTGCTTCATTGAAGTTTTGAGTGGAAAGTTATATTCAAATTCTCACATTTATAGTGATTAGGGTAAAGACATTAGTCCCATTCGAGTGTGTTTAGCAACCCAATTAATAGCCTTTGAAGTGGGTCTAGTGTTCCATATTTACTTGTTTTCTTTTGGAATGATAACGTTAAATGAATTGTATAAGAAATAAAATTCGCTATGGAAGTAATAATTTCTAGAGTCAGCAATATTGGTAAGTGTTGAATTTCTTGTTCATAATACTTAGTCTCATGATTATTCCAGAAAATAGTTGTTTCGATATAATGTCCAACACTTTTGTTATATTGTTTATTAAAATCAGTCAATTTAAATTCCTGGATCTTCATTACTAATTTTGAAATTACGTTATTTCGTATGTTGGAGTCTAGTAACTCAGATTTAAATATTTCATTCATTTATCTTTAAAATCACTTATGTGTATGTACTCAAACAGTACATGTCCAATGGCGCTAGTCTTTGTGGGGAAAACTTAACTTCACTCAGGCTACGTTACAGATCTTAAAGATGATTAAGTAGATCTTAAAAATGAAACTTGACGAAAAATGACCAAAAATGCACTTGATCCTCCCGTGCACTTAACTCGTCATAATTTATGATAAAACATTTTAGGTTCGCGTTAAAACGTTCAGGTTCGCAATATAAAGTATAATTATAATGGAAGTATCCACTAGATTTCCCTTGAATTTCAATGAGATATGCATTTCCCGGAACAATACTTGGAGGTCTAAAATTCGTCTTATGATTAACCAGCAAATAGCGCAGAAATATCAAACACCAATCGCACAAGAAGTTCCATTTCCGGGATTAAAGCACATATTTGCATTTTCAAAGGATGTCTGCGGAAAGTCCAGTAGACATTCGTATATTCGATCTTATGATATATATGTGTTTTGTGGAGTTATTACGTAAGAAAAGTATATTACGTAAGTTATGAATTATAAATAGCTTGTAATTCAAGTGTACTTAATTTCTGAATTTTAAATAAGTTACTCTTGATTTTGTGAAGGACCGAATTGAATTATGAACATGGTTTGTTCAGAAGTAATGACAAACACCAATCTATGCAAATTATTGTACAGTTTTTATGTTTCCGTTATTTTCATTTATTTCTGTTGTTGATGGTCTCTAAAGCATGGGGCGCAATCAAAAGTTTATGAGCTGTGCGAATGAAACGAAGCCTGTGTGACATGGCGTTGTCATGTGGTAAAGAAGTGTAAAAGCGAACGCATTTCAGTGCAAACCGGTGATATGTTCTCTGGTAACACTGCAGCCCTCCTATTTGCTAACTGCATTTCGAAGCGCTATCTCTAAACGTCATAAACACTATTTATTAGTAATAATTAGTGAAAGAAAAAAGTACAAGCCATCGGACTAAACTTTCTCGTTCCGATTTCTTAAAACCAAATCATGTTTCGTGAAATCATTCTGAAACATTTACTTGTAAATTATGATCAAAATTATAAGTAGTTTTCATGAAACCTTCTTCGAAGAAAACTAACTCCGAAAGTAAATTACCTCTTGTGGATATTTTGATAAGGAGTAACGTATGCTACATTATTGGTTGTTATTGGGATATTTATTTATAAAATATGGACAAAATAATCTGAGTCACTTTTGAGAAGATCATCCGAAAAGATACAATCCACGAAAATAAACTGTCACTCATGGAATCTTTCATGAGAAATGACTTATTCCGTAACGTGAGGTTATTAAGGAAACATTTATTTATGAAATGTGAAAAAATCGCATAATTTCTGACAATATCACCATAACAAAAAATCTTACCGCAAGAATTTGTTAAGAAATTATGCCATATTATCAGATTATCAATAAGATATTGATTAAACACGAACAAAATCACTTGAGTCTTTTTGAGAATATCATGTGTAAAAATCTCTTCTGAGATTAAACTTCCTCAGATCTAATGAGTTACGCTATAAAGAAGTTATTAATGGAATATGAACAAAATCGACGAGAGATAGTTTTGAGAAAATAGTTAAAAAATAACTTATCTCCAAAGCTGAACTACTCCTACTGGATGCCCTTCCCCCCCAAATGACTTATATCACAGTAGGCTAAAGCTTGGATAGTAGTACTCGGAAAACAAATGATGAAAAATGTAGAAAAAAAATCACGTTATATTTCTATATAACTGTAATTATGTTAATATTTTATCGACGTATGTCTTATTTATGTTGCATTTTCCCCCTTTTTTCCTATAAAATAAAAATAGAAGCACTTACATGCATAAACAACAACAAAAACTTTAAAATTGGAATAAAACTCTCTAAAACCTTAGAGAAAATACACTAGAAGAATGCCTCCATGGACAGAAAGTTAAAAATGAATGATATATAAGTTCATGTTTCATACAAACTAATTTCCTGTAAAATGCCGCTCTTTCCTTCAATATAAAATATTTGGAAACAAATTGCAAGTTACTTTTGAAAAATATTCACCTTTTTAAAACATTAAACAAAACAGGTAAGGATGCCATCCATACAATTCAACAAACAAAAATGAACTTCAGAGCAGTAGCTAATAAAACCAGTTGTTTTTATGTCATGCTATAAAACTTCCTTTCTCTTGGACAGAAACGATCATCAGCTAGAAGTCTCTTGTTATCCTTCACAAGATAAATTAATAATTTTCGTTCTTTCGTTCGTTCCAAATTTCAAGGTTTTATTACAATTTCAGTTTCTAAAACGAGATTTTAAATCCGAAAGACGCCCATTTAAATAACATGCGATTTTTGTCTCCCTTTTTTACCTCCTAAAAATGAAAATAATAAACTTTGAACAATTTTTCTGTTGGATCCTCTCATAAAGCTATAAACACACCAAATTTAAAGTTTCCACGTCAACCGGAAGTACGCGTGAATTTATGTGAGTGAGTCAGTCAGTTCTTGTAGATTTATATATTATAGATTGCTTTTATAATATAGATAGTATATTTATAATGATGTCATAATAGAATGCCTTCAGCACTTATAAGTCAAGTAAAGTCATTTGTCTATTCATTCCGTCTTTCGAGGAAGATGGAAGTGAGGTTTAGCAACAGCTATTTTCCACAGCGTTGTAACTTCGTTTGTCCGCGTTGTAGGAAAAATGAAATCTTTGAATTTCACTTCTCACGGTTATGCTGGCTAGACTAAAGGAGACGGTGATGATGAGAAATGAATAAAATGGTGGAATGAAGAATGTGGGAGGAAACGGGAGAACCGCGACAAAACCCACGCACGCTGTGTTTGTTCACTACAAAGTCCACTTGGTGCGTGCTGAGATCGAACCAAGGACCCCAAGCCCCAGAGGTGAACGTTCTACTACTGAGCCTCCGCGGCCCCATGTTGTGGAAAAAGTTCGAATATTATTTTAAGTAGGGGATATATGGTGGGGTGCTTTTATGATATAGGAGGTATTCATCTCATTGGTAGGAGAACCAACACTGTGTCCAAATCCTGAATTCACTTTTGAAAAGAGTGTGTTAAGACTGTTGTTGTATTAGGAAATACGTGTGATGTCTATTGAGACATTAATTTACATATTTGCATGGTATTAAGCCGTCTGACCTTGGCAGAGAGTAAAAGGATTTTGTTGTGGCTGTTTATCCTTCTCGTTGAAGTGGTAGTGCAAATTAATCTTTGTTGTAGACGATGATACTTTTAGCAGACACAATAATCGCGTAATAGTATCGTATATTATATATTGGAATACTGATTGGAATACTTTAATTAAATATTAGCTGACTTTTTTTTATTATAATGGAATGTGATACAAGAAAAGGGAATCAACTTTGAAAACATCAGTGTCTTGAATATTATAATATTATAAGTGTTCATTACATCAAAGTTTGATTTGACATTATTTAAATCAGAGAGAGGATGAAAAGAGATACACATATAAATTTAAAGGTTAATTTCCGCTTGAAGTGTGAGCTCTTAGTAGACATGATATTTCAATGTGGAAGTTTCGGTTGTCAAAGAAACAAGTGTTTTAAACATGAGAAATATTTCATGGGAAATTTTCTGTTGTTCATACTGAAGTAATAAACTCAACTTTGCTCCGCATTAAGTAAAATATTGTGATCATCAATCTCTCGTGCTAAATACGAGGGCTATCCAGAAAGTAGATTACGTTTTCGTCTGTGTCCGCTAGGGGCGGGGCTAGCGCGGCCATCTTGGGGTCAGAGCGTTGCGCAGCTCAGTCGGCATCTAGCCGTGCTAGTGAGAGGTTCGTGCTGTGCTCCGTTAAGATACTGTGACGGTTTGAAATGTCTGCGTTAATTGAAAATCCCGCGAGCTGCGAGGTGCGTGCAGTAATAAGGTTTCTGACAGCAAAAAACTGTAAACCGATAGAAATCTATCGGCAGCTGTGTGAAGTGTATGGGGACAACATTATCACTGAAGGTGGAGTGCGACAGTGGGTCATAAGATTTAAAAATGGCCGAACCAATGTTCACGACGAAGATCGAAGTGGGAGACCCAGCAAAGTGACTGCCGAACTTGTCGAAAAAGTCGATGTTAAAGTCCGTGAAAATCGAAAGTTCACAATAACGGAACTTTCTTTGAGTTTTCCACAAATTTCGCGAAGTTTGTTGCACGAAATCATCAGCGAAAAGCTTGGTTACCACAAGTTTTGTGCAAGAAGAGGTAACGAAGTGGTTGAAGTCGCAGGCGGCCGAATTTTTCGACGAAGGAATTTCCAAGCTCGTACATCGCTACGATAAATGCCTTAATTTGAATGGTGACTATGTCGAAAAGTAGTATTTGTGTGTGGCTTTCATCTGTATATAATAAAATTTGTTTCCTATACTTTGTTGATTTTTTATTCCAAAACGTAATCTACTTTCTGGATAGCCCTCGTACATATTCTGAATAAACACACGGTATATGTGAATGTTTGTGAAAAAAATCTTATACAATTTTATATATATGTTATAACTATGAATTTTGCGGATGGTAGGTACCAGTAAAGAGTTCTTTTTAAGTTTAGGTTATATTTACCTCCCCCCACCTCGCTTTCGACCTTAATCTTTGTGGGTAATTGTTAAGCCTCGAAATAAAAATAAACACTGTACTTCAAGATTTAGGAAGATACTCTATACGAAACATTACTCGGCACAATTTCTTGGAGTTAGAGACTGACTAACCTCGTTAGAGTTTGCTTATGATACAATTAAGTCTCCATGTGAAAGCTCTAAAAGTAGTACACACTAAATTTCATACAGATATTATAGTTTTATTGAGAGATATTTTCATTTAAGCTCCAACAATACGTGGGAAGTTCCAGAACAAAAGAAGACATATAAAAAAAGAGATTTAAATTCAATGTCCATCATTTATGACAACTTACATTCAAGGAGGCGGATGATCTGATAGTGAATGCTTATGAAATAATTGATGAGACGGGGAAAGAAGAAACGAGAGAACAAATTTAAACATTGACAGGGACAGCATATTGTCCTTCATAAACCCATATGGCCTCAGATCAAACAAGGGAACTCTCGTGTCTCTAACACTGAGCCAGCGTACTCTCTAAATCTCAAAAGAAGCATGTTTGATGAAAATCACGTAGTTATTGATTATGGAATGGGTTTCTTTTATTGGAATTTAGCGTCTTGTTCATCACCGAGACAATATGAGACGTGACGTACAGCTTAATATAGAATCCAAATCACACGAGCTTCCACCGGGAACCGAATCCGAGTCTTCTACATCAAATGCTCATACACTAAACATATAGCCACGAGAAAGCTCTGGAAAATGTATTGTTAAATGTGTAATTGAATAATGATATATAAAATACATTTTTAGATATTGATAATTTTCATCCCTCATTCTCCTTTAAGTTCAAACCCAAACAATTTTCTTGAATGGAAATCCACTTTGAAAAAGGTCTTGTTTTCGTTTTCTTTTAATTTGCTCTTTTGTAATAAAGGTGAACTTAATTTCTCAGGACTAATATATTTCAATTGTAAACAAGAGGTTTAATTATGATAATAAACCTAACGAAAGTCTACGTCTCGTAAAAATAAGGTCCTCTTTAAGAGTAATACTATTAGATATTATTTTATAAAAGACGGATGAATTCAATTCCTTATTCATTGATTGGTTTCAAGCTTCGTTTACTCTTACTCAGATATACGTAATTATAAAAATATGTGGATCATATATAATATCCTTAAAATGATTGGTAATCAATAAAAAATATTACATAATCATTAGCTATTTAAAAACCAAATGGTAATGCTAGGCCTAGACTTGTACTTACGAGCAATGTACTTGATCCAACGTAACTAATGGTAGTATAAATATTTGAAACTGTGTGAAATATGATGCAAAGTTTTAGCACTTTTATGCTGTATAGAGACAAGAGAGCAGTTAAAAAAATTTCCCCACGTAACTGTTAATGTTCTATAGATGTGTGAAATTCTTCTTTGTTTGTTTTTATAGTTTTTATTAATAACCAGTGTGCGGGCTTTTTAAAAAGCTGACCTTCTGCAAAATAACCTTGATACTGTATAATCAGCACAATCGTTATTTTGTATGTTGGTTGGAAAAATCTGAATTTCTGATCTGCATAAGAAAACCAGCATAAAAAAAATCAACATAAACATTAGAGTATATATATGTTGGATGGATCAGTGTTGGGCAAATTTCAATTGAATTAACAATTAACAATTAATCTGTAAATTTAATTGTTAATTGCAATTAACAATTGAAATAAGTAATGGTTAATTGTTAATTGCAGTTGGCCATTAAAAAAGGAGAATCAATTGCAATTGATCAATTGATTGAAAGTAATTGCAGTGGAAAGTAATTGCAATTGAATTCTGTAATTCAATTGCAATTGAAATTAATTGGCAATTGATTCAATTGCAATTGATTTCCACAGCAATTACTTTCAATTGATTGATCAATTGCAATTGATTTTCACTGATTAATTTTCAACACTGTAGTTCAGAGAGGGCGTGGGGCAATGAAAACTTTAGCCACGACTAATTGACTCACCACCCGTCGTGACCCACGACCCACCGTGACCCACTCTGACCCACCACCCACCATAAATCACTCTTACCCACTGTGACCCACAGACCCGCCAAAACCCATTGTCATCAACTCTGACCCATGATTCACGCCCTCTTCTCTACTGACTAAAGAGTTTAAACGTGTAATAAAACAAGACTATAAAATTATCACTCATCGGAGTTTGAATTTCTACGATCAATCGCTCAAGCATCGCACTAATACAATAACAGCGGATCTGACCTTTCTAATATAAATAAAATAGTTTGTTCTGTGTCTGTGTGTCTATCTTTGTGCGGCCTGTGGACGGGACGAGTGGACCGAAAGTTTTCAAAATTTGGTCACGGGTAGCTTGGTCTAGGCCCCAGACCAAGACGAAGAGATTTTTTTTTTTCAATTCCTTACTATGGGGTCTCCAGGAGACGTTTACCGGGACCGGCCTGGGGACCAGACAAGTCGACCGAGAGTTACCAAATTTTGGTCAAAGATACCTTGGTCCAGGTTTCACACCAAGGCAAAGCTTTTTCGAAAAAATTCGAACCAGGGGGTCTCAGGGGGCGTTTACCGGGACATGTAAAAGTAGTAGAAAATGACCGATATCAGTGTCGATTTCATAGTTTTCGCGGTCGCTGAGATCAATGGTGAAACTCCGATCGCATTAACTTCCAAATTCACCGTATTCTGCTACGGGCCGTGGGTCAATGGGGGGAGGGGGGAAATACCGAAACGTACAAGTAATCCAAAATGACCGATATTAGTGTCAAATCCATAGTTTTCGCGGTTGCTGATATCAATGGTGACATTACCATTAGCGATGACTTTCAAATTCATCCACCGTTGTATGCGGGCCTTGGGTCACCAGAGGGGGGAATTCCGAGACATGTAAAAAAATAATCGAAAATGACCGATATTAATGTCAAATTCATAATTTTCGGAGTAGCTGAGCTCATTGGTGAAACTCAAGACCGCGTTTACTTTCACATTTAGCCCCCATCAGATAAGAAACGGGGGCATTATGAAGGGGATCACGAGACATGTAAAAATAATCCACAATGACCGATGTCAATTCCGTAGTTTTCGCGGTGGCTGAGATTAATGGTGATACTTTCATTAGCGATGATTTTCAAATTTAGCCAGCATTGTATGCGGGCCGGGAGTCACCGGGGGTGGGGAATTGCGAGACATGTAAAACTAATGGAAAGTGACCGATATTAGTGTCAAATCCATAGTTTTAGCTGTCGCTGAGATGAATGGTGATACTTCCACAGGCGTTGACTTCCAAATACAGCCCCCATCGGCTGCAGACCAGAGGCATTGTTTTTTTCAAAATTGGAACCAGAGGATTATAGGGATTTTTACCGGCATATGTAAAAAGTAGTAGAAAAGGGCAGATGTTAGTGTCACATTCATAGTTTTCGTGGTATTAGTTGGGGGTTGGTGGGGGCCAGAGGAGATTGTTTCACAATACGAACCAAGGGGGTCTGAGGGGGTGTTCACCGGGACATGTAAAAGTAGTAGAATTTGTGTCGAATCCATATTTATCGGGGTTGCTCAGACGTATAGTGACACCCCCGATAGTGTTTACGTTCAAAGTCAGCCCCATCGGCCTTCCCAATGAAAGCACATGTACGTTGTTGGATATATATTCACACCAAATATATCCAATGTTAGAAATGTTACTTAATTGTTCTCCCGTTGTTCAATTTGTTTACATTGATATTTTATCTGATACGTGCGAAGAACGGGTATAACAGCTAGTACGAAATGGTAAAGTGTTTGTTATGGACCAAATTACAATGAATTCAATTATATATAAATAGATAATTATTATAATTATAACTAATAAATATTTCCTTGTTGAATCATAGAGCTCCTCCGTGGCTAAGCGGTTAGCGTACGCGCCTTTGGCGTGGGAAACCCGGGTTCGATTCCCTGCGGGAGGTCATGTGGTTCGGATTCCACGTTAATCAGTAGGTCCATGTCTCATATAGCCTCGCTGCTGACCGGGACGTTAAACCCCAAAAGCAACTCAAAATCAAATCAACTTGTTGAATTATACATATTTTTCAGTGGAAAAATGAATACAATTTAAAAGTCCCAAATCAACGTAAAGTAGACCAACTTAAAGGAAAAATGTATAAAATTTTCCATATAATTAAGCTTACAAACTTAAAATTTCCATGTAATTAAGCTAAATTACTATTTTTGTGTCGTTTTGTGCGCCTATTTCCTCGTTTTCTGCGTCACCGGAAATGGGTCCTACCAGTATGGCGGAACAAGTTAATGTTGTTCCGTCAGGAACGATTTCGAGGTTGTTTCCTTCACATCGTCTTGTGCGTGTTTTCTACCGTTTTGTAAGCCTATTTCCACGTTTTGTGAATCAATGGTAGTGGGTCAAAATGGGCATTCAATGTGGGAAGAAAACTGATCCACTCTCCCACCAGTATCGAATTTCAAGGTCGCTTTTTTCGCATTGTTTAGTGCATATTTATACCGTTTCTGCGCATACTTTCACGTTTTGTAGGCCAACGAAAGTGGGTCAAAGGTGACCTACAAATATGGCAGAAAAAGACATATTCATTCCACTTTCAAGGTCCATTTTGACCCTCTTCCACTGATGCACAAAGCGACACAAATCATGTATAAAAAGTGTGAAGGAAACGACCTCATTTGATGGTGACGGAACAGCATTAAGTTATTCCGCTATACTTGTAGGCCATTTTGACCCATTTTTGTTGTCGCACTAAAGTGGAAATAGAAGCACTAAAGTGGAAATAGGAGCACAAAACGGTACAAAGCAGGCACTATACGATGCGAAAGAAACGACCCCCCAAATTCGATAGTGGCGGAACAATGGCTCTAGTTTCTCGGACCATTTTGACGCATTTCTGGTGATGCTCAAAACGTGGAAGTAGGCGAACAGAACGGTACAAAATACACATTAAACGATGCGAAAGAACCAACCCCGAAATTCGATAGTGGCGGAATAGTGAGCCATTTAACTCCCACTTTAAAGGCCCGTTTAACTCACTTCCGGTGACCACAAGACGAGGAAGTAGGCACAGAAAACTTTTAAAAAAATAATCACTAAACGATGCGAAAGAAACGACCTAGAAATTCGATAGTGTCGGAACAATGGGTCATTTTGGTCACACTTTGGACGTCCATTTTCACACACTTCTGGTGACGCGCAAAACGTGGAAATAAGAGCACGAAACGGCACGAAAATCCACTAGTCGATGCAAAAGGAAGGATATCGAAATTCAGTAGTGGCGAAACTCTTGGTCATTTTCATCCCACCTTCGAGCCCATTTTGACCATCTTCCAGTGACGTAGAAAACGTCGAAATAGACGCACAAAAGGGTACGCGATGTAAAATTAACAACCTCGAAATTCGATAGTGGCGGAACAGTGTGTCATTTTCGTCCTACCTTGGAAGCCCATTTTGACCCATTTCTGGTGACGCACGAAACGTGGAAATGGGGGCACGAAACAGCACGAAAATTCAGTAGTCGATGCGATAGGAAGGATATCGAAATTCGGTAGTGGCGGAGCAGTGGGTCATTTTCGTCCCACCTTCGAGGCCCATTTTGACCGTCTTCCAGTGACGCACAAAACGTCGAAATAGACGTACAAAAGGGTACGCGATGTGAAATAAACGACCTCGAGATTTAATAGTGGCGGAACTCTTGATCGTTTTCGTCCCACATTGGGGACTCATTTTAACCCACTTCCCACGACGTACAAAACGGAAGTAGACGCACAAAACGGCACAAAACGATGTGAAGGAAACAATCTCGAAATTCATTGGTGGCAGAAGAGCAATAACTTGTTCCGCCATATTTGTAGGCCCATTTTGACCCACTTCCGGTGATGCACAAAATGTGGGAATAGGCGCATAAAGCGACACAAAAGATGCAGAACAAAGTACCTTGAAATTCGTTGGTGGCGGAACAAGTTAATGACGCCGTGAGCACCAATATAAGTTCTTACCAGTTGGCGCGGTGGGTCAGTGGTAGAGCGTTCACCTCCGGTGCTTGAGGTCCCTGGTTCGATCCCAGCTCGCGCAGTTTGTACTTTGTGGTGGACAAACACCGTGCTCGTGGATTTTCTCGGGGTTCTCCCGTTTCCTCCCACTTTCTTCATTTCATTCATTTCCTATCATCACCGTCTCCTTTTGCCTATCCGGCATAAGCGTGAGACGTAAAACTAAAGATTTCTTATCATTTTTTGTAGTTCTTACCATCAAGGCTGAGAACTGCACGGTCCAATTTTTTAGCCAAAGTAGAAGCCCAACCGGAATAGTGATGTCAACCGACTCGGCTTGGTTCAACTGAGCGTACAGCTTGAGCTGGCTTGGTTGGGATTACCCATCGACTGGGCTCAATTGAGTCAATGGCTTGAACCGGCTCGGTAAAGACGAGTCATCGGCTCGGCTCGATTGGAGCCAATGGCTCGAACCAGCTCCGTTGAAACGAGTCCATAGGCTGGGTTCGAGTCAGCTCAACTGAGCCGATGGCTCGAACGGGCTCGGTTGGGGTAAGCAATCAGCTCAATTCGGCTCGGCTCGTGTGAGCCATCGGCTGGAGCTGGCTCGGTTGGATGAGCTGTTGGCTCGGCTTACTTCTCGGTTCGGCTCGATAAGTGAATAAGCTGTGAGCGAGCCGCTTGAGCTGTTGACAACCCTAAGCCTGGGTCGAGCAGTTTTGAACATGTTTGGCTGGAGTCCCATAACTTCTAACAATTTTTGGCTCGAGCCCGAATACTTGCTCCTCCTGAACTCAAACCAAGAACCTCGTGACCGATGTCCTTGCCTCCTGAAGATTTCTTGACGACCAAGATCGACAGTCAACTAATTTTTAGTATTCCGATACAAACCGCCTATATTCCATGTTTATACAGGTACACGGTGTTATAATGATAATTAATTATAGTAGTAGTAGTAGTATCATTGATTATTATATTGTCTATGTAGGATACTTGAAGATAGTAGTACTTGGAACTACACAAAGGATTTAGCTCGAATTGGCTCGACTCGACTGGAAACTCGATCCGAATTCGAGTCGAGTTGGGGGAAATTTTTCGAGCCGAGATCTCAAGTCGAGCTCAAAGATGTCTGCTTCGAGTCGAGTCGAGTTTTAAAGAAAACTCGCTCGAACTCGCTGGTGCCCATTCCTATTGTATGCATGACGGGCATATAGAGTTCTTTCGAGGGGGATAGAACCATAAACATAATATATTTTAAAAAATACTTAGTTTCCTGGCTTTCTTCCCAGGGGGGGGGAGGGATGGTAGGTATCCAGCATTTCTTATAAGTACCTTATTTGAAATATGTAAAACAGTAACAAGTGGACAACACAATACACACACATCTTCTTATCTTCAGTTTTAATTGCTGATTTCAATTACAATTAACAATTACAATTAACAATTACAAGTTTCAATTGTCAATTGCAATTAACAATTAAATGTTTCAATTGCACCCTTTGCAATTGACAATTAACAATTAAAAGTTTCAATTGCCTGGTGACCAATTAACAATTAACAATTGACGAAAATTTAATTGCAAATTTTATGATTGAATTCAATTGCAATTGAAATTAATTGTCAATTACAAATTGAAATCAATTGCAATTGAAATCAATTGCAATTGATTTTCAGAGCAATTACTTTCAATTGATTGATCAATTGCAATTGATTTCAATTGATTTTGCCCAACACTGGGATGGATGTTCCTATGAAATAATGTTAAATGAAATACGATTCACTTGTAACTGACAAATTCAATTCTATACTCTGTGTGAAATTTCAATATAAACCAATTTTCTTAAAAAGAAGGCCACAAGATAAAATAATTACATAAAAATAAAGAATATTTAATGTAATCCTCATTTTTTAAATTAAAGTTATAACGTCTTTTTTAACCATTCCCATAAACTAATCCGTCATCGACTGCTATTAGTTTTCTTCTCTCCTTCTTTAGTAAGTATCGAAATAGCAAAGTGACCAGCAAGGTTAAACTTAATTGAAATCACAGCAATACAGTTTATAGTGTTAAAAAGTTAGCCTACAATTAATTTCTTCCACTTCTCATGAATGCCGACACTACAGGGGGCAAGTGGAAAGGCCCTTCACGGGGATATCACCCGCTTCTTCCAGACCAGTAATATCAACCCGTCGGATAAATCCCATATTGTGGGATTTTTTTATCATTAGTAGACGAGCAGACGCAAAAAGTGCGAAAAATATGATTTTTTCAGAAATTTCAGCTATTTCATTAGTTTGGGTGAAACAAGAATTCTCTATATGCCTCATAGAGGTTTTTGGTAATATGTTCTAATAGTCATTGTTTCCATCCTGCTCGTCGATTTTTCTTTATTAGGTGTTATTGGAGGGAAGTGAATTGTATCGCACAAAATGCGCAGTACACCTGCTTGTGTTACTCTGTTTTTTCGTCTGAGATAAATGCGTGTTTACGATGTATTCGTGATGTGCAATGGATTCTTGAGGAACATGAAATTGATAGTGATAGTGACCTAAGTGATGAAAACATGGAAGCAATTGAATACGACAGTAATTCAGAAGAAGAAATGTCCGATACTGAAAATGAGAGTTTAACGTTTATTGATACTTCTTTTAGTAGTAAGTACATGTGCATGAAATGGCGAAAAAATCCGTATGGAAAATGTTCAAAGACTAAAGCCATAAATATAGTGAAGATTCTTCCTGGTTTGAATTCTTATTTTACATAAATACAGGACACTCAAGAGAATATAAGTTGTGTCCGGGGCCGTGCCGTGGAAAATCAGCGCCCGGGGCGAGAGTATACGACGGCACCCCATACATATATTCCAAGCAATTTTTCCTTTTTTTCTTTTTTCTCCCGAATTTTTCGCCCCCTTACTACGGCGCCCTTGGCTGTCGCCCCGCTCGACCGCCCACCCATGGCACGGCGCTGGTTGTGTCATAACTAGTATTGTAGAATTTCCGGAAATTTTGAACCTGCTGGTAAAAAACCGTTCTTTTTCCGGTCTCTCTCCGGAAAATTGGAAAAATTGGGAAAATAACAAAAATCTTTGTATTAGGTTAGTTTACTAGTAATGGGACCTTTTTCGAACGCGTGAAGAATGTAAGTTGAGAAATTTCAATATAGCGAATATTTTTTTTTTTTTTTTTTTAAAAAAAAGCAGTATTCGAAAATAAAATTCTTGTAATTATTCTTGAAAATTAATAGTCTGCACACATTTCCTTTATGTGCTTTTTAGTCATTTACACCTGGATGTGCATTAATTACAGAACTTTTACAATTGCATACACATCTACCGTCATGAAGCGTTTCTGTTTTGCAACAAATTTGAATGAAACTGAGTCTTTAATGTGCTCTTTGATCTGGTGAAATTTTGTTAATTTTATCCAAATTATTTCTTAAAAGAAAGAGCAGTAGGTAAATTTCATTATTACTCATGCACTTAGACATATAATTACTATCATTTAATATTCACATACAGAATTTACAATAAACTTTATGTACAAAATTTTGTAAGTAAACAAATACCTATTTTCTAGTGCGACAAATTATTTACATATATAAAAATGAAAGTGAATATATTTGTAATTTAAAACTCTTCAACCACCAGACTGATCTCAATAAAAATTTTCAACATATAGATGAATTTAGGGCCTGTGATGGATTTTAGCATTTCACTTTGAAGGTGCAACTTGGAGGAAGGAAGTGCGGATATATATTGAAAATCACCGATCTTGGTGTCGAACCTATAGTTTTCGGTGTTGCTGAGATGAATAGTGACATTCCAATAAACTTAAATTCAAATTCAGCTCTGCAACTTGGGGGAAGGGGAAGAGGAGGTATATGAAAAAGATGGAAAATAGCCGATATCAGTATCGAATCCATAGTTTTCGGGGACGCTGAGGTGAACAGTGACACTTTCGATGCCGTTTAAATCCAAATTTATCTCTTCAAATTGGGGAAGGGGGAGGTAGACTATATAAAAATGATGCAAAATGATCGATATTAGTGTGAATCCATAGTTTGAGATGAACAGTGACATTTCCGATGCAGTTTAAATCCAAATTCAACGCCAAAACTTTAGGGAGGGGGAAGGAAATGATATATATAAAAATGATCGAAAACGACTGGTACTAGTGTCGAAGCCATAGTTCTCTGGATTGCTGAGATGATCAGTAACACTTCTAATGCCGTTTAAATCCAAATTCAGCGCCGTGACCTGGGGTGGGGGAGAGGGGAGTTATATATACAAATGATCGAAAAGACCGATATTAGTGTCGATTCCATAGTTTTTGGGGTTGCTTTGATGAACAGTAACACTTCCAATGACATTTAAATGCTAATTCACTCCCGCAACTTGGGTAGGAAGAGAGATATAAAAATAACTGAAAGTGGCCGATATTAGTGTCAAATCTATAGTTTTCGGTGTCGCTGTGATGAGCAGTGACATTTCCGATGCCGTTTAAATCCAAATTCATCCCCATAACTAGGGGAGAGAAGAGATATATAAATATGATCGAAAATGACCGATATTAGTGTCGAATCCATAGTTTCTAGGGTCGCTGAAATGAACAGTAACACTTCCGATGGCGTTTAACTCAAAATTCATCCTCGTAATTTGGGGGCGAGAAGAGGTGCCCGATATTCGAGTCGAATCCATGGTTTTGGGAGTTCTGAAATGACCATTAACACTACCGAAGCTGTTTAAATCCAAATTCAGCCCCATTAGTACTAGTAAATGGGGACATTGACATTTAAAAGTAATTGAAAATTACTGATACTAGTGTCGAGTTCATAGTTTTTGGGGTTCCTAAGTTCATTGGTGACAGTTTTGCTGCCGCTTATACCTAAAATGAAACTTATTCTCCCCGTGTGAAGAACGGGTATTCTGCTAGTCTTTAATAATAACGAACGGAAGTCACACATGTTAAATTTATTAATATATTTGTCTAGAGATGCAAAAAAGCCGGCTTTTTTGAATCGATGGTTTTTTTTTCACTTAATGGAGCACATGTTTTACGAATTAAAGCTAACGTGAAGAATGTAGTATTTGAGGGCAATTTTAGAGGCTATTTAACTTTATTTTAACTTTTGAGTTATCGACATTTTCTTCTTCTCGGGATCATTTCAGTTTGTCATCCGTGTTTCATTTCTAAGAGCTTAGTACTCTAGCTTCTAGCGCAAAAGTTAAACTTACGTTTTTCTATATATCCGTCAAAGCGTTCGTTTTTCAATATATCCGTCAAACCGTACTTCCACATTTCTGTTATACTGTAGCTGTGCAACGATTTAGCAATAATTTTCCGGATACAACTTTGAATACTAATTTATACAAATAATCAATAGCGGATTTAGAAAAGTACTTTCGGGGGAATTTCTCTGATTGTTTCGTTTTCTAAAATGTCCTAATTTTATTTGGGAGCAGCTTGAAGTTTATAAGTATAGGCATAACTAATGTTTCGTTTCGTTTATATATTTAGCAATAATCTTCCGGATACAACCTCATTGAAGATCATTTTATACTGAGAATCAGTGGCGGATTTAGAAAAGTATTTTGGGAGTTTTTTTCTTACTAATGTTTAGTTTTTCTAAACATTCGTAATTTTTATTTGACGGCAGCTTAAAGTTTATGAGTAAAGGCATGACTAATAGATATTTCGTTTGTTTTAGACATTAAGTAATTTTGGGAAACAGGCTTCAGTCCGAAAGACTGCCCCCTAACGTTCGCAAAACCGTCACTGCTGGTAATTAGTAATAATGACGATATAAAAACAATAAGAAAGGAAGTCGGCCAACTCACAGTACACGCACTATTTCTACTTCACAGATGGAATGAAGAAAAGCTTTGCCAGATTGATCGAATGCTGAGTTGAATCCCGGACTTCCCGATAGAAGCGCAAAAGCTCCACTTACAAGGCAGGGTACCTCGGTGTAACACGCCAATGTTGATAAGATTGCACAGACATACAGATCATCAAAAAAGAAGAGACACGTATTTTTTATATCGGCCAACAAGCGTATTGAAAGGGTCAAATAGGGACATAAAAATGGAGTCAAAATGAGATTTTATGCAATATAGCGAGAACGAGAAGAGATATCGGAAAAGGTTAAATGTACGAAATACTACCCATAGTTGACGCAAGCCATTGAGGTAGAACTTACCCATGTGAAGAAAGCAGAACATCCGGAAATGGACCAATCACGCTTACAACATTGTCATAATGTGCTACAGAAATGAGTGAAGAGGGTGGCAAGGAGCAGGAAGAAAGAAAACACGAAAATGGAAAATACGTGTTTTTGCTTTGAGTTCATACGTCACCCGTTTGCGAAAGGGACGCAGATTCATCTCAGTGCACGAAGATTCATCTCTACACGCAAGAAGGATGCAAACGCCGTTCGTATAGACAGCCAGCAAGACAGTACTGCACAGCGGGTTGCATATAAGATCAAAACCTCAAGTTGAGTGGTAGAAACGACTAATAGATGAAGGAATACGAGGTCAGATGACGTAGCACATTATGACAGGTGCAGGTACTGTAAGGAAAGAAAGAGCAAGTTGACGTTGTACACAAAATCAGTTTTAACAGTGAGAGTTTTGGACGCGGCGTATGCAATACGAGCTGGTTTCAGTATACAAAGTTGCCAAACGCGAGGTATAGAGCCAGCGAAGTGTATGTGCATTTGTGTCTTTCACAGGTACTATTCTCAACAAGACAAGCAAGGCGACGTTTAACTGCTTGTGAGACCTAGTGGTGAACATTGGACAGTGTGGTAGCTGGAGTGGTATTTGATTGTTGTGTAACTGGTGGTGTGTGCTTGTGCGTATTTGTGCGTGTGTAACAAAATTCAGGTGAGGTGTAAGTGGGCTTGTGACGTTTGTGGTCGCAAGATGGTCTATGTGAATCCCCTGAATGTGGTGGATATGCTAGTGGAGGCATATCAGGCAACACAATATGTCCGGACACCACGAACGGTAACGGAAATGGAGCTCAAGGACTATATTTTTAACATCCTAGAAAGTTTCAAGACGAATGGGCACATGTATGTTGAGATTGAAGAAGACCTATTATGCAGCAATAGATCAGACATCCCAAGTATGGCAAGTGAAGATGAGATGGATGAGTGGGATGGTCCAACGATTTCCAACGTACATACAACTGGAGTCAAGAGCAGAGATATTGTGGACATGGGATACAAGCGGAAGGCAGTATCGTTTTGGAAACGAGGGAAGAAGAGAAAGATGTCCTGGAAATCTGTACAGAAACACTTCAAGCGTGTCAAATGCAGAACAGATCTATATAGATGGGAGAAACAGATCACAGAAGGTGGAACCAAACGTGAAAAGCTAAACGTGATAGACCGAACTGTGTATGAAAAATTTGCGACAGCAAAACAGCGGCATTTAATTGTCCATGACACAGACTTGCAACTTTGGGCGTTAGAAGCAAACCAAACAACAGCCGTTGCTAATTTCAAAGCTTCGAAGAAATGGTTATGGCGCTTTAAAACACGTCACGGTATCGTCTCACACAAAGTTACAAAATTTGTAACACATAGCATTACAGCGAAGGCCACACAAGTGCACGAAAGCGCTAAAACCTTCGTCCAAAATGTACAATCACTCATTACTGCTGATGGCGAGGATAACGTATATAACACAGATCAGAGTGGCTTTGCTTTAGAATTTCACTCTGGACGCTCTCTGGCTTTGCGAGGCGAGAAGCATATTACAGCAACAATGCAATCTCTACCTGCCATCACACATAGCTACACAATACAGCCTGTTATATCTGCCAGTGGAAGATTGCTGTCGCCCATGCTCATAGTCTTGAAAGAACTTCATGGTAAGTTTGGGCCACGGATTCAGCAAACAATGTTCCGCCCACAAAACTTATATATTTGTGCATCATCATCTGGGAAAGTGACAAAACAGATCGTTAAGACGTGGTTCCAATCAGTGTTCCTTCCACAAGTCAATGAGCAAACGGTACTGTTAGTCGACTCGTGGACGGGTTATGATCGATCCGACTTGGCAACAATAATGCCACAGGACAAGCAGTGCAACATTATGACGATACCTACACACACAACTGGGTTAATACAACCTCTGGATGTGTATGGTTTCAGAATTTGGAAGAACTTCGTACGCAAAGTATCTGATGCGGTACGCCTTCAGCAACTCAACATCAATCTATACAGCAGAGACAATATACAGAAACTTCAATCCCTTGTGCATAATCAACTTTCATCTCCACGGTACATACATCTATTCCAATACGGATGGTTTTGTTCTGGATATCTTTCATCACGACCAGATTATTTTCCAAATCCAGTGGAGTTTTGTTTTCATCAGTTGACGTCATTGGTCTGCGAAGAAGCAGAGTGCCAGAACCCATCCATCATCAAGTGTTCGTGGTGCAAATACTGTTTTTGTTTGGACGATTTCTTCCTGAAATATCATTTTTGTGCTACTTATCAGGAGTGAGCGTCTTGTTTTCAGCATACACCTCTGCTGACTTTTATGTTGTACGTACATATGTACGCGTATTTTCATGATATAATGTAGATACTCATGCGTAGAGCTGATATTGCTGTTGCTCTTTATCTTACATGTGGACCACCTGCTATTACATTCTACTGTGCAATGCATTTTGTGTGTGTGTGTGTGTGTGTTACTAGCTACAAACATTCCCGTTTCCAATATGTATCTCACCGTTGCTCCCATTGCACAATATATGCAACCCACTGTGCAGTATTGTCTCATTGGCTGCCTATACGAACGGCGTTTGCATCCTTCATACTTCTAGAGATGAATCTTCGTGCAGTGAGATAAATTTGCGTCTCTTTCGCATATGGATAACGTATGCACCCAAAGCAAAAACACGTATTTTACATTTTCGAGTTTTCTTTCTTCCTGCTCCTTGCCACCCTCTTCACTCATTTCTGTAGCACATTATGAATATGTTGTACATGTTATTGGTCCATTTCCGGATGTTCTGCTTTCTTCACATGGGTAAGTTCTACCTCAATGGCTTGCGTCAACTATGGGTAGTATTTCGTACATTTAACCTTTCCCGATATCTCTTCTCGTTCTCGCTATATTGCATAAAATCTCATTTTGACCCCATTTTTATGCCCCCATTTGACCCTTTCAATACGCTTGTTGGCCGATATAAAAAAATAAGTGTCGCTTCTTTTTTGATGATCTGTATGTCTGTGCAATCTTATCAAAATCGGCGTGTTACACCGAGGTACCCTGCCTTGTTAGTCATGTTTGTTATGCAGTTGTATTTATCTTAAGTTAAATATATTCCGTAGTCCTTTTTTTGGGAGGGGGTGTGTGAGAAGAGTTCCATAATGATATGAAGGGTGTGAGCCAAGAATATGATAACTAACAAATTTTCATTGCTGAGTTATGCAGCACCAGATAGACAGCAACGCATACTGCTTCGTTTAATCCTTCAGGTATAGTCTTATGTGAAAAATTAGCTTTCCGACTTTCAAAATGGATTGTGCAGCAGAAAATTTCTAATTTCTTAAAATAGTAAAATTGTGGGTTACCATGTTCTTGCGTCATACCCTTCATATGTTGAATCTCTCTTCTTAAAAATTCAGAAAACTTGAGGACTGAGTAAACCGTGATGGTGGTTATATAAAAGTGTAGAATTTCAAGAATATACAAAATCAAAAGCTCTAGATGTGCAGTCTTTAAGTGTATCATATAAATCTAAGTATTTTTCTTATGTTTTATTTTAATTTTATTTTGTTCCATAAAAAGAGTATATAATATTTTGAAGTAAAAATACTACATAGAATTTTGCTAGTTATTTGTGTATTTTTTTAAAAATAAGTATTTACTTTTAGGGTTGGCTGGTTTACACCAGCTTTTTTAAAAAATAAACAACTGGTTTAAATTAAAAAAAAAGAACGAAAAATGCGAATCGTGTGAACTTCATGGTGACGTTTTCCCACATCAAACCATCTGCATTAGTTTTATTTCCTTTTCACCTTTTAATCAAGGTGTCCCATGTTCAATTCTCGGTCGATCCACAACCCTTCTTTCATGAGTAAATAAAGTAGTGGTTCGGATGTCACTTTAAGCGAAAGTCTTCTTCTTGATAACCTCGGTATTACGTAAGGACGTTAAGCCTGAACATACGAAACGAAACCAAATTGTATATTTCTGCATACCTGAATGCCTGTTGTTTTATAAAGAAGCCAAGGTTACTTAATCCTTGTCCGGGCAAGCTATTTTTGTAACCTAGACGGCAACTGGGGCCTTACCAACTCTATTAGCCTTACCAACTCGATATGTTCATGACTTTAACTTCGACTAAAGATAGAAGAATTCAGAATTTTATGTCATCGAAATATTTATGGTTATTGAGAAATTCGAAAATAAATATGAAGCTACTGAGCCTGGGAGGCCCCGGTTGCCCGGATACACTGAGAAAAATCCATTATTCGGACAGCGGTATATTGTACAAATACAAGGATTCGTTATGTTTACTAAGGAAATCTGTACGGAGCGTACTTTATCCATATACTACACAGGTACTGCCTTTTACCCGCTTAGATATTACATCATGTCTCTGCAGGATGTCTGACATCTAACAATCTTCCGTATTTTACATACGTATACGTATGTTAAATACTTCAGCTATATGTTATATACGTCCATCTGTGTGTGAGATCCAGACCGCCTATAGACACTCTTTCTTTCGAAATGGCTGACGTCATTGAACTACCGTATTTTGCTTGCGAAACGAGGTTGTTTACAAACGGAAAAGAAGAGAGGAAGGAAACAAAAGCCTGGGTAAGTACAATAGTTAACTGTTACTTTAGTTAAATATTCCATTAATTATATATTCTTTTAGTGTAACTTGCTTTAATATAGTACTAAGTAAGTAATATAGTTTATGACTACAATTCTTACTATTGTAACTCGTTAATGATTGAGGAGAATGGAATGGGTGAATCTGAATTTTGAGAAATCTTTGAATATTAATGTTTTGAAACATTTTACGTTTCAAGGTATGAAAATGAATGTTATGTGTTTATTCATTCCGTTTTATATGTGACGATTTAGTACTTGGTGCAGAGTTACTACAGGACTGCTTATCATAATTGCTAAGAATCCGTTTCCAGCGCGAAAATTTCCTTCTGTAGTGAAGATTTAGGATTTAGATTTCTGGGCTTTCGGCATCAATGGCCTTGTTAGTCCGTCACACATGAGGGATGACTTCCCTCGGTGAGCACACTATCCGGGGAAAGGAAAGGAAGAAAGGATTTGGGAAGGAAGAAAACGACCTGGGACCTATATGTTAGGTACCACTCCAGCATTTGCCAGCTGTGAATGAGGAAAACCCAAGGAAACCTCATTCAGGATGGCTGGACTTAAAATCTTTTGACACTTTTTCGACCGAGTTCCCCCACCGAGATGGAACCCGGGACCGTTCGCACCGCAGGCGAGAGCGTTAGCGACTACGCTACGCGGGGCTACTTGTGTAGTCTAGAAAACTCATTTCTACTAGGATATTTGCAAGATTTTTTTCTTTTAGTTTAACGCCCCATGATTGTACATAAATGTAAGTGAGAAGGTGACGATGAGATACATGATAATGGTGGAATCAAGAAAATGTAAGGAAACTGGAAAGTGTTAAGAATAACCATACCTACAGTGTTCACCAAAAGCCTATTTGTCGGGAACAGGAATCGAACCAGGAACCTAACGCGTCAGAGGTAAGCGCTCAACTACAGAGCTTTCTTTTGTTTAAAGAACTTGTTTACATTGAAATATATATATTTTACGAAGATATTGACATATTTTACAGCCTCACGGATTTTTTAAAAAAATAAAGTAGTCAGGGAGAGCTTACGTGTCAGGTTTTTATTTTTTTAATTTAATTTGATTTCATTTTTATTTATTTATTTATTTTTGCGTGTTATGTGCCCTAGTTAATCAATGTTTAGGTTACTGAGAATTAAAACCTTTTTTAGTATCATTGTTATGTCATTACTTTGGAACCAAAAATTTAGATTTTTTTTCTTGTGTTTTCATATAGGAAGTTGGTGAGTTGGTGCCTTAGCATTGGTTTGGTTTCTAGAACGTAATTGAAGGTTATGTTGAGTTGAATCTTGGCAGGTTTGAGTTCGTGAAGTGTCAGGCACTGCTTGTGCCCCTGTCTTCTGTCTGTGATGTTTCCTCGCTTTGGGCTGTGACGTATTTATGTTGAGGTGTACCAACGCAGGCCGCGTGATATAGCTACAACAGCTTCAACAGCTACGAGTGCCAGGGGTTTGAATTTCACCTTTCGTTACGGCGTGACTAATGCAGTATAGTACTAGGTTCAAATTCTATGGCTGGTAAAAACAGTATATTACTTTCGTGGTGTGGTAAGAAATACAACGTTAATAGTTATTAGTTTAATTAGTGTTTCTTCATAGTATTGTTTCACTATTTCTAGAAGGAATTAAGTATTAACGAAGTAATGAATAAGCAAAAGTACACTTTGATTGACGTTTACTATTTCTCATACTCCATTGAGAATGTTTTAATCCTCAGTTGCGCAAACATCCAGTGTTTTTTGTTGTTGTTGTTGCTTACACTGCCTTACAGATGAGTTCCCTCGTGGCTAAGTGATTAGTGTACACGCCTTTGGCGTGGGAAACCCGGGTTCTATTCCCAGTCGGAGCTTATGTGGTTTGAATTCCACGTTAATCTGTAGGTCCGAGTCTCATACAGCCTTGCTGCTGAAAAGAGCGTTAAAATCAACTCCGCACTGCTTTACAAATTCAATTGTTCGATTCCGAGTCCGTGGAGGGGGCGACTTTTATATATACAATCCAAGCATTTTAGTTATCAGTCAGTGATGCTATATATATATATATTACAAAATTGAAAGTGACTATGTTTGTGATTCATAATCTCTTAGGGCCGCGGTGGCTGTGGTAGAGCGTTCACCTCTGGTGGTTAAGGTCCCGGGTTCGATCCCAGCCCCCGCCAAATGAACTTTGTGGTGGACAAACACCGTGTGCGTGGGTTTCCTCGGGGTTCTCCCGTTTCCTCCCACTTTCTTCATTCCACCATTTCATTCATTACTCATCATCACCGTCTCCTTTAGCCTAACCGGTATAACCGTGAGACGTAAAACTCAAAGATTTCATTTCATTTCGGCTCTTCCCGCAACCAGTGTTGCCAAAATGTTGACAACAAGTTTGCGAAACGAGAGGTGACGACTCCAATTTTGGGTGAAAAGTCGCTATAAAAAATAATCGAGAAATTCATTGTCTATAAGCATTGTTTTAAAGTTGTAGATGTAAACTAAACAATATGTTCTACTCACTGGCGCAAATCCCTGGGGGGGATGACGGATACATGCCCCCTCCAATCTTGGAACTGAGGGGGACTTTTCCCCAATAATCCGATTTGAAATGTGTTTTTTGGGAGATATTTGATGATTTTTGTCCGATTGCTACAAAGGAACGTGAGATAAAATAGACGTCTCCCAGAATAAGACTCAAATCTGCAGCCTCCCAACGCTGAAGACAACTCTGATCCTCCACAACATTGTTTTTCAACTTCATAAGTATCTTGGACATCGCAAAAAAAAAAAAAAGTATGGTAACGGTCCCCCAATGTTGAAGACAGGTTTGCGCCGCTGGTTCTACTCACATCTTTGTAAACAGAGTGCAACCAATCCTTGAATTCAGGGGTCATTTCAGATTGTTTCGGATACTTTTGTTCATATTGTGGAGTCAAAATAGTTCCGAAAGAATTAACACTAGAGTACTTACATTAAGCAATTTTTTGTAAAAAAAAAAAAAAAAAAAAAAAAAAATGCAGAATAATTAAAAGACCCCAAAGGACAAATATAACAAACACCCACTTCGCCTTTATTCACGCATTTATAGCTAATCTTGTTGCTATCGGTAATGATGTATTACGTGTGTGTCTCAACGGAAACTGCGAACTAAAGGACATCAAGTTTGTAGTTGTTCTTCGTTAGAGGGCAAGGGTAACATAACAATGCAGGATTGTGGGGCAGTGAGTACGCTGTATTTCCAAACTCATCACTTGCGCTGATTAAAACAAACAAACAGATAAAAAGAACGTAAAAACTGTTTTGAACTAATAATGCTTCTCTACAGATGAACATTTTGTTTGCAGCAAAAGGTCGCTAAATGTGCAAGTAACTAAATCGTCATTTAAAACTCACCGAAAAAAGTCTCCAATCGGAAAAAAAAAATTTTTGTCGCTATCGTAGAGCGACCATACGTCCCGTTTTGACCGGGACAGTCCCATTTTAGGGGCGTGTCCCGGCTATCCCGTTAGTAGATGGAAAAAAGTTGTATTCGTCCCGTTTTATGCAAATGAAAGAAGTAAATAACAAACCCAGTACCTTTACTCCTTTTAAAAGTAATTATAATTAATAACAACAAAGAAGCAAAAATTGAACTGAAATTCCCTATATTAAACATACTCTATAGTTCGCAGTACTGCTCGAAAGGCAGCATAGGCTTTAGCAGTTTGTGTGTTGAACAAACTTCAACGTGTCTTTCCTTTTTCATAAGTGCCCGCTCTGTAACAACTGGGGGAAACTGATATCAAGGCAGGGGGCGCGGTGGCTCAGTGGTAGAGCGTTCACCTCTGGTGCTTGGAGTCCCGGTTTCGATCCCAGCCCCCGCTAAGTGAACTTTGTGATGGACAAACACCGTGCTCGTGGGTTTTCTCGGGGTTCTCCCGTTTCCTCCCTCATTCTTCATTCCACCTTTTCACTCATCTCTCATAATCACCGTCTCCTTTAGCCTAACCGGCATAACCGTGGGACGTAAAACTCAAAGATTTCATTTTTTGATATCAAGGCACTGATAAGAACAAAGGTAGACCTAAAAGTCTAGGGTTGCCAGAACTGAAAATTTTATGGTCACCCTACGCTATCGTGGAGGTCGAATTCTCCTGATTTAGCGACTTTTCCCAAAATTGGCAACATTGACCCCCACCGAACAACACCCCCGACATCTTTAGCCTAGCCAGCATAATAGTGGGACGTAAAACTTAAAGATTTCCTTTCATTTCGAACAACATCCCCAGAAACCTACTGTTATACCATTCCCAAAACACCCTTTTGTACAGTTCTCCCTATTCGAAAAACCTGTAAATAGCAGGGTTCATACATAAATATGGAACTCAATTTCCCTGAATTTTCCAGGTTTTCCAGGTATTAATTTTGCAATTTCCAGGTATAGTGGAAGAAACTAACAATATGAGAACACATAAATTTTAAGAATAATATATTTATATATTTGAGAATGGCCACCCTTCTCCCCAATGAACGATTGCAATTAAATATTGAGTCACAATAAACTAAAGAATTAAAATAAATAAAATTTAAGTTGAAAAATATTAAGTTGAGAAGCCTACTAAGGGAATTAATTAAATACTTTTGTTCCGTACTTGAATACATTAAAAATATACAAAAATATTAGGAAAGAAAAAAGTGCCCGCGAGATTTTAACTGATTCTTGTAGTATTCGACGACAGAAATCGATTACTGAAAGAATTTTCAAAATCGGCGCAGGCAAACATGGAGAAAATCGTATTTTCATGTACCGGTTCAAAATGGGGAAGAAAAAAGGGCGCGCGAGATTTTAACTGATTCTTGTAGTACTCGGCGAGAGAAATCGATTAGTAAAGGAATTTTCAAAATCGGCGCAGGCAAACATGCAGAAAATAGCATTTTCATGTACCGGTTCAAAATGGGGAAGGAAAAATGGCCCGTGAGTTCATTGGCGGATTAAACCAAACGTCTTAGGGGGGGCTCTTTATTGTAGAGTGGGATATGTTCCCCGAAATTCCCCCCCCAAAAAAAAGAAAGGTAAAACGGATTCAGGAAAAGAGGGTGAAAGATATAATTGCTACGGAATTTTCACCACAATGCCCCCTCCCCGAAAAGATATTCTCTCTACAGGCCTGGTCGTGGTTATGCTTTACTAAATATTTCGCTAGAAAAAATATCAGGTTACACATATTTTAGAACGCTCATGTTTCTGTATTTTAGTAAAATGAATTAAAAAAAGGACAAAAGAACTTACAAATTACAACGCAAAACACGCTTTTCGGCGAATACCACACAAAGCGTATTTGTCGATATAATATTGTCACGATCTACGACAATGTCCCTATGACATTTAAAAGTGCTAGTCCATTCAGCCGCTTTTCGCCAGAACGAGATCGCAACCACGTTTTCAGTCGGTGCAATGTGGATCAAGATCGTTCTGCACTGGCCACGCTCGAATGCAGGGTTACAAATTTAGTTGATGTTGAGTTAAACGTCCTTTTCAGCAGCGAGGCTATATGAGACCTACTGATTAACGTGGAATCCGTACCAAGGGTTCAAAGTATGCGCAGCAGTTTTCGAATAGTCACGTGAAGATCTTCGTCGCTGGTGGTTAAGGCCTCCAACGCAGTCCGTGATAGAGTTCCACCTTTTTAATTCTCTTCCATTTAGAAGTGCAGATTGCAAATTCAGAACTAAAGAGGGAAAACATCATTTTTTTCTTGAATTTCGATAGTTTTGTAAAATCTTTCTGCTAGAACGCGGAAGTTGTTGAGTTTAGTCAGTTGCGCGAGTTGGCAATAGAATTTTGAGTTCGCATACATTTAAAACTTCCTGCGCAAGATGAGTTTTGAGATCTTCTACAACCAACTCTATCAACGGAATGTAGACAGTTCTCCAGTAGTAAGAAGTCGTGTCATCTGCCCTGAAGTTCGTACGATGTGTTGTCTTTGGGTGAGATGAGGAGTTTGAATGTGCACGTCGACACTGGCAGCCATTCTGGATATTGCTTCGAATGTTGCCTTGAATTCTTTGCTGTTTGAACGCTCCTTGTTTAATGCTGCGATAGTGTCCTGAATGGCATCTGACGTTGCGTTCATGTCTAAATTACCTTAGAATCAAAGACAGCTGAGATGTGTGCAAAACGACCGTAGTCTCATCAAACATAATAGAATAAAACTGATACTCTCACACTCGATTGACAATTTTGCAGACGTGATTTCTCATCCTCAACCCTCAATGAGGGCATTTTGTGTGGTTTTATTGGCAAAAATGGTCCTTTTCGATGCTTTCTTTCAGCGGTTCTTTAAGAGATCGTCACTACAAGCCATTCTAAATTTGAGCAATTCTCGAAAATTGCCCTCGTTGAACTTAGTTTCTGCACTGTCACCATTTGAGGTCCAATTATCCGCACACGCACCGTCCCTGTGCAAGGGCGTCGATCCTGGGGGACCGGGCCCCCCAAATCTCATGTGGGCCTCCCTATTGTATTTATGAATATACAATATTTGACATAATTTGAATACAATTTGTCTTAAAATCCTCTGCATCTGAATGCCCCCCCCCCCCAAATTTACGGAGAAATCGGCGCCGTGTGGCCTTGAAAAGCAATGCCTTGCCTTCCAAGGAATATCACATTTCCCAACATTAATTTCAATTTGTCGCGATTTTGGATGACTTGTCTTCTTGACGAATTGATTTGATTCTCGACTGATTTCACTGGTTCCCAGTAGTGTTTCAGAAACGCTTTTCCGACCTCAAGAGCGTTAATGTGATATTGTGCTTTGTTGTGAGTTTCTAAAATACCGTAGAAAGTAGCGAATTTGTTCAAAGTTTTAATCTCAAGAGTTTGGAGAGGCACGTTTCTTCGATAGGACCCCCTCAAAAAAAAAAAAAAAAAAAAAAGCAAAAAGTTAGCAATATTTACAAAAAAGATCCCTCTCCATATGGGAAAGAACCAGCCATGGATAGTTTTCCAGATGTTATTGCCTCAAGTAACATCGTCCTTCTTCCTGAGATTTATTTGATATTATGACTCGAATTTATCGTGAGCGTAAACGCGGCATGCTAAACGGAGACTATTTTTAAATAGAATTTAAAGAATTAACCCTCTTTTGAAATAATGCAAGAATGATCCCAAATTTTCGTTCGTGTGGCGGTAAGCTACGAGCGGCATTGTGTGTAATTTTAATATTTTAGAGGGGTCTTGGGGGGGCGATCGCCCCCCTCGCCCCCTCCTTTTATCCGCCCCTGCGTGAGTTTGAACCGCTACGACGTATGTCCACGAATGTGCCCGTCTTCTCAAATATAGTTAATTACTGTGACACTGAAACATGTGACACAGAGTCACATTGTGGATGACTCTGCAATCGGCAACCACTGGACACATGCTCCTCCCGCCCTACAGTTTGATTATTTCGATCCATTCCTCACGTGCTAATGGCATCTGCAAGAAAGATGTAAGTGTAACGTTCAATTGGCAATAGCTTTTCACCAAATTAAGCTGCATGAAATCTGATTGCATATTTGACATACTGAGAAAATTCTAACCCGTGGCCATATGTATCATATATATCCCACCAGTTCATAATAAAAATTTTGAACACAAAATTACGGTCGTCCGTGTGACGTACTCCCAAAGGCCTAATGTGTATCACCCACCTCACATTCAATGTAACCACATCCGTGTAGAATTTAGAAAGGAACTTCTTATGATGTATACAGGATGTCTCAAAAGTTCCTTAACATAGGGTAACTCTGTTATCAGAGTTACAACAAAATGTAAGAGGAAAAAAAAATCTCAAAATATGACGTTTTCAATCTAAAGTGAACACTTTAAAAAAATCGGACGAGATGTTTGTGCTGTATACTCTTTATGCACCCAATTTTAAATGAAAATGCAACGTTGCCATTTACCTGAACCCACAACATAAGTGAATGAAGTTACTGTTTGAAACGGAGGCTCGCCATCAACATGTTAGCGTAAAAGACAGTAACTTCACTCACTTATGTTGTGGGTCCAGGTAAATGGCAACGTTTCATTTTCATTTCACATTGGGCGCATAAAGAGTGTACAGCGCAAACGGGCTATCCGATTTTAAAAATTCCTTCACTTTAGATTGGACACATCATATTTGGAGATGCTTTCCCCTCCGACATTTTGTTGTAACTCGGATAATAACAGTTACCCTATGTCAGGGGACTTTTGAGACACCCTGTATATCTTATTTAATATATGTTTGATGTCACTATAACTGTAGTATAATTTAGTTTGTTTAAATTTACAATTTAATACAAGTAGATTCGGATTTGCATGCGTAGGATTTTGTATGCATCTAACTAATGAATTCTTTTATATTCATACTTAACTTAGTGACTTCGCTTTGGACTGCAACTGATTATTGTAACCCATTATTGCTTGAGAAGAAACAAGATATCCGAATCTTCATTTGGAGAAATCAAAGATCTATTGGAAAGCTGGGAATTACAACCATTAATTTCTACATTTCAAGGTGCGTAAATTATATATTCTGTGTTTACTATTACTATTATTGGGTTTAGAATTATTCAAGCACTTCATGATATTTTAGGGGGATCAAGATGGGTGCCGGATAGATAAGTATTTGAGCGTCAGGCTCTTATTTCTTTTCAATTTAATATTTAATCAATGATTATTTTTCTCCCTCATTATTCCACCAAATCGTATTCCAAGATCATAAATTTTCATTACTCATTTGTGACCGTCAGCCTACATAACATATTCGTAGGACGTAAAACAAAGATTTCGTTATTTTTTGTTTCTATCTCTTTTCTCCATAGCTGTGAAAAATAATGCCTTCAACATCATAAATTTGTATGCCACTTGCCTGCTTTCGCCTTCAGTCGTCTTACTCTTCGGACATCACGAAGCAAAGCAGGTACTTTGCAGTTGGCATAGTTTTGAAAGGGATGTGACATAACATAATGATGTTGGTGTTGCGATGTTCAGTACCGTAGATAATTAAACAATGCTAGTAAACAAATCGAGTAGCAATTGTAATTTTTTAGCTTACATGCCTTTCAGACCGGCCATTTTTTTTACAACATATTGTTATTTCTACTCTATATGAAATATATTCTGAGGTTGTATTTTGGGGGACGTGGTAGCTCAGTTGTGGAGCGTTCACCTCTCCTGCGTGAAGTTCCTGGATCGATCCCAGTACGTGCTAAATGGGCTTTGTGTTGGAGAAACACTGTGTGTGATTTTTCTCGGAGTTTTCCCGTTTTCTCACACATTTTTCATTCTACTATTCCATTCATTCTCATCATCATCGTCTCCTTGAGCATACCCGGCATAATCGTGGAACGTAAAACTCAAAAATTTCATTTCATTTCATTTCATATAAACTTTGTTGCAAAGTAACCTGATAGCTGAAGATACTTTGCAACACATACAAAAAAGTATTTTCAGCATACGAACATAATGTTTCTGTGCAGTGTTTTCTCTCCTGTATGGATACATTTCACTTCCTACACAAAACTGCATGCAGTCTACAAATATTGAGGTTAGACTTACGGTATCGGTGTCAGTACTTAGTACGAATTATTGACATTTGTAAAGAAAATTATGTATTTTCTGGTACCGACCTAGGAATCACATTCTGATAGTTTAGTATGTCCCACAAAAATGGCAACTCAAGAACAGCAAAAATCTTCGAGATCTGATTTGCCTTGGTTGCTCTTTATATCCAAGAATATCATCCCAACCGTAATCAGTGGAAGATTTACGGGATTTGAGGCTTTCAGGCTGAAGCTCACCCAAATTACAGGATTTCTTTTTTTAAAAAAAATCTGATGTTAGTCATTCCTATGCGTCTACGCTTCAAGCCCTTCAAAAAGTCTAGTCGTTTCTAAATAAAGGAAGTCTTTCTGTGTGAAGTCCCTCTCAAACTATTTTTCTGAATCCGCCGCTGTTCGTAATTTATTTTCCAACAAGAAATCCATCCCGACATTTACCTGAATAGGAAATTTTCCTAAAGTTAGATGGCAGGAGGTACCCGTATTAATAATTTCCTATCTGAGGGGTTACGTTTGATCGGTGCAAAGTAGCCCCGATTAGAGGCTGAAACAACCTTCTCCCAGTTTTATTTTTCTCTGACTTTAAAACGTTTCACACTTCAATTTCAACTATTGTCTCAAAGTCCCATTATACACAGAGTATTCTACGAAACTGACTTGACTTTGACGAAAATTCTTGTAGGTGATATCTTTCAAATTTTGTCGGCCTTTACAGTGACTGCTTTCCATACCTCTGTAACAACAAACCCTTCAGGTAATTAGAACTGATGTTAACCGCCAACCAAATAGTCAAAACCCAGTTAGATGTTCTATCTTACGGTGACAGTTGAAACTTTCTCTTTACAGTCCATCATTTTACCGACAGAGGACTGTGAAACTTTGCCGTATTTTGTGCAAAGTTAATCCTAAAGTGCAAAATAATCCCGTCTTATGGTACTTACAGAAGATTAGTCAGCAATTTTCACATTAATTTTAAAGATGACAACAGTTGGAGCCTAGGGCTGTGTGATATTTAGATCGAACGGTTGATATTTTCAAATATCAAAACATCGATATCGAAATTTTTGAGTTGAGTTGAGTTGATTTTAGTTTAGCGTCCCTTTCAGCAGCGAGGCTATATGAGACGTGGACCTAGGCTTAACGTGGAATCCGAACCACATGAGCTCCCGCCGTCGAAATTTTTGATCGATATATCCATATTTTTTCTCTCTCTTTCGTATTTCTATATTTTCGATTTTTGATATTGTTTATATTTCGATATTGCTGTATTTTTCGATATTTCGAACAAGTTTCGATAGTTTGTCAATATCGATTATCTATATCTAAATTCGGATATCGCAAAGCCCTATCGAACCCTTTGGAAATGAAGTTTTTGGCTATGGACCTGATTAGGGATGCACACGAGACAAGACGAGACAGAATTTTTGTTACGAAATTCGAGACGAGACAGAGCTCTTCCAATAGAAACGCATCCAGTTTTCGAGACGATACATACTTTCGCGGCACCTTTTCGAGAGGAGACAATCTCAAATCTTTTCTCTTGCGCATCCCTAGACTTGATCATGAGTTATCAAAAAAAAAAAAAAAATGTTAATGAGAAATAACATGTAAATACAATATAGGTAGCTAAAACATTTTTGTTTTTATTCTTCAGTAATGCATTGTTATTAATCTCAGTATTTTATAGTGTATTCTTAAGCTTAAGGTGATGTATAATTAAATTTTGAATTCAGTGAACTTATTTTGTTTCTCATATTGTTTTTAAAATGTATGTAGAAACGTTTTTCATTCTTGAGTGTTTAAAGTGACGTATAGTTATTAAACATAGTATTTAATATCATACTCTTAATGTGAAAGTGATATACAGTTAACTTTTGAATTCAGTTAACATTTTTCTTTTTAAAATTGCTTTAAAAAGTATGTAAAAACGGTTTTATTTTCTTTCTTGAGTGCTAAAAGTGATGCAAAGTTATTAAGCTTACTACTTTATATTGTATCCTTAACCCTAAACTGATACACAGTGTGTTTTTGTTAAATTATGTCAAGTTATTTGAGTGACGAACACTGGTAGAAAATCCTGACTACTACTGGAACATTTTGATTTTAAGGTGACGACTACTGGTGCAAGGATTTTAAAATATTGTTTTTCCTTCAACGGCTACTTCTTTTTTAATTCTGACTACATGGTCATTATAGGAAGGATCAGTGAGTCTTTCCAACTATGGTACATCTCCGACAGATGCACAATGCTCAGAGAAGAGACAAAATAGTATGTTTTCAACCTTAAAGTGACAACCACTGGCGTTTTTACACTGCCATGCAAAAGTAAGTGGGTACTCCAATGGGGTTCCAATGCGGTACCTAATTTCTGTATTTTAGATATTTGGAAATACATGTCTCTAAAATGTAAAGAACTGATTATTTTTTAACTGAAAATTGCAACTCGGTAAGTCTTATGGATACCGATATATGGGAAAATAAAGAGCGATACCATAGGTATGTGAGGCTTGCATACTTGACGCTACAATTCGGAAAATGGATTAAAATATGACTAACGGCTATCAAGATGTCAAATAAAGGGAGGACCAACACAGTTACGAGGGTTTCGTGTTAGATGCTAAAATTTCCGAAACCAGTCATGGAAAGTTAATAAACACAAGTAGCAATTTCACCTTAAAGTAATTAGATATCTTCATGGGGTGTTAAAACATCATGGAGTCTACCAAAATTAAATTTCAAAAGCTTTTGAAAATATAATCTGACATTTGTAAACAGTATTTGAAATATGTGTTTACCCAAAACTTCCAGCTAGTACATCTAACATCTGGAGAAACACTGTGAAATAAAAGTGTATGAGATCTTGAAATTTCGGAAACAATTATTGGTCGCAACAAAATTAAATAAGATGGTACTTCTATGGGTTGAATGAGTACCTCAGTACAATTTCGATCGAAAGATTAGTTCAGTCCTAGGTTTTCTTCAGGCAATTCCAATGGTTCATCGAGCTGTGCAAAAGAATGAAAATTCGCTGTCAATATCTAAGATAGTAACCAAGATATAAGGAATTATATAATTTATGACGTAAAAATAGAGATCTTTATGGATTTGTACTTTTGGGTCTTTCCTATAACAAAAAGATTCAGAAAACTACTGTATATACCTTAATAGACAATTCAATGGGCGGGGACACAGTAGCTTAGTGGTAGGGTGTTTAACTAATCTTTTTGCAGAAACTATTGGAGTATTCATCTAACCCATAGAGATAGATCATACTTAACTCCCTATTTAATTTTAAAATTAAATAAAAGGAAATATTTCAGAGTAGCGGCCCACGATTATGCATTTTAGTCTCAGAGAGATTATGATTAAAGCAAGTGAATATTGTTGACAGAATTGATGGAATGCAAAGGTGGGAGAAAAGAGAGTACCCCGAGAAAACCCACGAATACGATGTCCACTAGAAACTGACGGCCGCGGATCAAACCAAGAACCCAATACACCTGTGGTAAGCACTCTACCATTAAGCCACCGTACCCCCCGACCATTTATTTGTCTATTAAGGTATATACGGTTGTTTTCTGAATTTTTTCTTCTTACAGTAAAGACTCAAATGTACTACCATGAGCAAAATAAATGACGCGTCTCTTTATTTTGAAATTTTTTGAAAATATCTCTGTTTTCTTTATATGTTCGAAATTTTGGAAGGTTTCCCCAGCAGGACAGGTTAATAACAAACCCGTTTTTAATATTTGTGTTAGATATTAGCTTAAAATAAATAAATTAGAAGCAAAAAACATTAAATCGACAGAAATCTCGAGAATTACCAACTCTGCTAAAGTGGGAAATTTTCAAGAACGCGAGGGAATTCTGCAGTTCAACACGAAGCAGCGACATCTATGTCACTGAAATGTGGATAAAATCTACAAACGAAACTTTCAACGAAATATTTCTAATATGTCTTATTTCGTGCATTATCTGCAAACTCCAAGTATATGAACGTGTGCGTGGGTTTTCTCGGGGTTCTCCCGTTTCCTCCCACTTTCTTCATTCCACCATTTCATTCATTACTCATTATCACCGTCTCCTTTAGCCTAACCGGCATAACCGTGGGACGTAAAACTCAAAATTTCATTTCATTTCATTTCCAAGTATATGAATATATGCCAAGTATTAACGTAAAGATAGAGCAGAAAGTGGAAATTGTCTATGGAAAAGGACGAATTGGTAGTGCGACCGTAATGAAAAATCGTCTTTACCGTAGAACAGGGTCAGTTCACGTAAGGAAACAAATAGCTCAGTTAGTTAAAGGAACTAGTCTGTATGCCGAAGGTAGCGGGTTCGAATCCAGAAGGAAGTGACGTTGTCATTTTTATTATTATGGTTATTTTATTTATTTTTTATGTGGGAAAGAATCAAATTGTAACATATGTGTAAATTTCATGACGATACCAAAAAAAGAAAAAAATGTTGTCGCACTTGCATTAGCATCCCTAATTTTTTTTGCAAAAAGTTTAGTAATTATTTCCCCTGTGCTCACTGCTCACTATACGTAATGCTCGCTGGCGCGTTGTTTCCCAGTAAATGTTAATCCTAATTTGGAGAATTTTATAAAGTTTCACAATATTTCTCACTAGATAGTCTTCTATCTACTTGTTTGGATATTTTGATAACAGATTTCCCTATTAAATGTTTAATTTTCCCTAGATGTTTAATTACGGAAAAGTTTTGCAACGTATTTGTATTAAATTGAAATTGTTTTGAATTTACCACATGAGATAAGTAGCTCGAAGGAGGAAAACTCAAGTAATTGATATTCTACGTAAAAGCTACCTATTGTAGAATGATGATACTTCTTGCCATCAGCACATAATCTTCACGTTAGAGTCAGACAGAAAAAAATTCTGGTTTTTCCTCCCTATGACCACCCATCTTAAACCTCTACATTCCATTGTTCGTCTCACAAAATTTCGGTGCTCCAAAAACCTTCATATAATAATAATAATAATAATAATAATAATAATAATAATAATAATAATAATAATAATAATAATAATAATAATAATAATAATAATAATAATCCTGAATATGCCATCCTTACATAATGTAAGGATATCTTAGTTTCTTAGTTTAAATCTTAGATATCTTAGTCTAAAGTGCTTTCTTTAGTAATTATTTGAACAACCATGTAGGAGGGGGTACGGCGTTTTATTTTGCCCCTCTCATTTCAGTACCCTTCCAACAGAAAGTAATTTCTCATAAGCAGGGTAGACAAAATGAATAAGAAATATATTTACAGCATCCTCTCCCCTTTCATGATTGGAATATCACGTAGCATTTTTTTATTCTACCAAAGATGGCCCGGTTAGGGGTAGGTAACTAAAGAAATACCTAATATATAGCGCCCCTTGATTGTAATATTACCGCTTCTTTATTTGTAAGAGGCAGGCCCAACAAGGTGATAAAAAGAATAGGAAAAATGTCTATTGAATCCAGTGGCGGATCCAGCACAAACTTCTGGGAGGGGGGGGGGGGGTAGTGAAAGATTCTTTTGATGATTTGAAGCTGTCACCAATTACCACTTAACTAAACTAAACATAATAGTGGGGGTGAACTGGAACCCAGTCAGTTTAAATTGATGTAAAAGTTTAATTTTTGGCTTCATACTGAAGTTTTGGTTTCAAATGAAAATTTCAGTCCCAGTGGTCAAGGATCAAATCTCGTGGGGCTCTTCAGTGTAGGCTGATAGGGCCCCTTATGAGAAAAGGCAAAAATATTAAAATGTTTCTAACGTTCGAATTTTTCGTCTATTTTAAAGAATTGTTGGGCTTCGTATTAAAGTGTTGGTTCCAAATGGCAATTTCAGTCCGATGGAGAATGATCAAATCCTGGAGTCGGGGGGGCTCATCAGTATAGTGTGCTACGGCTCCATTATGGGAAAAGGCAAAAATATATAACTTTCGAATTTTTCGTCTATTTTAAAGAAATTATTGGCTTCATATTAGTCTTGGCTTCAAATGAGAATTTCAGTCCTTGTGGACAATTATCAAATCTCGGAGGGCTCTTTGGTGTAGGGGTTTCGGCTTCTTTATGGGACAAGATTCACGTAATTGATATTGCAAAATTGTTTTGTATACATTAGTGTAAACTTGCACCATTTGGTTAATTTTACCTCTTATATTTTGCAGATTTCAAATTCCAAGCATAGTTACTTCTCAAAGCTAAAAGGCACTTACTAGTTTCATTAAAAGGAAATGTCTTTTATGAAAAGTTGTCATGGAGTAGACGAACGAACAGGCACCCAAACATTGGTTGAGTCGGACGGTTAAAACTCGTTAAGCTCACTTCAATTATTATTATTATTATTATTATTATTATTATTATTATTATTATTATTATTATTATTATTATTATTATTATTATATTAATAATAATAATAATAATAATAATAATAATAATAATAATAATAATAATAATAATAATAATAATAATAATAATAGAGCATTCATGGGGTCCGTGGCTCGACTCCACTTCGCGCCAAATGAAATTTGAGGTAGACAAATACCGTGTGCATGGGTATGGGTTTTCTTGGAATTTTCCATTTTCCTCCCACTTTTTTCATTTCATCATTTCATTCATCATCATTCTCCCTTAGCGTAGGTGCATATTCGTGCAACGTTAAACTAGATATTCCATTTAATTTTAATTTCAATAATAATAATGAACAATTAATTCAACTGAAAGAACTGTAATTTATGTTGACGGCAATTATCATAAATATGCAACCATTAAAAAAACAATGCTTTGAGTAGAAAGATAATCCTTCCCAAGTGTTAACGAATGCGCACGAGATAAGACATGTCTCGAGAGACAGACGAGACGCGCTTTGTGACATTCAAAAGAAGACGTAACAAATGTTTTGGACACGAGATAGCTTTTAAAATGTCTCGTCTTGTCTGGAATGTCTCGAAAACAAAAGTCTAAGTTTTAAAATTATTTTTAAAGATCTATTCTCTCAAAAGTAGCTCTCTGCCTTAAAATTAATAACGGCGTTTGTGATTTTTTTTTTTTAAAAATAAACAATGTCTAAAGTTAATAGTTAACTTTTCGAAAAGAAGCTTCATTAAGGGTGAACCTGAAAGATGTCCACAAACTTCGGGAGATGATTCGTGACATCAAAAGGAGACAAATAGCCCTCTTGCAGTTTTCGAGTTCAGCTTCGTTGTCGAGATACAGGTTTGCCAACTGGTCTTGTTTGAGAAACTCACTGGAAATAAATTAAACTCCAAGAATAAGCTACTACAGGTCAATTGACTTATACCATGCTGCAAGGTTAAATATTTGTTTATGAAGTGTGTACAAAATTTGCCAGTGTCCTTTCTGAGAACATCGTCGAGAAAAAGTCACCTCCAAGAATAAACTACCCCTCGTAAATTTTTCTAAGAGAAATATCTGATACTGCAATATAGGGTTGTTAATTAAATATTGATTAATGAAAAATAAACGAAATTGTTAAAACCATTTTGGAGAAAATAGCTTTTTTCGATTTTCGGCTGTTAGTAAATCACACTTATTTTAGGCGGTAGAAAAAAATTGGAAAATCTCCTGTAGAAATACTGTGTAAACCCTAAGTTTAAAATTTGGTGTAGATACGTTGAACGGTATGGCCTCTAGGCGAGTGTACAGAAAAGTGTACCGAACGGACGGACCGGAAGGACGGGTATCGAAAAATCACAATTCCGGTATGTAGACGCCATGAAGTATGTAAATCCGTTGAAATCTGAATTTGATATATTTTCACAATCAGCATATTTTCTTTTTTGTCGCTCGAAAAAGAAAAGCCTGAGTTTACCACAAAATGCTAGGGTGTTTACCAAAAAATATTCAATTACAGGGCCACCGCACTAAACTTTTTCAATTCAATTTCTTAACTGTGTTAGGCCGCAGTTGTTACTGAAGTGTGTATTTGGATAATAGGAAAAAAATATCGTATTATTCAAATACATCGAATGTCAGATTATCGAATAAAAAACTTCGATTGAAGAAAATTCACACTACAAAACTAACTCACACTTTGAGCACATTTTCATTAGACATATAATAGAGCAATTAATGCAATAATTGTTTATGAAATATAAAAAAATATCAAATGAGTCATTTTCGAGAAAGTCGTTCAAAAAGAACACGTCAGAAGCAACCTACCTCTTGTGAATTGTTTCGAACAATGAGTTAAGATATACTTTTGCTTATTAATGAAATATTTATTTGCGAAATTTGAACAAAATCGCCTTTCGTTCGAGAAAATTGTTGGGAAAAACCTTGACCCCCAAAATAATCTATCCGTCGTAATTGTTTTTCATTGAAATGACTTATACTAAAATATAGGGTTATTAATGAAATATTTATTTATGAATTATCAATAAAATTGTCCACGTAAGTTTTGAGAAAATCGTGAGGGAAAAATAACTCCCCGAATAAACTATCTCTTGAGGATTCTTTCAGGGCAAGCGAGTTATTCCATATTATTAGGTTTTTAATGAAATATTTATTTCTGAGTACGAACAAAATTGCTTGATTCATTTTAGAGAAAACCGTGGAGGAAAAACACCGCCAAGAGTAAACTACCCCTCGTATATTTTTTTCAGGACAAACTAGTTTTGCCATATTGTTCGGTTATTAACGAAATATGTATTTTTCAAATACGAATAAACTCTTTTGAGTCATTTTTTTTAGAAAATCACCCAGACAACACACTCCACCAAGAATAAACTACCCCTCGCATTTTTTAGGACAAACGAATTATTTATGCCATATTGTTAAGTTATTAATGAAATATTTATTTATGAAATATGAACGAGAACACTTGAGTCCGTTTTGAGAAAATCACTGAGAAAAAACTCACCCCTAAGTATAAACTACCCCTTGTAGATTTTTCTCAGATAAATGCCTTATACCACAAAATAGGGTTGCTAATTAAATATTGATTTATAAAAAAAGAAAGAAAACAAGATCGTTAGAGCCAGTTATTAGAAAATATATTTTTTCTATTTTCATCGTACAGGAAACTACCCTTGTTTTGGGAGTAGGAGGGAAATAAAAGAAACTATAGGAAATACTATGAAAATCTTAAACTAAAATTTGGTGCAGATAAGTTGAACGGTTGCCTCTAGGCGAGTGCCCAGAAAAGTGTAGCGAACGGACGGACGAACAGATGGACATGTATCAAAAATAAATTTTTCGGTATTAGGGGCTATAATACGTGTAAATTCGTTGAAATCGCAAATTTGATTTTTTTCGATCACCATACTTTCTTCTCTCATTTGTCACTTCAAAGTAAAAGGAACTCAGAACTACAGATAAGGGACACCTACTTTTACACATAGACGTTTATTGTTTTAAAACTGTTTTAGTTTATCATTTCACTTCCAATTGAAAGGTTTTACCATGACTAACGGCATACCAATGACGAGACGGAAGTTTTGAGGAAGTAAATGCATTCAGAAGTCTAGACTACATTACGCCTATTAGCCTGTTTTTAGTTCTGCAATTGTTGACAGTTGTAATTTCGTCCAAACGCTACATGAAATAATTCTTGGTTGACGTCATTGTTACTATTTTAGTATTGTTCTCTTCAGACTTGAAGTTTTGTCTTAACGGTTATACATTTTTTCTTTCTTATTTCATCGTTAAACATAAGAATAAAATGTTCTGGTGAGTGGATAAATTCGAACCTAAGAACATTGAGTTTTCATTCTTCCAACACATTACCAATGGACCAAGCTTTGTCTTCACGCTAACGCACGGTTACAGGGTTTATTACGATTTAAATAAAATGGCTGGCGGTTAGTTTCCTGCCCAAATATTTCGATAAAAAATTTTCATTGCTTCGTAGATACGTAGAGCAATGTTTAGATACACATTTTAGGATAGTGCATTTTAGTATATATAATAATTTCATGCCAGATAAAAGCTAGATAAGTTTTGATAAAATGTTTCATATGTAGTTCTCAATAATAGGCTTGCTGTTCGGGGTGAAGTTTCAAGGTTCAGCATTGACTATCAGTTTTTGCTATTAATATCCCTTCTAACAATATTGGCAGTGGACAAAAGTTAGCCCGTGTTGAAGCTTTTTGCTCCTAATTTAATTATTTTACTTTATTATTTAACGAATATATTGAAAATTGTCAGCAGGCACGTATACAGTAATTTATTTCGGAAGGAGCCCGACTTCAATATTAGAATAAATTATAATAAAATTTTAAAAGATAATCCCAAAAATTAGGCTAAATTTACAGAAAAGTTGGGATTTCAGAGGGGATCCGGACCCCCTGTACCCACCCCTAAATGCGTCCTTGTTTGTCAGTAACGTTTCCTCATTTTGAAACCCTCAAAAACTTCGGATATATAAAGGGAAAAGAGTTATTTTCGATAAAATATCACTTCAAGGAGACGCGACAGTTTTATTACACATGGTGGTATCCAACGTTCACAAGGGCAAGAATTCCTTCCCTTTTATTCTTTTGCTATTGTGCTCTATCGAAAGGTTAGGTTTGTAAAATATTACTCTTACAAACAAGCGTGATTGGCAGATAGGAATACTGAACAGAACTCCACAGAAATGCATGCTGAACTTACGTTTATAGCTACTCTTTGGTGATTTGGCCTCAAGGTCAATCGAGTGGTAATTCAGTTCCGTCTCTGTTCTTGAGCCATGTTCGTATTACTTCGAACAGTTTTGCTAATGAAAAGCATGCCTCGTAATATAACAGACTTCTTTCGCGTAAGAAATCGAAACTCAGTTGGTCACAGCAACTTTTGTTACCTAACCATAACGGCCTAGGATCGTCTTCAGTAGAATAAAAAATGTTACGTGATATTCCATTCACGGAGGAGGAAAGGTTACTTTAAATATATTTCTTATTCATTTTGTCTACTCTTGTCAGAAATTATATACTTTCTGTTGGGACGGTGCTGAAAAGAGAGGGTGGGGGGGAAATAAAACTTCGTGCCCCCTCATACATTTTAAATTTTGTTACATGGTTGCTCAAATTATTACTAAAGAAAGCACTTTAAACCAAGATATCTAGTTACATTATGTAAGGGTGGCATATTCAGGAATAATAATAATAATAATAATAATAATAATAATAATAATAATAATAATAATAAATGTCTTTGGAGAGCCGAAATTATGTGACACGAATCATTACATGTAGAGCTTTAAGATGAGTGATCATAGGAGAGGAAAAAACAGGGTTTTTCTCTGTCTGACCAACGTAAAGATTATGTGCTGAAGTTAAGAAGCATAATAATTCTACAATAGGTTGCGTTTACGTATAATATCAGTTACTTCAGTTCTCCTTCGGGCTACTTACCTCATGTGGTAAATTCAAAACAATTTCAATTTAATACAAATACATGTAAAACTTTTCTGTAATTAAATATATATAGGGGAAATTAAACATTTAATAGGGAAATCTGTTATCAAAGTGTCCAAAAAAGTAGATAGAAGACTATCAAGCGAGAAACATTGTGAAACTTTATAAAATTTTCCAAATTAGAATTAACGTTTACTGGAAAACATTCGTTATGCACCAGTGAGCATGTAGTGAGTAATGAGCACAGGGGAAATTATTACGAAACTGTTTGCAAACAAAAAAATTAGAGACACTAATGCAAGTGCGAGAACATTTTTTTTGGTATCGTCATGAGTTTTACACATATTTACAATTTGATTTTTCCAACATAAAAAAATAAATAAAATAACCACAGTAATAAAAATTACAACACCAGTTCCATGGGGTTCGAACCCAATACCTTCGGTATACAGACTAGTTGCTTTAACTAACTGAGCTGCTTGTTTTCTTACGTGAACTGAACCTGTTCTACGGTAAAGACGATTTTTCATTACAATTGTGCTAAGAATTTCTTTTCCCATAGGTAATTTCCACTATTTGCTCTATCTATACGTTAATACTTAGCATAGATTCATATATTTGGAGTTCGCTGATAATGCATGTAATAAGACACATTAGAAATGTTTCGTTAAAAGTTTCGTTTGTAGATCTAATCAACGTCTCTCCCAATGACATAGATAGATGTCGCTGCTTCGTGTTGAACTGCAGAATTCCCTCGCGTTCTTGAAAATTTCCCACTTTAGCAGAGTTGGTAATTCTCGATTTCTGTCGATTTAATGTTTTTTTGCTTCTAATTTATTTATTTTAAGCTAATATCTAACACATATATTAAAAACGGGTTTGTTATTAACCTGTCCTGCTGGGGAAACCTTCCGAAATTTCGAACATATAAAGAAAATGGAGATATTTTCAAAAAACTTCAGAATAAAGAGACGCGTCATTTATTTTGCTCATGGTAGTACAAATCTATGTGGGTCTCTATTTTTACGACGTCATAAAATACACAATTCCTTATATCTCGCTTGCTATATTAGATATTGACAAAAAAAAAATGAGTCTGTCTGAGGTATTCACTTAACCCATAGAAGTACCATCTTATTTAGCTTTTGTTAGGATCAATAATAGTTTTCTGAAATTTCAAGATCTAAGCTAATATCAAGATCTACGCTTTTATTGTATGGTGTCTCTCTAGCTGCTAGATGTACTAGCTGGAAGTTTTAGGTAAATACATATTTCTAATCAGTGGCGTATTTACGATTTTGTTTCGGGAGGGCCTTTGCTAACTTTCGGGGGGGCTTTGCCTGGAAATGTGAAAATTCTGCAAGATATTTCATTTATTTTACTATACTAAGTCCGAAAGCTTAAGTCCGCTTAAGCCCGAAAGCCACCCCCCTAAATACGCCACTGTTTCTAATACTCTTTAGAAATGTCAAAATATATTTTCCAAAGCTTTTAAAATTTAATCTTGGTAGACCCCATGATGATCTTAAACTCTATGAAAATACCTAATTACATTAAGATGAAATTGCTACTGATGCTTATTAACTTTCCATGACCGGTTTTGGAAATTTGACCACCTAACACGAAAACCCCATAACTGTATGGATCCTCCCTTTATTTGACAAAATCTTGATAGTCATATTTTAATTAATTTTCTAAATTGTACTGTCTAAAATGCAAGCACCACGTACCTATGATGTCGCTTTTTATTTCACCATATTTCGGTAACTGTTAGGCGTACCGACTTGCGGTTTCGATAAAACACACATCTCTAACGTTCTTTAAAATGTTATTAAGACATATTTTAGAATGTTTAGAAATGATAGTTCTGCGAATGTCATGGTACCCGAAAACCCCCATCAGGGCGTGTGTGTAGTGTATTTAATTGAAACTACTTTTGAGGTTGTTGTAAGCCCTCGTAATTACGTTTCCGAAACTGCACCATCTAGTACGCAAACTCCACACTTCTGTAGTGTCGTTCTTTATTTTCCCATATCTCGATATCCATAAGGCTTACCGAGTTGAGATTTTCGGTAAACAGATGTCAGTTCCTTACATTTTACAGACATATATTTTCATATATCTAAAAAATACAGACATTAGGTACCCCATGGTACCCCGAACACCATTGAGGTACCCACCCAAGCGGCACACCGACGTCGAAAAGACGTGTTTTTTTTGGTGTAAAACACCGTAAAATACACCGAACATGACGTGATTTACACGTCTTTTCCCACGTGGAAATGTCCGGGAATATGACGTGATTTTTATGACGTCTTTTACACGTGATAGAATATGACGTGATTTCTATGACGTCTTTTACACGTCATAGAAATGACGTGTAAATCACGTCTTTTTTACGTGATTTTCACGTGTAAATCACGTCTTTTTCACACCCTTCATGTGAGTGGGGGGGGGGGCGTTCTCGAAATGAGGCGGCGAGAAGCAAAGGTGTGTAAGTGACATTTGCAATAAAGTATGGATGTCTCAAAAATGGATTCTGCACAGCTAAATATACAAACTGGATGGTGAAACTCGTCGCAGTTCAATAGAAAGTCTACCCATGAATGCTCTACGCCGAACTTCATTATACAGTTTGTATATTTTGCTGTGCAGAATCCATTTTAGATACATACATACTCTATTGAAAATGTCACTTACACTCCTTTGCTTCTCGCTGCCTCAAATGTCATGGAAGTCTGACAGGATTGTTCAGTTCCAAATGTCAAAACCATTAGAAATTGATGTGCATCCGCAGTTTTGACATTAGGAATTTCAATCCCATGTACTACCTCGATTATTCGCCACACTTTTGAGGCTATTTATCAGCCCCTATTCAACCGTTTTGCACCAAAGTTAGAGGTTAGGCTACTAAGGCTACCTAGTTTTGGCCCCGTAAATTTTGAAATAGATCGGTTGAATAGTGGTTGAAACAAATAACCCTGAAACTGTGTCGGATAATCGAGGTTCTACTATACATAGATTGAGATTCCTAATGTCAACACTGGATACACATCAATTTATGATTATTTGGACATATGGAACTGAATAATAATAATAATAATAATAATAATAATAATAATAATAATAATAATAATAATAATAATAATATCTACTCTAAAACACACAGCTTACAACACATTTTTTAAAAAAATGATAAAAAAGAAAATGTCATACTTTTTCTTTCTTCTTAACTGCGTTTTTCTTTCTTTCTTTCTTTCTTTTTTTTTTTTTTTTTTGACAGTTCTGAACTGATCTCTGGCCGCAACACTTTTCTTAATATATTTTACATAAAAAGTCTACGAATAACAACTGGACAACGTTTATTATAAGTAAAAACAATAATGAAAATAAATTTAGCCTCGTGGCTGCTGCTTGATTTTTCACCATTGTGTTGAAATTTGCATAATAATTTACAAGCTCCTATACCAGATAAGCAAGACCACTGGGTTATTGTAATAAATAACAGATCAGGATAGACCCTAAGAACCCTAGATCTTGCCACAGCGAAATTCATCACCACCCTCTTTCGGAAGCACACATTGGGGAACGTCAAAGTATTGTGGTCTATTTGATTGGTCTGTACCAAGATTTTGGAAATTTCGCTTCTTCGAAGGTTCGTATTATCTATGGATTGGGGATTTCCAAATCCAATTGACCACCTCTAGTGTTGTTGATTTCTATTTTTTTAGTATTTGGATACTAGCCTATTGAATAGTACATATTCGCCTCTTAATGTGTGGTATATTTACCTACACATTAAGAAACGAATATACAATAGCTGTCGAGGAATAATTATATACCTAATGCAACAGGAAAGAAACGGCAGCGCTTGCTCCACGAAAGGATAAATTTAAAGCCATACATTAAAAAGAAAACCGAGACGCATTGGATCGACTTGAAAAACATTAAAAAAAAAACCCTCGAATGTAAGACTCACCCTTGGCGGAAAAAAAAGCCCTACATAACTTAAGAATGAGAAAAGACGAATAAACATGGTAAAAACAAAGAATGAAATGGAAAAATAAAGGAACATTGTACTTACAGTCCTAAGAAAATGAAATGAAATGAAATCTTTGGGTTTTACGTCCCACGCTTATACCGGTTAGGCTAAAGGAAACGGTGATAATGAGAAATGAATGAAATGGTGGAATGAAGAAAGTGGGAGGAAACGGGAGAACCCCGAGAATACCCACGCACATGGTGTTTGTCCACTACAAAGTTCACTTGGCGGGGGCTGGGATCGAACCCCAAGCAAAAGAGGTGAAAGCTCTACCACTGAGCCACCGCGGCCCTTAGTACTAAGAAGAATCCACTCATTTCGTCACTGGAATTTATTCATGTGCATTTACTAGTACCTTCTTCTTAATGAAATTACGGTACAACACGTGCTTCCTTAAATTTTATAGCTATCCATTATTACGCTAGTATGCGCACACATACACACAAACACAACCACCCACATCCAACACACACTCACACACACAAGAACAATGGGTTTTATTGACAGTGCAAAATTTAGGACTAAACTTTTATAACTCCAATTTAAGACACCTTTATTTTGGAGGTGAAAAATCGAAAAAGAAAGTACATCTTAAAATTAATTAATCTCTGAGGGATGAAAGCAAAAACACATAACCATTAATTTGAATTCTACATTTATTAGTTATATGTACAATGTGCACGTTTTGTCGTATAAAATAATATTCATACTGTTTGTAATGCAACAAGAAACCTGATTGTCTATATTATTTGTAATACAAACAAGAAATATGTAGACAATGCATATCTGTTGGTTATAATCTAAAACTTACAGAGATCTTTTAATAATATAAAATAAAAAGAATTAAATTTTCCTATAAATTTCTTATGAAGGAAAACATCTTTCATAGTTATTGAAGTACAGAAATACTGCATCATATCAAAAAAGCCTCACGTGCTTAAGTAGGTTAAAAAAGGGGACTGCGGTAAGTATCCCACTTCTTCGTCTATTATATCAGTAGCAGTTTCTTCCATCTTTTAGTTTTCGAAAGAGATGCCTTTACCTTGATTTCCAACAAAGCGAGGAGGAACAGGTCAACATGTTTCAAGCATGCCGAATCCTTTTCATCCGCAAACAACAAGGCAGATGGAAGTGAATATCTTTCTACTAACGTTTTGAAGATTTGTGGCAATTGTTCATTTGAAGATCTTTATTTTTACTCACGAATGATAAATGTCTTTAAGGCTAGTTTGCACAACGTGAACTTTGCACTTTTTTCCGCGGGAGTTAAATTTCATCGCCAGCTCTTTGGAAACCAAGCATCAGAGAAAGGTCCCTTTTCCTCCCAACGATGACAAATAGGAACACTGAAACAGAAAAAAAAATCATGAACAATCATAGTGCAATTTTTCAGGTGCGGAGAAAATTAAAAAAAAAAAAAAAATAATTACAATACGTCATGTGCAACTACAATCAATACGCAATAAAACGATTAGTTACTGCACTCGCTTGCATGACGTCACTTATTCTCAAAAATCCACTTTTAACGGCCTTCCATACAGCGAAATTAAACTACCATTAATTTTAGTTATTCTGTAATAGCTTAACTTTTGATTTTATTGCAGCTGTTAACTCTGATTGTTCAGGAGGATCAAACAAGTTGGGGGATATAAAACTTTATATATACAGATACATGACAAATAATTCTGAAACACTCATAGAAGCCTACATTACGTATGTTCTCATAATATAAAATGCCACTCTAAGACCAACTTTAGGATGTGAGCTAAAAGTGACGATCAAGTATATTGATACGGTATTACAACTGATGCAAAAAAAAAAAAAAACTTTGAGTTTTACGTCCTACAGTTATGTCGGCTAGGCTAAAGGAGACGGTGATGATGAAGACTGAATGAAATGGTGGAATGAAGAAAGTGGGAGAACCTCGAGTAAACCCACGCACACTGTGTTTGTCCACCACAAAGTTCACTTTGCGGGGACTGGGATCATAACTGATGCAGACTGATGTAGTAAGAATAGTTTTTATGGTATGAAACAAAGAACTTTCTAATAATAAAATAATATAGCTACTCATTTATCAAACACAACTAGACAACGATAGAAATTACATGTATTATCTTTCACTACTGCTATGTAACCCCCAAAATGAAGTCAAAATTCCGCATTTACACATCGTGACAGAACTGCGCTATCGGATGCAGCAATCTGACAAGCTGTACACAGGTGGAACTAACCAGAAAAGGTATCCTTCTACTGTGATAAGAAATTTTATCCTGATTGGATACGATTTGGTAAGTTAAATTTATGATGCAAGACGAAACATATATTAGCATTTCAAAATATGACAAAAAATAAAGTGAAAATTACAAACAAAATGGTGTATAACTTATGTATTCCGAAAAATAAAAAATTGTGAGCAAACGCCCCCTCACTTGTTACTGGAGTATTTTTAAAAAATAACACTTCTAGAACCAGAATTCTGTCACAAGCAGTAGGCTGAAAATCGTCACATTATTTGTTCTGAGCAGGGTTAGAAGTTGCGGCAGTTATTATTATTATTATTATTATTATTAATAACAATAATAATAATAATAATAATAATAAAACTTCTCTTTGGTGAAAATTATATTTTACCCCTCTGTTGAGAAAAATATTTTCGGGAGGAGTACTTTTACCCATTCAAAAAAAAAAAAAAAAACCGCGAACACTATAACATGTGATGCATTCCATATTAAAGCTTTGCTTATATATAAATAAGTCAAATAAAATAATTGCTGAAGGAATAAAAATTAATAAACAAGGAAATCTTTAAAAATCTAAAATAATAAATAAATAAATAAATAGAATGTATCTGAAGAAGACAAGGGTAGTTGCTGAAACAGTTACATTTAAATAAAATTGGCGCAGCTGTGGCTCGGTGATAGAGCGTTCACCTCTGGTGCCCCTGGTTCGATCCCAGCTCACTTCAAGCGGATTTTCTTGGAGCTCTCCAATTTTTTCCCACATTCTTCATTCCACCATTTAATTCACTTCTCATCATCACCGACTTCCTTAGCCTCAGTGCCTGATCGTGGAACGTTAAATTGAATATTTCGTTTACATAAAAGTATTGCCTTGTTCAACAATTATTTTATTTTAGTTAAGTACTAATAAAATATTACTACTTTCTTTCTTTTCTTCTTACTCGGCATTTTCTTACATGGGTATTATAAAATAACATGTCAAAAACTCACCTGTCGCAACTTTGGTATGTATGTCATCCTCCACAGTGATATTTCTAGAGCAGCTCGACGAGCAGAAAGGGGTAAGAGTTACGGCTTTCAAGTTCAGTTAAGAAAGATTCCGTGCTAGGTGGTCTGCTGTTGATCAATTCATCATTTGCAGGAGCATTGGCCACATGCTCTGGAAAGTGGGAGTACATGCAAGGCTTATTTTGGCAAATAACATGTATTTACAGCTAGGCTTATTACGACGACTAAATACATTTAACATGAAATGAAGCAGTTTAATTTCATGTAAACAGTAAAGTGAGTTTTTAGTGCATTTTGTATTTAAAAAAAAAACTGAGAGCTTATAGAGGAACATGAGTTGGCAGGAAAATATCAGCCATAAATTTCACATGCTTTCTGTTCTGGATATTTTCAGCGTAAAGGACGGTGTGAAGAAGAGTCTGAAATCGTCTCAACCTCGGTGCAGGAATGGTCACTTCTTAAATGGAAAGATACGTAAAATAAATATTGACAAACTTGTGGACAGATAGATTTTATGGATTATTGTCTGCACGTTGTTAACAAGAACCAGGGATCGGAAAATCTTCGAGTTTTACGTCCCACGATTATGCCGATTAGGCTAAAGGAGACGGTGATGATGAGTAATGGATGAAATGGTGGAATAAAGAAAGTGGGAGGAAACGGGAGAACCCCGAGAAAACCCACGCACACGGTGTTTGTCCACCACAAAGTTCACTTGGCGGGGCTGGGATCGAACCCGGCACCCCAAGCACCAGACGTGAACGCTCTACCACTGAGCCACCGCGGCCCCATAAGAAGCAGGGATCGGATTTGAGAACGGAGTGAGAGCGTAAAATATCGCATCTTGAACACAAAGAACACAAATGACTACCTGCGTTTTCAAACGCGGACATTTTTTGACCAAAAACACCAAGACAAGTAATTTCTTGCTATGTATTGCTTCATTTAAATTCTGCAACGTGTAAAAAAAAATTATCTTACATTTATAATACAAGCTTGAAAAAATCAAGAGCTCCAATTCTGGGGTAGGTTTTATTTTTTTAAAAAAATAAAAAATATCCTACTCTGGGAGGGGCAGCAGATATGTAAGCCCCGAAGCAATGAGGTATGTTTTTTTTTTTTTTTACTGATGGGGCTCCAGTGCCTGTGGTAGAGCGTTCAATTCTAGTGCGTGGTATCCCTGGTTCGATCCGAGCTCGTGCCAAGTGGGCTTTGTGGTGGACAAACACCATGTGCCTGAGTTTTCTCGACATTCTCCCGTTTTCGCCCACTTTCTTCATACCACCATTTTTCACATTTCATTATCACCATCTTCCTTAGGCTCGGTGCCTTTCCTGGGGCATGAAACTAAATATTTAATTTCATTTCTTTTTAATGATGAGGAATTGGTGTTCTAACTGAAAGCAGGTTTTTGACCCAAAGAGACTTCCATTGTTAATGCGCAGCCCCCAACCACGGTCCCTTAATAAGACATTTGGTTTCCTTTGAATCGTTTCACGATTAGCAGGGGAAATCATAATAATATAGTCATGTAAGGTTACTTAATTGAGCTGGAATATATTTTTTTGAACTTCAGTGGCAACATTGATAAGTATCCATCATCACATGCTGGCACTGGAGTAAGTACTGTAATCTAAAATGCGAGGGAGCTGTCTACTCAATTAATGAACAAAATATTCGAACAGTCAAAAACCCGTTACATTATTATGATTTCCACACCGAATTCTGTAGCACAGTTACGGTAGCCAAGTGTCTTGTGAGGGTGTGTAGGGCGATGCTTGCAGTTTGAGAGTGCTCTCAACTGGAATAATATCCTCCCACTGATTATGCACATATACAAGGGGGGCACTACTTTAGCAAACGGGTCTACTAAATATTCATCGATGTTGTGGATTTTTTCACTAAATTTAAGACAGTAGTGCTACAAAAGGCTAAACAAAACATAACTGAGTGAGCGAAGGGGTTAGAACTTCCATAGGGCTCGTTGTTTCTAACTCTGAAGTCATACACGATTGGCATTGCAACAATTGCCGAGGGTCATTTCCCAAAGGGGTTCACTCGAGCAGTCGGTTCTACCTAACAGGAAATTCATAGGTAACATACGATGTGAAACATATTTTTGTGAAGGAATGAAAGTGTGAATGTAAGTAATTAATGTCAGTACACAGCAAATTGAAATGAATTTTGGGCATTATTCGGGCAGACGGTTCTACCAAATTTTGACATATTTCTTACAGTTTCATATCAGGTTAGAACAATGCATTTCTTTTAGCAGAGCATTAACTAAATCAGAAGCTCCATTAGTGCTTGCCGATTGACTTCAGGCCTCAGTACAAATACAGCGTGGACGTAAAGCGTAACAATTTCAGTGAATAAAACATGAACCAATTTATATCAACTCCCCACTAAAAAGCAGGAATAATATTTAACCGAATCAGGGTAGGAGCACAGCAACAGGGTCCGAGCGGCAGCGACGGGATGCGTCCGTAGGGAACAGGCGCGTCAGCGACGGGGAATATACGTCTAAACGAGAATAGTGGAAGAGTACTTTTACATATACAATACTTTCACTGATCTCTTAAAATTCTATTCAATATGCTGTACACTGACAGTAATTACTTATATTCACACTCTTATTCCTTCATGAAAAATGTTTCTTATAATATTTTACCTATAAATTTTCTATTTGGTAGAACCGTCTGCTCGAGTGAAGCCGCATTTTGAGTGATAGTGAAAGCATTGTAAACGTAAGTGTGCTTTTCCACTATTCTTCTTTACGCGCATAGTCCCCGTCGCTGACGTGCCTGTTCCCTAGGAACGCACCCCCTCGTTGCCGCTCGGGCCCTCTTGCTGTGCTCCTGCACTGATTCCAATAGAATGCATTTGTGCTTTTTAGTGGGCACCTAGCAAAAGTTGTTTCGTGTTTTATGCACTGTACTTAATATGCCACGCATCGGGAAGGTTCTAGAACACAAGTCCCCCCATATAGGTTAACAACTAGATTGGTTCTTTTCTGTACCAAAGTTTAACATTTAATTCACATGTATTGTTGAGCGAGCGTCAGCGAGTGAAGGCGGGTTAGAGCCCCGCACGGCACGTTCTTTTCTGTCTTTGTTACAATTAAGTGGGAAGGGGGACCTGTGTTCTAGAACCTTGCCCCATGCGTCTACTCTATATTTATACTAACCCCCGTGAAGGCAATCTGCAATTAGTAATGGAGCTCCTCATTTAGTGCATATTCTGCTATAGGAAATACAATGCTCTAACCTAACCTGAAAATGTAAGAAATGTATCAAAATTTAGTAGAACCGTCTGTTCCAGTAATGCCTCCAAAAGCATACATTTACTGTCATCTCGTTGTTTCCTTGTATTTAGCAATCTTTCGCCTTGGCAAATAGTACCACAATGCGTGCAGTTTTTATTATACGGATTCATAGTATAAGTAGTAGTAGTAGGAACGGGTTAGAAGAAGTTCCGCGGAGGTTGGTTGGTCCTGTTCTCGACATGAAATAGGCAAACTTTTCGTACATTTTACAATCTATGGATCTGTATAGTAAAACTGCACCACAGAATGACATACTTTCCCATGCATACTCACTCCCATATACGGTTTATTGAGAATAATAAAACATACATTATCATTTTACTACCTTCACTATTAATATTTTATATAGTATTCTACCTAAAATATTTAATTTGATACAGGCGTCTGCAAATGTTAACCTAATGGAGGTATCCTCGTTCTTTCTACGGTATTCTAATACACTGTAATAAGAAACCATAGGCAACGCTGTATGAGGAGCTAATCTCCACAATTATAATACTCAATCTGCTGAATTTTACACAGAATGCACCTAGATAGGAATAGGATAGAAATTATACTTACTTGTCTTAAAGCTGACCTTTATCACAGGTGCCTTTAAGAAAACACATTATGTATATTCACGTACCATCAAAACACGATTCTGCAAATGGCTCACGATTCCCAGCATGCACTGCTCGCAGTTACAGTACGGGGAACGTCCGCGCTTTTTAGCACCTAAAAAAGACGTCTATTTTTGGTGATGTTCGACACGTGATTCTTTGTACCATTCTGGCACGTGATAAACACGCACAATTTAGGTCATGTTTGACACGTCATTTTTGTTACCATTTTGGTACGTGATAAAGACGTTCCAAATTTTCAAAAGACGTCATTTTGAATTCGAACCCCAAAAAAAGACGTGTTTATGACGTGACTGCGCTACTTGGGCACTTACTTTTGAATAATAATACATTTTGAGTTGTTGTTCAGCATCAATAAACACTTCATAGTTTTTCTACGTGCAACCCAAAAGTCCATACCTGACCGAACAGATTTTGTCCATTTAATCTCAAAAATGTTAAGATACTTTGTATTGTTAAGTACAACCAAATTAAGCACACTGAATGTAACATTTTAAAAATTTTCTGATTTTTGTTTCAGGTAATTCGTGCATCAAACCAGGATTCTGCTTGAAAGACAGTCAAAAGAAGCAGTGTAGGCTGTGGCTAAAAGTACGTCCTTTCTGAAGACAGACCCAATTGTACTTGCATTCTTTTGTACGAATATATAACCCTAATAAAGATACAGTACTACAAATTATTTCTTTCTTCCATAAATTAGAATAAAATATTTTCTCTGTTTAAAGAAAATGTTTGTTAGTGTTAAGTCATTTCAACTCTTTTTCTCTGTAATAAGAACATTATCCCTCTCAATATTTTTTATCTTTGTGCTATTACGATTGGATGAAGTAAAATTCTATACGAAGGACTATTATTTCAGACATGCATTAATAACTAATGTATTGTTCTGTATGTAAGACAATGTGTATACTGAACATGTCTAGCGAAAGTGTTGTTTTAATACAGAATCTATAACTCAGCTTTTCAGTAGTCAACTTTATTGGGAATTCGAAAAAAGAAGTAAAAAAAATGTTGGACTTACCAACGTATGTGTGTTCGAATTCTGGACTAATCCAAATTATCCAGAGAAATCATTATATATTTCTTTGTTGCTATTTCAGATGTATCCTTTATCCAAGTCGTATGAAACGGAGACTTCATACATCGCTATACCTTGTATGAACTATGTTCCGTATTTACTTAATCACTTTGTAACTTTCTCTAGTGTTGACAAGGCCGCAGGTGTCAATCGAACAGTTTAGTGTTTCACTCATGTCACCTTGTGACTAAGGTACGTCCTGTCGGTATATATATGGTACTGGGTTCAATTAGCGATAAAATGCATTTTTAGCATTAAACAAATGCAAAAATCTACACGAAATGAGATACCATGATCTCTGACTTACGGATAACACCAAGCAACTAATGGTACTGAGTGTGATTGAATTTACTAGTTACTATCTGGCTAAAATTAGTGTTCCTTTAGCTATACTTCTTTTCGTGCTCTAAATTGCAAAGTTTGAAATAACCGTTTTAAATTATTGTACATATATCTTCCGAGTAATTCTGAGAATCATTGCTCTTTCTTTAACCAATGTATGAGACTGTTAAACTGCTCGTAGCTTAAAATGTTGCACTAAGAAGGATGCAGCCAGGAAAGTCCAAATTTGTAGAATGTCTATAGGAGGGAAAGATAAATATACTTAGTCGATGGCTGCACAACACCTCCGCTGTCACCACGTTGTCACACAGCAAATACAGCGGATGTTAAGAGTATTCTGCACTTACTATTAGATATCGGCCTGGGAATTTTGGCGCAGCTATCTTGTCTCCTTCTTGGTGTTGCATTTTTAATGGCGAGTACTGAGTAGGAATCATCTTTTGAGCGAACACGTTTTCGGCTGACACCATACTTTTAATTATTCCGACATAAAAAAAACATACCTGTTAATTAAAATGTACAGAGAAGTAATTTCTGGAAAATTCTATTTAGGCCTCTTGTGGTAACAACTGCACTTTAGAAGAAGGTACTATTAAGGAAAAGAATGAGGTAAAATAATCTTTATATCGTACAAGCAATGGATGATAACAGCTTAATAAATGATTGTACGTAAATCTTGTTTGTTTGAGTTTGAATATAGGATTGTATATGGCTGTGCATTTTGCATTATTATTGAAGTGCTGCAACTAACTAACTGCAAACCATATGATAAATTCTTACAGTAATATATCACATATTGATTTACTCTGTATGAAAACGAAAATAGTTTAACATATGGTTAACCTCCTTTGTGCCCATAATTTTAAAATTAACGCTTGTGTCACTTTTCAACGTTTGGCTTTGCAGTAGCTTTCCAACGAATTAGCAGGAAGCCCAAACTTATAGGACACCCTGCAGGTAAATACATTCCTTTGGACAGTTTCACTGCTCCAAACTAAGATTTGAAAAGTGTAGTATTGTAAATTTTATTATTATTGGCACAAAGGAGATCAGCCGTATTTTAAGCTATTTTTGTTTTCTTACAGAGTAAAACAATATTTGACAACATTACAGTAAAAATGTATCATGCATTTTGCAGTATGTTGCAGCACTTTAATAATGGTGCACTATACGTACAATCTAGATCCTGCATATGTCCAATCCATATATTACAAGAAGGCAATACGTATGCGATACAGGTAAAATCCGTATATTTCATATAGAGAACCAATTAGCTACATACATCCAATCCATACATTACATATGGCCAACCTGTACGCGACATAAGTATAATCTATATGCTGCATGCAGACAGTCTGTAAGCTACGTATGTGCACTCTGTATGGTGCATACGGATATTCTGTATGTTGTATCTGGACAAGCTGTGTACGACGTAAGGAAAATCTGTATAATACATACGTACAATACGTATACTGTATCTAGTCATGCGTACGGGGCATAAGTACAATATAGATGCTGTCTCAGGGTTGAACGCAAAAAACATACGTACAGAACGTATATTGCATACTTCTTGAAATTATGCTCTGTCCTGATAGTCAGTGAGTGTCGTCATTATTAACCCACATGCTACATACGATCCTGACGTCACAAAGCTAGATATTACCTCCGTATATACTTGTTACTACAGATGACGTCACACGAATGACGTCATTACACTTATGCGGACAGTTCGTATAATGCATACTTTTTCAGCTATACGTTTGCTGCAGGATGTTATATACGGTTGTACGTTAAGTCCAGAAACTACAGGAATTACGAATGTAACCTACGTTTTTAAGTATGCCACCTACATTTTTTTCTCTCAGTGTAAGGGTTAAATATATTGATAGAAATTGGCAAAATTTATCGATTGCCTACGCAGCTTCCAACATTAGCTTAGATTGGACTTTCAATGATATCTACGTACTAAATTTTTAATTTAATACCTCAGTTTTAGCGTACTGATTATGATATGTTGACCTTTAAATTTTACATGCAAAACAATAACAGAATTCTTCCGTTATTTTTTTACATTTAGAGTAATGACGAGATTTTCCCGATGGCTAGGGCGGGAGTTTCTCAATTTAAGAAATTTACTGACCGGACTTATTTAAGCTTATGTGACCTCTTCCAGCACAACCCCATTGTTGTATAATAACACCAAGGTGAAACAAACTTATTTCTGTCAATATGTAATATAAATACATAAAGTAAAATATCTAAACCCAAAAAAACCTGGTTTAAACCAAAAAACCTAGTTTAAACTCCCCCCAAAAAACGGGGTTTTGCCATTTTCAAAAACAACCACGGTTCTTGCCAACTCAGCTTACTTTTGTATGTAGGAGGTTAAAAAAAATCTTATTATATACATTGGTTAATCCTTTGGAATTCATAATGTAAATATGTTGAGAAGTAAAACTGTTTGAAATATCTTTTCGAAATTCATGGTTTATTTTAGAGGTTTTATATTATTATCGACATCAACCACTAATTAAATGACTTTTTGTGTTATAGAGAAGCGAAACAAAATCTTGTTTATCAATTCAAAGCAGAATTTTGAAAAAAGCCCAAAATTTCCCAAGCAAAAAAGCGAAGCAGAAAAAACCGAGTTTTTTTCCCAAAAAGCCGTTTTTTCCCGAGCCCTTGCGTCTCTATATTTGTCGCTGCTCAAATTTACGCACTTGTACGGCGTATGTGTGTATATGTATATGTATACACAACTCCAAAAGTGCATTACCACCTGCAATTCTCGTTTTCCTGCAATAGCAGGCAACCCAAAAAGCTCGGCGGTTGGGTTGGTTCCGAATTCGAAAGGCGTTGGACCAAACCTCAATTCTGTTAGAAATATATCAGTGTGGCAAACTGAAAAATAAAGAAATAAAATAAATTGTTAAGAATGACAATTTTATTATCGTGACGGAGTTGGATGACATAAAAAGTTACAAAATGATCTTACTTAAGCACCTCAAAAAAGATGAATGGCAAAAGACACATATCAGAAAAACATTTCTCTCCTTCTCCTCCAAAAAAATAATTTTAAAAAAGAAAAAGTTACATAAAGTAAAGGTTTAATATAAAAGCCTCACCCAAAATTTTGAAAATTGACACTCGAAAGGCAAGAATAACTGAACCGAAGTGAATAAAATTGTGCACAGATATTGCAGACGTAAAATGTGGGAATACAGGCTTCATATTTTCCTGAAAAAAAAAAACGGTAGGGTGGGGCACGGACTCATCCAAACCCTTGATCACGAGATATAAAAAATGCTAGTAACAGTATGTGAGATGTGTGTAAAGGACATGAAGAATTGTAACGAAACTTTTTCTATGGACAACTCGCAAAAATAAAGGAATACGAGTTTTTAATGTTCTGCGGAAAACAGTTTTAGGGGGCAAAAGCCCCCACGAAAAATTTTGAACTTTGACGCCCGAAAGGTAAGAAGAAGTGAACCGAACTGAATGAAATTCTGCACAGATATTATAAACAAAAAATGAGGGAATACGGGTTTCTTATTTTCCTTTAAAAAACGACTGGGTAGGGCACGGACCCCTCCAAACATTTGATCACGAAATATCAAAATGCTAGTAACAGTATGTGAGGTGTGTGTGTAAAGGAAATGAAGAATTGCAACGAACATTTTGTATGGAAAATAACCATAAAATAAATCAATACGAGTTTCTTATTTCCTGCGGAAAAACTGTTTTAGGGGTCAAAAGCTCCCACCCAAAATTTTGAAAGTTGACACCCGAATAACAAGAAGAAATGAGCCGAAGTGAATGAAATTTGCATAAGTACTCCAGACGTAAAATGAGGATAAGGGTTTCGTATTTTCCTAGAGAAAACAGTTGGGTGGGGCGCCGACCCCCCAAACGTTTGATAACGAAAAATCAAAAATACTATTAATAGTATGTGAGATGTGTGTAAAGGAAATGAAGACTTTCAACGAAATTTTTAATGGGAAATGCGCTGAAAACAAAAATACGAGTTTTTCATTTTTACGGAAAAACGGTTTTATAGGGCAAAAGACCCCATCCCAAAATTTTGAAATTTGGCGCCAAAAGGGAAGAAAAAGTGAACCGAAGTGAATAAAATTTTGCGCAAATATTGTAGACATAAAATGAGGTTATACGGGTTTCGCATTTACCTAAAAAAACGGTTAAGTGTGGCACGGACTCCTCCGAATCTTTGATCACGAAATTTCATAAGCGCTAGTAACAGTATGTCAGATGTCTGTAAAGGACATGAAGAATTGCAATGAAGCATTGTGTATCGAGAATACGCAAAAAGAAAATGAATACTTGTTTCTCATTTTATGCGGAAAAATTATTTTGCGGGCAAAAGAACCCACCCCAAAATTTTGAAAGTAGGCGCCCGAAAGGTAAGAAGAATTGAGCCGAAGTGAACGAAATTGTGCACATATACTGTAGACATAAAATGAGGGAGTATGGGTTTCGTATTTTCCTTGAGAAAACGGAAGCGTGAGGCGCCGACCCCTCCAAACCTTTGATCACCAAATATCAAAAGTGCAAGTAACAGTATCTGAGATGTGTGTAAAGGACATGAAGAATTGCAACATATCTTTTTGTATGGACAATACGCAAAAAATAAAGGAATACGGGTTTTTTGTTTTCTGCGGAAAGACTGTTTTATGGGGCAAAAGAACCCACCCCAAAATTTTAAATTTGAAGCTGGAAAGGTCAGAACAAGTGAACCGAAGTGAGTGAAATATTGCACAGATATTGAAGGCTTAAAACGAGGGAATACGGGTTACGTATTTTCCTGGAAAAATGGCTTGGGTGAGGCACGGACTCCTTCAAACATTTTGATCACGAAATATCAAAAGTACTAGTAACAGTATTTGAGATGTGTGTAAAGGACACGAAGAATTGCAACATAACTTTTTGTATGGACAATACGCAAAAAATAAAGGAATATGAGTTTCAAATGTTCTCCGAAAAAACGGTTTTAGGGGACAAAAGACCCTATCCAAAATTTTGAAAGTTGACGCCCGAAAGGTAAAAAGACATTAGCCGAAGAGAATGAAATTCTGCACAGATATTACAGACGTAAAATGAGGATATGAGTTTCGTATTTTTCTGAAGAAAAAGGTTGGGTGAGGCGCCGACCCCTCCAAACCTTTGATCACGAAATATCAAAAGCGCTAGTAACAGTATGTCAGATGTGTGTAAAGGACATGAAGAATTGCAACGAAACATTGTGTATGGAAAATAACCAAAAAATAAATGAATACTGGTTTCTTATTTTCTGCGGAAAACTGTTTTAGGGGTCAAAATCTCCCGCCCAAAATTTTGAAGTTGACACCCGAAAGAAAAGAAGAAATGAGCCGAAGTGAATGAAATTTGCACAGATATTGCAGACGTAAAATGAGGATACGCGTTTCGTATTTTCCTAGAGAAAACAGTCGGGTGGGGTGCTGACCCCTCCAAACGTTTGATAACGAAAAATCAAAAGTGCTACTAACAGTATGCCAGATGTGTGTATAGGACATGAAGAACTGCACCGAAACTTTTGTATGGACAATGCGCTGAAAACAAAGGAATACGGGTTTTTTATTTTTGCGGAAAAACGGTTTTATGGGGCAAAAGACCCCATCCCAAAATTTTGAAATTTGACACCAAAAAGTAAGAAAAAGTAAACGGAAGTGAATGAAATTTTGCACAAATATTGTAGACATAAAACGAGGGAATACGAGTTTCGCATTTACCTTAAAAAAACCGGTTAGTTGGGGCCCGGACTCTTCTGAACCTTTGATCACGAAATAAAAAGAGTTCTATTAACAGATTGTAAGGGGTGTGTGAAGACCAACAAGAATTCCAAAGAAACTTTCTGTATGGACAATACGCAAAAAATAAAGGAATACGTTTTTTTATTTTCTACGGAGAAACAGTTGTAGGGGGCAAAAGAGCTCACCCAAAGTTTTGAAAGTTGATGCCCGAAAGGCAAGAAGAAGTGAGCCGAAGTGAATTAAATTGTGCACAGATATTGTAGACATAAAATGAGGGAATACGAGTTTCGTATTTTCCTGGGGAAAACGGAAGCGTGGGGCGCCGACCCCTCCAAACCTTTGATCACGAAATATGAAAAGTGCTAGTATGTCAGATGTGTGTAAAGGACATGAAGAATTGCAACACGACTTTTTGTACGGACAATACGCAAAAAATAAAGGAATACGGGTTTTTTATGGTCTGCGGGAAAACGGTTTTAGGCGGCAAGAGACCCACCCAAAATTTTAAAAGTTGACGCCCGAAAGACAGCAAGAAGTGAACCAAATTGAATCAAATATTGCACAGATATTGTAGGTTTAAATTGAGGGCATACAGGTTTCGTATTTTCCTGAGAAAAACGGTTAGGGGGCAGGGACCCCTCCAAACCTTTGATCACGAAATTTAAAAAATGCTGGTAACAGTATGTCATATGTGTATAAAGACCACGAAGAATTCCAATGAAACTTTTTGTATGGACAAATACGCCAAAATAAATAAATAAATAACTAAAGGAATACTTTTTTTTATTTTCTGCAGAAAACCAGTTTTAGGGGGCAAAAGAACCCACACCAAAGTTTTGAAAGTTGACGCCCGAAAGGTAAGAAGAAGTGAACCGAAGTGAATCAAATATTGCACAGATATTGTAGGTTTAAATTGAAGGCATACGGGTTTCGTATTTTCCTGAGAAAAACGGTTAGGGGGCACGGACCCCTCCAAATCTTTGAACATGAAATATAAAAAATGCTGGTAACAGTATATCATATGTGTGTAAAGGCCACGACGAATTCCAACGAAACTTTTTGTATGGACAAATACACAAAAAATAAAGGAATACTTTTTCTTCATTTCTGCGGAAAGACTGTTTTATGGGGCAAAAGAACCCACCCCAAATTTTTGGAAGTTGACTCCCGAAAGGTACATGTTGTCTCAAAGGTCGAGGGCATTCTTTATTGCTAATTTCAGGAAAAAATTTACAAAGTCCAGCTTCGGGTAGCTTCGGAGAAAAGTAAACCAGGTTCGAACCTCGAATCCAATCTTTGTAATCGGGAGAAATTTTGCAGATGTGTTTTTCTTCTTTTAAATATAATAAGACTTGTTATTAATTTATAAAAAAGCAACATTGATTGAAATACTTAATAATACAATATTTCGAAACTTTGTATTAATATCAGCACATGCTTGGTTGTCATTTATCTCTCCATACGTAATGAAACATTTAGATACTTAAACGAATATTTCCACATGTGAAAGAATGCAGAAAATTAAGACATAGAACACAATTCTCGCCTGAGTACTAAAATAAAAGTCAAAATAGAACAAAAACAGCGTTTGCAGTGGATATGAATCAGAGGCCTGCACGGGCTGGGCGTGTCCTGTTCGGCCCGGACACAAATGCTATAGGGCCGAACCGGGTGCATGTATTTCCGTGCAGAGCCACGCCGGCCCGGCTCGGCCCGGGCACACAAAGACGGGTTGGAAACTAATGTCATTTTTTTCCTTAAATGTCCTCCACTACCCCTGCCTTTGCCATGTTCGTACGGTCTTACTGTTAGTCTATGTTAATCGTAGTGTGTTTGGGAAACAGACTCTTTATTCAAGACTGCAAAGTACTTTAATACTACTAATATCACTACTTCTATTACTATTACTTCTATTATTACTACTACGACCACAGTTAATACTACTATAACTGCTACGATTTCGCGTCAGAGTTGACATGTCTGGTGGTACAGAATTTACCTTCTAATTTCAATATTTTATAACAAGACGTTTCAAACAGGGTGAAATATCCCTATTTTCATTTTCCAACCATTTTTGACCATACATCGACTTTTGCGAGGTGAAAAAGGAAGATACGACAGAAGGAAAACAACATTATTGTAAAAGCATTATCATCAATATTTTGCATTCCAAAATACGAAATGTTTCTTAAAAAAACATAACTTTAAAATATATGTCTTCTAAAATGAAAGAACAAATCATGGCATTTTAGGCGTGTGCGTAACAGTAATATACAAAATAAATAAATAAATAAATATTCCAATACTTTTGAGGGTCTTGATCATTTAGATTATATATTGGTATTCCAAAGGTAAACAAATAAAATGTTTTTTTTACTTTTGACTGAAAACGTGATTTGAATTATATATATATATATATATATATATATATATATATATATATATATATATATATATATATAGACTGTTCCATAATTCGTGTAATTTTCTACAGCACTGGGAGAAGATGAACTTTTCACACCATTAATATAAAATTTGGCACTCTTATTGAGAAATATCTGAATTTTTTCGAATTTTTAAAGGAAATAGGAGAAAATTGCTGTTTAGCCCCCCTTTTGGGAGTGTAAACACAGAAGTTCATTTTCCTTATGGGAGATTCAATGTTAAATTTTGGAAGCAGTTTTCTCCAATAATTATTCGTAAAGATTTTGGGGCAAATGAGTTGTATTTGTTACTAAATGCAAAAACACTCATTCACAAAGCTAGTAAAGCCGTCTCAAACATATTTTGGGAAGCCCCCCTTTCGGGGGCCAAGGGGCGTAAAAAGATGGTGGGTGATGTGTTACCAAAATCCCAAAATTTATTTTCGGAGTGCCAGTAAACGTCAGATTAATCACGAATGTCACAGAATCAATGCTCCAATGCTCCTTACATGTAAGAGTGACTGATAATAGGGCTACAGCCCCCTTTCAAAAGTAAAAAAATCACCATAAATATCCTTAGTAGGGACATACGAGAAGAAGTTATTTTTTGTTAATTAATGTAAAATTTGGCGTTATTGTAGCAAAAGGGTATGCATTTTTGAAATCTGGAATGCTATTTTGGTAACGCACCGCCTTAGGGGGCACAGGGGACGAAGCATTAGATGATGTATCTTTATAAAAATTCAAAATTTTGTTCCGGAAATGCCAGTGAGCGTCAGATTTTTCACAAATGTCACAGAATTAATATTCTAATGCTCCTTGCATGTGCCAGTAACTTATGTGGGGCTATAGCCCCCTTTCAAAAAGAAAAAAAATCACCATTTATATCCCTAGTAGAGATACGAGAAGAAGGTATTTTTAGTCAATTAATGTGAAATTTGGCGTCGTTGTAGCAAAAAAGTATGCATTTTTTATATCTGGAATGTTATTTTGGTAACCACCACCTTATTGGGGCACAGGGGGCGAAGCATCTGATGATTGATCTTTATAAAAAATTCAAAATTTTGTTCCGGAAATGCCAGTGAGCGTCAGATTATTCGCAAATGTCACAGAATTAATATTCTAATGCTCCTTGCATGTGCCAGTGACTTATATGGGGCTATAGCCCCTTTCAAAAATAAAAAAAATAATCATAAATATCGTTAGTATTGACATACGGGAAGAATGATTTTTTTCTCAATTAATGTGCAACTCGGCGTTAAATTAGCAAAAAGTTATGCGTTTACCAAATCTGGAATATTATTTTGGTAATGTACCGGCTTAGGGGGAACAGGGGGTAAAGCATAAGCTATTGGATCTTTTTAAAGTTTCAAATTTTATTTTGGAAAATCCAGCGTGTGTCAGATTGATCGTAAATAATGCAAAATTAATATTCCGATGCTCTTTGCATGTGCCAGTGACTGATATTGAGCTACAGCCCCCTTTCAACAATTACATTAAAAATTTATAATAAATATCCTTAGCAGGAACATACGGATGAAGCTATATTTTGTCAATTAATGTGAAATTAGGCGTTGTGCTAGTAAAAATCTGGAATATTATTTTGGAAATAGGAGGCACAGGGCACGTAGGGTAATTTGGTACTTTTAGGGATCATAGGGAGGGGGCTGATAGAAATTCCAAATTTTATTTTGGGAGTGCTCATGAGTGTCAAATTAGTTGCAAGATGCGCAGAATTAATACTCCGTAGTGCTTTTATGTGCCAGTGACTAATATGTTACTACAGCTATCTTTGAAAAGCGTCGTAAATTCAATATGATTATTCTTACGCAAAGACCTACTGGCAGAAGCATTTTTTTGCACTGTGAAATTTGGCATTATTTTTTAGAAAATAAACGTTTGTAACAATAAGATAATACCCATATGTGGATTTCTTTTAGGGGCGTGGACTCAGAATTTCTTTTGCCTAATGGGAGTGTGACATAGGTAAATTTTGCATTTTTAGTTAGAAAATACAATACCACTCTTTCGCTTGTATGTATGATGGTGCATGTGTCTGGAATTTTATTACGTCCATTCCTCCTTATTGGGCAACACAAAACAAAGAATTGTCCAGAGCGTAGTCATCCAGATATGTTGGAGAAAGTGTTCACAGTGGCTCTAGTAAATCGCATTAATTCATTCATGTCTTGCTCATTTACGAGAGCATGCCGAATAAAGTAAGTTCATTTTATCTGTCTTACACTTAGATTAATGAAATATTTAAGCAATTTAGTTAATGACAACGGAGCCAAAGAAAAGTGTTGTTTTTAGAAAGGGACAATATGTTTTCTTGGATTTATGGTATAGCCTGACTCAACCTAATCCTTATCAATCGCGAGACATTTGTTTTTACAATAACCATGTGCCCATAGTATATGATTTCCTGACGTGCTTACATGTGCAGTATACGAGTAGGCTAGTACGTGGAAAGTGGGATCATAAAGTTATTGTAGAAGAAGTAGGGAAAATATACGCTTTTGCTATGAATAAAGAAAACAATATTTTAATTTTTAAAATATTACTTCTCTTTTCGTTCGTGGTACCTGCGTCATTTTCCATTGTCATTTTGTGTTCTATTTCGAGCTGGTTTGCTTAAGTGTGCAAAAAATGTGCTGGTAACTTTATGTATGATTTATGCTATAAGAAGAGACCAATTTAGTTTTTAAAAACGCAAAATTCTTTGATTATATTCCAGTGATGCCAAAAAAACGAAGCTATATCCTCAATCTGTTACACTGACAGACGATATTCATTAACACTAGATTCGAAATTTAAAAATAAATTAAAACATTTTTCTACAATAATGACAAATTGCACATTAATTGTAAAGCATATTTACCTCCTTCCCGTACGTTCCTACTAAGGATATTTACCGTAAATTATGTGATTTTTGGAAGGGTGGCTGTAGCCCAATATCAGTCACTGGCACATGCAACGAGCATCGGAATATTAATTTTGTATTATTTGTGATCAATCTGACACACATTGCATTTTCCAAAATAAAATTTAAAACTTTAAAAAGATCCAATAACTTATGCTTCACCTCCTGTGCCCCCTAAGGCGGTACATTACCAAAACAAATATTACGGATTTGATAAATACATAACTCTTTGTTAACCCGACGCCGAGTTTCACATTAATTGAGAAAAAACATTCTTCTCGTATGTCTCTACTAGGGATATAAATGGTGATTTTTTTATTTTTCTGTTGAATCAAATGCTAACAAAACTTTCTTTCAACATATTTTTTGTTTTTATTATTCCGTCAACTACTGTCGGTTCCAAATGACAGGTTAAAGGATCAACAGAAAATTGTCCTTGAAATAACATGTTTGATACTGCAAGGATGCGATGACGAAAAGTTATGATTTAAAATGTCCACGCTGTTACACAACGGCACTTATGCTTTCGAAAGCTTGAACTCTCCCTGACTAGTAGCAGGAATTCTGAGAATTCTATAACTTTTCTTGAAATTTCAAATTCCCTGACTCCTCCAGAATATCTCGCTTACCTCGCCACCATATTGCAAGTAATACAAAGGTCCTCATAAGAAAGAGTAAGCAAAAGATTCCTGTAGTTTTCTTTTTAATTTTTAACGCTGATCCTTCTTTTTGTCATTTCATTTTGTTTTATCCTTCCTTAATTTTTTCATTTCTGGTCTCGAAGGGGGGGGGGGTAGGGATGCCCCGGACCCCCCTTCCTTGGCTACGTGCCTGGTAGGGGTAAAACTGAGGGGGAACGCGAGGGGAACATTATATATATAATAACATAGCATATTTCTTTCCAAAATTTTATAAAAACTACGTAAACATCTCCGCGAATAATTACCTGTACAAGATTATTGCAGCTAACAAGGTACGACAGTTTCAGAAAATCTGTCTATGTTGTTTTCAAGTGAGGGAAGTCTATTCATCTTATAAAATGAGTTTCGAACTGTAGAGCGTAGAGCAAACTCGCTTATTTGTTGCATCAACTGACAAAAGTTTACATACAGATCAAAGAGAAGTCTTAGGAAAAACGGACGACATACTAAATTTTGGTACTTACTGTCTGTTAGATATATTTATATCAAAATTGTCTAATAAATCTAGAAATGAGTAAAAATAAAGAACGGTCCGTACGATTCTTTTACTATATATATTTTATTTACATATCTGCGTTTTGAATGACATCGAGAACCCAATTCGTTTCCTTTTTTAAAAATCAAACTTGAGACCACAGGGGCGTACGCCTCAAAACGACTAGTCTTGTAATGCTAGTGAAACTTCTCAAAATCAAATATTTTACACTTGTATATACTGTAAAAAAGCGGCAAATTAAAATTGTCAGCAATAGTACTTAGAAATGAATTTTACTATTATTCTAGTATTTCTGCGTCATGATATTTGATGGATTCTCAAAAAACATTACAAGACGAGTAGTTTTGAGAAATAGACCGCTGCTGTGTTAGACACACACACAACTGGGGAGTAAATTTAAATGCATTAATTAATATTTATTTTAGAAAACGAAATGTCAAATGGAGCCGAAAGGCCATTTTATGCCGAAACATTAATAACAAAGGCAAAGAAATATGGAAATCAGGCAGAGCATAAGTGCGGAGTACATCATCCCGGGGGCCGCGGTGGCTCAGTGGTAGAGCGTTCACCTCTGGTGCTTGGGGTCCCGGGTTCGTTCCCAGCCCCCGCCAAGTGAACTTTGTGGTGGACAAACACCGTGTGCGTGGGTTTTCTCGGGGTTCTCCCGTTTCCTCCCACTATCTTCATGTCACCATTTCATTCATTACTCATCATCACCGTCTCCTTTAGCCTAATCGGCATATCCGTGGGACGTAAAACTCAAAGATTTCATTTACATCATCCTGGTGATATTCGCCTGGTGGGACAGAAGAAAATTGTGGGTGAACTTTAATAATAATGAAAAAATTGCTTCTTGATATCACTTATTGATTTTGCTTTATAGATCTATGGATCTATGGATTTGATTTTAGTTTGATTTCAGCTTCGAGTACCGTTCAGCAGGGAGGCTATATAAGACATGGGCCTCCAGCGAGGGAATACGAACCCACCGGAAATCGAACCCGGGTTTCCCGCGCCAAAGACGCGTATGCTACCCACATAGGCCTGAGGGAGCTCAATGGAGCTATAGGGATCAATATTGAAACTGGAAGAGTAAAATTGTTTTACGATTTCCGGTTTCAGTAGAGAGAAATAGGTGAAGATGGTATTTTTATGGCGATCAATGTTAAAAACGAAAACGGTTTATTCCTACCACTTCTGATTTCAATGCAGGATTAACGGAAGAAAGAAAGCTTATTCTTGAGACGTTGTTTGAATTCCCGAACACTTCTCGGCCTCTCTGACAGTTTTTACTCTATGAAACTGAATATTGAGACCGGAAATAGTAGTAAATTTCTACCACTTCTGGTTTTAATAATGAGATACGGTATAGGTGGTAAATTTTCTTGACGTTTGATCGATTTCCGAAATCCTCTCGTCCCTAGTTATTTCCGTCTTTGATTTATGTCCATTAATGTTGAAACTGGTTGTATTCGATTTTTACCACTTACGGTTTAAATATAAGGTTGTTGGAGGAGACGGACACGGAACCTATTCTTGGGGTGCTGAATGGATTCCAGAAAACTGCTTCTCGATATATCTTATCGTCTTTGCTCTATGAAAATCAATATTGAAACTGGAAGTAGTAGTAAATTTCTACCAGTTCCGGTTTTGATAGAAAGATAGGGGAAGAAATGGCACATTTTTGAGGGACATTGAATCAATTCCCTAAACTTGCTTGTCGCTAGCTATTATGACCCGCAAGTAGTCGATCTCTATAACTTCCGATTTATATAGAAAATTGACGGAGGAGATAGAACCTATTCTTATGACGCTAAATCTATTCCGGAAAATCCTTCTCAATATTTTTTTACAGCTTTTGGTCTGATACCTGTCAACAGGCAGAGCCGTTCTATTAGACTTCCAATACTTATGCATAACATCGTTTGGAAGCATAATAAACACAGAAAGAAGAAATATTATTCATTAAATCTATTTTCGTGCAGATTAAGGATATGGGAATTTCAAGAATTCTTTTTGCATCAGTTATTATGCCCTGAATAATAACGGGGCCATAGTGGCTCAGTGGTAGAGTGCTCACCTCTGGTGTATGAGGCTTCAGGTTCGATTTCAGCTCGCGCCAAGTAAGCTTTGTGGTGGACAAACGCCATGTGTGGGGGTTTTCTTGGGGTCCTCACGTTTCTCTCACTTTCTTCATTACAGCATTTCGTGTTCATTCTCATCATCAGAGTCTCCTTTAGTGTATCCGGTATAAGAGTGGGATGTAAAACTAAAAGACTTCATTTCATTCCTAAATAATAACCTAATGCATTCTACAGCGTTCTATTCTTGGCTAATAACCAAAAATAGCGTACAGATTGATGATATGCTTGGAAATTGATATGCCATAAAATCGACTATTCATGCAAAAAAAAAAAAAAAAAAAAAAATGCACCAACATCTCTCAGCTAGTCACTACAAGCAAGAATGATATCTGCTTCGTTCAGATAATGTTCCTCATGAGACGAGACGAGAAGTAAGGTTTAATAGGCCTAGACTAGTCTCGATCATTGAAGACTTTTTTCGCTCTTGTCTCGAAATTTTATTGCTGAGTTTTGTTAATTTATGTTTAAAAAATTTATGTCTTATTTTTCTTAATTTCAATTAGGAGTTTTCACAACCGTTCCGCGTCACGATTGTTCCACGAATAGTGTGATATAAGAACATTTAAACCACATTTATTATTGGAGTAAATTGTGTAATGACTAGGATATTTTAAACGTAGGTAAATGCTCTTCATATTGCTTTTATATCATCATTTGTGTTGTACGTATGATGCGAAAACGTAATAATGAAATTATTTCTGTGGGTATTAGCCCGATAGCTCCTAAATACGCCACTGATCAAAAGATTTTTTCATAATTTTTAGTCCATAAATACAAGTTACACTTCATAATTTTACTAAATACGTATGTTCATTGCATTGTTCATATAGAACAATATCATGGTGATGCACAGTGGTCCAGAGACCCTCAAAACCTGGCCAAAATTACATGACGCAAATCTCGGAACTAGTAGTAGTGCTCGATAGGTATTGACCTTGGGCAGTCATATCGACATGGGTGTTTCAAATAATAGCCTCCCGCAGTCTGTGACTGGCGTCCAATGTAAGAGGTTGCCTGTGCACAAAACAGCAGTCGTGTATCAGCTAGATACAACAAAGTTACGAGTGTTGTGTTATGTATGTCCTTCGTCAACTGAACAAGGGGTTCAGGATATATTATATATGCAAAGCTTATACTTGCTGTTGGTGTGCGTAGATGTGTGATGTGATTGCAGTGTCCTGTTGGAATGAGCGTTAAAGGTAAGCGTAGCAAAGGAAACAAAAGTATGCGTGTATTTTTGTGTTTCTAGACTTTTCTTTTGAGTGAAGCCAAGTGAAGCTCAGATGTTTCTCGTACATATGAGCCCAATATCCTCGGAGTTAGACACTACAAACAAACTTTGCTCCATTTTGCTCGGTTGTGTAAAATCGAGGGATGTTTGTGGGAAGCTGATAGTAAACAAAAATGTACGAAGTGACTGAACAACAAGGGTAAACTGTCGTATATATGGAAATATGTTGTTCTAAAGCATTATGTCATGAGAAGTGTAAATCCGAAACCAGAAACATGCTAACAGGATCAGTTTGTAGTTGAAGTAATGAAAATAAATGAAAGTAAGGGGTGGCCGGACCCTCTGGAAGGCAAACGTTTGATATTCATTCGTTTGCTATTGTCTCATAAACGAATAGAGATAATGAACAGTAACGTACCATGACCATAGATAATGTTAGTCGACACAAAGGAGATGGAAAAAGCACCTTCAGTATTGCCATCTGTAGATATTCAGTGTTGCTAGTCTAAAGATTTGCAAAGAAAGCTGGAGTAAGGTATTGAGTAGACAAATGAAACCAACGGCATTTCATAACAGAGTATATTATACGACGAATGTGTGTTCGACTTTGCAAACGATGCTCTCATTGTGTTTGTAATAAAATAGTTGTGACATAAAAGCTATTCAAACTAACTAAAAGCATGTACAATTGAAACGATTGGAAATTGAAACCCTAATAACGAGAAATTGTGCATGAAGGAATAAATAGAAGACTATATGCGATGTCAGCACATACATTGCCATACAAATCACAATGACAGACCTCAGCAATACAACAACAGTATGTTGTGTGTATAACAGAGTTATGACTTACAGTATCAGTAATTATGATAATCGTAATGTGACGAACTGTATAGGTCATTAATGCTGAATAGGCATTTTCTTTTCGTTTCAGACAAGGCGTATCACACATCAAGACGAAAACTTGTCCACGTTTTACGAGCCACTGCAGGACGTAGGTATGCAAAAAAGAAGCACCTTGTCGCGTTCCTGAGGGAGGAAACAGCAGCGGAACTAGCAGAAGAAGCGAAGCGAACTGTGAATGAGTTTTGCTACAAAATATTTCAGAAGCTATATCAGTGCAACAAAAATTATGAAAGATTAGAAGCGGAACATGGAGAGTGGTTGAACGATGCGTTAGTGTTAGTGCTTCGACCGGACAGTGCAGCTAAGCCTGAACCTCCGAGCCGCGAGCGCTCAAAGCGGAGAAAGACGGAGTCATTACGATCGTCGGCAGAAAGTGGTGAGTGTCTCGTATATGCGGCTGCTATGAAATACAGAGAGGAGTGTGAGTTGGAAAAGACCAAACTGCTGCATGAAATAAAAAAAATCACCAACCAGGGCTGCCAAAATGAGGAGGGCTTGGACAACAGACAACTGCAAAGTGTTATACTGCGGACGAAGCTCTGGCGTTGCTCCTTGAAGGAAATCTGACATGCCATCAGTACCAGCTGCTGTGAAACGGCGCAAAGAACTTATCATGTGATATATATATCCTGCATATAATCGTGTGCTTGACGCAAAAAAAAAGCGTGCTACCCGGAACTGATCGACATTACCGAGTCCCGGGCCGAGGTGTCTCTGCAATAGCTGCTAGACCACACAGCTGCACGAATTGTACAAACACAGGAACCTGTGCTAGAAAGAATTCCAGCAAAATATAGTATGTCACTTCAGCTCATCACCAAATGGGAATGCGATGGTACTACTGGACACGCTGAATACAAACAAGTTGCACAAGAGGAGGTCTTTACAGACACTGACATTGTGTTCACGTCAATTGTACCAATTCAACTGTTCTATGAAAGGAAGGGATTACGAGTCGTAGTGTTGCAGAATCAGCGGCCATCATCCCCGAGATTCTGCCGGCCCATAAGGTTGCAGTTTAAGAAGGAAACAACTGAACTGATACGACAAGAATTTGAATGTATGCAGGGACAAATACGAGAACTGACGCCTAGCCAAACCACCATCGCAGGAAAGGTATTTGAAGTCACACACAGCCTGCATTTCAAATGGTTGACGGCAAAGTCTGTAACGCGATTACGCACACAAAATCAGCACAGACCTGCTATGTGTGTGGCGCAACGCCAAAGGAGATTAACACATTGACAAAGGGCCCTAAGCCAGTGAAACCTGACAATCTTGGCTTCGGACTGTCTCCTCTTCATACATGGATCCGTTTTATGGACTGGCTGCTTCATGTTGCATACCGCTTGGATCTTCGAAGATGGCAAATTCGTAAAGAACACAAACCGATCATGAAGAAGAAGCAAGCCGACATATAAAAGGCCATGAAGGCCCAGCTAGGGCTGATCATCGATGAACCAAGGCAAGGCGGAAGCGGTACTTCAAATGACGGAAACACTGCTCGTCGTTTCTTTCAATATCCCGATAAGGTTGCATTCATAACAGGTCTGAACCGGGATCTTATCGAGAAGTGTGCTGTGTTGCTTCACGCCTTATCTTGTGGGCTGGAGATAAATCCACGTAAATTTGAAGCTTGGTCAAATTATATACTGGAACTGTACCTTCAACACTATTCGTGGTTCTACATGCCCGCTTCAGTGCATAAAGTTCTTGTTCATGGATCCCCAATTATCAGTCATTGCATATTACCGATTGGGCAGATGACCGAAGAGGCCCGAAACAAGCATATCAAACAGTATAGGGAACATCATTCTTGTAAGTGCACACGAGGGGACACGTTACGAGATGTATTTCTGCGACTCCTGGTCACAAGTGATCCCAAAATCTCGACGCTTCGCGAACCCATGGCACAGAAGCATAGGAAGAAGCAACTGTCTCCAGCTGTACTCATGCTTTTGAAAGATATCGAGGCTCCGCACGCACAGTCTTCTGATGATCAGTCCGAATAACTGTGTTAAAGACTATTAACTGCTTATCTGTCACGTTCGTTATTGTTCTGAACAAAATACTTGTGTTGTATGTACAATGCAACACGGACTGAGGAGTGTGCACATTTTGCAACCAACGTGGTACATATTTCAGTTAGAAAATATATATTTGTTTACTTTATATATATATTGCATGCTATTATACAAATTTGGTGACTACATGTTTTATGTTTCCATAATCCGCCATATTGCATCCGCCATATTGGATCCGCAATTTTGCATTTTTTCATTTGGATATCAGATTCGTATCCAGCGACCCCCAAAACCTTTATTTACCCAATTTCAGCTCCATGGCTTGATTTTTTCTTTTTTTCTGTCCGCCATATTGGATCCGCCATTTTGAAGTTTTTAATTTGGATATCAGAATCGTACTCAGCGACCTCACAAATCTTTATTTGTCAAGTTTCATGGACATGGAACCACATCTTCCTATTTTGGCCACATTTTCAAGGTTTCTGGAACCCTGTGATGGAACAAACTTTCTAGTGCTGTATCTCAGTTACATGAGTTACAAGTTATCCGCCTACATAAATAAGTTCTTCGTTTTTGAGTTGACGGGTTTTATCCGTAAACTTTCTAATACAAGTGGCCACCGAATTCTTGTTCTGTCTCTCTATTTAATTAAATTATTTGGTGAGCGTGAAATGTAAAGATCTATTTTCGACGCAAGTGTTAATAAACCGGGAAGTAACTACTTACCTATCTTTCTTTTCCTCTTTTAAAAATTAATAAAATCACTTATGTTCTGTCTTGTAGTTTATTTATAATAATTATTATTATTTTCAAAGTGTACAGTGAATATTTTAAATATATATTTTAAACATTCTATACAGAAGAAATCGCTACTGCAAGGTTTGGTCCCGCGAGAGTTTAGATGGCTAAGTTTTATCCCTCGAGGATCTAGCCAGGCTAGATTTCGTCTGGCAAGATTTTCTTTATGTGAGATTTTCGCCAGGCAAGATTCTGGGCCGTGAGATTTTGGTTGCGATGTTTCATTCGCAAATCATCAACAAATTTGGGTGGATATACGGACCAATATAGCTTTCTGTGGATATATTTTTATTGATTTCATGCAATTTGTGATCATTCCTCTGCGACAAGACCATTACTTTTCATGTGTCGGCCAAATGTGATTGAGAGTTTGATAAGATTCCTCAGCGGAAAATAATAATCCCAGTTTGCGACCAACCGATAATTGGTTCCTTATGTAAATCAGCAGAGTAGAAGTGATACACATTACAGGTATTTTTCTCTAAAATTATGAAGTGTTATGAACTACATAGGGAAAACGAGAATAAACGTCTCTTTGTTCAAAAGTGACGCAATTGTAGATTCCTAAGAAGTAACGTAACGTTGGTCAGAAAACTGAGTCAAAATACTATAACACACACACACACACACACACACACACACACACATATATATATATATATATATATATATATATATATATATATATATATATATATATATATATATATATATATATATATATATATACAGGCCATACTGTTCCATAATTCGTGTAATTTTCTACAGCACTGGGAGAGGATGAAGTTTTCACACCATTAATATAAAATTTGGCACTCTTATTGAGAAATATCTGAATTTTTCGAATTTTTAAAGGAAATAGGAGAAAATTGCTGTTTACCCCTCCTTTTGGGGATGTAAACACAAAAGTTCATTTTTCCTTATGGGAGATTCAATGTTAAATTTTGGAAGCAGTTTTCTCCAATAATTATTCGTAAAGATTTTGTGGGCAAATGAGTTGTATTTGTTACGAAATGCAAAAACACTCATTCACAAAGCTAGTGAAGCCGTCTCAAACATTATTTTGGGAAGCCCCCCTTTCGGGGGGCAAGGGGCGTAAAAAGATGGTGGGTGATGTGTTACCAAAATCCCAAAATGTATTTTCGGAGTGCCAGTAAACGTCAGATTAATCACGAATGTCACAGAATCAATGCTCCAATGCTCCTTACATGTAAGAGTGACTGATAATGGAAAATGAAAAAAATGAAATTTTGAGTTTTACGTCCCACGGGTATGCCGGTTAGGCTAAAGGAGACGGTGATAATGAGTAATGAATGAGATGGTGGAATGAAGAAAGTGGGAGGAAACGGGAGAACCCCGAGAAAACCCACGCACACGGTGTTTGTCCACCACAAAGTTCACTTGGCGGGAGCAGGGTTTGAACCCGAGACCCCAAGCACCAGAGGTGAACGCTCTACCACTGAGCCACCGCGGCCCTGACTGATAATGGGGCTACAGCCCCCTTTCAAAAGTAAGAAAATCAACATAAAAATCCTTAGTAGAGACATAAGGGAAAATGTTATTTTTTGTTAATTAATGTGAAATTTGGCGTCATTGGTCATTGTAGCCAAGGAACGCATATATTGTAAAACTAGTTGAATATACACATGCTTCGCACAGGGGCTGTATTTGGAAGTCAACGCCTGTGGGAGTATCACCATTGATCTCAGCGACCGCGAAAACTATGTATTTGATACTAATATCGGTCATTTTGGACTATTTCTTTACATGTGTCGCTATCCACCCCCCGCTGACTCCCGGCCCGCATACTTGCAAGTCATTGCTAATGGAAGTGTCACCATTGATTTCAGCGACCGCGAAAACTATGGGTTTGACACTAATATCGGTCATTTTGGATTACTTTTACATGTCTTGGTATCTCACCCCCCTCCGGTGACCCCCGGCCCGGAGCCGCATAGCGTGAATTTAGAAGTTAATGCGACTGGAGTTTCACCATTGATTTCAGAGACCGCGAAAATATGAATTCGACACTAATAGCTCAAGTGGTAGAGCGTTGGTTTCGCATTCGGGAGGTCGTGACTTCGAATCCCGCTGCCTACCATTCTGACAGGTTTTCCAGAGTTTCCCTCAGTCCTACCAGGCAAATGCCGGGATGGCACCTACTAAACAGGCCCTGGTCGATACCTTCCCAAATCCTTTCCATTGTGATTGTTGTTGGATATTCAATGTAAAATGTCCTCTGAGCTGTATCTGGTGATTGTTAAATAAATAAATAAATAAATAAATATCGGTCATTTTCTACTACTTTTACATGTATCGGTAAATGTCCCCCTGAGACCCCCCTGGTTTGAATTTGGACAAAAACGTTTAACTCTGGTCTGGAGCCTGGACCAAGGTATTCGTGACTAAAATTTGGTAACTCTCGGACAATTTGTCTGGTTCCCAAGCCGGTTCCGGTAAACGCTCCCCCTGATACCCCACTGTTTCGAAATTAAAAAAAAACGCTTCGTCTTGATCTGGGGCCTGGGCCAAGGTACCCCTGACCAAAATTTGGTAACTCTCGGTCCACTCGCCTGGTCCCCAGGTCGAACACAGACAGACAGACAGACAAACACACCAACAAACTTTTTATTTTATTTATATTAGAAGATAGTTTACAAGACAGTATCCAGTGTGTACTTTTTATACTAATTGAGGTCATAACGAAAGGAAAATTGTTAAATTTGAATAAACAGGAGAAGGTCGTAAATATTGCAAAATCTTTTTCAATCCTTTTTTTTATTATTATTTTGCTCGATTGATTTTGATTTTAGTACTTTAGTACACTCAGGCAAAAAAAAGCAAAATGCCCGAAGGCTTCTGTGCCTTGTAACATTGTGCTAAAAAAAACAGACAGAAGGTCAGTTGTGAGTTCCTTACTTCTTTCTAAAACACCTAATAATACTTTTATACAAATCGTTGTTGTTTGAAGCCTCTTTATTCCTCATAAAAACAATACATCCAGATTCGCGAAAGCCCACAGGGATTGTATTAGAAAGTTAAAAAAATATATTTATCATTCAGATCCTTTATTATTATTATTATTATTATTATTATTATTATTATTATTATTATTATTAGTAGTAGTAGTAGTAGTAGTAGTAGTAGTAGTAGTACCACATAATATTTTTCGTTAGTCCTTACAGCAATTAATACTTAGCAGCAGAGGTAAAAGTGCTTGGGAATGCAGGGGACGCTGTCCCCCACCTCCAAAAAATGTGTACGGCGTCCCCCCAGTTCCTAAGAAATTACAATGGGCAAAGATAGGCATGGGGGACGGCGTGACGTCATGCCGCTACCTACCGTTCCCCTACCTTTTAAGATTCATTTTATCTTTGCTTAGCAGGAAATCGATACAAGAGTTAGTAGGACAGCTACTCTTTATTGATAAAAATCGTAATTTGGAGGTTATTAAAAACAATATTTCTGTGTCTAGAAGTAGAAGAGAGGGGACCATGGAAGTTACTATTGCCACGTACAAAAATGAAACCTGTATTCAACACTGACTATGTATAATTCAAGGATTTTTTTTAAGAAAAGCAAAATGCTTACACCTTTTCAAAAATAAAATTAAAATAATTACTAAGAAATACATTCATTGAAAAACTCAGAGGTGGCAAGTCCACCGTCTCAAATCCGCTTGAGGGGTCGCGGCGGCTCAGTGGTAGAGCGTTCACCTCTGGTGCTCGGGGTCCCGGGTTCGATCTCAGCCCCCGCCAAGTGAACTTTGTGGTGGGCAAACTCCGTGTGCGTGGGTTTTCTCGGGGTTCTCCCGTTTCCTCCCACTTTCTTCATTCCAGGTGTTTTTTCTCCAGGAGTAGAGTTAAGCAAACATTAAGTTTAGTTTTTTTTTGCTTTTGTTCGTTTTATCTTTATTTTTTGTCCAATCCCTTGTTTTGGTTTCACGTCCTTTTCCCCTTCCCTTTCCTTCTTCAAAATTATGAAATAAATAAACCCAAAAGAGAAATCATTCGCAATGATGATACTTCGCCGGTTTTGAATGCTCAAGGCACCGGCTGACAGTAACGCGGCTGAGCGAATGAAAAAAAAAAACTTTCTTCATTCCACCATTTCATTCATTACTCATCATCACCGTCTCCTTTAGCCTAACCGGCATAACCGTGGGACGTAAAACTCAAAGATTTCATTTCATTTTTTCATTTTTTTTCAAATCCGCTTGAAAGCGCTCGAGTCCAAATTCAATAAAGTTAACACATGGAAGACCTAGGTCCGATTCCCGGTGGGAGTTCATGTGATTCGGATTCGACGTTAATTAATATAGCTTCGCTGCTGAAAGGGACGTTAAGCTCAAAATCAACTCAAGAAAAGTTAAAACAATGAGAATGTTTTCTACTGTTTTGGCGTATGCAATTCTATGTTAAATAAAACTACATACATTATTTGATAATGGAAGCATTGTCAGAAATACAGTATCCAATAAATCAAACTTTTCGAGGAGGGTTTATCTGAAGATACATACAAATATTGAAAATAGTTTAAGAAGGTGCATAATGCAGAAATACTATTTTATCGCGTATGAACTTGAGGCTTCTAGAACAGCAAGTTCTGACCAGATATTAACACCGCAGAACCAGGATATGATCAAGGGATGGACTAAACCATAGTTTCCAACTTTACCCAGTGTAAATAAAGTAGGATTGAAACCCACTCTACCCAGTGTATACCTGAGCGTCATGGGGGGGGGCTGTAGACCCTATAAAATTCCTCTTGGATCCGCGCCTGTTGAAACCAATTCATATTTCATAACTTCATACACGGCACAATCAAGCACTGAATCTATTGAAATCTTACTATGTAAAATAATTATCGAGTGTCTACACTTTTTCTATTAAAGCTCATAGTATATTCTATCATGACATAAATTGTCACTCATGTAGTGTGTGCTAATGTAACTAGGGATGCGCACGAGACAAGATTTGTGGCTGTCTCGTCTCGAAAATGTGCTGTAAAAGTGATGTCTCGACTCGAAAAATGTATATTCTCTATTGGAAGTGCCGTGTCTCGACTCGAATTTTGTCAGGAAAATCCTGTCTCGATTCGTCTCGTGCGCATCCCTAAATGTAACTCATGACAAAAATGTTTCGTTTTAAAACAAAATGAAACGGTTGAGGTGGACTCTGCCGAGTAGAAGACATCCAATTTATTAAATCGCCTCGCAACCCACTTGGCCGCACACTTAGGTTACAGTTTTTACCTTTTTCCCATGCTATCTAAAGTATTGGCTAATCTTAAATTCGCATTGCCGACTCGGATTTTCTAACAAAAATTATTATGTTCCAACTTAATTTGGATGTGAAATCCTTACTAAATTATCATTTAAAAACTTCGCAGTGTGCATTAAAATCATGACAGAAATATAGTTAAATCTCTGTTTTAATTTTCATGTCTACTTTGCATCCAAATACTTGTGCTGTCATTTCTTTCAATGTTGGTAAGAGCCGAAAGTTTCAATTGATCCCAATTTTTCGCTTTAATTCCCTCTATTTGTTCATACAATTTTAAAGAAATATTATTATTAACAAGCAACACTTCTGAAATGTAACACTCCGATTTTGGTAAAATTTGGAAGGTAGATACTACACATGAAATAAACGAATACGTGTTTCTTATTTTCTGCGGAAAAACGGTTTTAAGTCGCAAAAGACCCCACCCACAATTTTGAAAGTTGACGCCCCAAAGGCAAAAACCAAGGAAACCGAAGTAAACGAAATTTTACACACATATTGCAGACATAAAATGAGGGAACACGTGTTTCGTATTTTCCGGGAAAAAACGGTTAGGTGGGGATCGGACCCCTCCAAAACTTTCATCATGAAATATTGAAAGTGATAATAACAATATGACAAATGTGTGTAAAGGACACAAAGAAATGCAACGAAACTTTGTGTATGAAGAACATACCAAAAAAATAAAGGAACACGGGTTTTTTATTTTGTGCTGAAAAACAGTTTCAGGGGGCAAAAGCTATCACCCAAAATTTTGAAAGTTAAGGCCCGAAGGCCAGAGGAAGTGAACAGAAGTGAATGAAATTGTGCACAGATATTGTAGACATAAAATGAGGGAATACGTTTTTCTTATTTTCCAGAAAAAAAGAAAACCATTTAGGTGGGACACACACACCTCCAGAACTTTGAAACACACACCTCGTGAAAAATCAAATCTGCTAATAACAGAAGTGTTTGAAGGACATGACGAATTGGAACGACACATTGTGTACAATACGCAAAAAATAAACGAATGCGGTTTTTCTTTTTTTCTGCGGAAAAAACGGTTTTAGGGGCAAAAGCCCCCACCCCAAATTTTGAAATTTGAGGCCCATAATGCAAGAAGGAGTGCACCGAATTAAATGAAATTGTGCGCAGATATTGTAGACAAAAAATGAGATAATTGGGTTTCGTATTTTCTTGGGAAAAGCGGTTGAGTGAGCACGGTCCTTCTAACCGTTGATTACGGAATATCAAAAGTGCAAATAAGCATACGCAAAAGTTCCTAAAGAATATGGAGAATTGCAACGAAACTTCGTAAAGGGACTATTTGCAAAACAGTATATGAAACATGTTTTAATTTTTGCGGAAAAACAGTGTTGGGGCCTAGGTCCCATCCGAAAGAAAAGAAAATATTACCGTAATAGCTCAGAAAGGAATGGACCCAAGCAAATCAAATTGTGTGTAGATATTATATGTAAAATAAGGGCTCTCGCGTTTCTCAAGTGTTCCTATCCGTTTTGCTTCAAATTTGGCATATCAATAGCAAACTGAAAATAAATCGACACGTGTTTTTCTTTATGCTGAAAAAACATTGCAAGGATTAAAGGTGCCTCCTGAAATACTATAAAAGACGCTTTACTGTTTGTGTTTGCTGTTACTTGATCTGCCAAATTTGAAAAAATCGGATGGAGACACGACACTTGTGAAACACGGAAGGCCATATTTTACATATCCAATATCTACATACAATTGCTTTTGCTTCGGTATACTTCTCCCGCAACTCAACGCCTCGGTTCACTCACATTTTTTTTTCTTTCAGGAAAATACGAAACACGTATTCCCTCACCTTACCTTTACAATATTAATTCACATTTCATTCACTTCGGTCCACTCCTTCTTGACTTTTGGGGTCAAATTCCAAAATTGTAGACGGGGGCTTTTGCAAACAAAACCGTTTTTAACCAAAATTTAAAAATATATTCGTTTATTTTTTCCGTATTGTCCACACACGCAGTTTGATGCAATTCCTCATGTCCGTTACATACATCTAATATACTGTTACTCGATATTTTGATATTCAGTGATGAAGGGTTTGGAGGGTTCCCCGCCCCACCTAACCGTTTCTTCCAGGAAAATACGAAAACCATATTCCCTAATTTTGTGTCTACAATATCTGTATAAATTTCGTTCACTTCAGTTCACTTCTTCTTACCTTTCGCGCGTCAACTTTCAAAATTTTGGTTTTGGGTTTATTTTGCCCCTAAAACCGTCTTTCCGCAGAAAAGAAAAAACATATTCCTTTATTTTTTGTCCATACAAAAAGTTTTGTTGCAATTCTTCATGTCTTTTACACACATCTGACATCTTGTTACTAGCATTTTCATTTTTTGTGATCAGAGGTTTGGAGGGGTAGGTGCCCCACCCAACCGATTTCTCCAGGAAAATACGAAACCCGTATTCACTCACTTTATGTCTACAATATCTGTGCACAATTTCACTCCCTTCGGTTCGCTTCTTTTTGCCTTTCGGGAGTCAACATTCAAAATTTTGTTTGGGAGGTTTTGCCCCCAAAAAACCGTTTTCCCTCAGAACATAAAAACACCCGTATTCATTTACTTTCTGCGTATTGTCCATACACAAAGTTAGGTTGCAATTCTTCATTTCCTTTACACACATCTGACATACTGTTACTATTACTTTTGATTTTTCGTGATAAAAGGTCTGGAGGGGTCTGTGCACCACCCTACTTTTTTTCCCAGGAAAGTACAAAACTCGTATTCTCATTTCACGTCTGCAATATCTGTACACAATTTCATTCACTTCGGCTCACTTCTTCTTGCCTTTCGGACGTCAACTTTCAAAATTTCGGGTGGTGGCTTTTGCCCCTGAAGCCGTTTTTCCGCAGAACAAAAAAAAAAGTATTCTTTTTTGTGTATTGTTAATACACAAAGTTATGTTAGAATTATTCATGTTGTTTGCACACATCTGACACACTGTTGGTAGCACTTTTAATATTTCGTGATCACAGGTTTTGAGGTGTCCATGCAGCACCCAACCCTTTTTTCCAGGAAAATAGGAAACCGTATTCCCTCATTTTACGTAGAAATTCATTCACTTCGGTTCATTTCCTTTTGCTTTTCGGACGTCAATTTTCAAAATTTTGTGTGGGAGCATTTGCCCCCTAATACAATTTTTCAGCAGAACATAAAAGAACCCGTATTGCTTTATTTCTGGCGTATTATCCATACATAAATTTCATTGCAATTCTTCATGTCCTTTATACACTTTCTACATACTGTTATTAGCATTTTAATTTTTTGTTATCAAACGTTAGGAGGGGTCCGTGCCCCACACGTCCATTTTCTCCAGGAAAATATAAAACTCGTATCCTCATTTTATGTCTACAATATATGTGCACATTTGCACTCACTTCGGTTCACTTCTTTTTGCCTTTCGAACTCAACTTTCAAACTTTAGGGTGGGAGCTTTTGCCCCTAAAACCGTTTTCCCGCAGAACTTAGAAAAACCTGTATTCGTTTACTTTTTGCGTGTTGTCCATACACAAAGTTATGTTGCAATTCTTCATGTCTTTGACACACATCTGACATACTAGCACTTTTGATATTTTGTGATCAAACGTTAGGAAGGGTCCGTGCCCCACCCAGGGCCGGATTTCCCAATAGGCCCGGTAGGCCCGGGCCTATGGGCGCAAGCTCCCAGGGGGCGCATGGCCGAGAGAAAAAAATTAAAAAATATCTAGAAATAAAAATAAATAGCCATAACTTAACATATTTTTTGAATTGATTAAAAAAAATCAGGCTAATAAAGCATTCTGAATTTGAAGTTCATTGGAACAAATAATTGTTGGTAAAGTTAAAGATAAAATTGCATCGTGGAGTGGTGTTTAAGCAATTAACATATAGGCCTGATATATTTTTAAATGAAGGTTTTTAAGAAAGTAACTTTAACCAGACTAGGGGGCGGAAAAAATTATTGGACCTAGGGGCGCCAAAATGCTAAATCCGGCCCTGGCCCCACCCACCCCTTTTCTCCAGGAAAATAGCAAACTCATATTCCCTCATTTTATGTCTACACCGTCCGTGCACAATTTGATTCACTTCGGTTTACTTCTTTTTGCCTTTCCGGCGCCAACTTTCATAATTTTGTGTCAGAGCTTTTGACCCTAAAACCGTTTTGCCGCAGAAAAAACCCTTCTAAATTTTTTGCGTATTGCCCGTACATAAAGTTTCATTGGAATTCTTCATGTCCTTTACACAAATCTGATATACTGTTACTAGCACTTTTGATATTTCCTGTGCAAATGTTTGGAGGGGTCCGTGCCCCACCTAACAGTTTTTTTTTCATTAAATACGGAACTAGTATTCCCACTTTGTATTTTCACAATATGTGTGCAAAATTTCATTCACTTCGGTTCATTTCTTCTTGCTTTCCCGGCGTCAAATTTCAAACTTTTGGGGTGGGTTCTTTTGTCCCCTTAAACCGCTTTCCTGCAGAACATTAAAAAACGTATTCTTTTATTTTTTGCGTATTGTTCATACACAAAGTTTCGTTGCAATTCTTCATGTCCTTTACACACATTTGACATATTGTTACTAGAATTTTTTTTCGTGGTCAAATGTTTGGAGGGGTCCGTGCCCCACGCGGCCGTTTTTTCCAAGGAAATACGAAACTCGTATCCTCCTTTTCGTATGCAATATCTGTGAAAATTTTTATTCACTTCGGTTTACTTCTGCCTTTCAGGGGCCGCGGTGGCTCAGTGGTAGATTTCACCTCTGGTGCTTGGGGTCCCGGATTCGATCCAAGTCCCCGCCAAGTGAACCTTGTGGTGAACAAACACCGTGTGCGTGAGTTTTCTCGGGGTTCTCCGTTTCCTCCCACTTTCTTCATTCCACCATTTCATTCATTACTCATCATCACCGTCTCCTTTATTCTAACCGGCATAACCGTGGGACGTAAAACTCACAGATTTCATTTTTTTCTTCTGCCTTTCGGGCGTCAACTTCCAAAATTTTGGGTGGGAGCTTTTTCCCTCTTAAAACGTTTTTCCGCGGGAAATAAAAAAACAATATTCATAGATTTTTTTATCCATACATAAAGTTTCGTTGCAATTCTTCATGTCCTTTACACACATCTCAGATACGGTTACTAGCACTTTTGATATTTCGTGATCAAAGGTTTGGAGGGGTTAGTGCCCCACCTAATCGTTTCTTCCAGAAAAATACTAAACCCGTATTCCTACATTTTATATCTACAATACCTGAGAAAAATTTCTTTCACTTCGGTTCACTTCAATTTTGAGGTTGTCCCCTAAAACCGTCTTTGCGAAGAACATAGAAAATCCTGTGTTCCTTTATTTTTTTGTGTATTATCCATACAAGAAGTTTCGTTTCACTATTTCATGTTTTTTACACACATCTGACTGACATACTGTTACTAGCCTTTTCACTTTTCGTGATCAAATATTTGGAGGGATCGGCGCCCCTCTCAACAGTTCTTTCCAGGAAAATACGAAACGCGGATTCCCCGTTTTGTCTACAATATCTGTACACAATTTCATTCGCTTCGGTTCACTTCCTTTTGCATTTCGGGCGTCAACTTTCAAAATTTTGGGTTTGAGCTTTTTCCCCTTAAAACCGTTTTTTCACAGAAAATTTAAATAAATGTTTTCTTTTATTTTTTGCGTATTGTCCGTACACGAAGTTTGATTAAATTCTTCATGTCCTTTACACACATCTGACATGCTGTTACCAGCACATTTGATTTTCCGTGATCAAAGGTTTGGAGGGGTCCGCGTCCCACCCAACCGTTTTTTCGAGAAAAATGCAAAACTCGTATCCTCATGTTACGTTTGCAACATCTGCCTTAATTTCGTTCACTTCGGTTCACTTCTTGTCCCCTTTCGGACGTTAAGTTTCAAAATTTTGGGTGGGACCTTTTGCCCCTAAATCCGTTTTTCCGCAGAAAATTTAAAAATCCCGTATTCCTTTAGTTTTTGCGTATTTTCAATACAAAAAGTTCCGTTGCAATTCTTCATGTCTTTTACACACTTCTGACATACTGTTACTAGCAGTTATGATATTTCGTGATCAAAGGTTTGGAGGGGTCCGTGCCCCACCCAGCCGTTTTTTCCAGGAAAATACGAAACTCGTATTCCCTCCTTTTACGTCTACAATATCTGTGCACAATTTCATTGATTTTGGTTCAGTTGTTCTTGCGTTTTGGGTGTCAACTTTCACAATATAGAGTGGGACTTTTATATTAAAACTTACGTAACTTTATGTAACTTTTTCTTTTTTATGAGATTCTTTTTTTGGGAGGTGAGGAGAGAAATGCTTTCCTCTTATATATGTTTCTTTCCATTCATCTTGTTTGAACTGCTTAAGTAAGATCATTTTGTAACTTTTGATGTCATCCATCTCCGTCACGATAATATTATTGTCATTTATAACAATTTGTTTTATTCCCTTATTTGCAGTTTGCCACACTGATATATTTATTACAGAATTGAGGTTTGGTCCAGCGCCTTTCCAATTCGGAACCAACCGAACCGCCGAGCGTTTTGGGTTGCCTTCTTTTGCAGGAAAACGAGAATTGCAGGTGGTAATGCACTTTTGGAGTCGTGTATACATCTCTCTTTTTGAGTTGTTCGAAAAATATACAAATAATAAAGAGGAATTTTTATCAGAAATCAGAAAACTAAAAAGTAAAATTAAAAGCTGTTGCTTTAAATATTTTTCCTGCTAGCGAAATACATTGTACCTATGTATACATTCTGCATACACGTTATAGCAAATAAGATTAACATCAGGCGAAGAAATAGTTTTTAAATTATATTTTCCAGCTTTTGCCAATATTTCCGAACAAAAGATTTTTTGTAATGGGTTCAAAATTTCCGGAAATTTTCCACGGCACAAGGAAGATACGTATCTCCATAAAAAGATATATATATATATATATATATATATATATATATACAGTATATATATATATATATATATATATATATATATATATATATATATATATATATATTTCATTTTAACGTAGTTCTTATAAGGAAAATGATTCTGGCCCTGTTATTTTAACACTTCCCTGCCGTAAAACGGTAACTTTATAATATTACTCAACGTAATTTAAATACGTCTATATTAATTAATCTACCCTGGATTATATTTTAATATCTTTTGTAGACATAACTCCATTCTATCACGGTGCTTACTTTAAAGGAGTGGTGCAAATATATTTGCTGCCACAAAATTTCCCTATTCTAATACAAGAAATATAGCTATTCACTGATTTTAATTGTAAACAAGTAAATATAAAATAGTTTTCATTTTAAAAGCATAACGTAGTAAAATATTCGAAAATTTCATTTTTTTCCAATTTTTCCGTTTTTTCCAAGCTCGGGAAAAAATCAGTAAAAGACTGTTTTTTCTTCCAAACTTTCTGTTTTTTTTTCCAGACCTTTACAACACTTGTCATAACTATGAGGTGTGCGGAATAAGCTACAATGTTTTCGAGTAAAGAAAAGAAGTAATGTATATTGAACCAAGTGTGACTTTATAATATTACAATATCTTCTAAGCAGAATATTCACTGAAAACATAATTCTGAGTGCTAAAACACACCATTAAAAATGTATCCTATCAAGTACTTAGTATATTCTATGTTCTAATTTTCAATTCCATATGTAATTTTTCTGTACTAATATTGTGAAGAAATATATAAATAATTGAGACCTACAAAAACATATTTTTGTGTTAAAATCAGTTGATGCTATCAATATTATTTTATATCGCACAAAGTGCCGAATGCTTCTGCTGGTATTATGGCGTGATGCGCGCCCGCTCGAAGGTTAATTTCTCGAATCTAGATAAAGGAAATTATCTTAGAAATTGGCAGGATATACGGGATTTTTCACGTACTGTATTTACTTCATCAAAGCCAGTAAAAAAGTAATGAGCGGAAAGTAGACTAATGATTCTTTAGTATAGGCGTGGAATCGATGCTAATTGTCAAATTTTGTTACCGTAAAATACACGCTACTACTGAGGTGAATTACAAAGTATTTATGAATCTCAGAAACAAGTGCCAAAGGACGTAAATTGTAATTTGATATTAAAAAAAACGAAGAAAGTAAACTTACCGTCAAGATGTTCACTCTTGCCGTAAAATGCTTCTTACTTGACGTCAAAAACCTCACATTTGACGTCAAAATGTTCACCATTAGTGCCAATTGTTTCACACCTGCCGTCAAAATCCTCACAGTTGCCGTCAGTTCACAATTACCTTCAGAATGTTCATTGTTGCTATTAATTCTGCACATTTGCCGTCAAATGTTCCACACTTGAAAGTATACACACTTACGAACTTTAAATTGCACTATTTTATATGAGATGTGAACCCGCATGTTAATGTGGAATGCTACGACAATATTTTTCATTATAACTATCGACATTTGAAACGATAAATTTTAAATTTTTTAGAGAATCATTATCAAACATTATTATGAGAAATTCTAAGGTTTATTGAAAAAAATGTTGAATATTATTATCACTTAACGAAAAAATAGATCTTGTTTAAAGATAAAACGTAGCTTAGGATTATATATGGGTTATCCAGAGAAACTTCATACTTGCTGTCATCGGCCCCTGTCCGTCCAAGATTTATAGTGTTCGCAGTTGCCATAAAAATGTTCATACCTACCATCAGAGTGTTCACAGTTGCTGATAATTCTTCACTGCTGCCGCTAAAGTATTCACACACACACATAACACCGTAAAATTACTAAAAGTTGCAGTCAAATGTTTCACAATCTCCGTCAGAATACTCACAGTTGGCGTCGATTGTTTCACACTAGCCGTCAAAATATTCACACTCACCACGAAAATGTTCATTGATGCAGTTAAATCTGCCCAGTTCCATAAAATGTTTCACAGTTACCATCAATTTGCTCCAAGTTGTTATCAAATGTTTCACACTTGCCGTCAGAAAGTTCACATGTGCCGTCAAGATGTTTACCTATGCGCCTAAAATTGCTCAAAGTTGCACACCATTTTTCACATTTGCCTTCGAAATGCTCATAGTTGCCGTCAAAGCTTCACAGTTCTGAATGTAACTGTGAATGTACGTTCAGAATGTTCATTGTTGACGTTACATCTTCACAGTTGCCATCAATGTTTCACACTTACCTTCAGAATGTTCAATTTTATGTTAAATCTGGACAGTTGCCGACAGATATTCCACACTTGTCTTCAAAATACTCCAAGTTGCAAACAAATGTTTCACCCTTGCCTTCAGAATGCTCACAGTTGCTGTAAATTATTCACACTTGCCTTGATAATCCTCACAGTTGCCATCAGTTGTTTCACGGATGCCGTCAAATTCTTCATTCTTGCCGTTAAGAACTTCACTTTTGCCGTCAAAATGATCACAGTTGCAGTCGGAGTGCTCACAAGTGGAGTCGAGATGTTCACCCATTGCCGTTACATTGCTCCAAGTTGCAGACAAATGTTTCACACTTGCTTTCAAAATGCTCACAGTTACAGTCAATTCTTTCACACTTGTGTTCAAAACGTTCACATTTGTCGTCAGTCTGATTATAGTTGCTAGCGAATCTTCAGAATTGCAAACTTTTACGCTTGCCATCAGAATGTTCATAATTGCTGTTAAATCTTCACAGTTGCCATCAGAATGTTCATAATTGCTGATAAACCTTCACAATTGCTGTGAAGTGCTTCACACTTGCAGTCAAAATGTTCACCCTTGAGGTAAACATGCTCACAGTTGCCGTCAACTCTTTCACACTTCCCTTCAAAATTTTACACATACCCTCAGAATGTTCATAGTTGTCGTTAAAACTGCACAGTTCCCGTCAAATATTTCACACTTGCCATCAAACTGCTCAGAGTTGCAGTCAAAATGCTAAACACTTGCCGTCAAAATGCTAACAGGTCCGTCAATTCTTTCACACGTGCCGTCAAAGTGTTCACCCTTGCCATCAATTGTTTTATACGTGCCGTTAAGATGTTCACACTTGTTGTAAAAATGCTCACAGTTGCCGTCAGATCTTTCAAACTTACACTCAGGATATTCATAGTTGCCGTAAAATGTTTCACACTTACCATCAACTTGCTCCAAGTTCCAGTCAAATTTTTAACACTGACTGTTAAAATGCTCACAGTAGCCGTCAAATGTTTCACACTTATCATCAGAATGTCCATACATGTCGTCAAATTGTTTACCCTTGCAGTTAAATGTTTCACACTTGCGTCAAAACGCTTGCAGTTGCCGTCAATTGTTTCACACATGCTGTAAAAATGTTCAGCCTTGCCGTCATAATGCTCACAGTTGCCGTCACATTTTTCACACTAGCCGTCAAGGTTTCACATTTACCTTCAGAATGTTATTGTTGCCATTAAATATTCACAGTTGCCGTCAATTGTTTCAAATTACGATCAAATTGCTTATAATTGGTGCCAAATGTTTCGCAGTTACTGTCATAATGTCCACAGTTGCCGTCAATTATTTCACACTTGCCATTAGAATGATCATAGTTGAGTTTAAATCTTCAAAGTTGCCGTCAAACTTTCACACTTACCTTCAAAATGTTCATTGTTGTCATTAAATCTTCAAAATTGCCGTCAAAGTTTCACACATACCTCTTCATGTTCGCAAGCTACTATAAGTGAACGTGAAGGAAAGAAGAAAACTACGCAGGTATTTTGATGACTATCTTCGTTATGGATTTAAATACATAGGCAACGATGACAGCCAACAGCCTCAGTGTGTCTTGCGTTATGAAGTAGTGAGCAAACAAAGTACGAAACCTATTAATCTACGAAGACATTTGAAAAAGAAACACGTGGGACACATTGGTAAGTCGATAGATTTTTTTATGAACAAACTCAGGGAGCTGAAACGCAGTAAAAGTGTAATATCAAAGACTGCAGTGGTTGGTAATACTAACAGGAAAGCTGCTTTAGCATTATATAATGCGTCATTGCTAATTGCTAAATCTAGGAAACCCCACACAGTTGCGTAAAATTTAATCCTACTAGCTGCGAAAGTTATGTGTGAAATTATAGAAGTGATGCAGCTGCTAAGGAAATAAAGTCAATTCCCCTTTCCATAAAGTTAAAAGAAGATTTGACAATGTGTCTTTCATATCAAAGAACATTTAACCCATTAGTGCCCAGAATTCCCCAGTGTTATTTTAAAACGTTTCTTTTCGCCTATTTGGTCTTAATAGTACTCTAAAATAGAAATTAGAATATTTTTGAAAAATATTAATTTTTTCCTTGTTTTTTAGGCCGGCAACTCAAAGTTGCCAAAACACCGTGTGCGTGGGTTTTCTCGGGGTTCTCCCGTTTCCTCCCACTTTTTTCATTCCACCATTTCATTCATTACTCATTATCACCGTCTCCTTTAGCCTAACCGGCATAACCGTGGGACGTAAAACTCAAAATTTCATTTTCATTTCATTTCAAAGTTGCCAAATGGCACATTCATATTCAAAAAATGGAACATTTTGGAAAGTTACAATTTTGAGGGAGAAAATACACTGCGAAAACATAGCTATTAAAATCAAATTAATCCTTCCTTTACAGTCCTTCAATACTTCCTTCTGGAGTCTTTGAAATCAATCCAGTTGGGTGTTTCTCCTTAAAATACATTCTAGCCAATAACAGTGCTAACCTTGCGTCAATATATCATACAAAGAAAATGCAACGATGCTATGACGAAAGAGACTCCAAAGTATCTTCATGATTAAAACTTGCAACGTCAATCCCTGAATTTCTGCGCTATAAAGAAAAATTGCCGTGGCAACTTAAGTTGCCAATTGGTCGGAATGGGTTGATTGCAAAACTTCAAAGTAGCTCATTTTATTTCTTATAACTTGATGAAAGTACAGACACAGACAGAAAAGCAAATCTGCTGGTTTTCATCCGTTTTGAGTGTAAAGAGAGACAATTTGTGAGGAGCTTTAGTTCTGTACTGAGATTCTTCGAACAACGGCAGAAGATGTATTTTGTGCACTTAATGAGTTCATGATAAACACAATATATTAGGTGGGATAAATGTGTAGGTATCACTATGGACGGAGCAAATGCTTTTACAGGTTTGAAGACAGAGCTAATGGCTCGAGTGAAACCTTTAGCACCAAAAGTAAAATGATCTCATTGCTTCATACACAGAGAAGCTTTGGCAGCGAGAAACATGCCTGAGGATTTGAAATGAGTTCTCTGGATGAAATTACAAAACACTTTAATTTCATTAAATCACGTTCTCTAAATTCCCGTCTTTTCACAGTTTTATGTGAAGAAATTGGCAGTGAACACACTCAACTTTTCTTACATACTGAAGTGCGTTGGTTGTCAAGAAAGAAAGTTCTATGTCATTTCTTTGAGCTGCGTGATGAAGTGCGCCTGTTTCTTTTAGACAAGCAACATTCTTTTTCTTTTTCTCGATGAACTTAACTTAGGCCTGCAAGGAAGAAATATTAATATCTTCCAGGTTGAGTGTAAAATTGAAGTTACAATTAAGGAACTGTAGCTGTAGGCAGTACGAGTACAAAACAATAACTTTTCATCATTTTTAGTGCTTAAGGACTTCCTTGATTCTTCAGATGAAAAACTCTCTGGGTGAAATGCACAAAACACTTGTAGGACATTTAAAAGCATTACCTGCAAGTTTTCGAGAATATTTTCCTGTTCCATAACCTGGTAATGGTTAGATTCAAAATCCTTTCAGTAATATAGAAATCGATGACATACAAGGTAATGAAATATTTTATTTTAATTTGATAGTAGTAGCAATAGTTTGCGAAAGATTGGAATATAAAATTTTATTTTGGCAGTGTAAGATTAATTTTTAAAGATAGGCAATTAGCAATGCTGCCCCAATATGTTTTTTTTTTTTTTTAAGTGACTGAGCTCTTGATTACCGACAATACACATTTAAAGGAAAAATTGTTTTACGAATATTGATCTTTTTGTAATTATTACTACTTGATTTGAATTTTTTAACCTTTAAGTGATTGTTTTAAGAAATACTTGATATACTATTTAATTTTTTTATATATTTTGTTGCGTATGTGGTGCTGTTAAAGATTTATCACAGTATGAATCTCTTTAACACAGAAGAAGAACACCTATTGCAACTATCCCGTGATACTTCATGGAAAAATGTTTTCTTCAATCAAGAAAATGAACTTTGTACCTTTTGGTTGCGTGTGCGCTGTGATTATGAAGAGTTGTCTAAAAAGGGCAGTGCAAAATTTGATGCCTTTCCCTACCACTTATTTATGTGAGCAGACGTTTTCTGCTCTTTGCAGTATTAAAAACCTTAAAGAGAAATCGTCTTATTGTGAAATCGGACCTAAGATTAAAGGTGACAAAACTTATTCCAGATTTCAATTATGAAAAAATACAAAGAACTTCATTCCTCATATTTGCGATCCCACATTTGAGAACATTGTTCATCAAGTGGATTTCCTATTTTTTTAAAAAAAAAAAAAGATTGTCGGTCTCAAAGTTACTGTATTTTAAATCAAAATTTCGTTCGTTCACTACGAAAGAACCATATATATACAGGGTGTCCGAGAAGTCCTTCCCTGATTACAGAAATTGATAACTCAGGCTAGAAATAAGATAGAAATATGAAACTGGTGTTGAATTGTTTACAAACTATAAAAGTTTTGGTCACATCAGTACACTTCCACATGAGCACCCTTGGTAGCACGTAGCACATCTAGGCGATATTCAATTTCCATCCACACATTAGCCAACATCACTCGAGGGATCGATGTAACGACTGTGGTTATTCGTTGCTGCAGGGTTTCAAGATCTGGTACACGTGTTCGGTAGACCTCATCCTTGATATAACCCCATAAAAAGAAGTCTAATGGGGTTATGTCAGGAGAGCGTGGAGGCCAAGCTGTTGGTCCATCACGACCAATCCATCGTCCAGGAAATGTCCTATCGAGATAGGCACGGACGTCCAAACCTCAATGAGGTGGTGCACCGCCTTGCTGAAAAACGACATCGGGGCGATACTGAAGCAGCTGAGGAACAGCATACAGCTGCAACATATCCAGGTACACTGCAGATGTGATGGTATCCTCAGCGAAGAAGAATGACCCGATAATTCGATCGTGCAATAACGCGCACCAAACATTCACCTTTGGACTGCCTCTGGTGAACTCCCTGACCTCCCTGGAGGGTTCTGAACCCCAAATGCGTACATTATGGCGATTCACTAATCCACTGACAAAGAATGTCGCTTCGTCGGAAAAGGCAATTCGTCTGAGATAACCACTATCGTCCTCAATACGTGATAGCATTTCGACCGCAAAGTCATATTGACGTGTACCGTCGTCGGGCAACAAGGCCTGAACGAGTTGCACTTTGTAAGCACGAAACAATAAACGTTTGTGTAAAATGTCATGGATAGAGCTTTTTGACATCTGTAATTCACGTGAGGCCCTGCGCACCGATTTCTTAGGACTTCTCAGAAAAGACTGCCGCACAGCCTCCACCGTGTCTGCTTAGGTTATTTTTCGACCAGACCTCGGAAGGTCAGCAACCGACCCTGTGTTCTTGAACTTCTCATACCAGGCTTTAATGCTCTTGACATCAGGTGGAGTCCTCCCAAATGTTGTCTGGAACTGTCTCTGCACCGTGGTTGGTGATCGTGTCTCATGGTACCACAGGACACACTGTGCCTTCTCCTGGTTGGTTGGCATGGCTTCTTGGGCTTCTTACTTACGTACTACAAACCTAAAACAAAAAAATGAGACTTGGTAAAACAGAACAAAAATAACACAGACAAAAACTTTTATAGTTTGTAAACAATTCAACACCAGTTTCATATTTCTATCTTATTTCTAGCCTGAGTTATCAATTTCTGTAATCAGGGAAGAACTTCTCGGACACCCTGATATATATAGAATAAATTACTTATTGCATTATTTTTCTTGTTTATTCCTTGTCAGTGGTAGTTCTGTAAGTATATTTTTTAATACCATGTGAAATTTTAGATAACATTGCAAGCGGGGGCCGCAGATAACTTTCCGAATAAACAGGGGTCCGCGTTATCGGAAAATTTGAGAACCACTGGTGTACAGGGCGACGATGTATTCTGAACAATTCAGTACATCTACTATATCTTGAGAATGATGTAAGGAGATTTTAAGATATCACTGTAAGGTAAGTGTCTTTGGAAATCTTTTGCATTTCGGAACTGTATGGGTACGCTCAGTTAACTAAGCCAGAAATAATGGAATAGAAGCCCGAGCACGGACGACGAATATGCATTTGGCCGACCATAGTTGTTCCCGGCTGTAGAGCCGCGAGACTTATAAAAGGCTATGTATGACTAGCAAGATGACGCATGTTGAACTTTGTGATGACTATCTGGGCATTAGCTTCGCTCCTAGGGATCGCTATTTCTGTCTTACTTAACTGGATTTCTGTTCGTATATCCTACTTAAGATAGCTCCCAATTGTCTCACTATGCTAGTCTAATCTACAAGTCTATGGAACTCTCCAACTCCAGCTGAAATCGAATCGAACCCAGAATGACGTGCACCGTGGTCGGACGCACAAACCACGCAGCTTAGCGAACTCTCTCTCTCTCTCCATATATAACGGGTAGTGCAAAGGTAAAAAAGACCTTTATCAGGTAGAGAGCCCCTTTTCCCCTTCCATTGCTCCCTACACACACACACACACACACACACACATATATATATATATATATATATATATATATATATATATATATATATATATATGTATGTATATTGGCGGGTTAAGCACGAACTCAAAGCGGAACTATGTCGAGCGCAGCCGTATAAGTGTAATATCTTTGACAATCCGCCAGCGGTAACCGGCAGTCCACCATTTCGTCCCTTGAAGTCCGCCAGCTATCCGCCGGGAATGTTCATAGTTGCCGTCAAATCTTTCACACATGGCGCCAAAATCTTCACCCTTACTATAATAATGTTCATAGTTGCCATTAAAAATTTAACACTTTCGGCTACATGCTTCATTGTTCCTGTCGGAATGTTTACAGTTGCTATCAATATGCACACAATTGCCATCAAAATATTTACACTAACTATCAAATTGTTCAAATTTTCCGTTACAATGTTCATATTTGCCGTTAGTACTCTGTATTCCGGTTAAGTGTGAATATTTTCATGGTAATTACGTGATTGTTGATGGCAAATGTGAATACTTTCATGGGTATTCTAAATACTGACATACTGATGGCAACTATGAACATTCTGTGGGCAATGGTGAGCAGTGACTGCAAATATGAACATCGTGACAGCAATTGTGAACATTCTGACGACAATCATGCAGCTTTTGATGGCAAATGTTAAAGTTTAATTATTATAAGAATTCTGAAACTCCTCTACAAGGTGCAATTGAATACTATGCACTGGAGAAACTACATAAATGAAGAGTACAAGGTAAAAAGGGGCTCCTTGCAACTTTTACGAAAAAGCCGATAATAACGCCACTTGTTGGTGCTAGTTTGTACTTCTAAATTCACTACGAATATCGTAAAAAAATGACTGTTTGTAGAGAAACTTACAGAAGAAAAAGGAGCCATAGCCATACATGGAAAGAAAGGGAGGGCCTATCAACATTGTAAATTGTTTCTCCTGAAAGAAAATGTAAACTGTTAATTAGCCCAGTCTTTCCGTGTACCCTCCGATTTTTTTTTTAATCTCTATTCTTCAAAAGCTGACACACAGACCATGAAACATAGCATTCTACGAAACTTCTCATATGTTCTCATAGCGTGTAGTTTGGAATTCTAAAAACATACTAGAATTACAATTGATACATGCATTTTTCCCAACATTTAATAGTTATTAATGATGATAATGAGAACAAAAAGGGCAAATAATCTTCTCTTTGTTTCTGTTTACATATATAATAAGCGTACGTTAAAATTTCACCTTGAAGAATACTGTAAACTATATAAATATAATGAGACAAAAGTCCCTTATAACGTACACTGAGAAGATGATCTTTGCGTGATAGGAGAGTATCCTTTTTCCCCGCACGCCTCCGAGAAAACGCTAAGAAAGTCGGTTTTCTTTTGTGTTTTTCTAGTAAATTTACACGTCCTTGAGACAAAATGATCCACACTTTATAGTTCTATTCATTATTTAAGGCGATTGTTAACAAATAAAACCTCTCATCGTTTCATTTAAATGGCATTTATATGTCTGTTGACTATTCTTCCGTCTCCCTGTCAATTCAAATATAACTTTTTAAAATTTAAATGACTTTCTTGAAAACTGGCATGTGATTGTTCCTTTCGCTAGTTGTCTAATTTACCTGGTGTTAAAGATCCTGTGTTGCAGCCCAAAGGGGGCTAAGGCCTTCCAGTTGGAATACGTTCTACGTAGTGATGAGTAGTCAGCGCATCGGTTTCCAGGTGTGTTTATTTCCGGCTTTCTGGACAGTAGTTTACTACTTCTTAATTCAGAAAGTTTTTCAATTGACTCCTGATGCTTGGTTAACTCTGAAAAAATGTTCTGTACTTTCATTGGGGATACAGTAAGGGATCATGTAAACAGAAGTCACGCAACCTTAGAATTCGGCTAAATAGGAGCTCAGCAATCTTAAAACAATTCATGAACACACAAGTTTGATGCAAATGGTAACGGGAAAGAGCTCTAGGAGATTAAGAACACAGTATGTATTGGTAACTAATTTGCTGAAATATTACGCAGAATTAAAGTAGTGGTGGCTCCAGAGTTCAGTGATGAGCAAATGCAAGACGAAGACCAAGACCACACTGGACTTGGTCTTCGTCTTGCACACCCAGTCTTGGTCTTGCACTGCAATCTTTGGTCTTGGTGTTGGTCTTGGTTTTGCTTTTAAGAAATCTTATGCTTTTCATAGGTAAATTTTACTCTAAATGTAAAGGATAATAAATTCTACAGCGGAGTAACGGAAATACAATGTATGTTTCTAAATGTAATATAGTTTACCTTCGTGTAAGGATGATGGAGCACAAATAACTTATTCACCTTCAATTTTATGGACCTTAGGCTTCATTTTCCTATTTACTGTAGTGATAGTGTAAATCATAAGCGATGATCTTTATTTTTTTTAATGTGTGCCCACGCTTCACTACTTACAAGATAAATCACAATGTTTCGTAAGCTTTTTATACTTTTTAACAGATCCAATACTCCAATGATTCCCAAACTGGGGAGGTTACCCCTCAGACGCGTGAAAGAAAATCAATATATTTCAGAGATTACTGAAATACCATGAATTGCAAAATTATTTTTACACTTTAAAGGCGACAGATTTTTTTTTTTTCACCACAATTAGCCAAACTTTGTATTGTACAAACTTCCAATTACATATTGAGATTTTCTTTTAAGAATTCAAATATGTACTCTATGGGGCAGAAACATGGACATTATGCAAAAGCTATGAAAAAATTTGGAGGCGCTCAAAACGTGTGCATGGAGGAAAAATATGAGAGAATTAGCTGGGTTGAAGGGAAAACGAGTGAGTTGATAGAAATAGTAGCAGTAGGGAAGAAATGAAAAATTTTAGATGTGGTTAAAAGGAACTGGTTGGGCCATTGGCTGAGGAGGAACTGTATCATGGGGAACGTAATAGAGGGTATGGTAGAAGAAAAGAGAGAGAGAGAGAGAGAGAGAGGGGTGAAGGAGACTGTAGTTGAAAAAATGTATTAAAACAGAAAATTGCTACGCCAAGACGAAGAGACAAGCTGAGGACCACCGCACATCGAAGCTTCTCAGTTGTAGCTAGTGACCTGCCAATAATGGCAGAATAGCTGTGATGGTGATGATTGTGATTTGTTTACAAATATTGGTCAAAAAAAGTTTAAAAATTAAATAATTATTATTATCAAACTTCTTAATATTTTAGAATAATTTGAGTGAAAAGTGAAAACGACTCTACTGTCTATGCCTTTTGTGTAAACTCAATTTATATAAACACCTCTGACCAATCTCGTATTTAGGGGAGGGGGTTATCGGGCTCAAGTCCCGCGAAATAAATTTGTTAAATGCACAATTTCATTAAAATTTGTGGGGACCCAAAAGAAAAATTATAGTGCTTATTAACATGTTGTGCAAAGCCCCTCGAAACAAATCCTAAATACGCCACTGTTTTTGTAGTGCCTATGTAGCATACGGATAACGTATGCTCCGTACTGATTTCTGTAGTAGAACGGATTTTTCTCAGTTCATGAAATCAAACTTGCAGTCACATGCACTAAGTTTTTTTCAATGTTATTTCGATATTAATTTTATGAGTACACATTAAAAATTTCCAACGGGTGCTTGAGCATCGGAGCCAAGGACATATGCATGTAATTGGCACCTACAATATGGTGTACGGAATTACCGATGCTCATGCTATATTTCTCTTTCGTTTTGGAAAAAGAGCACCACTAATATGTATGGAAAGGAATGAAATATCTAGTTTAACGTCCCACGTTATGCACCGAGTCTATGAGAGACGGTGATAATGAGAAATGAATGAAATGGTCGAATGAAGAAAGTAGAGTGGTGCTAATCAGCCGGTTCGCTAGAACCGGTTGTTAAAATATTTCAAGTTCACAGAACCGTTTGTTATAACCAGACATAAACACACGCACACATACATACACATAACCGAGCCAGGAGTGACAGAAAGAAAGGAAAAAAAAAACTTCATAGAAATTTGAATATGAATTACGGAATTTTGTCCGGGATTTTGGGATCTGTGAGTGTAATGAGTTGAGTTGAGTTGATTTTAGTTTAGCGTGCCTTTCAGCAGCGAGGCTATATGAGACGTGGGCCTACTGATTAACGTGGAATCCGAACCACATGAGCTCCCGCCGGGAAGCGAACCCGGGTCTCCCACGCCAAAGGTGCGTACGCTAACCGCTTAGCCACGAGGGAGCTCTGTGAGTGTAATGAATGTGATACATATCTAATGCCTGTAGTGTGTGCTACTAACCTGTTTTTGAAAATGAAATGAAATGAAATTTTTAAGTTGTACGTCCCACGTTATGCCGGCCAGGCTAAAGGACACGGTGATTATGAGAAATGAATGAAATGGTGGGATCATGAAAGTGGGAGGAAACGGGAGAACCTATAGAAAACCACAAGCACGGTGTTTGCCCACCACAAAGTTCACACGGTGCGAGCTACGATCGAACCAGGGAACCCAAGCACCGGAGGTTAACGCTCTACCACTGAGCCACCGTGGCCCTAACCTGTTTTTGAATTACTCCATTGTCTTCAGTAACTCTAGATATACATGCCTTCGAAGTAATACGTGCAAAATAAAGCTGTCTTTTCAGATTGATTGTCATGACCCATACTATCATTTCTCAAAATATGGCCCTTTCCTACATATATACAGAACCGGTTGTTAAAAAAAAATTAGAATAGCAGCACTGAGAAAGTAGGAAGAAACTGGCAAAATCACGAGAATTAAAATTCAAGATGTTAATTTAAAAAAAAAAAAAACAAATCAATGCACTTGTTTCGAAGCTAAAGAGAAGTAGATATGTCTATTCAGTACGGAATGAGAAAGATTTTTCAATTTCGAATTCAGTTCCTTACTGGACTTCAGTGGCTTTTTCATCAGAAGACCGCCTGAAGCAATGCAGTCGAAGAGTGAAAAACAAATCCCTCTTTTGCTATATTTATCCTAGGACGACCCGAGAAACTTTACCAGCTCGAAGGTGAAAGCTCTAAGTTTACTCCAGATAACACACACCTGTAGAATAGTGTCTGATTTCTGGATAAGCAATCCTCATTGTTTAAAAACGCAGGAATGCATTGTAATCCAGCATCAACGCGGTGCCGTGCCGTAGAAAATCAGCGCCCAGGGCGAGAGTATACGACGGCGCCACCGTACATATTAATATGTGAGGTTAACAGACAAACCGCGAAGCGCCACCATAGTTGGTGCGAAACGTAGGAAAATTTTCAAAAACAAATCCTGCTTTTCCTTGATTTTGAGCACTTTTTATTACTTTTCACAACATAATGTGCATTAAATCCCAATCCTTTATATTGCAAATTATTGTCAGTAAATGCCTCTGCTGTAGTAGAAGTGATTAAATACGGGCATTAAAATCTTCCTCAAGAATAGCAATGAGATAAGCTCCCCCCACCCCAATGATTCGGGTGTAAAGAGACGGGTGGGGCGCGTTTAGCAAATGTCTAGGAACGCAAAAAGTATACGCGTTCTGATCCTGGTCAAATTAAATATTAGATTGAAAAATGATGATTTTTATCTAAAATATTCCAAGTAATTTTTCCCTCTTTTTTCTTTTTTCCTTACAAATTTTTGCGTCGCCCCGCTCGCTTCTCCTCACAGCACAGCGCTGCACCAATGACACATTTCTTTGTGTGCAACAAACTTTGATTAGAATGGCTTTGTGGCTTGAAATAACTACAGAAAACGCGAACAGCCGATTCAGAAAACGACATACAGTAGTTATATGCTACAGGCGCAAATAGACTCACACGGATTACATAAACTACTGGAAACACATTCACTCCAATAGCATTTTTACATTTTATAAAAGAAATCAAGTAGTACCGGTACTTGTGCAAGACTCTTGCGCAAAAGTCTTAGTCTTGGTCTTGGTCTTGCAGGTATGGTCTTGGTCTTGGTCTTGCACCCTGTTCTTGGTCTTGGTCTTGGTTTTGGTCTTGCATGCAAGACTCTTGCACAAACTACAAGACTAGGGCTCTTGCGCTAATCACTATCAGTGTTCTGCACGAAGAAAGTCACATCGGCAGTGGCGGAATAACCCGACCTTTCACCTTCGCCTCCGAGGCCTCCCGTGATTTTTCAGTTTCAAGTTAATATTTAAATTCTGATGTGATATAAAGAATATTACAGGAAAAGTTACAACGAATTTGTCATTGCATAGGGTCCATTCATATCTCCAGTATATGTCTTATGTACGAAATTCCTGAACTTAAATTTCATTTCTTTTTACTCAGAACTAAAAATTCAAGAGGCCGCGGTGGGTCAGTGATAGAGCGTTCACATCTGGTGCATGGAGCCCTTGGTTTGATCTCAGCTCGTGCCAAGTGGTGGACAAACACCGTGCGCATGGGTTTTCTCGGGGTTCTCCCGTTTCCTTAATTTCCTCAGAATTCCATAATTTCCCTCATTTCTCATCATCACCTTTTCTTTAACCTAGCCGGCCGAGATGTAAAATTTAACCCTTTAATGCGCAATGTTTCCAACCAGACTGATTTTTTTTAATTTGGAGTAGTTTCGGTGTAGGAAATGCGGGATTAAAAAAAAAAAACTTAATGCAAATATTATGGAGTCTATGGGACATTTTAAGTTGTTTGCATATAGAGTTTATGCAAAGTTGCGCGTTGACATCTGCAAAGTCCACTAAAAACAGATAAAACCAATAAAACGCGACGAATTGTCAGCGTACTTGCATTTTTGCACTCATTACTCAGCTGTTTAACAGAGAAAATATCAACAGTTCAAAATGTGTCCACCTAAATGAGCAAAGAAAGCTCAAAGATGACAAGATAACAACTCCGCTTGCAGAAAGTAAGACAGAGTCAAACGCTGGCTTAGTATGAGATCTAACGGGAAATTCAGAACTTCATTAGTGAAAGGACATCTTAGCTAATACGCAAAGCTGCTTTTTGTATGTCCGAACTAGAAACTACATGGTGCAATACAATTTCAAAGTAAACTTTGCATATATGCAAAGCTGCGCACTAAAGGGTTAAAGATTTCATTCCATTTCATTCCAAAGAACTCAAACGATTCAAGAAGTGGAAAATAATTCATGTTTCCAACACTGTTCAATTTGTATCTTTATGTTGGTTTCTTAATCAACTGTTTTAAAATCTGGATACATACACATACTTATTAAGACCATACGAAAAACTAAGTGATTGTGAAAAGTTACCTACTTTCTTTTCTTATATACTTTATTTATTTAGTAACTTTTAAATGAGGACACGATAATATTTTCATGATCCATTGAAATTTCAGTATTCGTTTGATTACGATCGTGATCGGACTGTGTTATTAATTATGAAATAACTCTGAAAGGAGAGATTTTTAGATCCATGCTTATTAGTACCTTTTTCTTTTATTTCATCGTAAGAAAAAAAATTCTCGGTGAAGTCGTATAGTTTACTCACAGGTTTTTCGCCCAAGAGACCCGGGGTCTATTCCGGGTGGAATATGATGTAATTCTGACTCAACGTTATGCTATATATCCACGTCTCACTTACTTTTCGTGCCATGAATGTAAAGGAGCTAATACGGCGTGTACTCATCAAATATTTTTATAGTTCGTATATAGTCACTCTAAATCAGTGTGTAATGGAGGGTATAACCCTTTGGGGATCTCATGGTACAATTTGTACCATACGGGGTGTTTCATGGTACATTGCGTTATAACTCTCCTATTTGAGCTTTTTCGTCCGTTTTTTTTTTTTTTTTTTTTTTTTTTTTTTTGTTTTTCAAGTCCAGAGGCATTGCAGAAGACATTACGGATGGTTTCACACCTTCCTGTGTCGAGACATAGGAGGTGATGACGTCATAAGTCTAAAATTTATATTTTCGTGTAACACTTTTTTTAGGGGGGGTTATGTAAAGTATTTTTGGCGGGCTTATTTTTGCACGTAGAAGATTGAAATTTTGCACAAACATACAATCCACCGAGTAGTATTTACCAGATTTTTTCTTCAGATTTCTGCGTTAAAACAGGGGGGGATCCAGAGGGTCAAAAACTTGAAAAAAGGGATATTTTTACCCAAAAATCCCGTTTTTCCTCATTTTCCGCCTTAGATACATGATGGAGACAAGTGAATGGTACCGCCTGAAAGGCAGTTTTATTCTGAAGAGAATGATGTGCGACACATGGCCCTAGGGTAATTAGGGAAGTGTCAGGGAATTTTTATCAAAATATACTTCTGTATAGGGGAATTTTGGACATTTTCGGTACTATTTTTGTGCTGGCTTATTTTTGCACCTAGAAGATTAAAATTGTGCACAAGCATTCAGTCCACCGAGTAGTATTTATCAGGTTTTTTTTAGATTTCTGCGTTAAAACAGGGGGGTACAGAGGGGCTAAACGTTGAAAAAGGGAATTTTTTACCAAAAATCCCTTTCACGGGATTTTCCCGCCTTAGATACATAATGGGGACAAGTAAATGGTACCGCCTGAAAGGCAGTTCTATTCTGAAGAGAATGATGGGCGAAACGTGACCCTAGGGTAATTAGGGATGTCTCAGGAAAGTTTTTACCTGAGATCATGGTGTTTTACGGTAATTTGGGGCATGGTGGGAATTCTTGATAAAATTTCTCCCGCCCTTGGTATTCAAGATAGGAACTTGAAATTTGGCACACACATTCAGTATACCAAGTACTATTTATCAGATTTTTTTAGATGGCTACGTTCACACAAGGTCGCTCCAGGGGGGGAGCAAAGTGAGAGAAAAAATCCCTCCAAAATTTTCCTTTGGCATCATTTTCCCCGCTCCTGGTATATGGTATGAGCATACAAGTGGTACCGTTTGAAAGCCAGCGCCATTCTGAAGAGAATGAGGTATGAACCATGATCCTAGGGTAAATAGTGACGATGCAGTAGCTGCTTGACTGAAAGTCTAAAAAATAGCCCAAAAACCCCGGATCTCTTAAGGGATAAGGATTGGTATGCGCTAAGTTCCTGAAAATGGTCGAGCGGATAGCTCCACAAATTTTTACAATACACAATGAAATATGTATTGTTATTATGTTTACTTTATTTTGTTATGCTTATTTTCTTACATAAGGAAATACTGAACCGTTGTTCGAAATACTAAATAAGTGATTCCTTTGATTAGCATCCTTCCGTGTTGCTTTCTGTTCACAGGCAACAAAAGGAAAACAATAGAGAAAAATAAAAAGAAAGAAAGAAATTAATTTTCTAAAGTTCATTGACCCATAAATTTGTCCTTTACATTAAAAGGGACGAACGTTTGATCAAAATAACTGATTGGGAAATTATTTTTCTGCTTTCCCTGAAAAAATCCCAGGAATCAAGAATGAATTGTAATGAGCAACCGTAATGGGAAAATAATAAATATGTTGATTGTTCTTGACATTCACATTGTTAGGTATATGTTTACGATTGTTATGCTTACCTCGTAAGTTAGTGGGGAGTTTGTTCTTCTCAACAAAATGTGCTAAACGAAATAATACTTTGCTAGAAACACCATGCAAACTGAGAAAAGCTTTTCTACATACTTCAAATCATGTATTGCTGTTCTCTTCTATTGCAAAATAATTTTAACTCGATGTTATTTGTCCGGATGATTCCTTTACAGACCGATGTCTTTGAACGTCGTCTCGCTGGATGAAACCCATTAAGTAGGTGTCTCTTTCGTTCTTACTTCTACTTTTTTTCCTTTTTTTTTTTTTTTTTTTTTTACTGGGCAATCTACATCTGATTGCGCCATGGTGTAAACTGTGTTCTTTTTAACTGGGCAACAATTAACTGCTAGTTCAATTTGCACAACAATGCACTGCAAAGAGGGAGAAAGGGAGGTGCAGGAAACACTAGTGCATTCCTACCAACATACAAATAATCCTACAACATGCAGGCTTACCAACATGTGACAATCACAAAGCAAAACATTCCCCTTTTACTTGGTTATCCTAAAGTAGGTATAATGAGTGCAAGAAGGAAAATATTCCTGTAATCTTTTCCTTTTGAATGTCATTGAAAATTAAACACCTCAGTTTAACAGTAAAAGATAAACGAATCTTTTCCTTTCAACAGTTGGTGAGGATAGGTGATGATGTATAAAGGGGTGATATGTTTATGTACTTTATTTACAAATCACGCATATCACAACTACAGCTAATGAACTGTATGATTAAACCCATATTACTGATTCACCCAGATATCATGAAGGATCGAGAAATAAGACTCGACGAATATTTTAGATGTTACTTGCTTCAATTCTTGTTCAAGTGTACATGCGTTAATATGATAAATATAACATGCTTTGTTCATATGTTAATATACTGATATAATACTTAAATATTAGTACAATGAATTACTTATCTTAACATCTTTCTGCAGTAATCGTTGCTTGCTGCTAGCTAAACCACATGTTGCTTGCTAACCATCATACTTTGTCTTCGATCACACATAAACTGAGTAGCACTCTAAAACACTGTTAAGAACATGTGAATCTTGTATATTAATGAACATGAGTGTTTCTCTAACCTATGAATAAATATGCTTTTCTGAAACTATTAATGAATATGCTTGCCTAGTTGCACTTCGCAGCACATTGTCGAATGCACAGACACAACTTGAATAGCACACTGAAGGCACTGTTGCCAGCCAATGCAAACACAACTCACTAAAACTCACCAGAAAAATCACTAAAAGAATCACAAAGAATTCACTAAACTATTACAAAAAATGAAACTAATATGAATAAAAATGATGCACATATGCAAGCTTATCCATCCTCCCCCTCCTTGATTGGACACAATCAATTAATATTCTAGGGATAAAGGAATTAGCTTAGCAACACTACGCCGAAAAATGCCACTTTTACACTTCACAGTTGCCACTCGCACTAAATTATCACTGCCCGGATGAACTTCTTCAATCACACCTAACTTCCACACTTGAGGAGGAACATTGTCTTCTTTTAACAATACGACCATGCCCGGTTGTAGATTAGGCTGAGCTGACTTCCATTTTCTTCTTTGTTGTAACTGGTTGAGGTAATCCCTTGACCAACGTTTCCAAATATGCTGCTTCATTTGTTGAATCCGTTGCCATCTTCCTAATCTGTTGATAGGTACGTCCAGTAGATCTGGTTCCGGAAGGCTGAGAAGTGTAGCTCCCATCAAAAAATGTCCTGGACTGAGATACATTGGATCTGTAGGATCGTTGGAAATGGCTGTCAATGGTCTTGAATTTAGAATGGCTTCAATTTGAATAAGTAACGTGTTCAACTCTTCGTATGTCAGACTTGCAGTTCCTGCTACACGCCGTAGGTGGTACTTCATGGATTTTATTGAACTTTCCCATGACCCCATGTGAGGAGATCTGGCAGGAATGAATTTCCATTCTAAACCTTCTTGAGCTGAGTGTTCCAGGATGTCCTTTCTGTTAGTCTTGGATTCAAAAAATTGTTGCAATTCTCGATTGGCGCCAACAAAGTTTGAACCATTGTCGCTACAGATAGATAAGCATTTTCCTCGCCTAGCAACAAATCTCTTCAATGCTGCGATGAAGGCTTGAGAACTTAAGTCTGAAACTATTTCTATGTGAACTGCTCTAGTGGCTAAACAGATGAACAACGCTGCATAGACTTTCATTTGAATTTTGCTGCGAATCGTGGGCTTGACATAAAAGAATCCTGCGTAGTCCACTCCCACGTGTACAAATGGTCTTGCTTCATTTACTCTCTCCTTGGGTAAGTGTCCCATTAACTGTGATGAACTTGTTGATCTCCACTTGAAACAAACCAAACAATTGTGTACTATTGCCTTGACCATCTTCTTAGCTCTTGGAATCCAATATCTGGTACGCAAAGATGCAATAAGAAGCTGTGGTCCTGCATGAAGCAACCTTTTATGTTCTTCTTTGACTATCAGATGGGTGAAATGATGACCTGCAGGTAGGATGAATTGGTGCTTGTTGTCGTACTCCAAGTTTGAATGTTCCAATCTTCCTCCTACTCTTAGCATTCCTTCCGTGTCCAGAAATGGAAAAAGATCCTTGATTGGGCACTTTGTTGAAACTTCCATTTGTTGCTGCAAGTTCAATATTTCTTGATGATAGGTAGTATGTTGTACTATCTTGATACATCTGTGTAACGCTAAACGAAGTTCCGAAGCGTCAAGACTATCGGTTTTTCTTTCTAATTTCTTGGAAAGACAATTATGTTTGAATCGCAAACAATATGCTACTACTCTCAACATTTTGTTTAACGATGAATACCTTTTCATAAAGCTTGTTTCATGAACTGCCACCAAACTTATTATGACTTTCTTCTCTTCTGGAATATTAGCTGGCTCATTTTGTTCTTGACATGGCCATTCTGCTGTGTGAAGAAACTCTGGACCGTGCCACCATTCTCGAGACTGAATAAGAGTATTGGGATCCGCTCCTCGACTAACTATGTCTGCCGCATTTTCTTTACTAGGCACGTGGTGCCATTGATTGATTGATGTGATTCTCTGAATTTGAGCCACCCTATTGGATACAAATGTCTTCCAACGATTGGGAGGTGATTTGATCCATGACAAAACTATCGTCGAGTCTGTCCACAGGTGTATACCACTGACCTCTATATTCAATATGGATAGCGTTTTGTCTATTAGCTTCGAAAGTAACAGTGCTCCACATAATTCCAATCTAGGCAAAGTTTGCTTCTTCAGTGATGCAACCTTCGACTTTGAACAAAGTAAATTGACTTCAATGTTTCCTTGTTCGTCTGTAGCCCTGATGTACACTACTGCTCCAAAATTTTCTTCACTTGCATCGCAAAAACCATGTAATTGTATTTCCTTAACGTTCTCCGAAGACATTACGTTTCTTGTAATTTGTATCTTCGCCATCGCAGGTAACCAAGACATTAATTGATTCCACTCAACTTGTAGGACTGTGTCTAATGGGTCATTCCAATCCATTCCTGTCTTCCACAACTTCTGTAAGAAATTCTTGTATTTGATGACAATTGGAGCGATTAGACCTAATGGATCGAAGATAGATGACACTATGCTGACGACTTGTCTTTTTGTCATTGCAACATTACTTTCTACTGCAGTTCCATTTTTACAAATTTTGTTCGAAATTATAAGTTTGGCTGTTAATGGAATCCATGCTATTCCTAAAGTCTTAACACCGTCTTGCTGACCAAGTATGATTGGCTGTTGTTTTTCCCTGAAGTCTTCAGGAACTCCTTGAAGTACTTCTTCTTTTTTAGAACTCCATTTACAAAGCTTGAAACCTGCTCTGCTTAAAATATTAATAAGATCCTTCTGTAGTTCTAAGGCCTTTGACACGTTTGGTACTGATTTTAACACATCATCAATGTAGAAATTGTGTTTTATTACTTCTGCTGCTTCTGGAAATTCCTTGGAATTTTCCTCCGCTATTTGCTTCAGACATCTTGTTGCCAAGAAGGACGCTGACGAAGTCCCGTACGTCACTGTTTGTAACTCATACGACTGGATCGGTTCTTCTACTGAATTTCTCCAAAGGATGCGTTGTAAACACTTGTCCTCATCATGAATTAATATTTGGCGGTACATTTTCTCTAAGTCTGCTGTAAATGCAACTGGATACAACCGAAACCTTAAAATAATGGAGTACAAGTCATCTTGAACAATTGGCCCAACTTGAAGAATGTCATTCAATGATTTGCCATTAGATGTTTTTGCACTTGCATCAAAAACCACTCTTAATTTAGTTGTTGTACTGTCCATCTTGAATACAGGATGATGTGGAAGATAACAACTGCTGCTGCTGTTCACGTCTTCTGCAACTTTTCGCATGTGACCCAAACTTAAATACTCATCCATGAAGGCGGCATATTGTTTATGAAACTCAGGATTTTGTAGCAATCTTCTTTCAAGCTGCTTAAATCTTTGTAGTGCCATGTTGTAAGACTCTCCTAAAGCTGCATTCTCTTCCTTCTTTGGTAATTTGACAATAAATCTTCCATCTCCATTTCTGGTTGTATTTTTAAAAAAATGCTTCTCACAATGTTCTTCTTCCGGCGTATAAATCTTAGTCTGAAGATCTTCGAGTTCCCAGAATTTTCTCAATTGTGTATCCAAGTCTGTCTCCATCTGAGCAAAACATGAAATTACCGACTGGTTGGCTTCTTCGGGTATTGAAGGCATATTTCCGACGACAACGTATCCTAGCTTCGTTTCCTGCAAAACTGGATAATTTCCTTTTCTAGTCTTCTGGCCTGGCTCAAGAAGACTGTAGAATAACCCCGCACCTATAAGCATGTCTACTGACGACGAGCGATGAAAATTTGGATCGGCTAAGCAAATATCCTTTGGCAAGTTCCAATTAGTGTAATCAATATCCTTAGAAGGTATACAACCTGTAATGTTTGGCAATACTAAACAATCGACCACTGCATTAAAATCACATGTTCTTGAATAAATATGAACTTTAACACTGTGCTGAGCTTCGGAGGTTACAGAATTGATACCTCTAATGGGAACACGATTTTTCGTTTTCTTGAGACCTAATCTATGAACTAAAGCTTCGCTTACAAAATTCGATTGAGACGCTGCATCTAATAACACTCTGCATTGTTGAAAACGACCTTTAGTGTCTGTTACGTTAACTAACGCTGTTGCTAATAAGACTTGCTGACCATAATTAATCTTAAATGAGCAATAAGAGTCCTGTGGTTGAACTTGAACCTGATTCTGTTCCTTAACTTTAGGTATATTAGTATTATTGTTATTTGTTTTGCTTGAACTGTCTTTGTTAGTAGCCTCCTGAGTAGTATCTTCATGCAACAGTGTATTATGCTTAAAATTACATTTCTTACAAGTACTTGATTTGCATGCCTTTACTTGATGTTTATTACCTAAGCAATTAAAACATAGTTTATTTTGCTTCACGAGCTCCTTTCTTTGATTAATGTTGGCACTCAGAAATTCTGGGCAGCGAAAAACAGCATGCGTTTCTTTGCTACGGCAAATATTACATGCATTTGGAAGCACAGTAACAAACGCATTCACTTGACTGTTATTCTTTCTTTTTGCTTTGGAATCTACACTTTTGTTGTCATAAGTACCTTCAGATTGAGTAGGACGAATGTTTTCTAACATTTGACAACGACCTTCTAAAAATGAAAATAATTCCGATAACGATGGAAAGGAGTCACTACTTTGCTCAGCTTCCCATTCCCTTTTGCTTGTGGAATCAAGTTTTTCTACTAAATGCTGTGTTAGTAGTACGTCATGCAAAGGTTTGTCCAAATTCAATGCTTCAAGGGCTTGAAAATTACTGCGAGCAGTATTTACAAATTGTCTGATGTCTTTAGCGTTTTCTTTCGTTACTGGCGTGATATTGAGCAACCCTCGTACATATGTCGAAGCTATCAACCGTTTGTTTTCGTAGCGTTCAACAAGAAGCTTCCATGCAATTTCGTAATTTACTTCTACCGTTGGCAGATTTGCTATTAATGTAAACGCTTCTTCCTTGAGTGATGTGCGCAAATATTGAAACTTACAAACTGTACTTAATGATTCGTTATTGTGAATAAGGGAAATGAAAATGTCCTTAAAGGGCGACCACTCCTCGTATTTACCCCAAAATGTGGGCAAGGAAATTTTAGGCAATTGTACTGAGCTACTACTAGAATTTCCAGCTTTGTTATTTGCTGTTCCTGAATCCGTTTTTTGTTCAAAACTATCAATAAATTCTTGTAACTTAACCTTTGAATCATAATACAGTTCCTCGAATGTAATTCTGTGCGTTTCTTGTTCACCCGTCTCATCTAAGAGCTCTATTTCTGACTGTATCTCATCAAACTTAATAAAAACCCCTTCAAGTGCAACTAGCCTTGTTCTTGCTTCTTGTATGCTAGGTTTATTTTCATTCTGTAGTTTTTGAAGAAATGTCTGTATTCTTGTTGCCTGACCTTTGACCGAAGCACGTTTCTTAATTAATTGACCCAACTGCACTTCTGCCATTGTTTCAGTCCTTCTTTTTTAACTACACAAACCGCTGACAATATATTTTGCTTTTCACTTCTGAGTGACCTACAAACGTGTAACCTTGAATTCAGCTGGGTTGAATGCACACACACCACTGTACTAATATGAACAGCTTTGTCCTGCTTATGACAGCAGCACCCACACAAACACACACGAGAACAAACAATGCAAAGTCACGTTTCTCGTTCTGACATCCGGTGGACGGAGGACCAAAAAAAAAATGATGATGTATAAAGGGGTGATATGTTTATGTACTTTATTTACAAATCACGCATATCACAACTACAGCTAATGAACTGTATGATTAAACCCATATTACTGATTCACCCAGATATCATGAAGGATCGAGAAATAAGACTCGACGAATATTTTAGATGTTACTTGCTTCAATTCTTGTTCAAGTGTACATGCGTTAATATGATAAATATAACATGCTTTGTTCATATGTTAATATACTGATATAATACTTAAATATTAGTACAATGAATTACTTATCTTAACATCTTTCTGCAGTAATCGTTGCTTGCTGCTAGCTAAACCACATGTTGCTTGCTAACCATCATACTTTGTCTTCGATCACACATAAACTGAGTAGCACTCTAAAACACTGTTAAGAACATGTGAATCTTGTATATTAATGAACATGAGTGTTTCTCTAACCTATGAATAAATATGCTTTTCTGAAACTATTAATGAATATGCTTGCCTAGTTGCACTTCGCAGCACATTGTCGAATGCACAGACACAACTTGAATAGCACACTGAAGGCACTGTTGCCAGCCAATGCAAACACAACTCACTAAAACTCACCAGAAAAATCACTAAAAGAATCACAAAGAATTCACTAAACTATTACAAAAAATGAAACTAATATGAATAAAAATGATGCACATATGCAAGCTTATCCAATAGGTACAAAGAGAAAAATGGCTATCTCAGTTTGAAATGTCCAAATTATATAATGTTTTCCTTTTGCATCTCACCGATTCAATTTGGTTTAACATATATGTTTTAATTTTCTATATTACGTAGATGTGATACAATTTTCTTGCATCTATAAGTGATGCATAAATGTTCTTTGCAATACCAAGCAGGATTCGAACCCATGCTGAAATAAGGAGCTCTATATAGGCCCGTAACGTTAACCATCAAACCGTTAAAGCATGACTTAGCATAAAGCAATACTCCATCCATACAAACAGATGGAGTACTGCTTTATGCTATTTGACTTTATCTACCTATATATCATTTATATATTTTTTTCTTTTGTAAGGTGATATGACTGTATTCTGTATGTCTATTATATAGAGGTCTATATATCCTTGGCGGCAACGTGATTAGTCTTCCTTGTGAAGCTACGAATGTTACTGCCTGTAAGAATGGAGGAAAAATAAATTGCTCTTCGAGCATGGATCGCGAGGGACGTATATACATAATGTATATACCAAGCTGGGTGTAAAGAAAAACTTTCTTTCGGTGTTATTAGTACCCGAAAATTTGTTCGAGGAACACAAAAAATAGCTATAGCTGTGAAATGAGATATCAAAGTCAGGGAAAGGGAATATTTACAATGTTTGCACAAATGGATGTACCTCAGAGCAGTGGCGGCGATTGGACGTTAAAAGTGGGGGTCAAGATATGATCTGAATATTTGTATATCAATGTTAGTTTTCCTGGTTGTTTCTAACACTTTGTTTGACGAAAGGTTGTATAACTAATAGGATACTGTCTTTTTCAGTTAAAATACCGTATATCGTGTTTCATATTTAATTAAGTAAATTGACAAGAGCAACGCACATTAGGAACTAAATCTTGATTTCTTGCTCATGAAAATCATTAAATTCTGTCTGGAAAATTGTGTGATCAGTTTATTTTATAACATATTTGCAAAACAAATAAATAGAAAGTATAATATTAATAATACTAATGAAGAATGAGGCTTGTTTTGTAGAAGTTATATTGAAACTGGGGATTAATAAACAACTTACATTTTTTGTTCCACACTTGCCATTAAATGTATGTTATTACTTTTAGAAAATGAAAGACAGTAAATACTACAAGCATATGCTACGACACAATTGTAATATTAATTTCTTTGAATTGCAATTAAAACGCAATTCCTGTAGTTGTCTTAACTCCACGGGAAGACAAATAATCAATACACACTTACGCAACGGCAAATATTATGTGGTACCATTTTTTTCTATGAACCAGTAATATATGCAAAAACTTTACATTTCCAAATGAAACTATATACATTACCCATTTTAAATTATGCTTTTTAAAAGGTAAATTATTGAATTTCAGTCACTCAGCATCATCCCTATTTATCCTAGGATTATGGTTAGTACCTCATTCTCTTCAGAATAGAACAACCTTTCAAACGGTTCCATTTACATTTTCCCATTATGTCCCTAAGGCGGGAAATTTTGAGGGAAATCTGGATTTTTTCAAACTTTGATCCCCTCTGGACCCCCTATGTTAACGCACAGATCTCAAAATCAACTGAAAATTACAAAGGGGTGTATTAAATGTGTATAAAAAAAATCAAGCTTCTATCTTGAAAAATAAGTGCAGGAAAATGTTTACCAATGAGCTAAGAACATTCCCACAATGCCCCAGATGACCCAGATGTAATATAAAATTTTCCTGAGACATCCCTATTTATCCTAGGATCATTGTACGTACATCATTCCCTCCAGAATAGAACATACTTTGAAACGGTACCACTTACATGTCTCCATCTTGTACCTGAGGTGGGAAAATCATGAAAAAATTATTTGTTTAAAAAATACTCCTTCTTTGTAGTTTTTTTGTCCTCTGCAACCCTTTGTTTTAACGCAGAGATCTGAAACAAATCTGGAAAATACTAAAGGGTGTACTAAATGTATGTGCAAAATTTCAATCTTCCAGGTAGAAAAGTAAGCCCGTCAAAAATAATATCTCTATAATACTAAAGATTTTCGTATAAAAAAGGATCTAAGGTAAAAATTCCCAGAGACATCTCTATTTAAACTAGGATCATGTTTCGTACATCATTCTTTTTAGAACAGAACTGCCTTTCAAACGGTACCACTCACATGTCTCCATCATGTATCTGAGGAGGGAAAATCGCGAAAAAAGGGATCTTTGTTAAAAATATAACTTTTTTCCCTTTTTGCCCCTCTGGATCCCCCGTGAAAAATATTAAGAGGTGCACTGAATGTGTGTGCGAAATTTCAATCTTCTAGGTGCAAAAGTAAGCCCTGCAAAAAGTAATAAAAAGTCATAAAAATATTTTTTAAAGTTATGACGTCAGCACACTACATCTCGACGCAGAAAGGCGTGAAAGCATATGTAACGTGTTCTACAATGCCTCCAGTCTTGAGAAAGAAACAGAAGTAGAAAGCTTTTCTGGTACTTTTTAAACCGAATAATGAAGATTATAGCTTATCACAGAAAATCAGATGATATAATTTAAAAGAGTTTAGTGGTCACTTAAAAATGTGCCCCCTTACCCCTAATCGCCGCCCATGCCTCAGAGGAATCAAAAGCGTAACCTCAAAAGAATTGTTGAGTTTTTGGAGTTTTCTATCAAAAGTTCAGTAAGGAAAATCATTAAAGGTAATGAATGAACTTTGGCGAATGCTACTGATACTAATTTTGGCAAATATCAAACGGATTTAATTACTATTAGATAATCTCATTCATATGTACTTAAAGGAAAGAAGGAAATACATTAACATACTAAAAAATAATTTCGTTAATCAGTTTAATTTATTTGTGTATATAATGATGAAAAATTTATCAATACAATATAGTAAATATGTGTACATTGTTTTCTGTAGTGATATTTGAAAACAAAACACTGAAGAGATGTTTGTGGAAAGCCATATAAAAGAGCTGAGCAACAATACAAATACACACGCCCGTATACAAATATATATAATGGAAAGTACACATGTATGTATATTTTCTTATTAATGATAAAGGAATACATTAAATATAAAGTATACGGCAGTTCGTGTATATGAGAGTAGTAAGTTAAAATATAATCTCTAATTAGCAGCTCATAGGTACATTGTATTAGTACAAGTTATAATTTCGTACTTAGAAACTTAAACATGGAAAAAGAATATATTTCTTGTATTGCTAGCAAATAGAATATCTGGAAGAAAATAATAGTTTCGTTTCATTACTCTCCAATATTTTACTAATATAATTTAGAGATTTAGAGAATCGGTAGAGCAATTGAACTAGACATAATAGAATTTACTTATAAACAGATCTTAGTAAATTTAAGAAAACAGAACTTGAGGAAGCAGAGAATGAGTAATCGATTACATCTTAATAACAAAATCATCCGTATTTTATAGTGATCATATCGTATATCTTACTAATGTTGAAAGTCCACACGTAAGTAACATCACTTCGTGTTTTGTACTCAAATACTGCTTTCTTGTTCACAAAATTAATCACTTTGAGCTTGCTGTTTTCATGTAAATGAAACATGTACACTTCTACAGGTTTATTAAGTAATACTAATGTCTACTTTACAAAATATTTATTACTGCTGTTAATATTTAACTAATAATTAAAAACATTTATTAGTTCAAGAAAAAATTTTAGTAAATAATATAAGCCTGTCTTTTTACACACTTTGTTGTTTCAAAATGATATGGTGCCTTCCATTTCAACTCAGGCAAAAAAAAATATAAAATTGTACCATCACCATCTCAGATATTGTTGAAACTTTTTTTTATAGCAACTAGACATGTTTTTAAGAGACCCATATTTTTTTGTTTTGTCGAAAAAAATTTTCCCGCCAAGTAATGGGCCATCAAAGACGGGGAGTACAATTTATGAATTGTAGAAGACATGGAAAATGGTCAATTTCGGAGCCTCACCATTCGGCTATGGAGACAGGTAAAGTTATAATTCTTGTTGTGGTATGTACATAGGGATATAAATAAACTATATTTTATTATAGTTTGGTTTGCGCATGCGTATCTTTTTGTACATAAATTAACAAATGAACGTCAATTTATCTGAAAAGTCGAAGTTTGCGAATTTTTTTCGAGCACTTCCGGTTCGAATTTTAAAATTCTGTTTTCACGGTTGGTAAGACCTAGTTACCCGCTTTCCGAAAAAATTTTGTATCGCTTCTGTAGTCAACCGTTTTGTCGCAAAAAATTCGAGAAATTGTAAAATTTTGAAAAATCGCCATTTTGGGCGCCATTTTCTCGAAAACGCCATTTTTTAAAATTCTGAAATTTTGTCACATGGTTCAACTTTACCTGAATAATAAACACACCAAAGATCATTCTCGACCAATGCTTCATGAATTAACTGCAGCCTTTTAAAGTTAGCAAGGTTTCGCTAATTTTGATGTCACAGTTAGCAACATTGGGAACAATGAAAGTGCAATGATTTGATTATGTTTGTGGTTCACATTCATTAAATGAAGAATAAATGGTTTTCTTGGCTGTTTTTTTATTATTTTGATTAAAAAGGCTCTCTGAAATAATAAAATGAGCCTCCCTCTACTTCTCCGTTTTCTTAAACTGAAGTAATCTGAGGTGGAAATTACGATTACGAAACACACAAATTTCAAGTTCACTGACTTAAAATGGTCTTCGGAAACAAAATTTCACTTTTTTTTTTTTTTTTACATGGACCAATCATTTGCTTGGTTGTTGTCTTCTTTGCTAATAGCATGTAACCGTGCAGATGCTCCAATAGATGTTGGTTCACTCATAACTCATCCAGGAGTGGATCTAGGGGGACGATTGCCGCTCTCCCCCCTCAGAAGAAGAAACTTTCTTATTTATATATAAATAAAACCCATCCCAGAGTTTGGAGCTCTTAAAAGTAGCTCTAAGTAGCAGTATTACAATCCTTACCCCCCAGAAGTCCGTCCTGGATCCGCCCCTGCGTAGCACATTGTCGATAGTCACAATACACTTATTTTCACTTCTCTTATGCTCTTCTGTAAACCTGTACCCTGCTGAAGGTTCATGTGGAAGCATAAACAGCACTTCAACTTCACGTAATTCATGATTTATTCATAATATTTCTGCTACGCACCACTGGTTATCATACATATATGTATATAACAAAAGTTCCTTTTTGCAGATTTCTTAAATCTACACTTTGAAATGCAAAAGTTCGATTTTGGGGGAAGTATGAAGTTAGTTCATGGTGACCCGTTACTGCCATAAAAACTTCGCAATTTTCCCGAAAGCCAAAGATAACTTCGTTGAATACCAGTTACCGGTCGCATACTTCCCCTTTTTTCTTCAAGAAGTCGTCGAATTCAGTTCCAGGTAACAAAACGAGAGTAATACCCGGAGTTTGTACTTGCACTATACTCACGAATTCTCCTGCGGTTTTAGTGAGGACGCGGTGGCTCAGTGGTAGAGCGTTCACTTCCGGTGCTTGGGGTCCCTGGTTCAATCCCAGCTCGTGCCGCTGGGCTTTGTGGTGGACAAACACCGTGCTCGTGGGTTTTCTTGGGGTTATCCCGTTTCCTCCCACTTTCTGCATACCACCATTTCATTCATTTCTCATAATCACCGTCTTCCTTAGCCTAACCGGCATAACCGTGGAACATAAAACTTAAAGATTTCATTTCATTTTTTTCTTCTGCGGTTTTAATACTGTGTATTTGTTTTAGCCTAAGGCTATGGCGCGTTGCCACATTCTTTGCCCCCCCCCCCCCCTTCCCGGCATGGCAGGTTTCACTGCAAAAACACTGCTTTATCGGACCTGTCTGCATCTCGAACATCTTAAAGCGATTTTTAAAGTGGGATGCAGCACCATCAGAAATCACTGACACGGTTTGGGAAATTGTAGACACCTATTTTCACGTATTCAAACCTTTTTCTATAAAATATATTTTCGCTTTTCTTCGAGTATGTTTCTCCTTTAGCCTAACAGGCATAACCGTGGGACGTAAAACTCAAAAACTCTTCGAGTATGTTTAGAATCTTGTCTATGACTATGAGTACATGAGCCGAATCGTGTGTTTTATCGTCGTTTATTACAACAAAACTGTCAATTGTTTCATATTTCGGTGATAACTCTGAATTTCACTTTGCAGAATAACAGTCCAGTTTTCAACGAAGTCCACATGAAGTAAAATAGAATTTGTATCTTGAAATTTTATACGGTGGTTTTCGGTAGCAATCGATTCTCTTTGGATTTTCTTGATGTAGTCATGAATTACAATTCTTACAGTTAAACCGGCAATGTACGATACGAAAACAGAAAGTGAAACAGTTTTTTTTTTTAACGAGATCATTATTCTCCCATATGGCATACGTAACCACTTTCATTTTCATCAGGATCAATAATTAAAGACACCACACTTATTTCTTCCACTCCAGGACATTCACCACATTCTTGAAGAAGACAGCTGTCATTTTCTACGGATCATACTACTAAAGGAAATAGGTCACTCATGACAGCTTCAATACAGGTTGCACCTTTGATTTGTAGCAACGCAGTAGCAGCTAACTTAAAATTTGCACAATATACACACACACACACACTTCTCTCTCAGGTTGCGGACTGACACACTTTAGTCGAATACTATAAAATTCCGAGTGACCCGTTTTTATGCTGGGATTGTTCTGTTTAAAAATTCAGTAAATTTCTTTGGAACGCGTAAGAAAACGTTTCGATTTTTTTTTTTTAACATTTTGTCATTTTTCGATCCTGTAATGACATCGCACTTAATTGAGACTTTGTCTGGAGCATTCCAAATCATACTGAGGTAATAGTTTAGGCCTTTTATAGATCATCAGAATTCATTGGATGGCCATTTCAAGTAAACTTAAAATTTGTGTGTTTCGTAATCGTGATTTCCACCTCAGATTACTTCAGTTTAAGAAAACGGAGGAGTAGAGGGAGGCTCATTTTACTATTTCAGAGAGCCTCTTTGTTCAAAATAATAAAAAACCAGCCAAGAAGACCTTTTATTCTTCATTTAATGAATATGAACCACAAACATCATCAAATCATTGCACTTTTATTGTTCCCAGTGTTGCTAACTGTGACATCAAAATTAGCGAAACTTCGCTAATTTTAAAAGGCTGCAGTTAATCCATGAAGCATTGGTCGAGAATGATCTTTGGTGTGTTTATTATTCAGGTAAAGTTGAACCATGTGACATAATTTCAGAATTTTAAAAAATGGTGTTTTCGAGAAAATGGCGCCCAAAAATGGCGATTTTTGAAAAATTTTCAATTTCTCGAATTTTTTGCGACAAAACGGTTGACTACAGAAGCGATACAATTTTTTTTCGGAAAGCGGGTAACCAGGTCTTACCAACCGTGAAAACAGAATTTTAAAATTCGAACCGGAAGTGCTCGAAAAAAATTCGCAAACTTCGACTTTTCAGATAAATTGACGTTCATTTGTTAATTTATGTACAAAAAGTTACGCTTACGCAAACCAAACTATAATAAAATATAGTTTATTTATATCCCTATGTACATACTACAACAAGAATTATAACTTTACCTGTCTCCATAGCCGAATGGTGAGGCTCCGAAATTGACCATTTTCCATGTCTTCTACAATTCATAAATTGTACTCCCCGTCTTTGATGGCCCATTACTTGGCGGGAAAATTTTTTTCGACAAAACAAAAAAATATGGGTCTCTTAAAAACATGTCTAGTTGCTATAAAAAAAAGTTTCAACAATATCTGAGATGGTGATGGTACATGCTCTGCCTGAATTGAAATGGAAAGCACCATATAATTTTGTTGTTATAACTTTTAAAAATTGTCAACATAATTAGTCATAACATGGTAAGGCAAATATGCACAAATCTATTGATAATTGTATTTTTCAGTGTTTAAATGTGATTAAAAACGATTTCAATCATAGACTCATTAGTTTTAAGGTGTAGGAGCCTGAACGTTCATTGACACAGATACAAAACCTTTCCATTGGATCATATCTGTGCCGACCCAATCAAATTTTTATTGTTATGACCATATTTCTTTCAAGTTCTGCTACATATTACACTTCTACTTTCTTATTGAACTACCCAAAGGTCACTCTCTTCGCTGTTCCGACGAGAAATGCCTCATGTCTTGCACATAATATGCGTCCTTAAAACTTAACTCTTTTTAAATCGGAATGGCATCTAGTGACTTACTGCTACTATAAAACTCAGTTTTGGGTAGCTTTATACACTCACTCGTCTGTTAATCTTATCCCGTATCAAATAGCTTCGAGAAAGTTTTGAGTTTCTCCCCCACCCCAAAAAAATTTCCTTCTGTTTTTTTCTAAATTATTTAATTTTCCTTCTTAGAAACAAATTTACAAATTCAAATTTTAATGTTAATCAACATTTCGTTATGTTAATTACTTAACAATTGTAAACATTTTTACATAATCATTAAAATACACCTTACAGCTTTAAACTGAATATCCGAAAATATAACAGGCAAACTGATGGATGCAGATTTTATTCGCGTTGGGAAGCTAAACATTTAGGAAATATAACTCTACCGTATATTTAGCTCAATAAGAGTAGAAAAATAATTTAATCACCTGGAAAAGTATTACATTATCAAGAGTTCGACATGACAATTAAACTTGTATATTACATATTTTAAGAACTACGATGTAGTAAGAACAAAGATTTTCCATACCGTGTTTGTTTTCTTTTCTATTATCACATATCCCATTGCCTAGTAGTAAATATATTTCGAATTTTTCATAATAATAATAATAATAATAATAATAATAATAATAATAATAATAATAATAATAATAATAATAATAATAATAATAATAATAATAATAATAATAATGTGGTTATACTTATAATACATTCAGAATTGTGTCTAATACATTTTTTTGACACTCGCTCTTTGGCTGTTAAAGTTGTTTGAAGTTTTGTGACCCTTTCAGCTCCGGGGCTATACGAGACAAGAACTCTTATTATTATTTTGACACAAGCTCTCAAGTTGTTGTCGAAACTAATTCATGAACAATGGTGATACTTATTTTTAAATCTAAATGAAATATTTAGTTTAGTGTCTCACTCTTTCTCCTTTAGGCGAAATGGTAAGGTTAATTAGTGAAAAGTGAATAATTACGAAATTACTGGAGAAATAAGACTCTAGCAGTAAAGCGGAAGAACATCATGAAAACTCACATATACAATGTTGTACATCATAATCCCAATTGAAAGGAAACAGAAACACGTATTCTAGAAGTTTGCTTTATTATTGTACAACTGTAGTATGCCACCTAATCTCTTACTTTATATGAGAATAACTTGATTAAAGTTTTAAATTTCATATTAGAAACGTTGTTATGTATTTAATTACCTATCTGATGGACTTCTAACGTAATTACGAAAGGTTACTTGATTAGAAAGATCGCCAGGATCGTTTTCTTGTTTACAATATGCAAGAAATATGAATATACATTAATTTTGAGATGAAGTATAATGCTTCATCTAATATTGATAGATAAATAAAAATTAAGTAGAGCTATCAGTTTGTTAACTATAAATGCCTAATGAAATTTAAAAATTAAGTTTATAGGAAGGTGTAGATACTTCTGTTTGATATGTGAAGCAATGACTAGTGAAGTCAACGTGTAAGATTTAGTTGTGAGACTTGTCCTTATAATTTTAAACAAGAATGAATATAGTTTTATTTTCTTACTTTACGTTAATATAGCAATATTTAAATTTGTTATTCAAATCATCATCACTAAAGTGATTTCTAATTGCCCTTTATCCAAATATGATTTTTAATGATTCTAGATAGTTATTTCTTCAAATGTTATATGTGAATGAGAATCATCTACACCCTGTTGGAGAATTGACACAATTTTCTCACAATTAGTAATGATTAATTAAACTTTTATTTATTCTACAGGATCATTTCAACTCTTCTATGAAATGACGCAGTGGCGCATAGAATAAAATCATCGTGAAATTCAATTACGAAGAAAGGGAAGAAGATGAGGTTAGAAAATGGAAGAAGCGTGTGTTGAAAATATATGCATACTTGTGGATCTGTCAGCACAGCGTTTTCAATTTATGAATTCTCAATTGTGACCCATAAAGTTTTAATAACTTTTAGACTGTCATATATAGAACTATTTGCCACAATAGTGTAACAGGTGGGAGCTTGCAGACTTTGTTCCATTCTGAGGCAGGTACACGTTTCAATGTATTTGAAACTACAAGTATAAAAATGAACTTAATAATTAATATAATTGACCCTTCCTTCCACTACAGAAAAGCTTTAAATAAATTTCAACAAAATGGATTTTAATGTATGTATACGATTCTGTGAGAAGATGTTCTCTACTTTATATCTATATAATGTCAACTTTCTGTATCATAAACATGCATGGTTCCGTTTGGGAAATTATAGAGCTTATGTATAGGCCTCAGCTCAGTTGTGGTTATTAAAGTAGATATATGGGCTCCAATTTACACTTATTTTACTTATGGGCCCCATGTAATGAAATGTTTGGTCTGGTGACTTGAAACTGTTGCTTTTGTTGTTAAGTATGAAGATAATTGTTAACGTAATTGTTTTCGTTCAAGTACAACCTTGTCAACGAACTTTAAAAATGTTCTTTACTGAATTATCTATGTCTGTGTGTCTGTTATTTGCGATTTTTTTTCAATTTTGAACACTGCATTCGATAGAGCATCAAAACCTATCAGAGAAAGTGATTAAATGTTTCGTGTCACTCATACCGTTCCCGAGATATTGGCCAAAAAATGGCCGATTTCCGGAAATTTAAGGACCCACATCTCGGTAACCGTAAGCCATAGAGAGATCATATTGGTGTTGTTCAATATCTGAAAGGATGGTAAACATTTTGGTAGAAATAGTAACCGGTGGCCTCTGTCCAACTGGCCAGTGGTTTGGCCAATAGAAGTTGGCCAGTGGCCACCAATTAATATCGATACGAAAATGTTTAAAACTCTATTACGGATTGATTATCACTAATATCATCTCTCTATGACTTACCATTCCCCTGATATTGGCCAAAAGTGACCAATTTATAGATATTTAGAAAGCCATAGCTCGGGAACCATAAGTTGTAGAGAGATGATATTGATGTTGATCAATACCTAAGAGGATGTTAAATATTTGGTACCAAATAGTAACCGGTGGCCACTGCCTAACTGGCCACTGGTTTGGCCAATGGCCAGTTTGCTAGTGGCCACCCATTATTATCGGTACCAGAATGCTTACCATACTCTTAGGTATTGATTAACATGAATATCATCTCTCTATGACTTACCATTCCCGTGATATTGGCCAAAAATGGCCAATTTGTTGATATTTAAAAAGCCATAGCTCGGGAACCATAAGCTGTAGAGAGATGATATTGATGTTGATAAATACGTAAGAAGACGAAAAATATTTTGGTACGAAATATTAACCGGTGGCCACTGTCTAACTGGCCACTTGTTTGGTCAATGGCCAGTTCGCTAGTGGCCACCCATTATTATCGGTACCAGAATGTTTACCATATTCTTAAGTATTGACTAACATGAATATCATCTTTCTATGACTTACCATTCACCTGATATTGGCCAAAAATGGTCAATTTGTTGATATTTAAAAAGCCATAGCTCGGGAACCGTAAGTTGTAGAGAGATGATATTGATGTTGATCAATACGTAAGAAGATGGTAAATATTTTGGTACCAAATAGTAACCGGTGGCCATTGATTAACTGTTTACTGGCCAAGTAGCCACGTTTCCCTAGATATTGGCCAAAAAGTTCGAATTTCTAAATATTTAAGCAGCCATATATTGAGAACTGTGAGTCATAGAGAGATGATATTTTGCTAATTTTTGCGAAAAAGAGAAGGTACGGCTAAAAATATTTACTTTACATCTAGGAACCATAACAGTTATCCTCCCCGCTCCATATCTCCATTCTTTTTAGGTTCGTTCTGGCAATGCTCTTGGAGCATTCTTAACTGGTATTTTATTTGGAATATATCTTCGGAACCAATCGCTTTAAACAGGATGTAGCTTCTTAACATGCTAGCAAGGTAGTTTTCTCAGATTGAATGTTTAATAGTGCGATAGACTTCAGTTCTCCAATTCAAAATTTAGATGTCATCTTAGAACGTCTATGTGTGATATAATTCTGTAGGATAAGGTAAAGAGACATTAATAAATATTTACTTTAAGAAATATGCAAACGCATTACATTGTGAGGAAAACTGCTCAGTACTTATTGGGTTAGGTGTCTCAGAACTTTGCATTTTCCCGTGAGATGAAAAGTTTTACAATTAAGAAAAACATATAACCATATTATGAAGAATTATTTGGCAATTTTGTATTGCTATACTTTAGCTCAATTTTACACTATCCTATTGATCATACATGAAACACATATTGCACTGTGCATACATCTTTATAAATGCGTAACTAAAATTGATATAATGTATTTGCATGATGTGAATTAAATTGACGTTATAATTAAACCTACAGTGTTGTGATATACAACGAATGCTAATTTCTCTTTAGTACACATACAAAATTACACATCAGATACACAAACTCCTAAACAGTGATAGAGTGCTCACGTTTATCGAATAGGACTTCTGGTTCGATTACAGCTCATTACAAGTGAACTTTGTGGTGTACAACCTCAGCGTAAATGGGACCCTTCGATTTGTACCACCTTCCTCATTCGGCCACTTTATTCATTATCATCATCACTGTCTTTCTTAATCTCGGTGCATAATCATCAGTGGTTAAACTTAATAACAAAAATAAAAAGAAACAGAACCAAACAATAAACGAAATGTGTAGTGGAAACAGTTTTAAACCTTCTTGGGTTTTGGCTTTACATTCCCCGTTCTGTTGATAAGAGTTAGCCAAAGAGGTTTGTCTGGAGCAGCGAACAGGTGTTTGGGATGAAGACCCACATCCTTTGGAGTCTTATCACATGTCCGCAGCTCAAAGTGGCTCAACATGTAAATGATGCAGACTTTTAACTCCAATAGCGCGAGCTGCTGACCTGAAATATATTAAAATATATTTTAATAAGTACTATTTTACATAAACTCGCAAAATCTTTAATCAAAATACAAATTAAGTAGAAAATAAAGGAAATTATAAATTGTTTCTAATATCTTATTGTCAGTAAGCGAATGTCCTTTCATCGGTTAATATCATGCAATGTACCGTCGTCGTCAGAAAAAAACTGAGAGCGCAACACCATCTATCATTCTTTAGATCACGCTTCACCCTCCTTTTATTTGCCTGCCCTCTCCCATGCAAATACCACTGCTGGACTCTAGGAATGGTCATGAGACACTTGATATCGAGAGTGAACAATGGACATTATTCCTGTCACAGGTGGATATGAACAATCTAACCCTGCTATTTGTGTGAATGCGGTGTTTTATTTATTTTTGTTCAGGAATTTTAAAACACAAAAAATCTATAAAGATATAAACTGTTAAAAAGTCTAATCCCTTTGGTTTGTTACTTGTTTTAAATCTGTAAGTGTTGTGCTTGTTTAATTCGTTTCCTATTGTTTTCTTCTTCTTCTTCTTCTTCTTCTTAATATTATTATTATTACTAGTAGTAGTGGTAGTAGTAGTAGGGGCAGTAGTAGTATTTAATGATTATGTAATTTGCCGATGAAGATGATCGTTTCGTCTTATTCTTCTTGATCATCGTCAACCATGCTGATAACTTCGGTGAGGAAGGGTCTACAGCATTGCTAAAGGGAAGCGCTAGTTCTCACGAACGTCTCGGTGTGTTGTTGCTTCGATCCAATGGAGTTTTCACTTGTAATGTTAAAAAATAAAAATTTTATGAGTAAATAATCCTTAATTTCAGATTAGGACTCACCCTCTCCTAGAACTCGAAATCTCATATGATCCCAACGTAGATAATATGGAAAATAAGTACCTGGATTCCTGAAGTCTAGTGTCGTGTGATAACAGAGAATAGTGAGGGAAATACAAGTACTGAATTTAATTGTTCGAGTGATGCTAATAACCTGTCTCCTCTTATAATAGACAAAGTTATTACATATACAGTTGGGCAGAGGAAGGCTGTTTTTAAAATACGAAATCGAAAATTGTCGCTCTGCACAAATCATCATCAACAAATAAAGAACTACTCAAATTAGATAAATTTCAAACTTCCGTTGAGGCTCACCGACTACTGAATGTTGGTCGTGGAGTAACATCATATTGGAATGTCTTGAATAGAAAAGACAAAGAGATTAAATCTCAACTAGCACACCAGTGTGTAGTTACAGTAGCTCGAATGAAAGTAAATAGATAGGTGAACTAATTTTAACATACTACTGTATTTTACCTTCAGTTTATCAACGATTTAAGAATTTCTGAAAGCTGAGGGATAAAAGTGCTCCACTACATACTTACCAATCTCAGTTACTTTAAATGTAACATTTCGAAAGCACCAGAACATCCTGTAATGTAACGTTGTTATGTGTCCTTACTGTGCCTAAGAAAGCCATGGTGTATGTGCTCTGCAGCTATCAAGTCCTACTAAACAAATCCGAGAGCAGGTTACAGTTGAGCAAATGGAAGAAAATTGTTGCAAATAGATTGTTCCCAATCTAGAAAAGTGGATGGTTTGCAATCTCACCAGTCGTTTGGGCACTACCTGGTAAGGACTTCAACGTAACGTGAAAAAGCAAAGTTGCCTGTTCAACAGTCTGTTCCCTTAAACATTACATTGAGTTGTTGAAACGGATTTTAGGTGTAATAGGTTCCCTCACAGAATAATGTGCACATTCACCGTTTCACTTTTGTTGTGCTGTAACGTTTACTAAGAAAATAGGCTGAAGAACTGACACTCACTTTATGGATTCTTTCATCCAGTGTATGTCTTTTTTCTAAGTATGTATATTATACTCTCCTCAGGGATGAGATTTTCGAGTGTAATAATGTCTCTATAGACAAGTTCTTTCAGGGCGATGCCTTCATGAAGACAAAGTCTAGGCGACATTGCACTAGATCTAATTTTGAGGAAATTCAATACTTTCTTTGCAAAATTGCTCAGCTACAGCTAGAGTTACCCTTCTTTAGTTCAGATGTGTGATATGGAAAACATACCGTATTATTAATAACACAATGCAACAAATTGCAAGCTGACAAAAACTTTTTCGAAAATGTGGGATTTCTTTATGTATTTCAACCTCCTGAATTCGAAATTGACACTGAAAATATCGTATTACCCACAGTTTTGGCAAAAATCGCTTCCATTTGCGATTGATGACAATGCAATATAATGATATTACAATATATAGGAAAACATCATATGAAGCTCAGAAGAGAGCATCGCTTTCAACTGTTCAACAATTCCACCCCTAGCGGCACACATCAAACTGTCACATTCGAGATAGCGATTCCTGTTCGTCACTGTGTTGTTTGAGGAAGGAAGTACGTGTTAGTGTTAGTGTACAATATATATTCGAGGCTGTGTTAACTTTCCTAAGAGTTTTTGTTATATTTGTGGTGAAAAACGATGGAAGAAACACTACTGATTTCGTGAAAAAGGACTACGAAGTCTATTTCAGAGTGAAAGTAGGCTTACATCAACAAACCATGGACTCCACAGGTCGTGTGGGTTGTGTATGCTGAAGATTTAGGACGGTGGGCGTCAGGAAAGAAGAACAAATCATTACGATTTGGCATCCCTATGGTCTGGCGGGAGCTACAGATTCATATCGACGGCTCCTACGTTTGCTCTTGAAAGGTTACTGGTTTCAACGAGAGAAACAAAAAGACTATTGAGTATCCGATCAACATTCGCTCAGCGATTCGTCCTGTTCAACATGGCTCGGTTATACCTATACCACATCCTCCGCAGACATTAGATACGGACGACAGTGATGACATAGATACCGTGCAGGACACGGACGATATCGAGTTTGAAGTAGGCATAGATGAGGACACTATTCTGTTCACTCAGTGAGATATAAATGATTTAGTCCGTGATCTGGGGCTGACAAAGGACAAAGCAGAGCTTCTAGAGTCAAGACTGCGTAAAAGACATTTGTTACGTCACATTTTACAGACAAAGGGACTTGATATTCACACAATATTTTGCTCAAATAGACTTTTTAGTATACTGCAGTGATGTACAAGGTCTGATGGGTCAGTTGAACATGGGCCAGGTGACTGGAGACTGTTTGTTGACTCATCTAAAAGAAGCCTGAAGGCAGTTCTGCTGCACAATGGTAATATGTATACCTTAATATCTGTTCTCCAGTCTATGCACCTGAAGGAAGTATATGACAACATGAAGGTGCTTTTTACTACCATACATTATCGAAATCAAAATGGATGGTGTGTGGTGATTTGAAAGTGTTGGGTATGCTTCTAAAACAACAATCAGGATATACCAAGTTCGCTTGTTTCACCTGCGAATGGGATAATCGGACTCGTGACAAGCATTGAGAAGAAAAACAGTAGCCCCGAAGATTGGAATTGGTTCCAGGGACAACAATATGAAGTGTGACCCTCTAGTGGAAAGAGACAGGATATTCTTGCCACCTCTGAATATCAAATGAAGCAGTTTGTTAAAGTATTACCTCAGTGTGGCAACTATTTCAAATATCTTTGTAAGAAGTTCCTCAATCTGTCAGACGCTAACATGTAAGTTTAAAAGTGTATTTACTAGTTCCAATGTTCGGAAACTAATGCTGGATGAAAGTTTCCATCATTCAATGAATACCGTGGAGTGAGAAGCCTGGACTGCCTTTAAGATTGTGGTTCAAAAAGTCCTAGGAAACAATCTTAGCCCAGATTATATCTACATATTTGAGAACATGCTCACGGAAGTGAAAATGCTGGGATGGTCAGTGAATTTGAAATTACACTTTTTACATTCGCATCTTGACTTTTTCCTTCCAAATCTCATTGTTGTAAGTGAGGAATAGGGTGGAAGATTCAATCAGGATATCAAGGGCATTTAACGGCAATACCAGGGCACATAGGATGTTCGAATGCTGGACGACTAGTTTTGGATGCTTCACCGTGAGCACCCGAAAATGCCACATAAGAGGGAAAGCAGGGCCACGCCATAACCACTAAGAAAGCACGGAATGAATGAGCTTAATGCACGTTTTGTTTCACATTCTCTGTATGCATCTGTTCACAGTTTGCCTGTTCCAATATTTTGTTGTTTTCAACTTATATTGTACTTCAGCATGATTCGCGTTGCATATATATATGTAATGCTTCAATATGTGTTATCAATTTTGGCAAAGTATAAGATTTCTGCGAAAACAGTGTATGGTAGGATGTTTTGAGTGTCGCTTTCGAATACAGAAGGACGAAATACATAAGAGCGCCTACTTTTGCAAAAAAAAAAAAAAAAAAAAAAAAAAAGGTTTTCACTGTTGCACTGTGTAATGAATCATTTTACTATAGGAAACTCCAGTATAAAATCTTATCACATGGTCACATAACTAGTTACATGATTTGTTCCTTTATATATACGAAAATATACATTATGAATAAGTGAAGGAAAGGAGACAAGTTACCATATATGTTCAAGAAGTATTAAAAAACTAAAACAAGTATTTTAATCAACCCTAATTGCAATTGTATCAATATTTCGACTTCATACTTACCAATACACATCCTGGGCCCTCCTCCAAAAGGAAAATAAGTAAAATTCTGCTTATCTTTCTTATTACTTTCAGAAAATCGTTCAGGATCAAACTTATCTGGTTCTGGATAGTACTCCGGGTCTCTGTGAATACCATGCAGTGCAATGTATACTTGTGATCCCTTTTCAATAGTTACATTTTCTCCGGGAATTGTATAATCCTTCGTGCAAGTTCTTGATATAAAGTTAACAGGTGGATACATTCTTAGAATCTCTGAGAAAAAAGGAGTTGATACAATATGCTACAAATCATTAAATCTATTAATAATTATTTAAAAATATAATTCATTATAAATTAAATAACTGAGACAAAAAAGTCATAGACTTAACCATGAAATGTATTTAAGAAAGCCTAATTCTGGAGAATGTACTTGATTGCATTTAACACAAACCTCAAATCAACTACTCATTCCACTATCGCCTTTGTATAGCTTCCCAAAGTGAGCGGCTTCTTCAAAGATCCACAGCTTACCAAGGTACATAAAAAGACATTTCGATCTGAACAATTGTCAGTATCATAAGCAGTCCATCATGTACATTTCCAAACACCTCGCTACCCATTTGAAACCGTATCAGAATTCAGAAGGAGGAATTCAGAATTCAGCAATCTACACCAATTTACACAGTTTCTTCAGGAAATAAGCCTGATTCCGGAAGACGAATTTGTCGGAGTGCAACTAACATTGGCGACTTCATATGAATGCTAATTCAGTGGTATCAGTCTTCATAAACTGTGCCGCCATCGGCCAAAAACTCGTGTTGAGAAAGAACGAAGACCTTCGTCCTCAAGGAGATACTATATCAGATTGTGTTCTGTTCGAACATACTGGGTATATAGAAAATATGTTTTGATGATAAATAAGGTCTGCAACTCAAACACACGGTAACAAAGTGTGTTTAAGCAGAACCTCCTGAGTTTAACGTTATTTAACAAGGCCCAAAATTATTCATTTGCCGGCTGCAACCGCCGGGCTATTGATGGAAGTAGCCTGGGACACGCAGGCTTCAGGACAAGACAGTCAGTTGTTGTGGATGTTAAAGTGTAAATTGAAGTAGTTGGAGGCGTTTGAAGGCACAATTTATGACGGCTGTCGTGCCGATTGCTTCCAGAGATTATAGAATCTACAAACATGTCCCATTGTGAAGTAGTTCACAACCTTCCACCGGATACTAACTCCGGCTCTTTTCAAGACCAGTAGTGATTTGTGTGGTGATGTCCTTCTGGCAACAGAGTAAGTCTCCTGTCTAGTTGACTATACTTACCGACTTGTAGCCGGAGGGAATTTGCTGACTGATGACGGTTGTGGTCTCCAAATACTTCATGCGTTAGTATGATCGAAATCCGAGGGAAATGTTAACTTGCAAACACTTACACACTCACGATGGTCACTATAGCTTTCACCAACTTGAGAGTAAAGCGATCCTATTGAGGACAGAAGAACCTGAAGGTTATATCTGCTGCTTAAAAGACAAGGCTTGCTTGAATAATTAAAAAGTACTACCTGTGCATGGTGTAGTTCCTACCAATTGGAACTTATCTGAAAACCTGACTATCATTGTAGTGCGCCTCCTTCTGACTTCCAGCACTGGTTTTGACGTAGTCTCAGTGCTTGGTAAATCAACTTCTATTCCTGTCCGGTAGTAGTCCCAATCTATGATCAACCTGAACCGCAAACAGTAGGGGATTAGTTCTTCTGGTTCGTTCTCCGGCTTTCAGTTATGCATCTCAGTGTTTTCTAGATATTAGAATCTAAATGTGGGATGATAATCTCAGATTCATTAATTTGATCCATTTACACACTCCCAAACGGTCTTTCCTAGTACGATAGTGAAATCGGTTCTTGATCCAAATTTCGTTGCTATTGATCCAAAAAGTAACCCTTCACCTGAAACTACCTCTCAAACAATTTTACCCCTACCCACTCCCCTTAGCGAATTATGTATAAAATTGAACATTTTTAAATTTCAGTGCGGGTGGTCGAAAAATTTTGAAATTTCCACTGATTGTAGATACTATCTAGATGTAAATGTTCATTTTTTTCAAAACCATAGCTTCGTATTTTCTTTACATTTTCGTATGTTCAAAATTTCAAAAAATGTAGAAAAAAAATTCCTTTTGGGGGGACATGTCACTGATTTTTTTGGATAAAAGGTTTGTTATACCCTTCAGTACAACATATATTTTTTCGGGGCCTGAAAGTGATGGCAACATTGTCAAAAATAAATAAAACTAAAAACAAACGTGTTTTTCGCACAGTTTTCCCATAATTTTAAAGGCCCTCGAAGTGAAGGCCTCTTCAAACAATCCTTTACCAAAGTTCACAATTTTCATTTTTCTTGTGTCCCTTCTTCGGCTGCTTCGATTGTGTCCATTTCGGAACAGAAACACCAAATATATCTCCGTAACAGTGCTTCCACTTCGAGAGACTCTTGCACAACGAAGTTACACACACCTCGCGTCGGCTTCTCATATAGATTAGTGCTTGCTTCACCAGCCACATACAGGGGCGCTCTCTACTTGTACCTCTCTCTACCGCGACCTGTGTGTAACTTTGTGAGATATATTATGTGTGAGATATATTTGGCGTTTCTGTTCCGAAATGGACACAATCGAAGCAGCCGAAGAACGACAGAAGAAGGGACATACACACACAAACGCACACACAAAAAAATGAAAATTGTGAAATTTGGTAAAGAATTATTTGATGGGGGCCTCACCTCGAGGGCCTTAATATGATGGGAAAACTGTGCTAATAACACGTTTATTTTCAGTTTTGTTTCTTTTTGACAATGTTGCCATCATTTTCAGGCCCCGAAAAAATATATGTCGTGCTTAAGGATATAAATTTTCTAGCCAAAAAATCAGTGACGGGTACCCCCAAAGCTTTTTGTAATTTTTTTTTTGAAATTTTCAACACGCAAAATATAAAGAAAATACGCATCGATGGTTTTGAGAAAAATGCACATTTACATCTAGACAGTATCCACAATCTGTGAAACTATCAAAATTTTACGACCACCCCTACTAAAATTATGAATATTTATTATAGGATAATTCATTAAGGGGAGGAGGTAGAGAGTCAAAATTTGTTGGGAGGTAGTTTTAGGTGAAGGATAACCTTTTGGGTCAATAGCGACCCAATTTGGATCAAGGGAAGACCCGATTTCACTATCTTATTAGGAAAGACCCTTTACTACTGTTATTTGTCGCCAATTTTCACCGTTTTATTCCAGGATTCTGACAGATAGCTTCTCGCGAATGCTAGGAGGCAGAAATTAATAAATTACAACACTGCATGTTACTAGTAGACTAACTTAGTGAGTATAGGAACTGGAAAATAGATTGAGAAGAATAAATCGATAGACAGTACAAAAAATCTCTTTCAACCTTCATACTGACAGTGAGGAGACTGGGAATGGAATCAGGAAAGGGACCGTCGATTGTAATGACTAAGCACACAATTGTAATGCAAACCATGACAACCTTCGTAAGAAATAACTAAGATACTTTCAAAACTTTCCATCAAAAATAGAATAAAATAAAAGTGTAGCGTTTGCAGTCTACACTTACTAACTTGTAGTGATAGTATGTTACTTTATAGTTTCCTGTTAAGATTTCTGTTAGCTAGCTCAGTCTATATAAATAGTGCTGTGTTGAACAAATAGAAATTTGAATCTCTAGAGCTATAATCATGATCACCGTGGATTGTATAAAGAAATGTGACTTTTGTTTTAGGTATACCTCACACGCTTTGATTATTGGAGATATCTACTTATACAGATAAATCGGACGTAGTAGTGCTTATGGAACACGCTGCTTTATTACACCGTGTCACTCGGGAGATGGTACAACAACTTGATTTTCGATTTTTCTGTGATTGCCTGATTTCATATTATTTTGCAACATCTTTATTAACATATCTTTGTCAACAGATAAAGTCATGATCGGTAGTTAAGTTAATGAAGCCCGTCGTTGAAAACAAAACGGATTGTATGTGGTCAGTAGTGAATTCTCAAGTCCACTAAATAGAAAAACTTCAAAAGCAAAATGAATGTAAGTAGTGCACGAATGCAAATTCTGCATTTTGAGAAAAAAAATATGGTAATCTAAAATACACTACGGATATGTGATTTGTTGATGACCATTATCATTATTTATTTTTTAAATAGGTAAGAATAGTTTGGATTTTCTAAATACTTGTACGGATTCTCCTGTTATACACTGCTCTTTATCTAAAGGTTAACTGATGTTAATCCAAATATATGGATTGTATATTTTCATATCTGAGACCATAATTCAATTATTTATATTAAATGTTCTACAACTCAACGAGCTTCTAACAGAAGGTTAAAGAGTTTTGTATCAAGTGCAGCATAAATGTTTACACAAACAACTGTACGGAACAACAATATTATGAGGACAGTAAGAACACTTGAGTATGCACAGTACTATTTTTTTTTGTCTCGCTTCTAAACAGTTTAATAGAACATAAGTTATTAAGAAGTCTCCTTTAGAAAGCTCAATCTTTATTTTTATTTTTTACTCATATAACTTTTTCTGAAACTTATGTCGAAGAAAGCACGTTATAATAAGTTAGACTCATGTCCTCTGGTTATTTCAAAAGTAGAAACGATCAATAGGATGTGTGCAGCTAAGAGCAGAAAGAGAGAAGAACAAGAATTAAAGAAAAAATACATGCCAATTTCGTTTTGTGCCAATTTCCAATCACAGCTACTAAAACTGATTTATGTGCTTTGAAACATCACTATAAAATGTTTACCTGATATGACTTTCTCCAACTGCGGAAGATTGTTTACTCCTTCGTATGTAATACTCCCATCACATTCTTCTAGATAGTCGTCAATTTCTTGTCGTAGGTTGTCCTGAATCATATTGTTTTTTGCTAGTTGATAACAAGTAAAAGCTAAAGCATTTCCAGTTGTTTCGTATCCAGCTACCAGCATTCCAAGTGAAAATCCTATTAGAACTGGGTCTGACAAGTCTACAAAGAAAATTTGGAAAGAAACAAAATAAATTAGTATTTTTTTTGAGTTTTTGCATGTAATGCAATCACTTCTCAAACCACGAAAATAGTTTTGTAAAGTTTGTACACCACTCAACCTGTAAGTGTATTGTTATCTTCTAATGTAATTGTATAAAGTAATCAATTTATTTTTATAACTGAAAAGTTTAACTCATAAATTATTAAATCTTTTGAGACATGTATAGTCAGACCCGAGCAACCAACTGAAATTAACTTTACACAGATTATTATCCTCGGTGACTAAATGAAAAACAAAAACTACCGTAGTATGCGTGATGATTACTGTAGCTAATGCTTTCAGCGATGAAAAATCGTTAACATAGGAACTCTAAGACTAAGTTAAAGGAGTTGCTCGTAAAAATATTATATTATTTACTTTTGATAATTTTACGAAATAAGAAATACAGCAACTTACCAACTTCATCATCTACCATTTCTTCATATTCATAATTATTTTTCTTGTAGCCATCATTTTTATAATCTCTTTGATTTCGTAGCTTACTCAGAATAGCAGTAACGTCTTTACGAAATATCTGATTATTTTCTCTAATATTCAATGTCTTATTAAAAACTATAGTGAACATATTGTAAAAATATGCTTCACCTACCGCAATTCTAAATTTTCGTAAAATTTGTGGAATGAAAATCATACATAAGAATGGCAAAATCCTCCTCCAATATGGTTTTGTAGCATTTTTAGCCATTTCAAGTTCAGAATTTGTCAAAAGTTTGCCATCAACTCCAAATGCGAACGTTACAATTCCATATAATGTATAGTTTTCGCAATGTTCTTTGATTTCAACTTGATTTTTAGAACTTCTGTTATTCACAATTTCGTCCATCGTGACTTCGGCACACTCACAAATTGAGGAAAACGAATCTTTAATTCTCGCCAGAGTAAAACATGTAGTGAAATATTTCCTGAAAAATCTCCATCGGTTTCCCTGCATCCAGAAAAGTGTGTTGGAAGCTATAGGATCTGCTAGGGTATCCGGACGATAACTCCAATCTGTAAAATGTTCGAAATCTTTCACCAAAATATGTTTGATTAATTCAGGATCTCGCACTAACAGACATGGCCGAGAACCAAGGAAGAACCCACCATACCGATGTCCATTTAATTTAGCATGAATTTCAGCAAATTGTTGACCCAAACTCATTTTTAACATCATCAAGTTCTTGAAATTACCGAATATCGGAAGTGGTTTTAAATAAGGGACGCCTTTGTTTTTCCAATGTTTAAAATGCCTCGTGACGTATAAATAGAAAATTATTAGAAGTATCACTAAAGTTGTAAGTGTCACCATTACACTTGCTGGTGGCGTATTCATTGTAGAACCGCTGTTGAAATCAGAATGATCTAGAATATAGCCCTGAAATGAGAGTAAAAATATTAAAGAATTACTACACAAGTGTTGTTACATAAAACAATTTAATTACCTATCTTAGTTAATTAAAACTAATACAACCAACAAGGATTTGACTTTTGTTAACTTTCCTAGTGAGAAAAATCTCTTAATATTCCACTTCTTTTGTTCTCCATTTAATACATTTGATTAATTAAGGGAATGGTGTGTGCCTTTAGCAACAGCAATTAGAGTGAACCTACAGCTTATCTTGAGATGCAAACATCGTAAGGCCTCCCACAGCACCAACAATTAATCTACCAATTTGAAGTGTGAGATAAGTTAACTGATATCTAATACAAAAGAAATATGATCAATTAAGTGTGCTTAAATAACGGTTGCATAAAACATCGGTATTTCTTTGAAAGAAATCAAGAAATTAAATTTTTATGAATTAGTTATTGTTAATGAAATTATTATTAGGAGAGATAGTAAATACAAACTTAACTTTTATCTTTAATAGTGTGTGCGTGTGTGTGTATGTATCTGTGGAGAGATGTTCAATATATAGGATTTAACTACATAAACTAAGTTGTTCACAGATTGATCTTTACCACACACCTAGTGCCATGTGTTTCCCATTTTTTGATTAGGCTTGCCATATGTGGGTGTAAGAAATGTATGAAAACTTACGCGCGTTTCCCGCAGTTTTAAAGAACATCTTACCTATAAACAGTCCACAATACGTCGTGGTTGTGCAATCACACATAACAACATAGGTTAAAGTAGAAATGGATAAGGACATTTACTCCTCTCTTTTAATCATGGTAGTGAGTTAAGAGCAGTCAATGTTTCGGAGTCTGAAAGTAAAGCAACATTGTCAAAAAGAAATAACATTGAAAACAAATGTGTTTCTCGCACAGTTTTTCCACCATTTTAGGGCTTTGAAGATGAGGACCCTTCAGACAATCCTTTGGCAGAGTTCACAATTTCCCCTTCTCTTGCGTTCCTTCCGCTTCTTTCGTTCTTCGGCTGCTTCGATGGTGTCCATTTCGGAACAGAAGCATCAAATATATCTTTGTAACAGTGCTTCCACTTAAACCCACTCCTGCAGAATAAAGTTACACACACCTCGCGTCGCCACCTCGTATCTACCAGTGGTTGCTTCACTGTTGGTACAGACTGGCGAGCTCTGTAACTCGTACCGGGAAACGGCGACTCGCTACCGATGAAAATGGTTTCCGCAACTGACGTTTCAAATATGCATCAGAGGCAATGAGCAAGCAAGATAAGTCTTCTATTTCTACGTTTTAACAGGAATCGAAGTAACTCCACGTTTATTTTGATTTCTCTTTGGTGATTTAATCTGTATTTTAATGCTGTTTCGTTTCTTCATTTACAGGTATCTACAACTTATTCCAAAAACTTTGATAGCTTTGACTATGGCTGTTTGGAGGCAAAACTTTTCTAAGTTCAACTTCGGAAATTAAAAAAAAAAAAAAGATGGCAATGTTGTTCGAGCCCCCAAGTCAACTTTTGCAATTTGGAGAAATTGTGCAGAAGTATTTTTCTTTTAAGTCAGTCATGTTGAAATGTTATGAAGCGTGAAAAGAAGTAAAATTGATTGAAAAATCTAACGATACAGTATTTCGAATCTATGTATATATGTGAACATATACTGGCTTTGTCATTTATGTTTCCATACATAAAAGAACATTTCCAATGAAAGAAAAGAAAGGGAAAATTTTCAAATTTAAAAGTTACGTCAAATTCAGAGGCATTTAAAACCTCCTAAGAAATAACGAATGGTAACATTTATCCCATACTAATACAGCAAAGGGGTCACGAATGATGACACTTCAAAGTACAAGTTCAATTTTGATCCTTACGACGAAGTAATGTGTAACTCTAGATCATTTTTATCAGAAAGCATGGGGGTGGTTATGGGAAGTGATATCGTGGTTTTCTGTAGGTCCCATCATAGCCCCGCATGGAATGATGAATGCTAAGGCGTATGAGACCATTTTGGGGGACCAGGTTCTTCCCATGTCCCAAATATTGTTCCCTGATAGTGATGGCATCTACCAAGATGATTTGGCACCCTATCACGCTGCAAAAATGGTGAAATCATGGTTTGAGGAGCATGACCAGGAGCTACCAGACGTCCCCTGGGTCCCACAATTACCAGATCTGAACATCATTAAGCCATTGTGGTCTGAGTTAGAAAGACGTGTTTGGTCTCATTACCCTTCACCAGCATCCCTTAAGGAACTGTAGCATGTTTTGGAGGAACAATGATACAAAATTCCACACACTACAATTCAGGAGCTGTATATGTCCATTGTAAATCGAATCCAAGCTGCTTTGGACGCAAAAGGAAGTCCCACACCATACTAGGTATGATTTTCACACTTTTGCTAACGTTTTAGATTTTTTGGTCACACCCCTGTATAGTTAAATGATTTATACATTTTATATTATCTGCAAATGGGTAACAATTAGAATTGCTTACCACTTAAGGAAATCAATAAATATAATTAGTAATAATAACAGACCACAGTTACAACTCTGAGGAAGATCAGTAAAACTTGCAAATTTAACAGATATTTCTTGCTGAAAATCCACATATTGGTGTCTGTTATTTTAATAAGAAAATACAACACAAACAATCGTTTGGATAATATAAATTTGGTGATTTTCTTATTTAATTCTTTGTAATCTAACTTGTCAATGACCTTCGTAAAGTCCATGTATATCGCATCCACTTATTCCTTTCTTTCAAAATAATTATAACTGTCCTGAACAAATTGTAACAAGTTAGGAATTGTTGATTTATTTGGCATAAGACTAGATGAAATACATTATGAAACACTTTTCATATAATATGTATTCATATATTTTGCACATTGAATTAATGATGGAAATAAACCTATGTTTAGTTATAACATCTGCATATCGTGACTTCAGTATAGGACTATTTTGTTTAATTTCCGTCTTTGGCAGAAGCTATTTGTTTTCAAAGACAAATTATTATAAATTTAATTTACTGACATAAGACCTCTCCGATTGCTTTTATATTAAGGAGTTCCTTCTAGACAATAAGGATTGTTTGAGCTCTAGACGTTGAGTGATCTCATTTTTAACCTCTTCTGTTGTGACACAATTAAATGTAGTATTTCAAACTTAAGAACACTATTCGAAAATTCGGTGGAAATATAATTGATTCTCTAAGAAAAGTTTGATTTTTATAAACAAAAGAAAAATATTTTACCAATCCATTTTTGTTTTCTACGGGAAACCCTTCTCATCATTAAAAGCAAACATCTGATTCCTTAGAGTGTATTCCTTTCTAGCTCTAACAAATCATCAAAATCGGTTAATATTATAATTATCACTAATTTGGAGTTGTTGCATGTAATCATCAAAGGCTCTATCCGACCTGTAGTTCATGAATCTTTCATCATATTACCTGGAGAATTTGCAGCTTTTGGCAAAGTTTTTCTTGATTTTAACTGTTGGGATTACACCTCTGGTAAACCATACGGATACCAGGTGTACGCAGACTTTATAATGCTGGTACATATTGGAATACAATCTTCGAAACATTTGTATAGTACAGGATATAGACAATATATGTTCCTAATTATAATAATGTATTGTACAGTCCTGGCTATGGAAACCTAGAGGGCCGTAAAAGAACTAAGTCCAGAATATGAACGTAGATCCTTTCGAAATTCTCTCGTGTCTAGCTCAATTTCCCTGGATTTCGTTCGCGCACAGGAGTAGAAATTGAACGATAATATTACTGAACGTACAATGGAATTTTGTTTCCTCTACATGTGGATCAAAAATACCTACTTTACAGGAAAATACGATAATTTTAATTCGAAAACATTATAACTAACTAACTAACTCTATGGCCTATGGAACCCGCAGGTTCAGTGCCGCGTTCACAAAAGCTCTCCACTGACTTCTATCCTTAGCTAATTGCATCCATTTTCTACTTTGTATTCCTATCTCTGCGAGATCCATCTTAATATTATCCTCCCATCTGCGCCTAGGTCTTCCTAATGGTCGTTTTCCTATGGGTCTTCCAGTCAAGACTTTGAAAGCGTTTCTACTTTCATCCATTCTAGCTACATGACCCGCCCACCTAAGCCTCCTAGACTTGACGACCCTAACAATGTTGGGTAAACCGTATAAACTATGTAGTTCCTCGTTATGAAGTTTCCGCCATTTTCCTTTCTCGTTCCTCTTGGGTCCGAATATTCTTCTCAGGATCCTGTTCTCAAATACTTTCAGTCTATGTTCTTCCCTCAGAGTAAGTGACCATGTTTCGCAACCATACAGAACAGCAGGCATACATGATATATATTTTTATAAACATTATATAAAAATATATATAATTCATAAACATTAAATATGATACATATTTTTAAATCTAGAACTATTAAAAGTAGATTTAACATCAGAGTAACAAAGAGTTTACAATGATTAGCTAGCTGTTTAAAGAGATTTGTTTTTTCTTCTTTTCTTTGTTTCACTGCCTATTCAAGTTTTCCTAAAGCATAACCTTGCCAAATACACTCGCTATTTAAGATAGAATGAAATTCGTCTTAGATATTTTAAAATCAACTATTAAACTAATCTAAACAACCTTTCACTAGGGAAGAAAGAGGTGCAAGTTTAAAATACCAAATGCAAACCAACTATTTTCATTGCAGATTCGGATTCTGCGATCCAAAATACGCAACTTTTACTTGAAGTACTTTCGTTATCCTACTAGTTGGCGATGTAAATGAAAGAAAATAAATATCATTCTACGTTATCTGAGGTTGATAATAAGCTATATATGTTGAGAAATACACTTGAAATTAAAAAAAAATATATGAAATTCATGTTCAGTGTTTACAAATTGTCTTATATACAGGTAAAATGAAATTGCTCTCATTTTTACTTCAATACTACCATGGTAAACCATTACTGTATGGAAAGAAGTGTTATTTTGCTTTGCAACTAGAAACATCTTCGCTGGAAGTGTAAAGGTCAAATAGACTGATTTGCTCGTTAAGTATCACGTGACAAGTCACTATTCCACACCATGTAAAATTACAAATGACCATCACATCTTGTATATGTCACAAATTTACAAAACGTGGATAAGTAGAAAGAAACTTACTTGATTTACAAGGCTATTTTTAATGGTCTCTCAGATTTCAAAGGTTAATAACTAACGTTTATTTAGTGACAAAAAAAGCAACTTATGTTAAATGAAAGAAACACTCAAAAAGTTTGTTTTCTTTTCTAAACACATAAGTCTTATATTCCACGTTAAAGATGCTCGATATCATTTGTACCATTTGTAGTTCGGAACACACCAATCTAATAGTCTAATTCTTGGCACCGTCTTTCCAAAATTCCACAGCCAGTAGAATCAACTGCTTCTTGAATGCTTTCCCAAATTTTAGGTACAGTTCGAAGCATAGAAAATGTTACAAAAAGTTTAAGTCCAACTTAGGAACAAACTCTTGCGCCGTGTGCTTATGCATTCCGAAATATACTTCTCATCGACTAGTTACTTCCGGTATTCAACACAACACTTCCCCTCTTCCACCTCTCCTTGTCTAAAGCGGTGTGTGACGAAATGTACTCTTTCCATTCAGTTGGACAAAACAGGAACAAGTTTACAAGGTTTATAGCTCTAAAACTGCCTTTTTCATTCGTTTGTTCAGAAATGCCTTTCTAGAGAATGAATAAAACAAGACGCCACAAAATGTTCCCATAGCTTCATAAACACTATTATTTGCATTCTTTCCCTTCTTCAAAGGCTGAATATCACACCAACCTAGGAAGATGCTCGTTGTAAATGCTATCCAAATTGTTGATCATGACAGTAGGTTTTGTTCTAGCCAAAGTTTATAATGGGCGTGCAGAGCTCTAAACACTACTGAAAGGAATTAGTGTTATTAATTTCTTGTCAGTAATTGCAAGCAAATGTTCCAGTTGTCGTAATTTGGGCAGGACAGAAGGGAGTAATTGCCCCTCCCTTGAGCTTGAAAAGTACATATTGTTTGATCAAATGTGTAGTAATATAATAAAAAAAAGTTTGTTCCCAGCTCGCGCGAAGTAATCTTTTAGTGGACAAACACCGTTAGCTTGGGCTCTTCCGTTTCCTACCAATTTTCCTTCCACCATTTCCTTCATTACTTATCGTCATCGTATCCTTTATCCTCCCCACATAATAGTGGGACGGAAAATTAGATTTCATTTTTTGCTAATAAAAAAAATGAAACTATTATGTCGGCGGAGAATCTCCGCCTCCCCTACGGACCTGGGCAAAATTTAAAATGACACTTCTTTTAAAAACAAACCTATATAGCACATTGTTAGAGCACTTACATTTGGTTTCAAGAGAGATTCAAATATGGAGACAGAAATGAATGATTTACATATACAAGTTTAGAATTGGAGAAAAATGAAAGGACAGCATCCGTATTATGGTGAAAATTGTGACTGTGAAACAGAAGAAGGAAAGGTTGCGAACTGCGAGGATCACATTAGGCAGATGTTGAATTAAGATGGAGAATTCTGTTTAGAGCATCAGATGATTACGAAGGGAGAGAAAGATCTTAAGATCTGGTGAATTAAGAATTTAAAAAATCTTTAGCTTCCGAGCCACGAACCTTTTAGTTATCGATACATGACTTTATCCACTAAGCTACGGAGAGCTCTAGGCAGCATGTCACATACTTTTCCTTTACCTACTAGAATGGGATGCTCCAAACGTTGGCTCGGTGCATGTGGCGTTCAGACGGGATGCAGACCTCTTGTAGTTTAGTTATAGGGTGTCTAATGAACTTCCCCTTGTTCAGGAACACTTTTTAAGTCAGTAAAATGTATTCTTATTGTGTTGATTAAGTTATATTTGATAGAATTGTATGATAAAATAATGCCAAATACTTTGCGTCATTGTATGTTACATGAATGTTTAATCTAAGGGATTCCTACTTGGATGGTCCTAGGTTCGAATCCTGACCATTCTTATTGACTTTTTCTTCTAGCCAGGTTCATACTGTGCAATCGAGAAACTCAATTTTGAAATAAATGTAGTTACAAGTAGTTTAAGACGAAATTATATTCAAATATGATATTTGTTATTACATTCTCTTCTTAACTTACGGTGTTTCAATGTTGATATTAAATGTAATTCATTTCCCTACGTCATATCATGCTGAATTTTTTCACAAAGACGATAGTCGGGCGATAATAAAAAATCCATTGTTACTTTTTCCTTTTAGTTACACTTAGTTTATGCATTTAGATGTTCACGCTTGAATCAACAGCCAGTGAATTGATTGTAGCTGACATTCGTTTCAAATATGACACGTTAATACATGCTTTCCATTATCTTACACCTTTGAAAATAATACTACATTCAACTTTGTAGCTACCTTTAATTCACTAGGTGTTATTGTATTTGCTTTTATCTTGAAGATCTGGAATGCATAAACTAAGTGTAGCTAAAAGAAAACAGTAAAAAAAAAATGGATAATATTTGAACTCAGGAACCCCAGTGTAGAAATCTCGTTCACTAACCCCTCATCTAATAAGTCATGATTTAAATATGACTGTTTGTAAGTTATAAATTCTCATCCAAATGACACCATTATGAGAATGTGTAATAAATTTCTGCTCTTTTCCTCTTCAAAAACGTAACATATTAAAGAAATTTGATTCATTTTCCATTAGAACTTTGAAAAAGATTATTTGTGTTTGAGTATATTGTCTTCTTTATCAAACATTTCTACCGAATTCAACTCAATTCACACAACAGTAAAAAAAAAAAAAAAAAAAAAACCTCTTACTGCCTTAGTAAATGTTCTTAAAAAGGAAAACTGCATCATGCACCCTGAACGGTGGCATAACTAACTGGAGCGCGGTGTGGAAGGCTCACGGCAAAAGGGAGCCCATTTAAGTTTCGTAATTTCTGTTTGTAGGTTTTTATATTTTCACACTTTTCCCCCAATGTCTAAAATGTCTATTTCATTCTTAGAAGAAAAACAAGTTGTAAACGAACTGTAGACTGTAAAATCTACTCAAAACATTTATCACCTCTTTGCTCCAAGAACTTTAACGGACAGTAATAAAGGAAAAGATTTAGTTAAATTTAAAGTTAGAATAAATTAGCTGAAGTTCCATTCCTAAATAATTGTCATTGCTAGTAGTGTTTTTATTTGTTTAGACACCAACTTACTTATAACTGTATCTCACTGTTCCTGTAACGAGAACAGCATCTAAGCGAGCATTCAGTGAACTAAATGCCATTAAAACCTATATTCATAGCACAATGGTAAAGATGACGTTGAGCTCTTTGGCAATCTGTAGCATGGAAAGCGAAAAAAACCACCACATTGGTATTTGAAAAGTAGTCAACGATTTCCTCTTCGAAAAAGATCACATGCACAGTTGTTTATTTCATGTGATGGTCAGATGGTCAGATGGTAATTCATAGGTATATTCCTTAAGTTTATTGAAATTCCTGCATAGTTAGGGGCTAGACACTGAAACCGTCCTCAATAAGGGAGGAAGGTGACATGTAAAAGTAGTCAAATACGAACGATATTCGCGTCGAATTCATAATTTTCGGGGTCACAAAAATGAATAGTGACACTGTTGATTATGCATAAGTACGAGTTATGTGATACATAAAAAGTAGTTACAGATTTCATTTTCTAAAGCACAAATTCATCAGATAAACATGTAAAGGACAGATTTCGTGTTGCACAGTGTAATTTACCAAAGAGAGCTGACGATGTGTGACCAAGCACAGTTCATAAGCCATTTTAACTAAAGGTTAAGGCTGTTTTTGTTTTAAATTTCAGTTCACCACACACATAAAAAATAAGTCAGGTTTATTGTATACGCACGGGACATTGCACTCCACTGGACGTAACCAAACTAAACATTCAGCAGTTTCTTAAAAGACAGATGCACAGCACACACTACCAGAAAAAGATAGAACTCGGAAAATCTGCTCACTAGTAACGAAATACCAGTCAGCAAATAACAATACAATCAAACCAAATTGTTCTGAGAGAAGGATATTGATATGTCTCCAGTTTAGTTAACTCTTTACGAAGGAGATTAAGACAGCATAGAAACTAATGGGAACTTCACAAGACATAATCTTCAATAATTTCTTAGTCAAAAATAAGTCTCTTTTCAGACCTGCCTAAATTGCATCCATTTTTAGTCTAACTTTACTCCAGTTGTAAACTTGTGACTTCCCATGTATTTCTGAATGATATTACATTTGTTTATCGGAAGATGTTAACTGTTTCTATGGATAAGTGGTTAGCTTAGTTGCTTTCAAAACCGTAGATCTAAATTCGATTCTTCGTGGTAGAGTTTTATTCGTGTGTTCAAGGAGTAACATTTGCTTTATAATCATACACTTACTTGGAAGTTGTAACTTTGTGGTATATTTGCAGCAAGAAAATTCCAACAAATAGCAAAATTAGCCACATAGCAATGTTGCCATTAAAAATGCCATTAAAATTCATAATCACCAATAGAAAAGAAAATCAATCTGGTGAACTATACAAAAAGTGGAGGTATAATAAAAGCAGGGTGATGAAAACAATAAATAAAAATTGTAGGAAAAAGTCCACTTGTCAAGTATATATGAATCAGTACTGTACAGTTTGTAGTGTAAGAAGATACATTTTGTTTTTAAATTTTACACATAAGAATGTAAATAAACAAGCAATGCCAAATAAAGATAGACTTTACTGTATTTGTTAAGAACTTGCCTAATCCTATTGACAGGTTTTATAATTTTATAACTTCTTCCCTATATATATAATAAATTAATGGCAGTCATGAATGAAACACAGGCTTCATTAATGTATTCATATATTAAAATAAATTACTACCAAACTGTAAATTTAGACTTCTAACTGTGCTACACAGAGAAAAATCCGTTCTCTGGACAGCGGTATATTGTACAAATATAAATTATCCTTTTGCTTACTACACAAATCAGTTCGTAACATTCGTTATCCGTATGCAACATAGGTACTGCCCTTAGATGTTACATCATGTCGTTACAGGATGTCTGACTTCTAACAGTTTTCCGTATATTACTGTCCCCTTCAGAGGAGAATACAAGTGCGGGGTGAGGAAGCGGGGAGCAGAGGGTATAGTTGTTGCCCTCTGAAAAGTTCTACGATAGTTTATTATTCTCCAAAAGCAAACTTTTTTTCAGAGTTGCCAGGAATATGGTGAATGCCATGCTTGTGTAGAAATCCAAAGAAATGCTCCCTTCTGATCATTTGGTGGGAGGAGATGCTGTAAATCAAGCTTCAGTGACACCTGACACATGGCTAGCCAGCAGTTAAAGAGCAGAGAAATTCCGTCTTCCTGTTAGTCTTTAAAATGAAGGGGAAAAAAAAGCGTTTGAAAAACATCAATGAATATATTGTATTTGAGAGTAAATATGCTACTCATTTCGCTAGTTTAATTTATTAGAGTACAGGGAGAGTCTGGAGAGATTGTTTGAAAAAATAAATACAAATTATTTGACACATTTTTCATTCTCGATACTTCCATAGTCAGAAAATAAAATTATAAATCAATTTACCTCGCATCATCATTGAATTTATACTTCTTGCAGCTAGCATTCATTATCGACTCGAACAACTATTATTATTATTATTATTATTATTATTATTATTATTATTATTATTATTATTATTATTATTATTATTATTATTATTATTATTATCTCATATTTTAGTTTAAAGTAGTTTTAAACTTAAAAATTTAACAGGATCTGTGATTACTGTCCTTCTTGGTGATTACCCGTTTGTTAATTTCTTAGTTTTCTTCCTGAAGAAGAATATCATCATGGTTTATTACCTAAAGGAATTAGCTGTTATTCTTACAGTTCCCAAAACTTTCTTACAGCACTTACGAACATTAATGATGGAAATGCAAATCGGGATAATTTATACACAACTGAAGGGTAGTTACTGGGATACATATAGTATGTAGTTGAAACATGAATGCAAATGTTTGCTTTTGATTGGTCAAAACAGGAAATTGTCAACAAATGTTTATCTTGTCGGTGTAACAGCTGCCTATAGTTTTTAAAGGAAGTTTTTCCAAACATTTTTTTAAAAAATAGTTTTAGTTTTGTTAACAAAATTTCAATAACTAATTGTCAATGGTTACTCAAAATATAACTTCCTTTCTTTTTTTAATATCGTATCGAGATACTTATAATTACGGTTATGAAACAACTATCCAACAATTTACCAACGTGAGCGATTTGATCCAAAATTATCCATTTCAGTTGATCATTTCCATTTCCATTTGGCTAATAAGGGCAAATTTAGGGGCACTTGATCAGATTTGACTCGGAATCTGAACAAATTTCACACTGATTATAATTATATACACATTAATAGAAATACTTATCAGGCATACAAACAAGCAGTAGAATTTAGTAATAAACGGAATGAGACATTCTGAAAGATTAGTGAAAAACAGTAATTAAAAAACTCGAGCAGAAACAGAAAGGTAACAATCAATAGATATTTCTGTTCATACTCTAAATATAAGCCCTTTAACGTACAATATATTTACTAACATTCTGATATAAGAAATAAATTACAAATTAAGAGTACTTTTTAAAAATGCTCGCTTTTTAAGGGATGAACAAAAAAGGATTAAAAATGGAATACAATGCAAGCAATTACATACATTATAACCACCCCACCCGCAGCAATAAAAAAACCTTTCTTTAATTTCAGCCATCATATCTTAAATATATGCCTCTTTATCTTAAATATAATATACACTACTTTTTTCGATTATGGAGTGGTGCTTTGTTTATGACTAACGAAAAGTAATTAGAAAACTTTTTCGAGTTCATCCTTTTAGGTTATGTTGTTTCAGTTTGCGGCTCACATAAAACCAAAGACTTCTTCAACGCTAGACTAAATCATAACTAATGGGAAAGGCCAGTCCGGTAGCCAGACCAAAAATGTAGGGGGTGGGCGGTAGAAATTACGGAGGCTCGATCCAACCATATTATAGTTCATCTACATATTATAGTTCATTTGCAAACCTACCGTGAACATTTTAGGGGTTCGGCCCTCCTAGACCCCCGTGGATAAGTATAAAATAACTAAGAGGAACTTACGATAGAGCAAAACCCGTGCAACGATCTGACGGACAGCTATGTCTAATAAGTGCAATAAAAAGAGTTCTCTAAAGAACTTTCTTACCACACGACCGGGATCAAGACATTTTTTTTTTGAAGGGGGGTGTCTTAGAAAATGTTTTGCATTTATCTATTTAATTAATATTCTTATGTATAAGTTCATATGTAGAAAGGTGAGAAAACTTGCGATTGTTGGACATCAAAATGCCACTAGACTAAACTTCACATTGTTTCCTTTGTTGGCATCTTGCACGTATACTTTTATCTCAAGTCTAAATACCTGCTTACATTTTATGACATAAAATGAGGAAGAAAGTGGTTCAAGCTTTTCTAAGTGTCGGTCCCAGTATTTGTCTGATATGAAAAAGGAAAACAGGAAGAGTTTGGGCATTTGGTATCCAACATAGAGGCGGGATCTCGGTCAAATGAAACGAAAAAGTTGCAGTTAGTATTCTTAGTTTTTTCTATATTGTAGGATATTTTCTATGGATGAATTGTCAATAAGTGAGAAGATAATCCTTTATCTTGAAGCACGAATGGATACACACTTAAAAAAGTTCACTGGGAGGACTTAAAACGAGTTCTAAATTATCGTGAAATGAGAGTATTCTTTACAAATGTGAACCAGTAGCCATGTGATAAATGTGAAACAGATTGTGTCAAGTGTCATGTTGAGAATGGACAATGCACACACCTAACACTATCTGCCCTTCCTTTGCTTCGTTTTCTCCAAGACCCTTCCATTTCAAGAAATAGAGTTAGTCGTGTGTTTGTATATATAAGACTGGCCACCCTGAAAAAATCTTCACAGCCGGGAGTGGGTGGAGAAACTCAGCTGGAAGGGTCGCGAAGATCGAATTCCGTAGACTTGCAACCTCCTGAGATGCGGCCTATACTTTCATATACTTATGTTACCTTCGTCAGCTATATGTTATATACGTCCATTTGTATGTTAAATCCTGACCACCTACATTGTTTCATACAGAAAGTACGTATAGATGGAACACTTATACTTAAAGTATTATGAAACATGCTTGTCAGTTATACGACTGCTGTACGCTAAGTCCAAAAGCTACGGGAATTACGCATGTAACCTATCTTTTTAAGTACGCCACCTACATTTTTTTCTCAGTGTATAAAAAAAGACGACAATTTTTAATGAGTGTCAAGTTCTGTGGCTATATATCTCTACATATGTTCTCGGTGAAAATAATTGTCATGATGTTACAAGACAGAAAAATATTGATGTTACATTCTGGTATTATCATGGACTAGTCGGACGTACACACATCCACAATTGCTAGTTGAATAAAATAGCAAAAGCAAGCGTAGTGCATTGTAATAGCTGCCGTTTGTCCAACACTAATGAATCGGAACCTAGTATCTTCGAACGAATAGTGGCAACCGATGAAACATGTTATCAGCACTATGACACAGAGAGTAAGCAGCAAAACCTGGAATTGATACATCCATCGTTTTTTGTACACAATAAATTCCAACATCAGCCGTATTGTAACAAAGTGATCCTAATGCTGTTTTCCAATATTAAACGACCATCCTGGCGGAGTTACACCCGTATGGTAAAATGATGAATAGTATTGAAACCTGGAGTTCGTAAAAAATGGCGAGGAATGTTGTCTAATGGGGTGTTGATTGTCCACAACAATGATAGGCCTCATGTAGCAAGGGCAACAGTAGACGATTGACTTTAACTTTTTGATTACCCTCGTGTATTAATAAATATAATGCCATTCGGTTAACCTAGACTTCGAAAACGTTACATAATAAGGAAAATGTTACATTCTACACAGTAAAATTTATGAAATTTTACACCTTATACTCAAATAAACGTAGTAAACAATATCGAAAACTCAAAATATATATTTTATTAATTATCAAGTATCGTCATACTTACAATGATTAACATGTATCATCATCAACAGCACAATTTACGGTAAAAAATAGTATCAGAACTACAAAGAATAGCGGTTGAAAATATCTTATATCACAGATCATAATGAACTCAATGGTATTGCAGAATGCACCATATGAACTCCTACTACATGTATTTGCTTGGAACAAAATTTCATGGTATTTTTTTTCCATAAGCTTAAATGTTACAAACGTGTTTTAAGGTAAATGTTCTAATCTGTGCATTTGTACTGAGTAAACCATTTATCTTGAAACACCGTCGTAACTTTTAAACTATTAGAGCAAAAAATATTCAAGTTTGTAGGATAGATATCTTCGAGAGTAGGTATTGTTGGAAACATCTACAATACTACATGATTAGTAGTGTTTCCGACCCCACATAATGTTGTTCGGGTTTCAAGTTATCCGTCGAGCTTATTACATACTTCAAATCTACATATTAAAAAAAACTTATAATAAAATACAGTACACAACATACAGTGTTATAAAAATGCTGTAGTATCACAAAATCCATAAACGTCCTAATTTTTAACGCCTCTACAACAGTAATAAGGCAATTGAGATGTGCATGTCAAAGCGTATCGAAAGTATCGCATGGCCATAATATAATGGATTTTTAACAAGTACTAATAATGTTAGAAGGGATTGAAAATGATACATTCTACGATAGGTTCTAATAAAAAAAGGTATACTGTAAAAACCTGCTTATCTAAGTGCTGCATAAAATTATATAAATGCGTTACAATAAACGTAAAGGTCATAATGTCGTTTAATGGAATTTGATATCTGAACTGTTCTGGAGATATGAGAAACACAGATAGACATTTTAGCTGTTTACAGTAAACGTATAGATTCAACTCTGATCTGACCAGTAAGTAAATATTCTGATGAACAACCTCCGTAAGTACATTTTCTGGATAAACACACATTATAGGTGAAAGATTAACAATTTTTAGCTAACTGGTTCATACTAACTTTCCTATCTTAAATAATTTACACTAAAAATAGAAATCGCTGAGCAAATCAAAGTTTACTAATAAAATAATAAATGTGTGACAGTTTCGCCAACTAACTGAACTTATTGGCTTCATCAGACACTATCTGTGTCACACATGGTGGATGAAAAAGTTTAAGAGAGGTCGAAGATTGTCTGATAACGAACACAAGCTACCTCGAATACCGACAAGTTTGAACTACGTGTCGCTCAACTGCATAAAAGTGGTAATAAGCACCGTCAATTAGACGTGTGTAATATTATCCTAGGATTTAGCATTTCCATGCGATCTATTTTGACTGTTCTAAATGAAGATCTGAAAACGCGAACATTTCTTTAAGATGAATTCCTTGAAGGCACTCTGCGTAAGTAGCAATATGTCAATTAATGCCAACACATGATGACGGCATGAATTGCGCTTGCTTTTCATGAAATGTCAGAGACATTAAAACCACTTCTAACTTTATAAACAAGACTACAGTCGACACAACGCAAGCTTATAAACTTCTCCCTACTCAACAAATTTCAGGTTATGGCTACAACAGATATATGTTTGGGAACAGTGCAGACGTATAATCCACACTGTTGTGTTCCAGAGAGCTCTACAGTTACGGCTACATTTTAGCAATATATTTTGAATTCTAAGTTATTCCAACTCATTGCAAGCAAAACGACCAAGAAGCGACCATGCCTGGAGAGTTTTATTAAGAAACATTTCATGGTCATCGTACGCTCCAAATACAATTTTTTCTTCGTGGCAACAACTGAAGTGATCTCCCATGTTTCCTAATCAACATACCACGACTCTAGGAATTCTTGTCTGTTTTTGACAATACTGTGAAGGATTTTCCTTGAACTTCACTGGCCAGTCGAGCCATTTTTGCGTCAACAATTTTCCAATGATCAACCTACCCCTAAACATGCGTTCTTGGTTTCCATATAATCATGGTGCCAATGTACTGATACTAATGAATTGAAATTTCACTTTAAAGTGATAAAATATTTCTACTTTATGAGGCAAGGTATTAGTAAAAGTAAAAATACGGGAACTTAGAACTTAAATATAATGCCTATGTATTTACTGAGAAAAGACATATTTGAATATATATTTTGATATTATCACTTGCAAGGTCATGCACGATAGAATCAAGAATAGAATGCTTGTATAAATAACATAAATATCAACTTTTATAAAAAAAAGTTTAATTAGGGATGTTCTTATAAAATAAAGAAAAATTCAATTTCTTATTCTCTGACTATTTTCAAATCTCTCTTATTATTTCTTAAATAATTATCAAACTATGTTATCTTTGTATAAAAGTTCATTAATGATTGTTAAATGGTAATACAAAATAGCCCACATCATCATTAGTATTTTCTGTAAAGGTAATCCAATACTAGACCTAGAACTTATACTTACGAACGAGATCCTTGATCCAATACAACTAAGCAATTATATAAACTGCTTCGTAATATATAATATATATATAATACTTTGACATTTCACGCAATGTTTTACCTCTTTCATGATGTGTTGAACAAACAAATATATTAAATACGTATTTTTTCCTAAAGTACGACTTTGGTTCATAACTATGTGAATATCTTTTGATCTCTTAGTTTTCTTAATGCTAATGACCAGGATGTCACATTACACAATAACATTTCATTAAAATTAACCTTGACACTGTATAATCATAAATACTCAGTCCATATACTGGTTAGAAAATATGGATATCTGATCTGCATTAAAAATCGTTTTAAGAAAAGATAAACTACACAATATTAAATATCACTTTCCATTTGACTTAGCACTCTTCGAATGCCTTAAACTTAGCTCTCGTTCTCGATATACTTAAACAATTATGGAAATAAGAATGTGAAAAGTCGAAGTAAAGCATGCATGAATCAGTAGTATAGTGTTTACGAGCATACAATGGTTTCTTTCATTGTAAATATAATAATCTAGTATATAAAGAAACAATTCAAATAGAAATATTTTACACCATTTTACTGGCATTTGTTAGCCAAAGGTGGAATGCTATTGACAGGTTTTAGAATTTTAAAACTTCCCTTCCTCCCAATATAAAATAAATCAATAGTAGCAACAGAATGAAACAAATGCCGCACCAGTGTATTCATATCTTAAAATTAATCATTACGAATCTGTAAGTTTAGACTTCTAATTGTGCTATTATTAAGATGAGAAGTGTTAAAGAATGCCAACTTCTGTGGTTCTCTGTCTCTATATAAGGTTTGATCGTCCGAGTAATAGCTGTTATATGTGTCTTTATTTCTGTACTGAAACCAGAAGTAACAGCCTGCTATACATAGAGACTGCTATACATTGTAAGGCCATGAATAGTACTTGTTTCTACAATACATTTGAGTGAGGTAGGCTTATAGAGAACTTCTGTTGTTTTACGTTTTCTGAGCATATATATTAAAGTTCATTGAATATTGCCACTTGTTGCGAACTTCTTTATTGTGTTTCCGTTTATGCTCTCCTGTAATAATGAGATGAATACTACCATTCAAACGTTTTTATTTTGAAAATCCTGGGCTTTGTGAGTGAGGATATTATTTTCAAATGCTTCTGATATAGACGTTTTGCCTACTGTAAGGTGCTTGCGATATCTACATTGTTTACTATGTAGAATCGAAGTCGGGTAAAAGGAAATACTTTAATATTTTTGATCGAGTTTTCTGTAATGTATACTTCCATTTGTGAAAATTGCAACATCAGAGCGAGTGGCCCGAATGAATCCAAATTCTGAGAATATCTTTAACGATGTTCTAGGAAGAAGTCATTAAAATTTCAGACAGATGGCTCCAACGTATGTTCAGCAGTGTCCTCTCGCCTGTGATAGGAACGGCACCACACAAGGTCAATGCACGTTGCACGGAAGTAGTGGATAGTAATCAATTAAAGTGGAAACACACAGGGTAACTACCAGTATGCCTCATTTACTGACAGCCAAATGGCACAATCTCAACGAGGCAAGTTGAGTGAGTTCGAACAGGGCAGAATGATTTTGCAGCAAGAAGCAGTTTTGTCGACATTGCTGCTCGTACAGGACGTGCTAATACGACACTGATTCGTGTTTGAAAGCAGTCGACAGAAAAGGTTCGTACAAAGCGATGAGTAGAAACTGGATCTCCCAATGTGGCCACATAACGAGATGGCACACACGTTGTCCGGATGTCCATAACGGAGAGGATAGCAGCATACACAGCGTTGGCTCAATGGTGGAGCATTGTCAGTGGTATTGCCATATCTACGTCGACTGTTCGACATCATTTGCTTAAGGCTGGACTGGTGACTCATATATCGTTACGATTTTGACACGTAGTTCGGATTCCACGTCAATCGGTAGGTCCACGTCTTATATAGCGTACTAAACGAACTGGAACTAAAGACTAACTAACTAACTAACTAACTGTATGGTCTAAGGAACCCGGAGGTTCAATGTCGTGTTCACAGAAGCTCTCTTGTGACTTCTATCCTTAGCAAACTGCATTCAGTTTCTACTTTGAATTCCGTTCTCTGCGAGATCCATCTTAATATTGTCCTCCCATCCGCGCCTAGGTCTCCCTAATGGTCGTTTTCCGATTGGTCTTCCAGTTAAGACTTTGGAAGCGTTTCTACTTTCTTCCATTCTACCTACATGAATCGCTCATCTAAGGCTCCTAGACTTGACGACCCTAACAATGTTGGGTAAACCGTATAAATTATGTAGTTTCTCGTTATGAAGTTTCCGCCATTCCCATTCCCGTTCCTCTTGAATCCCAGTATTCGTCTCAGGATCTTGTTCTCAAATACCTTCAGTCTATGTTCTTCCCTCAGAGTAAGCGAACATGTTTCGCAACCATATAGAACAACAGACATGATCATCGTTTTGAATATTTTATGCTTCAGATTGCTCGATAGAATAAGCGACAATAGATTTTGAACCGAATAGTAACACAAATTCCCTGCTTTTAGTCGACATTTAAATTCTTCGCGAATATGATTTTCCTATGTTAATACTGATCCTACATATTTGAAACTATCCACTTTATCAAAAGTATTATTTAACATTCTGACGCATTCATAATTTGCCGTATTCCGGTCCCGAGGCACTTGCATGTATTTACTTTTCTCTGCATTTACTTCTAAACCCATGTCCCTGCAAGCGTTTAATAAGATCTCTGCATTTCTTTCTATTGTTCTCCAATCATTCCCTCTTAAATTTACATCATCAGAATGTGCCATAACTGGTGAATACCGTTCAACTCTAGGCCCTGGTTGCTGTTTTTGATTTTCCTTATAGCGTATTCCAGAACAAAGTTAAATAATAATGGCGACAACGCATCTCCTTGATTCAGGGCATTTTCGACATGAAAGCTCGTGGGCAAAAATTTTCCTCCCTGGACTTTACTTTAGGATTCATTTAAACATATCTTAATTAATCTATTTAGCTTTCTCGGTATTCCAAGTTCTGTAAGAACATTGTATAATTTTTCTCTCCTAACCGAGTCCTACTCCTTTCTAAAGTCAATAAATAGTTTATGTACCGGGGTATTGTATTCCCACTTTTTTTCGAGTATTTGGCGAATGGTAAATATTTGGTCGATAGTTGATCGATTTCGTCTAAATCCGCACTGATAATCTCCAATAATTTCATCTGCGTATGGGATCAGTCTAGCTAATAGAATATTTGAAAGGATTTTATAGGATATTGAGAGAAGAGAAATGCCTCGATAATTATTACAGTCAGTTTTGTCGTCTTTCTTGTGAAATGGAACAATGATTGATTCTTTCCACTCTTGTGGCAATTCTTCCTTGTTTCAGATAAGGAGAATGGGACAGGAACTAGAGACATTATTTACAAAATTTATCTGCTTTGAAAAAACACCAGCATTACGTAGAATGCCAATGTGTATTTAAAACATTCTTACAAAATTTGAAGCCACAGAATTATGATTTCCTGTTCGAAGTAATTATACTTAAGGAACGTATAAGACGATTTTTTGTTTCTTTTACTTTTATTAAAATTTAAATTTCCTATGCTAGACAGAAGATCAGAAACACGACTAAGCTGTAGAATGTTACTAACGTTGAACGGGAAATCAATTGTGTGCAACGATAAAGATGAAATCTTTCAATTTAGCTGCCAACTAATATCTCTTTTAGGCTAAGATCAAAGGATGAGTAAGGTAAATAAAATGACATAATGAGATGTAGCGGAAGTACCCCATGAGAATGAACGGACACGATGTTGTCCCCCACAAACTTATTTAATGTCCTACGATTATGCCCATTATGCTAAGGGCACCATGAGCTAATATATCCGGTAGTTGAACTAGGGACCTCATACACCAAATGTAAGCGCTCCCCCGCTGTTCCATCTGGCCATCTTTCCGTTATTAAGTTCTTTTAGCATCCCCAGCTGGTCTAATAGCTAACACGGACATGTGATGAACGTTGTTCTGAGTTCGATTTCCGTCGGTGAGAAACCATCAAATATTTTAAGTTAATTTGATCCTTTCTGTAGTGAAAACGAAAATCAATGCGAAGTGCTTTATACGTGAAATTCTTTTTCTTCATGCAATGACTAGTTCAACTCTAAAATCATGAAGTACCAAATTCGATCACAGTTCCCTAACAAAGTGGATTTTTGTGTACAGAACCTTTATATCGTAAGTTAGCGAAGCTACAATCAAGGTTAGTTGTCTGCTTCACTTTCAATCCCCCTAAATAGTAATAATAATAATAATGTGATGCTGTATTTTTAAATTTATTTTTGTTTGTTATTTACGTTTTAACACCACTTTGGTCCGAATTCGATTCTCGTTGAAAGAGAGAGAGAGAGAGAGAGCGATAGAGAGAGAGAAAAAGAGAGCATTCAACACTTGAAAACATTATAGTGCTTCGAAATGAAGAGTTTCGAACGATATATATCATATGCTGCGCTACGGGAGGCCTAACGTCAATCAATCAATATATATATATTCTTTGCCAGAGGGCTAACTGGGGTCCAAAATAGCTTTTCAATACAAGACGAAAAGACGAAGACCAATCAATTCGGATGCTTCGATCACTGAATATAAAAGATTGGTTGAAGGTCTAAAATAGCTATCCAATGCTATGCAAGATACCTATTCAATACAAAACGAAAAGACGAAGACCAATCAATTGAGAAGCTTCGGTCGTGATAACTCAACGAACTGTGATGAAGATCCGGTAGTCATCCAAGAGTATGAGCATAGAAACAACGGGTTCCCAGGACCAAAATTTTCCCACGTTCTCTTCGCGGGAGGTGCGGGGCGTGGGGATCTAAATTAGCTATCCAATAGATGAATAGAAAAGGAAGACGAGAAGGCATGTTTTCTCATGAACCTATAGCTCGTGGTAGCCCTAAATTCCTATGAGCATAACGACTAAAAGCCTGTTGAAACTTGCCTTCGAATTCTAGGAAACAATATCGAATGCTAGGAAAACAAGATAATTTTTTGTTGACTCAGCCGTCTATGGAGCCTCACCACCTAATTTTAGGTGGAGCTGTTTGCGCCTAATTTTATCAATCAAGCGGGAACTCCAGCTTACCCAGTGTTTGCACCTTGTGAATGCCTTACTTTTATTCTTCTTAACTATGGTAATTCATGTAGTTACTTATTTTTGCTTCCGTTAAATAACCTTGATGTTAGCTAATCACTGGAGCGTCATTCTGTATCCTGTTTAAAAAAATCAGCCTCTGAATTGCTCCGTGCGAAAAAACGCAACATGACTAATATAATGGAAACATTTCCCGTATACTAATCGATCATCAAATGCTATAAATGAGGTTCTGGCTCCAGAAGTATTGAAATAGATATGAAAATATATAATAATCATATAAAGTTAAGGATATTGAAATCACAAAACACAATTCATACTGCACAAACACAGAAGAATTACTGAAAACGTTTCTATAATTAATATATAAAAAAACACATGTGAAGGTCTGGAAATGGTTTTATTGTTCTGTATAAGAACATTGATACACTTTTAAGATCGATGCACTTTTGCATACATTCAAACTAATTTTGAAACCATATTTTCCAGTCTGAAGTTGCTACTTGAGAAACCGCTTGTTTGAGATGCATCAACAGTTGGTTTATGGGACACAAATCTCTCACTACGAATCTTATTCATCCTGTGCGGGAACATAAAGAAATCATTAGGTAATAAATCAAGTGAATACAGACAGTAAGCAATTTATTCGATTTTTTTATTAGACAAAAAGTTTGCAGTTTGGTGTGATGAGATGGGAGATTGGGAAGTGCGGTGATGAATAATGCTAGTATTTAGGTTTTTATAATAAAATTCATTGAAGTCCTCTAAAAAAAATAAATAAACAGAATAACAAATAGGTCTACAACAGATTTGTAATATGTACAGAAAATTTTGCGTAATTATATCCATAGAAACAGAATCAACCGAATTACAAATAGGTCTAGAACAGATTTGTAATATGTACAGAAAATTTCGCGTAAAGAAACAGAATTAAAGTAGCAAAATAATTTAAATTCTAGCATGTAACAGGGGGGCGCGATGGCTCAGTGGTAGAGCGTTCACCTCCGGTGCTTGGGGTCTCTGGTTCGATCCCAGCTCCCGCCGTCTGGACTTTGTGGTGAATAAACACCGTGCTCGTGGGTTTTCTCGGGGTTCTCCCGTTTCCTCCCACTTCCTTCATTTCATTCATTTCTCATAATCACCGCCTCCTTGAGCCTAACCGGCATGATTGTGGGACCTAAAACTCAAAGATTTCATCTCATTTTTCTAGCATGTAACATTCAGAAACATCGTGTAATTGAAATAGGAAAACGGCTTTTGACAATATTTACTGGAAAAATAGGAAAGATTGCTCTAGCTTTAAAATAATGCTAACATTTAACAGGCAAAATGTCCGAAAATAAGAAATATGCTATCGGTAGATTTCATTGAATTGAACAGAATGATGCTGCAGAATGCGATTCCTCATTAATATTTTTCAAGAAAATTGAAAAAATTGCTATTTTATGCCGTTTGATAATGTTTATTCTACTGAAATTATTTGCCTTCTAGCGATGATACGCAAACCTTCCTAACAGTGACATAAATATTCCTAATAATGATCCGATAGGTCTAACAGTAGTACTTACAATACCCCTAATGAATTTAGTAATTAGTAAAATGAGAGAAATATACAATAATTAACATTAAATCACATTTTTTGCTCTTTCCGAAAAATATACCGTATAATATAACATCAACATCAGCATTTTCAAAAGAAGAAAGCTTACAATTCTATATCTCTTTAGATGTAAGCGGGAACTGAAATTTGAGGTTCATAGATTGGAACTTATCCTGCGGATGAATTAACATATTTATGGTAATTTCTCAAAAATACATAAGTAAATAAAATATAAAAATTAATTATTATTTAGAACAATTTATTCTGATCAACCAAATTGAAAACGTTTTTTATAGATTTACTTCAGTAAGAGGGGACTCGTCGCTCCAAAAAACTTCTGATTATAACACCCTAAAATTTTGAAAAATAACAAACTTGTTATTATAGAACAATAGCATAATAAAAATAATATATCAACGTTCAGAGAAATTTAACAGTATTTTAGGTTTAAGCTTTAAATGTTGTTAGATTCACCTGTAACATAATATTTATTCAAATTGCGTTTGCTCCTTACAAATCATGTCTAAATTTCATTGTTCTTATTGTTATAAAATATTAATATAGAGACTTAACAATAAAATTTAATCATTGAAAATTAAAAAAAAACTTGTTTATTATGTATTTTCAAATACATTTCGTAACACGTAAGAATAGAAACTGTAACAGGAACGAATAAATATGGACAATGTAAAGAAAAATCAAATAATCGTTAATACAGTGATTGTTCAAAACTGGAAATCAAAATAAATGCTTCTTTCTTATTTGTCGAACTGATTTACTATTTACTAATGTTTCTTCACGGTTAGCCTCTTAACTAATAAACCGGGGTAAAAAGGGTCTCAAAGGGGTAAAAGTGGGTCTGAAAATTTAGGGGGACGGTAGGTAGCGGTATAACGTCACGCTGTCCACCTGTCTATCTTTCCCCATTGTACATTTTTAGGAACTGGGGAACGCCATACGTATTTTAGGAGGAGGTGAGCGGCGTCCCCCACGTTCCTCTGTACTTTTAACCCTGCATCAACATATACACTATTTTTTCAATAATGAAATGTTATTTAGTATAGTCGAATTTTAAGAAGACTTTCCGACTTAGTTCATCGTCTGAGATTTTGTCCAGTTCAGAATGATCCAAGGAGCTCTTCGCGTTTTTACAGATGGCTTGGGAGAAAGAAAATAAGCAGAAATAGCAGGGCGAAACCCATGTTAAGGAAACATCACAGGGAGGGAAAATCACCCAACTTTTGTCAGATTTATCTTACCAGTGCTACAATAAACTTTCCAAGGAATTGCATGTATTATTCTTTTATTTAGTTTGAAATTCATTTTACAATCAAGTTCTTCAGAAATAGCAACTATTACATATTATTACAAAAACAAGATACCTCAAAAGCAGTGAATATTTTGCTCATTAGATGGCGCTAATGTCCCAAACCCAAGGCTATATGAGTCGTAGTTTGTGACGAATAATGCTACTCGACAGCTGACAGTAGAAGCAAGTTTGTAGATGTGCAAACGCTGATGTAATTCTTATAATCAGACATAAAGTATTGCGCCGTAAAAGAACTAAACATTCCATGGAATAGAGCTACATTTTACATTTTTATTTCGATAAAATAATAAATACGGCGGAGGCCTATGAAGAAAGTTGTGTTGTTTATGGGAGATCAACAGTCAAAAATGATAGAGTCACTTTTGCTCTGGAAATTTCTATGTCTGAAATGCTCTTCGTAGTCTGTTATCAATCACAAAATTAGCTGATATTCTGAAAAACTCAAACAAGATCGTGGTAAGCCTCATGGTATTTCCAATAACCTAAACATCCGTCACCAAATAGTCATAAAGCTTTTGAAGAAACCTCGATATTTGGGTGATATAAGATGTAACCCAGAAACATATTCGATCGAATTTCTAGCTGTTAATCTCTACAGAAAGAAAATGATCTCAAGCCCTTACTGAAGCGGTTGATCACAAGTGATGAAAAGTGGATAATCTATCACAACAATGTGCGAATAGAAGCATTTTTGAAGAGTGGGAGTGTATCTACCAACTCAAAATAAACGGTCGGAACTGGTTAGCAGAAAGAGTGTAGTACACCACACAATACAATATTGATACATCTTTAGCAACTCACTAGAATTTGAAAGAACTTGGCTGGAAAGTTTTAAGGCATCTACAACATAGCCCAGACCTGGCACGGTAAGACTATTATTGGTTTTGATCTGGGCAGAACTCCCTGAATAATATTATGTTGGTTTTAAAAGAGGACTGTAGAAATTCAGTTTCACAACTTTTTTTTACAAGAAATCACAAACGTTGTACAGCAATGAGATTTCTTTCTTTCCTATAGCGCATAGAAACTGGATATAATTTTCTTTCATAATTTTCTTTCCAAATAACAATAAACGCATTCTCAACTTTGACCCTCAACGGTCCAACACATTTCTGATATCATAATATGACGTTTTCACAACATATAATTTGACCATGGTATTTGTCTATTATAATTTGCTTACCATAAATATAGATGTTACAGTATTCATTAGATAAAAGTCCCACACTGTCGGAAATCATAGTAGCAAAGTTTTCGTCAGTACTCAAAATTAGATGAAAGAAGAAAAGCTGCGATCTAAACACACAATTTTCAACGAAATAATAAATAATGATACTCTAAAGTCTACATCACTACGGACTCAGGAAGTATATATACACACTGTTGTTTAGAACAATCATTTTAATAGTTGCTCCTACAAAGAATAATTATTCTTTTTCATTTTTGTATATTTTACTTTTTTTTCAACTTATTTGTCTAGGATTTATACATACAAATTCACATATGCTATTCTGATTTTAGATATAAATTGTCAACTCTACATGAACAAGAACTATTTCATATTTTTTTCTTTTTCTTCTAACAAGTTACTTCCTAAGACTAATATCATAAATGAGAGGAGAGTGATTACAAAAGGAAAATTTCGTCCAAAGCTTTTCCCGGAGGGAGAGTTCCTAGCATCGCTGCTACGTTCCCTCTTTGCACCGCCATACTTATTCTTTGTATAAGATAGGATGAAGCTCGGGTGTCTCCTGTGTTAATAGTTATGCGGTGTCCAATTTCCTTAATGAAGTTTAGACCTTCCTGACCCCAGGACCCACAAGTTTCGATGGCTATGGTGACGAAGTGGTATTTGTCCAAGAGGTTGTTATATTTTCGTCTCTTTTCATGTTCCCTGCGACTTGCAACCGTCCCAGCTTTTGTGGAAGATGAAGGAAGATTAGAGGGGGCTAGGGTATCGGTACAAGTAAAATCCCATATTAAAGCCTTCCCTCGTTTCCAAGGCACCAAAGACATTCCGTCAGGTCTCTTGCCATCAGAGCGACTACATCCCATTGGCTCTCTCACGGAAGGCGTTTCCGAGGAGATTTTACTTTTTATATTTTTCTTTTTATATAAACTACATGAATTGCCATAAATTAAAGGGATATTTCTGGTTGATTTGAAAAGTTGGAATTCGACATGATTGTAGCTTTCTGGGACTAACGATACAGGAAAATTGCCAAAAGTGAATATTTTTAATTTTTAAGAGGTGTAAAGAGGAGATAAAGAAATTATGCAAGTCATTTAAACGGACCTTTTCTTGGACCTATAATCTCATATTTGGAATTGGAATAAAAACTTGAAATTCTCTATAATTGTGTTTCGTCGTTAGCCTACCTAAGTAAATCAGTAAAAATAAGTTTCCAAATTTAGAGTGATATTATAGAGAACTGAAAAATATTTCCTATGTTATTTATATAGGACACCTTTTACACCCCAAAATTATTGAGCACTTCCTGTAGGGTTACAATGATGATATTTGGCATGATTGTAGCCTTGTGGGATTACCCTACAGAAAAATTGCCAAAAGTAAATATGTTTAATTTTTTAGGAGGTGTAAAGAGGAGATGAAGAAATTCCTCATGTTATTTAAATGGACCTTTATTTACTTACAATCTCATATTTTAGGTACTTGGAATTGGAATGCAAACTTGAAATTCGGTATGAATGCACGTTTTCGCTAGCGTTACCTAAGTAAATCACTAAAAGAAAAAAGTTCCAAATTTAGAGTGGTTTTATGGGGAACTGAAAAACCTTTCCCATGTTATTTATATGAGACGTCTTCTACACCCTTAAATGTTTAGGCACTTCCGACAGGATTACAATGGTGAAATTTGACATGTTTGTTGCCTTCCGCAACTAATCTACAGGAAAGTTGCCAGAAGTGGATACTTTTAATTTTTGAGGGGTCTAAAGGGGGATGAAGAAATTTCCATCATATATAAGTGGTCGTTTTATTTTGAATACAAAATCTTATCTTTTAGATATATGAAATAGGAATAGAAACTTTAATTCGGTAGAATTGTGGATTTAAGAGATGCGACGCAGTAGGCCAAGCGAACGCAATAGTCTAGGGGCGGAGCCCTAGCTAGCCGAAGGCTAGTCGTAGTATAAAGCTACATCTGGGACTGGATTTAAGGCTTTTCTCCCTCTATTTACCGACCCCGACCGAGTGCCGAGTGATTTGTTCTCTACCGAAAACTGGAAATACATAATACCTGAAAACGGGCTATAAGTAAAACCTGTGAACTTGGCCACCTCTCTAAATTGGCCACCTGGTCGTCACAGAATGTTTCGTCTTGAACCTGCATTTTCCCATAAGGCATTCGTTACTTATTACTCTGTAAGTTGGCCACCTGTCTATCCTGGAATTTGGCCATATTAAAGAAATGTTTACCCTATGATGATAATGATAAATATACCTGCAATCCCTGGACCAGCAAAATACCGTTTTGTTATTTTTCTGAACTCTTTCATATTCCCATATGAGATGCAGATGTTCTGTATTTGTGACTGGACACTAAGAAGCATGGACTCGCACGATTTGTTCTTGGAGGTCAATGGCCAGAACACTACCCTCAGAATGTGAAAAAGCAGGTACAGGAAATCAGGAAATGGTTGTACGTATTTGTTCACCCTGTCTATTTTAGTAAAATCTTTAGCTATATCAGCTCCTTTCATCAGTGGTGAGCTTTAGTAATTCCGGAAATCTTAAGGTTAAAGCTAACCATGTCAATTGTCAACTATTGGCACCTGACGACTTGTCCGAAGCTATCGGATGTTTCGAGATATGAATTCCCTTAAGATTTTTTCAAAACATATTTTGCTCCTAGGGAAACAATTGTAGCTCATTAACAAGAGGTAGTTAACTACAAAATTTGAATGTGCATATGTGCCAAAAGAAGAATAAAAGAAGTACGTTTAGAATGAACCACTATGAATAAATTTGTATAATAACTATTTGCTATTTTTTTCCGAAGGATATCTACAGAAAATATTTGTCACTGTCGAAGAAAAGTCATATAATCTGCACTTAAATTGCTCAACTAATAATTTTGCTTTTCTTGTTTTCAATCTGAATAATTCACTATACTATAATATCAATATCAATAAACTGCTTAAATACATTTCTATTTTATGGTTGTTTGTGTTGTGTTTTCAATCCGAAAAACTGAGTGTAACAGATTAGTTTTCACGAAGAGAAAGGTACATATACCAAACATACTCTAGTAATTTCTTCTAGCACTGTATATTGTTATGATTACTTTGCATATATTATTTAAAAGTAGCTATCGTGCCATTGCTGAATAAAATTTTACAATCAAGTTATACTAGAAATAATATTTTAAAAATAGCATGAATCACACTTATTTTCTGTAAATTGGCCACCTGTCTAAGTTGGTCACTTTTCAATTGAACCGATCGTGGCCAACATAAACAGGTTTAACTGTATTTAACTCTGAAAAGAATGTTTCAAGAATCTAATATTTTATGAGAAAACCATTTTCTTTTAAAGGTGATCACTTCAAGGTAAGCAAGTTTAACTATAGGAGAGTTATTTTCTACTGGCGAAACAGACAACAAAACATTCACCTGGTTTATTTTTCCCATTTTAACAATATGGACATAGTAATTCTGTTGATCTATTTTGCTGTCCTTTCTGGGACTTTGAACCGCCTATAGAAAATCTGTCTAGTATAAGTAGTCTTACATGTAAATATAAAAATTAAATAAAACAAAATGAAATCATATTTGTACAATGTATAATGTTTCTTTTATAAAAATGAATACAAATGAATGTATCTGAAAGTAGAATGCTGGACATAACTTGGTGGACATAACAGCTGTGATTGTCTTTTTTTCTTTTCTGCTTCTTTTGTGGTTAGTGACCTCTTCTGAAAGTAAAACACGCAAATTTGTTATTTTGTGCTATTGCGATTCTGTAGTCATTCGTTCTATAATACGTTACATTGGTTGCACAAACATGGTTTGTATACAGATAAGGAATGCATTTAAAATTTTTTTGTTAACATATACAAAATAACCCCGAAGTGTTCCATTCGGTCGTCTATTGAATAAATATACATTTCTCATGTTTAGTATTTGGTCTAGGAATTAATTCGTGCGGTTGGTGCGCACACATTGAAGCTGTAGTACAAACACAAAATACATAAATACCTTAAGAAAAATATTGTCCATCGCTAGCCACCACTTTCGCCCATCTGTCAGGCAATGTACGGATTCCGTGGCGAAAGAAGTCCTCATCCTTGGAAGCGATCCAGTCAGAGACCCATGTTTCGATATCTTCTGAAGAAGTAAACCGCTGTCGAATCAAATCGTTGTTCATGCAATCGAACAAGTAGTAGTCCGAAGGAGCAACGTCTGGTGAATACGGCGGGTGGGGTAAAACTTCCCATCCGACATTTTCTAAATAGGTTTTGACCGGTTTTGCGACATGTGGGCGAGCGTTATCATGTTGAACAATACGTTTATCATGTCTGTTCTCCCATTCTGGTCGTGTTCTGGCCAGAGCTTGCTTCAAACGCATTAATTGTCGTCGATAACGTTCTCCGTTCATAGTTTCACCCGGTTGCAGCAGCTCATAGTACACCACACCTTTCATATCCCACCATATGCACAGCATAACCTTTGCACAGTGAATATCTCGTTTTGGTTGTGATGGACCTGGTTCACCTGGTTTCACCCAGGCCTTTTTTCGTTTAGGGTTCTCGTAATGGATCCACTTCTCATCACCCGTAATAATTCGATGCAGAAACCCCTTTCTGCGCTGTCGTTGAAGCAGCAATTCGCAAATGGTTTTTCGTCTTTCAACGTCTCTGTCTTTCAATTCATGTGGAACCCAATGTGACATCTTTTGAATCATTCCCATGGCTTTCAAGCGTTTGGAGACTGTTGTTTGATCAACGCCTAATGCTGCTGCAAGTTGTTCCTGCGTTTGACACGAATCCTGCTCGAGCAATGCTGTCAATTCTTCGTCTTGAAATTTTTTTGGCTGTCCAGCTCGCTCTTGGTCTGCCAAGCCGAAATCACCACTTCTAAACCGTGCAAACCACTTCTGACACGTTCGCTCAGCTAGAGCATGGTCACCATATATTTCCACCAAAATACGATGACTTTCAGTCGCACTTTTCTGCATGTTAAAGTAATGCAGCAGGACACCCCGCAAAAACACTTTATCAGGCACAAATTGCGCCATGTTCACTTAACTACAAACTGGTGTTGTTGACGCTTTAATCCACTGCCCTATACTACGAACGATACGCGATGACAGGGGTTTGCAACACATGTGTGGATACACGGAACTGTGGGACGCTCCGTTCGTTGCGCCATCTCTTGTCCACCCGCACGAATTAATTCCTAGACCAAATAATACAATAATAAGAAAATACATGACAATGTATTCTTATAATTGAATATATTATTAATTTTCAATTTTTGTCAGTCTTGTGGGCATAAATAAGGACACGAATTATATTTTAAGAAATTTACCGCTTCAAAAAATGTTAAATTTTGCTCTTTCACTGTTGTAGCCTACAGTCTACTATAACTTAATCGTTTTTCCCTAGTACAAATAAGTGAGTTGCACAAGTATTAAATTAGCAGAAAAACTACAAATGTTGCTTATTCCTATGTTCATACTTGAAGTCTTTAATTACTAATACATTATTGGACATTTTATACAGAGTGTTCCACGAACGAGGGCAATCACATTCTTTCACACATGAACTTAAATGTTCTATAATATTTGCATAAGGCTCGTAGTTTCTTTAATTTTTTTAACTCATCCAACTAAATGTTAGAAATTTCTTCTTGTAAGACCTCAAAAACATTTATCGATAATACACGATGATTTTCACTGGGAAATAATCTAGACGGTATCCACCGGTACATTTTCAATCCCTTTGATATGTTTGACTTCAAAATCGAAGGATTGTAATTCCAACGACCATCTTAATAACCGACTATTGTAGCCTTGTATTTTCTTTAGGTGACACAATGAACTATGATCGGTAATAATTGTAAAGTGACATCCACTGATATAAGGTGCAAATTTTTGTAATGAAAAACGCACTGCAAGTAGTTCAATTTCTGTAATAGTATAACCTTTTTCAGCATTCTTCAAGGTCCGACTGACACAATGAATTACAAGGGTTCGTTAGAATCAGCATCCGGTTGCCAAAGTATTCCTGAAATTCCAGAGAGTCCCCCATCACATTGCACGAAGAAAGGACGATCGATGACGTAATAGTTCAAAAATTAATTCCAGCGAAATATGATATAGCTAGTCAATGTCAACCTTTCGTGAACAATGTGTCAGAAATTGACCCTTCCAAATCTAAAAACATTCGTGATGCCGAAATGGAAGAGAAACCTATTTTCACTATAAATGAGGAATTTTCATTTTCTAAACACGTAGATCATATCCTAGATTCATTGGATTTTATGGATACAGAGGTGAATTTATCATTTAAGGATATAATGTATAGACATAAAAAGGTTTTTTCATCCAAACCCGGATGTTGTAAGGATTTTGTATATACCATCGAAGTAGACACCAAAGATCCGATAGTGACTAAACCGTACATTATTCCTTATCGATTCCGAGAAAACGTACGTAAACGAATAGCCGATATGTTAATTCATGGGATTATTCTACCTTCACGAAGTATTCACTTAAACCCATTGCATGTAGTTCCCAAGAAAGACGGCAAACATCTACGTGTGGTAATGGATCTCAGAAAGTTAAACTCTCATATCAAATTACAACAAGTACGTTACCTCCCTATAGATGAAATTCATCAAAATCGACGACCTTCTCAAAACATTCTGCAAGGCCATGGATTTCATCGTGGTTTAACTTGGTGGGCCATGCAGTGAAGAAATTATCAAGTGCATTTTGATCATACACAAGAGATCTAAACTGGTGTATTCTTAAGTGATTGTCCAACGAACGCAAGAAGTGATAATCGTACGGTGCTATGTCCGGAGAGTATGGTGGATGCAATAGTGTTTCCCATCCAAGGAGTACCACCTACACACACACCTGTGTGTGTGATTTTAAGATGCAAATGACCTAGATATTCCAGTGAATATATACAATTCTACAAGAAATTATTTCAAAATACATATTATGCAGATATTACAATATTTTTAATGCATCATTCTTTTTTATGTTTTCTAACTGAAAAGTACCATGACATGTTATCCTTGTCAAATATCAATATTACCATGTTGCACTTGAAAGCAATTCAATTATTTCTACAAAGGTAACCAAGGTATATGTATAACTCAATACTTCAAATAATTTCAATATTTCATGATTGGCACAGCGTTTGATTTTCATTAAGAGTAGAGAGATTTCTTTTCAATCTTCGTTCTTGGTTTGTCCTCGATGAAATACGGGGCCGCGGTGGCTCAGTGGTAGAGCGTTCACCTCTGGTGCTTGGGGTCCCGGGTTCGATCCCAGCCCCCGCCAAGTGAACTTTGTGGTGGACAAACATCTTGTGCGTGGATTTTCTCGGGGTTCTCCCGTTTCCTCCCACTTTCTTCATTCCACCATTTCATTCATTACTCATCATCACCGTCTCCTTTAGCCTAACCGGCATAACCGTGGGACGTAAAACTCAAAGATTTCATTTTATTTTTTCGATGAAATACTTCAAAAATTACTTGAATAATTGGATCAGTCGTTTGAAAATTCAGAAAAATCGGTTTTATTTTATGATATAGTAACATCCACAAGACAAAATTTAATATCAAGAGAAGCCCGACTTATGCGTTGTATAGAAATACCTCTAACGGATAATGATATGTCAGAATCCAAGGGAATGTCGACTAGTTGAGGACACGTTTACCGAAAACTGAGTTTTATTTAGAAGTCAGGTTTCTTAAACGAGTGATTGATTTGTATATCACTGTACTTCAATTGTTAGTCCATTAGCCATTTAAAGGCTTTAAAATAAGAAGTTTAATTTTATATCAAAAACAATTAATCCTGTAACAATTATTAGAACCTTTTAGTTTAAGTCTGAAACGAGTGTATATTTTAAGTTCTATTTCAATTTCTTTTTTGAATACATACTCCATGTATACAGGACTCCAAAAGTGCATTAACACCTGCAATTCTCCTTTTCCTGCAATATCAGGCAGGAAAGGCATTGGGGCAAACCTCAATTTTATAACAAATATATCAGTGTGGCAAACTGCAAATAAGAGAATAAATCAAATTGTTAAGAATGACAATATTATTATTGTGACGGACTTGGATGACATCAAAAGTTACAAAATGATCTTACTTAAGCAGTTCAAACATGGTGAATAGCAAGAAACAGATATTAGAGGACAGCATTTCTCTCCTTCCACTACAAAAGAAGAATCTCAAAAACAAAAAGTTACATAATGTAAACTTTTAATATAAAAGCCAACCCCAAAATTTTCAAAATTGAGACTCGAAAGGCAAGAACAACTGAACCGAAGTGAGGGAAATTGTGCACTGATATTGCAGACGTAAAATTAGGGTGGGTTACAACTGTGTGGGGCTCGGAAACCTCCAAATATTTAATCACGAAATATCAAAATTGCTAGTAACAGTATGTCAGATGTGTGGAAAGGGCACGAAAAATTGCAAGGAAACTTTACGTATGGACAAAACACAAACAATAAACGTATACGTTTTTATTTTTCTGCGAAGAAAACGGTTTTAGTTGGCAAAAGCCTCAACCCCAACATTTTGAAGTTTGACGCCCGAAAGGCAAGAAGTGGACCCAAGTGAATGAAATTGTGCATAGATATTGTAGACGTAAACCGAAAGAACACGGGTTTCGTATTTTCCTGGAAAAAAGGGTTGGTTGAGTCCAGGACGCCTCCAAACCGTTGATCACGAAATATCATAAATGCTAGTAACAGGATGTCAGATGTGTGTAAAGGACATGTAAAATTGCAACGAGAGATTGGGTATGGACTTGCAATTTTTGGTATGCAAAAATAAACGAATACTTGGTATAAAGGACATGTAAAATTGGAACATAACTTTGTGTATGAACAATAGGCAAGAATTATACGAATGTTTCTTTTTAATTTTCGTGGGGAAAACACTCTTTAGGGGCAGAAGCTCCCGTACAAAATTTTGAAATTTGACCCCGAAAGACAAAAAGAAATGAACCGAAGTGAATGAAATGTGCACAAATATTGTAGAGGTAAAATGAAAGAATACGTGTTTCGTATTTTCCTGAAAGAAAAAAAACTTGAGTGGATCGAAGCGTGGAGTTGCGAGAGGAGTATACCGAAGCGAATTAAATTGTATGTAGATATTGGATATGCAAAATATGGCCTTTCGTGTTTCACAAGTGTCGTGTCTCCATCCGATTTCTTCAAATTTGGCAGATCAGCTACACGCACGAGCAGTATAGCGTATTTTATAGTGTTTCACAACGCACATTTAACCGTTACAATGATTTTGCGCATAAAAAAAACACGTGTCGATTTATTTCCAGTTTACTCTTGATCTGCCAAATTTGAAGTAAAACGGATAGGAGCACCTGAGAAACACGAAAGGGCTTATCTTACATAGGGTCTATATAATATCCACACACAATTTCATTTGCTTCGGTCCACTTCTTCCTTCGATATTACGGTATTATTTACTGTTTTTACGGATGGGGCCTAGGCCCCAACACTGTTTTTCCGCAAAAATTAAAACACGTTTCATTTATTGTTTTGCAAATTGTCCCAATATTAAGTTTCGTTGCAATTTTCCATATTCTTTACGGACTTCTGACGTTGGCGTATTTGTATTCTCGTCGCCAAAAGTGCCTTTACATCGCCGTGAGGGTATGTGACCGCGCGGAACTCCAAGGAAGGGATGGTTGTATAACAATTTGTGATTAATTTTGAACAGTTTTTATTTTGACTAGGAAATTAACATAGGTATAGGGAGTAAAGATACAGATTTGAAGCATCAGTGCAGTGTCATCTCTGAAAATATTCGTATTCTCAGCTTTTCTATTTATTGTTTTATATGCTAAGTAAAACTCCACAACATGTATTCTCATATCGTAGATCTTATTATTTTTTTTTAAAATCGTGTCTGTAAAGTGTTGTCAAAACATTTATCTCCAGACATGATGTAGAGAGAAGAGAAAGAGATACATCTGTAATATATGTATATGCGATTTATGAATTAAGTGTAGGAATTACGTAGTTAAAGGATACGTAAGAGAGCGAAAGGAGATATAGAAGTCTGGACTTTCAGAAACGTCCTAGATAAGTGAAAATATAGTTAAAAATTGCAAAAGGTATCACGTAATATCTTTCTTTGCTTATATTCTAGTATACTTTTTTTCACATCAAAACATCTCTATTTAGAATTACGAGATAAAAATGAATAGAGAAACATTTCCATCTGAAGGATTAAATCAGAAAAAAATATTTTCACTCGGACTAGTTTCGAGCTCACAACCCTTGAATCCATGAGTTAGCGCTCTACCGATTTAGCTATCAACTGCTGTTGCAAAAGACTCATTTCTACAATTACCGGTTGCTGAATGGTGTGTATTAACGGAATTGGCTGAGATAATGGCTTCATATAGCTATTGCTATAATAATAATAATAATAATAATAATAATAATAATAATAATAATAATAATAATAATAATAATAATAATAATAATAATAATAATAATAATAATAATAATAACAATAATAATAATAAGATGATGATGATGATGAACAGAGTTTTAAAAGTCGCATTTGTTAAAAGTTTGTCTTGTGGAGTGAGTCTTAATATGAGATTTTAATAAATATAAATGTAAGTGTAGTTTATTCGTGAGTCCTGCTCAAACTCTGCAATTGACTACCATAACTCCATAGTGGTTGTACGCTCATGGTACAGTAGCCTTGCATCCTCCAACCATGAAGTAAGTTTTGGTTTGAACCTATGCATTTCTTAAGGGGGAGGGGAGGATTCAAAGACAGAACAGTAGTTTAGAAATTATAGAAAAGTAGAATATCTCACGAGGTGAGGTGATATAGAGTATATCGTCCCTTTCAGCTGCGAGTCTATACAAGACATGGTTCTACAACTTAAGGTGGAACCCAAACTACATGACTCCCACCGGGAATCGAAACCCGACTGTCATGGGGAACCCAGGGACATGTAAAAATAATCGAAAATGAACGATATTAATGTCAAATCTATAGCTTTTGAGGCCAGTAACATAAATTATGATACTCCCGATATCGTTCACATCAAAGTTTAGCACTAGCGGTATAGAGGTTTAATGGGAAGGGTGAAATTTAAAAATTCCTAGTTGAAAGATATGAGTGTCTATTCAATAGTTCTCGGAGTCGCTGAAGTGAATAACGACATTCCCGATAACATTAAAGCCCAAGGCTTTATTCTTCGTTAGCGGCAAGTTTATTCATTTGCTCCAGCTAGAAATGGATTTGTACTATTTCATTCCGATTCAAATAAGTATTGTACTGGAAAAAACTAATCTCAAATATATCTTTAAAATATAAACGTATTCTCCCCGTGGAACACCGGGTATTTCAATTAGTAAACAAATAATTTAAGAAAGAATGAGTATATTTAATAAAAATAGTCATATGTATTTCTGAATGTTGTATATGAATTGCTATTTCATGCTTTATCTAGTAGAAGATGGTGCGCCCAGGAAATATTCTGAAGTAATAGGGAGAACTATGGGAGGAATATTTTATTTAACTACTGTCAAATTTTGTGTGGAATAATTTCACACAATTTATTTCGAGACTATCGAGACGAGACTGGGACAGCTATTTGTCGATCGAAAGGAGACTAATACTGTAAGTAATGTCGTATTTTCTCGTTTTGATACCAGTCCTACTTCGGGGTTTGTTCTCTAGTAACTGGTGCACCTACATAAGACGTCGTATATTTAAATGTTTGAGAACTTAGGCCTATCCACCTCCACTTGACGGATCGTTCTAACTAAAACTACCAGACCGTTTATGTAATTTTGCGTTTAAGCACAGATCCTATCCTTATGCCAATTATTTTCTTGCAACAGAGAAAGAAAAATGTAACAGTTATAATGTTTATCGCGCATAATTCTGTACTGTTAAAAAGCACTAGAGTGTCAGACTCCGTGGCGTAAATAGTTACTGCCTTGGTAAATTCATTAGCGAACGCATTTCAGTCCTACTCGCGAAATGACGTCACCTTCAACACACGCTAGGGACAGGACCACAGGAGTAACGGTGTTATCTGTGTGCTCGCTTGCTGTTGCGTATTCTCCTTGAAACCTGATGTGAAATTATTGTTTTCTCTTTACTTTCAGCTGTCTTTCCTATGTCTAATTTAGATGTCTATTATATAAGTGGAACTTTATTCCGTCATGGAAATATATTATATTTCTTTTTAAATGCAAACAAAAAATTCTCTTTGGACAAGTTTCCCCACACTTTAGACGTATTGTCCGTGGTTCGTTTTTCTTTTTTCCTTAAATGGTATCCTCATTAGGCCTAATTCACTTGCGTTTGTCAATCAGAATTTCTTTCCTGAACTTTTAATTCTCTCACTTCACCACTTTTTTCATTTTCTTTTAAAATATTATTTTGGAGGAAGAACTTTTCAGTTGCTTGTTTAATTCATTTATTCTTATGTATGTTCTAAATCGAATAAAATATTAAAACCTCCGGCTCATACTTGCTAACAAATTCATTTTTTATGATACCTCTTAATTTTCTAATGATGTTTTTCCTTCGCGATTAAGTTCTCCATTACATTCAGGAACATATTCGTTAGCTTTTTTGATTGTGTGTAGAAGTTTCTTTAATGAAAATGTTAGTCCTCGTTTTGAGATGAATTTTGTCCAGTTGCACTGTAGTACCTGAACAGTTTTTTTTGTCATAGAGCTGTGTATATTTGACTTTAAATTAGAAAGCTAGATTCTCAGCTATAAATATAATATTTTGTTCTTCAAGATCATGCGCATTAAAAGAATACATTTGATCTTCATTTTCATTTTCATCTTCTGGTAAAATATGCGTCAACAGCTGTACTCTTTAGTGATATCCGCCGTCTTGGCTCGGCTCGGTTCAACTGAGCCATCGGATGGAGCAGGCTTTGTTGCAATGAGCCAGCGGCTTGGTGCGGCTCGGCTCAGATTAGCTATCGTCTCGGTTCGGCTCGACTCAGGTGAGCCATCCGCTCAGTTCGGCTCAGTTCAGGTGAGCCACTGGCTTGGCTCTGTTTGGCCCAACTGAGCCGGGTGCCCGAGCCGGCTCGGTTGGGTGAGCTGTTGGCTCGGCTCACTTGTAGGCTCGGAGGTGACAGCCGTGAACCGGAGCCACTCGAACCGTTGACAACACTAATTCCAGGAAACTACGATCTCAACCTTCAAACTCCGATTGCTCCTTGATCTTCACTTGGTTCGGTTTCAACCTCCGAACTGCAACTACCCTTTAACCTCCGAACTCCAACAATCAATCTCCGTCAACCTCAACCTTCGAATTACAACTGTCAATCGACCTCTACCTCCAGTCTGGAGGTTGAGGTCATATGAGCGTGAGTCCTATGTATGATTGATACAGTGCTGACGGGTGAAAACTCCCTGGTTCGAAGACCAAGACCGAGTATTTATATGCAAGACCGAAACTAAGATCAAGTGTGCAAAAACAAGTCAGGGTTAATTATTGGCTGCTAATATCATTATTACTTGGTCAATCTGGGTTCGATGATAGCGAACCAGACAACCAGCTAAATAACTACACTTAACGTAATTATGTTATTAAATAGTTTATTTTAAATTTTTATAACAATTAGACTAATAATGACTTAGGTCTTGCATGGGCAGTGTGGCTATTAGCTATCTTTTTATTTTTTTCATAAAGTCTTAAATTTACAGTTTGAACACCAATTAGTTTAATTGACTTTAGTTGAAGCTAATGATCGTTTGGTTTTGTTAATAATCGCTTAACTTAGACATTTTAAGAGAAATTACTAACCTGGTTGCTGTTGATATACTCCAGTCCTGGTGTGGAAGTGTTGAAATTACAATCACTAGAGGTATAGAAACTTAGATGCCGAATTGAGGGATTTTCGCGAAACTAGAACTTAATTAAGACTTCTCTTCTTAAGTTTTACATGAAGGTTGAAAATTATTTTTTGTGTTTTTTGCAATACTTTAAATTTTTACCGTTACAATTACCTCGTAGGTGACTCATTTGTCTTCCTTATAGCAAGACTTCCTTATTTCTGACTTTGGATTTTTACAATTTTTTTTTTTGTTTTACATATTTCCTGATTGTGAAGTCTATGGATATATACAGATTTTTTTTTTTACACGGAAGTTGGGCTTCAAACAATGCATGAGATTCTTAAGTTAATTCTCGTATACTCTTATACTTTCTGACCTGAAAATTATTAATATATCCACAACATTATTATTATTATTATTATTGTCATTATTATTATTATTATTATTATTATTATTATTATTATTATTATTATTATTATATTTTATTTTTATTATGGAAACCAGCACCAAGACTGTGTGCTCCTTTCGCCTCCACTGGGAATGAAACCTGAGAACTTCTGCGTCAAACATAGGTGTGTTATACATTCAATCATAGAGGGCTCACGTAACAAGTAAAGAATTGATATAAAATATACGTATTTTGGACATAAGTCTTCATATTCATCTGGTTATTTTGTCATAATCTTTGCAATTATAAAGTTAATACTTCATGCAGGTTTAGGAATGAAATAAATTTGTGATTAAAGTTGCTAACTACTTGCTACGAAATGTTAAAACAAAAGCCCAATTTTCGGAGTTGGGTTATGTCAAAAACAAAATGTTTTTTACTTGAGTTTGTAGTAGGATTGTTTTGTTAATCAATCTCTTAAATCAGTGGGCACTAGTTTGATATCTGTTGTAAATATCATTCATTAAACTAATGAAATAGAAGTGGAAATATGTAAAAGTTCGAGTACTTCTAAAACTATTATTGTTAAGGTCATGTAACAGCATCTATTTAAATTTTTAAAGACATTCTTTGTGTTTATCTAGAGACTTGTTTTGTTTTATTATTTCCATTTATTTATCAATAATTGAAAAATATTTCTAAGCGAACTTGTATTTTTTCTTTGTTCTTAAACAGGACGATGTTGCGCTCAACCGGCTCGGCTTGGCTCCGTTCACCTGATTTATCGACTCCAGCCGGCTCGGTTCGGCTCGGCTCAGATAAGACATCTACTCGGTTCGGCTCGACTCAGGTGAGCCATCGGCTCGGTTCGGTTCGACTCAGGTGATAAGTCTTCTCGAGTCGGCTCCGTTGGGTAAGCTGTTGGCTCGGCTCGGTGGTGACTCAGCCGTGATCCGAGCCGCTCGAGACGTTGACTAAACACTAGTACTGTTGTAAATAATTCATTATGCAGTGCGGAGTTTCTCAAGTATATATTTCAATTAATGCAGATATTACTGTTTCCTTCTGCGTAAAAGGTTCTTCAATGACTTCAACATTTTCACCGTAGAATGTTTTTCCATTATATACGCTCTTATCTGTACTTAAATTCTAGAGAATCCGGATAATCATTGCTTGAACGCATTAATTTTCTAGGTATCAGGACATTTGCGGTACAACTGGAAAACAAGTTTTTCTGAAAGCTATGAAAGGAAACAAAAATATAAGTATTTCTAGAAATTCCATTTAAATATTATGGGCAGGCGTTTGACCAATGAGAGGTAAGGATTTGTTTACATTTTCCAGTTTTGGCCAATCACAAACAAGCATTTGTTTACATCTTTCGGATGTGTCTACCATATATCCTAGTAATGATTTTTTTTCACTTTTCTGTATAATTTATCCTTATATTTGGGTTTACATATTCTTAGTGTTCTGAGAAAAGTTTGTATGTATGCATGGTGAGTTAATAATGGTTTCATATTGTGGAAGATTTTTAGTCTGCTTTTAGTATGCAAAATATCCCCCAAGTCCCCTAAAAAGTCATGTTATGTTCCCCTTGAACAACGTGCTTGCTACACCAATGTTATAAAATTTGGTTTTTATGTTGCAGTTGATACTGCGTGCTTATCCTCTAACTGAACACTCGAAAATATTATCTCTCAGCAGGGAGAATGAGAAGTTATTTCAAATAGTACCGCAAATGTCCCAGTACCACAAATACCAATACTCGAAGTACAGCAAATGTTGTAGTATCGCAAATGTCGATACCGCAATTGTTGTCCTCTCAATTTTCTAAACAATCTTCATTTAATTCCCTTGTCAAAAGCAATTTCTTCAGCACAATTCTGTACTTTGATTCTTCGTCAAAACGAAAGGTGCAAATAACAGTTGAAATACAAACGGAAAATGGCGAACTTCACTTCTTTCTTTTCCTTACTTGATCTACATAAATAATTTCAGAAATAATAGGATTACTTAAAAAAATGAAACATGTGGCATATTAAAGGAGGGTGCTTAAGATTGAAACTATTGTATATCAAGAGACTCAACTATGAAAATATTCTAATTAATTACCTTCTATCTTTCTGATAAAAAATAAAATTGATATAAATTACGAGAAAAGTATATGAATTTAAATGTAAAATTTGATTCAAAAATACCCTTTTATAAACCACTACTGAATTTTGGAAAATAAACACATATAAATTGAAGTCATGTGATTAACTTGGAGCTTCAAAAGCAAAGCCAGAAAACGCCGTGTAAAATCTAACTGATGCAGATATTTTTAATTGCATAACTAGCTTTCGGCTAGGTGGGGGAGTCCGCCCCCAGACGCTTGCATTTGCTCTTTCTCCGGCCTCTCACTTCTCATATTCCTAAGATCTCTAATCTTAAGTGGTTTCGAGGCATGGTTATCTTATTGTAACAATTTCAACATCCAACTTTGTCTTCCAGCTCTTTTTCTTCTAACCGTAATATCAAAAAAAACCTGAAATACATCTTTAATCAAGATGTTTTTACTCTTAAGGGATTTCGGAATATGGCCATTCTATTTTACCAATTACAATTTAAACCTTTTTTCTAAGAAAACATTAAAAAAAACGCAGAAACATGTCTTAATTGTTTTACATGAAAAACATGAACACCAATTTTCATTCCCGGAAGGAACTCATGTGGTTCGGATTCTACGTTAATCAGTAGCTTCACGTTTCATAAGCTTTGCTGCTGAACGTGACGTTAAACTCAAAATCAACTCAACTCAACCAATTTTCATGTCAACAACCTTAACGATTTTCGAGATTTGACTATCCAATTATAACAATTGTAGCTTCACTCTATTTTCTCTCTGTCTAGAGCAAATATAACAAAAAGGCTTGCATACATATTTAATTGATTTAAATGAGAAGTCCATATACCAAATTTCATGTCTCTAACACTCAAAGATTCCAAAGTATGGACATTTTAAAATAATAATTGCCAATCCTTTTTATCCCCTTTTCCTTAGAATTTCGAAAAATTTATATCCACCTTATTTCTATATTTCAGAAGAAGTTAGCTCCAATATCTGAAAAATAAAAAAAATAATCAATATAGAAAAGTTTTTTTTAAATATGTTCTTAAAAGTAGTTAAATTTTCTCACATTTTACTTTATTACATTGATTTCATTAACACACAAATAATGCACACAAAATAAAAATATGGTAATTTGTAATTTCAAATTTCACTTTTGATAGTAAGGCACCTCAGTCAAAAGTTGAAACATTATTATCTGTGTACAAAAGTTGAAACATTAAGAATTTTAGTGACACAGGCCTACTTATGTAAATCGATATAATAGGAGCTAATAGATTATACGTATGTCATAGAATCAATAGGGATCATTTCATAAATGCCTTTAAAATATGCGGAAAACTGCAATGCTAAACTAGAAAAAAGCAATGAAGGACACACAAAGTGAAACCCAAAATCGACGTAGCTTTAATACAGATCGTTAACTAATAAGCCATAAAAGCAAACATACTTGTACTTAGTGGTTAGCCTACCAATCTCTGCCCACCATCTAAGGAACATCTTGAGTATAACCACAATATAAAAATGTGTATAGTTCAAGCGTTGTAATACTCATGACTGTTTATTATTGTGAAAAGACATACTTCTGAGTTTTAATAGAAGTCACAAAATTGGTTGTGTAGTTAGGATACTACCTCAAAAAATCATTATTTTCACTCCAAGACCCAGTATATCTATCATATAGAACAATATCATACAAATTTATAACCTTCTTTCTTTGTATTAACTGTATAAGTTTCAAATTTTGGCCATTAACTCCCTGTTACATAATGACATATGTCCTCTTTGCGTAGTTTAAATAAACCGATTGAAGCAGAAGTTATTCACGAAACCAACGACAAACTCACCCTTTGTACAATTTATACTTGTTTCTACGTAGAAATTCTATAACACTGTATATTATCTATAAATCGAATAAAATATAATATCACTTAATGTTCTATTTGTACGACCCCTTATGCTATTTACGTTACTACATTACGTTTATTTTTTCCAAACTATTAGCAATTTTCGTAAGTTGCCTGTCTTTAAGTAATATATACTTATAACACTACGTTTCTAAACTAATATTAAAGTGAAATTAAATAGACTAATCCTGTTGTCGGTTGAATACATTTCCGATAAAAGAACATTTCAGGTAGTATAGAGTGCAGTGCTTCAAAAATAACAATAAAATAATTAAAATTTATTGTTATATGTAAGGCAGTTTTTTTTTCATATGCATCACTTGATTATAATTTCTTTTCATAAATCTTTTATATTTATATCTATTTTGTATAGGAAACTACAATTAAGCCCAAGCACTTAAGTGTATACAGCAAACAAGCATCGATGAAGTATTAGACGCCAAACAGATATCTTGTTAATATATACTTGTAGTGAAATAATGGTGGTCTATCATACCTAATTTAATTTTGGGAACAATGAAATGATACATGAAAATCAAGAAACCCTCAAAGCAACTGCAATTGTTGGAAAATAATTAGTATTAAATTTCCCCTTTAGCAAATGTTATGTAGCACTGTAATTCCTTTTCTCCCTATAGATAAGATCAAAAGTGCTAGAAAGAGTAGGAGGGTCATTAGGCAGGACAGGAAGGAATAGTGACACAAATGATCACGTTTTCTGATCGCTTGTCTAAGTACTCCACCATCTGAAGAATACGTAAGCCTGCCTTTCACTGTGCTATTCGAGAGCCAGAAGGAGAGCACTGTCTTGCCTCGTATTCTCCGTTCTGCTGGAATTTAAATTATACTTGTCGTAGAGATTATGTGAGTTAGATGCCTTCATGTCATACGCCTTGGTGTTTACTCAAACTTTCTTAAAGATTGAAAAGGCTGGTGCTGTTAATTTTGTTTTATAATAGGGATTTTATTTTAGTTTCCAGCTGAAATTGCAAGCTTTTAATTTCATTGCACAAAACTGCAACTTGGAATTAACGCTTTAGAACTTTTTCTTCATAAGATTTAATTATCTGTCTTCATTGCTCATTCTTAAGTATAACATACTAGTTTACCAGCATGGAATTACTACTTGCAGCTGGGAATTTGCGTAGACCCCAAGCTTATTTGGGACGTAGAATACTTAAGGGAATAAAGTCCACTTTTGGTCATTTGGACATATTTTACGTTCTCTATGTGAAGTTTTTTCCAAACTTTAAATCATAAGTGTTAGGGATGCGCTCGAGTCGAGACATGTCTCGAATCTCGACTCGACTCGACTCGAATTCGAGTCGAGATTCGAGTCGAGACACACATTGTAAAATTCGAGACGAGTCGAGACAAACGTATTTCTCGACTCGAATTTTCGAGTCGAGACACGAGTCGAGTCGAGACGGCTCTTAAAAATCTCGACTCGACTCGAATGTCTCGAAAATCTTTCTATAATTTTTAATATTATTTTGAAGAAAGTATTCACTCAGAAACAACCTTGAAACCAATTCCAGATTTTATTCCTTCAGAAAGGTACAGAACGCATAAAATTAATAGTTAATCTTTAAAGATCAAGATTTAATTTTCAGCTCAATTCAGTTAACTAGAACTAATAGTTAATGTCGTTGTATTTGGTTGTACTGCAAATATAATGATAATAATAATAATAATTGATTATCTAGTTTGTATAAAACTATTATCCGTAGTCTAAATCTAGTTTGTATTTTATAAAACTATTGCGATAAAGTGAACTTCATAAATTCTCTGAATGAGCAGTTGGTAGTCTATAGTAATTTAGCATAGTTATAATTATTGTGTTTTCGTTCCCATGAACGCAATAGAGTTACGTAACTTCTGGATTATTCGCTTGCCCAACTATTCTGAGGCTTTAATATGTTGCAGCATATCACGAGCTACGGATAATATATAATGTAACATTTGTTGTACATCACATATTATGATACGAGACTATTTTACATAGTATATCTTATCTAATATAAATAAAATAAAGAGTTTGTTTGTGTGTTTGTCTGTCTGTCTGTCTTTGTGCGACCTGGGGACCAGACGAGTGGACCGAGAGTTCCCAAAATTTGGTCACGGGTACCTTAGTCCAGGCCCCAGATCAAGACGAAGCGTTTTTTTTTTAAATTTCGAACCAGGGGGTCTCGGGGGGGGGACGTTTACTGGGATCGACCTGGGGACGAGACAAGTTGACCGAGAGTTACCAAATTTTGGTCACGGATACCTTGGTCCAGGTCCCAGTCTAAGGCGAAGCGTTTTTGTCAAAATTGGAACCAGGGGGTCTCAGGGTGGCGTTTAGCGAGACATGTAGTAAAAGTAATCCAAATTGATCGACATTAGTGTTAAATCCATAGTTTTCACGGTCGCTGAGATCAATGGTGACACTTCCATCAGCGATGACTTGCAAATTCAGCTACTACTGTATGCGGGCCGGGTGTCAGCGGGTGAGGAATACCGAGACATGTATAAATAGCCTATATTGATTGATACTAGTGTCAAATCCATAGTTTTCGCTGTCACTGAAATGAATGGTGATACTTCCACAGGTGTTGACTTCCAAATACAGCCCCCATGCGAAGAATGGGTATATTAAGCTAGTATTACAATAAATGGACTGCTTGGATGCCAAGAACTAGTACAGATAAGTACCATTCACTTCTATGAATAGGTATTTTTTAAAAGGATTTTTGTAAACACTAAGTTATAAAACAATGAACTACATACAGTAGTTATGGTTTTGGTTCCCAACATAAAAGAAATATGGATTGTTCATGAGATATTGAACTTCAACTTTCACTCCTGGAAAATTTCAATTTTGGAGTTGGGCCACTTGGCATCAAAGCAGTTCACTGTAAGATAAATACATTCCGCACATTAGTAACATAGTTGTTCAGGGGCCTACGATTTCCATCCTCTCAAATGAAAGCTGAACGATTGCTTGATACATGCTGACTATATAGGAGAAATAGTGTATTAAGTTTTCGAGCTTTGGTGCGTATCCGTATTTACACTCTGATATAACTTGAAGTTCACACTCAAATCGAGCTAATTGTTTAATGCATTTCGAAAGCTTTTGTTCTTATGCAGCTCATTAAGGAAAATCTATTTCATAATCGTAACATTTATGTACTAAGAAACTATGAACGTAAAGTGGACTCGACCTAGCCCCGGGCCGCTGTGACTCAGTGGTACAGCTCTCACCCTTGGTGTGTGAGGACTCTGATTCTGTGTGTGAACTCCGCGGCTAGTGTACGCGTCTTTACCGTGGAAGACTCGGGTTCAATTCCCGGCGCGAGCTCATGTAGTTCGGATTCCACGTTAATCAGTTGGTCTACATTTCATATATCCTCGCTGCTCAAAGAGACGGTAAAGTCAAAATCAACTCAACAATATATATGTGTGTGTGCTTATGTGAATTTCCTCGTGGCTGTATGGTTAACACATACGCCTTGATCGCGGGAAACTCTGGTTCGATTTACGGTGGAAGCTCATGAAGTTGTTACCGGTATCCCACTTTAAACTGTAGATCCATGCCTCATATAACCATAGATATAATATATATGCCTTTGATACACTTATTTTCCGACTTGGAAGCCATCGAAAATTTCCGGACACAGAGTCCCGTAGACCGAAAATGAGAAACATGGCTACAGAGTAAAACAGCCATAGAAATTTCTTTTTAGGCTAACTTAATCCTTACATATAATGCAACTAGCTTGGCCAAGTTATAATGGAGGAAATGCTATCATTGCAACACTCTGAGAATAGAAAATGTTCGTCAGGTATTACTATCCCCCCTCTCCTGCAGAATGAAAACCCTGACTAAAACTCAATATATATATATATATATATATATATATATATATATATATATATAAAACTATTTTGTGTAATGTAACAAACAGTGGCGGATAGTATTCATGTTTCCTTGCAGAGGTCCTTACGAGGGTTCGCTTCCATCTTCCTCTCCCCAAGAACTAAGATAAATTAAAAAATTGCTATTACTTGTTAATCTTGTACAAAGGACGCAATTAAAGTCCCAGTGTAACACCCCTTCACATTTAGATTTTTCCCCTGGAAGAAAACCAGTTTTTATTGTTTCTTGATTTCTCAGTCTCACCTACATAAACATACGAATAGAATTACAGGATACGACATGTTTAGATTGCTTGCACGTGACATCTAACTATATTTCTCATCAAATGTGTCACAGATGAAAATTTCCGTTTGTACTGCCTCTATTTTCTGGTACATATGTTCCATTTATGTTATGTTGCTAAAATTCGTTAGGAAACAAGTACAGACTGCGCCTGTGTGCCTGACAAAACGTAAATGTACTGGATAATTATTTCATCACTTTCTTCCAGAAAAAAAAGTAACCCATCTCATGTTGGCTAACAAAAGGAGGTAGCGGACCAAAGATAGCCGTTGTTTACCTAAGGTCGTTACACAGCAGGGGTTTCATTCAGTCAGAGGGAAAAGAAAAAATAATTTAAGGTTTCTACATTTCTTTTGAAGTGCAATATACTTCTTCCTTTTATTTTAAGAACCATTTCCTTCTCATTTGTCTGCATCAGAAAAAATGCAAAAAAATCACTAGAATTTGTTTATTTACCCAAAGTACGTACTAGATCACTAGTTCAATAGTAAAATCACTAAATCTAGTACGAAATCATAAATGTGGCATCCCTGGGTTGGAGCGAAAGTAATGGTTGGAGTAAAAACTAGTCCGTATTTCTACTGCGTTCGGTTGTTGAATTCACAGAAATGTTCAAAAATAAATTCAAGAAGTAAAACACGATCCTACAAAAGACTGTTTACTTACTCACTGGTTTTAGTATTGTGAACTGAAACTCAAGTGCGTAGTCATGTCGAATACTTCTGTCCCTTTGTACTTTACAACTTGAGGTGGGATGAGGGTCAGGATAGATCTAGTGATATACCGCTAGAGGAAGTGCTTCAGTACAGAGTCGGAAGCGGTATGTATTGTTTATACTACTTACAACGTTACCCCCACATAAAATATAAATTCACCCTTTCCCCCTTCCCTTTTTCGAATACAATGAACCGACTCTTTTGCTGAAGAAAGATGCTAAAAGAAAATTGAAACATCTGTGTCTAAACTTTCTTTCAAGCGCAATCTTTTGTATTTGTAAGGTTTTGCGAGTGTTTTCGAGATAGTCAAATCTTTTACCATGGACTCCTGCTGCGAACTGACCGTGAGTAAACACCCGATCTCGCTGTGCTCAATTTCTCTCGCACACGTGAAATGGGTTTGTTGTTTCCAAACCAAATAGGAAGTTACCTTGTGCTTTTGCATTTCTGCACGCACACAGGTACCATTGTTGTTTTAATGATCAGAAGAAATATCAAAACCATCCGATATATATGATACAAAACAGCTAACAGAGGGAGGCAAATATAAAAGTAGGCCTATACCAAGTTTTCCGCGTGGTACCATTATGGAGAATAAATATTTGATAAAGTCACGTAGATGCGCTTAAACCTATTCCATCTGTCCTTATAATTTTTCTGGTCTCATCAATTTCTCAGGAGAATACGTACAACATATGTCCAAATTCCATATATACTCTTTCTAAACTAATGAGTAAACTGATTAAGAACACCAACTGATATCAATAAACAGGAAAGAAAACAATACTTTATACTTCTATCATTTGGTACACATCTCTATGAAGCACAGATTGTTTCTTTTCGAAATAGCTCCTTCGTGTCACAGCTGTGGTTAGTTTTGTTTTGTGTTAGGATGAAAGAGAGAAATGCAACATTTGCTTCGCGGTGAAGTTATATATATTATTAAGATGATGCACAATTTAACGGGTAGTTGCAGCCCGTGTTGAGAATCGAACCAAAGCTATGTAAGACATGTTAATATTGAGCTCTTTTGTGGTAAAAGTGAACTTCAGAAACACACAAAAGACTTCAAAAACATCAAGCTAATGTAAAGCAATTGAAAAATAGCCTACCTATCGCTGCATCTTTTCTGTGGCTAGGAACATGCAGTGTGTAGCAACAAGAATCGTGTTAAGGACTTTTTTTTTCGAACATAACATTCCCTTCCACACCATAAAAGACAATATAATGTTTGTTAAAAGAAAGTGCACATAATATTTTTAAATTTTGTTTGTGATCCTATCATGCATAATTATAAATAATGCCTTTCATACTACGAGAATGAGTTCAACTATACGTCAAGGCCCCTCTAAAGCGGGGTCGAGAGCCTCAGTGGTAGATCGTTCACCTCTGGTGCTTGGGGACCCTGGTTCGATCCCAGCTCGCACCAAATGAACTTTGTGGTGGACAAACACCGTGTGCGTGGGTTTCCTCGGGGTTCTTCCGTTCCTCCCACTTTCTTCATTCCACGATTTCACTAATTTCTCATCATCACCCCTCTCCTTTAGCCTAACCGGCATAACCGTGGGACGTAAAACTCAAAGATTTCACTTCATTTTTTCCCTCGAAAGCGATATTTTCAAAATTATTTATTGTTAGATATTGTAAATTTACGGTATCTATTTTAGTGGACGGGAAATTTTGCATCTAATCGGATAATTTCATGGCTTCTAACAGGAATTCGCAGTTACGAAATTTGCATCACTGTCTTTTGAAAGGATGCCTATAAAAAATACTACTAGAAAATAACTGAAAACACAAAATGGATTTGATAGCCAAATTCACGTCATCTTGGTGCGTCATCATTTTTCTTTAAATATTTGTATTTAGTATTAGATTAGAGTTTAGTGTCCCTTTCAGCATCAAGGCTATATGAGACGTGAACTTACAAATTAACGTGGGTTCAGAACCACAGGAGTTCCCATCGGAAATCGAACCTAGGTCTCCCGCACCAAAGACGCGTACGCTAATCATATGGACAAGGGTGTTCGATATTTAGTAATGTGTACATAAAGTTGTGAAATTGCGTTTGTATAATGGAATGCAATTCCTTCTACTGACATAAACCTTCACAATACTTAGCTGGACAAAGTATCTTTAAAAAGAAAATGTCACTCTTTATGTTTCAGTTCCTGGTTCGACTGAAGGATGGAACAAATTGCAATGAGCGTTTTTGGATCCTACTTTGTGTAGTTGATTCATCATAAACTTGGTATTTGATACGGATATGAACTATTACACTTATTTGGTGTTTATTTCTAAATAATAAGTCCTAATACAACTTTATAAAGTTGTAATTCTTCTTTAGTTTGTATCACTTTACACAATGACAAATCCAAAAGGTGTGTTGTATCGGTGCAGTACCAGTTTTTCACGTTTTTTAAAATGTTCCAAAACCCAAAGAATAATATTTAATTTCTGATATTTTAGTCGTCACAAATTACAAATTTATAATGTAGTCAATGTTTATAATTACTGGGCAGTTGGGCGTTTAAACTAATGACATCATAATAAAGTCAAAACCATAATTTTGAGTTGAATTGATTCTGAGTTTAACGTCTCGTTCAGCAGCGAGGCTATGTGAGACGTGGACCTACTGATTAACGTGGAATCCGAACCACATGAACTCCCACCGGGAATCAAGCCCAGGTTTCCCACGCCAAAGGCAAGTGTGCTAACCGTTAGCCACGAAGGAGCTCCACCATAATTTTAGTGGGCGATAAGAAATATCTCGCCAGTGCTTTTACAATAAATAAAATTTTATAAGTATTAAAGAATAGTGGTAAGAGATTTTATAATAGCTCTTTTATTTATGAGATATGAGTATTTTGAAAAAAAAAAAAAAAACAACTAAAGAATAGGCTGGCGGAACCACAAAAGACTCGTAAAATAAACTTTCTTATAAATACATACGCACCTTACTCACCTTTTATAATTGCTATGCTTACGTTCTCCATAAAAACAGAAATTCTCTTTTAGTGGTACTTTACACAAGATCATGAAGTGGGTTCAAATTTAATTAAAGGCAAAATACAATACAATAATCCTCAAATATTGCCTCAAGTGAGTTTAAACATTTCTAAACACTAGTGCGAAACCGGGCTCTGCCGTTGCGATCGATTTACAGATCTTGAGACGAAAGTAAGAAGGGACTTACGCACACAGTAAGTAAAAACAATTAATATGCCTGTAACTTTCCCCCAAATGGGTGTATCTTAAAACTAACCTCACCATTATTTTTCTAATTAAATTCTAGCCCGAAATTATGTATCATATTACCCTATTCCCATTTTGAAAACTTGATCTTAATTCAAAATGACGGATTTCAAGATGGCTGCCATCAAGGTCATATCTACCATACGACTTCCCCCCAGGACTTATATGTATCCACATGGTTTTTCTTCACTTTTCTTCATTAACGCTCCGTTTACAAAGGGTAGTAAGGGACTTCTGTAGTAATCTCTAATAACCACATCACAACTCTTAAAAGTTATTAAAAAAAATAGAAAACATGCACCATGGCAAAAATTTGTCATCACAAGTAATGATGCATACATGTCTTCTATCAGCAAAAAAAAGTTTCATTGAAATTGGAGCCGGAGATTTGAGTGATGTCCCTTGTGGGATGTGATTGAACGTGACGTCAGAACACATCGCCCCCCTTCCCGGAATTTACGGGAATTAGGTGAGCTGAGTGAGCACATGTGGTGCCAGCTCTCTCCAGCGACCTATCAAGGATCATTGCGTGTATGCCAAGACGTGTCGCCGTTTTTATCCATGCCAAAAGTCGACATACTGACAATTAGGTAGGTAGTCATGATGGTCTGGCTGATGTGTGCGTATATTTTAACTCGTACATTTTGTCTCGACTCGAATTTCGAGACGTCTCGACTCGAATTCGAGTCGAGTCGAGACAGAGACTGTCGAGTCGAGACACGAGTCGAGACAGAAACATATTTTCGAGTCGAGACACGAGTCGAGACAACATTTTCTCGAGACGAGTCGAGACAGGCTTAAATCTCGACTCGACTCGACTCGAATGCATCCCTAATAAGTGTCAAGATATTGTAAATAACTTTCATAAGTAGAAGATAATGTTAACTGTTCCATGTGCGGTACCAATCTTAGGTATCTCTTTCTGATAGTTTCGGTAATTCGGCTTGATTGTCTCGTGCTCATTTTTTCTTTGACTAGAATTATTTACTATGAACAAAGAACGATTATATCGTACAATTCGATTTTTTCCTATATGGCCTATACTGTTCGAAATATGAAGAATAAAACGTTTCACAGACGAAAGTCTACATATCTATCTACGTATCCAATCTATCATTAATATGACAGAGTATCATATTAGAGTTCTATTGTTCAGAAGATTAGCCTCTTGGCGATCGAACGATACTTGTTCGGAACCAAATACGATCAAATGACGATTCAATGATCTGACCCTATTTCGATTCAATTGTCGTGCAATGGGGTGATCAAATGATTGTTGGTAATGAAAGATGATCAAACGATCTGGTTTAATTTTGATCAATCTTGCTACTAATGTGTTAAGTTTCTAATTCCCTACAAAATTATGCATATTATTTTGGTGGTGGTGGTCAAAGGATGACGTTGGGGATTTAACGAAACTCGATCCAATTCCATAAGTTTTTCTTCTATAGGGATTAGCAGGTTAGCTTATTAGCTCTCCATTACATAATTATGCATATTACGTCACTTTGAGTGACAATCAAGCTAAAATAAACCTATCTGGGGACAATGGGTTAGCTAGTTAACCCCTAAATTATTATGTCATTACACGAGGTAATCTAACGCTGATTGTTGCCAATCAAGGGCAAATAAACAATAACGGAATGATCTAGCCCAGTTCCTATCAACTTTCCTTGCACTACGTAGCAGGATTAATAAATTGTTACCCTTCTACTAAATTGTGCTTATTACGTCACTATGTGTGGCGCTAAAGCGATAATTGTTTGATATCAAACAATGATCAATCAATTTGGCTCAATTTTGATCAATTTTTCTTCTATTTGTAGAAAAATACTTCAATGTGTTAATAAATTATGTATATTATTTCACTACGCGTGGCAACCAGACGCTGATTGTAGACGCTGATTGTTGGCGATTAAACAATATTCAATGATCTACCCGATTAATTCGATTAATTTTGCTCGCATTGAGAGCTAACTGGTAAACTTGTTAGCCCCCTACATAACTACTCACATTACGTCACTACACTATGCAATAGAACTTCGGTTCTTGACAATTAAACGCCATCAAACTACGATTAAACGATATGATTCAAGACAAATAAATTTTCCTTCATGTGACAGAAGTTAATTGCTAAACCTCTAAATAACTATAGGTATTACGTCAGTGTGCATGGCAATCACTGATGATTTTTTGCGATCAATAGAGATAGTCAGTTTACTAGTGGTCACTTTCTTCATCCATGTGCAATTTAATGGTAGAGTATTGTGGATGCTATCATTTTGTTCCTCATAAGGCAGGGAATGAGAAAAGTGATGGTAGATATGTCAGATCTGTGACTGGGAGGGAGGAGGGGGTTGAGGAAAATGATAAATCATCGATCGCTTAACCCCTTATAACTTCGCTCCTAAATATTCGATTTTAATTTACTTTTTTGAAAAGGAAAGTTTTAAATACGTTCTACCCATTATGTTATTAGCACGTTTTACGTAAATGTAGCCGTTTTGGTTAAAATTTATAAAAAGGTTTTTCCTAAAAAAAGATATTTCATTTGAGAAAACATTCATTTTTGTATTATGTCAAATAGATAAATTTTAAGAAAGAGTATGAAAGAAGAATATTTATTTTTTATTTTCAAAATCTTTGTCATATAAAACGTAAGGAAAAGAACAGTATACACAATTTAATATTTCACTCAAGAGAAGCTATTAATATCTTTTTGTTATCATTACACCTATTTCTACAATTTATTATATTATGTAATCCATATTAATACTAATTCTGTGGATGTTCATAAGTATTTTAGAAATATGTTTTAATTATTATGGAATAAGTACTCCAGTCATGTGTCTTCTTATTATATTCATTTACTGAAAAGCAAAGAATACTCTTCTTCTGCAGCGGGGGCGCGGTGGCTCAGTGGTAGAGCGTTCACCTCTGGTGCTTGGGGTCCCGGGTTCGATCCCAGCCCTCGCCAAGTGAACTTTGTGGTGGACAAACACCGTGCTCGTGGGTTTTCTCGGGGTTCTCCCGTTTCCTCCCACTTTCTTCATTCCACCATTTCACTCATCTCTCATCATCACCGTCTCCTTTAGCCTAACCGGCATAACCGTGGGACGTAAAACTTAAAGATTTCATTTTTTCTTCTTCTGCTGCGAACCGACACGTTAGTCATCGGGCACTTTTAGAATCCAAAGTTATCCTTCTGACTTCAATCTTTATAACATTTTAATATACATTACATTACACTATGACACGACATTCAAAATGCACTAAGAAGAAACAAGAAGTGGTTAAAAGGGGGACAAAAAACACAAAAACTTCCTAATATCCATTCCTTCAAGTCACAGGGATTTTACGCTGTTCAACCGATCGGCAGCAGGTCGAAAGACGGACGGATTGGTTCACTTAAGAATAGAAAAAGAAGTCACATAATAAAGGCTTAATTATGTGAAAGTCTTAATCGAATTATGACAGTGCCCAGTTTCTTCTAGTTTCAAGAGAATTTATTATCCTTCGCATTATCCTAGTAACAAATTCCCTACCTGCGAAGTTCGCTTCGAGGTACCCATCTCATAACCACGATTCAATTTATCAAGATCATCATTATCATTAGCAGCATTACAAAAGCCTATTCCATTTGAGATTTCATATTTATCTTCTTTCTCACTGACATTACTGCATTTTTGTGGATCAATAGAATAGGAACACATGTCTGTGCAAGAACGTTTATTTAGAGCACATTTTTACGGTGGAACACATTTTGATGGACTACATGAGCACTTGGCGACTGAAAGATACTCTTGAGATAAACAAGGAATATCACACATTATTGGCTCATATTATCCTTTCCCATTAACAATCCAACCCGAGTCATCACTGTAGGTAGTTCAGGGTTCACAATATGTGCTTTACGCCATATTGAAGCCTTTAGGGCTTGAAAATGTGCTCTTTTAATGGCCGGACGCATAGTATCTTTTGTTGCAGGCATGCATGATCCATCGTCTTGCTTTTTAGTGAGAAATGACCACCGTAATTCTTTTTGGGATGTTATCTTCGGGATCCTTAAGTATGCAGAGCATTTAAATGCTTACAGAACTCGAAACGTTTCCTCATTAAAAGTATCTTTTCTCAGCTATGACAAAGTGTCAATAACTGTCTCATCAGCGTCCATAAATGTATTAACCTCTTCACCACCAGTGGCATATATGTGTATGCCATGATGATGTGGCTCCCAGGATCCAGATGGCATACATGTATATGCCATGATTCTAATTAAAACCGAAGTGATTTCTAAAGTCAGAAACTAGTGATATTTGTAGGGATAAGTTGTTGAACCACCACCAGGGACATACGTGTGTATGCTTTGATGGAAATCCCACAAAATCCAGTAGATCGGAGGACAATATTGTTTCTGCATCAACCAGAAGTTCTATGCGCATTGCTAGGCCTACTTTCTGGCTGGAAGCTTTTTGTCGGAGATGTAACTTTCTATTGTTTACGAAAACTGCGGGAATTTGACATGGCTAGCTCAAGCGGATTTGCCGGGAGCCATAGGACGATCCAGGAAATGGGTGAAGATATGTATTTTCAGTGTACTTTTTCAGATGTTATAAAACAAACATTTGTTACGAAAGGAAAAATTTCACACTGATCATGATAAAAGTATGCAAGGAATCGTTGTTCCATAAGTTGGCCAAGTCTCTCAACATATACTGAAAGATCAGACCCCCAGTCTCTGCAGTAATGCAAACAATGAAATGCAATGGCATGGAATATTGAGATTTATTTGTCAAATTCTAAATTTGGGGATGTTCTAAAATGATTTGCAGTATTGGAACTCACGGGTTTCAGTGTTGATTTCATTGTATGTCCTGGGGCAATCCCCTCTCCCGGAGCTACGAAATTCCCCCGACGTGCATGAGATCTTGGCGGAAACTTCTGCTGTAAAATATGTATTTTTCAAGCGTTTCTGTAAGTTGAAATTACCCGAAGAAATGCACTGAAATCATCACTGACTGGTTCTCTTATTTCCTACTTTATTATGGTTTTCTGTCCAATGTACAAAGTGAGTCAAAATCATGACTAAACCAAATAAAACAAACAAAGAGAAGGTGTAGAATAGTGATGTTTGGAGATAATAGTAAGTGAGCAAATATTTAGTTGAGTAGATCCAGAATATTTTTACTACTAATATAGCCAATTGTTGTTTACTAATACGAAATTATACTTTCTTATGATATGATGGATGAATTTTTGGTAGTAATATAGCTCTTGCACTTTGATACGAGGGGGGGCGGTTGAAATATAAACGAACCTTATGTTGAAACAAAATATATATCGTAGAAAATAGAGACATTGCCACAAACTAATTTTCTAAATACTCTCCGCCTTTACGGATACACTTTTCCTGATGTTTTGGTAGGCAATTGATGCCTTGCTTGTAAAATAAAGCTGGGCGGGAAGCCAGACAGTTGTGTACGAAGGTTGGTCACAAATCTCTCGTTCCTAAGTATTTCTTTGCGGGGTCGAAATAGATGAAAATCGCATGACGATAAGCAGTACGGTGGATACTGAAGGTTTCCCAGTGCATTGCCATCAGTTTCTGTTGCCTAACACCTGCTGTGTTTGGTCTGGCGTTGTCGTGGAGGACCAACACCCGGCGGATGGATTTATGATGATTGATTGGAAATTTTCATAGCGCACACAAAATTCCGCCTCAATTTGAGGCTCAGTGACGCTTCGATCTCGTTCGATAATCTCACGAATACGTGCCATGTTGCCATTAGTGTCACTGGTGCGAGAACGATGGGGTAAACTTAGTTTGCAACACGTTCACGGCCTTGCTTGATTTCGTCTTATACCTTCACTCTTGTCCACTAAAGGGTATCTTTCCTGGAATCTGCTTGCAGAGTGCTTTACATTTCGTTCCGTTTGACGTTTTCCTGAGTGAGAAACTTGATCATGATGTCAGTTATCTATAAGGTACTGAATCCTTGTCAGTGTCAGAAAGAGTTGTGTTTTTTCTGGCACAGAGTTTGTTGAACCAAGGTCGGGAAATAATTTTGGACAATTGGTATATGTCTGATAGGCTTTGCGATTATTTACTGACTGTGAATACATATGCCACAGGAACAATAAGACCTGCCAGAGGAGTTCCAAATGAACTTCCCAATGTTCCTTTGGAAGAACATCAATTTTGTTTCGTGAGGCAAAACAACAAGTTACTTGTGAGGTATAAAGATAAACGTGATGTTTATGTACTAAGTACGAAACACACTGCTGGTTTTGTAAGTAAGGAATGGTACCTCAAAGGTGGAAGAAAACGGATTTCAAGAAGCCAGCACTATAATACTCACATGGGTTCGGTAGATCTCATCGATCAGAACATTGAGCCATATGACTGCACACGAAAAAGTTACAAGTGGTTCAAAAAGGTTGGTTTTCACATGTTGCAAAGAATGGTACTAAATGCACGTGGGTTGTACGAACATGCAAATGGAAGGAATGTTCCCCTCTGCTTATTCATCAGAACTCTGTGTGATGAATTTCAGACAAAATATTCCCCACAGTACACAATTTTTGTAAGGAAGGTAGAAGCTCCAGAGAAGTATCCCAAAGTTAGTCATTGCCATGTGAGACTTGGAACTGTGACGTCAGTAACAGGAAACAGGAGAAAACAACAAAAAAGGTGCAGGGAGTGTCACAAGAGCAAGAAGCGAGTGATGACGACTTTGGTGTGTGGTGGATGTAAGGATCTCCCAGGACTTTGTTCACTTCTTTGTTTCAAAAAGTTCCATGGCATGTCCAAATGACTTTGGAAAGAACTGTGTTGTGTGTAGTGTGAAACGAATCCTGTATTTTTTGAAGCCTAAAGTGTCATATATATATAATAGAACAAATGTATGCTTGTATTGTGGTGACATTTCCATACTACTCATAAGAAACAAAAGTCAAACATTTTTTGTCAAGTAATTTTTAAAATTTTGTATTTATTATAATATACGTTGATTTATCCATTTTATGTAATAAAATAAATGGTTGAGTAATCGAAACAAAACAAATATTGAAAATATGAAAGAAAATTTTCACGAAATCTGAAATTCCAATATGGCTGCCGTCACCATTTTGTTTATTATATACATCTATACTAGTGTACCACTTTGTATTACCGTCCCATAGCAATGTAAAAGAGTAAAAGCTTGAAAACATCAAAGAAAATAGTGAAATGATACAAAGTCTAAAAATTCAATATGGCTGTGGCGGCCATTTTGTTTATTATGTGCATGTATACTGGCGTGCAATTTTATATTATTACCCAATGTAAATGTAAAGTAAAACAGCTTGAAAATATCTAGGAAAAAGGGTGAGAAATTCGAACTCTTTAAATCCAATATGGCTGCAGCGGCCATTTTGTTTATTATGTGCACGTACACTGGCGTACAATTTTGTATTATTACCCAATGTAAAGTAAAACAGCTTGAAAATATCTAGGAAAACAGGCGAAAAAAGACGAACTCTTAAAATTCAATATGGCTGCCTTCCGCCATTTCGAATTTCTAGAAAAAATTATAGAGCATGTTGCGGTCTTCTTGTGTGAGCTGCATCATTTACTATGAATTTAGCATCAACCTAGCTTGCATAAACGATGAGAAATAGGCTTGAAAAATTATATTATTCTCTAAGAAATTCTGGCTCCTCACAACAAGTGGGCGAATTTTTGCTGGTGGCGAAGGGGTTAAAGAAACTAGTTTTTGTTTTACTAGAAAATGATTCAATGGTATCAGTTTCTGAGAGAGAATACAATCCAATCAAAGCATCAGCTTGGTTGTGACCTAACGTTTGATATACCATACGAACAGAACGTGTTTTAGCTCCTGAGACAAGAAACCAGTGTCCTGTGGTAGTTGAGTGTAGAAATTCGTCGCTAGCACTAAGACATCAGTATCAGGAGAAAATATCTTTAGAGTTCCTGATCCATTTAAACTTGGGAAGAGTGCATGTATCAGCCTCCGTTCTGAAGTCAAGTTCTTGAAGCTTTTATATGTTCTGTATACTTAAAAATCCCGAAGATAATATCCCTGAAGAAAAATTGGTGATGGTTTTTCACTAAAACGCAAGTCGATGGATCATGCATGCCTCCAACACAAGATACCTTGCGTCCAGCGTCAGCCCCAAATGTAGCATAAACCATATATTGCGAATCCTGAACTACCAACAGTGATGACTCGGGTTGGATTGTTAATGGGAAAGGAAAATACGAGCCAATAAGTGTGATATTCTTTGTGGATATGAAGAGCTTCTCTCAGTTGTCAAATGTTCACGTAGTCTATCAAAAGGTGTGCCACCATACAAATATGCTCTAAATAAACATTCATGCACAGACATGTGTTCCTGTTCTGCTGATCCACAAAAATGCAGTAATGTGAGTGAGGAAGAATATTAATATGAAATCTCAAATGAAATAGGCTTTTGTGATGCTGCTAATGATAATGATGATGGTGATAAATTGAATCATGGTTATGAGATGGGTACCTCGAAGCTGACTTCGCAGATAGGGAATTTGTTACTATGCGAAGGATAATAAACTCTCTTGAAACTAGAAGAAACTGGACACTGTCATAATTCGATTAAGGGAAATCCTTTATTATGTGACTTCTTATTCTATTCTTTCGTGAACCAGTCCGTCCGTCTTTCGACATGCTGCCGATCGGTTGAACAGCGTAAAATCCCTATGAAATGAAGGAATGGATATTAGGAAGTTTTTGTGTTTTTTGTCCCCCTTTTAACCACTTCTTGTTTCTTCTTAGTGCATTTTGAATGTGGTGTCATAGTGTAGTGTAGTGTATACTAAAATGTTATAAAGATTGAAGTAAGAAGGATAACTTCGGATTCTAAAAGTGCCCGATGGATAACGTGTCGGTTCGCACCAGAAGAAGAGTATCATTTACTTTTCAGTAAATAAATATAATAAGAAGACACATGACTGGAGTACTTATTCCATTATAATTAAAGCACATTTCTAAAATACTTATCAACATTTACAGAATTAGAATTAATGTGGATCACATAATATAATAAATTGTAGGAAAAGGTGTAATGATATTTAAAGTATATTAATTGCTTCTCTATTAAATTTTGTATACTGTTCTTTTCCTTACGTTTTATATGACAAAGATTTTAAAAATAAAATTTTATTCTTACTCCATGGTCCTTTTTTGAATTTAGCTATTTGACGTAACACAAAAATGAATGTTTTGTCAAATGAAATATCTTTTCTAGGCAAAATCTTTTTTTTTTTTTTAAAAAAAAAAACGGTAATATTTACTTAAAACGTGCTAATAACATAATGTGTAGAACGTACTTAGACCTTTCCTTTTAAAAGAAGAAAATTAAAGTCGAATGATTAGAAGCAAAGTTCTAATGGGTAAAGCGATCGATGACTCATCATTTTCCCCAACCAACTCCCCCTTCCAGTCGCAAGTCTGACATATCCACCATCACTTTTCTCATTCCCTGCATTATGAGGAAGAAAATGACACCATTCACAATACCCTACCATTAAATTACACACAGGATACGACTTGAAAGCCCATTAAGATCAATGATCTAGCCCAATTTCGGCCAATTACGCCTTCATTCGGTGGAACAAATTATCATGTTAACCCCTAAAAATATTGTGCCCAAAATTAATGGTAATCCGTCCATAGTTTTTTCTGGACTTTTTGTATCCAGAACAGAGGGACACATGGACAAAGAAGTATTACGTGGGTACGTGTGGAAAAAATCTACGTTCAAACATTTTATCCAATTATGTTCAATATTTCTTTCATTGATAAATAACAGGTTAAGTTGTTAGCATTAAACACAAAATTATGCGTATTGAATCACTACGTGTGGCGATCAAACGCTGATTGTTGGCAATTAATCGCAATGAAACAACTATCGAACAATGTTTAATCTTTTTCAATCTCAACCAATTTTACTTCAATGAAGCCAAACAGTTTAAACTTTCGACATTCTACAAATTATACCTGTTACTCCACTACGCGTAGTGACCAAGGAATAACTCTTGACGATCAAACGAAGAACAATTGATCTGCCTACTTTCATTAATTTTTGTTTCGTCGAGGGCTAACAGGTTAACTTGTTAACCCTTTACAAAAGTTTGCATATTATACATTAAACATGTCGACACTACGCATTACGCATGGGGAACTTAATAGGTTAACTTGTTAGGTCCTGTACAAAGTAATGCGTATTACGTCACTACGCGTGGCGATTAAACGAAAAATTATTGTTGGCAATTAAATTATCTAGTCTAATTCCGATCAATGCTTCTTCCATGGAGAAGCTAGCAGGTCAATGGTAATATATCCCATGACTACTAATAAAAATAAAAATAAATATTTAAGTTTTACGTCCCACAGTTTGCCGGATACGCTGAAAGGAGAAGGTGATGATGAGAAATGAATGAAATAGTGGTATGAAGAAAGTGGAGAAAACGGGACAACCCCGAGGAAACCCCCACACACGGTGTTTGTCCACTACAAAGTTCACTTGGCGCGAGCTGGGATCGTACTAAGGACAATATGCACAAGTGGTGAACACTACACCACTAAGCCCCTCCAGCATTATTAAGAAATATATTCCATTTTAAAAGGAACTTCTTTCAGGCTTTCCAAGAATTCTACAGTACAGTTCAAATCACTCAATAATCGGAGACATATTTAGAAATTTATTATTTTTCTAGAAGTGTATTGAAAGGAAAAAAAAAAACAACTAAGCCTGCTTTTTCAAGACTATTTCGCATAAATTAGTAAAAAAACCTTAACTTTTATTTAGTGAAATTGATAAATGATAAGGCAATGAAATCCTGCAACTAAAACAAAAAAGAAACTTCTATCGCTTCTACAATGCACTGCATGGTTGGTTATAATCGAAAGGATTGTAGAGAGCATCTACATTTTGTCTCAACCGACATTTTAGTATATAAGATACCTCCCATAAAAATTATCTCATTCTAATGAATGTTGATTTGTGTACCCCACTTTTCAATGTAATCCTACTGTTTGAAACAGAGATGGGAAGTAACGAACCCCAGCAACCTCGATCGCTGACTAGTTGGACCTACATGATAGCACTGGTGAAGAAATTAGTTATTGAATACTGCATGTGTGATATTATCTGTAGATTTAGCATTTGCATGCGATCTGTTGATATCAATCTGAATGAGAATGAGAAAGTTTTTTCACGATGGATTGATTCTCTGAATTTTGACTGTTGAGTAGAAGGCTGTCAGAGCCTAACCAGGGATCTCGAGACCTGGGGGAAGTAGAATTTGGTGCTCAATATACTCATTTCATCAGGTTTTATTATAATTATAATAAATAATAATAATAATAATAATAATAATAATAATAATAATAATAATAATAATAATAATAATAATAATAATAATAATAATAATTATTATTATTATTATTATTATTATTATTATTATTATTATTATTATTATTATTATTTTGTTCTTAAGCCAAGCTGAATTATCATCTAGCTGTTTGGACAGACCATTGCAACAGCCAAAAGCTATCATTATGTATTTTTTTAGAAATAAAATCTTTTTACAAGAGGTTTATTTCGGAATATTTGTTAAACTTGACCAAACTACATTTCATTTTTATGCAGATCCACTTGGAGAACTGTTATGGAAATTTACACTACAGCTATTTACAACTTTTCATGCAATTGATAAATGAAATTTCAACACAAAGAAACTACGTGCTATTAAAATGTTAGAAATCTGTGACAGCATTAATTTCCTGTAATAATTGTAAACTTTTGAAACTTTACTCTGTATAAGACTGCATAAATAGCCCTTTAATTTTGATTATTTTAGGGTACAAAATATTTTGTGAAATGCAACGGAAGTTCTGAAGCAGCTTTCATTCGGAATTTCTCTATAGTGATTGATGAAACTCAAGAATATGCTTAATGTTTATATTTAAAATCCGAAATATTGTTTGGCTACTACATATCTTTGAAATTACAGTAACTAATTGATTTCTTTTAGCAAATGAAAATACTGAATTAAATTTAACTTTTTATTAATTAAAATTAAAAATACGCTAATGCACTTAAACACTCACAAACACACACACATATATATATATATATGTATGTAGATAGATACAAAACATCACACAACTAGAAAGAATACACAAAAAAGTTCAGACAATGGATAAATGATTTCACTAAATTCCTTTAGATTGGAAGCATTTTACATATGGAGGGAATAAAAAAAAATCACTTATAGTGATCAATCTTTTGGGACAAGTTCTGACTCTTTAAGCCTCTATTTTAAAACTGCTTCAAGTTCGAAAATATTATTTCCTTTATTTACCCTCATTTATTCCCGCACAAACGGTACCTTGCGTATGAGTAGTATGGGCCTGACCTGAGGACACTTTTGGCCCCTGGGTCCTTGCCTCAGGACCCATAGTCCCAGGCAAGAGATGAATGACCTAGCGGTACTTAGAACCATCCGCACTAGATTTTGGAAGGAGTACCTTGGCCCACCCCCTAAATTTTGGCAGAGGTACATAGGATCACCCCCTTAAATTTTGGAAATTGCCAAATCTAAAAATCGGGTGTGGTAGCCTAGGACTAGGGTATGTACCTCTGTTAGTATTGAGGTCCACATCGTTCCCTTTTATGGGTAAAAAATTGCAAAAATTCAAAATTTAGTGGGTTTTTGACCTAATTTATCCCCTTTGATGAGGTTTAGTTACCATATATAGTTAGGGGTCCATTCTCTTTCATAAGATATGGGTATATTGATGCACCCCTTTAAACTTTTGGGATGGGTACATTGGCCCACCCCTTAAATTTGGAAATTGTCCAATTTAAACATTTGGTATTATAGTATAGGATCCTAATATAGATTATTATAAATTTGGGTGGTCCACCTCGTTTCCTTTTAGGGGTACAAAATTGCCAAATTTTAGTACAACCACGTGTTTGGTTTAGGCCCATTTTATCCTCTTTGATGAGATTCTATTACCTTATATGTTTATTTGGGCGTATACACGAATCGATAGGTTATTGACCCATTTTATTTCATTTGATGAGGTCTTATTACCTTATATAATTATATGGACATGTATAGGGTTCCATATATTTCTTAAGATATAGATACATTGGTGCATGTGTTGAAAAATTTGAGGGAGTGCATTGGTCCCCCCACGTTAAATTTTGGAAATGTAAACATTTAATATGTAAATGTAAACATTTAATATGTATATGTAAACATTTAATATAGTGCTTTTTGACCCTAATAGGTATTAGTATAAATTTGAGTGGTTCATTTTTGTTCCCTTTTACGGATAAAAATGTTAAAAATTCAAATTTCGGAGGTTTTTGAGCCCTTTGATGCGGTTTTATTACCTTATATGAACATATCAATGTGTTCAGGGGTTTATTTTCTTTTATAAGGGTTGAGAACATCGATGCTTTCATCTTAAAATTTGGTAGAGGTACAATGGCTCACCCTTGATTTTAGGAAATTGCCGAATTTGGTATAATAATATAGTTTCTTAATATATACCATTATAAATTTCGTTCCCTTTCATGGGTAAAAATTACCAGAAATTAGTATGACCACGTGTTCGATTATTGACTCAATTTATTCCTTTTGTTAAGGATGGGTATGTACAGTGGTTTATTACCTTTATATTTATATGTTCCCTTTTAAATTTTTGGGGGTTACATAGCACCATTCCTTAAATTTGGGAATTATCAGATAACAAAATTCGGTAAAGGTTTTCTATGACCCTTTGAAAAACGTTGGTGTCCCTCTTATGGCCAAATATTCAAATTTCGAAGGTAATTGACCGGCTTTATCATTGAATGAGTACAGGATTTATTACTTATTTCGTAAGACACAGGTGTATTTGTGTACCAATCTTAAATTTTAGGAGCGGTACATTTCTTATTGTCATATCAATAATTGGTAGTTGTTCTTAGAATTGGGTGGTATCTCATTCTTTGGGTAAATCATTGTCAAATATTAATATGATCACGTGGTCAGTTATTGACTAATGATGGGATTAGGAGTCCAGGACATTGGTACATTGAAACTTTGTAGGATAATTTGAGAATTGTCATATGAAATTACGTAATTGGTTTTGATTATTCCAGCGTATGAACCAAATATAAACGTAAGTAATACCATGTACGACGTGATTGACCTTGATGAGGTAGTGTACAGGGATTCATTTCCTTTGTTGTGGTACTTCTTAAGTTTGAGTACACACTTCTAGAAAACAGTTGGTTCTATTTACGTAAACAATTGACGGACATTATTGACCTTATTGAACATACATTGATATGATTAATTCTAAAACTTAGGTATATCAAGAGAAGTATTCTTGAAATTTGGGAATTGTGATAAACAGAATTTTAACATAAGGCGCGAAAGATGAAACAATACTTCAAACTTTAGTCACAGCTCATAGTCTAAGATCATTGGTGGTGGTTGATTTGCCCTTGAGCTTTAGAAATCTGATAGCTAACCTTATAAACAGAATTTTAACATAAGGCGCGAAAGATGAAACAATACTTCAAACTTTAGTCACAGCTCATAGTCTAAGATCATTGGTGGTGGTTGATTTGCCCTTGAGCTTATGACTCATAGTCTAAAGGCAATATATGCTACAACATTGAAATTTAGTCACAAGATAACGTAATCTGACGCTAGTGTTACATGATGAGAAATATGGTCCCGGAAGTCCGTCGTTCGATTCTGGTGGATGTCACTTACATTTATTTTTTTTTCTTTCTTCAAGAATATTTGAAATGTAGCCTCAAGCTTCTTTGAAGCAATTTGTAATACTTTTCTGGTTCATTAAACTAGATGCAATGGCAGAAGTCCTTTACCCTGCACATGTCTACACCTTATTAATTGTCCTGCCTTTTTTCCCCTTACTTGCTACTTTTCACATTTCACTTCGAGTCATATGTCAGCTATATTTTGTTTTGTCACTTTGTTGAGTCAATATTCTGATATTGACTAACATGCCAGATAATGCTCTTTTTACTGAGTGAAGTGATTTATATCCGCAAAAATAAACATTATTTTATTGTGGAAATACTTATTTTCTACGTTATCAGCTATATTGGTGAGTTCACGTTGGACGATGTCACCTCCTGTGAGGTTCATTGAGGGTAATGTTTGTGGTACTGAACTTGGGAGGTTTTTGCCCTAAACTTTATGGAACTTTCGATTTTACGTCAAGACAACGTGATTGTGGGTGTTCCTGAACATTTGAAGTTTTGCTACCTTTTATGGACAGAAGAAGAAAAGGGGTTGGGTTTTGTAAAACCAGCCTTTGAATAAAACCACGAACACCGAGTTTGTCGAGGAAGTGGGAGTAAGATTTTGACGGAGAAAACATCGTTAAACGACACGTCATGGAGACACTTCGATACTTGAAGGTATTGTAGTTAGCTGACATATTGAAGGAACTTTACATTTAAAACCACTGCAATTCTTCAAGACCTAACATTCTAGTCTGCCTACCCAAATTCTGCTGCATCTTTTGAAATATGTATTTTGTGTATTTCATTTATTATTACAATATTAACCCTGTTAAAGCTACATTCAAAATTTAGTATCTTTTGCATTACTTGAAAGAATTATACATTTAATTATTCATGTTTCCAGCTTTTCATAAAAGCTGGTGGTGGAGACAACATCCCCAATCTGTTGGGCAACGATTTTCTTACTGTATTAGGTTGCCTTCAGTGCATACCGACTCTATGTACGGTGATGCAACATGGTGGAATTGATGCTGTGTTTTTTTTGTTTTTTTTTCTTTTTTGTCTCTGTAGTACCTTGCAGCTCTACGTAATTGAATTTTAGCAGAAATTGGTCTGGTGGTTTGGTGTAAAGTAATTTTAATATGCTATATTTAATTTGTGCTTTAATTAGTATATTTTTATGTTGCGTCATCTTGCAGAAGGCTATAACATTAGTGATGAATTAGATATAACTGAATTTTTTGAGCCTATTGCTTCCTCTTCTCCTGGACGTGTTCATTTTACAAGAAAGTGTTTAGATAAGCTTAAAGAAAATTTACGGTTTTCCCACTCGCTATCTAGTATAGAAGATCCCTGTGTTTCGGTTTTTCAGAATAGTGATGGTGTGTTTCAATCAGACATGGCTGAAGGTGGACAGACGGATAACATAGGGGTTTTGTCACATATTCTCAGGCCAGAACCATTTTATGGGCGGATAGGCGATGATGTATAGAGATATGTTGATCATTTTGAAATATTAGCCCAGGTGAATAACTGGTCGGATTTGAAAAAGAAATGGATTTTAGGTTCCTTGATGAAAGGTCCTGCGGGTTATTGGTTTGACACACTTTCGAAACAGTCAGACTTCCCTGATATGACATACGCGCAATTTAAACAAAGGTTTCTTGATGCATTTAAGAGTTCTTTGTTACCTCAGTTAACGGAACAGGAAATGAGGGCACGTGAGCAGAATGAGACTGAATATGTAGTTTCGTACGTATGCTAAAAGAAACCTTATACTTCGTAATGATAAAGACGCTCCGGTTACGAAACAAATTCAGCTCATTATTGACGGACTTATTCCTGAATACATGCGGTTGGCAATAAAGAAGAAATATGATACTGTGGAAGCATTGCTTCAAGATTTATTGAGGAAGAAAAAGCTCGTGTGTTGCTTGAACGTAAAGCAATAGAGAAAATCATGAAGAAAAATCCATTCCTAGCAAATTCTTCGATTCAGTTAAATCCTCCGGAGACTACAGCTGTGCAACAAACACATTAATGCAAACTCAGCCTTCTCAAGTTCCGACTCGGACTTTGAACTCTCCTGTTTCCGCTTCACAGCCGAGAGAAGAGTACAAAGATCAGTTAGCTGCAATTCAGAAACAGCTAAATCAGCTTACTCTAAAAGTAGATGAGAGTGAAAAAAATACTGACCAGCGCAACTCATTTAGACGTAATAATAATAATAATAATAATAATAATAACTTTAGACGTAACTTTTCATCTCGTAAGGGGAATGGAAAGAGATCACAACACACTGAGTCTCGTGACCACAATAATAGTGGCAATTCACGGAATTTCAATAGACGTCCTGTAATTTGTCACAAATGTGGCAAAGAGAATCATTTTGCTCAGCTTTGTAGGAGTAATTTAAACTAGTACACAGGGTTGATGATGAAGGGCCATTGACTCTTAAGCGTGTTAAAGTCCCTATATACATAGAACGAACTCTACCACATATTAATGCTATTATAAGTGGACAAGAGGGCCCTATTCTTCTTGATTCTGGTTCTCAGATTTCGTGTATAGGCTCTCACATGGTTCCACGAGGTGCTAAGTTAATGGGCACGCGTTCATTTTTAAAAGGAGTTACGGGGAACACTTTGTCAGTTAATAAGATAGCTCTAGTTCGATTCCGGTTGGGATCGCATATTTTTTGTCATCCATTTAGAGTGGTTCCTACGTATACACATCCTCCACTTCTTGGACAGGATTTTTTGCTTGCACACAAGGCTAATTTAGATCAGAATGATTTGACTTTAGAAGTTACAAGGTTCGGAAAGATTCCGCCATCAACGTTGCCAACTTCTCCTCATGTTAATTATGTGTCTCATGAATTTGCAACTTTAATCACACCAGTTTTTAAGGTTTTCTCTTCCGTTTGGTTGCCACCCCGTACAAAAACATGTGTTCCAGTCACCAAATGTTTTTATTTAGTGGGTTCCAGAAATTGGTTGCAACCTAACAAGTTTTTAGCAAGTACTGTCAATTTGTTAGTGCAAGAGTCATATGTGGATAATGTTAATTCACATATTTGGGTAACTAACCCCACCAAGAAGCGATTTCTTTTTATGGCGCAATAAGATTTTAGGTAATGCGGTAGAAGATAGGGAAGAACATTTGTGTACTAACGTTACGCTTGAAAATGGTCCTCAACCAACCAAAAGTGATCAGTTTGACTGTACTAGAGTAAATGTGAATCCTGAACTGTCAGATTGTGAAAGACAATGGTTTTATGATTTAATAACGGAATTCAAAGATGTTTTTAGTTGGTCCCCGGACGATTTCTCTCAGGCCCGTGACTATGAGCATGAAATTCAACTAAAAACTGACCAGCCAATAAACGTCCGTCAATACACTATTCCGTATCATTTACGTGAAGCTGTTAATGAACAAGTGCAGCAGTTACTTAAACAAAAGGTTATTAAAAAATTTAGTAGCCATTACAACAGCCCAATCATTTTAGTTCGTAAGAAAAATGGATCTTATAGATTTATTGCTGATCTTAGACAGTTGAACTCTTGTATTGTACCCACCGACTTTCTTGTGCCACCTATTCAAGACATTTTGGTACGTTCTAGGGGGAAAAAGTATATAAATATCAGTGACCTCTCGAGCGGTTTTTTTTCAAGTGAAATTGACTGAAAAGAGTCAATTATATACTGCATTTTCGATTCCTGGTGACCAGCAGTATTGTTTTCGTTCGTTACCACAAGGGTGCATTACTTCCCCAGCTGCTTTGAACGATCTGATGAAGTTAACGCTTGCTGGTTTGGAGAAATATTCTGTGTATTATTATCTTGATGACATAGTGTGGGGATCGGATACCTTTGATGAAGTTATTGAAACCACCCGAAAGTTATTCGAGAGATTGAGGAGGAGAGGTCTAAAACTTTCTCCAGAAAAAACAAAGTTAGGACACTTTTCTTTAGAACTTCTTGGGCATACTATTTCTCGTCATGGTGTGTCGATCTCTGATCGCATTACGGATTCCATTGGAAATTACAAGCGCCCGAGAACTCAGAAACAACTGAAGAGTTTTTTAGGACTGTGTTCTTTTGTGCGAAATTATATAGACAAGTTTTCAACTTTAACTGAAGATTTAAAAAAAACTGCTTAAAAAGAATGTTCCATTTAAGTGGACTGCTGTCCAGCAGCAGGCAATAGAGCGGCTTAAGGATGCAATTTGTTCAGCCCCAACTCTTATGCAGTTTCACCCGCATAGAGACGTATTTGTTTATACAGATGCCAGTGTCCATGGATTTTCTGGATGTGTCCTACAACCTGAAAGTGACGAAACAGACGCTCCATTGGTTCCTATTGCGTTTTGTAGTCGTGCTGTGGGTCCCCATGAAAAAAAATATCATCCTTTTGAACTCGAATTAGCTGCATTGATCTTTACTCTTCGACGCTTTCGCTACTTTTTATTAGGTAGACATTTTTATTTACGAACCGACTGTAAGGCCTTAACGTATCTTCGTCAGGCGAAAAATGTGGCTAAATTTGCACGGATTCTCGCTGAATTAGTGCAGTATAATTATACTATTTCACACATTCCTGGCAAGTCGAACACTTTGGTAGACAGTTTGTCAAGAAATGTGTTAGCGCCACGAGACATCGACGACGAGCAGAAAAATCTTGAAGATCCGCGAGTTTTCCACATCGAAATTGATGACACATTGAAAGAAGAACAGTGAAAGGACCCATATTTCAAGGATATCATTTTGTTTTTAGAAGGGCAAAATTTACAGGATTATACCACGGAACGGCATGCGTTGCGTTATGAAATGAAAGATGGAATTCTTTACCGTAAACATCGTGGTCCATCTGGCCCTCAGTGTCTTGTTGTCATTCCAGCTACTCTTCGTGAAAAAGTATTTTTTTCCGCACACACTTCAACGTTGGGATCGTCACATCTGTTTTTTCCAAGACATACCAGTTGTTACTGAGAACTGTATATTTTCCTCATATGATGAAATTTATTGCTACCCGGTGCCGTCAGTGCGAAGTATGTCAACGCCACAAGAAAGTCCCAGGATCGCCTCCAGGAACTCTTCAGATGATGCCATCGGTGGCTCCCTTCTATCGCCTGAAATTGGATGTAAGTGGACCTTACTCAGACGCTAATATTTTACGTCACAAATATTTAGCAATTGCAGTTGATCATAATACAAGATATGTTGTTACTGCTACTATTGGTGACCAGACAGCAGCAACTTTAGCTGATTTTCTTTATAATCACGTAATAATTCGATTTGGCCTTTGTAAAGAAATTGTATTGGACAGATCAACGGCATTTACTGGTTCCATATTTCAGGAATTCTGCAATATTTTGGACATAAGGATGAATTTTATAAATCCATATTATCATCAAACGAATGGTCTTACGGAAGTTATGGTCCGGAATTTGGAAGCGTTGTTAAAAAGAAAAGTGGACCCCATGAACCATGGAAGTTGGGTAGAGCATGTTTCTGCTGTGACCTTTTCTCAAAATGTGACCGTGAATCAATCCACGTCTTACAGTCCATTTTATCTTCTTCATGGATTTGAACCATACTTAGAACATCAGGCGTTTTTAAATGGACCTTGTTTTCATATTTCCAACGAGGAACGTTTAATAACTCTTCACGATATCAGAGAGAAGGCACAGGATAAATTATTTGACAGGTTTCGGACATCACAAAAGTCCTACGAGAAACATCATACAACAGTGACGTATAATGAGGGTCAACGTGTGTGGATTTATGATCCAACTAGACGTCGTGGCCACGCCAGAGTATGTTCAGGAGTTTTCTTTGGTCCAGCAATAGTTGTTCAAAAGGACAACGCTAATTCTTATTTTGTTAAATATAAAACTTCGAAAGGCAGGCAAAAGATCGAATCGATAGCCATTACACGATTGAAGCCCTATTACCCAGATGTCACACCGAACGAAGAAGATGAAGAAGTGTTTCATGCAAGTAATTGTGTTCCGGACTCAGAAGATCAACGACCCAATGAATCTAATCATGCTGCATTAACAATAGAATCTGAACCATTTACTGAAAGTTTTGCTGTGGTCGACGTGTTAAAGTTACCAACTATTACTCAAATGAAATATAGATTTCCGGTGAAAAAACCGTTGTATAATTATAATGAGGAAATTAACGATAAAATTAGTATTTATCATGGAAATATTGCCACACTGAAGTGTGATGCAGTCGTTAATGCTGCAAATAAAACTTTAACACCTCTTTCAGGAGTGGACGGTGCTTTGCATTTTGCAGCCGGGCCACAATTACGAGAAGTTTGTGTAAAACTGGGTTCTTTGAAACCTGGTGAGGTTAAAATTTCTCCTGGTTTCAATTTTCCAGCAGATATTGTTTTATTTACATGTGCTCCAAGAGATAACAATAAGCGTATTTTACGTCAATGTTATGTTAACTGTTGTCAGCGAGCTATTGAAAACAATTATAGAACTTTGAGTATCCCATGTTTAGGAACAGGCGCATTTCATTTTGACAAAGCTGAAGCTGTGAAGATTGCTTTGTCAACAGTACGAAATGTTTTGGAGAAAAATTTAGCTGATTTTGACCGAATTGTTTTCTGCGTTTTTGACAAAGACAACAAAGATCTCTATTATGACAATATTTCCATCTATTTTCCTATGACTGAATATAAGTCTGCTTAGTTTATTCTAGATAAGACATATAACGGGAATATCTCCGCTAAAAAAAAGCCTTGATTAGGCTATGTGTATATTTTTCTCTCGCTGAGATAATTTACATCTAATCTCTGTTAGACGTTTTCCCTTCAACTATGGAATGGCCATCCATAATTGATTATTTGTGATTTTTTTCTTTCCATATGCGCATATGAACTAATATTTGACATATCGATAATATTATATTGGATAATATTTATCCCCTAATTTGAATATTTTTTTGACTTAACGCCTAATTTGTGAATTGCCAACACCATCTGCAATTAAATGGATTTTGTATCTTTGATACTTTATTTACCTGAACTACTATTATTTATTCAGAATACATTATTTACATAGTTATGAGCTCAAAAATCCCTATTGTGATTTCTTTTACTAATTTTGATTTTTCATGGACATGACTAATCCTAGGATTCTTAATATATTTACTTTACCTGAATTATGACATGATTTTATATTTTATTATATTTTACATTGGATGCTTGTTGTTTGATACTATTTAGTGTGACTTCGATACTTAATAATTACGTATTTAATGTGAAGAGAGGGAATAATAATAAAGAATTGAGACATATATATGTTAGTTTATTGAAAACAAACTTATTTTTTCCAAGTATTTTTTTAAACAGGTGTATTTTATTTCACTAACGAAATTGGATTTAGCTTATTTAAGAGAAAACATTGTAGATTTTTTAAATAATTATGCATTTATACTGTATTATTATTGTAATTTTAAGGGAATAGTTTTCTTTTGTTTTTATATTTTGTATGTTTCTTTGTATTATACTTTCAGATGATCCTGTGCTTCTTTGTAGCATATGTTTCATCAAACTTAGAGGTATCCATATCGAGTGGATTCTATTTTAATGAACTGCATGGGCAAGTTCTTTATCAACACTCAGCCCCACTTTTTTTAAATGTAAGTTTTGAATTTCCGCAGGCTATTCCTGCTTCGTCTATGTTTAAAGATTTACAATGTGCCGATAATTCCTATTACCAGATACAGACATGTAGTCTAGCCTAATCTTTGGATGCCCTACATTCTCACCTAGCAAATAACTTGTTGACTATCAACGAACCGTATAGGCATAAGGAAGGTTCTCGTTCTAAACGTGCTTTATTAGGATTTGTAGGAAATCTTTTTTCCTATTGTTGTGGTGTAGCTACGCAAGGTCAATTTTCATCCTATCAGAAAAAACAGGATAAATTGGAAGAAACTGTTTTACAGCTTCGTTAGCAATTACTACATAATTCTATTTATATTCATAATGCTTCTACGGAACTCTTAAAATTTCAATCAAAATTAGGCCAGAATTTTCAAAAGATGGAAGTATTTTCGAAAACGCTACTTGACCAATCCAAAATTTTAGCTAAATCATTGCAAAGCCTTTCTGATAGAAATCAACTTCAACTTTTTTCGCTTTTGGGCGAGATATATCAATTAGCTATGCATATTTTAAAGATGGTAGAATTACAAAAATATGAAACAGCTGTTCAAAGTTGCCGCTTGGGAAAATTAGACCCAATTTAATTCCCTACGATGTGTTGGAAGCCCAGTTACGTTTATTAGAAGAATCTTTGTTTACCCATCGAATGGTACTTGCGATACCGTCCTCTGATATTGATGTGTATTACTCTGTGAAATTATTATCCTGCACAATCACTGATACTTACATTTATGCTCAACTTAAAGTACCTCTTAGAGAACGTGACATTTTGTTTAAATTGTATTCTGTTAAAGGGATACGTTTCGGCTACCACAATCAGACTTGCTCTATTAACTTGGAACCAAGTTATGTTGTGTTTCAATCTCAAGTTTTGGCCCTACCTTTAGTTGGTTCAGATTTACTTTCCTGTAATCTTCAAGTTTCTTACTTATGTAAAATTCCTTCTCATATAGCTGTATCCTCACAGTTAGCACGTTGTATATTTAATGGGTTTTTCGGAACTACAGTTCATGACATTATTTGTACGTTGTTCATATGTATGCCGAGATAATACGCATTCTCAACTTTTGGAATTGAAACCACACACGTATGTTCTTACTCACCCATCTTCTACTGTGCAATTGTTTACTGGTGATAATACAACTTTAATGGACATTTCAGAAAAAGCAAGAATTGGTTCTCTCTTGATTTCGCTACCTTGCAACGTGCTTTTAAAAGTAAACGCCCACCTGTTTGCTAAAGCTGTATTCCCATGTTTTCAACCTAATGCTGTTTCCCCAACAGTTCTCCATTTGTTCCCTGCATTTCTCGCTTCTAATAATTTTATTCATTTAAATCAACGATTTAAGTCTCATGAAGTTTTTAACTCCTCAAATTTATTGAACCTTAATTGGAGATTTTCTGTACCTCATTTAAACATTTCAAGTTATTCTGTGGCTCCTATTGTCCTTTATAAGCCCATATATTATAGAGAAAATTTTATGGAATGTCATTTTGTCTGTCGCGGTTGCATATTTATTACACCTCCAAGGATTTTTCTTATGTGCATTGTGCTTTCGTAGTGCAAGAGCTGAAAAGATTTCATTGGATCAAGACGTTTTATGGATTGTAGTCCACATTATTGAGATTACTTTACTTTTATTGGCCCTTTTCTTACTGTTTAATCTGTATAAACGACGTGTTGTTGTTCGAAGAAACCCTCACCTTGTTCGTGCTTCAAGTTTGCCACCCCCTCCTCCCCCTGCTACTTCTAACACCGAAAATGCACGATCATCTTCCAATATTCCTACGTCTGTGTCGTATTTGAATGATTATACTACGTATTATTAACCGGTTTTAACATTTTGCTTTTATTTATTATAGTTCAATCTATTTTATTGTTTTTTGTTGATTATTTAATTCACTCTTATGCATATTTGAATTTTACTATGTATATTTTATTTTTTGTGGTGGATTTTAAGGAATTATATATATATATATATATATATATATATATATATATATATATATATATATATATATATATATGTACATATATGCATATATTTTATTTTTTTGCACTATATTTTGCGTTTAAAAGAGAAAGGAGGAAAGAATAACAAAAGTTAGTGAAAATTATAATGAAGTATTGGATTTAATTATTTTTATGGCCTATGACGACATTGTATTGTTTCGTTGATGGACAATTTTGGATTTTGTTCCACGTATACTAGTTTGCTACCAGAAAAGTGAAGAAATACCTTAAGAATAATTCTACGGAACTAATACCTTTTATTATAGTTAATGTGAAACTTATTATGGTGAATATATTATTTTGCGACGAAGAAGTTAGTTAGTTATGTTATTTACATGGACAATACTTACAACTGTGTTAAGACTGATATTTGCTACAGACAGTAAGTGAACAATTAATGATTCTACAGGACGATTACAAATTGAGTGAATCTACGGAAATATATAAATATTTATGTTTTTGGTGGTTTTGGTGTACATTATTACATTATTTGGTGTATATTATTTGGTGTACATTATTTGGTGTATATTTTTTGGGGAACAAAATAACTAATTTATTTACGCATTGTTTATATGTGAATATAAAATTTGTGTTATACAACATCACCTTTCTATTTGGATTTCGCCATCCTCGAGATAAAATCTACTACTTGGATAATGATATAGCTACTGGACATTGTGTTTGGACTACTACGATATGTTTTCTTCGATTTTGTGGAATTTGATGAACATTACGCTACCCTCTGTTAACAGTGATATTATGGATGCAGAATTTTAATTTGTTGCCAGCATATTGCAGAAAAATGGTATTTTACGGACAGTTTGCTGATTATTTTACGCTGGTATTTCCTGGACTACAAGCTTATAAACTACAGTTATTATCTCATATTGCTACAGTTCTTCGAATTAGTCCGTGTTTAGTTAGATATAGCAGTGGTGATGGTCTTTCGTTCTACTCTCTACCCTCACAAGCGAGCCCAGGTCGCTATAAACCTGTATTCTTCGGTCACTTGAGACTTAAAACACCTCAAGTTTTTCTTTTTCGAGAATTGAGAGTTGAAACCCTTTCACAGTTTTTTTTATTCCCCTCCCCCATCTTCTATTTTCTTTGGTTAGCTAATTAGCCCGTACATCAAATTAGAGTGATTTTCTTCAATTAGATTTTTTTTTAAAATATGCTTAATACATTTTACATTCTCTTTGCACTATTTACTTCCTTGCATAATATAACATCCCTCCCTCCCTACTGTTTAGTGCTAGGACCATTTGCACTTTAAGATTTACCTTTCTCCTGTTTTCAGTTTTACTTTGCTGATTGTTACTTTATTTCCCTTTATTCTTTTGTCAATGCATTTAAATATAAATATATTTTAAATTACAACTTATTATATAGCGTGTTTACTGTTTATCAAAGTGTGGTTTCTCATCTCCTTGCACTTAAACTATTTTTTTATGTTTCAGTTAAAACTTATGTTTTTGATATCATTTCCATAAAAAATTAATATATATATATATATATATATATATATATATATATATATATATATATATATACTACTGTTTTTTTACTTACCATATCTTAATTTATAACTAAATATTTTACTCACTATTATTATCTTATTTCTTTCTTTTCTTCCGCCGTGCTGATGCCAAGTTTACTGCCAGCGAGTTGTGAATCATCACGCTTGACTCTGCGAGTCTTCGATTCGTTACTGATTCATACTAACCAGTTCCTTTGGAGTCGGAAGATTACATTATCGACGACCGATTCCTTCTACAAGATACCACCGCCATTATTTCTGGGTTTGTACACTTATCGTGATTACCTGTACTTAGATACCATCTACAGGTTATTTTTGGTATTACGCTAACTTTCTATTCTCATCTTGCGTTTATTTTTTATATTAGTTATTTAAAAATTCGTTTAGTTTTTTTCAGATTCCATGTTTTTCGTCCAGACTCTGCGATTTTCTCGATCCTGGACTAAAAACATTATTTTGGGGGCGGCCATGTTACATGATGAGAGATATGGTCCCGGAAGTCCGTCGTTCGATTATGGTGGATGTCACTTACATTTATTTTTTTTCTTTCTTCAAGAATATTTGAAATGGTGCCTCAAGCTTCTTTGAAGCAATTTGTAATACTTTTCTGGTTCATTAAACTAGATGCAATGGCAGAAGTCCTTTACCCTGCACATGTCTACACCTTATTCCTTGTCCTGCTTTTTTCCCCCTTACTTGCTACTTTTCACATTTTACTTCGAGTCATATGTCAGCTATATTTTGTTTTGTCACTGAGTGAAGTGATTTATATCCGCAAAAATAAACATTATTTTATTGTGGAAATACTTATTTTCTACGTTATCAGCTATATTGGTGAGTTCACGTTGGACAATGTCACCTCCTGTGAGGTTCATTGAGGGTAATGTTTGTGGTACTGAACTTGGGAGGTTTTTGCCCTAAACTTTATGGAACTTTCGATTTTACGTCAAGACAACGTGATTGTGGGTGTTCCTGAACATTTGAAATTTTGCTACCTTTTATGGACAGAAGAAGAAAAGGGGTTGGGTTTTGTAAAACCAGCCTTTGAATAAAACCACGAACACCGAGTTTGTCGAGGAAGTGGGAGTAAGATTTTGACGGAGAAAACATCGTTAAACGACACGTCATGGAGACACTTCGATACTTGAAGGTATTGTAGCTAGCTGACATATTGAAGGAACTTTACATTTAAAACCACTGCAATTCTTCAAGACCTAACATTCTAGTCTGCCTACCCAAATTCTGCTGCATCTTTTGAAATATGTATTTTGTGCATTTCATTTATTATTACAACATTAACCCTGTTAAAGCTACATTCAAAATTTAGTATCTTTTGCATTACTTGAAAGAGTTATACAATTTAATTATTCATGTTTCCAGCTTTTCATAAAAGCTGGTGGTGGAGACAACATCCCCAATCTGTTGGGCAACGATTTTCTTACTGTATTAGGTTGCCTTCAGTGCATACCGACTCTATGTACGGTGATGCAACACTAGCAAATTTATTGTTGATGCAATTTGATCGGATGGTCACTATCTTTCGTGCAATCTGATTGGTTGATCACTATCTTTCACGCAATCTGAATGGTTGATGATTTTCAAATCTTTGCTGCATTCCGTTTTAAGTTTTGTTTAACATTTTATCGATTACTGTTTAAAAATCTTGGTTTCGTTCAACATTTTGCACTGACTGATAAATATGATCAGAACCGTTTATTTGGTAAGGGGACAGACTACTATATATTTTTAAAAAACTAATTTTTTTCTTTTGCCCGTTTTTCGTAAGTGGAAAGAGGTAATAAAATGTGACTTACCACAATAATAGATAATGTTATTCTACACCCGAAAATACGAATAGGAAGAATTTTCAGTGTTGCCATCCATAGAAATGACAGTGTGACCAGAATTTGAATTACTCAAATATCTAGGTTAAGGCAGCGACTAGAAAAATGAACTCAACGGTAATTGATGACTTATCATATTGTCTATGTTCCTTGTTTACTACTTTTTAAATAATATTTCTATTTAATTTGTAATAACTTATTTACATTGTAATAATTTATGTACGTTTTATAACGTTTGCCTTTTGTTTGTTTCTTAAAAATGGAGGTCCACCATTCCTTGTAGCTGACTATTTGTTGAGTTTCTACTGTTTTCACTTCAAATTGTGGATCTTTCTTCCTTGTCAATTGGATGATTTCGTCATATTGCAAAGGCAAATAAATTCTATCACGACGACGGACAGCTCTCTTTACTACAGCAAAGTCCGTGTTACAGGGCAAGAAAAAGTGACCACGTACAATGATATTGTATATTTATTTTTGTAATTTCTATTTTTATATCTTGGTTTTCAGCAACGGTGCTTAAAAATACGCAATCTGTCGTGTAGAAAAAAAGAAAAAAGAATATGATGTTGTTGATTCTCAATAGAAATAAATAACATTTAATCTTAGTAGCTGAAGATATATGTTGATTTTCTGTGTATAATAGTTACATTCTGTTATCTTAACAGCAGATAGTTGCTTGTTTAAAAACGTTACTATGACAACTGAAAAAGAAAAGTATAATTAATGGAGTTTGGAGAATAAAAGTAATAATAATATATTTTGTCGTGTCTGATTTAATATGATTTGATTGTTTTTACGTATGTTGAGAAATACACGGACTGTGGGTTGGAATGTAACGTAAAATATATATGTATAATATAAATTGATCGTTATATTTTAAATTGTGGTTTCAATATACGTAACATTTATAGATGGTGTTATCTCGACCGCGACGTTACATTATAGATGGTGGTTCCGCCCAGGATTATTAAGATTAGTTTGAAGTGAAGTAAAGCTGTCTGAGCATTGAAACTCAACACGGAGTATACTTTACTCAGAAGTGGGAAATAAATCTATAGAAACATAAAAATGAGTGTGTCTGGAAATGAAAATATGAATGAGGAATTTGGTGATGTACAGCTACCAGGTATGAACTCTTCAACGAACGTGGCTTATAAGACAGCTTTTTCAGCAAATACCTCAACAACAGCTAGAGCAATTGTCCCACCAAATAACTCAATCCATAACACATCAACTAATGCAACAAATAGTTATTAATTTTGAACAAAAATTTCAGCAAATGGATACTCGATTTCAACAAATAAATACTAGATTTGAACAAATTACACAGGTTATGACTCAGGGAATGGATAATATATTAGATCAGACAACACTGCAATTCAATATCAAATTTTTAATTGTACAAAGTGCAGTAGATGTGGTTGAAACACAGGTGAATGAGCATACCAATCAGATATGGGAATTACAAGATGAAGTAAATGCGATGAAAGAAAACTTTAGTACGGCAAATGTTGACCGAGATCCGGCTGTCAATATTGAACCCATCCAATATGAATGCAGAGGAGTAGCGAAGGATACTAATTCATCAGAAGGGTATTAAGAAAGGACGATAGTGAAGCTGGTCTAGAGAGATATAGTAGAAGAAACTCATCTCACCGCCAAAAAAAAATCTACGTAAATTCCAAACATCGTAAACACACTGGTAAAATAATCATTTTCGATTTAGTGAAATCAGATCCCTGACAAAATTTAGTGGACGATCAAAAGACAACTGGGCCAGTGCTTACCTAGAAAAATTCGAGGAAGTGTGTGATTTAATGGGTGTAGACAGATCTAAATTGTTGAAAATTCTGCCTCATATTTTATTACCACCGTGTTCCGTATGGTTCAAAGCAATCCGAAGCAATTTATGTAATTATCTAGATTTTAAAAATGCTTTCCTTTCTAATTTCGAGAACGATTTCATGTTGGCAAATCGAGACGCCTTGGTTCAAAACAGACGTTTTGATCCGAAAATTGATAAGAATCTAACTGATTTTGCAATATCTGTATATAATGAATTCAAGTTAATTAATCCTTACCAACAGGAATCAAGAATAATAGCATCAATCCGAATCTTGTTACCTTTTAAATTACAATAAATGTTGATTTCTGCACAATGCGTTAATTTCAATCACCTGATTACGATGGTGCAAAACTTTGAAAGTCAATCTAGGCTACAGGCTAATAGCAATCGTAATCAAAACAATACTGATCGTAATTAAGTTAGTCATGCACCTGTTCGTAACCTTAGTGTCAGGGAAGAAAAATATTTTAATGCGAGAAGTAATAACAGATTCCATGGTAACAATAATAGAACTGAACCTAATTGTACCGGTAATAGAACCTAGTCTAATTTTAGGAGAACAGGAACAATAATTGTAATACATTTAGGAATCAAGCGAACAATAGATGTAATTTTCCACGAAATGGATTTCGTAATAGATTTATAGATGACAGGAATTCGCAAAATAGAAATCAGAATACTGTTGAAGTGCATAATAGGCATGACGGTACTGAAAATTTTGGAGTATTATAACGTAACTCGTTTTACACAGGTCTTCAATCATAATTACAGCTAGAATATATTACTAAAAATACTTAAAACAGACTATTTTGCGATTAGCTTTCCTGGCTTTTATTGTAGCAAACTTATTGAAATAAGTACACACCTTTATGATTATGCGTACGTCCCTTTATATGATGGTTAGTGAATTATATCGTTTATTTACAAAACGTTGTTATGACAACGTAAAGGCAAAAACTCATCAAAACTTATCATATTAGAATCAATTTTGATTCTCTTTCTTTTTCGTATTTTCTTTTTCTTCAAACTGGTTAGTGCATATTTCAAAATCAAACATTGCCCGGAAACATAAGAAAAGATATTTAAAATTACACTGAAAATACAAGATATCGTTGCAGTACAATGCAACTTAACCGAACTCTTTGGCAATGTAACTTAAGCTAATGTTATGGCGTCTGAGAATATAAATTCAATGTGTTTTTGTTTATTTTCACTTTGAATACAATTATAATTTCATTTGTCATTTGTACTTTGTTTGAATTGTATACGAATAATAAAAATGATGGATACTAGTTTTCAACACGTTGTGATATGAATACGAATATCGTTTACTAAAAGTTATGATAGATATGCTTGAATAAATAAAACATCTTACACGGTATTGTAACCCATATAAGCTTTGCTGATTCTTAATGTAATAATTTCTTTATTTGTGTTGTTCCTGATAATAACATTCATCAAGTTTTGTTTTCTTTCATTTAGTGTATAGTTATAAATTCTTTGTAATTCATACTTTTGAATTCTATGCAATTTGCGTTTATGTATTGATACAAATGTGGTTTATTATTGTTGTACTTTTGCCCGAATAGGTTATATAATATGTTAATATATACTAAGTCTGTCGATGAGCTCCCATAATATTGATTTAAGAATCCATTTTAGGACCTAAATAATTAACATATTTTTTGAATTATTCCTCGTCATCGATAATTTTATACAATTAAAATGGAATTAATTGTTAAATGAATATAAGAATGAGATGAAATTAATATATATATATATATATATATATATATATATATATATATATATATATATATATATATTGTAATTTATATATACGAGGGCTATTCGGAAAGTAATGTAACCTTATATGTAAAAATAGGTAGCGGTCCAGGATTCTTTCTTAAATTGTAACCAATTTAATTCCTCGTCAGGAGCCATTTATAAAACGATAGTATAAATTTTTTTATTGTAATTTTTTCTACTTTTATATCTTGGTTTTGGGCAACAGTGAATGAAAGTATGAAATCTGTCATGTAGAAGATTAAAAACGAATATGTCATTGTTGATTTTAAATATAAAGAAATAAGATTTAATCTTAGCAGCTGAAGATATATGTTGGTTTTCTGTGTATAATCGTTACATTTTGTTACCTTAAGAGCAGATAGTTGTTTGTTTAAAAACGTTGCTATGACAACTGAAAATGAAAAATATAATTAATGGAGTTTGGAGAATAAAGGTAATAACTGTTTAATTTGTCGTGCCTGATTTAATGTGATTTGACCGTTTTTATATATTTTAAGAAATACACGGACGGTGGGCTGGAATGTAACGTAAAATATATGTATAAGTTGATCGTTATATTTTAAATAGTGGTTCCAATATACGTTATATTTTAGATGGTGTTTCCGCCTGGGACGTTACACACGTAAGATAAAATACTGCTGAATAACTTCAAAACCACCACACATTGTTAGACTCAAGAGCAACCTGATGAGGATTATGGATGCCTCTGCAGGATTCGCTGAACACTGGAAGAGTTTTCACTTCTTGTGGAATGTAGTTAAATGTAGTTATGTATATAATCAATCAAAAAGCTGTAGACTTCGGCAGGTCTTTTTCGACATTGGCCTTCGTGATATGTATAAATTCAGCCTTATGATGTGTAAGATTCTGGATAGGAAACACTATGTACCATAACTTTGTACAATAAAACATTTCCTGAACAGGTGTTGAGGGAAGTGGGAGGTTCTGCATGAAGTAAAAAAATATACCTGCAACATCCTATCTCTCTTTGCATAGTGAACTGATTTCTTGAAGTTTAGAATAGATTTTTTTTGCTCGACGTTTGTGAATTAGAAGTTCAGCAGTGGGAGTTCTTTTGGCAACACCATTTAGCACAGGCGACTTTATTTTTTGACCTAGTTCTTCGCATTGTGAGCAGACATCCACTTGCAGCTGACCAAATCCGTAATCAAAGTTATCTTTAAAGAATTTCAAATAATACTTGTACTTCACGGTATCCTTAAGATTTGGATGCTCATTCAGAAAAAGTTCATATATTTTCTTACACGTTAAAGCTCACTCCAGGTAAGTTACAGGTGAGGTTATGTAATGAGCAACCGTAATGGGAAAAGAAGAAATATGTTGATGGATCTTGACATTTACATTGTTAGGTATTTGTTACGATTGTTATGCTTACCTCGGAAGTCAGTGGGGAGTTCGTTCTTCTCAACAAAATGTGCTAAACGAAATAATACTTTGTTGGAAACAGCATGAAAACTTAAAAATTCTTTTCTACAGACTTCAATTCATTTATTGCTGTTCTCCTTTATTGCAAAATACTTTTAACTCGATGTTATTTGTCTGTATGATTCTTTTACAGACCGATGTTTTTGAACGTCGTATCGCTCGATGAAACCCATTAAGTAGGTGTCTCTTTCGTTCTTACTTCTATCACTATAAACGCGCAAAATAATATTTTCTTCTTTTCATGAGTAAATTACAAAGTACCGTTTTTCTTACAACCACAAGATTTACCTGTTGCCTTCCTTTCAACTAGCCTGCCTTTATCAGTAACAAATTCTTTCAATTTATTTCTAGCTTTCTTCATTTTTCCTCTAAGATTTATATTGTTCCTACTCCGTTTCCTTACTGGCCTGTCTACATCTGATTGCGCCATTTTGTAAACTATTCTTTTTAACTCGGCAACAATTAACTGCTAGTTCAATTTGCACAACAATGCACTGCAATGAGGGAGAAAGGGAGGTGCAAGAAACACTAGTGCAGGCCTACCAACATACAAATAATCCTACAACATGCAGGCTAACCAACATGCGACAATCACAAAGCAAAAATTCCTCTTTTACTTGGCTATCCTAAGGTAGGTTTAATGCGTGCAAGAAGGAAAATATTCCTGGAATATTTTCCTTTTGTATGTCATTGAAAATTAAACATCTGAGTTTAACAGTAAAACATAAAGGAATATTTCCCTTGTTTGAACAGTTGGTGGGGTGGGTACAAAGAGAAAAATGGCTATCTCAGTTTCAAATGTCCAAAATGTGGAATGTTTTCCTTTTGCATTTCACCTATTCAATTTGGTTTAACGTATATGTTTTAATTTTCTATATTAAGTAAGTGTGATATAATTTTCTTGCATCCATAAGTGATGCATAAATGTTCTTTGCAAACCCAAACTGGATTCGATCCCATGCTAAAATAAGGAGCTCTATATAGGCCCGTAGCGTTAGCCATCAAGCCGTTTAAGCATGACTTAGCATAAAGCAGTACTCCATCTGTTTGTATCTGACTTTTATCTACCTATATATTTTTATATATTTTTTTCTTTTGTAAGGTAATATGACTGTATTCTGTATGTCTATTATATAGAGGTCTGTATATCCTTGGCGGCAACGTGATTAGTCTTCGTTGTGAAGCTACGAATGTTACTGCCTGTAAGAATGAAGGAAAAATAAATTCCTCTGCGAGCATAGATCGCGAGAGACGTATATACATAATGTATGTACCAAGCTGTGTGTAAAGAAAAACTTTCTTTCGGTGTTATTAGTACCCGAAAATTTGTTCGAGGAAGACAAAAAATAGCTATAGCTGCAAAACGAGATATCGAAATGAGGGAAAGGGAATATTCACAATGTTTAATTGTATATTCCATTATTGCACAAATGGATGTACCTCTGAGGAATCGAAAGAATAACATCAAAAGAATTGTTGAGTTTTTGGTGTTTTCTATCAAAAGTTCAATAAGGAAAATCATTAAAGGTAATGAATGAACTTTGGCGAATGCTACTGTTACTAATTTTGGCAAATATCAAACGGATTTAAATACTAGTAGTTAATCTCACTCATATGTACTTAAAGGAAAGAAGGAAATACATTAACATACTAAAAGATAATTTCATTTATCACTTTAATTTCTTTGTGTATATAATGGTGAAAAATATATCAATACAATATAATAAATATGTGTACATTGTTTTCCATAGTGATATTTGAAAACAAAACACTGAAGAGATGTTTGTGGAAAGCCATATAAAATGCTGAGCAATAATACAAATGCACACGCCCCTATACAAGTAGATATAATGGAAAATACAGATGAATGTATATTTGCTTATTAATGGTAAAGTAATACATTAAATATGAAGTATACGGTAGTTCGTGTATATGAGAGTAGTAAGTTAAAATATAATCTCTAATTAGCAGCTAATAGGTACATTGTATTAGTAGAAGTTATAATTTGTACTTAGAAACGTAAACATGGAAAATAAATATATTTCTTGTATTACTAGCAAATAGAACATCTGGAAGAAAATAATAGTTTAGTTTAATTACTCTTAAATATTGTATTAATACAATTTAGAGATTTAGCGAATCGGTAGAGTAATTAACTAAACATAATGGAATTTACTTATAAACAGATCTTAATAAATTTAAGGAAACACAACTTGAGTAAAAGAGAATGAGTAACCCATCACATTTTAATAAAAAATTCATCCGTATTTTATAGTGATCATATCGTTTATCTTACTAATGTTGAAAGTCCACACGTTAGTAACATCACTTCGTGTTTTGTACTCAAATACTGCTTTCTTGTTCACAAAATTAATCATTTTGAGCTTGCTGTTTTCAAGTAAATGAAACATGTACTCTTCTACAGGTTTATTAAGTAATACTAATGCCTACTTTACAATATTTCTTACTGCTGTTAATATTTAAGTAATAATTAAACACATTTATCAGTTCAAGAAAAAAGTTTAGTAAATAATATAAGCCTGTTTTTCACACACTTTGTTGTTTCAAAACGATATAATTTTGTTGTTATAACTTTTAAAAATAGTCAACATAATTAGTCATAATATGATAAGGCAAATATGCACAAATCTATTGATAATTGTATTTTTCAGTGTTTAAATGTGATTAAAAATGATTTCAATCATAGACTCATTAGTTTTAAGGTGTAGGAGCCTGAACGTTCATTGACACAGATACAAAACCTTTCATATCTGTGCCGACCCAATCATATTTTTATTGTTATGGTCATATTTCGTTCACGTTCTGCTACATATTATATTTCTACTTTCTTATTGAACTACGCAAGTCACCCTCTTCGCTGTTCCGACGAGAAATGGCTCACGTCTTGCACATAATATGCGTCGTTCAAACTTAAGTCTTTTTATATCAGAATGAGATTTAGTGACTTACAATATGCAAGAAATTTGAACATACAGTAATTTTGAGATGAAGTATAATGTTTCATCTAATTTTGATAGATAAATAAAAATTAAGTAGAGTCATCAGTTTGTTAACTATACCTGCCTAATGAAATTTAAAACTTAAGTTTATAGGAAGGTGTAGACACTTCTGTTTGATATGTGAAGCAATGACTAGTGAAGTCAACGCGTACCATTCACTTGTACACAGTGACTTGTCCTTGTAACTTTAAACAAGAACGAATGTAGTTTTGTTTTCTTACTCCACGTTAATACAACAACATTTCAATTTGTTATTGAAATCACCATCACTAAAGTCTCTTATCATTGTCCTTATCCAAATATGATTTTTAATGATTCTAAATAGTTATTTTTTCAAATGTTATGTGTGAATAAGAACTACCTACTCCTTGTTAGAGAAGTTTACACAATGTTCTCACAATTAGTATTGATTAATTAAGCTTTTATTTATTCTACACAATCATTTTCAATTCGCTTATGTATGACGCAGTGACGCTTAGAAAAAAAGCAGATTGAATTTCAATTACTAAAGAGGGGAAAAGATGAGGTTAGAAAATGGAAGGAGCGAGTGTTTCAAATATATGCATACAACTGGATCTGTCAGTACAGTGCTTCCAATTGTGACTCCTAAAGGTTTAATAACTTTTAGAATGTCATATTCTGTATAGAAGTATTTGCATCAATAGTGTAACAAGTGGGAGTTTACAGATTTTGTACCGTACTGAGGCAGGTACACGTTTCAATGTAGAGGGAAGTACAAGTATACGGGCTGCAATTTACACTGATTTTACTTATGGACCCCATGTATTGAAATGTATGGTCTGGTGACTTGAAACTGTTGTTTTTGTTGTTAAGTATGAAGATAGTTGTTAACGTAACGTTTTCATTTAAATAAAATCTTGTATTTTATTTGGAATATATTTTTGGAAGCAATCGCTTTAAACAGGATGTAGCTTCTTAACATGCTAGCAAGGTAGTTTTCTCCGAATGAATGTTTAATAGTGCGATAGACTTCAGTTGCCCAATGCAAAATTTAAATGCCATCTATGAACGTCTATGTGTGATATAATTCTCTAGGATAAAGTAAAGAGACATTGGTAAATATTTACTGTAAGAAATATGCAGACGCATAACATTGTGAAGAAAACTACTCAGTACCTATTGGCTCAGGTGTCTCAGAACTTTGCATTTTTCCGTGTGATGAAAACGTTTACAATTAAGAAAAACGTTAACCATATTACGAAGAATATTTGGTAATTTTGTATTGCAATACTTCAGCTCCATTTTACACTATCCTATTGATCATACATGAAACATATACTGCACTGTACATACATCTTTATAAATACGTAACTAAAATTGATATAATGTATTTGCATGATGTGAATTAAATTGACGTTATAATTAAACCTACAGTGTTGTGATATATAACGAATGCTAATTTCTCTTTAGTACACATACAAAATTACACATCAGATACGCAAACTCGTAAACAGTGATAGAGTGCTCACGTTTATCGAATAGGACTCCTGGTTCGATTACAGCTCATTACAAGTGAACTTTGTGGTGTACAACCTCAGTCTAAATGGGACCCTTCGATTTGTACCACCTTCCTCATTCGGCTACTTTATTCACTATCATCATCACTGTCTTTGTTAATCTCGGTGCATAATCATTAGCGGTTAAGCTTAAGAACAAAAATAAAAAGATACAGAACGAAACAATAAACGAAATGTGTAGTAGAAACAGGTTTAAACCTTCTTGGGTCTTGGCTTTACATTCCCCGTTCTGTTGATAAGAGTCAGCCAAAGAGGTTTGTCTGGAGCAGCGAACAGGTGTTTGGGATGAAGACCCACATCCTTTGGAGTCTTATCACATGTCCGTAGCTCAAAGTGGCTCAACATGTAAATGATGCAGACTTTTAACTCCAATAGAGCGAGCTGCTGACCTGAAATATATTAAAATATATTTTAATAAGTACTATTTTACATAAATTCGCAAAATCTTTAATCAAAATACAAATTAAGTAGAAAAGAAAGGAAATTATAAATTGTTTCTAATATCTTATTGTCAGTAAGCGAATGTTCTTTTATCGGTTAATATCATGCAATGTACCGGTGTTGTCCGAAAAAAAGTGAGAGGGCAACGCCATCTATCATTCTTTAGATCACGCTTCACCCTCCTTTTATTTCCCTGCCCTCTCCGATGAAAATACCACTGCTGGACTCTAGGAATCGTTATGAGACACTTGATATTGAAAGTGAACAATGGACATTATTCCTCTGTCACAGGTGGATATGAACAATCTAACCCTGCTATTTGTGTGAATGCGGTGTTTTATTTATTTTTGTTCAGGAATTTTAAAACACAATAGTGTATAAAAATATAAAGTGTTAAAAAGTCTAATCCCATTTGTTTGTTACTTGTTTTAAATCTGTAAGTATTGTGCTTGGTTACTTCGTTTGCCATTGTTTCTTCTTCTTATTATTATTATTATTATTATTATTATTTTTATTATTATTATTATTATTACTAGTAGTAGTAGTAGTAGTAGTAGTAGTAGTAGTAGTAGTGGGGGCAGTAGTAGTATTTAAGGATTATGTAATTTGCCGATTATCTTCTTGATCATCGTTAACCGCGCTGATAACTTTGGTGAAGAACGGTCTACAGCATTGCTAGTGGAGAACCGCTAGTTCTCATGAACGTCTCGTTGTGCTGTTGGAAATGGAGTTTTCATTTGTAATGTTAAAAAATAAAAATTTTATGAGTTAATAATCCTCAATTTCAGATTCGTACTCACCCTCTCCTAGAACTCCAAATCTGATATGATACCAATGTAGATAATATGGAAAAATAAGTACCTGGATTCCTGTCTTGTCTTGTGATAACAGAAAATAGTGAGGGAAATACAAGTGCTGAATCTAATTGTTCGAGTGATAATAATAGCCTGTCTCCTCTTATAATAAACAAAGTTATTACATATACAGCTGGGCAGATGAAAGCTGCTATTAAAATAAGAAATGAAAAATTGTTGTTCGACACAAATAATGATCAACAAACAGAAAACTACTTAAGTTAGATAAACTTCAAACTTCCGTTGAGGCTCACCGACTACTGAATGTTAGTCTTGGAGTAATATCATATTGGAATCTCTTGAATGGAAAAGACGAAGAGATTAAACCTCAACTAGCACACCAGTGTGTAGTTACAGTAGCTCGAATGAAAGTAAATAGATAGGTGAACTAATTTTGACATACTACTGTAATTCACCTTCAGTTTATCAACGATTTAAGAATTTCTGAAAGCTGAGGGATAAAAGTGCGCCACTACATACTTACCAACCTCCATTACTTTAGGTGTAACATTTCGAAAGCAAAAGAGCATCTTGTAATTTAACGTTGTTATGTGTCATTACTGTGCCTAAAAAGCCATGGTGTATGTACTCTGCAGCTATCAAGTCCTACTAAACGAATCCGAGAGCAGTTTATAGTTGAAAAAATGCAAAGGGAAGAAAATTGTTGGAAATAGATTGTTTCCAATCTAGAAAAGTGGATGGTTTGCAATCTGAGCAGTCGTTTGGGCACCACGTGGTGAGGCGTTCTACGTAACGTGAAAAAGCTATTTTGCTTGTTCAACAGTCTGTTCCCTTAAACCTTTACTGTATTACAGTGAGTTGTTGAAACGGATTTGAGGTATAATAGGTCCCCGCACAAAACAATGTGTACATTCACCGTGTCACTTTTGTTGTGCTGTAACGTTTATTAGAAAAATAGGCTGAAGAACTGGAAACATTACTCAGATACATGCAGATACACCCACTTTATAGATTCTTTCATCCAGTGTATGTCGTTTTTTCGAAGTATGTATATTATACTCTCCTCAGGGATGAGATTTTCGAGTGTAATATTGTCTCTATAGACAAGTTCTTTGAGGGCAATGCCTCCATGAAGACAAAGTCTAGGAGACATTGCACTACATCCAATTTTGAGGTAATTCAATACTTTCTTTGCAAAATTGCTCAGCTACAGCTAGAGTTACCCTTCTTTAGTTCAGATGTCTGATTTGGAAAACATACCGTATTACTAATAACACAATGCAACAAATTGCAAAGTAACAAAAACGTTTTCAAAAATGTGGAAGTTCTTTATGTATTTCACCTCCTGAATTCGAAAATGACACTCAAAATATCGTATTACCCACAGTTTTGGCAAATATCGCTTCCATTTGCGATTGATGACAATGCAATATAATGATATTACAATATATACGAAAACATCATTGAAGCTCAGAAGAGAGCATCACTTTCAACTGTTCAACAGTTCGACCCCTAGTGGCATACAGCAAACTCTCATATTGGAAATGGCGCTTCCTGTTCGTCACAGTGTTGTTTGAGGAAGGAAGTACGTGTTAGCATTAGTGTACAATGTATATTCAAGGCTGTGTAAACTCTGCTAACAGTTTTCGTAATATTTGTGGTGAAAAAGACGGAAGAAACATTACTGATTTCGTGAAAAAGGTCTACGAAGTCTATTTCAAAGTAAAACTAGGCTTACATCAACAAACCATGGACTCCACAGGTCGTGTGTGTTGTGTGTGCGTCAGGAAAGAAGAAGAAATCATTACGATTTGGCATTCCTATGGTCTGGCGGGAGAAACATATTCATATCGGCGGCTCCTACTTTTCCTCTTGTAAGATTACTGGTTTCAACAAGAGAAACAAAAAGACTATTGAGTTTCCGAACAACATTCGCTCATCGATTCGTCCTGTTCTACATGGCTCGGATATACCTATACCACAACATCCGCAGACATTAGATACTGACGACAGTGATGACATAGATACCGTGCAGGAGACGGAAGATACCGAGTTTGAAATAGGCAAAGATGAAGACCCTATTCTGTTTGAGGGGCATGAGATTCACACAATATTTTGCTCAAAAGGACTTGTTAGTATACTGCAGTGATGTACAAGGTCTCATGGGTCAGTTGAACATTCCGTACGGGCCAGGTGACTGGAGACTGTTTGTTGACTCATCTAAAAGAAGCCTTAAGGCAGTTCTGCTGCACATTGGTATTATGAATGCCCCTAATACCTGTTCTCCAGTCTCTGGACCCGAAGTATGCATATGACAATATGAAGGTGCTTCTTACTACCATACATTATGAGGATTAAAATGGGATGGTGTGTGGTGATTTGAAAGTGTTCGGTATGCTTCTGAGACAACAATCAGGATATACCAGGTTCGCTTGTTTCACTTGTGAATGGGACAGTCGGACTCGTGACAAGCATTGAGAGCAAAAACAGTGGCCCCGAAGATTGGAGTTGGTTCCAGCGACAAAAATATGAAGTGTGACCCTCTAGTGGAAAGAGACAGAATATTCTTGCCACCTCTGCATATCAAACGAACATTTTGCCAATTCATTACCTCAGTGTGGCAAATATTTCAAATATCTATGTAACAAGTTCCTCAATCTGTCAGACGCTAAGTTGAAAAGTGTGTTTACTAGTTCCGATATTCGCAAACTAATGCTGGATGAAAGTTTCCATCATTAAATGTATACCGTGGAGTGAGAAGCCTGGACTGCCTATAAGGTTGTGGTTCAAGATGTCCTGGGAAACAATCGTAGCCCAGATTATATAGACATAATTGAGAACATGCTCACCAAAATGAAAATCCTGAGATGGTCAATGAATTTGAAGTTACACTTTTTACATTCGCATCTCGACTTTTTCCTTCCAAATCTCAGTGTTGTAAGTGAGGAATAGGGTGGAAGATTCCATCAGGATATCAAGGGCATGGTACGACAATACCAGGGCACATGGGATGTTCCAATGATGGACGACTACTTCTGGATGTTTCACCGTGAGCACCTGGAAATGCCACATAAAAGGAAAAGCAGGGCCACGCCATAACCACTAAGAAAGGACGAAATGAATGAGCTTAATGCACGTTTTGTACCACATCCTCTGTATACATCTGTTCACAGTGTGCCTATTTCAATATTTTGTTGTTTTAAACTTATATTCTACTTTAGCATGATTCGTGTTGCATATATATGTGCTTCACATGTGTTAACAATATTGGAAACGTATATGATTTGTGCCAAAACAGTGGGTGATAGGATGCTTTGAGTGTCGTTTTCGAATTCAGGAGGTCGAAATACATAAGAGAACCTACTTTTGCGAAGATTTCTCTGCTGCACTGTGTAACGAATCACTCTACTATAGGAAACTCCAGTATAAAATCTTATCAGATGGTCACATAACTAGTTACATGATTTGTTCCTTTATATATACAAAAATAGACATTATGAACAACTGAAGGGAAGCAGACAAGTTACCAAATATGTTCAACAAGTATTAAAACAACTAAAGAAGTATTTTAATCAATACTGCATTTGTATCAATATTTCGATTTCATACTTACCAATACACATCCTGGGTCCTCCTCCAAAAGGAAAATAAGTAAAATTCTGCATATCTTTCTTATTACTTTCAGCAAATCGTTCAGGATCAAACTTATCTGGTTCTGGATAGTATTCCGGGTCTCTGTGAATACCATGCAGTGCAATGTATACTTGTGATCCCTTTTCAATAGTTACGTTTTCTCCGGGAATTGTATAATCCTTCGTGCAAGTTCTTGATATAAAGTTAACGGATGGATACATTCTTAGAATCTCTGAGAAAAAAGAGTTGATACAATATGTTAGAAATCATTCAATCAATGACTCCATTATTTAAAAATATAATTCACTATAAATTAAATTACAAACAGACAAAAAAGTCATAGACTGAACCATGGAATGTATTTAAGAAAGCCTAACTCTGGAGAATGCATTTTACACACAAACCTCAAATCAGCTACTTATTCCACTATCGCCTTTATATAGCTTCCCAAGGTGAGTGGCTTCTCCGAAGATCCACAGCATACCGAGGTACATATAAAAGACATTTTGATCTGAACGATTATCACTATCATAAGCAGTCCATCATGTACATTTCCAAACACCTCACAACCCATTTGAAACCGTATATTCTAAATTCAGAACTTCACATCAGCAATCCACACTAATTTACAAAGATTCTTCAGGAAATAATCCTGATTCCAGAAGATGAATTTATCGGAGTGCAGCTAACTTCGCGACTACATACGAATACTAATGCCGTGGTATCAATCTTCATAAACTGTGCCGCAGTCGGCCACAAACTCGTGTTGAGAAAGAACGAGGACCTTCGTCCTCAAGGAGATACTATATCAGATTGTGTTCTGTTCGAACATACTCGGCGTATAGAAAATATGTTTTGATGATAAATAAGGTCTGCAACTCAAACACACGGTAACAAATCCTAAGTGTGCTTAAGAAGAACGTCCTGAGTTTATAGTTATTTAACAAGGCCCACAAATTATTCATTTACCGGCTGCAACCGCCGGGTTATTGATGGAAGTAGCCTGGGACAGGCAGACTTCAGGACAAGACAGTCAGCTGTTGTGGAAGCAATAGTGTAAATTGAAGTAGTTGGAGGCGTTTGAAGGCACAATTTATGCCGGCTTTCGTGCCAATTGCTTCCAGAGATTATAGAATCTACAAACATGTCCCATTGTGAAGTAGATCACAAACTTCCACCGGACACTAACTCTTTTCAAGACCAGTAGTAGTTGGTGTGGTGATGTCCTTCTGGCGACGGAGTAGGTCTCCTGCCTAATTGTCTATACTTACCGACTTGTAGCCGGAGGGAATTTTGCTGACTGATGACTGTTGTGGTCTCCAAATACTTCGTTTGGTAGTATGATCGAAATCCTAGGAAAATGTTAACTTGCAAACACTTACACACTAACGGTGTACACTATAGCTTTCACCAACTTGAGAGTAAAGCGGTCCTATTAAGAACAAAAGAACCTGAAGGTTATATCTGCTGCTTAAAAGACAAGGCTTGCTTGAGTAATTAAAAAATACTGCATGTGCACGGTTAGTTCCTACCAATAGGAACTTATCTGACAACCTATCATTGTAACGCACCTTCTCCTGACTTCCAGCACTGGTTTTGACGTAGTCTCAGTGCTTGGTAAATCAACTTCTATTCCTGTCCAGTAGTAGGTCCAATCGATGATCAATCTGAACTGCTAACAGTAGGGGATTAGTTCTTCTGGTTCGTTCTCCGACCTTTAAATATGCATCTCAGTTTTTTCTAAATATAGAATCTAAATGTGGGATGATAATCTCAGACTGGTGAGTTTTATCCATTTACACACTCCCAAAGGGTATCTCCTAGTAAGATAGTGAAATCGGTTATTGATCCAAATTCGGTCGCTATTGATCCAAAAGGTTACCTTTTACCTAAAACCACCTCAGATAAATGTTTTCCCTCTACTCCCTCTCCTTACCGAATTACGTTCAAAATAGCATATTTTTAAATTTTTATGCGGGTGCTAGAAAAAGTTTGAAATTTCCACAGATTGTAGATACTATCTGAATGCAAATATGCATCTTTTTCCAAAACCATAGCTGCGTATTTTCTTTGCATTTTTGCGTGTTCAAAATTTCAAAAAAATGTAGAAAAAAATATTTTTTTTGGGGGGGGGACACGTCACTGATTTTTTGGTTAAAAGGTTTGTTATACCCTTAAGTACAACATATGATTTTTCGGGGTCTGAAAGTGACGGTAACATTGTCAAAAGGAAATAAAACTGAAAACAAACGTGTTATTCGCACAGTTTTCCCATCATTTTAGGACCCTCAAGGGAGCCTTCAAACCATCCTTTACCGAAGATCACAATTTGCATTTCTCTTGTGTCCCTTACGCTCCTGTCGTTCTTCGGTTGCTTGGATTGTGTCCATTTCGGAACAGAAACATCAAATATATTTCCGTAACAGTGCTTCCACTGCAACAGACTCTTGCACAACGATGTTACACACACCTCGCGTCGGCTCCTCGTATCTATCAGTGCTTGCTTCACTTTCCGCACACAGTGGCGCTCTTTACCGGTAGCGCTCTCTACCACGAACTGTGTGTAACTTTGTTGTGCAAGAATCGTTTGAAGTGGAAGCACTGTTGCGGATATATATTTGGTTTTAGTGTTCCGAAATGGACACAATCGAAGCAAGCAGCCGAAGAACGACAGAAGCGTAAAGGACACAAGAGAAATGAAAATTGTGAACTTTGGTAAGGATTGTTTGAAGGGGCACTCAACTTGAGAGTTCTAAAATGGTGGGAAAACTGTGCAAATAACACGTTTGTTTTCAGTTTTGTTTCCTTTTGACAATTTTGCCATCACTTTTAGGCCCCGAAAATAATATATGTTGTACCTAAGGATATAACAAATTTTCTAACCAAAAAATCAGCGACGTGTGGCCCCCATTTTTCTTTTAAAATTTTCAACAAGCAAAAATTAAAGAAAATACGCATCGATGGTTTTGAAAAAACTGCACATTTACATCTAGATAGTATCTACAAACTGTGAAACTTTCAAAATTTGTTGACAACCCCCACTAAAATAATGAACATTTATTATAGGATAATTCGTTAAGGGAAGTCAAAATTTGTTGGGAGGTAGTTTTAAGTGAAGGGTAATCTTTTGGGTCAATAGCGACCCAATTTGGATCAAGGGCCGATTTCACTATCTTATCGGGAAAGACCCTTTACTATTGCTATTTGTCGCCGATTATTACCGTTTTATTTCAGAATTCTGGCAGATAGCTTCTTGCGAATGCTAGGAGGCAGAAATTAATAAATTACGACACTGTATGTTACTAGTAGACTAACTTAGTGAGTATAGGAACTGGAAAATAGATTGAGAAACATAAATCGATAGACAGTACCAAAAATTAGATTCTGCTTCTCTTTCAACCTTCATACTGACAGTGAGGAGACTGGGAATGGAATCAGGAATGCGACCGTCAATTGTAAAGTTTAAGCACACAATTGTTATGCAAACCATGACAACCTTAGTAAGAAATAACCAAGATACTTTCAAAACTTTCCAACAAAAATAGAATAAAAAAAAAGTCCAGCGTTTGCTGGCAACTTACTAGTGATAGTCTGTTAATTTATGGTTTCCTGTTAAGATTTCTGTTAGCTCGCGCAGTCTATATAAATAGTGCTGTGTTGAACAGATAGAAATTTGAGTCTCTACTGCTCTAATTATAATCACCGAGTATTGTATAAAGAAATGTGACTTTTGTTTTAGGTATACCATACTCGCTTTGATTATTGGATATATCTACTTATACAGATAAATCCGACGTAGTAATGCTTATGGAACACGCTGCTTTATTATACCCTGCCACCCGGGAGAATGTACAACGACTTGATTTTAGATTTTGTTCTGATTGCTTGATTTCATATTATTTTGCAACTTCTTTATTAAAATATCTTTGTAGACAGGTAAAGTCATGATCGGTAGTTAAGTTAATGAAGCTTGTCGTTGAAAACAAAACGGATTGTATGTGGTCAGTAATGAATTCTCAAGTCCACTAAATACAAAAACTTGAAAAGCAAGATGAATTTAAGTAGTGCACGAATGTAAATTCTGCATTTTGAGAAAAAATATGGTAATCTAAAATACACTACGGATATCTGATTTGTTGATGACCATTATCATTATTTATTTTTTAGATAGGTAAGAATAGTTTGAATTTTCTAAATACTTTACGGATTCTCCTGTTATACGGTGCTCTTTATCTAGAGGTTAACTGATGTTAATCAAAATATATGGATTGTATATTTTCATATCTGAGACCATAATTCAATTATTTATATTAAATGTTCTACAACTCAACAAGCTTGTAACAGAAGGTTAAAGATTATCGTATCAAGTGTAGCCTAAATGTTTACATAAACAACTGTACGGAACAACAATATTATGAGGACAGTAAGAACACTTGAGTATGCACAGTACTATTTTTTTTTGTCTCGCTTCTAAACAGTTTAACAGAACATATGTTATTAAGAATTCTTCTTTAGAAAGCTCAATCTTTATTTTTATTTTTTACTCGACATCCTGAAACTTATGTCGAAGGAAGCACGTTATAATAAGTTAGACTCATGTCCTCTGGTTATTTCAAAAGTAGAAACGATTAATAGGATGTGTGCAGCTAAGAGCAGAAAGGGAGAAGAACAAGAATTAAAGGAAAATACATGCCAAGTTCCTTTTTTGGTGTGCATAAGAGACTGTAATATTTAATGTAAATTAGGGAGAACACAATATAGTTGACAACACAATCTAGTGGTTTCCTCACCAAGAACATTAAATTTAAACTCATATGTTCAATCGTCTCCAACATGTTAAATTAACCTATCTTCTATTAATCTGTCTTCTATTAACCAGTCTTAACTTACTACTTATCTCTTCACTCAGTATATCTATTAAGAAGACGGATTATTTTGTGACATTACTCATGATTAATTACAAGATGGGAGAGTTCGCAGGGATTTCCCACGACTCATGCTGCCTGTAAAACTAGGTTTTGAGTGGTAAATTGATAACATCACGATAATTGACAACAATATTATCACAATCAGGTTTCGGGTAGATGGCTCAGTAGTAGAGTGTTCACCTATGGAGCATGGGGTCCTTGCTTCGATCCCAGCTCGGGCCAAGTGAACTTTATGGTGGACAAACAACATGTGCGTGGGTTTTCCCGGTTTTCTCTCACTTGCTTCATTCTACCATTTCCTTCATTTCTTATTATCGTCGTCTTCTTTAGCATAGCTGGCAAAATTATTGGGAGTAAAACTTAAACATTTCACTTCCATAATTAGGTTTGTTGTAAGTCCGAACAAAAATGAAATCGTGAACATAAGAGCAGAATAAATGTTGGTTAAACAAGAAACCCACGTTACATTACATTATAAGAAAAATCACGTTAGTACGTATATTTCGTTTTCTGATTATTACCTTTAAAGCATAGAAAATATGGAAAGCTTTCCCACTATAAGTGACAGTAACGTTATATGTGAATTAATCAAAATTTGATTTTTGACAAGGGGTGTTCCAACAGAAACTTGAGTAACTTCTATGAACGGTGTTCTAATACGCGGAGTTCCTTACCAAACCAAAGGGATATTACATAAAGTTTCGTAAATGATTTTGTTTGATTTTATAGAAACGTAGAAAGTAACATAAACCAGGACAGTTGTTTGAAATATACAATATGAGAGAGAATTCAACGGGCCATTTCTCTATAAATCTACGTATCCATTGCAGTAGCCTTGAACAAGCTAAGTAGTGAATGTACATTGCAAAAGTGTAATTTATAAAATACAATATAACTAATATGGAAACCAAGCACGAAACAAATTTAAACGGTCATTTGTCGAAAACAAAAAAGTTATCCACATGTTGAAGAAAATATTATAGTCTTTATGTTAAATAGTACTTTCGCTTTTCTTATGAGATTGACCTTTGAATCGAAAACGAATCAGAATACGATTGAGTCAAACGAGAGTGTTATCACAGCTACTAAAACTGATTTATGTGCTTTGAAACATCGCTATAAAATGTTTACCTGATATGACTTTCTCCAAACCCAGAAGATTGTTTACTCCTTCGAATGTAATACTCCCATCACATTCTTCTAGATAGTCGTCAATTTCTTGTCGCAGGTTGTCCTGAATCATATTGTTTTGTGCTAGTTCATAACAAGTAAAAGCTAAAGCATTTCCAGTTGTTTCGTATCCAGCTACCAGTATTCCACCTGAAAATCCTATTAGAACTGGGTCTGAAATATCCACAAAAAAATTGGAAAGAAACCTAAGAAATTAGCATTTGTTAGAGTTGTTCGTTATAATGCAATCACTACTCAAACCACGAAAATAGTTTTGTAAAGTTTGTACACCACATCAACTTGTAATTGTAGTGTTATCTTTTAACGTAATTGTATAAAGTAATCAATCTATTTTTATAACTGAAAAGTTTAAATCATAAATTTTTAAATCTTACGAGACATGTATAGTCAGACGCGAGCAACCAACTGAAATTAACTTGACACAGATTATTATGCTCGGTGACTAAACGAAAAACAAAAACTACCGTAGTATGCGTGATGATTACTGTAGCTAATGCTTTCAGTGATGCAAAATCGTTAACATAGCAACTCTAAGAGTAAGTTAAAGGAGTTGCTCGTAAAAATAATATTATATTATTTTCTTTTGATAATTTTAGGAAATAAAAAATACAGCAACTTACCAACTTCAACATCTAATATTTCTTCATATTCATAATTATTTCTCCTGTAATCATTATTTTTGTAATCTCTTTCCTTTCGTAGCTTACTCACCATAGCAGTAACGTCTTTACGAAATATCTTATTATTTTGTCTAATATTCAATGCCTTATTCAAAATTATAGTGAACACATTATACAAATATGCTTCAGCTATCGTAATTCTAAATATTCGTAAAATTTGCGGAATGAAAATCATACAAAAGAATGGCAAAATCCTCCTCCAAGATGTGTTTGTAGCATCTTTGGCCATTTCAAGGAGTTCAGAATTTGTGAAAAGTTTGAAATCAACTCCAAATGCGAACGTTACAATTCCATATAATGTATAGTTTTCGCAATGTTCTTTGATTTCAACATGATTTTTAGAACTTCTATTATTCACAATGTCGTCCATCGTGACTTCAGCACACTCACAAATTGAGGAAAACGAATCTTTAATTCTCGCCAGAGTAAAACATGTGGTGAAATATTTCCTGAAAAATCTCCATCGGTTTCCCTGCATCCAGAAAAGTGTGTTGGAAGCTATAGGATCTGCTATGGTATCCGGACGATAACTCCAATCTGTAAAATGTTCGAAATCTTTCACCAAAATATGTTTGATTAATTCAGGATCTCGCACTAACAGACATGGCCGAGAACCAAGGAAGAACCCACCATACCGATGTCCATTTAATTTAGCATGAATTTCAGCAAATTGTTGACCCAAACTCATTTTTAACATCATCAAGTTCTTGAAATTACCGAATATCGGAAATGGTTTTAAATAATGGACGCCTTTCTTTTCCCAATGTTTAAAATGCCTCGTGACGTATAAATAGAAAATTATAAGAAGTATCACTAAAGTTGTAAGTGTCACCATTACACTTGCTGGTGGCGTATTCATTGTAGAACCGCTGTTGAAATCAGAATGATCTAGAATATAGCCCTGAAATGAGAGTAAAATATATAAAAGATTTACTACACAAGTGTTGTTACATAAAATAATTTAATTACCTATCTTAGTTAATTAAAACTAATATAACCAACAAGGATTTGACTTTTGTTAACTTTCATAGTGAGAAAAAATCTCTTAATATTCCACTTCTTTTGTTCTCCATTAGTTACTGGGAATGGTGTGTGTCTTTAGCAACGAGAATTAGAGTGAACCTACAGCTTATCTTGAGATGCAAACATCGAAAGGCCTCCCACAGCACCAACAATTAATCTACCAATTTGAAGTGTGAGATAAGTTAACTGATACCTAATACAGAAAGAAGAAAATCTGATCAATTAAGTGTGTTTAAATAACGGTTGCATAAAACATCGGTATTTCTTTGAACGAAATCAAGAAATTAAATTTTTATGAATTTCTTTTTGTTAATGAAATTATCATTACGAGAGATAGTAAGTATAAACTTAATTTTTATCTTTAATAGTGTATGTGTGTGTGCTTGTGTGTGTGTGTGTCTATGGAGAGATGTTCGATATATAGGATTTAACTACGTAAACTAAGTTGTACAGAGATTGATCTTTACCACACACCTAGTGCCATGTGTTTCCCAGTTTTAGATTTTAGGCTTGGCAGATGTGGGTGTAAGAAATGTATGAAAACTTACGCGCGTTTCCCGCAGATTTAAAGAACATCTTACCTATAAACATTCCACAATACGTCGTGGTTGTGCAATCCCACATAACAACATAGGTTAAAGTAGAAATGGATAAGGACATTTAATCCTCTCTTTTAATCATGGTAGTGAGTTAAGAGCAGTCAACGGCGGGTGTTTACTCTTCTTATGCGTGCTAGAAATTAAAACCGGCAATTACACATGTGGTATATGTATTCATGTCCGCTATATGTAGTAATCTCCGGTACAATTAGGTATTGAAATTTGAAATTTAATAAAAACGGTCTGTATATATCAGTTTTGCTTATAAGACTGACATTTATAATACCGGTCTCTGGCCAGGCAAAAACTCTGTTTCTAGCCGTTCGCGATATCTCCAAAATTATTAGCCGTAAAAAATTAACATAATGTAGGAATCGTCTTCATGTAATACTTATGACAGTGAAACAGAGCTCTAAGAAATGTGAAGCCAAAAAGGAAAAAGTGATCTTGCAAATATTATTTGGTGTTCATAACACCTCAGAAACAACTGAAAAAGAAAATTGAATTAGCGTATAGATGGTTACATTAGACACATATTGTAAAGAAATGCGAAACATGGTGGTTATATGACTGTTGAATGAGTTTATCATCAGTTCTTCGAATCTGGGTTATATCGGGTATTGCAAAATAAGTGTTACAACTCTTGGGAGGTGACTCCTGACACTGAGACAAGAAAAAAAGTTCTCTTGAACTTTCGGCTATCGGACATAGTTTCAGATCTACAAGGTGCCGAAAGCGTGGGAAAATGACTTTCGGACGCCAATAGTTCGGAAACTATCCAACGTAAAGAGGGCGGGTAAAAAATTCACTGAAGAAGTCATACCTGCTGTATTGAATTTTGGATGTTTCACAATCCTACCATGCACGCGCAAGGGATTCCCCAAAGGAACGTAGGGAGTCCCGTATGATCTGCCAAATGAAAATTGGTCTAAATGGATATGAATTGATAGGGTTTCTACCAGGTAACATTAATTCGTTTGTATTAAGTCGATATCTGGAACAAATACAAAATGGCGGACACCTTCATGCCCGTTGTGTGTGGTTGCATAATCGCCAGGTACGGATGCTGGCCAACAGTGACGTTCTGAGTATTAAGTGTAACGAATTTGTACTCAAATGCTCTAGAAAGACATCTGGAGTATCGGTAGAACACAACAGATGAAGCAGGGTGATTCACATGTGTGGAAACACGTAACGAAAAATGCTCAGAGATGCACTCATACTCAGTAAACGTGATTTCAAAGCGTCGGAAATGTAAGGAATAGCTTCAAGAACATGAAAGCTGTTGTCAATTCCCAATAATATTTCATCAATCTGATGCAATATGATCTGCACGGTTGCATACCAATAAGGATGCAACAACTGAGGCAAAGTTGAAATTGTGCAAGGGGACTCACTAAGAAACTGGGTAAACTCAAGGAATGTCAGTAGTGGGATCGCATGAGCGATATTGAAATGTGGCCAATGTGTGTTGATATCAACATGTAGCTAATGGACAAATGTCAACATGTCGCACCACTGTTGGGACACCGTCCCACGTGCAAAAATTAGGAAAATAACGTTGTAGATTCTGCTATTACATCTGGTGCACTTTTTGGTAGAACGTAACTAAAACCCGATTGTATCAATGTCCCTCTTTGTTTGGGACATTGTCCCACAGTCGACACATGAAAGATATCTCTTAACCCATTGATCAAAATCTGATAGACCGTGAATATAACAAACTTGTATCATGTCCCAAGCCTTCTGGAACATATGACGTACTCGAAATATAGGAAAATACCTCCAGAAATTCATATCTTACATACAGTGCACATGCCAAGACAAAGACGAAAACGAACCAATTTGGCACATGTAACACTACTGCTGGAACACCATACATATGGAAAACAAAACGACATGAGAAATAGGAAGAAACGTCTTAAGGTTGGTTTAAAGGAACAAGTTTTGCCGATAGGTGTTACTACAGTTTTCGTATCTCTCTCGTGTATTTTTACCTTTCACGAAAATTTACAATTTCCCAAAATGTACAAATTTCAGCCTAGAGACTTGACCGGATTGTTGAAATGGCTGGATTGTTGAATGTATATCCAAACCTTTAACAATATAACTATTTCAACAATGAACAAAGTTCTAAATGAAAAATCGGCACGGACTGTTGTATTTGATAGGGTATGAAGTTCCTTTTCTAAAAAAATTGAAGTCTCTAGGTTGAAATTTGCAAGAGAAATTGTAAAGTTTCGTGAAAGGTAAAAAATACACGAGAGAGATACGAAGACTGTAGTGACACCTATTGGCAAAACTTGTCGCTTTACACCACTCTGATTGTTTACAACTGTGCAGTAGGAGTAACAAAATGAAACACACAAGCATGTCGGAGGTTGTACAAGAGCACTTGCCAAATAAAGTGTGTAATCCTGAAAGAAATGAATTCAGAAAAAGTGAGGCTCCGTCGAAGCCTCAGGGCTAGAGCGCTCGCTTTCGCTTCCGTGGTCGTGTTTTTCAATTCTACTTGGGGCCCAAGACCTCAGATTCAAGACCTGAGTAGTTATTTTCCTATTTCTCGTACGTGGGACGGTGTAGCAGCAGTAGTGCGACATGTTGACATTTGTCCATTAGGTACCTGTCGATATCAACACACATATTGGCCACATTTCAACATCGCTAATGCGATCCCACTACTGACATTCCTTGAGTTTACCCAGTTTCTTAGTGAGTTCCCTTGCACAATTTCAACTTTGCCTCAGTTGTTGCATCCTTATTGGTATGCAACCGTGCAGATCTAATTGCATCGCATTGATGAAATATTATTGGTGAATTGAGAATGGCTTTCATGTTCTTGATGCCATTCCTTACATTTCCGACGCTTTGAAATCACGTTTACTGAGTATGAGTGCATCTCTGGGCATTTTTCGTCGTGCATCACCCTGCTTCATCTGTTGTGTTCTACCGATATTCCAGATGTCTTTCTAGAGCATTTGAGTACAAATTCGTTACACTTAATACTCAGAACGTCACTGTTGGCCAGCATCCGTACCTGGCGATTATGCAACCACACACAACGGGCATGAAGGTGTCCGCCATTTTGTATTTGTTCCAGATATCGACTTAATACAAACGAATTAATGTTACCTGGTAGAAACCCTATCAATTCATATCCATTTAGACCAATTTTCATTTGGCAGATCATACGGGACTCCCTACGTTCCTTTGGGGAATCCCTTGCGCGTGCATGGTAGGATTGTGAAACATCCAAAATTCAATACAGCAGGTATGACTTCTTCAGTGAATTTTTTACCCGCCCTCTTTACGTTGGATAGTTTCCGAACTATTGGCGTCCGAAAGTCATTTTCCCACGCTTTCGGCACCTTGTAGATCTGAAACTATGTCCGATAGCCGAAAGTTCAAGAGAACTTTTTTTCTTGTCTCAGTGTCGGGAGTCACCTCCCAAGAGTTGTAACACTTATTTTGCCACACCCGATATAAACAGAACTGATTTCGAACCTCATGTAGCTAGGGCAACAGTGAACGCTGTGCACCAGATTGACTTAAACTTTTTGATTACCCTCGTGTATTAGTAAATATAATGCCATTCGGTTAACCTAGACTTCGAAAACGTTAGATAATAAGGAAAATGTTACATTCAACACAGTAAAATTTCTGAAATTTCACACCTTATACTCAAATTAACGTAGTAAACAATATCGAGAACTCAAAATATATATTTTATTAATTATTAAGTATTGTCATACTTACAATGATTAACATGTATCAGCACCAACAGCACAATTTACGGTAAAAAAATAGTATCAGAAATACAAAGAAAAGCGGTTGAAAATATCTTATATCACAGATCATAATGAACTCAATTGTATTGCAGAATGCACCATATGAAGTTCTCCTACAAGTATTTGCTTGGAACAAAATTTCATGGTATTTTTTTTTTTTTTATCCATAAGCTTAAATGTTACAAACGTGTTTTAAGGTAAATGTTCTAATCTGAGTATATGTACTGAGTAGACCATTTATCTTGAAACACCGTCGTAACTTTTAAACTATTAGAGCAAAAATTATTCAAGATCGTAAGATAGATATCTTCGAGAGCAGGTATTGTTGGAAACATTCTACAATACTACATGGTTAGCAGTGTTTCCGACCCCACATAATATTGTTCGGGTTTCAAGTTATCCATCGAGCTATTATGTACTTCGAATCTACATATTCAGAAAAAAAAAACTTATAGTAAAATTCACAACATACAGTGTTATAAAAATGGTATAGTATCACAAAATCCATAAACGTCCTAATTTTGAACGCCTCTACAACAGTAATAAGGCAATTGATATGTGCATGTCAAAGCGTATCTGATGTATCTTAACATGGCCATAGTATGATGGATTTTTAACAAGTACTAATAATGTTAGAAGGGATTGAAAATGTTACATTCTACAAAAGGTTCTAAGCTCGGGGTCGTGGATAAAAGACTATTTTTCCTGGAAGAGGAAAAGTTTACCTCTACCCCCTGTGGCTTAGCAACCGCAAACTGCACTGGAGGTCGCGAAGGACTCAATGATGTCAGATTTCTAAACTGAATGAACTGGTTTCCATTCCAGATTGTCATATGAGAACAGCAGAAGTAAAAACTTATTTTTTATTCAACCTAGACCCAACTTGCATTACGTTAATATTCGAAAATTTTCGATAAAGTGATATGTTTATTTATTGCAATTAAAAGATCTGTGAGGAAAATGAGCTAAAGAGGAATCCCATTTTTTAAAAATGGATCATAATTTCTTCAGGATGACAGTTTTTCAAAGAGAAAGCATGGATACCGAAAAATGTATGCACTTAAAAGGTAGATATTTATTCTCAATTTCTGGAAGAGCCTAGCCTTTGGCGCTATAGTTTATAACTTCAAGTAGGTGGTAGGGTGATTTTCCTTTTTTCCCTTTATAGTTTTCCGATTTTTGCAAACCATAATAAAACGAATCATATATTTGTAAATTTAAGCATGAATCGTTTGAAATTTATATATAAAGAAAGTAAACAAAGACAGTACGACTTATGTCTTCATCCACGGTTGAATAGCAACACACACATAAAAGAGCTACAAGCTAAAACTTTTTTTGTATCGTTTTGAAAATTGAAGAAACGAAAAGAAAGAAGTGAAAATCAGCTTTCTCAATAAATTTCGTTCCTTATAGAACGCTATAATTTATTGTTTATGACCAACAATGGTTTTCAACGGTTGTCAGTCCGTAAGTTTGAGTCCTCTACTTTCGCTCGACATTTTGTTCGAAGATATTGTAGTATGCTGGTGGTGTCTACGTATTTTATCGCTGATTAGAACCGTGTAATTTCTTTCGGCGGTACCAGATGATAAGCACCCTGGTCCTTCTGACCAGAGAAGTTAAAGTAACAAAAAGAAGAATCGTGTACTTGGAAGTGGAGCAAAGCAGAGGAAACAAATCATGAAAGTTTCAGGGGCCTGAAGGGGCCGAAGGGGGCTCAACTCCTAGCTACTCCTAGCTAGGGTCTGGTTTCGATATGAACATTGGTTAAGAAATCCCGACGATATGTATCTTTTTAAATTAATGCTAATAATTCAACATTTATTCCCATAAATCATTTAATTTTCTTATTACCAAGTGCAAACATTGACGTACATTACTTTCAAAAGTCAAGGATAAAATTACTTAAAAATCGGGAAAAGTTTCGAAAGAAAGGATAAAGAATTATTTCAGAATCGAGACAAGACGAGACTTCTTCAAACTTATCAAGACGTCTCATGGACAACGCTAGTCAAGGCTGAATTAAATCGTTTTTGCGCGTCCCAAAACCAGTGCCTTACTTTAATCAAAGGAGATCACATATCGGAATAATATAAAATAATTCTAAACAACATTTATTTAATATCACCAGTTTAATGGCTTCCATGATGAAACCATAGACCCAGCCCAAGTCACTAACCTTACGATACGTTTTCGTGTAAGATTTTTGCACTCAATTGAATTACATTGATTTCAATACAAAAGTAAAGTATTTACAGATATTCTCAACAGCTAGTTTTCAATTTTATTTTAAGTTTCGGTACTGACAGATTTATCAACCGAGTGCTTATCAAATTTACAATTTTGCTGACATATTGCACTAATGTTTGTTTCTTATGACCTGTGGATATTTCTTTTATAAAACTAAAATTAGAATATTATAGAAATTGACCCCATTTCCCCTCTCAGGAACGGAATTTTAAAAAAAAATCTGAGGGTCGCGTTTTCTAATTTTTAATGAGAAATGTATGTGCCGAATTTTACGTCTTCTTAAGCGAATCTTCACATTCGGTATTTTCTGAACAAATAATCGGAAATTTGAGTATTAATACAAACTCCCTCTTTTCTCCTATAGGAGCGAAGTTTTCGAAATCGTTGAAATGTATTTTCGGTTAATTTTAATGAAGAATTTATCTCCTAGTTCTATCTTCTTAACTTCGAGGATTTATCATATATTCCATTTCTAAAAGAGAAGTCTCTTAGAAAAAGAACTCTGTTTCACTCTCCTATAGGACTTATCTTTTAAAAATCTTAGCCCTAGACAATCTTCTTGACAAAGAAATATACTGTACAAATCCATGTTTCTAACTATAATAGTTTGAGAAAGGTATTGATGAGTATGTCAGTTTAGATATAATCCTTTTTATTTTTTAAAAATATAATAGTGCATATATATTTTTAAAAACTCATAAGTAATTCATGTTCAGTTTTGGTATTTTCGCTTTATTTGAATTATCCTGTTGGCATTCGATGAATTAACATTTTTCTTAGATCACTCTTTGTTACACAATTCACGAGTCAATGCATTTCTACTACGGCTTTCTCAATGTATTTCTCCAGAAGAAAGAACATATGGTGTCCAGACATTTCCAAGAAAAAATGTGACAACCTTGTCCCTCAGCAACAGCAGAAAACACTTTTGTGGTCGGTCATTTGTGGTCATGTTTCTACCTAATGAAGAGACTCTAATTTTCAAGTCTACGTATTTTATTCCAGGTATTAAGAGAAAATACCATTTCCCACTCATACAACAACATCTGCTTGTTGTTCAACCGCATTGTACCGAACTCTGACAATTCCAGGACAGCTTAAAGAAATACACAATACTAGAACACTTGTTACATACCTTAGTAGAGTTTCTGTATAGAATGATGAACACGGCTTTCATTGGATGAATAAATTTTAATGTGGTGTAAACACACGTTAAGCACTGTACACTGAATTTACAGTAAAAGAAAAAAATACTTTTAATTTTAGAATTTTCAAGTTGTTTCGCAGAAATGTTCCTATTTTTCTTTTAGGCCTGATTCACTTATTACGAGAGTCCGTGCACGATACGATGCGTCTCCTGTCCTAATCCTGGGTGTCTCCTATGATCTCATCTCCTCTTCTAGGCGTTGGCCCCACTATCTTCCCATTTAGTGGGACGTCAGTCCAACGTGGGGCTTGTTCCTCTTCCCAAATGAACAATACATTTTCCGCTGCACTCTTGTTTAGCCTACAGTTGTCAACTCAGGGAACAATTTACGATTCCCAGTGACTTGTGCCTGTAGTGAAGTAAGTTCTGGGCACCGTTTTTTCGCCTAACCTAGCGCGATCCAGCCTGTTAGGTGGTTATGGAGCGACTAGCTAACTTAATCACCTTAATAGCAAAGAGAAGATGACACTGAATGTAAAATAGCGTTCAGAAAAATAGCTCGTTGTCTCCTGCTCATTTCAAACTTTGACGCAAACCACTGTCCTGTACCTATATACACATTTGCGATGATCACTTATATAGGATTGACAAACGAAAGTTTATATTGTTCTCACGCTGAACATTCTAAACATCAAATATTTGTCAAGGTTGGTTGCAATAAAGGTAAAAGTCATAATGTCGTTTAATGGAATTTGATATCTGAAATGTTCCGAATATATGAGAAACACGGATAGAGATTCAACTTTGATCTGACCAGTAAGTAAATATTCTGATGAATAACCTCCGTAAGTACATTTTCTGGATAAGCACACATTATACTTGAAGGATGAACAGTTTTTAAGTAACTGGTTCATACTAGCTTTTCTATCTTAGATAACTTACATTAAAAATAGAAATCGCTGAGCAAATCAAAGTTTACTTATAAAATAATAAATGTGTGACAGTTTCGATAACTAACAGAACTTATTAGCTTCATCAGACACTATCTGTGTCACACGTGGTGGATGAAGAGTTTTAAGAAAGGACGAAGATTGTCTCATAACAAACACAAACTAACTCGAACACCGACAAGTTTGAACTACGTGTCCCTGAACTGCATAAAAGTGGTATTGAGTACCGTCAATTAGATGTGTTTAATATTATCCTAGGATTTAACACTTCCATGCGATTTGTTTTGACTGTTCTAAATGAAGATGTGAAAACGCGAAAGTTTCTTTAAGATGAATTCCCCGAAGGCACCCTGCGCAAATAACAATATGTCAATTAATGGCAACACATGATGACGGCATGAATTGCGCTTGCTTTTCATGAATTGTCAGAGATATTAAAACCACTACTCACTTTACAAACAACACTTCAGTGACACAACGCAAGCTTATAAACTTCTCCCTACTCAACAAATTTTAGATTACGGCTACAACGGAAATATGTTTGGGAACAGTGAAGACATATAATCCACACTGTTGTGTTCCAGAGACTTCTGGACTTGCTGCTACATCTTAGCACTATGTTTTGAAATATAAGTTATTCCAAGTCCTTGCAAGCAAAACGACCGAGAATTGACCATGGCTGGACCGTTTTATCATCAAGAAACCGTTCATGCTCCAAATACAATTTTTTCTTCGTCGCAACAACTGGAGTGATCTCCCATGTTTCCTATCAACATACCACGACTCTAGCAATTCTTGTCTGTTTTTGACAATACTGTGAAGGATTTTCCGTGAACTTCACTGGCCAGTCGAGCCATTTTTAAGTCATCAATTTTCCAATGATCAACCTACCCCTAAACATGCGTCCTTGGTTTCCATATAATCATGGTGCCGCTGTGCTGATGCTAATCAATTGAAATTTCACTTTCAAGTGATAACATATTTCTGCTTTATGAGGCAAGGAATAAGTAAAATTAAAATTACGGGAACTTAGAAATTAAAAATAACGCTTATAATTTTACTGAGAAAAAAATTTCAAATATATATTTTTGTATTATCACTTCCAAGGTCATGCACGATAAAATCAAGCATAGAATGCTTGTATAAATAACATAAATATCAACTTTTACAAAAAAGTCTTTAATTAGGAATGTTCTTATAAAATAAATTCAATTTCTTATTCTCTGTCTATTTTCAAATCTCTCTCATCATTTCTTAAATAATTATCTTTGTATAAAGGTTCATGATTGTTAAATGATAATAAAAATAGCCCACATTATCATTAGTAATTTCTGTAAAAGTAATCCAATACTAGACCTAGAACTTATACCTGCGAACGAGATCCTGGATCCAATGCAACTAAACAATTGTATTAAACGCTTCATACTATATGCAATGTATAATTAACTTTGCTATTTCACGCAATGTTTTGCCTCTTTCATCATGGGTGGAACAAACAAATATAATAACTATGTATTTTTTCCTAATGTACTATTTTGGCTCATAACTATGTGAAAATCTTTTTATATTTTAGTTTTCTTTATGCTAATTACTAGAAAGTCACGCTACATAACATTTTCTTGAAATAACCTTGACACTGTATAATCATAAATACTCAGTCCATATACTGGTTGGAAAATATGGATATCTGATCTGCATTAAAAAATCGTTTTAAGAAAAGATAAACTACACAATATTAAATATCATTTTCCATTTGACTTAGCACTCTTCGAATGTCTTAAACTTAGGTCTCGTTCTCGATATACTCAAACAATTATTCAAAGAAGAATGTGAAAAGTCGAAGTACAACATGTATGAATCAGTAGTGTAGAGTTTACAACCATACAATGGTTTCTTTAATTGTATCCTCGTCGCCAGAAGTGCCTTTACATCGCAGTGACGGGTATGTGACCGCGCAGTACTCCAAGGAAGGGATGGTTGTATAAGAATTTTTGATTAATTTTGAAGATTTTTTATTTTGACTAGGGAATTAACATAGGTATAGGGAGTAAAGACACAGATTTGAAGCATCAGTGCACGAAGAGATTCGTATTCTCAGTTTTCCTAATTATTGTTTTATATGTTAAGTTAAACACCACAATATGTATCACTGATATCGCAGATCGTATTATTTTGTAAAATCGTGTCTCTAATCTATTATCAAAATATTCATCTCCAGTCAAGATGTAGAGAGAAGAGAAAGAGATAAGACATCTGTAATATATGTATATGTGACTTACTAAGTAATTGTAGAAATTAGTTAAAGGACACGTAAGAGAGCGAAAAGGAGGTCTAGAAGTCTGAACTTTTTAGAAACGTCCTAGATAGGTGAAAATATAGTTAAAAATTGCAGAAGGTATCATGTAATTTATCTTTCTTTTCTTATATCCTAGTATACTTTTTCTTTCACATCCAAACATCTCTATTCAGAATTACGTGATAAAGGTGAAGAAAGAAACGTTTCCATCTCAAGAAATGTATCAGAAAGAAAATCTTTTGACTTAGACTAGATTCGAACTCGCAACCCTTGAATCCAAGAGTCTGCGCTCTACCAATTGAGCTAACAATTACTATTGCAAAAGTCTCATTTCTACAACTACCGGTTGCTGAATGGTGTGTATTAACGAAATTGGCCGAGGTAATTGCTTCATATAGCTATTGCAATAATAATAATAATAATAATAATAATAATAATAATAATAATAATAATAATAATAATAATAATAATAAAGAAGAAGAAGAAGAAGAAGAAGAAGAACAGAATTTAAAAAGTCGCATTGTTGAAAGTTTGGTGTGCGAAGTTAGTCCTAATATGAGATTTTATTTATTATATATAATAAATGTAAGCTTGGTTTATTCGTGCGTGCTACTCAAAGTTGTACGCGTATGGTACGGTAGCCTTGTCTCCCACAACCATGAAAAAAGTTTCGGTTTGAACCTATGCGTGTCCTAAGAGTAAGGAGGAGATTCAAAGAAAGAAAAGTGGTTTAGAAATTACGCAAAAATATAATATCTCTCGAGGTGAGGTGATATAGAGTTCAGCGTGTCTTTCAGCTGTGACTCTATACAAAATGTTCATCTACGACTTAACGTGGAACCCGAACCATACGACTCCTGCCTGGAATCGAAACCCGTATCACCTCTAGCTCTATCATGGGAGACACAGGGACATGTAAAAATAATCGAAACTGAACGATATTAATGTTAAATTCATAGCTTTTGAGGTCCTAAAAATTCCTAATTGAAAGATATGAGTGTTTATTCAATAGTTTTCCGGATCGCTGAAGTGAATAATGTCACCCCCGATACCATAAAAGCCCATGTTTTTATTCTTCGTTAGCGGCAAGTTGATTCTTTTGCTCCTGCTGGAAATGGATTCGTACTATTTCATTCCGATTCAAATATGTATTCTACTGGGAAAACTAATCTCAAATATATCTTTGAAATATAAACCTATTCTTCCCGTACAACGCCGGGTATTTCAATTAGTAATAAATAATTTAAAAAACAAATGAGTATATTTAATGGAAACATATATATGTATTTTTGAATGTTGTATATGTATTGCTAATTCATACTTTATCTAGTAGAAAATGGTGCACCCATTATATATTCTGAAGCAATAGGGAGAACTATCGAAGGTATATTTTATTATATCTACTGTCGAATTTAGTGTGGAATAATTTCACACAATTTATTTCGAAACTATCGAGACGAGACTGAGACCGCTATTTGTCGGTTGAAAGGAGACTAGGTAATACTGTAAATAGTCTCGTATTGTCTCGTTTTGATACCAGTCCTACTTCGGGGTTTGTTCTCTAGTAACTGGTTGCGTACTGCACCTACAGTATATAAGACGTAGTATATTTAAATGTTTGAGAACTTACCCCACCTCCACTTGACGGATCGTTCTAACTAAAACTACCAGACCGTTTATGTAATTTTGCGATATTTTCTTGCAACAGAGAATGAAAAATATAACAGTTATAATGTTGATCGCGCATAATCCTGTATAGATAAAAGGTACTTTATAGAGTGTCGGACTCCGTGAAGTAAATACAGTAGTTACTGGCTTGGTAAGTTCATCACTGAACTTTTTCCGTCATACTCATGCAATGACATCACCTTTGACACATGCTCGGGACAGGACCACAGGAGGAGTAACGCTGTTGTTTGCTTACTCGCTTGCTGCTGTCTATTCTCTTTGAAACCTGATGTGAAATTACTGCTTTATCCTTACTTTCAGCTGTCTTTGCTATTTCTAATTTAGTTATATTAGTGGAATTTTATTCCATCATGGAAATATATTTTATTTCTTTTTAAATGTAAATAAAAAGAAAAGTCCATTTGGACAAGTTTCTCCACAACTCTAGAGGTATTGTCTTGGGTGCGCTTTTCTTTTCTTTTCCTTTAGGGCCGCGGTGGCTCAGTGGCAGAGCTTTCACCTTTAGTGCTTGGGGCCTCGGGTTCGATCCCAGCCCCCACTAATTGAACTTTGTGGCGGACGTAAACCGTGTGGGAGGGTTTCCTCGGGGTTCTCCCATTTCCTCCCACTTTCGTCATTTCATTCATTACTCATCATCACCGTCTCCTTTAGCCTAACCGGCATAATCGTGGGACGTAAAACTTAAAAATTTCATTTCATTTCTTTAACACAAATGCAATTAAAACCTGACTCTGAGAGCGCAACAATGTTATCTTTTTCGAAGGGTCAGTGATTTTGTGTCGAAGGTAATGTCACGCGAAGAGACAGGCTGCGCGTGGGCTTATCTTATCTTACGTTTGGCAACATTGCTCTTGGTCAAGTGGCCTATTGCTTATGCCTTTAGGTATTTGCCCTAAAGCTATACAGCGAGCTGTGTGCGTTCTGTTCCTCCCTGTCCCTGGCTGTTTGCGAAAATATTATTTGCTTTTCATGCATTGGGATAAGGGGTAAGACACCTTGCATACCTTGGGGCAATGGAAGTAACATATAAAATGATCGAAAACGACAACCGATGTTAATGTAGAGTTCATAGTTTCGAGGTCGCTATAATATTTAGGCGTAAAGCTATCAGCTATTTTCTGTTAGTGGTTTCTTGATATACGTACGTCTACCAAGTTAACGAACCTTGACTTATCTGCGTACAGTAGTTGGTTAGTGTGTCCTCGATGGCTATTTTTACTTTTTCCATGATCATCCCATACCATACAGTATTTGTTTATGTTTTGAAAAAGCTTGATTTTATCAATTCGTTAAACAACAATGTTTCTTTTTTTCTAACCATGTTTCTTAGTATTATCCTCTTCATTCTAACTAATTTAAATATTTTCAATAATTCAGAATTTTGACTAAAAAAATGTTACAATGATCAAGATTTGTATAAGATGAGGAGCCTTCATTTCTAATCATTGTCTTAACCGGAAGGGAAAACTTATAAAAAATTGAAATAACTTAGTAGACGTAGAAAATCGATAGAAATAATGAACATCAACTATTAGTTGACTGTTAGAAGTATAGTAGATATGGTTCTCAACCCAAGTAGAAGATGCACTCTTTGCTTCATGAAAATAAACATTTTTAAAAAGTAATTACAGAAAAGTAATTTGATGACATTTACTGAGCGAACGTAGGTTACTGGTTGGTGTTGACGCTTCGTAATTGAGAGTCTCCCGGTTCAGGGAGATGACCCCCCTAAAAAATTTTTCGGGCCCCCATGCAAGCAAGTAGGCTTTTCTTATCCATTCGCCCAGGGAGTGGAGCGAATACTAAGAAAAGACGGGCGGTACAAATGGATTTTTAAAAAATCATTTCTGAGGGAAATTTTATTTTAAGTTCCTAATGGCTCAAATCGCTGTCCATTGCTTAATGCTCATTTTGTTAATATCTATTGGTTCCTTTGTCATTGGTCAAGATTTTCATTTATATCCTAAGTCGTTTCGTTTTTGTTTTATTTTTTTAATTTATAATGATGTGCGCTTTCACTTTTTAATAGTACTTTGTTTTTCGTGTAATAATAATGGGCAACGATATAAAACCAAGTGACCATTTTATCGGAAAAGAAAGCTACAAAACATGAAAGAAGATAAGATGCAACCGAAGGCTCTAAAAGGTTTTCTTCGCGTTCTGGACAAAATCATACAAATGTTGAGGTGGGGATTTGTCAATACTAGTCACTGTTAACGAAGCATTTGCAGGTCGACATTCTTTTGAAACTGTAAGGTTATTTTACCTGATTGCAGTAATTTAATTGTTGAATTAAAATGGAACGATACGGTCATTTCGGTTACAGGTCTGAATTAAGTTTCATGTATTTCAAAATATATTCGAATACAATTAGTTTTCACGCGGCATATAAGTATATAACTTGAAAGGATATAATTGAAAGCGATGAAAGGTCATTTGGATGACAAGTAGTTTTTTTCAGTACCCTCACTTCCAATCATAACAGCGTATACAATGTTTTTTTAATTATAACAGTATAACAGTAATTATTAATCCATTCTCTGGTATTAAATTTAGAAGGAGCGATATTTTAAATTAGTAATAATTCTAATGCAAAGTAGAGTTTTGATTATTAGTTACTTGTGTTCAGGGATGCGCCGACATAGGTGCTAGGGATGTGCACGAGACGATTCGAGACAGGATTTTCCAGACAAAATTCGAGTCGAGACACGGTTCTTCCAATAGAGAAATATACATTTTCCGAGTCGAGACATCACTTTTATAGCACATTTTCGAGACGAGACAGCTACACATCTTGTCTCGTGGGCATCCCTAATAGGTGCAGTGTTCCTTTCAGAAAAAATATTCCGGGGGGTACACTTAGTATTCAGAGGGCCACTGCTGCTACTCTTTTATTTATTATTATATTACAGACGTATCATTTTGATCTCCTCCCGGGGGAAAGTGTCCCCCTAAAAATATGTGTGGACGAAACACTACACAGGTAGTCTGAGAGTCTGGATCCCCCAATCAGCACAATGTCAGGGGCAGATACACAAAATTATTTGCATTTATAGGCTATTCCGAAAAATCTTCGGACCCCAAAGATAAATCTTGGGTGCATCTTTGCTTGTGTTTACATTGTGTTTCTGCCTGATTTCGTACGTCTATGTTGGAATAAACATGAAAGAATTGAATTGTTCTATAGGACTATGGGGCCTTGAAAAGAATTTTTGCAAAAGAACCTGATTTTAAAGTTCTGCCACTGGATAGAGGACAAATTCAATGTCAATTAAGACAGACACTTTTGTCATTTATTGTGTATTGAACTAGTTTAACTAAAATTAATAAAGAATTATTTGAAATCAAGTATATCTCAAGAACGATTAAATGGACTAGCTTTGATGGCCATTGAAAATTACATTCTGAATGAAATTTATATTGATGCAATAATAAGAGATTTTGCCAAATTGAAAACCAGAAAAGTGTCTTTATAGCATGAACTTTTCAGTAACAAAGAAATCGAGAAATTAAGCTAATTACCATATCTGTATCACTAGAAAACACTATTTAAATATGCTTTTAATGAAGTGTAAGAGGATATCTCTTTGTCAAAATCAAACTTGTGATAATCTTAGACTTGAAACTGATGAGTTTTATTCTATTTCGACTTTTATGTTTCAACTATATTTGTCAAAATACATCTTAGGTATACATTTTAGTTGTTTCCTGTGCTTATTTAATAAAAAAAATATGTAAATTATTAAAATTGGAACTTTGGTCATGATTCATCCACAATTAATTAGGTTTAATTTCGCCATTTTCCTTTAATACTTACAGGAAGACTGAATTATTATAGATTGAAAAATTTGTAATTGTAACAATTATCTGAAAAATTTTTGACCATTCTATTCTTTTATCATCATTTAGGCGGGGGCGACTAAATATTGTTTATTTACACTTACAAAATGTCTACAACCGATCCTGTTACTGTTTATATATATATATATATATATATATATATATATATATATATATATATATATATATATATATATATATATATATATTTAGAGAGAGAGAGAGAGAAAGAGAGAAAGTTTTGACTCAGAAAAAAGTACAGAGGGATTTCAAACGAATAATACGTATACATTATCCTCTGAACAATTTAACCCTAAAAATGCTTTCGATCACTGAAATAAATTCCTGCCTACGCTCCTGTAAAGCAGTAAGAATTTTAGGGACTGATCTTGGGGTAATGCCTCCCTGGAGCAACGACAGTTCCCCAGAAATCATACCTCTGATAGGTCCGGATGTGACACCAGTATCTGTGTATTACCACTCCTCACTCTCAGTGTATTGAAACTTAAGTCAAAGGAACTGTTCTGAAATCTTCACCGGTTCTCTCCTCTGAAACCGCATGCGAATGGGGCCAACCTTGGTCATATACCACATCTGGAATATTACCGTTTATGTCAGATATCCCGAAAAATATATATTCGACACAATTAAAGAATGTTTTCGATTTAATTTAATTAATTTATTTATTTATTTAGCCTGTCAACCTCCCACTCTGACCTCGATGCCAACCAAGGCTTAACTTGAACTTAAGCAACATCGACAGCGTCACTATTCATCTGAGACCACGAAAACTAATACCATAACGATTTCGATATTAATATTGTTCATATTGAGTACTTTTACATGCCACTTCCCCTCTTATTACGGATGGCTTCAGTGTCTCGCCCCCACAACTATGGAGCAATTTCAACTAACTTACGTATAGCTATAAACCACCATCTGTAAAATAAATGTGCGAGTGATCTTTTTCGGGGAGGAATTCATTAGCTACTTTTCCAATATCAATGTGGTGGCTTTTTTCGCTTTCCATGCTAACGATTGCCAAAGAGCTCAACTGCATTTGCACCACTTTCCTATGAATATAGATTTGAATGGCATTTACTTTACTGAGTGCTTGCTTAGGTGTTACTCTCGTCACAGGAAAAGTGAGATTCTGTTATAAATGAGTAGGGGTCTTAACAAATACGGAAAACTATTAACAATGACACTACTCGAAATGAGTTTTCGCAATATAATGGAACAGTATTTTATTCGAATGTGAAGGAAATCATTGCATAAATTGACCCTTCCCTTCCTTAGAAGTCTAAGCTACAATACGTATATAATAATTTTGAATTAGAAATACATGCATCGAGTTTCATATCCTTAACTTTAAGGTCTCCTGAGTTAAGTAAATGAATAACCTTCCTGCTAACGAAAGAGTAAAGCTTTGCGCTTTAATGGTATCGGGAGTGTAATTATTAATTTCAGCAACCCCGAAAACTATAGAATAGACACTCCTATCTTTCAATTAAGAATTATTACATTTTCACCCCTCCTATTAAACCTCCATGCCGATAATGCTAAGCTTTGATGTGAACGATATAGAAGGTTTCATAATTCATGTACTCAAAAGCTATTAATTTAACATTAATATCGTTTATTTTCGATTATTTTTGCATGTCCCTGTGTCTCCAGGGGCGCCCATTAAGGGGGTAAGAGGGGGCGTTGCCCAATCTAAAGGAAATTATACTTTGCAAGATCGAAAACCAAATAAAATTGTTTGAATATTTACCCCAAAATTTGCAACTATATTTGAAATGTCGCTTATACTTGCCCCCTTTGAAAACCACAATATGGGCGCCCTTGTGTGTCTCTCATGATTGAGCTAGAGATGATACGGGTTTCGACTCCCGGCAGGAGTCGTGTGGTTCGGGTTCCACGTTAAGTCGTAGATGCACACCTTGTATAGAGTCACAGCTGAAAGACACGCTGAACTCTATATCACCTCACCTCGAGAGATATTATATTTTTGCATAATTTCTAAACCACTTTTCTTTCTTTGAATCTCCTCCTTCCTCTTAGGTTCAAACCGCATAGGTTTAGGGAGAACGCATAGGTTCAAACCGAAACTTTCTTCACGGTTGGGGGACACAAGGCTACTGTACCATATGCGTACAACCCTTATGAGACTACGGTAGTGAGTTACGCAGTTTGAGTAGCACGCATGAATAAACCACGCTTACATTTATTATATATAATAAATATAATCTCATATTAGGACTAACTTCGCACACCAAACTTTCAACAATGCGACTTTTTAAATTCTGTTCTTCTTCTTCTTCTTCTTCTTCTTCTTCTTCTTTATTATTATTATTATTATTATTATTATTGCAATAGCTATATGAAGCAATTACCTCGGCCAATTTCGTTAATACACACCATTCAGCAACCGGTAGTTGTAGAAATGAGACTTTTGCAATAGTAATTCTGAATAGAGATGTTTGGATGTGAAAGAAAAAGTATACTAGGACATAAGAAAAGAAAGATAAATTACATGATACCTTCTGCAATTTTTAACTATATTTTCACCTATCTAGGACGTTTCTAAAAAGTTCAGACTTCTAGACCTCCTTTTCGCTCTCTTACGTGTCCTTTAACTAATTTCTACAATTACTTAGTGAGTCACATATACATATATTACAGATGTCTTATCTCTTTCTCTTCCCTCTACATCATGTCTGAAGATGAATGTTTTGACAATAGGTTACAGACACAATTTTACAAAATAATACGATCTGTGTCTTTACTCCCTATACCTATGTTAATTCCCTAGTCAAAATAAAAACTCTTCAAAATTAATCAAAAATTCTTATACAACCATCCCTTCCTTGGAGTACTGCGTGGTCACATACCCGTCGCTGCGATGTAAAGGCACTTCTGGCGACGAGGATACATATAATAATCTAATATATAAAGAAACAATGCAAATAGAAATATCGTACACCATTTTACTGGCATTTTTTAGCTAAAAGTGGAATGCTATTGACAGGTTTGAGAATTTAAAAACTTCCCTTCCTCCCAATAGAAAATAAATCAATACTAGCAACAGAATGAAAGAAATGCAGCAGCAGTGTATTCATATCTTAAAATTAATTATTACAAACCTATAAGTTTAGACTTCTAATTGTGCTATTAAATAAGATGAGAAGTTTTATAGAATGCTAACTTCTGTTGCAGTCTTTCTCTATATATGGTTTGATCGTCAGAGTAATAGCTGTTATATATGTCCTTATTTCTGTACTGAAACCAGAAGTAACAGGAATCCCGGCTTCAAAGTGATTAATATAATTTACAAGTATGTGTTTCACAATAGAAATAACTAATTTGTACGATTATTAGAAGATTTGCATAGCATGACCCAAGTAACTAAGAATAGTAAAGAAATACAATATACAGGGTGGTCGTGCATCAATGACGGAAAATTCGGGAGATGAATCTACATGTAAAATCAAGCAAAATATGTCATATGAACATTGGGTGAATGCGGCTTCGTTTAAACTCTAGAGGCGTCTGAAATGTCACCTCCCGAGGCGGCAATTTGCAATATCAAAAGAACAGAGTTATACAACTCTCGGGTCAAAAGATATCAAAGAAAACCTCATCCGAAGAATCCAATTATGCATAAGTGATAGCGAAACAGTGACGGTGCTAGTGAAAGAAAGTGAATAAGACATGGACAAAAGTGAACAATTTACACTGAAAAATTGTAGGAGGGGATGTTACTTGGAACATTCAGCAACAAATGTTAATGAAGAAATGCAGCAATGACGACGCTGTGGGAACACTATGGGAGGCGGAATGTAGGAATACAGTATCTTTGTAATGGAAAGAAATGGGAATGTCGGGGCAAAAGGTATCAAAGGAAACCTCGTCCGAAGAATTCAATCATGCGTAAGTGATGGAGAAACAGTGGCAGCGCCAGGGGCACAAACGAAATGAATGCAGCGCGGAGAAAATGTGAATATTTTACACTGACAACCTTTAGGAAGGACCGTGCAGCAACAAATGTTAATGAACAAAGGCAACAATGGCTACGCTGTAGAGACACTACAGGAGGCGGGATGTAGGAGTACAGTATCTGTATAACGGAGAGAAAGAGGAATGTCGAGTAAGAAGATTTCAAAGGAACACCCATCCGAAGAATCCAATTATACATAAATGATGGCGAGACAGTCGCTGTTCAAGGGGCACAAAGAAAGTGAATGAAACTTGGAGAAGAGTTCTAGCACAGAGGTTGATCTCGGATGAGGTGTTCATAGGGGATGGCAACACAAATGTCCGTAATGACTACCGATGGACACCTAACAACCCACATGCAATTGTAGAGACGAAGCATCATCAGCGTTTCCAATTACATATGTTGGCTGGTATTATTGATGACGACGTTGTGAAACCACCCTTCTTTTCCAGCGATTGAACGCAAGCAATATCGTATCTCCAGTTTCTGACCTAGGGCCTACCTATTCTAGTTAAAAATGTACCACTGAGGACACGACAGTGTATGTGGTTTATGCATGATGACGTCCCTTAACACTCACGTCACACTATTCGTGCATATCTGAACGAAACATTTCCAGGTAGATAGATCGTGGAAGCAAAGTAGCATGGCCTCCACGTTCACCCGATCTGATACTCTAAATCTTTTCATGTGGGGTTAGGTGAAGAGTCTCGTGTATACACGGCCCGTGCATGACATTGAAGATCTTCGCTAGCGCGTATGAGATGCATTTGCCAGACTACGGCAAACGCTGCGTTATTGTCAAAAGTCAGACAATTCTTACGCCATCGTGTAACTGTCTGTCTCGAAGAACAAGAGGATATATTGAACACCTTCTTTAAGACAGCATTATGTTGACCACGGTAAGTACAATACCTTTTTTTTACAGCACACAGGGCCTCATCTCCCGTACGTGGTTTGTACGATCTACACGTATTATCACTAATTGTGTTTAACAGTTTCTTTGTAGCTCCCATGCGCAGCCAATGATCCACAGTGCGTGCGCAGAATTAAATTATTTGGATGGGGTTTCCCTTGATATGCTTTGAACCGACATTCCTATTTCTCTCCGTTATAAAGATACCTTCTTCCTACATTCCGTCTCCGATAGTGTCCCTACAGCGTAGCCATTGCTGACTTTGTTCATTAACATTTGTTGCTACATGTTTCAAGTAACATCCCCTCCTACAACTTTTCAGTGTAAATTGTTCACTTTTGTCCATGTCTTATTCACTTTCTTTCACTAGCGCCGTCACTGTTTCGCCATCACTTATACATAATTGGATTCTTCGGGTGGGATTTCCTATGATATTTTTGACCCGACAGTCGTATTTCTCTCCGTTCTTGCGATATTGCAAGTTGCCGCCTCGGAAGGTAACATTTCAGACGCCTCTAGCATCCAAGCGAAGCCGCATTAACCCAATGTTCATATGGTATTTTTTGCTTGATTTAACCTGTAGATTCATCTCCCGAATTTTCCGTCATTCATGCACGACCACCCTGTATATTTAGTGGTTGTATAATGAATGACGTCTTACAGAAAAATACACTGAGAAAAGTGTTATCCACACAGCGATATATTGTAAAATATATGATATCCTTATGTTTGCTACAGAACCAGTACGGATCATACGTTATCCATATGCTACATACGCACTGCCCTTAGATGTTACATCATGCCGCTGCAATATGTCTGACATCTAACAGTCTTCTATATATCACATACGTGTACGTATATTACATATTGTACTTCAGCAATATGCTACATACGTCTATCTGTATGTGAGGTCCTGACAGCCTATATACAATTCTTTCGTTCGTACCTAGAGTGACGACACTTATACGAAAAGTAGGTATAAAATATACTTTTTCAGTTATACGTTTATTGCACGTTAAATCCAAAAGCTCAGAATTTACACATGTAAGCTATGTTTCTAAGTACAGCACATACGTTCTTTCCTCAGTGTATACTCGTATATAACAGACGTTTCCCAACAACATAGTCAACTTTGGCTAAGCGACAAAATGTATATACAAAGCTGGGTGAAGAAAACTTTCCTTTCGGTACTATTTCCAGCCGAAACTATTGAACAGAGAGAAATGATAAAACGGTTTGAGAACAAAATAGGATAACTCAGACGAATATATCTCCATCCATGTTAACAATATTGCCGCTAAAGCGCATAAATTTAATTTGAGAAGTTACTAACACTGTTGAAGAACTGTTTGTTTGTGGACATTTTATTGGTTGCCTGTTGGCACGCTGATGCGTTTCCGGGAATACGCATGAATAAGTAAAACAGTGTCAGTAGACAATATCTAATTTCAGTTACGAATTGCAGCCACTTTTTATGGGGTTCTATGAATATCTCAAAGTTTTCTGGAATTAATCCACAGATACATTTCGAAGAATATATTTTGGGAATCTTTAAACAAGCAATGTTTGGGAAACATTTTTCTAGACCATAGTATAGGGCAGGAATTCGTCCCAAAATCTGTTTGCTGCTCCTTAATTTCCAAGAGATCAGAATATGCCATCAATGCTGTAACTGGAAAGAACTTACCGATTCCACTTTCCAGTAAAATAAAAGTTCAGCTGCTAAATATGTTTCCAGCTCAGAATCCTACCCATTATTATAAACATCGGGAATCATTACAAACTATCCAGGGTAACTTTTTCAGACAAAGGATTGTGACTAAGGTTTTGTCAGCACCAACGATTCAGTGTCTAATGGTTTGAAGAAAATTCGGGATTCGAGAACCGGAATTGGGGAAACATTCTATAATAAACCACAAACTTTAAAGAAATCAGGGAAATGTACTAAAAATGTTGGACTATCCAGACAAATCAAAAAAGGTGTTAGTTAACTAAAGTTCTGTCTGGATAAAAAACAGTCTATTACTCAGAAGAAACATCAGCCAACCGTTTCTATTCTGTAGGTAGGTACCGTAGATTCATCACAAACAGAAGGACATAATATCTGGAATTAAATGTTTGGAATATGAGATATTTTTTTCTTGAAAACTGTGGATCATGGCTATGTGTCTCAGTAGCTGGACTCTGCTAGGAGTATGAAGACTGCTATACATTGTAAGGCCATGAATAGTACTTGTTTCTACAATACACTTGAGTGAGGTGGGCTTATAGAGAACTTCTGGTGTTTTACGATTTCTTAGCATATATATTAAAGTTCATTGAATATTGCTACTTGCTGCGAACTTCTTTATTGTGTTTCCGTTTATGCTCTCCTGTAATAATGAGATGAAGACTACCATTCAAACGCATGTTTTTATTTTGAAAATCCCTAGGTTTGTGAGTGAGGACATTATTTTCAAATGCTTCTGATATTGACGTTTTGCTTACTGTAAGATGGTTGCGATATCTACATTGTTTACTATGTAGAACCGAAGTCGGGTAAGAGGAAATACTCTAATATTTTTGATCGAGTTTTCTGTAATGTATACTTCCATTTTTGAAAATTGCAACATCAGAGCGAGTGGCCCGAATGAATCCAAATTCTGAGAATATGTTTAATGATGTTCTAGGAAGAAGTCATTAAAATTTCAGACAGATGGCTAAAACGTATGGTCAGCACTGCCCTCTCGCCTGTGAGCGGAATGGCACCACACAAGGTCAGTGCTTGTTGCACGGAAGTAGTGGATATTGATAAATTAAAGTGGAAACACATGGGCAACTGCCAGTATGCCTCATTTACTGACAGCCAAACGGCACAATCTCAACGAGGCAAGTAGAGTGGTTTCGAACAGGGCAGAATGATTTTTCAGCAGGAAGTGTTTTTTACGAAATTGCTGCTCGTACAGGACGTGCCTATACGACACTGATGCGTGTTTGAAAGCAGTGGACAGAAAAGGTTCGTACAAAGCGATGAGTAGAAACTGGATCTCCCAATGTGGCCACATAACGAGATGGCACACACGTTGTCCGGATGTCCATAACGGAGAGGATAGCAGCATACACAGCGTTGGCTCAATTGTGGAGCACTGTCAGTGGTATTGCCATATCTACGTCGACTGTTCGACATCATTTGGTTAAGGCTGGACTGGTGACTCACATATCGTTACCATCTTGACAAGTGGTTTGGATTCCACGTTAATCGGTAGGTCCATGTCTTATATAGCGTACTAAATGAACTGGAACTACATACTAACTAACTAACTAACTGTATGGTCTAAGGAACCCGGAGGTTCAATGTCGTGTTCACAAAAGCTCTCTTCTGACTTCTATCCTTAGCTAACTGCATTCAGTTTTTACTTTGAATTCCGTTCTCTGCGAGATCCATCTTAATATTGTCCTCCCATCTGCGCCTAGGTCTTCCTAATGTTCGTTTTCCGATTGGTCTTCCAGTTAAGACTTTGAAAGAGTTTCTACTTTCTTCCATTCTAGCTACATGAATCGCCCATCTAAGGCTCCTAGACTTGACGACCCTAACAATGTTGGGTAAACCGTATAAATTATGTAGTTTCTCGTTATGAAGTTTCCGCCATTCCCCATTCGCGTTCCTCTCGGGTCCCAATATTCGTATCAGGATCTTGTTCTCAAATACTTTCAGTCTATATTCTTCCCTCAGAGTAAGCGAACATGTTTCGCAACCATATAGAACAACAGGCATGATTACCGTTTTGTATATTTTAAGCTTCAGAATGCTCGATAGAATGCGCGACAAGAGATTTTGAACCGAATAGTAACACGAATTCAATGCTTTTAGTCGACATTTAAATTCTTCGTAAATATGATTTTCCTATGTTAATACTGATCCTACATATTTGAAACTATCCATTTTATCAAAAGTATTTTTTAACATTTTGACGCATCCATAATTTGCCGTATTCCGGTCCCGAGGCACTTGCATGTATTTACTTTTCTCTGCATTTACTTTAAACCCATGTCCCTGCAAGCATTTTATAAGATCTCTGCATTTCTTTCTATTGTTCTCCAATCATTCCCTCTTAAATTTACATCATCAGAATGTGCCATAACTGGTGAATACCGTTCAACTCTAGGCCCTGGTTGCTGTTTTTGATTTTCCTTATAGCGTATTCCAGAACAAAGTTAAATAATAATGGCGACAACGCATCTCCTTGATTCAGGGCATTTTCGACATGAAAGCTCGTGGGCAAAAATTTTCCTCCCTGGACTTTACTTTGGGATTCATTTAAACATATCTTAATTAATCTATTTAGCTTTCTCGGTATTCCAAGTTCTGTAAGAACATTGTATAATTTTTCTCTCCTAACCGAGTCGTACGCTTTTCTAAAATCAATAAATAGTTTATGTACCGGGGTATTGTATTCCCACTATTTGGCGAATGGTAAATATTTGGTCGATAGTTGATCGATTTCGTCTAAATCCGCACTGATAATCTCCAATAATTTCATCTGCGTATGGGGTGAGTCTTGCTAATAGAATATTTGAAAGGATTTTATAGGATATTGAGAGAAGAGAAATGCCTCGATAATTATTACAGTCAGTTTTGTCGTCTTTCTTGTGAAATGGAACAATGATTGATTCTTTCCACTCTTGTGGCAATTCTTCCTTGTTTCAGATAAGGAGAATGGGACAGGAACTAGAGACATTATTTACAAAATTTATCTGCTTTGAAAAAACACCAGCATTACGTAGAATGCCAATGTGTATTTAAAACATTCTTACAAAATTTGAAGCCACAGAATTAGGATTTCATGTTCGAAGTAATTCTACTTAAGGAAAGTATAAGTCATTTGTTTGTTTCTTTTACTTTTATTAAAATCAAAATTTCCAAAGCTAGACATAAGAATAGAAACACGACTAAATTATAGAATGTTACTAACGTTGAACGGGAAATCAATTGTGTGCAACGATAAACATGAAATCTTTCAGTTTAACGGCCCACAAATATCTCTTTTAGGCTAAGATGAAAGGATGATTAAGGTAAATGAAATGACACAATGAGATGAAGCGGAAGTACCCCATGAGAATCAACGGACACGATGTTGTCCACTTCAAATTTATTTAATGTCCTACGATTATGCCCATTATGCTAAGGGCACCATGAGCTAATATATTCGGTAGTCGAACTAGGGACCCCATACACCAAATTTAAGCGCTCTCCCGCTGTACCATCTGGCCATCTTTCCGTTACTAAGTTCTTTTAGCATCCCCAGCTGGTCTAATAGCTAACACGGACATGTGGTGAACGTGGTCCTGAGTTCGATTACCGTCGGTGAGGAAGCATTAAATATTTTAAGGCATTAAGTTAATTCGATTCTTTCTGTCGTGAAAACGAAAACCAATGCGAAGTGCTCTATACGTGAAATTCTTTTTTTTTCATTCAACGACTAGTTCAACTCTAAAATCATGAAGTACCAAATTCGATCCCAGCTCCCTAACAAAGTGGATTTTTGTGTACAGAACCTTTATATCGTAAGTTAGCGAAGCTACTGTCAAGGTTAGTTGTCTGCTTCACTTTCACTCTCCTCAAAATAATAATAATAATAATGTGATGCTGTATTTTTTAAATTAATTTTTATGTTTGTTATTTACGTTTTAATACCACTTTGGTCTGAATTCGATTCTCGTTGAAAGAGAAAGAGAGAGAGAGAGAGAAAGAGAGCATTGAACACTTGAAAGCATTATAGTACTTCGAAATGAAGAGCTTCGAACGATATATATCATATGCTACGCTACAGGGGGGCTAACGTCAATCAATATAGATATAAGCATATTCTTTACTAGAGGGCTAAGGGGGGGTCCAAAATAGCTATTCAATACAATACAATACGAAAAGACGAAGACTAATCAATTGGGATGCTTCTATTACTGAATATAAAATCATTGGTAGTGAAGGTCTATGTTAGCAACTAAGACCAATTCCATATAATCTACTGAGAAGCTTCGATCATTTGAATATCACGCCTTCAGTTCGTAACCTACAGGCATTTCGTGGAAATAGGACCAAGGGGCTAAATCGCTTATGCTCGTCGGCTTCCTAGGAGGAACGGGGCGGGGAAAGACGAAGACCAATCAATTGGGATGCTTCGATTACTGAATATCAAAAGATTGGGGCGAAGGTCTAAAATAGTTACCAAATGCTATGCAAAATAGCTATTCAATACAAAACGAAAAGACGAAGCTGTGTGCTGACTGAAAAACTGTGTGAAAATAACTATGAAAATCTGGTAGCCATCCAAGAGTATGAGCATAGCAACAACGGGTTCCCAGGACCAAAATTTTCCCACGTGCTCTTCGCGGCAGTTTCGGGGCGTAGGGGTATCCAAACTAGATATCCAATACAAGACGACTAGAAAAAAAAGACGACAATGCATGTTTTTTCATGAACCTATAGCTGGTGGTAGCCCTAAAAGGCTATGACCATAACAACTAAAGGCCTGTTGAAATTTGTCTTCGAATTCTAGGAAAAATATCAAATTCTAGGAAAACAATATAATTTTTTGCTGACTCAGCCGTCTATGGAGCCTCACCCCTACTGTGTGCACCTAATTTTATCAATAAGCGGGAACGAAAGCTTACCCAGTGTTTGCGCTCAACTTGCCTTCTGAAGGGAGAGTGGCAACTCGCAATACCACTCCTTCCCCAGCGGTAAACATGACTGTGACTACTGGATTATTCGACGTTCGTCTCACTGATTGTTAAGCCGTCGGAAAAAATGGGAACCATTTGGGAACTGCATATCGCAGCCCTCATTGGGGGAGGGTGTGGACTGCGAGATGGATTCCTCAACTCCCCAGAAAGAGTGTGTTATCGGAAAATTGTAGATTGGAAGAAACATCTTTAGATTCTCACCCCGATTCTCTAAATCAAAATCAACGGTTTCGGTTATTCGGATGATCGAAGTAATAAATCGGGTAATAATAATAATGTGTTCTCGGTTCGTTTCGTCGTGGACGAAGGGTAGTGTGAATCTAGTCCAAACAAAGTTGTTCTTTTGTCTTATCCTCCACCTAAGTTAACTTGTGCGGTTGGGGGATTAATGTTAATTTGTGTCTTGGATTCTGGAGCAGATATAAATTTGTTGTTAGGAAACGCTTGGAAGAGAATCAAGGAAAGTTATCCTTCGGCTAAGCTTCGCTCTAAGATCAATATCTCACTTAAAGGTTTTGCAGGATATGAATCTTTCTAAGTGAAAGGGTTCCAGATATTAAATTTCACTATTCAGGATCATGTGTTTGAAGTTCCAGTATATGTTGTCCAGAAATTGAAAACTGATTGTATTTTAGGCTTTCCATTTTTTATCAGGTACAATGTTCTTTGAATTGCAAATCTATATAAATTGCATTAGAACCAAATTTGTCTCAGAAAATTTTGATTAACATAGATAGAGCAACAGCATTGTTGTTTAGTAGCTGTCGCGGAATCATCATCCGGTACAATTGAAGATTCTATGCATTGTCCTTCAGTCAAGAAAAAGGAGACTCAGGATTATGTATCAAAACGGACAGGTCTCAGCGTGGAGGATCGAGATCGATTATTTTGTCTGCTATTTAAATATCGTAGTCTCTTCACCGAGAATCTAAGAGTTGTGAAGGTTGAACCGTATAGGAAACAGCTTTCTGACGACATTCCAGTGGAAGGAAAGTTGTATCCTGTGCCGATTCATCTTCAAAAGCAGTTTGAGCAAGTGCTGGATAAATGGTTAAAGCTTGGGATTTTTATAGAAGGCCCTGTTCCATACCGATGCCCTGTGCATGTGGTGCAAAAGGTGTCTGGGGACTTCAGACCGGTTATGGTTCTCCCTGGGATCAACGAGAAGGTGATAAGTCCAAATATTCAGGTCGAACCGATTGCTGATCTGGTCGCACGGGTCAGTGGTGCTGCCATCTTTTCGTCGTTAAACTGTACACAGTCCTACCACAGTGCACCAATTCATCCACACTCCTATAAGTACGTTAGTTTCATCTATAAAGAACGTCAGTATCAAATGATTCGTCTAACGATGGTTTTGAAATCTTCACCCGCAGTGTTTCAATCTGTTATGCACACTTTTTTCGGCTTAGAAACCTTCAAAAATCATCTCATTGTGTACTTAGATGACGTTCTATGATTTTCTTTATCAATTGATGAACATTTCCATCACCTCGAAAAGGTCTTTGAAATTCTTCGTTCGGCTAACCTTTCTCTAAAGTTTCAAAAGTGTAAATTTCTTGAGTTTGAAATTCCTTTTCTAGGACTCATCTCAATATCTTCCGTAAAAATTAATCCGAAAATAATGGGGCTATCCGTCACAATCCTCTTTCGCGGACCAACAAAGCTGTGCGAAGATTTCTCGGTCTCGTGGGATGGCGAAAGCGACTTTTTCCTGATTTTGCTGGTTCGACTACTCCATTCTATGATCTTTCAAAGAAGAATTGAAAGATTGAATACTCCCCTGAGTTACTTCAAAAATTCGATCATCTAAGAGAACTCTTAAGCAGTCTCCCCGCGCTTGTGCAACCGGATTTCAATCTCGATTTTCATTTATTCAGTGATGCTTCTGCGGAGTCATTGGCTGGTTATGCTGCGGAATATCCCCCGGGACAGGATTATCCGGAAGTTGTTGCGTATGCGAGTCAACGAATGAAACCTCACGAAGCTTCTCCGACACTTTTCCAACTAGAATTGCTAGCTGTTCTTTTTCTTTGTGAGAAATTCACATATTTCATTTTCTAACTACGGTCCATTGCGACAATGCACCAGTTACGTATGTTTCAGTCTTCGTAATTTAGATGCCAGAACTACTCGACTTTTAATAAAATTACAGAGATTTGATCTTCAATTTGTACATATCCGAGGTTCCGACAATGAAATCGCAGACTTAGTGAGTCGTTATACTCCAGAGATTCCTCAATCAGAGGAAGGTCATTTCATTAATTTTTTGACTACGGAAGACAAAGACTTCCTGGATATGACGGAAATGAGACGAGAACAGAGGAGAGATTGCAAAAAGTTGTATACCATTTGTAAGGGTTGTGAAAACAATAGTAGGATATGTGCGGATAATCATTTGGTTTATGTTAGAAATTCGCAAAATTATTTTTGGCTCCTGGTTATTCCTGCCAGTTTGGTAAAACCCATCGTCTCGACAATTCACAAATATGAAACGATGTTTGTCTTTCGCTAAGAACATGTTTCGTTGGAAGGGGATGCGTGAAGCATTTACAAGGTATATTCAGGAATGCCTTCTTTGTGCGGGTACTAAATATTCATATATGGTGATTAGAAAGAAGCCCTGCCATATTGAGGGGTCTTCTTGTTATTAGAAGCAATGTCTCGATCTGGTCGGACCTCTTCCTAAGAGCCAAGGTTATAAGTATATTTTGTCCATCTTGGACGTACGTAGTCGCTTTGTGTGTTTTTCCCATTACGGACGGCACGGCAGTCCTGGAGAAAAGATATTATTATAACCTGCCATACCCTAAATATTTGGTGAGCGACCAAGGCCCACAGTTCATACCAAGAATCATAAGACTCTCAGATGTCAACATATTTCATTAGTCTTATTAGGAGTACTATTCATGAAAAAACATGCAATAACAAATTTTGATAAAATGAAACATTACTTACATGTTGTCAGAGTTTTCCTGTTCTACTGAAAAATCGAATATTATAGAAACATTGAAAGAAATGACTTCTTTTAAAAATGTTCGTATTGCTCAAGATGGATCTATAGCATGTGTGTAAACAAAACAATAGGTTTTATTTAATGAAATGTAGAAATTGTAATCTGAACTTTTTCTCTCGAGTAGAATTGGAAATTTGAAAAATGCAGTAATCTCGAATAACATTTATACTGAAATTTAGACATGTAGTCAAGCTACTAAATGCATGAGCAGTATTAAAAGTATTTTAGTGGAAGGTGAGATTTTACAAGTTTCGAGTAAAAGATTTCTTGGTGTGAAAGACATAAGAGACGACCAAATACTGTGATTTTTTATGTTCATTCTACCTTTTTTTAAAAATTCTCAGTTTGGATGATTTTTTTTCTTTCCGCTGCGCAAAAAGAAATTCTGTTTTGGATGTTGTGTATTTTTTTTTCTGTGTACGGTATTTAAACACAAACATCAGGTTTTCCGTAGTCCTCACTGTCAGCATAACTTGGCAGGTTGACATCCTGGGAGGTTGCTAACGGGAGGTTGACATTCTGTGTCGGTAATTTGCGGTTTGAAACCTTTTTCACGAGGGGTTGCGGATGACGCACTGCAGTCCTGGATACCGAGCTGTGAGTTGTGACTGAAGAGGCTCGGGAATTATCTTCTTTCCGCAAATTTGAGTTCCATTTACATGTGACCACGTTTTGGTGAATGGATCGGTGATTATTGGTAGCATACCTGCACCGGGCCCAGCAGGTTCGCGACCACCAGTCTGTGATACATTTACACAGTCCATGCTCCGAAGGAAAGTGAACATCATTTTTCACATACATTTATTATTATTTTATTTTATGAAAGTTACAGGTTTATGAAATGTGTTCTTAGAGGCTAACATGAAATTCGAACCACAAGTGCTCCATCGAGAATAAAAATTCTAGGGTCTTGCGCCAAAAACGATTATGCTAACTATATAGCCGCGAGGGAGCTAGCTAGAAATGTATAATGTGACAGAATTTTTTTCGCAGTAGTGGCTCCTTTATGGTTATTGGTTAATTAATTGGTTAATTTATATTTATAACTAGCAGTGAGGAGAAGTGACACGGAACGAACCCTAAATTTTTAGGAGGGATCTAAAGGAGCGTAGTGCGATTGGTGCTCTCTCACTACGAATAGAGTTTTCTTGTGACTATATGGTTTGCATATGTACCTTTGTGCTAAAGTCGACTCCCGAAGAAATTTTATTTGATTCGGATTACACTATAACCATACACATCGTATGGGTATTGTACATCCACATTACCCATACGCTTGCCTCTAAAAGAAAAGCTACACTCCAATGTAGCCACGGGACTTGGACTTACAACCTCGTTCACCGAGAATATGCAGATTAGCTAATTTCTGTATTACTTTTTTTTAAAAAAGGTAAATCTGAAGCATTGAATATACCTTCCTTATTTTGTTATGTTTATTTTCTTTAAAAAAAATATTTCACATTTTCTTTTAATACAGTGACTTTACCAGCGGCGTAGCGTAAGGGAACGCCGGTATGCCCGGCATCCCCTGTTAATAAGAAAAAGTACGTATTTCATTATATATAAATTGTTTGCTTGTAATTATCACACTTATTTTCACTGCAATCTTCTGGCGCGCTCTCTCGACTTACTTTGACAAGAGGAACCTACGCATGCGCGTCGCTCAGATGCACATTTTCTGTCTTTTCTCCTGTCGTATGCTATTTTCCTCGGGCTTCCAGGCCTACTGAAAGCATCGGGGTTTTCGTCTGCTTTCTGTTGAATGCGCATGCGCAATACTTCCCTTCTCACTCCTCCTCATCCCTTGCAACCCTACATTTGCTTTAGATATACGCTGGCATATTCAAGTATTTCCAACTGCATATATTTTGAACTAAGCCATAGTTTCTGAACAGAACGTACGAGCCCTAATATAAAGGAAATAGAACAAAACGGAAATGGTTAGTTCAACGCATTTTTGAAGCATGCCGGTTATGTAAATAATAGTATTAAAATAGTTATGCCTTAATCGTAACTAAATGCATCGTAATTGTAATCTTCATCGCAAAGGAGCTCACAGACACAGGCATAAATTTAAAGCATTCTGTAGAATTACGGTCACCGATCTGGTAGGACAAGAGAGCCACACTCGCAAAGATTGTGCCAGGGCTCTTCAGTCACTGGCACAAATCTCGGGGACATAAGGGGAACATGTTCCCTACAATCTTGCCCCCCCAATAATCCGATTTGAAATTGTGATGATGATGATTTCTATCCAACTGCCACAAAGGAAACTGATGTCCTTTGACTTGTTTCATTTTTAAAAAAAGAATCGTATTCTTTAATATTTCATTGTCATTAATTATTAGTAGTCTATTTTCAACTATTTGTTTAATTCCTGTAATAATTCCTATAATGTTATTGTGGTAATCATAATTTTGCTCAGATAAGAGTATTGTTCCGCCAAATATAGGCCTGATTGATTTTCTTTCATAGTTTTGGGGAAGTCATTATTTGTATTGTTATAAAACAAATGTCCTAAAATTTTAATGTGGATCATTGTGGATGCGTAAGTAGAAACACGTCAATTATTATTATTATGCATATATTCAAATTTCAGAATGTGCTCACGGCACTGAGTTGTAATAATGATATGTACCACTATTTCATCTACATCATTTGGTACCTCAGAAATCTGATTCATCTACTGTAATATGAGTCTCTTCTCCCCTCCCCCCACAATAAGCCTTAAAATGTGCCCTCCCGCCGATGTTATAGACAACTCTGCTCCCCTAATCCTGCACTGCATTTTTTTCAACTTCATAAATATTTTGAACATCGTTAAAAAAAGGAAAGGATTATGGGAACAGTCTTACCCATCCCACGAACGTTGATGACAGATTTGCGCCCTTGACTTCAGTATCTGGATACAGAAACAGGCCCCCAGAGTTGGTTTAAGTGCTTTGTATTTACATCTTCAAATGATATATACACTCAGGCCCATATTCACGAACGGGAGTCTGAGTTCCGGACCCAAGATGACAAATTTTTAGGGGCGATATATATATATATATATATATATATATATATATATATATATATTTTTTGAAAGAACGAGATTGACGTGTGGTATGTGGAGAAAAAAGCCGCCCACGAGAAAGAAATGAAGGGAACGATACTGGAAACAATGTTCATACAAAAGTGGGGCCTAGTTTTCTCGTCACAACGGTAGTGGCAAGAAGGAGCTGAGACAATTGGTTATTAAACTCTAACGTAATCCACGCATTCGTTTCTCTATGCCCCACTAGACCTCCAATTAGGGGGGCTTCCTCCTAAATTTTGTATAACCCTATATTTCCATTCGGAATAGCTATGTATTGCTGCTTGCAGTAGTACTATATCGCACAAATGGCTAACTTTGGCATCCCCCTTTCGGAATATCACGCTACGCTACTGGACTTTACTAAACTTTGCTCTACTTTTTTATATGATGTAAACGAAGAGGATTTCACCCAGAATCATCGAGAACAGTTAAAAATAAAAAATGCACGTGCTTTTCAATTTAGCTCGAACCCAGGATAAACTTCACTTTGTAATCTGGAGTCAAATACTAGAGACCACTCATCAACGGATGCCGGTAATAAGAAGAACAAGGAGACATTCTGAAACTAATCGTATTTGTTGTTATTGAATAATATCGGTGGATTATGATCTTTTTTGATTTTTCTCTGGCATATTAATATTATTTTCATCTACAAACACTATTATTAACATTATTATTATTACTCGGGTCGAGGTGGCTTAGCGCTAGAGCGTTTACTTCTGGTACATGGGGTTCCTGGTTCAAACCCTGTTCCCGACAAGTGAACTTTGTTGTGAATAAACACCGTGTGCGAGGGTTTCCTCGTTGTTCTTCCTTTTCCTCCCACTTTCTTCATTCCACCACTTCATTCATTACTCATCATCACCTTCTCCTTTAGCCTAACCAACATAACCGTGGGAGTGTAAAACTTAAAAATATCATTTCATTTCATTCCATACTCCTACTACTAGTAATACTACTACTACTAATAATAATAATATCAATAATAATCATTGATAAATGAAATGGTGCCTATTGATTCTTCTTTTTTATTAGTAGTGAATCAATATAAAGAACCACATTATATTACTACTGCATGTAGAATTTTAAGCCAAAGTGTATGTTCTCTTTACAAGAATTTAGGAGAATGCAAGTATAGTCAATGTTCCATTACCAAACGTAACTGACAAGTTTTGTAATTGTAAAGTAACCTTTAATATTTGCGTAAATATAATTTAGTGATCATTTTCTTTCTCATGTGATAAAATACTGCATAGCTGTTTGATTAACTTCCTTCTGTATTACTTTTCGGACCCAGGTCATTTTCGACGTTTTCCTACATTTTCAGTTACTGACTTATTGTTCAAAAACTACTTAAACGATTGATATGGTTAAGGTCTTGATTTTATAAGATCTATGTGGCTATATTTTGGTGTAAGTTACATTGTAGTGTTGCTAACGGGAGGGAAAGTATTGAAAGAAATGTAGGGGTTAAAATTTACTAAAAATTCATAACCGAATTTCAAGAACTTAAGTAGCTGACACCACTGTTGCCATATGTGTCCAAGTTACCTAAATTTTTTGAGTGTGTTGACAAGGTACAATGAAAACCTGAAGTCGCTGGCTGCCATACAAAGAGAGAAATAAAAATTCTCTCTCATCATATACATGAAACTTTGACACTTTTTATGCCTCAGAACCAAAAATTAACACATATGCCGGGCTACGGTTTCCCTAATTCCCCTATTGAAACTTTTTATGGTGTGTTCTGTAGGTCAAATCAGAGGCTTTCAAATACTGGTACGTTTGTTTTAATGTAGCCCGCAAGATGGTAATAATAGAGGAGAAAAAGAGAAATTTTCCCAAATTTTTACCTAAAATCGGGAATTATTTTTTGGCTAGAAACACTGCCCCCAGACAGACGCAAACTACCTGAAACTAAACCTGGGTACGCCGCTAATATATCCTACAAGTATCATGGCGATAACTAACAAAGTAAGCATGGAATTAAAAAAAATCTAATTCTTCCTCAGAAATTCACCATTTTCTTACCTTTTTTCTCAACTTGGTTTATTATAAACCTCAACTGTACTTCCCTCCATTATCCTACTAAAACTTTGTATTGTGCGTTTTGTAGGGTAGGCTTTCGGACAGTAGTACGTTTGTTGGAATGTAGCCAACAAGAGGGAAATAAAGAGACAAAAATGTAATATTTCCAAAATTTTCCCTAAAATGGGGAATTTTTGTAGCTGGCAACACTGCAACCATACGGAGGAAATCTTAAAATAAATACTGGTACACTACTCATATATCCTACAAGTATCATAGGGATATGTAAGAAACAAAGCTTCTAATTACAAAAATAGATTAGGGTAAGCAGAATGTAGGGAATTTACTTAATAATAACAAAAAAAACTAGCACTAGGGCAATATCGAATGACTAATAACCCATTACAATTAAATAACAGAATAATACAATGAAATACATTTTATTGAAAGCATATTGTATAATATGTCTTAATTATGTTGAAAGCCTCCTCTCTATTTAAATGATTGAATGATTTGTGCACTCAAAGACTGTCTTGTTGTTTTAAAATTAATAATTTTGTTTATGTTACTTTCGTGTAAATGAGACATCTTTACTTCTACTGGTCTATTAAGTAATGCTAAAGCTTATTTTACAAAATTTTTCTTATTGCTCTTAATATTTAACTTACAACTAGGCACATTTATTAGTTAAAGAAAACTTTTACTAAATAATATAATGTGCTTTTCACACTCTTTGTTGGTACAAAATGGTATTTAACTTAAAGAATAATAAATAGCTAAAGAACTCTTAAAAATTGTCAACTCAATTAGTCATAATTTTCTAAGGCAAATACTAACAAACCCATCGATAATTATATTTTTCAGTATGTAAATGTGATTAAAAATGAATTCCATTATGGTCTCATTAACACTATGACTTGAACGTTCATTGGCACAGCTACAAATCTTTTCTATTGGATCGTATCTGTGCTTATCCAATCAAATCAGTGTTGTTATGATCATATTTCTCTTAAGTTCTGCTTCATATTACAACGAGATACTTTGTATAAATTGATAATTACTTGTATTTATCGGGCAGAAAGTGCTTCTACATAAGCACTATACCAAATATAATGTTAATTTAAAAATAACAAAAGAAGAATGTTTTCAAAATATATAAGATATATACATTATTGTATAATTAGTTGCTATGTAGTTGTTGATAGATACCTAACAAACATGTACGATTGCAATACAGTCTATGTACATATTCGTTCAAAGAGAATCAACGAATAAAATTGTTTAAAACGTATCATCGTTTTGTAATTTCAATATAAAAGGTGAGAATACTAGTAAATGTAATCACGGAAGATATTTTAATGTGTAAACAAATACTACCACTCAAGATCTACTTATATTATTAGCCGAACCAGGTTGACGACTACCGTTGGTAAGTCGTTATAATATTATACGTCTACTTTCTCATTGGACTATACAAAGGTCACTTTTGTAATCAGCACATTAAAAGTGTTTTAATATTTAATTTGCATACCAAATTTTTGTAATATAATAGGAATAATTAATCTTTTAATTAAAATGATTTTTATATTAGTTGTAAATAATTTGCATACGTAGCAGAGGAAGCAGACTTAATGTTGGTATTTTGTGTATATATATTGTTTGTGTAGCAGATTTGATCATATGTATTGGACATCAGGACAGAACAAGATACTAGGAACATCGATATATTGATACTATTTGCATATGATAAGTTAGAAGGACATAGGAGTTGAGTTTGAAATACGCTTGGATTTGCTTTTCGTCGAGGCAGAGAAGCCCTCAGAAAAAAAAACTTGAAGAAAGCTTGCTTCTATGCTGTTGCTTTGTATGAGTGAAGCTTGGGTGTGTACAGTTATACACTGTATCCATCTTGTTTTGGAATAGTAACCCAAGAGCTTCAAACTTTCTTATAAGAAGAGATAGGTACAGTTCCTAGTGTGCTATATGTTAGTAGCGTACACTGTTTCAGTGTAGACACCAAGTCAGTGAACACAATGGCTTTGCAGCACACGGAAATTTAACGTGTCCATGGCAAATTGACGACACAATAGTGTGTGAATATGGATAACTCCTCCTTCTTTTGGCGCCCTAGATAGGGTATGCATCCTTTTCGCTAACGAACTCCTGCCTGGCTGGAGAAGCTGAAAATTTTGAAATTTGGAAGAGTCCAGCCTGGTCCTTGATGTACTAAGTCAGAAACACACGATAGATGTCTCTGTCGTTTAAGAATTTTTCGTCTGCTTCCCTAGCATGTCCCGCTACTCGAGTATGTTTTGATATGTTGTAAAATAAACTTTCTGGATGATTCCGAACTATTTACATATATTTTAGATCGTTACTATGTTATCAGTAAAGTAATGGCTTGTACTAATAAAAAAAACAGAAGCCTGGTTGATGGTTTTGGGAGGTAACATATGGGAAAGACACAAACCTAATTTTTTTTAAACCTCCACCCATATGCTATTACTGGGCGCTAAGAAAGAAACGCTCGCCAGGAAACACAATCCTTGATTTCAGGGGTCACTTAATGACAGCCCCTGAGAGGCCGTCCACAGCTTAATTAATATGTATATTCTGTTTATTTTAACTCATTTACTTTGATAAACAATTTTAAAGCAAAGAAACATTGAAAGTAAACAGTGTAGATTGATGCTACCCCAAACGTCATTTGGACAAGAGTTTGGGTGATTGGTCACTAGGTGGCAGCACCTGTCACGACACAGGTCGGAGTGCATAGCAAGTGACGAGAATGTTATTTTTTGTGTGTTTATTTAAACATTATGAATTAATACGTTACAGTGCTTGATAGTGAAATATATCAAATTAAAGCTCATTAAACGAGCTATGCAATGTGTATAGTGACACTAAATAATTTAATTGCTGTGAGCTATAAAGTGGTGAAATGCTGGCAAACTTGTTGATACTTAAAATAAGTAGGTTACAGGTAGCCTCCCTGTGAGGGCGGAACTTCCACCTACCTATTTTTTTGAATTTTGTGAAAGTGGATGCACCCGACGCGAGTTTCGGACGAACAATGAACTTCCGTTTGAATAAAACCGAAGAGGTCATGGGACTCGGGGCAGTGGATTGATAGCTTCGGTGGTACACACATCGTGTGCCACAAGTTCATATTTAAGGGGCAGTTCCTTGATAGATTCGGTGGGACACACATCGTGTGCCACAAGTTGAGTATTAAGTAACAGTGTTTATTTGACCAATGAAGTGTGTCTGAAAACTTGTAACATGGTGATCGCGGGGTAAGCTCAGGATGAGCATGTTATTTTATTCAGAGTGAATTTTATAGATTATTTACTGATCCATTGGTGCTCACAAACTTAGTGCGTCAGTTAACTTTCATGCACAGTGAATCAATGCTTCGATTTAGTGAATTTACAAATAGAATCTCCAGCGTCGTACCCACGTACAAGAGACTGAGTACAAAATAGCCTTGTACACGTAGGGACTAAGTTAAAATCTACGACATATTAAATTGTATATATTTATTTCCTTCGTCACCATGTGTAAATATTCATTCTTTAGTGCTTCGTGAATATAGAAATTTTATTTATGTGATTTATTGTTACTGCAGTCGAGCACGACTTTCTAGTGAAGTCCGATTAATAGCACTATGCTCGAGAGTACAACCGCCACTGGTGTAATGCAACACAGAGGGTATGAATAACAAACCCCTAAGGAAGCGAGGAATGCAGACATCCTGGGATCCAGAGAAAGAGATGATCCGGCAACCGAATCCAGAGTCCCCCCGTCAACTGTAGGAATTGGCAGGAATCAGCGGTGATGAGGAGAAGGTTCAAGAACGCATATATATGGACACTGCAAGAAAGAAGACACCAGTGAAAGTGTGAAGGAATAGCGCGCACGAACGGTATCGTAGGCGAGAGCTCCGCTAAAATATCAGTGGTTTATTCAAAATTCAAAATTTATTAAATTATTTTTTCTTCTTTCTTTTTCGTATCTGCGCGCGAGTGAATTGTCAGAATGTATTATAACACTTTGAGTTCTCAACAACATCATTAAAAGGATTGAAACAGAATTATTGGAGAGTGTTCCCTTTTCATCACCCATCTTTGCCGTCAGGTATATGTTGGAATTTTCAGTCCTTATGTTTTTTTTTCAGGCCAGATGCCAGGATTGTGTAGAGAACGTGAATCTGCTGGGCACGTTTTATGTGTGAGTGAGTAAGTTTCGAACTCAGGTTGGTTGTTAAAACCGCGCGTAAATGTAATCAAGATTCTCATGTTTCATATTTTCTAAATTATATTTTCAAAATTTTGTTTTCAATGTTTAGACTCTACCGACTGACATAAATGCATTTGCATTGAACTTTGTGAGTGGAAGGGTACGCATAATTAACGTAATTATTAGCTTGTGTGTGATGTCTCCTCCCACATTAGCATTTTACTAAAGTAATTAAATATTTGTTTTTTTTTCACATCACATACTTTAAGTCTTCGCCCCGTTCACACTTTCCTGTGTTCTGACGAGAAATTGGCCAACATCTTACACATAATACATGTCCTTCCAACTTACACTTCTTTTACCCGAATGACATCCAGTGACTTCTTTACACCGTAAGACTCAGTTTTGTGTAACTTTGTACACTCACTTGTCTGTTAACATCTTTTCGTACCAAATAGCTTCCAGAAAAGTTTTTATTTTTTTCTGAAAAACCTCTGTTTCTGTTTTTTTAAATATTCAATTTCCCTCCACACAAAAATTTAAAAGAATAAAATTTTAATGTTAATCAACTTCTTGTTAGGTTAATTATGTAAACAACTGTAGCAACTTACACTAGGTAGCAATTTGTGCCATGTTGACATAGTCATTAATATATACCTTTCAGGTTTAATCCCAAAACATATGAGGCAAACTGATGCATGCAGATTTTACTTGTGCAGGGAAGCTAATTTTTAAGAAATGTTACTTTGTTGTATATTTAACACAATAAGAGTAGGAAAATAGTTCGGTCATCTGGAAAAAGTATTACATATCAGGAATTTGACATGACAAGTAAACTTTCCTATCACATATTTTAAAAATTATGATATAGTAAAAATAAAATTTTCCAGACCTTGTTTGTTTTCTTTTCTATTCAAGTATTATTACGAGTTTCTACTACATCATTATCACCTCTCCCATTACCTAATAGTACCTAAATGTATTTCCAGTAGTGTTTACGATTCTGTGAGAATATGTTCTCTATTTTATTTGTGAATATTTTCAACTTTCTGTATCATAAACATACATAGATCTGTTTGGGACCTCATAGTGTTTATATATAGGTCTCAGGTATGTTGTGTTTAGGAAATTAGAACTATGGACTGAACTTTACACATATTTCACTTACGAGCTCCATATAATGAAATGTTAAGTCTGGTGACATGAAACAGTTGTTGTTTTTTCAATTATGAAGATAATTGTTAAATGAAACCTTCTCATTTAAATTTACAACCTTGTATTTTCTTTGGAAAATACTTTCGGAAGCAATTGCTTTAAACAGGATGCAGCTTATTAGCATACTGGCATGGTACCTATTTCCGATTGAATGTTAAATAGTGCAGTAGATTTCAGTTACCCAATTCAAAATTTAAATGTAACTTATGAATGTTTATGTGATATATAGTTTTTAAGGATAAGGTAAAGAAAGGTTAATAAATACTTACTCTAAGAAGTATTCAAACGCAAACAGTGTGAAGAATCCTTTTCAATATCTATTGGCTTACCTATCTTAGAACTTCCCATTTTCCCATGTGATGAAATAATTTTACGATGAAGAGAAACATATAGCTATATTATGGAGAATTTCTTTGGGCAATTTTGTATTACAATACTTCAGCTCCATTTTACACTATCCTATTTAGCATTCGTGAAACATGTATTTTACAATACACACGTCTTTACAAATACTTACCTAAAATTGATATACTGCAGCTGTATGATGTGGATACTACAATCATAATTAATAATATGTTATAATTAATTTTGTAATGTTAAGATATACAATGTTAAGTTATACAACCCATGCTAACTTCTCTTTAGTACACACATGAAAGCACGCGCCAGATACACAAACACCAATTGTATAGGGTCCCTGGTTCGATTACAGCTCATAACAAGTGAGCTTTGCAGTAGACAACCTCAGTGTAAATGGGTTCCCTCGTTTTGTACTACCTTCTTCATTCTTCCGTTCTATTTATTATCGTTATCACAGTCTTTCTCACGTGTTAGTCTTGGTGCATAATCATTAAACATTAAACTTAAGAACAAAAATAAAAAAATAAACGGAAGGAAGCAAAACATGCAATGTGAAGTGCAAAAATGTTTAAATTTCCTTTGGTCTTGGCTTTATATTCCCCTTTCTGTGGATAATGGTCAACCAGAGAGGTTTGTCTGGAGTAGCGAACAGGTGTTTGGGGTGAAGACCGACGTCCTTTGGAGTCTTATCACACGTCCGTAACTCAAAGTGGCTCAATATGTAAATGATGCCGACTTTTAACTCGAATAGCGCGAGCTGCTGACCTGAAATATAGTAAAATATATTTTAATAAGTACTGTTTACATAAATTTGGACAAGTTTTAATCAGAATGCAATTAAGTAGAAAAGTAAGAAATTAAAAATAAATTGTTTCTAATGTTTTAGGTTAGTAAGCGAATGTTCTTTCATCGGAAGTGCGGTATACTGTCGATGTCTAAAACGGGTGAGAGGGCAGCTTCATCTACCATTTTTTGATCACCTTTCACTTGCCTTTCGTTTGGCCTTGCAGTTATAAATTCGATCGTTGGACTTATGGAGTGGTTATGGGAAACATGATGCAAAGGATGAACAAAAAAAAAAAAAAATCTTCCTCTGCCACATGTGGATGTGCATAATTCTACCCTGCCCTTTGTGAGAATCCAGTGTTTTGTGTATTTTTGTATATGAATTTTAAAACTCAAAAAATTGTGTAAAAATATAAAGTGTTAAAAAAAATTATCCCTTTATTAGTAACTTCTTTTGAGTCTGTAAGTGTTATGCTTACTTAATTCGTGTTTCTATTGTTTTTTTCTATTAGTTATTATCACTGCAGGACCGTGTGTTTTGTTGACTATGATCATGTGGTACACTTCTTATTCTTCTTGATCTACGCTGATAACTTCGGTGAGGAACGGTGTACAAAATTGCTAGGGAAGGAGCGCTACTTCTCCTAATGAACGCGTCGTTGTTGTATTGCTTTGACCTCATGTAGTTTTCGTTTATAATGCTTAACATTGAAACACTTTTATGAGTAAATAATCTTTAATTCCAGATTCGGACTCACCCTCTCCTAGAACGCCAAAACTGATATGTCCCGAATGTAGCTAATTTGAAAAAATGAGTATCGCGATTCTTGTTGTACAGTGTCTTATGGTATCAGGAAATAACAAGGAAAGTTCAGCTGTTGAATCTAATTGTTTGAGTCATAGTAATGGCCTATCCCGTTGTATAGCTAATAAACGAAGTTGTTACATATATAGTCTATAAGATCGAAAATATTTTTAAGATACAAAATGGAAAATTGTTGGTCGAAACAAGTGATCATTAACAAACAGAAAAGCTACTTAAGTTAGATAAAAATGTAAAACTTCGAAATTCAATTGAGTCTGACTGACTGCCGAATGTTAGCCCGGAGTAATATCATTTTGGGATCTCTTGAACGGAAAAAACAAGGAGATTAAATCTCAGTTACCAGACCAATATATAGTTATAGTAGTTCGAATAAAAATAAGTTGTTAGGTGAACTAAGTTTAATACAGTCCTGTTTTTTACCTTCAGCTTATCAACGATTTAAGAATTTGTGAAAGCTGGATGATACCAGCTAAAAATGCGCCACTACATACTTACAAGGGACATCACCCAAGTGTCCGGTTCCGATTTCAATGATTTTTTTTTGATAGAGGGCATGTATTCGTTATTTGTGATGACAAAAATTTTTGCTATAGTTCATGTTTTCTATTATTTATAATTTTTAAGAGTTGTGATGTGGTTATTAGAGATTACTGCAGAAGTTCCTTACTACACTTTGTAAACGAGTGTTAATGAAAAAGTGAAGAAGAACCACGTGGATATATGCAAGGCCTAGAAGGAAGTCGTATGGTAGCTATGACCTTCACGGCAGCCATCTTGAAATCTGCCATTTTGAATTAAGGTCATTTTTTTTAAAAAAAAGGAATAAGGTAATATGAAATATAATTTCGGGTTAGAAGTTAATAGTGAAGTTAGTTTTAAGATACGCACATTTGGGAAAAAGTTACAGGCATATGAATTGTTTATACTTACTATGTGCGTAAGTCCCTTACCTCCGCTTTAAACCCGCGTATTAATGATAACAAATGGACAAAAGCTTCAGTAATACATATTAGAGCTAGAGGTATGTTGTACGGTAAGGGTAACATACACGGCAGCCATCCTGAAATTACAGTGAAGGAATTTTGAATTTTGAATTACAGTGTTTTTTTTTTTTTTTTTTTTTGTAAAAATGAAAACCATAGCATATGACACCTCATTTTAAAGCACATTTTGCCAAAAAGCCATAGGTATGCTTATTTTTGTTCTATAGTTAACCAGTATGAATTTAGAACTGCTTCTAATGTTCACCAAACGTCCATTATTCGATTTTTCAAATTGGCAACACTCCTAATTTTTACCTTATGTTTTATGATTTAACATGTTCTCTACATTCCCTGATAATTTTGTGTTCAAATAACAAAAATTTGTTATAATTTCATTTGTATTTCTTTACGTCACATAGACTCATAGGCTTCTCATGTATTCTAGGTTGAAATAAATAATTACATTGCAAATCTTCAAAATCCAGAAAGATTGCTGAATACTTATCCCAACACAATTCATGAACTGACAAATCGCAACTCTTAACAAACGTAATAAATTTAGAAAACACGACCCATGGCAATATTTGCAAAGTTCCGGTTGGAATCTTAAAACATACGGTGAAAATTGCCGGATCCGGCATCGGTTTCGCCGGCCGTGTGTGCAAAGCAGCTCCGGTTCCGGTTCCGGCATTGCCGGGGACGTATGCAAACGCTGTTACGCACATAGCAAGTATAGACAATTCATATTCCTGTAACTTTTCCCCAAATGTGCGTATCATAAAACTAACTTCACCATTGTTTTCCTGATTAAATTCTAGCCCGGGACTATGTATCTTATTACCCAATTCCCATTTAAAAAATTTACCTTAATTCAAAATAAGGGATTCCAAGATGGCTGCTGTCAAAGCCATACATACCATACGACTTCCCTCTAGGCCTTATATGTATCTACATGATTGTTCTTTCACTAACACTCCGTTTACAAAGGGTAGTAAGAAACTTCTACAGTAATCTCTAATAATAACATCACAACTCTTAAAAATTATTTAAGAAATAGAAACCATGCACCATGGCAAACATTTCCGTCATCGCAAATAATGCATACATGCCCTGTATCAGAAAATAAAATTTCATTGAAACCGGAGCCGGACACTTGGGTGATGTCCCTTATTAGCATAGTCCACCTGGTTAGTGTAACATTTCGAAACCTCCAGGACATCCTGTAATGCAACCTTGCTATATGTCCTAAGTTTCCCTATACAAGTACGAAGCCGTACTTAATAAATCCGAGTGGTTTTGAATCTAACATAGTGGATTGTTTAAAGTCTCACCAGTCGTTTGGGCCCCACACTTCTAAGGCGTTCTACGTAACGTGAAAAAGCAACGTTGCCTGTCCAGCACTCTGTTCCCGTAAACCTACACTATGCCACAGTGAGTTGCTGGAAATAGATTTTGATGTATACCACGTTCCATAACAGAACAATGTGCACATTTACTGTCTCATTTTTGTATACTATTAAGTTTATTAGGAAAACAGCCTGCAGAGCTGTAAACGTTACTATTTTTATTTAACAATGGACGCCTTACACCTTATACTGTGGGGCTCCAACGCTGGGTGTGGTTAGAAAAAATGCACTATTTTGAATTAAAAACTACATATATCCAATACAATTTTTAACTTTCTTCCTTTCTTATCTTCATCCACAATGGAATTGATCTATGGCCCTGAGTTTGTAATATACGTGGTAAACGGTTGGACCGACTGAAATGATTTTTTGGGGGGATATGTTTATCCTATACTTTGAACTAGCTTTTATCGTGTTACTTATGAAAGTGGGGATTCCATATTTATACGAATATTTTAGTATCGCCTGAACAAGCCTTGCTAGAAACATAACGCGGCACCTTAACTACCCATAAAAGATAAACACGTTTCCCAGTATTTGTGATTTTTAACTTTATCCGAACGGGGAGCAAAAATGCATTCTATAACTATATTATTGATTCGAAGAGAATCCTCTCAGAAAACGACGAATATAACCAACCCACTTCACTGCTGCAGAAACTATTCTTCCGATCGAACTAAAATTTTATTACACAGGTGAGAAAAAATGCCAAGTCTGGAAGGATCCTACTGAATAAAAGTTAAGGGATTGCAAAAATCAAATATATGTACAGGGTGTTTGAAAACAACATCGACAACATTTTGGGGGTTATTCCTAACACCAAGATAAGACAAAAAAGTATAGACCAACCTGGGGATGAGCATGCCACGTTCAGTTGGGCGGATTTAAAGAAAATCTTTTTGCCTAGTTTTCTAGTTCTGACCCTCAGTTAACAATAGCAGAAAAGTATAAAGTACGTGTACAATTTCCACATGAACCCTTGCTTGCATACATCTATGCTAAGCAGTATTTGAGTAAACAACTTTCTCGAGAACTTTCATTTACAGAGCTTCTTTCGACTAGGGATGGCCATTTCCGGAAAAAGAGTTTTCCGGTTTCCGGAAATCACATTTTCCGTTTCTCCGGAAAATTTTCCGTTTTCCGAATTTCCGGAAAATTTTCCGTTTCCGTTTTTCCGGAAAATTTTCCATGTTTCTAATTTTCCAGTTTCGGGAAGAATTATATTCCGTTTTCCGTTTTCCCTGAAAATGTAGTCAACCCTAGTCTGTAGGAAGTTTAACCTTTTAAAGAGTTCTGTTATATTTATATACCATGGCGTACTATCGTCTTTGACCGCTTATTTAGGTTCTATAACAGGTATTTAAGCCGGGATTTTTTTTTATTTTTCAAGTCAAGGATGGACCAAAGAACACCGCAGATGCGTTTTGGAACCGGATAGTCAACTTGGCGGTGCCAAGTGGTGCGAAGGGACGTGACTTTTTTCTTAAGGCAAATTTCAAAACTTCTTCACGCCTTTAGTTTTCAAGATATCAGATTGAAACTTGCATAAGGATTATGTGTGGACCTACCTTTGGGTATTTATCAATTTTTTAGATCCCTACGTGAAACCGGGGACGGGCACCAGGGGCGCAAGTGTTACGAAGGGGCTATTTTTTCAGAAAAATTCCGTTTTTTTCGATTTTCCGGTTAAGTTTTATGATACCGACACGTGGTATCGTTGGTAAGTATGCTCTATCGTGAGAGAAACGAGGTATGAACCATGATCCTACGATAAATAGTAAGGAAGCAGTAGCTGTTTGAGTGAAAGTCTAACATTTTGGACATCCTTAAAGGGTTAAATTTCTTGCAATCTTACGTCTTTGTTACATTTCTATCTGATAATTCATTGTTAAGAGCTCTCCTTTGTTCTATCAATCTCTCAAGCATTTCATGTATGCTGTTCCACCGAGTTTTAACTTGCTGTATAAGGAAATGTACTTCCAATCCTAATAACCTTTACTGTTTTTCCAGTTCTGACGTTGCCAACGTACTATATTTAAAGTGGGAAACAATCCGACTAACAACACTTAACATTTTCTCGATTTTCTCTATTGCAAGTCCCTTAATTATAGAGAGTTTAGGGTCTGAGCAAAACAACATATGCTTGCATACGGAAGTTCTCGTACCGCACTTGTGATATTACTAGCATTGTCATAGACAATTGCATGTATTTTATCTAAAATATTCCACTACTCTGCAACATGGGCTAAGTGCTGAATTAGGTTTACCCTTTTGTGCCTCACTTCTATTTCAATTATTTGAAGGACTGAACTTATTGAACTTAGATGGAAGCATATAGTGGGTTGTGATTGTAATATAACTTTCCGTAGCCTGCGAAGCCCAGCTATCTGTTGTCAAATCAATCGATTCTGCAGCCACACTTCTCCTTAGAAAACAAGGCCTCAATACGGCGAGTTACAGTTTGCCTGGATGGTGAGTCGTAACTTGGTTCTACTTCATTCATAAATTCAAGAAACCGAATTGCTTCAACGAAAGACAAAGGAAGAAGAATCCTTTGGTACCGTATTACTTATTTTACTATCAAGCACCTCTGCTCTTGCGGAAGAACAAGGTTTAGGGTCTCTGAGATCAGACAGAATTATTTTCTGTTTCTTACGTACTACTATGTTCCCTTATTTGTAAAACATTTTTTCTGTTATCTTTCTGTTACTTTAGATGCATATGAGCGTGCGCCAGGTGAAGCGATAATCTGAGATATAGAAGTAGCAGCACCTAGATTATCCTCTACGTTTATGAAATAATAATAATAATAATAATAATAATAATAATAATAATAATAATAATAATAAAAATACTTTGATTGCATTATGAGTTCACAATTTAGTAACAAAACATGAATGTAAAATAATAAGTAGAGCAACCCACATTATGCTTTATTTTTTTTTCAAATTATGCTTTATTATGCTTTATTATTAATTTCAATCATTGTTTTACATCAATCGTGTATAACGTATAATATTTACTATACATTAAATATTCTAAATATCTTGATCAATTTATTAATATTTTATGCAACCAGTTTCTTTCATATTTAATGAACTTTCTACCTAATGCACTGTAAAGAGAGGCTTTACTCGAGTCAGTTTTTTTTAATCACTTGTGTGCGCCTTAGAGGTGCATATATACAGAAAGGGAAAGTAAAAGATACCACCAATAAGTACAGAAAGTGCTCAACTTCAAGAGGTACACGTAACATTATAGTGTGGAGTTCTTGTGTACTATTCATTGTTGGTGGAAGTTTTCTTCTTTTTGTCCTTTATTTTTTTCTCCACGTCAAAAGATTAGACCAAAAAGTTTACAAAAATAAAAATAAGCTTTTCATTGTTGCATTGTTATGTTCTCAATGATTTTGCACTGTAAATATTGTTTCTTAAAAATATTAATACAATATGTTAAACTTGAAGTTAAAGAGATTTTTTTAAAGAATTGTGCTATATCTTTTAAATTATTTTTTATGCTTTATTTTCTAAAATTATGCTTTTAAAATTAGTTTCTTCTGGACCCTTAGACAGCCACAACCATGTTCAATGTACCAACCGTATGTGTAAATAGCTATTATGCTTTTTATGCTTTTGTATGCTTTTGGGTTACTCTAATAATAAGTAAAACTTTCAAATGCATACAAAATCATAGATAATAAGTCAGCATTGAGAACTGAATTGATGTATCGATGACTAGGTGGAATCGTCCTTCAGTTTAAGAGAAAGTAGCGGAAAAAGTTACGAAGAGAATTATGTGGAATAGATCATTATATGAATAGCCGGCGCTAGTTTCAAGTAGTGCTACATACTATGGTATTTATCTCAATAGTACCGGTATTTGGAATTTGTGACGCTTATAGTTGCAAGATGGTAACACCAGGGTAAAGTGTAAAATTGGATTACATCAGTAGAATTGAATTTATCTTAGGGTTAAAAAGTCTATGGCACAGGTCGGATGTAACTGAGTAATAAACTTACAGAAAAAAAAAACATCGGGACGATAGTGTGCTCGAATCGAACATCGGCCTCCTGAATGTTAATCCGATGTTCTAACGCCTGAGCTCAGTTGGAATACGTAGTGTACTCCCGCCAATACTACTGCGTGTGGATTCTATAGAATCAATCTAGGGCGCCAATTTCTCTGTAACTTTGGGGATCCATTCAGATGCAGAAGGTATATATGAGGGTTTTAAGACAAACTGAATTCAAATTGTGCAAAATATTGTATATTTATAAATAGAATGCGGGGTCCACATGAACTTTGAGGGGGCTGCCCCCGGCCCCCCAGGATCTGTGACCTTGACAGATCACCGTGATCACGATAAGCAATGAAGAAATGGTTGGAATATAAACATACCAGTTGTATTAATAACGCACTGCCAGCTCTACTGCCAGAGTTCTGCCCTCAGGTACACGCATAATCGGGGATTCCCCGAAACACACGCATGATGGGAATTTCCCGGTGCAAACGAATGATCTGCAAGCCCTCACGCAAACAAAAATAAAGTACATGATTAAGCAAGTGTACAAATAGATGTAGGAGGAAGGAATGTTTCGTCGCTGATTTACTCGACCTTTTCTCTCCTGCCCAATGTTAAGTTTGAGTTGCGTTTCTTTAGCATTAGATGGTGAAGAGCATTGCCTCATTTACAGGTTGTTTTCGCGTAGCATTTTTCGTTATATTTCTTAATGTAAGACGACCAATGTCACTATTCCAAGTGAACATTTTCATTTTCCGGAAAATTTTCCGTCTTCCGTTTTCCGGAAAATTTCCGTTTCCGTTTTTCCGAAAAATTTTCCGTTTCCGATTTTCCTGAAAATTTTCCGTTTCCGATTTTCCGGAAAATTTTCCGTTTTTTTTTCGGAAAATTTTCCGTTTCCGTTTTCCGGAAAATTTTCCGCCTTCCGATTTTCCGGAAAATTTTCCGTTTCCGATTTTCCGGAAAATTTTCCCTTTTCCGTTTTCCGTTTTCAATTTTCCGGTTACCGGAAAAATATTTTCCGTTTTCGGTTTTTCCGGAAAATGTGGCCATCCCTACTTTCGACTTGATTTGGAGTTTAATCCTTTCAGCAGCGACGCTATATAAGACGTCACCTACTGATTAAAGTGGAATCCGGGCCACATGAGCTCCCGCCTGGAATTGAACCCAGTCTGCCACGCCAAAGGTGCGTGCGCTAATCACTTAGCCACAAAGGTGAGCATCTTTTGAATATCATTGTGAATTACTTCCCATATATATGGTTGAGCTTGCACAACGACCCATTGTATTTTTTGATGAATTGGTTTCACAGGCTACTCTTGAGAGGGCTGAACTGTTAGCAGCGAAACGATTGAGCTCCTTTAGTCTCGCGTTACCTCTCAACCACCAGCACCCACGACGAATGTTTCTGCGGATGACTTGCAAACGATCATTTCCAAACTACATTCACTTACTTTATTTCACAATACATTAAAAATACCGAGAGTAAAACTTCAGCAATTCTCTTTGCGTCCTCTTCTAGAAGTTCTCCCCCTTTTCCGTTGAAAACGAAACGTTTCCGTTCACGTCTTAGGCTTTTCACTAGGGATGACCAGAACCGGTTCCAGAACCGGCTTTCGGGTCTGAACGGATCCGTTTCCAGGAGATCTTTTTCCGGAACCGGTTCTTCGGATCCAGGCCTGGAACCTGTTCTCAAAACCGGTTTCTCTGGAACCGGAACTTTGTGGCCATCCCTACGCTAAACCCGAGCTGCTGGAAGGCTGTGAACAGTGTGCTAGTTGAAATGGTGGAAGCGACAGGCAGGCGTACAGACGGCGGCCGCTTGTCTCATTTGGCTAAATGAACTGGGTAACTGGCAAACTCATTGACTAAACAGGCAAACTGGCAAACTCATTTGGCTAAACAACCACTATAGGACCAACAATTTTTTCTGGAGACACAAGCGGGTCTGGGCGGGTAGGGCACAAGCGCATAGTTCTCTTTGCAGTGTTTTGAAGGTGAAGTTTGTTCCTCCTTTACGGGTCTTGGGGTTTTCGGATCCAGTTCAGGAACCGTTCCCTAAGATCCGGTTCTGGAACCGGGTTCTCAGATCCAGATCTGCAACCGGTTCCTAAGATCCGGTTCTAGAACCGGTTTCCTTACCCAGGACTGGAACCGGTTCCTAAGATCAGGTTCTGGAACCGGGTTTCGCATCCAGGTCCGGGATCGGTTCTGAAAACCGGATTTCCGAGGACCGGTTCCTCGCGGAACCGATTCCGTCGAAACCGGAACTTTGTGGCCATCCCTACTTTCCACCCGCCACAGATCGTTCTCGAGTTCTATAAGATGTCACCACACATGGCAAACTTCCGAGTCTCCGTCACAGAAGCAGCAATCCCGCCCACTATAATGGAGTCCCGGTCAGGCGACATAACGTCCTCCCCTCCCCAACCCAGGAATAAACGAAACCCTCGTGGATCATGATATACAAGTCGTTCTCTTAGAGGCTCTTCTTACGTAGATTTGTTGCTGATTATGCCCTAACCCCAGCAACTAAATTGAGCACCGTAAATCAGAAATAGTTAAATTAAATATAGATTTTCTATATTTTGCTGCTGGTTATACAGCACCCTTGTGTAATTAAATTAGGCAAGGGAATGAGTAGCCTAAAATAAATAAAATCGGTATTGGTTGATTTGTCCTGTCAAGCTGAATTGATTGATATATATGCAGATTGTCTATGTTTTGTTCCTAATTATACCCCACTCCCGATAATCAAATTAGGCTCTGTTACTGGAAGTGGGTAACAAGAAGTAGGGAAAATCGGTATTGAGCGATTTGTTTTGTCAAGCTGAAGGGATTTATATAGAGAATAAACATATTTTGTTGATGATTATACCCCACGCCTTGTATTTAAACTAGATTCTCTAAACCGGAACTGAGTAACCAGAAGTGGTTCAAATCAGTGTTGATGGATTTGTTTTGTCAAGTTGGATCGATTGATATATAGATTTTTTATGTTTTGTTGCTGATTATATACCACCTACACTCACTAAAATATCTCTCTGTAAACCGAAACTGGGAAATCGCAAGTAGATAAAATCGGTATCTATCGATTTGTTTTGTCAAGATAAATCGATTGAAATATACATTTTATATGTTTTGTTGCTAATTATAACTCACCCTGGAAACTAAATTAAACTCTCTAAACCAGCTGAAATAGTTAAAGTGCTGTCGATCGATTTTCTGTCAAGCTGAATCTATTGATACAGTATATAGATCATCCCTGGTAACTAAATCAGGATCTGTAAACCGGACGTAGTTAAAATCGGTATCGATCGATTAATATTGTCAAGCTGAGTCGATTATATATAGACTGTATGGGTTTCGTTGCTAAATATAATCCATCCCTCGTAACTAAACTTGGCTCTGTAAAGTGGAAGAGAGAACCAGGAAGTAGTTAAAATCGCCAACAATCGATTTGTTTTGTCAAGCTGAATCGACTGATATATAGATTGAATATATTTTGTTGCTGATTATAACCCACAACCGTGGTAACTAAATTAGGCTCTTTACACTGGAAGTGAGTAACCGGAATTAGTAAAAATTGGTATCGATCGACTTGTTTCCTCAAGGTGAATTGATTGATATATAGATTGTCTAAGTTTTATGGTTGTTTATATCCAACCCACGATCACTAAGATATTTCTCTGTAAACTAGAAGTGGGTAACCGAAAGTAGATAAAATCGCTATCGATCGATTTCTTTCGTCAAGCTAATTCGCTTGAAATACAGATTTTATAGCTATGGTTTGTTGATAATTATACACCACTCCCGATAAATAATTACTCAGTAAATCGGAAGTGGATAACTGTAGATAGTTGAAATCGATGTTGATGTTTTTCTTTCTCTCAAACTGAATGTATGGATATACGCGAGATTGTCTATGAATAGTTGCTGGTTATTGATCACCCCTTTTAGCTACATTAGGATCTGTAAACCGGAATTGCCTAACAGGAAGTAGTTAAAACCAGTATCGATCGATTTGCTTGTCAAGATGAATCGATTGACATCTACTTTACACATGTTCCATTGCTAATTATATCCAAACACCAGTACCTATATTAGGATAGGTAAACCAAAAGTGGTTAATGGGAAGTAGTTGAAATTGGTATTTATCGATTTGTCCAGTCAACCTAAGTCGATTGATATATAGATTGTCTGTTTTGCGGTTGTTTATATACCACCTCCAGTAACAAAAATGATCTGTAAACTGGAAATGGGTAACAGGACGTACTTAAAATCTGTGTCTATCAATTTCTTTCGTCAAGCTGAATCGATTAATATTTAGATTGAATGTGTTTTGTTCCTAATTTTACCCTCGCCCCTCTCAGTAACTAAAATATTTATCTGAAAACCGGAAGTAGGTAACCGGAGCTATTATAAAATTGAGATTGATAAATTATGTTTCTGTCTTAAATCGTTTGATATATACATTTAATATGTTTGTTGCTAATTATACCCCACTCTTGGTAAATAAATTAGGCTCCCTTAAATTGAAGCGAATATTCAGAGGTAGTTAAAATCAGTATCTATCAACTTTTGTCAAAGTTAATCTATTGATATATAGAATCTCTATGTGTTATTGCTGATTATAGACCATCCAGGTAACTAAATTAGGCTCTGTAAACCGAAACTAGTTAAAGGTGTCTTTGATGGATTTGTTCTTATCAAGCTAAATCTATTGATATATAGATTATCTATGATTTGTTGCTGATTATACGCTACCTACTTTAACTTTATTAGACACTTTAAACTGGAAGTGAGTAGTAGGACGTATAAAGGTAACGAAGAAAATTCTTTCGCTTTTTCACCCACCACCTTCGAACATACTTGGGAGATCCAAAATAGTCCCCATCAGCATCGACAACTTTCTGCCAACCTTCTGGGGGGCCATGGATTCCACCGCGGTAGAACATGGTAGTCCGTGAAGCAAACAAAGTATCAAGTGCATTTTGCACCTCTACTAGTTATTTAAACTGGCGTCCTCAAAGGTGATTGTCCAAGGTACGGAACAGGCGATAGTCGGACGGTGCAATGTCCTGGGCATATGGCGGATGCAATAGTGTTGCCTATTCAAGGCGTAGTATGGTATCCCGCGTCATCCTAGCCAAGTGGGAATTACGTTGTCCTATAACAGGAGAACTACATTGCGATTCAGAAGTGCTAGTTCGAGACTTTTGGGTTTTTCTTGAACAAGGCTCAACTGCTGACAGTACACAGTTGCATTGATGCTCTGACCAGCTGGTAGCAGTTCCTGATGCATAATGCCTCGTGCAGTCCACCAAGCACACAGGAGGACCTTCTTCTGGTGCAGTGCTGGTTTCGGTTGTTTTGGAACCGTTTCATGAAATACTGAAATGATAGCGATGTGGAGATCCGCACGTTCTCCCGGCACGTTGTGGCTTTTCGAGTATCTCGTCACCGTCCTTAAACTTGTTAAACAACCTCTACACTGTCCGCGTAGTCACGACACCCTCTCCCAAGCCTGATATACAGCGCAGTTTGACTCCAGTTTGAACTCGTATAGCATACAAGCTCTTATGACGCTCTGTTGAGGTCCCATGTTAACTCTGTACCTACGCAAGTTCACGGTGTTACTGTAGTGGCAAAACCAGGTAGTGTGTTGGATATACCCACACCAACAACTGACCTTCGCCTTATCACCATTCGCATTCAATCATGCTGTGAGTACGAATTGAACACAGAACTCCACAAACAGCGACAGAACTTTCTTGGTTACTTTTCCATCTAGTTAATATCTAAAATTGGAATCGATTGATTTGGTTTGTCAAGCTGAATCCATTGCTATATAGATTGAATATATTTTGTTGCTTATTATACCCCACGCCCGATAATTAAATTACTTTGTAAACCGGGAGTGAGTAACTGGAAATACGTTAAATCGTTATCGATCAATTCGTTTTGTCAAGCTGAATCGAGTGGTATATAGAGTATTATCCTACTCCCTCGGCCACTAAAATATTCATCTTAAAATCGGAAGTGAGTATCCGGGAGTAGATAAATTGTTATCGATCGATTTGTCAAGCTAAATATATAGATTTTATGTTATTTTATGTTTTGTTGCTAATTATATCCTCTCCCAGTAACTTATTTAGGCTCTGTAATCTGAGGGTGGGTAACCTCAAGTAATTAAAATTGGCTCCGATCGATTTGTTTTTTCAAGCTGAATCGATTGATATATAGATTGTATATGATTCATTGCTAATTATATTTCACAGTCATTAACTAAATTAGGCTATATATCTAAACCAGAAGTGGATAACCGGAAGTAGCCGAAATCAGTATTGATTGATTTGTTTTGTGAAGTTGAATCGATTGATACATAGATTGTATATGTTTCGTGGCTTGTTGTACTCAATCCCCGAAACCTAAGTGATAGCCAAAAACTGTTATATTATTTTTGACTTAGTATATGAAGATATGTATCTATAAACTGTTTTGTGTACGAATAATAAAATAAGGTTACTATGGTGACACAATATACTTAAATTTAATATTTCATTAATTATGAATTATATACAAACAAAATATATAACATGGTGCAGAATGTTATTTCATGTTAGGAAATGCTATTCCTATATAGAGAGAGCTACAGTAAATTGTAATATTGTATGTAATACTCCAATGCCTTTCTTATTAATTATGGATAGATATAATCTTAGAGAGTAATTTTGTTGAGACAAAGATCATTTTTTACTTATTTGATATAGTTTGCATTTTTCTTTTTAGTACACTTTAGTTAATGTTTATCGATAATACGTTTTAGACATAACCTGTTATTATAAATGATGATTTTATATATCAAATTTCATGTTTCCATAAAGGTAATCAAGACTGTTCTGTCTTTTTTTGTGGAGGTCTGTGTTCAATTGGCCCTCACACTGTGAATTGAATGGGAATGGAGATAAGGCGGAGCTCAGTTGTTGGTGTGGATATATTCAACATACTACCCGGTTGTTGCAGTTCAGTTACATCGTGAACTTGGGTACGGACAAAGTGAACACTGGACCTACACAGAGCGTCATAAGAGCTTGTATGCTGTACCAGTTCAAACTTCAGTCAAATGCCGCTGCAGCGGGGATGAAGTTATGCCAGACGTTTGGTGAGGGTGTCGTGACTACATAGACAGTGCAGCTGTGGTTTAACAAGTTTAAGGACGGTGACGCAATACTCGAAGGCGCACCATTTGTCGGCAGAGCAACATATGTACAAAATAAAGATCTTCATAAAGCAATTGAGACGAACAGTGGTTAGACATGTGAGGAAGTGGGACTACAGTTCAGTGTGCGTCGAAAAACCATTTGGCAGCACCTCCATCAACTTGGTAAGCACTACAAGTTGGATCGATGGGTCCTACATGATTCGACTTTTTCCAGAAGGCAATAAGAACAGTCGCCTGTGTTTGTTTGCTGTCTCGTCTGAGGAAGCTTGTCATTTTTGGATAGGGCGGTTCCAAAACAGCCGTAACCAGTACTGCATCAGAAAAAGGTTCTTCTGTGTGTTTGGTAGACTTCTTGCGGCATCGCACATCGGGAACTGCCACCAACTGGTCAGAGCATTAATTTTACTGTGTACTGTCAGCAGTTGAGCCGTGTTCAAGAAAAAAACTCAAAACTCTGGAGCCAGCACTTGTGAATCGCAAAGGGTTTCTCCTGTTACAGGACAACGCTGAGCGCCACATGACTAGGATAACCCGGGAGACACCATTCTGCGCCTTGGGTGGGAAACACTATTGCATCCGCCACACTCTCCGAACGTTGCACCACACTCCCCGGACATCTGATTATCACCTGTTCCATTCCTTGGACAATCAACTTAGAGGGCGTTAGTTCCCTAGTAGAAGTGCAAAATTACTTGATACCTTCGCTGCTTCACGACCCACCAAGTTCTACCGTGTCGTCGATGCTGGCGAAAGGTCGTCGATGCTAATGGGGACTATTTTTGAACTTCCAGGTGTGTTTTAGGTGACATATCTATGTTCGAAGGTGGTGGATGAAAAAGTAACAGAATTTTCTTCGTTACCTTTATAGTTTAAGGGGTTCGTGAGCTACCAAAATGGTCACATTAGTTATGAGCCTCGCCTTCCCTTAGGTAGAATATGTATTGTAATCAAAGTAACATGACAAAAACCAGTTCCGAGATTGCTGACAACTATATTCAAGATATTATTTCAGTGGTTCTGCTATTTTCCCTGATTTACTCACAAGAAAGATCACTTCTATTCAAGTACAATTATAGTTAACAAAGTATTGTATATCTCCTTACAGTCCAACGAAAAAAAATTAATAATAGTTAAATAAGTATATTGAAATAAACAAATAAAACAATGGAAAATTATATTGTCACCTGACTTCCATCACTGTCCAAAATTTTTCCATTGTATTGCGTTGTAGAATGAGTATAATTAATTTTAGAAAATCGGTGCGAACGGTCCAATTAAAATTATTATTAATTGAATGTAAATGATATAAAAATAACAATGTAATGTGTTGTTACCCGACTTCTTGCGGTGTGCTAAATCTCAGCATTGTATGAAGATGGGAAATGAGTTAAATTAAAGTTGCTAAATTTGATTTCTCGGTTCAACCACTATTATGATAGCCTGTAATAAGAAAATACGTTCTTTCGAAGAAATCTTCACTTATATAACGAGTACGTCTTCGTTTACTTATGAAACTCATGATGATATTTGTTCAAAAAATCAGATCACACTTGTAGTTTTTGGTTTGGAGTTTCTTAAATTCATTCTTTCGTATATCTGGATATGAATGTTATCCAATACTTTCCACACTGTGATGATAATTAAAACTTATTTATGTATCAAATATTCAATATGAACAACTAGAATGTTGTGTCGGAAGTATGTATGTTATTGTTAAAGAAAAAGAAGGTCTGAATAAAATTTATACATACAATTTGTTAATCTCTAATTGACGCGTTCAGTGCATAAAGGAATCAAGTCCCCTTTCAATCATTTCTACTTTAAAGTCTTTATCTGAAGCTCCTTCCGGAGCTTTAAAAAATAATTTCTAGATACTGTAACTTTTATAATGTAAAAGCTAGTGGCAAGGCAACGTTTCCACGTAGTTAAAGTGTACCGTAGAAATTTTAAATCAATTTTTCTCACATCTTGGTAATTACACTTGATCCCCTTGTACTCTGACCGACCCACTTAACTCTTAATCTTAGAACGTACCACGTCTTTCCTGCTGGATGTGACGTCTTAAAAGTGATACCATATTTATCTATAAATTAAAGTACTTTGTATACGTCCAGCAGGACAGAAAGTTCTCCAGGTGGAAGGAGTACGAACTCTTAATTTTATCCCCAAAAGGAATCATGTTAGTACGACTGTTAGTTTAATAATGACTAGATATTTTCTAAAGGTGATCATGTGTACGTTTACGCTCCTGATTTTGATCCACGAAATACCAATAATATTTGGAGTAGAACGAATTTCGGTGACAACTATGAAACATTAAATCTACTCTTATATTGTCTATTGCATATTTCAAAATTCGTACAGCCTGAAGGGTTCCGTCCTTCCGGAAGGATGAACTCACATTCTTTCCATTGGTGGCAGGACAGGGGCTCGTGTACCAAAGTCCTTCCGGAAGAGCCTTCCGATAGGACAGAGGTTTGTACGTTCTATCATTAAGAAACGTACTACACTGTAAAACGTCAAAATATGTCACAGCTGTTCCTTTATTGCCCGCAATGAACGGATCTCCTCATAAATCCACAAGAGCACCCCATTATGAGAACTCACTGAGAAAAAGTGAGATTATATCTCTTTAAAGCAGTAGTTCGCAACCTTTTTACCTGTCGCTCTTCATCGTGAGAACTGCTTAATTTTCGTTACCCCTCATTACCACTCGTTGTTTTCACTCATTTCGCAATCTCATGGGTAGCATTTAATTCTCAAATGCTCAATAGAGATTGAAACGTATATGTAATTTGAACCCGAGAGAGAGATATAGAGAGAGAAAGAGAGAGTACTATAAAACTTTGTACAGATGCAGCACTTGCTTTCAAGAATTTCTAGGTATGAATATAATTTATTAATAGAAGAGCTTAAAATATTACCGAAAATTTAAAATTTTAATTCTCCTGGGTTTTGAAATGTAATTGTGGATAGAGTTCGAATAATTACTCAATTAATTGCAGCAACGCACAAATATAAGTTCTTTCGTAAAATGGATGTCTTTTTTCTTTAACTATTTACATTATACTTCCTCAACCTTGAGATTTTCCAGTGAGGCAACGTTATTACAGACACTTTTCTAGAGGGCAATTACTCCATAAAGACGAATTCTTTGGGAACACATACAGTTTGATCCCCATGTAGTTTGTGTCATTGCATTAGATCCAATTTTGAGGCCAGAATAGCTCATTTACAGATAGAGTTACTCTCCCTAGTTAAGATGTCTGGGTATCTCTAATATAAGAAAGACGTTACTTTTAATGAATCGTTTTATTATAGGAAACTCTAATATAATATCGCATCATCACATAACTAGTAACATTAGCAATCTCTTTATACGTACTGAAGTAGACATTGTTAATAACTAAAGGAAACAACACAAATTACCAAAGATTATCTGTTAATAAGGTTTTAAAACAACTAAACCAAGCAATTTACTTAAAGCTAGTAGACGTTTGTTCTAATTGTAATTTCTATCTCGTACTTACCAATACACATCCTTGGTCCTGCTCCAAAAGGCAAATATGTAAAATTCTGCTTATCTTTCTTATTACCTTCAGCAAATCGTTCAGGATCAAACTTATTTGGTTCTGGATAGTATTCCGGGTCTCTGTGAATACCATGTATTGCAATATATACTTGTGATCCCTTTTCAACAGTTACGTTTTCTCCGGGAATTGTATACTCTTTATTGCAAGTTCGTGCTATAAAGTTGACAGGTGGATATATTCGAAGGGTCTCTAAAAAGAAAGCACTTGATAAATTCTGATAAAAAAATCGTGCAATTTATGATTCCATTTGAAAATGTACGTGTATTTATCATCAAATTACAAGCAGACCAAACGCCATTGACTATACTTTTGTATTTAAGAATGTTATACAGGGTGGGCCATAAGTCCCTCACCATCCCTCGTAAAATCCGTGTTCGTGGAAAATAGTGAACAACATCAACGTAGTAACATAGTAGGCCGAGGGGGAAGTCGAATTGTGATGGTGACCAAGATGATGGCCATCTTGAAAGCCGCCATCTTGAATTCACGTCAAGATTTTAAAATAGGAACTTGGTCATGAAGCACATCATTTTAAGCTAGAATTTAAAAATAAACACAATGGTGAAATCGGTTTGTTGATATCTTAATGTGTTCAAAAGTTACGGGCATTTCAAATTGCTAATTTTACCGTACTGTTTCTGTTGTTGCAGGTGAATAATTATGCCGCTAACGGCAGCAGAGAGGATGGAGTTGATCAGGGCATGGGGAGGAAGGAGTGCAAGGACTGTAGCAGCTGAATTCAATGCCAGGCACCCAGATCGACATCCTGTGTCCCATGTTAGTGTCACCCAACTCTTCCGGAAGTTCATGGATACCGGTTCCATAGCAGATAAACCCAGGTGTGGAAGACCCACGACCGAAACAGATGAAGCCACATCAGTAGCAGTGCTGGCATCATTTGCTACATCACCACACCGCAGTACCTGTCGTGTGTCCATGGAATGTGGTGTCAGCCGTACATCCATCAAGATGCCGGCTTTCAAGATGGCCACCATCTTGGTCACCATCACAATCCGACTTCCCCCTCGGCCTACTATGTTAGTACATGGTTGTTTTTCACTATTTTCCACGAACACGGATTTTACAAGGGGTGGTAAGGGACTTATGTCCCATCCTGTATATATATTAATATCTTAATTAAAAATTCAATTCTCAAAATAAAAACTTAGCAAAAAATCCTGACTCTGAAGAATGTACTACATTCGTTTCAAAAAACCTCCAATCAACAATTTATTCCACCATTGGCTTTCCAAATTGGAGCGTGTAACGAAATATGATTCGTCTCTTCGGCAGACCACACAACATCTAGATTTCTGGAGATACCTTCCTTTGCAGATCAAGCGGATAGCGTAGCAGGTTCACGCAGGTATAGGACACGCAGATTCACTATATGGTATGACTGGAGAGCAGGTATTAAGATTTGGTTTTCGATTTTGTTTTGATCGTCTGCTCCGTTTAGAGTAATTTCAGACGTCTATTAACAAACCGTCTCCAATCGACTTATGCAAGTTCTCTTGCACTGTTGGACCTCTTCGGTAGATCATATTAACATGCGTGGCATGTCTTAGAAGGTCAGACTTTTTAAAATCAAATCGTAAAACTGTCCACGAGTAAGAAATAGTTTTTACTTTAAACGGGATCTTTCAGATTCTATATTGTTTTGAAACATCGTTATTAAACTTTTTTGTAAACACGTAAAAAAGCATCAAGATCGTGTTAAACTAATATATTGCGTCGATGAAAAGAAAACAGATCGTATGCAGTCAGCTATGAATTTTCAAATGCACTAAATACAACAAACTTCAAAAGCAAATGAATGTAAGTTAAATAGGAAGCCAAATCCTTTGTTATGAAATTATGCTAATCTAAAATACCCTTTGACTTTTCGATGACAGTTGTCATTCTTTGTTTTTTAAATAGATAAGAATAGTTGTGGTTTCCTAAATAGAACTACAGATTTTACTGTTATAACTACTCTCCACCTAAAGGTTATTTTACGTAAGACAGAGGCGCACCAACGCTTGGGGTTCACCGGGTGGAATTCCCAAATTTCCTAATTCAATATGAATTTGTAAATTTTCTCAATAAAACTATATTTGTGTAACTGGGAAATGGTAATGTAGAATGAAAATTTGACCTTATACTTCATCTGTAGTTTTTCTTTTATGAAAGCAATCTAGTTCTATAATTATATATATATATATATATATATATATATATATATATATATATATATATATATATATATATATATATATATATATATATATACATAAGTGGAATTATTTTACGACTACTTATGGTCTTTTCGGGTGAAGAATCATTCCCAATCAGCACTACATAGACACAGTGGCTTCCAGTATTGGATCTCCCCACAAAGCTTGGACCCCTCAAAACAAAAGTTTCTGGGTGCGCGCTTGTGTTACTCTAAATGTATTTATTATAATCTTTCGTCTCTGAAACCTAAATTCAGTTATTTATCTTAAATATTCTAAAACTCAAAGAGCTTGTAAAGAAAAGTTAAACAGTATTGTATCAAGTGTGTCATAAATGTATACATCAACAACCGTCGGTACGACTATATTATAATGGCAGTAAGATAAAAACTTGACTCTACACGGCTCTATTATTCTGTTCACTTGTGAACAGTTTAACAGAAAATAAGCTATTTAGTAACTTCTTTAACAAGTTCTATATTTTGCTCATATGAGCTACTTTATCTTATGACGAATGCGATACGTCACAGGTAAGATTGCCTAATGTCCCATGGTGATTTCAAAATTAAAAACGCTCAATAGAGTGTATGGAGCTAAGTGCAAACAAGAAGAATAAGCAGAAAACAGACAAGCCACTCTCCTTTTCTGCTGTGCATAAGAAACTACGATATTGAAACAAAATTAGCAAAAACATTATATATTTCACCATTAAACATGTCGATCCTGGCGTCCCCCACAGAGGACATAAAATATGACGATATTATTCTTTCTTTACAACTTTAAAATCAGACTGGCAACAGTGAAAACCGTTTACAGGGGATGACCATAAATGGGTAATGCCTTGTATACAGTTTTCAATGTTGCCAGTCTGATTTTAAAGTTGTAAATAAAGAATAATATCGTCATATTTTATATCTCCTGTTGGGGACGCCGGGACCGAGATGATTAATACAACACGATCATTAGATTAAATTTTTATGTTAAATGTACTTGTCTATAAAACTTAATACTCATCTCTTCACTCAGACTAAGTAATAAGAATACGCTCTCTTTTTGTCACATGTCCACGTTTAATCACATCATAGGTAATATTGCATATATTTCCCACGACTCATGCTGGACACAGACCGTTAGATTAACTCCATGACATTGTTAAAGAAAGCGTTTGTGCCTGGCTGTAAAACTAGATTTTTGTGTGGTAAATTTATTGCTTCACAATAATTGTTGACATATAATAATCACAATGAGGTTTGTCATAAATCCAAGCAAAAATGAATATCGAGAACACAAAGTAGCATAAATATTGTTCAAATATGAATCCAGCTTATATTACATTACATTATAAAAACAATCACGTTAGTACGTGCATTTTCGTTTCCCGCCTCTTACTTTTAAGGCATAGAAAATATAATAGAAATCTGAAATATCACGAGTAGTGTATATATCAAACTCGTAGAAAGACACTTTCGTTAAAATGGCACTTTCCTTAAAATTGGACAACAGAAAAGAAGTAGGTAGTTTAATTTCAGAAAACTACCTGCAGAGGGAGGGGAAGATTGTTTGGAATGCGTCATGTTGAACTTTCTTTTCCAGTTTACTTACAAGTTACAAAATACGACATAACATTTTCTTTCTACAAACCGCACAATATATACAGGGTGTCCCAGGAGGAAGGGGTAATATTTTTGAGATGGTAGTATGGGTGATTGTAAGGAAAAAGTTCATATGAATATAGGTCCTAATCTCAACGGTTTGAGAGCTACAGATTGTGAACCATTTTTGACTTTATGTTGCGTATTGATCACCCTGTATTAACTCTACAGAGGTAAGACATAGTGAATTTGAAAAGTGATGGAATCGCTTTTTGAACGATATGCAACATGAGGAGTAGATAGGGAATGGGGATTCTACAGACAAATTTATTATTAGCCCATTTTAACTATATATCACCCTATCATCTCTAATAACTTCTAATCTACCCCCTAATAATTTCTAGCGCACTCCCTATCCCAAATAACTTCTATTACATATCAAATAACTTCTGTCTTACTCATAATAACTTCTAATGCATTCCATCACTAAATCTAGTTACAAAAAAATCATTAAATCTGATTCAAAAAAAATCACTAAATCTAGTTATAAAAAATCACTAAATCTAGTTACAAAAACACTTTTATAATTTAAAAATATCATAAAGTTAATTAAATTTTACCTCACTAATACCTATCAACTACACTACACATAAAAGTTAATTAAATTTTACTTAAAACTAAAACTATACATAATTACTCACTAACACCTATCAACTACACTACAAATAAAAGTTAATTAAATTTTACTTAAAACTAAACCACACAATTACTCACTAACACCTATCAACTACACTACACATAAAAGTTAATTAAATTTTACTTAAAAGTAAACCACACATAAAAGTTAATTAAATATGACCTAAAATGAAATTACACATAAATACATTTTAACTATATCTTATAATGCCCCCAAGCTAATGTACTTACACCACCCTCTAGTATATATCTTTTGTCATCATTCGAATCTAATGCTAACTTATTTACAGCTATGGTATACACATCATGCTTACAACTTCGAATTAGATTTATATTTTTGTATGTTTTCACATCATTGAATAGGGTTTGCTTATAATCATCAAATTGTAACTCTTTTGCTACTACACATTTCGTTATTCCTTTTGCTTTTTTCTCCTCTTCATTCTCAACTTTAAAGGCATACATCTTTGATCTTAACCCAATAAACTCTGTCATTATTTTACCTTTGTTTTCATCCTTCATCTTTCCTAATACTTTTTTGTTTACTAGTGGTATTCCATATTGATTATCCTTTCCATAATCACTTGTGTCAAATAGATCAACCATTTCCTTTAAGTCTTTGTAGAAGTCATCTGTATTGATTTCATATATAAAACTATCAGTATCCGTGTAACATAAGTCTATATCGATATCATATTTACGTTTCATAATGTTGTAATGGAAGTCATACATTAATAGTTTTGACAAATCTAGCACACTCATACCAACATATATAGGTTTGTTGAAGGTCAATTTTTCTTTTTTCATATGTATCGCACACAAATCTTCAGTAAATATTGTTCTGTAATCAAAGTTCGGTTTCGCTATTAACTTTTCCACCCTCATTGGATCACATTCTAAGGTAATAGATGGCCTCTTTCTAATGTTTTCCATTGTTTTACCAAATACGCTATTGTTCATTAACTTGTAAAAATCTTTCTCGAAATCGTTCTTAGCTTTTGTTCTCATATTTGTATTTAGATCAATATATTCCTTTAACCAGTTTGATTGCTTGAACTCTAATACTCTATGAATTTTCTTTAATATCATCCCAAGTGACATATACAATTTTAAGTTTCTGTAGTGAATAACATATCTTTCTTTATTGTAAAGCGTTGTTAATAATTTTGAATGTTTCGATCCTGGTGGACACATATTTTCTGGAGCTAATGGTAGATCTGTATGTTTATCATGTAAGTATTCTGGATATTCTAAATCAACTTCTAATATGTATCCAGTTTCTGAATCATCTGGAATATTCATTATGTTCATGTAAGGTTGAACCCATTTAAAGTCTTTGTAAGGCATGTATTGACTCATAGCCCATCCATATAAATTATTTGCATCTAGATAAGCTAAATACTTTGAAGGTTCGTCTTTGTTATAATTTTATATACTTATTATTTGCTTTTACATATCTCTTACTACATCGTGAACTTCCACCTCTTATACCTTTTTCTATCATTAATATTTTGTCATAGTCAGTTAACATTTCTAGTTTGATCTTAGTCATCTTTAACATTGAATCCCACGATAAACCAGGAGCAGTGAAATACCAAGCAGGATCTAAACCATATGCTTTTAAACACACATCTCTAAAACTTTCAAATACACCAGCTAATATTAATACATCTGTCTTGTTATAAAGTTCTGTATATTCACCTAGATTTTTAATATTGAACGACTTCCAAACATTTTTCGCATGCTCATAATCTTCATCACTGATGTGGGTTTTAGTAAGTTTATTAAAGAACATTTCTTTTGAAGGTAGTTTTGTTTCTTCTAATCTTTCAATTGAGTCAATATAATCATATGGTTACACACCTTTTTTAATTACTAAATCTAACAAATCATTAGGGAAGTACTTTGACGTTTCTCTATATTGTTCTTTTGTAAGGTTATTTGCTAGTTCTGCTAAACTCCTTGGCATAAACCTAAATGAATCTAGAAATCGTAAATTAATTCCATTCTTTTTATCAACCTTCACATATTTTGAGTATGTTCTATATTTTTCATCATTATTTCCAATTAGTTTTATTTCATTCTTATCATAAGCAAGTTCTTTAACAAACAGGTGAGTATCATAACCACTTAAGTTGTGAATAAATACTGGAATAAAATTAGGATTTCGATAGCTTAAGTTACAATAACTGTGAGCTGCACCTCTAAACTTCCCAGTTAAATGATCATGATCTCTTACTTTTGCTTTATTTTTATTTATATCCTTTAAACATTTTCCTAATTCATGTTTCCATTCTTCTAACTTTTCAATCATGCTATCATTATCTTTAGCGAATTGTATTTTCTTATTTAACATATTTATTTGTTTTTCAATTGCTGGTGGTAAATCATTCAAGTTTCTCTCACATATATGACAACTATTGGAATTACTATATATATATCTCGTTCTCATCTTTAGTTAGGCCATTCATTTCAACTTTTTTGTTATATATTTTCTTTATTTCTATTGCTTCTTGTTTTAAATTCTCCACAAACACCTTTGCAGCATCTCAACCAATATAACTAACAGGACTTTTATACATACCATTTGAATATTTGATGTAATAACAGAAACTCATGGGTAAATGCTTTTGATACTTCACAGTTTTAGAACAATTATGGTCTACTTCCATTTTACATAACAAACATTCAAAATCGGCATATATCGCAAATGGTACTCTAAATGATCTATTATAATTTTGGAACTGTATTTGATTGCCATATGGTTTTGGAAGTTCTATTCTAACAGATTCATGCTCCTTACAATATAGCTCATGTTGTTGTAATTGCATCTCATTTCTAAAATGTCTTACCAAACATCTATCACAAAAGTACAATTTCTCCTTATGTTTTGTTACTTGACTTCTTACTAATCTCGATAAATCATTTATCCAACAAAAATGACTATTATTTTCATCTTTTACATATAATAAATTGACGTGTTTGTCCTGCTTATTTTTTGTGATTTGAAGTGGGTATATATTATATTCATTATCATAACTATACACTTTAATGGATATGTTACTTCTCTTTTCAAACTTTACTATATCTTTTAATTGTACAGGAAATTCAATACCATTACAATATTTATCTTGTAACTCATTCACAATTTTTGTATAGTGTGAAGGTCGTTGATATTGAGAACATCTATCAATAGGTTTTAAATAACTTGCAATTGAATATAAGAAACAGTTATTATCTTGATTTTTAATATTGATTACTGCTTTCTTATCTTTAATTGGTTTAGGAAGGTCAATATAGGAAGAAGCTCGTAATGGTACATATTTATTTAGTCTGATTTCTAAATGTTTAATTTGATGTAATGTCCATCCTGATCCTCTAGCTTGAAATTCCTCCATCTCTCTACATAGTTTTTGTTTAGCATGGGTTATATATTCGTCTAAGTCAGTTGATTGTAATATTCTTTCATTCATAGTTTTAAAATTGTGTTCTTGTACTTCTTTATCTTTAATATAATCACAAATGAATACAAGGATGACTTTTAATGGGTGGTGTTTTAATTCTTCCTTGATTTTGTTAATAACTACTTTCCCACTTATATTTAAAAACTTCACTGGATCTTTATATCCTCCTATGTTTTCAATTGTGATAGTTTGTAATCGTTTCTGTATTGCTGTTTCCTTTGTTTCTACTTTAATTGGTATTCGTTGTGGTTTCGATTCTTCAAAAACATCTTGTTTAAATGGAAATATGTTTCTAATTTGTGATCTGTTTTGTTCATCTTCATATTTTTTAATACGATCAATAAGTTCTGCTTTTCTTAATTTAGAATAACCTTTTATTCCCTTTCCTTTACAATGTTTTTTAGTTCATCAACTTTCATTGTGTATATAACTTTCAATTCATCTGGTTCATTTTTATATTGTTCGATTTTTTTGATTAATTCACTCTTATTTAAAGATGTATAGTTACAGATTTTCTTGACTTTACATATTAGTTTTAGTTTTGTAATCGACATCTCCTTCATCTCCTCACCAGTAAAATTAACATTATTTATACTCATCTTATATGAAAAATTACTGTATCGTTTTTTTATATTTACCAAATTTTTTAGTTCATTTTCATAATATTTTTTTTCATGTTATATATACCAACATTAGCATACTTATTTTTCCTAACACAACTGCTAATACTTGTACACTCCTACCATTGTCTACATATATTAGTATGTTGTGTTAGTATAGGGCTTTTATGTGATCACCTCATCAAAGCCATTATTAATATGATAAAAACTGAATCATTTTCATAAACTTACTCATCATCATAATTATCATTCACCTTCTTATCCTATTTACCTTTTATGAAATAACCAAAAAAAATAACATTTATAATATTATATTACTTTTATTTATTTAATTATTTTGCAATTATTAAACCCTAACCATTTAATAAACCCTAATTATTTAACAAACACTTTATTACCTTTTATGAAATAACATTTATAATATTATATTACTTTTATTTATTTAATTATTATGCAATTATTAAACACTAACCATTTAATAAACCCTTATTATTTAACAAACACTTTATTACCTTTTATGAAATAACCAAAAAATAGCATTTATAATATTATATTACTTTTATTTATTTAATTATTATGCAATTATTAAACCCTAACCATTTAATAAATACTTTATTTACCTTTTATGAAAATATTCATAAAAGTTAAACATTAAATTTACACTACAACATTTTCCTTATCTTATCAAACTATTATGTGAATTATTAAACCATAAAATATAGCATTTATAGTATTATATTACTTTTATTTATTTAATTATTATGTGAATTATTAAACCATAAAATATAACATTTATAATATTACATTACTTTTATCTATCCAACTATTATGTGAATCATCAAACCCTAACCATTTAACAAACATTTTATTACCTTTCTTTCTCAATATTTTTTCAACCAAATACTCATCCTTATATTTAGTTTTCAATAATTCTGGTTCATAAAATCTTCCTCTAACTTCTTCATTGTTTAAATCTTTAATTTTATATGTTGGTGGATTAGATGGTATAACCTCATTAATAACAAACACTTCTGTTGACCAATTAGATGTATACCCTTTCTCAAACAAACCTTTAATTTTACTTATACGAACATAATCACCAATCTTGTACTTTAACTTAACAGTCTCATATTCTTTCTTATACCTTTTTTCAATATCGCATGCTCATATTTCTTATTCACTTCTACAGGTTTCACACCAATTATTCTATGTACTTTGTTATTATATTCATCAACCAAACCTTGCAATATTTTTAACCACTTATAATTACCTTGAACAGTAAATTTCTTCCACATATTTTGTTTGTGTTCTATTAAATCTTTCAACAACAGAAGCTTTTTTACCACTATAGGTTGAATAATGATTAATCCTATTTTCCTCCATCAACTTCTTAAATTCTTTATTGTAAAACTCTTTACCTTGATCAGTTTGTAAGTTACTAGGTTTTCTTACTTTTAACACTGATTTAAATGCTTCTGTAACATTCTTACCACTCTTATCTTTAACAGGAACAGCAAACGCATATTTAGAGAACACATCTATAATGGTTAGTAAATACTTATAACCTTTATTTAATTTTGAAACACCTTTTAACATACCACTATCCATTTCAACAAGATCTGCTTGCCATAAATCATCTATACCTTTAACAATAACACTTAACCTAGAATAATTCTTTCTAGATGGTTTATGAATTTCTTCTATAATGTCTTCTCTAATACCTTCATCTTCATATAGTCAATCGGACTTTTTAATGAATTGGGATTTATTAGTACCACATACAACACATATACCTTTCTTAACATATCTTCCATTCTTTGTCTGTTCTACTTTAATGTTATCTATTTCTGTATCTGTTGATTTCTTACACTTAACACAATACATCATAATATTTATTATATGGAAAATTATTAACCTCAATCTATAATTCAAACACTATATCAACTAACAACATCATTCTAAAGATCGGCCTAATTCAAACTATAATTCAACTAACATCATTCTAAAGATCGACCTAATTCAAACTATAATTCAAGCATATGTTTGTTTGATGCTGTTGCCGATATTTGATGATTAACACTATAATTAACGGGTGTCGGTATTTGATGAAAAATACTATAATTAATGCTGTTGTTGATTAATACTATAATTAATGCTGTTGTTGGTATTTGTTGATTAATACTATAATTGATCATGAACTTCAATCTATAATTCAATCTATAATCACTCTATATAATAACTTCTACAATTCAAACATTGTTCATCTATATAATTTAATCAATATAACATTCTATAACTTAGTGTATAATTCGAACAATAATTCAATCTATATAACAATTTATAATTCATCTGTATAATTCAATTTAGAATGTTGTTATATAGATTGAATTAAAATGTTGTTATATAGATTGAATTAGAATGTTGTTATATAGATTGAATATAGCAAATGGTTTTATGAAAGCTCTCTTTCTATGTACATTACAACAAACAATAATTGTCCTTCTTCCATAGCTGAATTTTTATTTGGTTTAATTGTAATTATATCGTTCTTGTTAAAGTTAAAAGGTAAATTTTCAATCAAAATATCACCCAAATATATCTCTAGAAAGTATTTATCCAAACTTAATTCCATGTGCATTATTTTCCCATTATAGAGAAATTTGTAACCCTTAGAGAGATTAAATATTCTAAAGATTGGATCCTTAACATTTTTAGCTCTTAATCGATATAGTAGAGGTACAGTTTCTTTCTGCATAATCAATTTAGTAGTATCCATCCTAACCTTTTGAAAATCTTCTTTCTTTATATATGTGTCTTGTAATGTTTTTAATACATCTTCAAATTTGTTTCTATCACCTTCCAATTGACTATTAACATTACTATTTATTAAATTTAGCTGTTGTAAAGTTACTACATCATGTTGGTCAATTGCATCACCTACATTAATAAGTCTTTTGTTTTTGAAATCAACCCATGTTATATTATTTGATGTAAAAACTTCACTTACATGATTGAGGTTTGTAGTCCCCCTTTTAGTATTACCAAAAATATCCATGTTTATTATATAATAATTTGAATTATTTAACAGCAAGTAAAACAGTTATACGAGCTCCACCAAAATCAATCAAATCACCATTCTCATCTTTAATTGAAACTTTGAAATTATTAAATTTATTGTGATGTATTGGGAAAAATATTTTTTCATTAGGTTCGTATATAATTGGTTCTCTAAACTCTGCATTTGTTCTAAATGTTGCAATTAAATCTGTTTCGTTGTGTGTTGTGTCATTGTGTTTTAAAATCATACCTTCTGCTAAATCACAGTGAATATTTATAGTATCAAACGGATGAAACTTTGGTGGCTTATCTCCAACATGTTCTATATTATTAGTTAACTTTTTCTCACTAAAACCTAATACAGTATTAATGGTATCTAAGGTTATATCACAAACCTCACTAAATATTTTAACTCTATTTCTCTTCCTGTCTTCCGTAATTTCAAAAGTATCTTTGAATTCATCAGTGTAGAATGGAAGGTTTGATTTAATATATTCTTCTAATTCTTTTAAACTATATTGACCAGGTTGAACTATGGCTTGTCTTGTAACTTCAGGTTCTTCACTGCAAAATGTTAATTTGTTGTTCTTTTCTGTAATGTTTGGTGTTAAGTATGTTGTGTAAAATCCTGCAACAGCTACTTCTAAATCGTTTTCAAATGGGTAGTGCAAATACATGTTTAATACAGATGAATAACCATTTAAATTAAATACTTTCATTTATTATATAATAAATAATTAAAATGGATAATTGGGATATTAAAGTAAGGTTAACAGAAGAAACGGCGAAGAGGAAGAGGAATGGTGAGTTGTTACCTGATGATATAAGATGTTTAATAGTTGGGCCTAGTGGTTGTGGTAAACGACGTTAATGATTGATAATTTTTTGTTGGCACCTAAATGGTTAAAATATGTAAATGTTTATATCTATTCTAAAAGTTTAAATCAACCTAAATACCAACAATTAATACAACTTTTTCGAGATATAGAACGTAATACTAAAGATACAGTAGCAATAATAAAAGGAAACAATGAAGAGATTATTCCATTAGATGAATGTGAGGACTATTCTGTGGTAGTATTTGATGATTTCATATTAGAAGAACAAAATCACGTTAGAGAATATTTTACTCGAGGTCGTCATAAGGGTTTGAACTCTTTCTATCTTGGACAAACATATTCTAAAGTACCAAAACAATTAATTAGGGACAACTTAAACTTTCTTTGTATATTTAGACAGGACAATGTAAATTTAAAACATATATATGATGAATTTGTTGCATCTGATATGTCGTTTGAAAAATTACAATTATTATGTAGCAGGTGTTGGAGTGAAGAACGTGGTTTCTTAACAATAGATATGACTAGGAAGGTGAATAATGGTAAATATAGAAATAAAATTAAAGAATTTCTAAAAGTGTAAACAAAACGTATATGAATGCAGGTGAACGTATATGTTATGTTATGTTATGTTATGTTGTGTTATGTTTTTATTTTTTCTTTATATAATAAATGGATGTTAATAAAGCTAAGAAGCATATTAAGTTAAAAGAAGAACTTACTAAGATTTAAGGAAATTAAACAAAGTAATCGAAGTAAGTATGAGAAATTTAAAGAACAAGATCAGCCTGTTATTGATGCAATTAAAGATTTAGGGCAAGATATATCAAAAGTAGCAGAAGAAAATAAAAATCTAATTCAAGAGTTAGTTCCAGTTGTGTATAAAAGTGCGAGAGTGGATTCAAGCTTATTAGAAACACCACCTATGTATGATAGTCCTATAAATGAAAGTGATACGCCTATAACAGAAGAAATAAAACACATGAAAAAACAAATTAAATATAAAGTAGAAGGAATAGAATCTTTAGCAACAACTCATTTTGGTAAGATTGCCTCAAGATATTATGCAACTAGAGATGATAAAAGTTTTGGAATACAACCATATGATGAAGATGGGAAAATTATACATATGATAGGAAATGCAGAAATTAAAATTCATGGTGATGATTTAGTTATTAATAATCGACATTATACCGGAACAGAAGGTTTATGGGAATTATTGACAAAACATAATCCAACAAATTATAATGATGATGATCTAGAAAAATATAAACAAATAGTAATTGATTCTAGTGTTGCATTTCATAATAATGATCCAAGTACAAGAAAACAAAAATCTAGTAAAGGTAAAAATATAAAGAAATTATCAAACCTATTTGGGATGAATATATAAAACCGACACCTTCAAAAAGGACACCAAAATCTGGAGAAGGAATAAAGGTATATAACGAATTATCAAAAGAATACATATGGATGGATGATGTGAGAAAACTGATTGATCGCTTGATTGTTAATGATGGGGAAGAAAAATCTGGAAATGATAACTTTTATAATGAGAAAGTAGGTATTATGGATATGATTAATTCTAAACTCATACAATTCATACCTAATGATTCAAAAGGTATAGGTTATTTGAAGATATTGAATACGCTGCCACCAAAATTTTGGAATAGTGAAAAGTATGGAAAAGGATTAGTAAATGATTTGATTAATAAACTTCCATTTGAGTTGCATATTCCAGGATTTCAATATTGTGGTCCGGGTACAAAACTTCAAGAAAGATTAGAAAGAGGTGATAAAGGTATTAACCCATTAGATGAGGCTTGTGAAGAACATGATATATACTATAGGGATAATAAAGATACAGAATCAAGACATATTGCAGATAAGGAATTAGAAAATAAAGCTTGGGAAAGAGTTTTTGCTAAAATTGCTAATTTAATAACTGAAAAACTACCTGCTCTTGGAACTGTTTTAGTGATGAATACAAAAGTAAGATTTGGTTTAGGTTTATAAGTAACAAAAGTAATATTTGGTTTAGGTTTATAAGTATTTTTTAGATTTAGGTTTATGTGTACTTTTTATGGAAATTTTTCATAAAAAAAACTTTTAATTATATAATAAATATGCAGTTAAAAGGTTTTACATTTACGATTCCTAATGAGGAACTTAAACAATTAAATATAGATCACATTTTAACTAACAAACAACTCAAACAAAAGGAAGCAAAACTAAGTAAAGGGCAATGTATGTCTCTATCTCTTTCTATACCACAACTTAAGAAAATAAACAAAGAAATGAAGGCAAATGATAATAAAGTTCATTATGGCGGTTTTATATTTACTATTCCAACGATTTTAGCTTTAATAGGTGCTCTAGGTTCTGTTGCTGGAGGTGCGGCTGCTATTGCTAAGACTGTAGATGATGCAAAAAAGAATAAAATGGAATTAGAGGAACAAAAGCGACATAACTTAACAATGGAAGAAAAACAAGGTGGTAAGCTTTCAAAAAAACGTAAACTCCAAAACAGTAAAGAAAAAGAAGAAATTAAACCTTTAAGTAATTTAGACCTAATACAACTTGTTAAAAAACTTAAGATAAGAAACTTTAGAGGTGTATTTATGAGGGATGAATTGCCTAAACAACCAAGGAAGAATGAGCGTGGTATTGTTAATTTTGATATGTCTAATAATATAGGAACACATTGGATTTGTTATTGGAAAAAAGGAAATAGCAAGTATGTGTTTGATTCATTTGGAGGTAATCCGCCAAAAACACTCGTAAAATATCTTGGTCATAATATAGAGTACAATAGCAGCCGTATACAACATTTTAACGAGGTAATTTGTGGACATTTATGCATTACAGTGTTAAAAATGTTTACAGATGGGTATAGTTTTTCAGAAATTATTAGTCAGGTGAATAGAAATAAGGATATTTGGAGAAGTTATATTTAAGTTTTTATGGGTTTATTTTATGAGCTTAATTCATAAAACGATTACAAATATTTTTTTATAATAAATATGGATAAGATAGAATCATATGAATTACAATCCTTTAAACCTAATCAAAAAACAATCGAGAATTTAAATAAGCCAAACAGGTCTATTGAATTTGATATTGACGTAGGTGATGGCTTCATACATCCTTATTATGCTGATATTTATGTAACTTTTGAAATTAGAGGTAGGGATGCTGATGGAGAATATACTACTGGTCAAAATATTAGACTTATTAATAATTTCTTCCCACATTTGTTTTCTCAAATTCAAATTAGTAAGCATGGACAGATATTGGATATTATAGATTATCCTGGTTTAACTTCAACAGCTGTAAACACATGTACGATTTCAAAACCAGAGGCAAATCACTATGATGAATGTGGATGGGAAGGAATTACGTGGGCAAGAACAGATGAAGAAATAGTGTTTTGCTAAGACTTTTGCGAGGATTTTGTTGAGATTTTAAAGATATTATGTGGAAAGGAGGATTGAAATATACATTTAAAAGAAGTGGTTCTGATGATAGCGCATTTGCTATTTGGAAAACAAAAAAGCAGGATGGAACATATGAAGAAAATCAACCACATCCAGGTAAAATTAAGATTACAAATATGGAGTTAAGAATGCCTATTGTTAATTATGAACCTAACTATGCCACCTTGTTAAGATCTAATATCTTAAAAGAAGGTAAGATTCCTATTTCATTCAACACATATAAATGTTTGCAGAAATCAGTTAGTGGAAAGTATTTAGAATTCGATTTAACCACACAATTTAACTCAAGTGAATTTGATATGCCTAATTTTGTGATTGCTTTTTTCCAAACAAATAGAAATGATAATCAAGAAAGAGATTCAAGCTATTTTGATCATTGTAAAGTTCAGAATATCCATTTTCGTAATTCTAGAAATGAATCTTTCCCATTAGAATCTTTAAACTTAGATTTTGCAAAACATAAGTATTTGAAAGTTTATGAAATGTATACGGTATATAAGCGAGCTACAATTGGAAATACTGAGATGTTTTATTATCCTAAAGAATTTTTAGAAAATAGACCAATGTTCGTAATTAACACAAGCAAGCATAAATCAGTAACTGTAAGTGATAGAACTAATTTGAAACTGACTGTTAATTTTGAAAGCGATGTACCAGATAAAACAATTTGCTATGTTGTTATGATTGGTAAGAAAAATTTAGAGTATGATGTTGAGAAAGAAAAAATAATTGAGAAGATATAAACCAATTATATGTTTATTATATTTGTTTAGTTTGTAAGTGTTTTTATGACAATATCATAAAAACTTATTAAATAAAATGGCTATTCCAGATAACATTCCACGTGAGAATTTAATTGCGTTAATTGAAGATACTATATTAAATCTTGAGAAGTTATTAATAAAAAACAAAAGGAAGTTCAAGAGAATAAAATGTGTTTATACTACTCTTATTACGTTATCAATTCTATTATCAGCTTCTACAGGGTTCATCAATGTGTTTATTCCTGTTACAGTATATTCAATTATTACAACTGCATTTGCTTCGGCTTCTGCTGTTATCACTGGTCTATCAACACGGTTTAATATAGCTTCAAAGAAAGAATATTATATAAATATGGTGAATCGAATTGGGCTGTTTAAAGATGAGCTTAATGTAATTAAGCTCATGAATGGTGAATTAACAGATGAAAATGTAAGAGATATTGTTAACAGAATCAATGACATACTTAACGAAATTCGAGACTATTAGAAAAAGTTCTATGTAATAAATATGGCAAAGCACGTTGATTTTTTAAATAAACTTGGAAGTCTTGAACAAAAACAGGTTATTGGATTAAGAGAATTAGAATTAAATACAGAATATAAGATTGTGAAAATGGAAAAGATTAAAACTAAGTTTGGAAAGAATATTTAGTTGAGTGTGAAGAGTTTAAGGTATTTCTTCCACCTAGATTTACAAAACACTTAACAGATAAAATGATTGATGAGATCGTTAAAGATGGAATAAAAATCAAATACACTGGTTTAAAAGATAATTATCCAACTGTTGAGTTCTGTATGTAAATCCAAAGAATAATAAAAATGGACAAAAATATGTCGTCAGAAGTAAAAAAAATGGAGTGAATAGAATGGATCCTCAAAAGAAATTTATACTTACTAATAATTTCAATGTAATTGTAAAAAATGTGCAAACCGAAGTTCAAGTAGTTTTTGATATTAATGGCTGTCTATTCAGTTTGAACTATGATCAATGGACTGAGTTTAAAAAATCATTATTTTCAATAGAGAATGAAGTTAGCAGAAGATTTCACTATCAATATCCTAATTTGTAACTATCAATATACTAATTTGTAACTATTATGTAATTATGTAGAATTTAGTTAACTTTTATGGTAATATCATAGAAGTGTTTTTTAATTTTATTTTATTAGATTTAGTGATTTTTATAACTAGATTTAGTGATTTTTTATTTTTAACTAGATTTAGTGACTTTTTGTAACTAGATTTAGTGATTTTTTATTTTTGTAACTAGATTTAGTGATTTTTTGTAAGCAGATTTAATGATTTTGTGTAACCAGATTTAATGATTTTTGAAGTCAAAACCGGTTATAACCAGATTTTGTAACTAGATTTAGTGATTTTTTGTTTTTGTAACTAGATTTAGTAATTTTTTGTAACCAGATTTAGTGATTTTTTGTAACTAAATTTAGTGATAGAATGCATTAGAAGTTATTATGAGTAAGATAGAAGTTATTTAAGATGTGATAGAAGTTATTTGGGATAGGGAGTGCGCTAGAAATTATTAGGGGTAGATTAGAAGTTATTAGAGATGATAGGGTGACATATAGTTAAAATGGGCTATTAATAAATTTGTCTGCAGAATCCCCATTCGATCTCTACTATGAGGCACTAATATCTTTGTAATGGGAGCTATTGATGGTAATTTGGGAAAGTTAAAGCTATTTAAAGAAATTGGATGGCAACACTGATTTCCAAATATACATCAATAACTTCTCTTCCAAAGACACCATTGACACATATTGCATACCATTCGAAAGACCATATCATCATCTTTCAAATCCGCTATGTCTTAGCTCTGTAGAATAACTGCATGGTGAGCAATATGCAATATACAGTCAGAAATGGTTCACAATCTGTAACTCTCAAACCGTTGAGTTTGGGATCCATGTTCATAAGAACTTTATGCTTGGAACCACCCATACTACCATTTTCCGAAGTATTGCCCCTTCCTAATGGGACACCCTGTATATAGTTGATATAAAATTGGAAGTCTTTTGAAGTCATATTTACTCTAGTTCCTTTTTCTCTCTTTCTCTTTATCTGCAAATTAGTAAATTCTGTGTATACTCTATCAGTGTGTTTGGGGACAATCTTTATATTCGTTAATAAATTCATATTAATAATCTATATATTTAATACTTGGTTTGGCAAGAGTTATTACATATTATTAATCTCGCATTAATCATACATTTCCCCCAATCAGTTTTCTTCCACAGCACTACTACAACAGCTTGATTCAGGAACAAAGGCAAAATCAAGCTGGTAGTGAATGACTTAGAGATATCTCACTCACCTGCGTTGGCACATAGTGTTGCATGATTTTGAAGGTACTAGTCATCAAAGTACCCTCATAAACTACGTATAATCTGCTCAATTATAGGTCTTCAGGTGTAGAGTTGAAGATGATAATTATTTATTTATAACTAAAGGAAACACTATTATGCCTACGCATAATTTCCAAATTTATTGGTTGCAATTTTTTTTATATAAAAATTGTGATTAATAAATTAGTTCTAGTAAGTTTCTTTACTTGGGAAGAAATTGGTCCTTTATTGATTTTGACAATTGCTAATTGGATAACGACAGGAAAGTATATATCCATTGCTAAATGTATCCATTGCTGTAGCATTCAAGAAATTATGTACTGAATGTATATTGCGCAAAGTGTAATTGGCAGTAGTTTAGTAGCGAACAACAAGTGTATATAAAATGTAAATGGTTGTTTACCGAATTTAAAAAGTGTGCCATATTGGAAACTATATTATATAGGTTCTTTTAGACAGTATTCTAAATTCCTTTCTGAGTTTGATCTTTGCCTAGGAAGCAAATCAAAAACGTTTGAGATAAACGAGATGGTGATCGCAGCTAATAAAAATGATTTATTTACTTTACAAAAATCCCAATAAAATGTGTACCTGATATGACTTTCTCCAACTCAGGAAGATTGTGTACTCCTTCGTATGTAATACTACCATCACATTCTTCTAGGTAGGTGTCTATTTCTTTTCGTAGGATTTCCTGAATCTTCTCATTTTTTGTTAGTTGATAACAAGTAAAAGCCAAAGCATTTCCAGTTGTTTCGAATCCAGCTAGGAGTATTCCAAGTCCAAATCCTAATAGAACTGGGTCCGACAAATCTTAAATAAAATTTGGAAAGAAACAAAAGGAACTTTTATTTGTTATAATTGTTGCATTTAATGCAATCAGCGCTCATTTCACGAAAATACTTTTGTGAAATTCATGACTGTTGTATCAAACTGTAAGTTTCCCGTTTCCCTTTAGCGTATACGTATACATTAACAATTTATTTTTGTTTTCAAAATTGAAAAATTTAACTCATAAAATATTAACTCTTACGTCATATCTACCTTATTCCTAAGAAACACACTGGAATTAATTTTACACAAATTATTATCATGGGTGAGTAGTTGAAAAACAAAAAAAGAAAAAAGAAAGAAATAAAAATAAAAGAAAAGAAAGAGAGAAAAAAGAAATAGTGTAATGGTTGCTACAGCTATTGTATACACTAAACAAAACTCACCTACATAGCATGTCTAACACTAAGTTAAAGGAAGTTATTTCTTTTATTATATGAAAAGGCATTTTCCAGGATATCTAAATATGGTTTGATCATCAAAATTGATATTAGGAAAATAAATCAATGTATATTAAATTGGTCTCAACAAATAATTGAAAAGTTTATTGAATACTAATGTAACAGAAGTATTAAATAGTACAAAGCTTAAATGTATATTGTGCAAGAAGCATAATTATAGCATAGTCACAACTGTATAGGTTAAAGGGAAAACTAATTACTATCAGTTAGCGTCATTTTAGATTTAGCATTGGGTTGGATGATGTGGGTCAAGATCTTGCTATATGGGTGTAGTTTCACTGTTTTAAGTGGTACAGTATTTTTGTAAATTACTAGTAGTTCGGTCGTGTATGTTTCTGATAAGACAGATACTATGTATGAAGAGAAGGAAAAGAGAGATTGTAAATGTTGTTAAAATGGGTTTTTGGATATTATATCGTTTATAATTACGATTAACATTTCTAGTTTTAACATCTACAGTTATTTGATACTAATCGCCTAGCCCCTACACTACACTGAGATCGCGAAACGTTGAACAGAAACTACATGTCATAGCAAACTTAAACAAACGTTGGATTTAATTAGTCTATTTCTGTTTTCTGGACGATCCGTGTTACCACCAGTGTAGGGCTGTTACCTGCTTCACATTCTTCTTGTTCTTAAGAATAATATTATATTAATTATTTTTCCAAATTTTAAGAAATAAAAATACACATCAACGTACCAACTTCAACATCTATTTCTTGAGATTCATAAGTAATTTTCCTGTAATCATTGTGTTTATTTCCTCTTTCCTGTTTTAACTTATTGATAATAGCAGCAACATCTTTACGAATTTTTTTATTATTTTCTCTCATATTCAAAATGCTATTCAACACCATAGTGAACGCATTGTATAAATATGCTTCAGCTATCGTAATTCTAAATAGTCGTAAAATTTGTGGCTTAAAAAACATGCATAAAGTATTCAAAATCCTCCTCCAAGTTGGCCTTGTTGCACATTTGCACAATTTAATATCAGAATCTTTCAACGTTTTGACATCAAGTGCAAAAGCAAATGTTAAAATTGAATATATCGCACAGTTCTCACAAAGTGCTTTTACTTCAACTTGATTGTTAGGATTTCTGTTATTCATTATATCATCCATCGTGACTTCAGCACATTCACAAATTGAGGAAAATGAATCTTTAATTCTAGCCAGAGTAAAACATGTAGTGAAATAGTTCCTGTAAAATCTCCATCTGTTTCCTTGCATCCAGAAAAGTGTGTTTGAGACTATAGGATCTGCTAGGCTATCCGGACGATAACTCCAATCTTTAAAATGTTCGAAATCTTTCACCAAAATATGTTTGATTAATTCAGGATCTCGCACTAAAAGACATGGCCGAGAACCAAGGAAGAATCCACCATACCGATATCCATTTAATTTAGCATGAATGTCAGCAAATTGTTGTCCCAAACTCATTTTTAACATTACCAAGTTGAGGAAATTACCGAATATCGGAAGTGGTTTTAAATAATGGACACCTTTCTTTTTCCAATAGTTAAAATGCCTTGTGATGTATAAATAAAACAGTATTAGAAGCATCACTAATAATATAAGTGTCACCATTTCCGTCGCTGGTAGCACATTCGTTCTAGGACCGATATCTAATATAAGTGCCTGAAATGAGAGTAAACATATTAAGAAATTAATTACCGTATAAAATTCTTGCTAGGTAAAATAATTTAATTACCAATTTTAATTAATTAAAACTAACAGAGCTATCAAGGATTTGATTTATTAACTTTTCCAAAAAGAAAATATGTTATATTTAATATTCTACTTCGTATATAGTCTGTTGAACACATTTGATTGGTTAGTTGGTAACGGCTGTCTTTAGCAACGAGAATTTGCCTGAATTAACAGCTTATTATGTGATGAAAACAACGCAAGGCCTCCCATACACCAACAAAATTTCCACCATTTTGAAGCTGATACATTACAGAAAGATAATGAAAAAAAGGATAATTAATAGCGTTAAAATAACGGTTGCCAAAATATCCCAGTTTTCGTTAAAGGAATTCAAGAAATAAAATTTCATGAATTTATTGTTTGTAACGAAATGACTAATTTATGAGAGAAAGTACTTATAACCTTAATCTTTATCTTCAATAATAATAAATTAATATATCTCTGTGTCCTAACATGTGGACAGATTTTCACATGCACAGCAGTCAGCTAGAAGTTGAATATAAATAGATCTTCACCACATCTAATCTTATGCAAAGACCATTTTTAGAATTTCGGCTATGGGAGTTTTAGAGTGAGAAACGTAGGCAAAAACGTACATGCATGCAATCTGACAGCACTTAATGAAAGATGAGAAAAATGTTGAGCTTAAGGTAATCCGCAGTTAGAATATACCATATTTTTTTCTGAATCAAAAGCGTAAATATGCTGCTTGTATTTTTTTGAGCCCATTCAACCGCTAACCTATTGATCGTCCGGAAACACATTATCAACGAAGAGCATATCGTAATCGCTAGGTTAATTTGAACTAGAACTATATAGAGTATTTCAAAATAACACCGACAACGTTTCAGGGGCGATTCTTGACACCAAGATAAGACAAAAATTATTGACCAAGCTGGGTGCACAAATGCTTCCTTTCGGAGTTATTAGCTGCTGAAAACATCAAAAGATAAAATTCAAAGTTCTATAGCTCCAAAACTATGGAACCTACCGTAGCCGGATCAACACTTCACTGAGGAACTAATATGTGCGCTATCCAAAAATAGATGTTTCAGAATCCTAAGGTACTCATACAACAATTTTTATAGAGGCGGTTTGGGTACAGGCATATAATTTGATGTACTCACCAAGTACCTTTACAAAAATTGTTCGAAACTTCGATACTTGGATAGGGCACATACTAGTTCCTAAGTGAGGTCTGGTTTCGATTACGGTAGATTCCATAGTTCCATAGTCTTAAGGTAGGTTTAAAACTTATTTTTCATGTTTTCGGCTGGATATAACTGTTTGTGCACCCAGAATGTTACACTTTTTGTCTTATCTTGGTATCAGGAATTCCCTCCCAAACGTTGCCGGTATTCTTTTGAAACACCCTGTTTATACCGTAACAAATTGTCACATAGCGGAATGAAGAAAGTAGTTGTGAGAAATGATCCATTCCTTATTAACTTTTGTAAATAGATGGCAACACAGTGTTGATACCTTATAACTTGAAATAATTTCAACAAATCAGACAAAAATATTACTGTCAGTCTGAGTTGTTGAGTTGAGTTGATTTTGGGTTTAACGTCGCGTTCAGCAGCGAAGCTATATGAGACGTAGAGCTACTGATTAACGTGGAATCCAAACAACATGAGCTCCCGCCGGGTTCAGTCACCGTTTCTGGTAATCATAGGGGGTGAACATCACATTTTCCGCAGTTACAATGTTAATTTGTTTAATGTTCTTTTGTTTTGTAATGTCCTTTAATTTTGTAAATGTGAGATTAACCTTAAGCCCGATGTTCAGGAGTGTATTTAAGGCACTGGTATACCATAATGTGCCTTATTAAAAATTGTTTACTGTAAATAACACTGCAATTTTCTTCTTCGACATGTTAATGAGAAGGTCAACTCAATTTAACATTACTATTTACGTTAAAAGTATCACTAACTTCATATTAGAAGTGCACAATAGTAAAATATATTGAAAGTATACTTCTCTTGTGTCAAGTATTGTAGTGGCAAATAATTTGCAGAAAGAAAATGTAATAGTAATTTGTACAGAGGTAAGTCAGCGAGAAATTGTAGAAAAGAAAACAATGTGCAATACGAAGCCCCATCTACTAAGCCTTAAGGTATACGTAATTAAAGTATATACCGTCACTATCCTATAAATTACTCTTTGATTAGAATTGTCATATCATACGTTTATCCTCCGAAAGCTTTACGTCTTTTTGACACGCTTCGATCACATAATTTTTCTTAAGTACTTTTAATAAATAAACTATCGTCCTATTAGGTAGCCAAGAAAGTATTGTCGCTTTTTTTTTTTTTAGGAGATCTGTGTCCAATTGGCCCTCACATCGTGAGTTGAATGTGAGATAAGGCGAAGGTCAGTTGTTGGTGTGAGTATATCCAACATACTACCTGGTTGTGGCTGTTCAATTACACCGTGAACTTGCGTAAGGACAGAGTTAACATGGGACCTCCACAGAGCGTCATAAGGACGTGTATGCTATAGAAGTTCAAACTGAAGTCAAACACAGCTGCAGCAGGACGAAAGATATACTAGTACTTTGCTGAGGTTGTTGTGACTACGCGGACAATCACCTTAGAGGATGCCAGTTCAAATTCTTAGTAGGAGTGCAAAATGCACTTGATATCTCCTTTGCTGCACGGCTTACCAAGTTCTACCTCGATGGAATCTATGGCGGTCGAGAACGTTGGCAGAAGGTCATCGATACTGATGAGACTATTTTTGGTCTTCCAGGTACGTTTTAGCCGACATATCGATGTTCGAATGTGGTGGGCTATAAAGGAAAAAGCTACAAAACTTTCTTAGTTACCTTTATACACACTTTTAAGATATTTTGATAAGTTAGTGCGTGAAAGCAATAATCACAAGGAGTAATTTTGTCACACATACTTCTAACAACCCAATCTAATTGTATCTTAGTAATCAATGAAGAATTACACCTTACGTTTCTTTTTTATTTCTTATCTAACCGGCACCTCTTTCTTAGGTTTAGGAATAATTTCATTATTTCCTCCAGCAATATTGTTTTGATTACATTAGATTTTCTACCTAAGATAGAGGTGCCGGTAAAATGGGCAGAAAGAGTAAGACGTCTTTAAAACGGGAGGACGCTTTTAGCCACCATCCTTCGTAGAAATACCAATTGGAATAGACACATGCCAAGAAATTGTGTTCTTCATACCGCCATAGAAGGAAAGATGGAAAGAAAGCGAGGAATAGGAAGAACAAAAGTGACCGATGATTTGAAAAATAAAAGAAAATATTGGGAGCTAAAAGAGGAAGCTGAAAGTCGAGAAACATGGAACAAAAATTTCCGGGCCCAAACTGAAAATTATGAAGAAAAGAAAAAAAACTCATTCGTTCCAGGACCTGCCAAAAGGCATAATATTTAATAATAATAATAATAATAATAATAATAATAATAATAATAATAATAATAATAATAATAATAATAATAATAATAATAATAATAATAATAATAATAATAATAATAATAATAATAATAAAAGGATGAGGGATTATTAAGATATGTGAAGTCTCCATTAACATACAATTGAAAGGAATTTGAGTAATGTACTTGGTTTGCTTTTGCGTTAGCTTCTTTTTCAGCACTGAAACTATATGAAACAAGGACCTATAGTTTTACACAGTGTTTCACAAGAAGTGTTTCGCGATACACTGGTGTATCGTGCAGTTCGATGGAAGTTTTTTAATTTAAAGATTTTGAAACATTTAAATAATTAGTTAAAATCAATTTTGAGTCAGACTCTACTAGTCAATATCCCCAGCAGCAGCTACAATGTTCAATACTATACCCAGCCAGTACTTTATAGATACGTATAGGCTTAGAATGTTATAATTTTTATTGTTATTAAAAATTAAAAATCAAATAAATGTGTCGTGATATTATAGGCGTTCAGCAATGTCACCAATCAAAATGGGTTAAGAATCACTAATTTAATGTGAGTTCAACCACATGAGTTCGCACCGGGGATTGAAATTTGCCTTTTCTGTTTTACATGGTCCAATTATTTTCAATGAATTAGCACAAATTTTCAATTAAAATTATTCTGCGTTAGTATGTGAAAGGGAAAAAAATGAAATGAAATCTTCCAGTTTTGCGTGCCACGAGTATGCCGGCTAGACTAAAGGTGTCGTTGATGATGAGAAATGAATGGATTGGTGAAATGAATGCAGCGGGACTAAACAAGAGAACCGGAGAAAACCCATGCAAACGGTGTTTGTCCATCACAAAGTCAACTTGGCGCAAGCTGGGATTGAACCAGGGATCCCATCCACCAGAGGTGAACGCTCTACTACTGAGCGACCGCGGCCCCCAGTATGTGGTAGGAACTAGGTATGTTAGTGAAAATATCATTTACTTTTCTCCTGTTAAAATCATATTTTTTTTTCTCTCTGAAAATTCTGCAATCCTATCTATGGTTTATTAGTAGCTAAGGATATTATACTTTTACATTCATTGACTTCTATTATAAACAAGTTGCAATCGGACAATATGAAAACTAAAATTTAAATGGATATAGGATAGTATTTTGCGAAATAATAATATCTTTGAAAAATACTCAGGTGAAATATCTCTAGTAAGCAAAGTAGTAATTTGGAAATTAGAAACGATTGATCCCACGCAGGGGATAAATGTGTGGGGAAACGCCGGGGGACGTCTTCCCCCATTCCCATAAAATATTTGTGGCTTCCCCCACTTCCTAAAAAATTACAATGGGCAAAGATAGGCAAGGGAGATAGTGTGACGTCATGCGTCCCTCTATCTTTCCAGACCCACTTTTACCCCTGATCTTACGTGTACGTGTTATCTTACCCAAGAAAAGAACGTATCTAGATTACACACTCAGGCCACTTTAAATAGGTATTTTCTAACATTCTTTTCAGTGATCCATTTATTCGATAATTTTGTTCGTGTTCTTTTTTTTCGTATCTTTCTATCTCTTTACATTTATGTCCATAATTTACTTGACTAGTTTTCTCCATTTATCTGACCCATTTTTTTTTCAATATCTTTCTCTCGGTACTATCCTCTTCTCATACCATTCTTTGCTTCATCATCTGCAAGATTGTTTAAGGTAACTTATGATTTATGAACTGTTTTTTGATCCTAATATCATAGGTTTCATCTGCAGATTTACATAAGCAAAGTTCCTCTTAGCTCTCATTTATAACTGTAAGAATTTATTTTGAATGTAATGAATTCTTGGGATTTTCAAAATGAATATTTTCTCATTCTCCATTTTTTATTATTTTACCATATTTTCTTCTTTATTATTTTATTCTTGGTTACAACTTTAAACATACTGGGCCTTATGCAGAGTCCTTTTGATGTCTGATTAACGCCATACTACGGGATTGACTAATGAATGGGTATCAAAATTGTATTCAGAGACTCTGATTAGGACGTAGTATTTGACAAAGTTAATCACATGTGACTAATTAATCTAGAGTAGAGGCTAATCATTTACCTACGGTTTAGCGTGAGACACAACAGTTCGTATTTCATGTATTTTCATTTTTACCGAGTACGCATGCACTCATCTAATTTTCTGTAGTTGCCATATTTATTTTTCTCAATCGATGCATTGGATTTATGTTAGTTAATCATACCCAAATCAACGTTTTAGTTGTACTCAAATTACACTCTGAATACCAAAAAGTGCACGTTACTTAGTAAGGAGCTAGTATGACACTAACTAGTCTCTGACTAACCACCGATTAACGAATTATCTCTGAATACCGCCCACTCTATCTACCCATCCATAATCTGAGTTGTCATTAGGGACGTCTGTCCCTAAGAGATCCTTTATCTGCAAATTAATTTGAAATATTATGATACAAACTATTAACACTTTTGTTGAGCGCTATGGGAATTTCCACGTCTTGGTTGAACCAAGTATTTCCTACTACTAAGGTTACTATTATTCTAGCATTCAAATTACACATACACTTCCTTTTTCTCTCTCAATATTTTTCCTTTTAATATTTCTTGAGAAGCTGCAGTGGCTCAGTGGTGGAGCGCTCTGCTCTACAACGTGCGGTCTCTGGTTCGATCCCAACCCGTGCGAAGTGAATTTTTTGCTGGACAAACACCGTGTGCGTTGGTTTTCTCAGGACTTTCACGTTTCATCCTTCTCATTACATTTCATCTCATCATTTCCGTCTGTCTTTGTCTCGTTGCATAATTGTAAGATGCTAAACTAATAAAAAACCATTACGGATAACCACCCGATCTATGTTTCCTTGGTCATTGGTCTCCTGTATTAGTGCACTTAGTCCATCTTCAAAGTTTGTCCCTCAACCTTGGTGTTCGCTTAGAGCGAGTAACCCCAATTAAATCAGTGAGTAGAAAAAGGAGAATATTCCCCAAGACGTTACTTTTGAAAAACGAAAAGTAAAACTGATTACCGGAAATACCATTGCTTACGTAAAAATACCTGTATGGGAGATTTGTAGCGCATGTTAAGAACTTTCATTTCCCAAAATTGCAAAAACGTAATGGAATTGGGTATTTAGTTATAGAGAAATTGTTATTGTGGAATGTTATCCTTTATTTTTGGAATGTTCTTCTTTTTCTACTCACCGATTCATTGATGACTGAGTTGGATACGACCGATGTGCTGTCGAATCAACTCCTAGGCTTACCAGTTATCCTACTGGTGAAATCAGCCTCGGTGCCAGTTTACAGGCACTGGACCCGAGCGTTATAAATCAAGCTCATAACCTCAACTGCATGCAAACGCTACCGAATCTCACGATTTGATCACAACCAGGCAGAGTCCAACCCATTCCCAGGAGTCACAGGCTAATCGGAGGAGCTTGATCATTCCCGGGTCTACCTACTTCTATTGCTCAATGGCGACTCTCTTCCGCCTCGAAGTACTGCCCCCACGGTTCCCAGTGGACGTAAACGTGTGATCATCTAATATTGTGTGTGAATGCCTTTAAAATGTGGGAGCATAATCATAGTACTACTGTTTACTTAGTAAGAATTTCTTTTTAAAAGCGCAGATAGATACAGAGAAATATCAAGTGTTACATAAAGGCCACTGTTATGTAACATGCTTTTACAGAGATTTATTTTCTCATATTTTGAGGTAAACTAGTGCACATTTTGTACTGATTTGAGTTGATTTTAACGTTCCGTTCAGCAGGGATGCTGAGACGTGGACCTACTGATTAACGTGGAATCGGAACCACATGAGGAACTGTCAAATGGAGTAGCTTATTTACGCATATTATATATCAGTTTTCATTTGCTATGGTCTCTTCTGAAAGTGGTCCGTCAGGGAAATATCTTAACTCTGTTTCCTTTCTCAATATTTACAAACACAGTGCCGATGCCAGCAATTCCAATAGTAAATGCTAGATTGTATAGTACATATCCCTCATTATCCGTCAATATTGCTATTGATAAAAACTGTCAGCTGTTAAGTGCTTTATGAATGAAACAAACTGTGCATTTATCTTCCTTCAGGAAGTGACGTTTACTGAATTTGATTTCTTGCAGCAATATAAAGTATATGTGAACGTGGCTCAGACCAAAAGACATATAAGAATTTTGTGGAAAATAGACATTTAGGTGACAAATATTGTTTATTTACTTTCTGGCAGAGGTATCAGCATAACATGTGACGACATTACACTCATTAATATCTATGTGGCTTTAATAATAGAAATTCCTGGAACCAATTTTACAGTGAAAAAATTCTCTCGCTATTTCCAAATGTTCTGAACAAGATTATTGTTGCCGGTGATTTCAACTAGTTTGCAGACTAGTTGGTACTTTCTCAACATTTATGCTCTAACAATATTCCAGCACATATTTGTGTCATTAAACCTTAATCACGTATGAATACATCACAGGCAGGATTTTCAGTTCACATTTGAAATCGCCAATATGCGCAGTCACTTGGACGGGACATCTGACACTCGCAGAAATATCACCAATCAGACATATTCACTTTTGCCATGTACTCATCAGTAATCATGCTGCTGTTCTCTGGACGTGCACATATGCTTGAGGTGTCTCAGCAACGTTTGGAAGCACTTCGCTGAAATTAAATAACCAAATGCTCAGTAATGAAGATACAAAAGGCAATTTTCGTTATAAATGGATGTTTAGAATCTTCATTTCAAGGCAAATTTCGTATTTGTCAGATAATTCTTCATAAACAGAAGAGTATTTAATATGCTCTCGCTAAGATATCCCATATATCTATTATTCATTGACTTTTAAAGTACCTATCCAATGAATTTATATTTGGTGTACTGCTCGCGTGTATCTTTCCGCAAACTTTTCTCCATTTGCTCACAATGATATAGTATAACTACTGTTCGGCTATGCGTCAGTTGATTTTTAACTACGCAGGTTTCCTTTCAGAAAGAGGTGTGAGAACCTTATTCCTTGTTACTGTTTCTATTATTTAAACTATCTCCGTATCTGCAATCGATATTTACAATTAGTTGTATCACCATCCAACAATTTAACCATGTTTCTGTCCAATTTGAACAATTATGTACCACAAATGTGGAACTTCTTCTTTTCCATAAAACAAAAGTATTACCTTTTCATGAGTGGTAAATGAGTGAAATATCCCTCCCTTTCTGTCAATTTGAAATTATGAATCAATTGAAAATCTTAGGTACGCTTTTTCTTATCAAAATGATATAAAATATACACTTATTTGCGATTTTTTAAATTAATAATTTGTGTATGCTTAGCCTCACTTAAAAACTGGTCAAACTCAATGGAACGTATCTTGTATGTAAACACTTGTTCATGTGCAAAATTATAATATGATGCCCTAGCCTTTTTCCGATTGGTATGTCCGGACAATTAATTCCATAATAGATTAGTGTATCTGGGTTGGGTACTATTTTCGTGTCAACCGTGATATCCTTAATTTTCGGGAGACCAAAGTTGATCTCAGTCAGAGCTAAATGTACTGAGTTTTTTTAAAGAATAATTACAAGTAATACGGGATAATATCACACTTACACATCGATGGCTTTTGTGCTGGACTCCATCAATCCTTGCTCACAACCCCCCAAATAAGCCATTCTTCAAACGAAGTTCTAAGTATATCCAACACCACGTTCAAGGCTGGTCTAACGTTCCTACCTCCAAGCGTACCCAATGTCAAAATATCAAACTGTTTACCCGACTCTTATACGCACCCCTTTGTAGTATAGTCTTTTTTCAATACTCAACAAGAACTGGTATTTTTTCTGGCGCAACATTAATAATATCGCTTTTTCTACTAATGTTTTTAGTATATGGCAAACGATCGTAAATGACCTAGTTCCTGCACAGGTAGAGTTACAACATATCCATGCCCTTCCGGCAATTTATATCGTTATTGTAACTATAACATTGTTAACTGGTTAAACACTGTATTATATAATGAAGAGTTGTCTGTGCGAAAACAGAAATATTGCTTTCCTTGTGGATGTTTGTCATATATTATCTGTTAATCTAGAACGAAAATATTTGGTTTATTTTTACAAATATCGTGTACTGAATATATGAAATGTGAACCAATAGCAGCTTGTTAATGCTTTTCCAAATGAAAATAAGAAAATAGGTAAGTGGTAGTAAGCGCATGTGGGGTGTTTGGTTCGATCCCAGCTCGTACTAATAACTTTTTTGTAATACGTAGCATGTAACTAAAGATACATTTTATATATTTGCAGTGTTGAAACACTACGGATTGCAGTATATTACCTATAACCTTCCCTACAGACAACTCTGCACTCTCGTTGCATGTCTCAACGATTGGCCGTTTAATCCTTAAGTTACAAGATTAACACACTGCTCATACACTTTGCAGAATTTATCTGTTTTTTTTTTAATGAATTTACATTGCTTTTATATTTTATCGTTAACTTCAATAAATTTAGACAAATGTATCCTATTTTGAAGTCCAGATACAAAATCTTCGGATCTTATAAAATTGTATTTTACTTTCAGTTGATATTGTAATTGTATAATAACAAAGTAACTTGTATCATATATTATTAGTTGGATTTTTTCCATTGAATAAACGTGTATTTGCTGAATTTTATTACTATTTGGTGATGTGATACAAGGAAAGGAACCGACTTTGAGAACATGAGTGTGCTGAGCATTAATCTGATGTTCGATTGGTTGGACTATGAACACCATCTGTCGGAGTTACGTGGAACATTCTGAATTTTCAGATACCTTCGATCTTCTCGATTGGTGTCTAGGAGGAACGAATTACATGGTGGAAAGCCAAATTATTCAAAATATCTACTATGATATTTTCAAATTTCTACTCACAATATGTGTCTATTACTAAATGTCGATATGCATTTACAGCCAATTTTTATTTTGGGCTCTAAGCAATGAAAGTACAGTGCGTGATTTTACTCACATTTGTAGTTTCGATTTTTCATTTCTTTCGTTCAGCTAACCACTCACACGCTGGCAATACAAGGTATATGTTTCTGGTTCAACCTTTCATTCCAATCTTCATTCACAAATGTGTTATTGTTAACGAATTGTTAACGAATTGTTTTAGATTCAAATTTGGGTGTAATAATATGAATGATCTACACAAGCTTGGTAGGTGTGACGCGATTTATTTTTACCAAGAAGTAGCAATGTTGAGTTAGACATGATTACAATTCTGAGGTAGAAGCATAAGAAAGACAGCTTCCAGCTTGAATTTTAATTCTTTCTTGAGGTTTGAAGCTTGAAATTGATGATTGACAAGATAGTTTAGTCTGGAAATTTGGGTTGCCTACAAGATAAAAGTTTAAATGGAAGTTCATAAAAAATACTGTGAAATTGTATTGCTTGCAGTCAAGAAATAAATTCATTTTTCTTTTAAGCGTTCTGTAAAATTTTCTCTTGCTAGTTACTAGGGCTCGGAAGTTGAAGATCTAAAATTTGCCAAAACAGGCCCTACAGAAAGACCTAAAAATTACCAAAAAAGACCTATAAAAAGACTTAAAAATATCTTTAAAAAAGGTAACTAAAACTGTTAAAAAATAGGTAGGAATAAAACCCAATTTAATTAGAATTACATATTTAAAGAATATAATGCTCAAGAAATACAAGCTTTTGGTATGTTTAGTGTCTGTCCTTCTTCCACAAACTGAAGTACAAACTAAAATAGGAAAACTTCCCCACCCTTACCTCGCCTTGCTGAAGGACATTGCTACGCCTCCTTATCTGACTTGTGAGTGTTGCAGAACTGGTCTTATCAGTCCAGTCGTTGAAGAATGCCTTATCTTTCGAATTTTCTTTACTTTAGAAACGATGTTTAAGAGGTGGTGGTGATTCGAGCTAATGGCCAGTAAATTTAATATAGAAAGACAAAGTGCAAAGGAAGACGTTAAGACCTATGAGAAGCTTTAAAAAGATCAATAAAGAATCAAACGCCGAAAAACCGAAACAGGATAAATAAAATCCGCCATTTTCTGGACTACAATGACCCGAAATGAACGTATATTAAGCCTCGTCTTCCGGCACTCGTTAAAAAAAAAAAAACTCAAATTTCGGCCACTACAAATTATATTTTCTGCAAACATTCACCGTGTCAAAACGTATGTGAAATATTTTCTTTTATGCAATGCCACATAACAACACAACATTATTAACATTAGCAATGCAAACACAATGAAGGCATATGATACTGTAGGATCTTTCAAAGTTGAAGAGAAAACCACTCTCTCACACTCAGTGCTTCATCAAAAAAAAAAAAAAAGATATTTTTCGGAACAATTTCTACGAAGCAATTTAGCCTTCTTTTGGAATAACCAAGGTAATTTCATAAGAAATATTATGAAACTTTTAAAGGATCGTAAAACTATGTTATCGTTTAATAATTCGCTTCAACCGCAAGTATATAATAAAGTTAGTTCAGAGATCTGAAAAGAAATATCACATAACCAATATGTTTCAAGAAAAATACGTACTGTTCCATTTTAAATAAAAGATACGCTTTTCTTTCTGTGAAATTACATTGTATAGACTTGATCTATTTCAGCTTTAAACAATAAGTTAGAATAATGAGCTTGAAGCAGACCACACGCCTGATGAAAATAACTAGTTTCTTCATACTGAAAAATATCATTTAGAATGCTTTTATAAAATCATGAATAAAATCAGTCTTTTATTTATTGATAGATTTAAATTCTCGCTTACCCTGTGTGGAATTAATTATCAAAATATTCAAAACTTATATAAAAGTTTGTTGAATAGTAGGCAATAAATATAACCATTAATTAACTTACCCGAGATACTTTATCAGATGTGACCAAAAATCTGTCTTAAATGTTTCGTACTATTTAAAATTGTATAAAATTATGCACAACGTTTTAATTTTTTCATGAGTGCAGAAATAAATTTACTTTTAAGAGACTATTTGAACCGTTCTGATGCCAAACCGATTAACTCCATGAAACGAGAGTGAACATCTTCCTAACTTAGATACAATGTATTTACATGAGAGTGATCAGAACGTTTACGTATTCTAGAGGCAAATTATTACACTATGGAGTTATTCGATTTTGCCTCTGTAAAAAAAAAAATATATATGTTTTCCAAGTCAAAAATGTGTAAAACTAAAAAACAAACAAAAAAATGCAGTTAATCGGTTTCGCTTGTGAATGCCTCACTTTTATTCTTCTTAACTAGGGTAATTCATGTAGTTACTTATTTTTGCTTCCGTTAAATAACCTTGATGTTAGCTAACCACTGGAGCGTCATTCTGTATCCTGTTTAAAAAAGTCAGCCTCTGAATTGCTCCGTACGAAAAACGTAACATGACTAATATAATAGAACCATTTCCCGTATACTAATCGATCATCAAATGCTATAAATGGGGTTCTGGCTCCAGGAGTATTGAAATAGATATGAAAATATATAATAATCATGTAAAGTTAAGGATGTTGAAATCACAAAACACAATTCATACTGCACAAACACAGAAGAATTACTGAAAACGTTTCTATAATTAATATAAAAAAACACATGTGAAGGTCTGGAAATGATTTTATTGTTCTGTATAAGAACATCGATACACTTTTAAGATCAATTCACTTTTGCATACATTCAAACTAATTTTGAAACCATATTTTCCAGTCTGAAGTTGATACCTGAGAAACCGCTCGTTTGAGATGCATCAACAGTTGGTTTATGGGACACAAATCTCTCACTACGAATCTTATTCATCATGTGCGGGAACATAAAGAAATCATTAGGTAATAAATCAAGTGAATACAGACAGTAAGTAATTTATTCGATTTTTTTATTAGACAAAAAGTTTGCAGTTTTCTGTGATGAGATGGGAGATTGGGAAGTGTGGTGATGAATAATGCTAGTATTTAGGTTTGTATAATAGAATTCATTGAAGTCCTCTAAAAAATTAATAAATAAACAGAATAACAAATAGGTCTACAACAGATTTGTAATATGTACAGAAAATTTTGCGTAATTATATCCATAGAAACTGAATCAACAGAATTACAACTAGGTCTAGAACAGATTTCTAATATGTACAGAAATTTCGCGTAAAGAAACAGAATTAACCCTGGGAGTCCCAAACGGGTCCATTGGACCCGTATGACTTTTTGTTTATTAATTACAAAGTAAGTTTTCGTGAGTGGTCGCTAATATTCTGTGACTTTTTCTTTAATGTTTACTAGTTTATGGTATTTTCTCCCTGACAGTATTTCTCAGGAGCATATTATAAATTTCTACCTATAATATCTTCTAAACCAGCCACTGCACGTTTCACGTCAGTCATTGGATTTAGTGTGTGAGGGTAATGGTACCTGGCAGACTTTTCGATAACGACCTATGCCAATGTCTGTTGGCAGAAGTGGACTGTGAATTATTTGTTATCTGCAACTGAGAGTGATATTTCTGATGATAATGATAGCGATGTACAAGATGAAGCAATTTTCCGCTCTAGAAGTGTCTAAAACATTGGAATTTAGTACTCTTCACTACCAGTCGCGGGCGTGCTGGTGCTGCCAATGTAACTAGAAAGGACCGTGGTCCTACACGGTATGCTAACAGGGAAGTTGATGGTGAGAAATCTGCTTTTTGTCTATTTTTTCGTAGGAACATTCTGGAAACAATTTGCAAGTGGACTACCGAGGAAGGTAGCATAAAATTTCCTCGTGAGTGGAAACCTGTTAGTGTTGAGGAACTTCAGAAATATATCGGCGTGCTCATATTTATTGAGGTATACAAATCAAAGAATGAAGAAACTAGGCAGTTCTGGAGTAAGAAAAACGTTCGACCAATCTTCAATTCCATTATGAGCAGGAATCGTTTTCAACAAATCAATTCCGCTCTATGTTTTGATAATGCAGAGCTCAGGCGCCAGAGAAGACTTGATGATAAACTATTCTCAATTTGCGCAGTGATTGAAGACTGGGTTAAAACTCTACAGGACGCTTATATTCCCGGAGATAACATGACGGTGGACGAACAGCTTGTGACTTTTCGTGGACGTTGTCCCTTTCGGCAATACATACCAAGTAAACCGGGTAAATATGGAATAAAGTTCTGGATTATTTGTGATAGCACCAGAAACTTCTGTGGAAGATGCAACTATATAGCACAAAAAGTCCAGAACAGGGAATAGACGTCAATCAAGGGTAAATAGTCGTTCCTCAACTGACAGAAGAAATTGCTAGAAGTGGTAGAAATATTACTGGGGATAACTTTTTAAAAGACTTTCTCTCGCACGTAAATTGAAGGAACAGAAACTCATTTACGTCGGAACTATACGGAAAAGTAAGCCAGAACTCCCAACTTCATTTACCAAAGCGGATAAAAGTAGGGCTGATGGAAGCAGTTTGTTTGGATTCCAACAGGATGCCATGATAGTTTCGTACTGTCTAAAAAAGTACAAAACTGTTACTCTTCTGTGTACAATCCATAACTATCCTGAAGTTGACACTTCTACAGCAGAGAAAAACGCAGAATTAATCCTTCACTATAACAAAACAAAGTCTGGCGTGGACACTATGGACCAGATGACCCGCTGTTACAGCACGAATGACAAGGAGATGACCTCTGATAGTACTCTTCAACATGATTGATATAAGCGCACTCAAAGCTTATATTCTTGTCACTACAGAAGAAAGACAAGAGGCAGAGATTGAAATGCCGTAACTTCCTGATTTCCCTCGGCAAACAATTTTCCCATATTGGAGAAGACTTTGCACAGAAGAGAACACACACAGAAACAGATCAGCTCACGGAAAAAAGAGTCATCCAATAAGAAAGCTCGATGCGTGATCTGCCCATCAAAACGGGATAGCAAGACAAGAACCTTCTGTACCAAATGCAAGTCAAATGTGTGTTCTGAGCACAGCAGAGTTGTTTGTGAAAAATGTTTCGTACACTTACCTTAACAAATGCAAAAGAAAAGGCAAAGGGATCGTAATTTTAAGTTTTTTTTGGAAGCAAATATTTGCTACTTGTAATCTAATGTTGTTATTACGTGTATGTAAAGGGTTGACTATTTCATAATGGCTAAAAATTAGAACTTCTATTTGAGCTCATATAAAGAAATAGTAATACTGCTAAGTTACCATATTTCTAGTATACAATATAGCCACGATAAGTACGAAGTGTATTGTATTAATTCGTTATAAATACATTGCAAAAATGACATTGTTTAGTATTTCGTTGTTCATTTTCTCCCAAAAATTTAATTTTATGGCTAGAGATTCTCAATAAATTACTGTGGGTCCATCGGACCCGTCTGGTACACAAAGCTATAGAAATATGTCTGGAGTTCCAGGGTTAAAGTAGCAAATAAGGTTTAAATTCTAGCATGTAACAGGAGGGCGCGGTGGCTCAGTGGTAGAGCGTTCAACTCCGGTGCTTGCGGTCCCAGGTTCGATCCCAGCTCACGCCGTGTGGACTTTGTGTTCGATAAACAACGTGCTCGTGGATTTTCTCAGGGTTCTTCCACTTTCTTCATTTCACCATTTCATTTATTTATCATAATCGCCGCCTCCTTTAGCCTAACCGGCGTAATCGTGGGACGTAAAACTCAAAGATTTCATTTCATTTGTCTAGCATGTAACATTCAGAAAAATCGTGTAATTAAAATAGGAGAACGGCTTTTGACAATATTTACTGGGAAAATAGGAAAGATTGCTCTAACTTTACAATAATGCTAACATTTAACAGGCAAAATGTCCGAAAATAAGAAATATGCTATCGGTAGATTTCATTGAATTAAACAGAATGATGTTGCTGAATGCGACTACTCATTCCTATTTTTCAAGAAAATTGACAAAATTGCTATTTTATACCTTTTGATAATGTTTATTCTCCTGAAATTATTTGCCTTCTAGCGATGATACGCAAACCTTCCTAACAGTGACACACATATTCCTAATAATGATCCGTATACGTCTAACAGTTGTACTTACAATACTCGTAATGAATTTAGTAATTAGTAAAATGAGAGAAATATATAATAATTAACATTAAATCACATTTTTTGCTCTTTCCGAAAAATATACCTTTTAATATAACATCAACATCAGCATTTTCAAAAGAAGAAAGCTTACAATTCTATATCTCTTTAGATGTAAGCGGGAACTGAAATTTGAAGTTCATAGATTGGAACTTATCCTGCGGATCAATTAGCACATTTATGTTAGTTTCTCAAAAATACATAAGTAAATAAAATATGAAAATTGAATTATTATGTAGAACAATTTATTCTGACCAACCAAATTGAAAATGTTTTTTATTGATTTACTCCAGTAAGAGGGGACTCGTCGCTCCAAAAAACTTCTGATTATAACACCCTAAAATTTTGAAAAATAACAAACTTGTTACTATAGAACAATAGCATAATAAAAATAATATATCAACGGTCAGAGAAATTTAACTTTAAAGTTTTAGGTTTAAACTTTAAACATCGTTCCATCCACCTGTAACATAATATTTATTCAAATTGCCTTTGCTCCTTAGAAATCATGTTTAAATTTCATTGTTGTTATTGTTATAAAATATTAATATAGAGACTTAAAATAACAATAAAATGTAATCATTGAAAATTAAAAAAAAAAAACTTGTTTATGATGTATTTTCAAATACATTTCGCAACACGTAAGAATAGAAACTGTAACTAGAACGAAAAAATATGGACAATTTAAAGAAAAATCAAAGAATCGTTAATACAGTGATTGTTCAAAACTGGAAATCAAAATAAATGCTTCTTTCTTATTCGTCGAACTGATTTACGATTTACTAATGTTTCTTCACGGCAGCCTCTTAACTAATAAACAGGGGTAAAACGGGTCTGAAAGGGGTAAAAGTGGGTCTGAAAATTTAGGGGAACGGTAGGTAGCGGCATAACATCACACTGCCCTTGTCCCCCTGCCTATCTTTGCCCATTGTATATTTTTAGGAACTGGGGGACGCCATATGTATTTTTGGAGAAGGGAGAGGCGTCCCCCGCGTTCCTCCGCACTTTTACCCCTGCATTGATATATACACTATTTTTTTCAATAATGAAATTTTATTTAGTATAGTCGAATTTTAAGAAGATGCAACCCAAAAAGATTTTCCGACTTAGTTCATCGTTTGTGATTTTGTCGCCAGTTCAGAATGATCCAAGGAGCTCTTCGCGTTTTTACAGATGGCTTGGGAGAAAGAAAATAAGCAGAAATAGCAAAGCGAAACCCATGTTAAGGAAACATCACAGGGAGGGAAAATCACCCAACTTTTGTCAGATTTATCTTACCACTGCTTCAATAAACTTTGCAAGGAATTGCATGTATTATTCTTTTATTTAGTTTGAAATTCATTTTACAATCAAGTCCTTCAGAAATAGCAACTATTACATATTATTACAAAAACAAGATACCTCAAAAGCAGTGAATATTTTGCTCATTAGATGGCGCTAGTGTCCCAAGCCAAAGGCTATATGAGTCGTAGTTTGTGAGGAATAATGCTATTCGACAGCTGACAGTAGAAGCTAGTTTGTTGTAGATGTGCAAATGCTAATGTAATTCTTATGATCAGACATAAAGTATTGCGCCGTAAAAGGACTGAACTTTCCAAGGAATAGAGCTACATTTTACAATTTTCTTTCGATAAAATAACAAATACGGCGGAGGCCTATGAAGAAAGTTGTGTTGTTTATGGGAGATCAACAGTCAAAAATGATAGAGTCACTTTTACTCTGGAAATTTCTATGTCTGAAATGCTCTTCGTAGTCTATCAATCACAAAACTAGCTGATATTCTGAAAAACTCAAACAAGATCGTGGTAAGCCTCATGGTATTTCCAATAACCTAAACATACGTCACCAAATAGCGATAAAGCTTTTCAAGAAACCTTAACATTTGGGTGCTATATGATGTAACCCAGAAACATATTCGATCGAATTTCTAGCTGTTAATCTCTACTGAAAGAAAATGATCTCAAGCTCTTACTGAAGCGGTTGATCACAAGTGATGAAAAGTGGAAATCACAACAATGTGCGAATAGAAGCATTGTTGAACAGTGGGAGTGTATCTACCAAGTTAAAAGAAACGGTCGGAACTGGTTAGCAGAAAGGGTGTAGTACACCACAAACAATACAATATTGATACATCTTTAGCAACTCACTAGAATTTGAAAGAATTTCTCTGGAAAGTTTTAATGCATCTACAACATAGCCCAGACCTGGTACGGTAAGACTATTATTGGTTTTGATCTGGGTAGAACTCCCTGAATAATATTATGTTGGTTTTAAAAGGACTGTAGAAATTCAGTTTCACAGCTTTTTTGACGAGAAATCACAAACGTCGTACAGCGATGAGATTTTTGTGTTTTCTATAGCGCATAGAAACTGGATATGTTTCTTCATAATTTTCTTTCCAAATAACAATAAACGCATTCTCATCTTTGACCCCCAACGGTCCAAAACATTATTCTGACATTATAATATGACGTTTTCACAACATATAGTTTGACTATATTATTTGTCTATTACAATTTGCTTACCATAAATATAGATGTTACAGTATTCATTAGATAAAAGTCCTACACTGTCGGAAATCATGGTAGCAAAGTTTTCGTCAGTACTCAAAATTAGATGAAAGAAGAAAAGCTGCGATCTAAACACCCGATTTTCAACGAAATAATGAATAATGATACTCTAACGTCTACATCACTACGGATTCAGGAAGTATATATACACACTGTTGTTTAGAACAATCATATTAATAGTTGCTCCTACAAACAATAATTATTCTTTTTATATTTTTGGCTCGATATTATTCTTCCTCTTTGAGAGTGTGATCCATGAATCTTCATTCGGAGCAGCAAAATGTCCTTTTGGATTGAGACCTAGCTCCTCTGGTATGTGCTTGCAAGGATGCAGTTCAAAATGAACCCGAATGTAAATAAGAGCAATTTTTAACTCCATCACAGCGAGTTGACGACCTGTTAAATAACAATAATAAAAATGTGTTAAACTAAATAATAGGAATTTTCATTTCGTTTAAAAGTTTTCATATACAAATATTATTGCAAAGAATGCGTGTCATCTGTGACTATTCGCATTACAGTAATAAATCTGTTGAAATTTCTGACATGTTTTCTTAGTGCACCTAATCAAGCCTGAAAACCAGTGATGAAAGACAACTTTGCAATTATAGTTGTTTTATGTTCATTAAAGTGTTTCATGATCACGGTATTGATATTATACGACTGTAGTAAAGATAATTACTTTTATTCGTGTATAACGTTTGTAGCATTTCAAACGTTTAATAAGAAATTTCGCAGATATTATTTATAGTCAAAGACATATAATGCAAAACGTAATATATGAAGAGTGTTTCTAGTAAGTGTCGTTTCTACAACAGAAGTTTGTTTCCCTTTTGCACACACATCCTGACTACTAGCATGCTGCATGACTGTGTTGTGATAATTTCAGTGTTAAAATTGAATGTGAACCTAGCTCCTCTGGTATGTGCTTGGTCGGATTACACATAGTGACCAGCGTTTCTATAGCAAAATCGAAACTCTACGTGGAAAGAATTCACATGAAATTACAATGCTTTGAGAGAGATTTGTGGAAATAGTGTAGTTGTTCATAGCAATGGATCACGGTGGTCACCCCGTTTCCGTATAGGTCGTTTAAGCACTGCGGTCAACCCAAGAAGTTGTGAAATTTTAAATTAATACAACATAATTGTATACTTCTAAATGATACTGTAAGGTTAACAAACCCTATGAACTGCCAGAATATTTAAGTTTCTACCACACACACACACACACACACACACAAAAAAAAACCTGCTTATTCAACCACAACTTGTAATTCCACACACTGACACAGATTTAATATGCAATCCTAGCTATATATAAAACTACATGAATTGCCATAAATTAAAGGGATATTTCTGGTTGACTTGAAAAGTTGGAATTCGACATGATTGTAGCTTTCTGGGACTAACGATACAGGAAAATTGCCAAAAGTGAATATTTTTAATTTTTAAGAGGTGTAAAGAGGAGATAAAGAAATTCCGCAAGTCATTTAAACGGACCTTTTCTTGGACCTATAATCTCATATTTGGAATTGGAATAAAGACTTGAAATTCTCTATACTCGTATATTTTCGTTAACCGTACCTAAGTAAATCAGTAAAAATAAGTTTCCAAATTTAGAGTGATATTATAGGGAACTGAAAAATATTTCGTATGTTATTTATATAGGACACCTTTTACACCCCAAAATTATTGAGCACTTCCTGTAGGGTTACAATGATGAAATTTGGCATGATTGTAGCCTTCTGGGATTAACCTACAGAAAAATTGCCAAAAGTAAATATTTTTAATTTTTTAGGAGGTGTAAGGAGGAGATGAAGAAATTCCTCATGTTATTTAAATGGAACTTTTTTTTGACTTACAATCTCATATTTTAGGTACTTGTAGTTGGAATGCAAACTTGAAATTCGGTATGAATGCACGTTTTCGTTAGCGTTACCTAAGTAAATCACTAAAAGTAAAAAGTTCCAAATTTAGAGTGGTTTTATGGGGAACTGAAAAACCTTTCCCATGTTATTTATAGGAGATGTCTTCTACACGCTTAAATTTTAGTCACTTCCGAGAGGATTACAATGGTGAAGTTTGACATGTTTGTAGCCTTCCGCAACTAATCTACAGGAAAGTTGCCAAAAGTGAATACTTTTAATTTTTGAGGGGTCTAAAGGGGGATGAAGAAATTTCCATCTTATATAAGTGGTCCTTTTTTTTTAAATACAAAATCTTTTCTTTTAGATATTTGAAATAGGAATAGAAACTTTAATTCGGTAGAATTGTGGATTTAAGAGATGCGAGGCCGTAGGCCGAGCGAACGAGATGGTCTAGGGGCGGAGCCCTAGCTAGTCAAAGGCTAGTCGTAATATAAAGCTACATCTGGGACTGGATTTAAGGCTTTTCTGCCTCTATTTGCCGACCCCGACCGAGTGCCGAGTGATTTGTCCTCTACCGAAAACTGGAAATACATAATACCTGAAAACGGGCTTTTAGTAAAACCTGTGAACTTGGATACCTCTCTAAATTGGCCACCTGCTCGTCATAGCCTGTTTCGTCTTGAACCTGCATTTTCCCATAAGACATTCGTTACTTATTACTCTGTAAGTTGGCCACCTGTCTATCTTGGAATTTGGCCATATTAAAGAAATGTTTACCCTATGATGATAATGATAAATTGACCTGCAATCCCTGGACACGCAAAATACCGTTTTGTTATTTTTCTGAACTCTTTCATATTCTCATATGAGATGCAGATGTTCTGTATTTGTGGCTGGACACTAAGAAGCATGGACTCGCACGATTTGTTCTTGGAGGTCAATGGCCAGAACACTACCCTCAGAAATGTTTGGTTAAGGAAGATGTGAATGTGAAAAAGCACGTACAGGAATTCAGGAAATGGTTGTACGTATTTGTTCACCCTGTCTATTTTAGTAAAATCATTAGCTATATCAGCTCCTTTCATCAGTGGTGAGCTTTAGTAATTCCGGAAATCTTAAGGTTAAAGCTAACCATGTCAATTGTCAACTATTGGCACCTGACGACTTGTCCAAAGCTATCGGAGGTTTCGAGATATGAATTCCCTTAAGATTTTTTCAAAACAAAAATGAAAAATGAAATCTTTGAGTTTTACGTCCCACGGTTATGCCGGTTAGGCTAAAGGAGACGGTGAAGATGAGTGATGAATGAAATGGTGGAATGAAGAAAGTGGGAGGAAACGGGAGAACCCCGAGAAAACCCACGCACACGGTCTTTGTCTTTTTCAAAACATATTTTACTCCTAGGGAAACAATTGTAGCTCATTAACAAGAGGTAGTTAACTACAAAATTAGAATGTGCATATGTGCCAAAAAAAAAAAAAAAGAATAAAAGAAGTACGTTTAGAATGAACCATCATGAATAAATTTATATAATAACTGATTTGCTATTTTTTCCGAAGGATATCTACAGAAAATATTTGTCACTGTCGAAGAAAAGTCATATAATCTGCACTTAAATTGCTCAACTAATAATTTTGCTTTTCTTGTTTCCAATCTGAATAATTCCCTATACTACAATATCAATTTCAATAAACTGCTTAAATACATTTCTATTTTATGGTTGTTTGTGTTGTGTTTTCAATCCGAAAAACTGAGTGTACCAGACTAGTTTTCAGGAAGAGAAAGGTACGTATACTAAACATACTCTAGTAATTTCTTCTAGCACTGTATATTGTTATGACTACTTTGTATATATTATTTAAAAGTAGCTATCGTGCCATTGCTGATTAAAATTTTACAATCAAGTTATACTAGAAATAATATTTTAAAAATAACATCAATCACACTTATTTTCTGTAAATTGGCCACCTGTCTAAGTTGGTCACTTTTCAATTGAATCGATGGTGGCCAATATAAACAGGTTTCACTGTATTTAACTCTCAAAAGAATGTTTCAAGTATCTAATATTTTATGAGAAAATCATTTTCTTTTAAAGGTGATCACTTCACGGTAAGCAAGTTTAACTATAGGAGAGTATTTTTCTACTGGCGGCTCAAGGTTATGAAACAGACAACAAAACATTCACCTGGTTTATTTTTCCCATTTTAACAATATAGACATAGTAATACTGTTGATCTATTTGCTGTCCTTTCTCGGACTTTGAACCGCCTATAGAAAATCTGTCTAGTATGTAAATATAAAAATGAAATAAAGCAAAATGAAATCAAATTTGCACAATGTATAATGTTTCTTTTATGAAAATAAATACAAATGAATATATCTGAAATTAGAATGCTGGACATAACTTGGTGGACATAACAGCTGTGATTGTCCTTTTTTTTTTTTTTTTGCTTCTTTTGTGGTCAGTGACCTCTTCTGAAAGTAAAACACGCAAATTTGTTATTTTGTGCTATTGCGATTCTGTACTAATACGTTACATTGGTTGCACAAAAATGGTTTGTATAAACATAAGGAATGCATTCAAATTTCTTTTCGGTAGCATATACGAAATGAACCTGAAGTGTTCCATTCGGTCGTCTATTGAATAAATATACATTACTTCTGTTTAGTAATACAATAATAAGAAAATACATGACAATGTCTTCTTATAATTGAATATATTATTCATTTTCTATTTTTGTCAGTCTTATGGGCATAAATAAGAACAGGAGTTATATTTTAAGAAATTTACCGCTTCAAAAAATGTTAAATTTTGCTCTTTCGCCGCTCTAGCCTACAGTCTACCTAGCCTATTCAGAATTCTGGCCTTGCCTGCAAAGATACACTATACATCACACGTACCGTGAGTGTGTCATATTATTACTGAGATTTGAAAAGAAAGAATATGCCTAAATAAACTCACGAACAACAGATTTTTTTTGTTTATGTTATTCATCTGCACATTTTTTTCTGTATGAAACTTCATTATGCACGACGTTTCAGAAAGAGAAAATATTTTATAAATGTTAAAAAATAACGATAAAACAGATTAAGATAATGCATACTTAGCACAGATGAGAGGTTAAATCAAAATGAACCTCGCAGAAATAGTAATATAAATAAAAACTAGATCCTTGAGTGTTGCAGTGAACCTTCTCCTTCCATTAGTCCATAGAGTTAGTGAGCAAGAAGAACGTTTAATTAAGCTTGACTTTAACATATCTATCTATTAAAATGATACAATAGCAATTAAAAGCGCCTGAGCTCCAACCTATAACTTTAGCTTTCAAATCTTTCGTTTACGGTTATGTGTGATTTCATGTTTAACAGAGACAAACATTTTAAGTATTTGTACTGTAAATAGTATAAATTAGTTAACTATACCTTTTTCATGAAGTTTATGATATAAAATTATAGTTCAAAGCCTTTGTATTTTAATAAGCCTTCTCTAAAATCAATGCATGTGAGCTCTGCTTCCATCTTCCGAGTTATTTTAAAATATGTTTATATGTTTGTGGTCAATCCTTTCGACAATGAGATCTCGGCAACTACAGGCTCTAGAAAGACCACGTTTTCACTGATCGATTGTAAATTTTGCGTAGATTGTCCAGTTCTAATTGGATATTTAAAAGAAAAACATGCCATGATTTCTTTATTACCTTTTTTTAGGGTACGCTGGAAGCGTTGAAATTAAAAAAAAATAAAGCATCATATCCTATGTGTTATACCTTCCAACACTACAAGGTTGTATATTGGGGTTGTATATGTCTCAGGCCAAATAATAGTGAAAAAGGAGGGATAACCATTTCTCGAGTCTTAAGATAAATCTTTATTTTTGAGTGTTTTGCCCAACGAACACCATATAATATAAATCTTTATTTTTGAGTGTTTTGCCCAACGAACACCATATAATATAAATCTTTATTTTTGAGTGTTTTGCCCAACGAACAATATATGGTGTTCGTTGGGCAAAACACTCAAAAATAAAGATTTATCTTAAGACTCGAGAAATGGTTATCCCTCCTTTTTCACTATTATTTGGCCTGAGACATATACAACCCCAATATACAACCTTGTAGTGTTGGAAGGTATAACACATAGGATATGATGCTTTATTTTTTTTTTTAAATTTCAACGCTTCCAGCGTACCCTAAAAAAGGTAATAAAGAAATAATGGCATGTTTTTCTTTTAAATATCCAATTAGAACTGGACAATCTACGCAAAATTTCCAATCGATCAGTGAAAACGTGGTCTTTCTAGAGCCTGTAGTTGCCGAGATCTCATTGTATATTATAACTGACATTATAATTAATTGTATATGTAATGTATTTGCTTATTACATACTGCATGCAAGAAGAAAGAAACACTGGTCATGCATGAATTAGAAACTCGAACCGGAAGTAGGCTCAAATCTTGCAAATGGTGCGAGATATTGAGAAAAAATAATCGATAAAATCTCTCCTTTATGATACGCCTTGCCGAATTTTTTCAATACTTCCTTTCACTTGTATGTGTAAAGGGACATGTACAGATGTTGTGAGAAATGAGAAGCATATTTATGCTCATATGCGAATGATGAGCTGTGTAGAGAGCGCAGGTTCAGCTAGTAGTGTACAAAAGTGCGTTAACTGAAACGCAACAATTACAAAAATATTTTTAAGAAGGGAATTTCTATTACTGTTCAGTTCACAAGGGAATCAAGTCCATTCTTGGTCACTTTGGATATGTTTCATCTTTAACTTTGCAGTGCACGATTTTTTCTGTGAAAAAGTAGTTTTGCAAGAGAACAAAATGAGTTACAGACGTACCGGTACGCTTAATGGTTCCATCTATGCAGAAACTGCGGAATTACAACTACCTTCGAACGTTCCCAATCGGGTTCAACATACATTAGCAACTACATACTGTTATGGAGGAAAGCACAGACATTTACCACTATGACCCATATCTGTTCCACTATGACTTGTAGAGTCAAGATCTCTGGCTAAAGCTCCTTTCAGAAAATAATACATCCATGAGCAGATACTGTAAATTATTCTCATAAAATAAAAAAGAAAAAAATAGTGTGAAATTTGATATGTACTTATGTGTAACATGCAACCTGTATGTCACTTTTTTCTAATAACTTTAATAATTGTACATGAAACTGTTGCGCTCTAAACACACGATACAAATATGCTTTGTTGAGCACTATAATAAACGTTTGAAGAAACACTATAACTAATAAATACAAACTCAAATATCATAGTGGTTCATTCTACAGTTAGTTCTAGGTTATCACATATTACAGAGTTCATTCTTAATATTGCATTATAGGTATAAATACCTAGACATTTGTAGCTTACTTTAATTCACTATTTGTTCCCATACAAGACATAAATATACACTACTTCAAAAATATGATAAATAAATATGGACCACTCTTTAAATAAGTTCCTTGAGTCCGCGGTGGCTCAGTGGTAGAGCTTCATCTCAGGTATATGGGATCCCTGGTTCGATCCAAGCTCGGGTCAAGAGAACTTTGTGGTGGACAAACACCGTGTCCGTGGGTTTCCTTGGGGTCCTACCGTTTCCTCCCACTTTCTTCATTCCACCATTTCACTAATTCCTCATCATCACCGTTTCCTTTAGCCTAACCAACATAACCGTGGGACGTTAAATCTAAGAATTTCATTGGATACTTTCCTATATTGAATACATAATAAACACGTATCGAAATGTATGAAGGATATATAAATATGTGGTGACTTGAGTTACATAATGCTTTTTTAAGCAATATTTTTACACTTTTTTCTCAGAGCAGCATACCATAATTTTTCTTCGTTGAATTTTATAATTTACAAATATTATAAAGGTAAGGAAAAAAGTTTTGTCTCTTTTCCACCCACCACCCTCTAACCGATATGTTACCTAAGACGTACCGTAAGAGTATGGCGGATGCAATAGTGTTTCCCATCCAAGGAGTAGCACCTACACACACACACACACACACACACATATATATATATATATATATATATATATATATGTGTGTGTGTGTGTGTGTGTGTGTGTGTGTGTGATCTTAAGATGCAAATGACATAGATATTCCAGTGAATTCTACAAGAAATTATTTCAAAATAATTATATTATGCAGATATTACAATATTTTTAAAGGGTCATTCTTTTTTATGTTTTCTAACTGAAAAGGACCATGACATGTTATTCTTGTCAAATATCAATATTACTATGTTGCACTTGAAAGCAATTCAATTATTTCTACAAAGGTAACCAAGGTATATGTATAACTCAATACTTCAAATAATTTCAATATTTCATGATTGGCACAGGGTTTGATTTTCATTAAGAGTAGAGAGATTTCTTTTCAATTTTCATTCTTGGCTGTCATTGATGAAATACTTCAAAAATTACTTGAAAATTGGATCAGTCGTTTGAAAAGTATGGGTAATTCAGAAAAATCGGTTTTATTTTATGATATAGTAACATCCACAAGACAAAATTTAATATCAAGAGAAGCCCGACTTATGCGTTGTATAGAAATACCTCTAACGGATAACGATATGTCAGAATCCAAGGGAATGTCGACTAGTTGAGGACACGTTTACCGAAAACTGAGTTTTATTTAAAAGTCGGGTTTCTTAAACGACTGATTGATTTGTACATCACTGTACTGTTACTCCGTTAGCCATTTGAAGGCTTTAAAATAAGAAGTTTAATTTTATATCAAAAACAATTAATCCTGTAACAATTATTATAATTTTTTAGAATAAGTCTGAAACGAGTGTATATTTTAAGTTCTATTTCAATTTCTTTCTTGAATACATACTCCATGTATACACGACTTCAAAAGTGCATTAACACCTGCAATTCTCCTTTTCCTGCAATAGCAGGCGACCCGAAAAGTTCTGCAGTTAGGTTGTTGCGAATTCAAAATGCATTGGGCCAAACCTATATTTTATAACAAATATATCAATGTGGCAAACTGCAAATAAGACAATGAAACAAATTGTTAAGAATGACAATTCTATTATTGTGACAGACTTGGATGACATCAAAAGTTACAAAATGATCTTACTTAAGCAGTTCAAACAAGGTGAATAGGAAGAAACAGATATTAGAGGAAAGCATTTCTCTCCTTCCACTACGAAAAAAGAAGGGAATATGGGTTTCGTATTTTCCTGGAAAAAAGGGTTGGTTGAGTGCCGGACCCCTCCAAACCTTTGATCACGAAATATCATAAGTGCTAGTAACAGGATGTCAGATGAAAGATTGGGTATGGAGTTGCAATTTTTGGTACGCAAAAATAAACGAATACTTGGTATAAAGGACATATATAATTGCAACATAACTTTGTGTATGAACAATAGGCCAGAATTAAACGAATGTTGTTTTATTTTCGTTGGGAAATCACTCTTTAGGGGCAGAAGCCCCCGTACAATATTTTGAAATTTGACCCCGAAAAACAAAAAGAAATGGACCGAAGTGAATGAAATGTGCACAAATACTGTAGAGGTAAAATGAAAGAATACGTGTTTCGTGTTTTTCTAAAAAAAAAAAAAAAAAAAAAAAAAAAAAAAACTTGATTGGACCGAGGCGTGGAGTGGCGCGAGGAGTATACCCAAGCGAATTAAATTGTATGTAGATATTTGATATGCAAAATACGGCCTTTCGTGTTTCACAAGTGTCGTGTCTTCATCTGATTTCTTCAAATTTGGCGAATCAACTACACGCACGATCAGTATAGCGTATTTTATAGTATTTCAGGAGGCACATTTAACCGTTACAATGATTTTGCTCATAAACAGAAACACGTGTCGATTTATTTCCAGTTTGCTCTTGATCTGCCAAATTTGAAGCTAAGCGGATAGGAGCACCTGAGAAACACGAAAGGCCTTATTTTACATAGGGTCTATATAATATCTACACACAATTTCATTGGCTTCGGTGCACTTCTTCCTTCGCTATTACGGTATTATTTACTGTTTTTTTTTTCGGATCGGGCCTAGATCCCAACACTGTTTTTTCGCAAAAATTAAAACACGTTTCATTTATTGTTTTGCAAATTTCCCCAATACGAAGTTTCGTTGCAATTTTCCATATTCTTTACGGACTTCTGACGTTTGCGTATTTGTATTCTCGTCGCCAAAAGTGCCTTTACATCGCCGTGAGGGTATGTGACCGTACTCCAAGGAAGGGATGGTTGTATAACAATTTGTATTTATTTTGAAGAGTTTTTATTTTGACTAGGAAATTAACATAGGTATAGGGAGTAAATATACAGATTTGAAGCACCAGCGCAGTGTCATCTCTGAAAAGATTCGTAGAATATATAGAATTCGTAGAATTCGTAGAAATTATAGAAAAGTAGAATATCTCACGAGGTGAGGTGATATAGAGTTGAGTTGACTTGATTTTGAGTTTAACGTCCAGTTCAGCAGCGAGGTTATATGAGACATGGACCTGCTGATTAACGTGGGATCCGAACCACATGAGCTCCCGCCGGGAATCGAACCCGCGTCTCCCACGCCATAGGCGCGTACGCTAACCGCTTAGCCACGGAGGAGCTCTGAGGTAATATATAGTTTATCGTCCCTTTCAGCTGCGAGTCTATACAAGACATGGTTCTACAACTTAACGTGAAACCCGAACTACATGACTCCCGCCGGGAATCGAAACCCGACTGTCATGGGGAACCCAGGTACATGTAAAAATAATCGAAAATGAACGATATTAACATCAAATCCATAGCTTTTGAGGTCAGTGACATAAATTATGATACTCCCGATATCGTTCACATCAAAGTTTAGCATTAGCGGTATAGAAGTTAATGGGATGGGTGAAAATTAAAAATTCCTAGTTGAAAGATATGAGTGTCTATTCAATAGTTTTCCGAGTCGCTGAAGTGAATAATGACATTCCCGATACCATTAAGCCCAAGGCTTTATTCTTCGTTAGCGGCAAGTTTATTCATTTGCTCCTGCTAGAAATGAATTTGTACTATTTCATTCTGATTCAAATACGTATTGTACTGGGAAAAGCTAATCACAAATATATCTTTAAAATATAAACCCATTCTCCGCGTGGAACACCGGGTATTTCAATTAGTAAACAAATAATTTAAGAAAGAATGAGTATATTGAATGGAAATAGTCATATGTATTTTTGAATGTTGTATATGAATTGCTATTTCATGCTTTATCTAGTAGAAGATGGGGCACCCAGGACATATTCTGAAGTAATAGGGAGAACTATGGGTGGAATATTTTATTTAACTACTCTCAAATTTTGTGTGGAATAATTTCACACAATTTATTCGAGACTATCGAGAAGAGACTGAGACAGCTATTTGTCGATCGAAAGGAGACTAATACTGTAAGTAGTCTCGTATTGTCTCGTTTTGATACCAGTCCTACTTCGGGGTTTGTTCTCTAGTAACTGTTTGCGTGGTGCATAAGACGTGATGTATTTAAATGTTTGAGAATTTAGGCCTACCCACCTCCACTTGACGGATCGTTCTCACTAAAACTACAAGACCGTTCATGTAATTTTGCGTTTAAGCACAGGTCTTATCCCTATGCTAATTCTTTTCTTGCAACAGAAAGAAAAATGTAACAGTTATAATGTTTATCGCGCATAATCCTGTACTGTTAAAAGGCACTAGAGTGTCGGACTCCGTGGCGTAAATAGTTACTGCCTTGGTAAATTCATTAGATAACGCATTTCCGTCCTACTCGCGAAATGACGTCACCTTCAACACACGCTTCGGACAGGACCGCAGGAGTAACGGTGTTGTCTGTTTGCTTGCTTGCTGTTGTGTATTCTCCTTGAAACCTAATGTAAAATTACTGTTTTCTCTTTACTTTCAGCTGTCTTTCGTATGTCTAATTTAGATACCTATTATATTAGTGGAACTTTATTCCGTCATGGAAATATATTTTATTTCTTTTTAAATGCAAACAAAAAAGTCTATTTGGAAAAGTTTCCCCACACTCTAGACGTATTGTCCGTGGTGCGTTTTTCTTTTTTCCTTAAATGGTATCCCCATTAGGCCTAATTAATTTGCGTTTGTCAATCAGAATTTCTTCTCTGTACTTTTAATTCTCTCGCTTCATCACTTTTTTCATTTTCTTTTAAAATATTCTTTTGAAGGAAGAACTTTTCAGTTGCTTGTTTAGTTAATTTATTCTTATGTATGTTCTAAATCGAATAAAATATTAAAACCTCCGGTTGATACTTGCTAACAAATTCATTTTTTATGATACCTCTTAATTTTCTAATGATGTTTTTTCCTATGCGAATAAATTCTCCATTACATTCAAGAAAATATTCGTTAGCTATTTTGATTGTGTGTAGAAGTACCTTTAATAAAAATGTTAGTCCTCGTTTTGAGATGAATTTTGTCCAGTTGCACGATAGTACCTGAACAGTTTCTTTGTCATAGAGCTGTGTATATTTGACTTTAAATTAGAAAGCTAGCTTCTCAGCTATAAATATAAGATTTTGTTCTTCAAGATCATGCGCATTAAATGAATACATTTGATCTTCATTTTCATTTTCATCTTCTGGTAAAATATGCGTCAGCAGTTGCACTCTTTAGTGATGTCAGCCGGCTTGGCTCGGCTCGGTTCAACTGAGCCATCGGATCGAGCCGGCTCTGTTGCGATGAGGCATCGGCTTGGTTCGGCTCAGCTCAGATGAGCTATCGTCTCGGTTCGGCTCGACTCAGGTGAGCCATGGGCTCAGTTCAGGTGAGACACTGGCTCGGCTGTTTGGCCCAACTGAGCCGAGGGCCCGAGCGGGCTCGGTTGGGTGAGCTGTTGGCTCGGCTCACTTCTCGGCAAGGAGGTGACAGCCGTGAGCCGAGCCACTCGAACCGTTGACAACACTAGTTCCAAAAAACTACGATCTCAACCTTCACACTCCGATTGCTCCTTGACCTTCACTCGGTTCGGTTTCAATCTTCGAACTGCAACTACCCTTTAACCTCCGAACTCCAACAATCAATCTCCGTCAACCTCAACCTTCGAACTACAACTATCAATCGACCTCTATCTCCAGTCTGGAAGTTGAGGTCATATGATCGTGAGTCCTATGTTTGATTGATACAGTGCTGACGTGGGTGAAAACTCCCTGGTTCGAAGACCAAGACCGAGTATTTATATGCAAGACCGAGACCAAGATCAAGTGTGCAAAAACAAGTCCGCAAGACTCTTGCAAGAATGAGACACACTTGCGAGAGCCTTGCAGTCTTCCAACTTAAATACCTTTATAAATAGACGAAGAATACAGGGGTTTTATGTCTGAAATTATGATTTTTTAAATTATGTTGTCTGTTTAACCTATGCGGATAGGTGGGGGTTAGGTGAATGTAAGTTCTTCTTAAACAGGAAAAAGTGATAATCGTAATCTTTTGAAATAACCTAACTGAGGAAACAATGATGGGTTTTGTATTGCATTTCCTATGTATAATGATAGAGTTTATCGGCCCAAAAATTACTAAGAATGAAACATATTAGAGACTGGCTGTTGGTCCATAGGAAAGAAACACATGTGGAGATCAAAGCATTTTATCAAAAGTCTAAAAGAGTGATACACTTGCGTTGCAAATCAGCAGTAACGTGTAGCTGTTAAAGACGCTTGCTTCGGAGCGCGTTTTCTTGCATGTAGTAAACATAACAAATAAACTATTATTATTATTGTGGTGTCTGATTCGGTGTTGATGATTTATAATCAGGGTTAATCATTGGCTGCTAATATTATTATGATTTGGTCAATCTGGGTTCGATGATGGCAAACGAGACAACCAGCTAAATAACTACACTTAACGTAATTATGTTATTAAATAGTTTATCTTAAATTTTTATAACAATTAAACTAACAATGACTTAGGCTTTGCATGGGCAGTGTGGCTATTAGCTATTTTTTTCATTTTTTCATAAAGTCTTAAATTTAGAGTTTTAACACCAATTAGTTTAATTGACTTTAGTTGAAGCTAACGATCGTTTGGTTTTGTTAATAATCCCTTAACTTAGACATTTTAAGAGAAATTACTAACCTGGTTGCTGTTGATATACTCCAGTCCTGCCATGGAGGTGTTGAAATTACAATCAGTAGAGATATAGAAACTTAAATGCCGAATTGCGTAATTTTTCCGAAACGAGAACTTAATTAACACTGCTCTTCTCGAGTTTTATATGAAGGTTGAAAATTATTTTTTGTGTTTTTGCAATACTTTAAATTTTTACCGTTACAATTACCTCGTAGGTGACTCAATTGTCTTCCTTGTGGCAAGACTTCCTTATACCTGACTTTGGATTTTTACAAATGTTTCTTTCTTTTTTTTTTTTTTTTTACATATTTCCCGATTGTGAAGTCTATGGAGTAATGTGTATATACAGATTTTTTTACACGGAAGTTGGACTTTAAACAATGCAAGAGATTCTTAAGTTAATTTTCCTATACTCTTATACTGTCTGACCTGCCAATCCACAACATTATTATTATTATTATTATTATTATTATTATTATTATTATTATTATTATTATTATTATTATTATTATTATTATTATTATTATATTTTATTTTTGTTATGGAAACCAGCACCAAGACTGTGTGTTCCTTTCGCCTCCACTGGGAATGAAACCTGAGGACGTCTGCGTCAAACATAGGTTTGTTATACATTCAACCATAGAGCGCTCGCGTAACAAGTAAAGAATTGATATAAAATATACGTATTTTGGACATAAGTCTTCAAATTCATCTGGTTACTTTGTCATAATATTTGCAATTATAAAGTTAATACTTCATGCAGGTTATTAAGATAATTAGTTGTTTTGCAATGAAATACATTTGTGATTAAAGTTGCTAACTACTTGCTACGAAATGTTAAAACAAAAGGCCAATTTTCGAAGTTGGGTTATGTCAAAAACAAAATGTTTTTTACTTGAGTTTGTAGTAACTGATTTGTTAATCAATCTCTTAAATCAGTGGGCACTAGTTTGATATCTATTGTATATATCATTCATTAAACTAATGAAATAGAAGTGCGAATATGTAAAAGTTCGAGTACTTCTAAAACTATTATTGTTAAGGTCGTGTAACAGCATCTATTTAGATTTCTAAAGGCATTCTTTGTGTTTATCTAGAGACTTGTTTTGTTTTATTACTTCCATCTATTTATCAATAATTGAAAAATATTTCTAAGCGAACTTTATTTTTTTTTCTTTGTTCTTAAACAGGACGATGTTGCGCCCAACCGGCTCGGCTCGGCTCGGTTCACCTGAGTTATCGGCTTCAGCCGGCTCGGTTCGACTCGGCTCAGATAAGCCATCTACTCGGTTCGGCTCGATTCAGGTGAGCCATCGGTGACTAAACACTAGTACTGTTGTAAATAATTCACTATGCAGTGCAGAGTTTCTCAAGTATATATTTCAATTAATGCAGATATTACTGTTTCCTGCTGCGTAAAAGGTTCATCAATGGCATCAACATTTTCACCGTAGAATGCTTTTCCATTATATACGCTCTTATCTGTACTTAAATTCTAGAGAATCCGGATAATCATTGCTTGAACGCGTTAATTTTCTAGGTATCAGGACATTTGCGGTACAACTAGAAAACAAGTTTTTCTGAAAGGTATGAAAGAGAACAAAAATATAAGTATTTCTAGAAATTCCCTTTAAATATTATGGACAGGCGTTTGACCAATGAGAGGTAAGGATTCGTTTACATTTTTCAGTTTTGGCCAATCACAAACATGCATTTGTTTACATCTTTCGGATGTGTCTACCATATATCCTAGTATTTTTTTTTCAATTTTCGGTATAATTTATCCTTATATTTGGGTTTACATATTCTTAGTGTTCTGAGAAGAGTTTGTATGTATGCATGGTGAGTTAATATTGGTTTCATATTGTGAAAGATTTTTAGTCTGCTTTTAGTATGCAAAATATCCCCCGAGTTCCTTTAAAAAGTCATGTTATGCTCCCCTAGAACAACGTGCTGGCTACACCAATGTTATAAAATTTGGTCTTTGTGTAGCAGTTGATACTGCGTGCTTATCCTCCAACTGAACACTCGAAAATATTCTCTCTCAGCAGGGAGAATGAGAAGTTATTTCGAATAGTATCGCAAATGTCCCAGTACCACAAATACCAATACTCGAAGTACAGCAAATGTTGCAGTATCGCAAATGTCGATACCGCAATTGTTATCCTTTCAATTTTCTAAACAATCTTCATTTAATTCCCTTGTCAAACGCAATTTTTCCAGCACAATTCTGTACTTTGATTCTTCGTCAAAATGAAAGGCACAAATAACAGCTGAAATACAAACGGAAAAGGGCGAACTTTACTCCTTTCTTTTCCTTACTTGATCTATATAAATAATTTCAGAAATAATAGGATTATTTAAAAAAATGAAACATGTGACATATTAAAGGAGGGTGCTTAACCCGTAAGTACTATGGACCGTCTCTCAGACCGCTGCAACTTTTCGTATCATTATATCTTCCACAGTCTCACTACTACAAGTGGATCTTTTCGTCTACCTACCTGTCTAGCAAGTGGTTACGCATTGTGAAGTTCGTATTATAATTGATCCCCTGTGCGCGGCGCTGAGGGGGCGAGCGGTCTCACAGACGTACTATAGTAGTTACGTGAGTATTTTTCTGTTCAGTTGTCTTTCGTTATCTACTGATTATTAGCAGTTTTGTGTCTTACCGTGTGGCACGGCTTGCACCACACATCAAATAATGACCCAGAGACTGGAAAACCTAAAATAATCATATTTTATTATAACACGAGTAAAGGCGAAATGGATACTCTAGAGAAAAAAATGTACAGATTACACATCAAGTCGTCGAACAAGACGATAGCCATTGACAATTTTCTTTATGCTGGTGGATGTTGCGTGTGGTGTCAATGCGTATGCCTTGCATCAAGTCTAAGCTAAGTCCGCAGTGATGACAAGACTTGATTTCATGAAAACGTTGGCAAAAGGACCTGTTAGGGCTCGCATAGAACGTAGATTGTTCATTGGATATCTGCCACGAGAACTGAGTTTTTCCATGAAGAGCATACTAAAGCTTTGAAAGTGAGTTTCTCACCATCGTGCACAAGGAGTTGAAGAGGAGAACATAGTCTTCTATCTACTTGAGGTGTAAGCGGAAAGCAAAGATATTCGTGTCAGCGGTCAAACCTCTGGCAACATTGTTTATCATGATGCAATAGTACACGTCAGAACATGGTAATGCAACGTCATCAGTTTTGCATCATCGTTCGAGATAATATTCTTCATAACGTCATCATGGCTACTTGTCTGCAGTTTCTAAACTCACGTGATGAGATGAAATCATTCACCAAAATTACTGATTTACAACAGAATGTACCATATAGAATCTTAGCTAGCCAAATTATTCCATCAAATTTTGGATTAAGAATTGTAGTGAAGCTTGAAAATAATAAGGATATTATTTTACCAGCAAGATATTTACCCATGAAAGCTTCAAAACAAGAGGAACTATTACGATTTTTAAACACTGGATCTGTATCTTTATGCTAAAAAGGATTCTCGGGTCGAAGTAATCAATATGAACTTAGTACACAGCATGATCTGTGAATTTGGTTTCGTCAGCAATTGTGATGAAATCATGAATTCAAACGTCAGCACATTCGATGTCAGCCGTAGCTGTATGCTGAAATCTTTAATCACAGAATGCGATCTATGAATTTGGTTTCGATCCCAGCCTCCGCCAAGTGAACTTTGTGGTGAACAAACTCCGTGTGCGTGGGTTTTCTCGAGGTTCTCCCGTTTCCTCCCACTTTCTTCATTCCACCATTTCATTCGTTCTTCATCATCACAGCCTCCCTTAGCCTAACCGGCATAAACGTAGGACGTAAAACTCAAAGATTTCATTTCACTTTTTCCCCCAAGATGTTAATTAAAAGAAAAAAAAATAATGCACTTGTTTCGAAGCTAAAGAGAAGTAGGTATGTCTATTCAGTATGGAATGAGAAAGATTTTTCAATTTCGCATTCAGTTCCTTACTGGACTTATGTGGCGTTTCATCAGCAGACAGCCTGATGCAAAGCAGTTGAAGGGTGAAAAACAAATCCCTCTTTTGCTATATTTATCCCAGAACGAGCCGACAAAACTTTACCAGCTCGAAGGTCGAAGGTCTAAGTTTACTCCAGATAACACACACCTGTTGAATAGTGCTGATTTCTGGATAAGCAATCCTCATTGTTTAAAAACGCAGGAATGCATTGTAATGCAGCATCAACGCCGTGCCGTGCCGTAGAAAATCAGCGCCCAGGGCGAGAGTATACGACTGCGCCTCCGTACATATTAATATGTGATGTTGACAGACGAGCAGTGAAGCGCCACCATAGTTGGTGCAAAAGGTAGGAAAATTTTCAAAAACAAATCCTGCTTTTCCTTGATTTTGAACACTTTTTATTACTTTTTACAACATAATGTGCAGTAAATCCCAGACCTTTATAGGCAAATTATTGTCAGTAACTGCCTCTGCTGTAGTAGAAGTGATTAAATACAGCCATCAAAATCTTACTCAAGAATAGCAATGAGGTAAGCTCCCCCCTCCCCAATGATTCGGGTGTAAAGAAATGGGTGGGGCGCTTTTAGCAAGTGTCTAGGAACGCAAAAAGTATACGTGTTTTGATCCTGGTCAAATTAAATATTAGATTGAAAAATGATGCTTTTCATCTCAAATATTCCAAGTATTTTTTCCTCTCTTCTTTTCTTTTTTCCTCCCGAATTTTTCGCCCTTACTTGGGGCCCGGGGGCGTTGCCCCGCTCGCCTCCCTCGCAGCACGGCGGTGCACCAATGACACATATCTTTGTGTGCAACAAGCTTTGATTAGAATGGCTTTGTGGCTTGAAATAACTACAGAAAACGCGAATAGCAGATTCAGAAAACGACATACAGTAGTTATATGCTACAGGCGCAGATTACATAAACTATTAGGAACACATTCACTCCAATAGCATTTTTACTGAAGCCAAGAAATTCAAGTGAAAGATGTAATGATTTTCCCCCTTTTTACATTCTATAAAAGAAATCAAGTAGTACCGGTACTTGTGCAATACGCTTGCGCAAGAGTCTTGGTCTTGGTCTTGCAGGTATGGTCTTGGTCTTGGTCTTGCATTCCTTGTTCTTGGTCTTTGTCTTGCATTCAAGACTCTTGCACAAACTGCAAGACCGAGGCTGCAGAGTTCTGCGCGAAGAAAGTCACATCGGCAGTGGCGGAAAACCTGAAATTTCACCTTCACCTCCGAGGCCTTTCGTGATTTTTCAGTTTCAAGTTATTATTTCAATTCTGATGTAATATAAAGAATATTACAGAAAAAATTACAACGAATTTGTCATTGCATAGGGTCCATTCATATCTCCAGTACATGTCTTATGTACGAAATTCCTGAACTTAAATTTCATTTTTTTTACTCAGAACTAAAAATTCAAGAGGCGGCGGTGGGTCAGTGATAGAGCGTTCACCTCTGGTACCTGGGGGCCTTGGTTCGATCTCAGCTCGCGCCAAGTGAACCTTGTGGTGGACAAACAATGCGCGCATTTGTTTTCTCGGGGTTCTCCGGTTTCCTCCCACCTTCTTCATTCCATCATTTCTTTCATTTCTCATCATCACCTTTTCTTTAACCTAACCGGCCGGGACGTAAAATTTAACCCTTTAATGCGAATTTTACCAACCAGACTGACTTCTTTTTAATTTGTAGTAGTCTTGGTGTAGGAAATGGGGGATTCTTTAAAAAAATAATGCAAATATTATGGGGTCTATGGGACATTTTTTGGTGTTTGCATATATGATCTATGCAAAGGTGCGCGATGACATCTGCAAAGTCGACTAAAAACAGATAAAAACAATAAAACGCGACGAATTGTCAGCGTACTTGCATTTTTGCACTCATTACTCTTCTGTTTAACAGAGAAAAAATCAACAATTCAAAATATGTCCACCTAAACGAGCGAAGAAATCTTAAAAATGACAAGATGACAACTCCCCGTTCAGAAAATAAGACAGAGTCGAACGCTAACACGCAAAGCTGCTTTACTATGCCCGAACTAGAAACTACATGGTGCAATACAATTTCAAAGTAAACCTTGCATATATGCAAAGCTGCGCACTAAAGAGTTAAAGATTTCATTCCATTTCATTCCAAAGAACTCAAACGATTCAAGAAGTGGAAAATAATGCATGTTTCCAACACTGCTTAATTTGTATCTTTATGTTGGTTTCTTAATCAATTGTTCTAAAATCTGGATACATACAGATACTTATTAAGACCATACGAAAAACCAAGTGATTGTGAAAAGTTACGTACTTTCTTTACTTATATACGTTATTTATTTAGTAACTTTTACATAAAGACATGATAGTATTTTCATGATACGTTGAAATTCAACTATTCGTTTGATTACGATCGTGATCGGACTGTGTTATTAATTATGAAATAACTCTGAAAGGAGACGTTTTTAGATTCATGCTTATTAGTACCTTTTTCTTTCATTTCATGAAAAAAAGTTTCTCCGTGAAGTTGTATAGTTTACTCACAGGTTCTTCGCCCAAGAGACCCGATATCTATTCTGGGTGGGATATGATGTGATTCTGACTCAACGTTAAGATATATATCCACGTCTCACTTACTTTTGGTGCCACGAATGTAAAAGAGCTAATACGGCGTGTACTCATCAAATATTTTTATAGTTCGTATATAGTCACCTTAAATTAGTGTGTAATAGAGGGTGTAAGGGTGGGTATGCGCTATGTTCCTGAAAATGGTCGAGCGGATAGCTCCACAAATTTTAACAATATACAATGAAATATGTATAGTTATTACGTTTACTTTATTTTGTTAATCTTATTTTCTGACATAAGGAAATACTGAACCGTTGTTCGAAATACTAAATTCCTTTGATTAACATTCTTCCGTGTTGCTTTCTGTTCACAGACAACAAAAGGGAAACAATAGAGAAAAATAAAAAGAAAGAAAGAAAGAAATTTTTAAATTTTAATGACCCATGGTTTTTTCCTTTACACTAAAATGGACGCACGTTTAATGAAAATAACTGTTTGGAAAATTACTTTTCTGCTTTCCCCAAAAAATCCCAGAAGCCAAGAATGACTTATAATTGAATCGGTGAGATGCAAAAGAAAATCATTCCACTTCGAGTGATTTTGAGAATCATAATAAAAAAATACGCATCGGTAATTGGGTGCTATTTAGGAAAAGCTTACAATTGATGATTTGTAGTACTAGTTATTCCTCATATTCTATAAGGACTTTCCAGTACGAGATAATGTTAATTTATGCCGTAATTAATGCTGGAAGTGTTTGGAATACTTTCCTTTTACATCTCTGTTAATTTTTCGGGAAATATATTTTCTTATTTTTTGTTTGAAATTGCTATTTAATGCTATAAAATATTATAAAAGTTATATTTTTATCAATGCTATTGGTACCTACTGTGTGGTACATATTATTGATATGTTTACACAATGTTACAAATGTTATGATATAGTATAAAATATTTCCATGTTTCTGTTGAGTTTCTTTTTTTACTTTCTTTTTTAGATACATTTTAACATGTAAATACTACATTTCAAAAATGCACACACATTGCACATTCATTCAATCATAGCCATCTTGTCTGTCACATCATCACTTTTTGTGGGCCAAAGTAATTTTCTGTTATAGAACTTGTATTAGTGAGGAATGTGTTTATCTATTTTTCCTACATCCTGTATTTTCTTCTTATTTATAGGAATATCATGATTGTATGAAGGAGTTGCTGGCAGAATTACATCCTCGCGACCCTTGTAAAGGTGGAAAATATCACTTTGCAGTCCATCAATGTAGACAGAGGCTTTCACATATCCGCTTTGATCTTTCGTGTAAATGAGATGTCTGAACTTGCTTATGTGAAAGTCAGATCGATTTTGCGTGCCTTTTGTTTGTTTCATAAAAATGGAGGGCTACCATTCCTTGTAGCTGAATATTTGTTGAATATCTACTGTTTTCACTTCAAATTGTGGATCTTTCTTCCTTGTCATTTGGATGATTTCGTCACATTGCAAAGACAAATAAATTCTATCACGACGACTGACAGCTCTCTTTACTACAGCAAAGTCCGTGTTACAGGGCAAGAAAAAGTGACCACGTACAACGATATTGTATATTTATTTTTGTAATTTCTATTTTTATATCTTGGTTTTCAGCAACGGTGCATAAAAATACGCAATCTGCGGTGTAGAAGAAGAAAAAAGAATATGTTGTTGTTGATTCAAAATAGAAAGAAATAACATTTAATCTTAGTAGCTGAAGATATATGTTGATTTTATGTGTATAATAGTTACATTTTGTTACTTTAAAAGCAGATAGTTGCTTGTTTGAAACCGTTATTATGACAACTGAAAAAGAAAAGTATAATTAATGGAGTTTGGAGAATAAAGATAATAATAATATATTTTGTCGTGCCTGATTTAATATGATTTGATTGTTTTTATGTATTTTAAGAAATACACGGACTATGGGTTGGAATGTAACGTGAAATATATGTATAATATAAATTGATCGTTATATTTTAAATTGTGGTTCCAATATACGTTACATATAGATGGTGTTATCTCGCCCGCGACGTTACATTATAGATGGTGGTTTCGCCCAGGTGTATTGATATTAGTTTGAAGTGAAGTAAAGCTGTCTCAGCATAGAACTCAACACGGAGTATAATTTACTAAGAAGTGGGAAAAGAATCTATAGAAACATAAAAATGAGTGTGTCTGGAAATGAAAATCTGAATGAGGAAGGTGGTGATGTAGAGCTACCAGGTATGAACTCTTCAACGAACGTGGCTAATCTTATAAGACAGCTTGATCAGCAAACATCTCAACAACAGCTAGAGTAAATGTCCCAGCAAATAACTCAATCCATAACACATCAACTAATGCAACAAATGGACATTAAATTTGAACAAAAATTTCAGCAAATGGATACTCGATTTCAACAAATAAATACTAGATTTGAACAAATTACACATGTTATTACTCAGCGAATGGATAATAAATTAGATCAGATAACACTGCAATTTAACATCAAATTTACAACTGTACAAAGTGCAGTAGATGTGGTTGAAACACAGGTGAATGAGCATACCAATCAGATACGGGAATTACAAGATAAAGTAAATGCGATGAAAGAAAACTTTAGTACGGCAAATGTTGACCGAGTTCCGGCTGTCAATATTGAACCCACACAATATGACTGCAGAGGAGTAGCGGAGAATAGTAATTCATCAGAAGGGTATTAAGAAAGGACGATAGTGAAGCTAGTCTAGAGAGACATGGTAGAAGAAATTACTCATCTCACCGCCGGAAAAACATCTACGTAAATTCCAAACATCGTAAGCCTACTGGTAAAAATAATCATTTTCGATTTAGTGAAATCAGATCCCTGACAAAATTTAGTGGACGTACAAAAGAAAACCCGGCCAGTACTTTCTTTGAAAAATTCGAGGAAGAGTGTGATTTAATGGGTGTAGACAGATCTAAATTGTTGAAAATCCTGCTTCATATTTTATTACCACCGTGTTCCGTATGGTTCAAAGCAATCTGAAGCAATTTACGTAATTATCTAGATTTTAAAAATGCTTTCCTTTCTAATTTCGAGAACGATTTCATGTTGGCAAATCGAGTCGCCTTGGTTCAAAACAGACGGTTTGATCCGAAAATTGATAAGAGTCTAACTGATTTTGCAATATCCTTATATAAAATGAATTCAAGTTAATTAATCCTTAACAACAGGAATAAAGAATAATAGCATCAATCCGAATCTTGTTACCTTTTAAGTTGCAATAAATGTTGATTTCTGCACAATGCGTTAATTTCAATCACCTGATTATGATAGTGCAAAATTTTGAAAGTCAATCTAGGTTACAGGCTAATAGTAATCGTAATCAAAACAATACTTATCGTAATTAAGTTAGTTATGCACCTGTTCGTAATCTTAGTGTCAGGGAAGAAAGAGATTTTAATGTGAGAAGTAATAACAGATTCCATGCTAACAATAATAGAACTGAACCTAATTGTACCGGTAATACAACATAATCTAATTTTAGGAGAAACAGAAACAATAATTGTAATACATGTAGGAATCAAGAGAAGCATAGATGTAATTTTCCACGAAATGGATTTCGTAATACATCCATAGGTGACACGAATTCGCAAAATAGAAATCAGAATACTGTTGAAGTGCATAATAGGCATGATGGTACTCAAAATTGTGGCGTATTATAACGTAACGCGTTTCACACAGGTCTTCAATCATATTTATAGCTAGATTATATTACTAAAATCACTTAAAACAGTCTATTTTGCGTTTAGCTTTCCTGGCTTTTATTGTAGCACACTTATTGAAATAAGTACACACCTTTATGATTATGCGTACATCTTTTTATATGATGGTTAGTGAATTATATAGTTTATTTACAAAACGTTGTTATGACAACGTAAAGACAAAAACTCATCAAAAATCATCATATTAGAATCAATTTTGATTCTTTTTCTTTTTCGTATTTTCTTCTTCTTCAAACTGGTTAGTGCATATTTTAAAATCATACATTGCCCGGAAACATAAGAAAAGATATTTAAAATTACACTGAAAATACAAGATGTCGTTCCAGTACAATGCAACTTAGCCGAACTCTTTGGCAATGAACTTAAGCTAATGTTATGGCGTCCGACAAAATAAATTCAATGGGTTTTTGTTTATTTTCACTCTGAATACAATTATAATTTCATTTGTCATTTGTACTTTCTTTGAATTTTATACAAATAATAAAAATGATGGATACTAGTTTTCAACACGTTGTGATATGAATACGAATATCGTTTACTAAAAGTTAAGATAAATATGCTTGAATAAATAAAACATGTTATACGGTATTCTAACCCATATAAAAATTGCTGATTCTTAATATAATAATTTCTTTATTTGTATTGTTACTGATAATGATATTGATAAAATTTTGTTTTATTTCATTTAGAGTATTGTTATAATTTCTTTGTAATTCGTACTTCTTCTGAATTCTATGCAATTTACATCTATGTATTGATAAAAATATTGTTTGTTAGTATTCTACTTTTCTCCGATTAGAAGAAATAGGTTATATAATATGTCAACATATACTAAGTAGGTCCGTCGATGAGCTCCCATAACATTGATTTAAGAATCTATTTTATGTTCTAAATAATTTACAAATTGATGATATTTTTGTATTAATCCTCGTCGTCGATAGTTTTAAACAATTAAAATGGAATTAATTGTTAAATGAATATAAGAATGAGATGAAATTAATATATATGTATTGTAATTTATATAAAAAAAGGCCATTCGAAAAGTAATGTAACCTTATATGTAAAGATAGGTAACGGTCCAGGATTCTTTCTTAAATTGTAACCAATTTAAGAAGTCCTCTTCAGGAGCCATTTATACAACGATATTATATATTTTTTGTAATGTCTTCTATTTTTATGTCATGGTTTTGGGCAACGGTGCATAAAAGTACGCAATCTGTCGTGTAGAAGAAGAAGAAAGAAGAATATGTTGTTGATTCTAAAAAGAAAGAAATAAGATTTAATCTTAGTAGTTGAAAATATATGTTCATTTTATGTGTATAATTGTTACATTTTGTTACCTTAACAGCAGATAGTTGCTTGTTTAAAAACGTTGCTATGACAACTGAAAAAGAAAAGTATAATTAATGGAGTCTGGAGAATAAAGGTAATAATGATATAATTTTTTGTGCCTGGTTTAATGTGATTTGATCGTTTTTATATATTTTAAGAAATACACGGACTGTGGGCTGAAATTTAACGTAAAATATATGTATAATATAAATTGATCATTATATTTTAAATATACCTAGTGGTTCCAAAATACGTTATATTTTAGATGGTGTTTCTGCCCGGGACGTTACACACGTAATTGGAAATACTGCTGAATCACTTTAAAACCACCACACATTGTTAGACTGAAGAGCGACCTGAATAGGGTATGGTTCCGATTTTGACCTCTGCAGGATTCGCTGAACACGGGAAGAGTTTTCACTTCTTGTGGAATGTAGTTATCTATATAATTAATCAAAAAGCTGCAGACTTCATCAAGTCTTTTTCGACATTGGCCTTCGTGGTATGTATCAAATACAGCCTTATCATCTGTAAGATTGTGAATAGAAAACACTATGTACCATAACTTTCTACAATAGAACATTTCCTGAACAAGTATTGAGAAAAATGAGAGGTTCTGCCTGAAGTAGAAAACTATACCTCCAACATCCGTCCTCTCTTTGCATAGTGAATTGATTTCTTGAAGTTTAGAATAGAATTTTTTTGCTCGACGTTTGTGAATTAGAAGTTCAGCAGTGGCAGTTCTTTTGGCAACATCATTTAGAACAGGCGACTTTATTTCTTGATCTAGTTCTTCGCATTGTGAGCAGACATCAACTTGGGGCCGATCAAATCTGTAATCAAAGTTATCTTTAAAGAATCTCAAATAATACTTGTACTTTACTGTATCCTTAAGATTTGGATGCTCATTCAAAAAATGGTCATACATTTTCTTACACGTTAAACACACTCTCCAGGTAAGTTACAGGCGAGGATGTGTAATGAGCAACCGTAATGGAAAGAAGAAATATATAGTTGGATCTTGAAATTCATATCATCAGGTATATGTTTACGATTGTTATGCTTATCTCGTAAGTTAGTGGGGGAATTTTTTCTTCTCAACAAAATGTGCTGAACGAAATAATACTTTGCTTGAAACACCATGCAAACTGAGAAAGTCTTTTCTACATACTTCAAATAGTTTATTGCTGTTCTCATTTATAGCAAAATACTTTTAACTCTATGTTATTTGTCTGGATGATTCTTTTTCAGACCGATGTCTCTGAATGTCGTATCGCTCGATGAAACCCATTAAGTAGGTGTCTCTTTCGTTCTTACTTCTATCACTATAAACGCGCAGAATAATATTGTCTTTTTCTTCATGCGTAAATAGCAAAGTACAGTTTTTCCTACAACCACAACATTCACCTGTTGCCTTCCTTTCAACTAGCCTGCCTTTATCAGTAACAAATTCTTTCCCTTCATTCCTAGCTTTCTTCATTTTCCTCTAAGATTTCTATTGCTCCTACTCGTTTTCTTTACTGGCTGTCTACATCTGATTGCGCCATGATGTAAACTGTATTCTTTTTAACTCGTCAACAACTAACCGCTAGTTCATTTGCACACCAATGCACTGCAAAGAGGGAGAAAGGGAGGTGCAAGAAACACTAGTGCAGGCCTACCATCATACAAATAATCCTACAACATGCAGGCTTACCAACATGTGACAATCACACAGCAAAACATTCCCCTTTTACTTGGCTATTCTAAAGTAGATATAATCAGTGCAAGAAGGAAAATATTCTCGAAACTTTTCCTTTTGCATGTCATTGAAAATTAAACTCCTCAGTTTAACAGTAAAAAATAAAGGAATGTTTTCCTTCTTTGGGATACGTACAAAGAGAAAAATGGCTATCTCAGTTTGAAATGTCCAAATTATGGAATGTTTTCCTTTTGCATCTCACCGGTTCAATTTGGTTTAATATATATGATTTACTTTTGTATGTTACGGAAATGTGATATAATTTTCTTGCATCAATAAGTGATGCATAAATGTCCTTTGGAATACCAAACAGGATTCGAACTCATGCTAAAATAAGGAGCTCTGTATAGGCCCGTAGCGTTAACTATCAAATCGTTAAAGTATGACTTAGCATAAAGTAGTGCTCCTTCTGTTTGTATCAAAACTTTCTTAATGGTTCCGTCCCTTAGAGGTTTGAATCTCATGTCAGCTACTATACTACGTATTGACTTTTATCTATCTATATATCATTTATATATTTTTTCTTTTGTAAGGTGATATGACTGTATTCTGTATGTCTGTTATATAGAGGTTTATTTATCCTTGGCGGCAACGTGATTAGTCTTCCTTGTGAAGCTACGAATGTTACTGCCTGTAAGAATGAAGGAAAAATAAATTGCTATTCGAGCATCGATCGCGAGGGACGTATATACATAATGTATATACCAACCTGGGTGTAAAGAAAAACTTTCGGTGTTATTAGTATCCGAAAATTTGTTCGAGGAAGAGAAGAATAGCTATAGCTGCAAAATGAGATATCAAAGTCACGAAAAGGGAATATTCACAATGTTTAATTGTAGGTCCGGATTTAATTACTACTAGATAATCTCACTCATATGTACTTAAAGGAAAGAAAGAAATACATCAACATACTAAAAAGTAATTTCGTTAATCAGTTTAGTTTATTTGTGTACATAATGATGAAAAATTTTAGCAATACAATATAATAAATATGTGAACATTGTTTTCCATAGTGATATTTGAAAACAAAACACTGAAAAGATGTTTGTGGAAAGCCATATAAAAATGCTAAGCAACAATGCAAATACTCACGTCCGTATACAAGTATATATAACGGAAAGTACACATGTATGTATATTTGCTTATTAATGGTAAAGTAATACATAAAATATGAAGTATACGGTAGTTGGTGTATATGAGAGTAGTAAGTTAAAATAAAATCTCTAATTAGCAGCTAATAGGTACATTGTATTGGAACAAGTTATAATTTTGTACTTAGAAACGTAAACATGGAAAAGAATACATTTCTTGTATTACTAGCAAATAGAATATCTGGAAGAAAATAATAGTTTAGTTTAATTACTCTCAAATATTGTACTAATACAATTTAGAGATTTAGCGAATCGGTAGAGTAATTGAACTAAACATAATGGAATTTAGTTATAAAAAGATATTAATAAATTTAAGAAACAGAACTTGAGTAAAACAGAAGAATGAGTAACTCATTACATTTTAATAACAAAATCATCAGTATTTTATACTGATCATATCGTATATCTTCTAATGTTAAAAGTCCACACGTTAGGAACATCCCTTCATGTTTTGTACTCAAATACTGCTTTCTTGTTCACAAAATTAATCACTTTGAGCTTTCTGTTTTCATGTAAATGAAACATGTACACTTCTACAGGTTTATTAAGTAATACTAATGCCTACTTTACAAAATATTTTTACTGCTGTTAATATTTTACTAATAATTAAACACAGTTATCAGTTCAAGAAAAAAGTTTATTAAATAATATAAGCCTGTTTTTCACACACTTTGTTGTTTCAAAATGATATAATTTTGTTGTTATAACGTCTAAAGCTATTCAAAAAATTAGTCGTAACATGGTAAGGCAAATATGCACAAATCTATTGATAATTGTATTTTTCAGTGTGTAAATGTGATTAAAAATGATTTCAATCATAAACTCTTTAGTTTTAAGATGTAGGAGCCTGAACGTTCATTGACACAGATACAAAACCTTTCCATTTGATCATATCTGTGCCGACCCAATCAAATTTTTATTGTTATGATCGTATTTCTTTCAAGCTCTGCTACATATTATACTTCTACTTTCTTATTGAACTACCCAAAGGTCACTCTCTTCGCTGTTCCGACGAGAAATGGCTCACGTCTTGCACATAAAATGCGTCCTTCAAACTTCTCTTTTTAAATCAGAATGACATATAGTAACTTATGGCTACTATAAAACTCAGTTTTGGGTAGTTTTATACACTCACTCGTTTGTTAATCTTATCCCGTATCAAATAGCTTCGAGAAAGTGTTTAGTTTCTCCCCCACCCCAAAAAACTCTTTCTGTTTTCTTTTAAATTATTCAGTTTCCCTTCTTAGAAACAAATTTACAAAGTCAAATTTTAATGTTAATCAACATTTCGTTATGTTAATTATTTAACAATTGTAAACATTTTTACATAATCATTAGAATGCACCTTACAGCTTTAAACTAAATATCCGAAAATATAACAGGCAAACTGATGGATGCAGATTTTATTCGCGTTGGGAAGCTAAACTTTTAGGAAATGTAAGTCTACCATATATTTAGCTCAATAAGAGTAGGAAAATAATTTAATCACCTGGAAAAGTATTACATTATCAAGAGTTCGACATGACAATTAAACTTCTATATCACATATTTTAAGAACTACGATGTAGTAAGAACAAAGATTTTCCATACCGTGTTTGTTTTCTTTTCTATTATCACATATTCCATTGGCTAGTAGTAAATACATTTCGAATTTTTCAAAATAATAATAATAATAATAATAATAATAATAATAATAATAATAATAATAATAATAATAATAATAATAATAATAATAATAATTATAATATACTTATAATAAATTCAGAATACCAATACTTTTTTTTACACTCACTGTTTGGCTGTTAAGGTTGTTTGAAGTTTTTGACCCTTTGAGCTCCGGGGCTATACGAGACAAAGACCAGAACTGTTATTATTATTTTGACACAAGCTCTCAAGTTGTTGTCGAAAATAATGCATGAACAATGATGTTTATTCAAAGGAACGAAATAAACTGGAAACGGTGATACTTATATTTAAATCTAAAGGAAATATTTAGTTTAGTGTCTCACTCTTTCTCCTTTAGGCGAAATGATAAGGTTAATTAGTGAAAAGTGAATAATTAAGAAATTACTGGAGAAGTAAGACTCTAGCAGTAAAGCGGAAGAACATCATGAAAACTCACAGATACAATGTTGTACATCATAATCTCAATAGAAAGGAAACAGAAACACGTATTCTAGGGGTTTGCTTTATTATTGTACAACTGTAGTATGCCGCCTAATCTCTTACTTTATATGAGAATAACTTGATTGAAGTTTTAAATTTGAAATTAGAAACGTTGTTGTATATTTAACTACCTATCTGACGGACTTCTAACGTAATTACGAAAGGTTACTTGATTAGAAAGAGAGTTAGGATCGTTTTCTTGTTTACAATATGCAAGAAATTTGAACATACAGTAATTTTGAGATGAAGTATAATGCTTCATTTAATTTTGATAGATAAATAAAAATTAAGTAGAGCTATCAGTTTGTTAACTATAAATGCCTAATGAAATTTAAAAATTAAGTTTATAGGAAGGTGTAGATACTTCTGTTTGATATGTGAAGCAATGACTAGTGACTTGTACAGAGTGACTTGTCCTTGTAACTTTAAACAAGAACGAATGTAGTTTTGTTTTCTTACTCTACGTTAATACAACAACATTTCAATTTGTTATTGAAATCACCATCACTAAAGTCTCTTCTCATTGTCCTTATCCAAATATGATTTTTAATGATTCTAAATAGTTATTTCTTCAAATGCTATGTGTGAATAAGAACTACCTACTCCTTGTTAGAGAAGTTTACACAATTTTCTCACAATTAGTAATGGTTAATTAAGCTTTTATTTATTCTACACAATCATTTTCAATTCGCCTATGTATGACGCAGTGACGGTTAGAATAAAGCAGCCTGAATTTCAATTACTAAAGAGGGGAAAAGTTGAGGTTAGACAATGGAAGAAGCGAGTGTTTCAAATATATGCATAGAACTGGATCTGTCAGTACAGTGCTTCCAATTGTGACTCCTAAAGGTTTAATAACTTTTAGAATGTCATATTCTGTATAGAATTATTTGCATCAATAGTGTAACAAGTGGGAGTTTATAGACTTTGTACCGTACTGAAGCAGGTACACGTTTCAACGTAGAGGGAACTACAAGTATAAACAAGAACTTAATAATTATAATAATTGACCCTTCCTTCCACTACAAAGTGGCTTTAAACAAATTTCAACAAACTGGATTTTCATGTATGTGTACGATTCTGTGAGAAGATGTTCTCTACTTTATCTCTATATATTGTCAACTTTCTGTATCATAAACATGCATGGTTCCGTTTGGGAAATTATAGTGCTTAGGTATATGCCTCATCTCAGTTGTGGTTAAGAAAGTAGATATATGGGCTCCAATTTACACTGATTTTACTTATGGGTCCCATGTAATGAAATGTTTGGTCTGGTGACTTGAAACTGTTGTTTTTGGTTTAAGTATGAAGATAGTTGTTAACGTAACGTTTTCATTTAACACATTCGAGTCGGAGGCCCACTTTGCGCGGTTTCTCCCTCAGGACGGCGGTTTTACCATGCTTTTGGATTTTTATAAAAAATCTCCTACAAAGAATACAATTATAAAATCTTTTATTTCTGAGCATATACACTTAGAACTATTGAATACACAAATATCAAACCATTTGTTCATTTCTATATATCTTTATTTATTTGTTATAAATGAGCCTTTTTGCAATTATAAAAAAAGTCAGACGAACAATACAATTGAATATTAAGGTACATATAATAACTTTTGCAGGCAGTTACATCATTGATAAGGAAACACAAGAACCTTACAGTGATTGGATATCATGAAATTGCATAATAATTAGTATACATTAAGAATTTAGTGCAAGGCTGATTTGTACTACAAATCAATCAAACCGAACAACCAAGATATAGACGTTATATATGTTGATTAAGTCGAATCTCTATATGCCCTATTTTATGTTGATAAGATCCATTCTGTATATAAAATTTACGATGTTTTCCTTACAAAAAAGAAGTAATTCGCTTTCCACTAAAATATTACATTCATTGCATTTACAAATATAAGGGTAATTATTTATTTGGAGTATACTTATTTTTGTTCTATTAGTAAGCAATCAAAAGCGATACAAACTATATAAATCTGGAGGTTGAAAAGATTTCATGTACAAGGCATTTATTTTCAAAGTTTTAGTATTTAGCCTTGCACTTCATTGCCACACCATATCATGCACAAAAGTGGCTGTTTATAAACTGATGTCATTTTGCTTCTCATATCTGGTAATTGGAATGGAGAAAATATTTTCTGAGCTGCTTCCTCGATCAGATACATTTTGTAGGTCGTCATCTGAAAAAAAAAATGATAAAATAAACTAATAGTGAAATACAGGAAGCTAATCTTACTCGTATATACATTTCTAGACTTGAAACAATACAAAAAATCCCCGAATTCTCTAAAATAATATTTCCACTTGAAGCTCCCTAAAATATTTTTCTAGATAGGGCCACTAACTGTCTGGAGAAAATGCTATAAACAGCCAGATGCACGAAACTCTCCTATCTATGTCTGTAAATTTGAAACGATGGTGCGACAAAATATCCGTGCGGTATGACAAAATATCCGCGACTTCTATAAAATAACATTTCTAACCCACCCTCAAATATTTTTCTAAATACGCCACTGTCTATCCGTGTGGTTAGCTCTATATTTGAACACACCATTGCTGTATATTGTGGAATATTACAAAGAAAGACTTTTGTCCCTATTCCAAAATTTTACTGTTCCAATTATTGCCGAGTAAATAATAGAAAAAAGAACTTAATTCGCATATTATCATCGTCCACTAATCCGGGTCATTGTCCGAGTCATCATTTTCAGATCCAAAATCCAAATCCATCTGATGTAGTATGTTTCGTATCTCTTCTTCGCCCAAATTGTCCATTATGAAAGGAAACAAGCTACTATACAATAAGAGCATTCATTCACATTTGCTTCGGTTGAAGCACAATTTACAAATTCGCGCGGAAACAGTCTCTCAAGATCAACGAGCCTCCCTCATTCTGGACTGGTCACACTGTCATCTCGATTTTTTTACAAGTACTAGAGGCATCACAAAGTATGAGTGAGACGTCGAAACCCAGCTACGGACATGCGTTTGACATTCAAAGTGACGAAATCTTAGGCCCGCCGGGTAGGCGGGCTCCGTCCACTGAAGAAAAACAAATAGCCCGCCTATGTGGCGGGCTCCGTCTCGAATGTGTTAAATAAAATCTTGTATTTTATTTGGAATATATTTTCGAAAGCAATCGCTTTAAACAGGATGTAGCTTCTTAACATGCTAGCAAGGTAGTTTTCTCCGAATGAATGTTTATTAGTGCGATAGACTTCAGTTGCCCAATGCAAAATTTAAATGTCATCTATGAACGTCTATGTGTGATATAATTCTCTAGGATAAAGTAAAGAGACATTGATAAATATTTACTGTAAGAAATATGCAGACGCATAACATTGTGAGGAAAACTACTCAGTACCTGTTGGCTCAGGTGTCTTAGAACTTCGCATTTTCCCGTGTGATGAAAAGTTTTACAATTAAGAAAAACATATAACCATATTAAAAAGAATATTTGGCAATTTTGTATTGCAATACTTCAGCTCCATTTTACACTATCCTATTGATCATACATGAAACATATATTGCACTGTACATACATCTTTATAAATACGTAACTAAAATTGATATAATGTATTTGCATGATGTGAATTAAATTGACGTTATAATTAAACCTACAGTGTTGTGATATACAACGAATGCTTATTTCTCTTTAGTACACATACAAAATTACACATCAGATACGCAAACTCGTAAACAGTGATAGAGTGCTCACGTTTGTCGAATAGGACTCCTGGTTCGATTACAGCTCATTACAAGTGAACTTTGTGGTGTACAACCTCAGTGTAAATGGGACCCTTCGATTTGTACCACCTTCCTCATTCGGCTACTTTATTCATTATCATCATCACTGTCTTTGATAATCTCGGTGCATAATCATTAGCGGTTAAGCTTAAGAACAAAAATAAAAAGATACAGAACCAAACAATAAACGAAATGTGTAGTAGAAACAGTTTTAAAGCTTCTTGGGTCTTGGCTTTACATTCCCCGTTCTGTTGATAAGAGTCAGCCAAAGAGGTTTGTCTGGAGCAGCGAACAGGTGTTTGGGATGAAGACCCACATCCTTTGGAGTCTTATCACATGTCCGTAGCTCAAAGTGGCTCAACATGTAAATGATGCAGACTTTTAACTCCAATAGCGCGAGCTGCTGACCTGAAATATATTAAAATATATTTTAATAAGTACTATTTTACATAAATTCGCAAAATCTTTAATCAAAATACAAATTAAGTAGAAAAGAGAGGAAATTATAAATTGTTTCTAATATCTTATTGTTAGTAAGCGAATGTTCTTTCATCGGTTAATATCATGCAATGTACCGTCGTCGTCCGAAAAGAATTGAGAGGGCAACGCTATATATCATTCTTTAGATCACGCTTCACTCTCCTTTTATTTGCCTGCCCTCTCCGATGTAAATACCACTGCTGGACTCTAGGAATCCTTATGAGACACTTGAAATCGAAAGTGAACAATGGGCATTATTCCTCCGTCACAAGTGGATATGAAAAATCTAACCCTGCTATTTGTGTGTATGCGGTGTTTTATTTATTTTTGTACAGGAATTTTAACCCATTATCAGCCATTGTCCCTTTTTTGGGACAGTTTTTTTTATTATTTTTTGAAAGTGTTTGGAAAGATATTCTTCCAATATTTCATTTCCTTTCATTTGTTTACAGTCTCTTCTGCATGATACAGAAGTTACTTGCAAACTTTTAATAATTCAATGGCCAAGATATGGCGCCACGTTGTCAAATTTGCATTTTTCAGCTGTGCAAACTTTTTTTCCGTTTTAGCGTAATATTTGTACCGCATATTCAATAAAATAACGTTTGTTATATGACAACATATATCTCAAAGTGATATGATCGTCTGCTATGCAACATAAGTGCATTTAGTTAAATTTCTCATTTATTTATTTCAAGCGTCCCAAAATTGGGACATTGGCTTGATACGTCTATTTCGTATGTGAGTTATAGTTCAGTCAGTCTTATCCAATATTGGTAATTCTAAAGATATAATTAGATGCTGGTTGTAAGTAACGAAGGTTGCATTTCGTGAAACACTATGACTATGCCTGCCCTCACAGTGGGTGAAATTGTGAATTTATTAGAAAAGTAAGATAGTGATGAGATCAACCCCTGCCCTTTGATGAACAGCAATCAGATGGAGAAAGAAACAAAACGTGGTTTCATGGACCATAGATTGATAAAGAAAATGAAATTCTCATTGTGAAACGGAATCATAACGGAGATGAACTAACAAATGCATAAAGATAAGTCCAATATAAGTGTACAAACTCCTTTAGAATAACAATAAAGTAATTTAGAATTACATGTATGTAAAACAAATAAGTGTGCAAATGTGTATTCACTTGGAAAAAAATCATAAATTTCAAGAACATTTGTGAAATGCAAATATAAAATGCTTACTTATTCTGCCATTGTCCCAAAAATGGGACGGGTTGTATTTCCTGAACTATATCGGCTATTTCTATTTTAACACTAATTTTGCGTATTTATATCTCAAAAAGTTATGAATAAACACATTTTATGACATTAACAACGATACAAGAGTTTTGGCGGGTAATGGGTTAAAACACAAAAAGTGTATAAAAATATAAAGTGTTAAAAAGTCTAATCCCATTTGTTTGTTACTTGTTTTAAATCTGTAAGTATTGTGCTTGGTTACTTCGTTTGCCATTGTTTCTTCTTCTTCTTCTTCTTCTTCTTCTTATTATTATTATTATTATTATTATTATTATTATTATTAGTAGTAGTAGTAGTAGTAGTAGTAGTAGTAGTAGTAGTAGTAGTAGTAGCAGTAGTAGTAGTAGTAGTAGTAGCAGTAGTAGTAGTAGTGGGGGCAGTAGTAGTATTTAAGGATTATGTAATTTGCCGATTATCTTCTTGATCATCGTTAACCGCGCTGATAACTTCGGTGAAGAACGGTCTACAGCAGCGTTTCCCAACCTTTTTCAACTTGCGGCACACTACGGGTGTAACTTAAATTCTCGCGGCACACTCATAGATATTGTTATTTGTAAAAATAAAATACCGTGGTGTTTTTTTTTTCTGTGATTACTGATCTCCTCAGAGAAGAAAGCTCGATCACTGGTTTTCCCCCGTGGTAAATCATTATGCTTATTTTTCATTCTTATTTAAAAATAGAAAACAATTCAATGACATATTGGACTCAGGTTTGCAAAACTACGCTTTCTTTTTCGAAAACTGTATCCAACAATTCACTAAGAAGATAGATCACCAAATAACGAAGGACAAACAAATCTCTTTTACTCTTAAAACACAAATGTAATTTGTATGCATGTTTGCTTTGTCGAAAGTATTGAATAATATTTTAAAATTTCAAGTTACGAAATAGTCTGCAACAATAAAGGAGGAACAATAGTCACAACAATGATAAACACTTTTTTCAACATTAAAATTGTACACAAGAGTAACACGGTATGAAACTTAAAATTGTAGATTCATAGTAGAGGTTCATAGTAATGTGAAATACAAATATCCATTTTCCCTTATGTCTTGTAATTTGAATTTTATAGAATTAATAATTTTGTTTGGATTTCCCCGCGGCACACCAGCGCCCCATTCACGGCACACCAGTGTGCCGCGGCACACCGGTTGGGAAACGCTGGTCTACAGCATTGCTAGTGGAGAAGCGCTAGTTCTCATGAACGTCTCGTTGTGCTGTTAGAAATGGAGTTTTCATTTGTAATGTTAAAAAATAAAAATTTTATGAGTAAATAATCCTTACTTTCAGATTCGTACTCACCCTCTCCTAGAACTCCAAATCTGATATGATCCCAATGTAGATAATATGGAAAAATAAGTACCTGGATTCCTGAAGTCTAGTGTCTTGTGATAACAGAAAATAGTGAGGGAAATACAAGTGCTGAATCTAATTGTTCGAGTGATAATAATAGCCTGTCTCCTCTTATAATAAACAAAGTTATTACATATACAGTTGGGCAGATGAAAGCTGTTATTAAAATACGAAATGAAAAATTGTTGTTCGACACAAATCATCATCAACAAACAGAAAACTACTTAAGTTAGATAAACTTCAAACTTCCGTTGAGGCTCACCGACTACTGAATGTTAGTCGTGGAGTAATATCATATTGGAATCTCTTGAATGGAAAAGACGAAGAGATTAAACCTCAACTAGCACACCAGTGTGTAGTTACAGTGGCTCGAATGAAAGTAAATAGATAGGTGAACTAATTTTGACATACTACTGTATTTAACCTTCAGTTTATCAACGATTTAAGAATTTCTGAAAGCTGAGGGATAAAAGTGCGCCACTACATACTTACCAATCTCCATTACTTTAAGTGTAACATTTCGAAAGCAACAGAGCATCTTGTAATTTAACGTTGTTATGTGTGATTACTGTGCCTAAAAAAGCCATGGTGTATGTACTCTGCAGCTATCAAGTCCTACTAAACGAATCCGAGAGCAGTTTATAGTTGAAAAAATGCAAAGGGAAGAAAATTGTTGGAAATAGATTCTTTCCAATCTAGAAAAGTGGATGGTTTGCGTCGTTTGGGCACCACGTGGTGAGGCGTTCAACGTAACGTGAAAAAGCTATTTTGCTTGTTCAACAGTCTGTTCCCTTAAACCTTTACTGTATTACAGTGCGTTGTTGAAACGGATTTGAGGTATAATAGGTCCCCTCACAAAACAATTCACCGTGTCACTTTTGTTGTGCTGCAACGTTTATTAGAAAAATAGGCTGAAGAACTGGAAACATTACTCAGACACATGCAGATACACCCACTTTATAGTTTTTTTTTCATCCAGTGTATGTCGTTTTTTCTAAGTATGTAAGTTATACTCTCCTCAGGGATGAGATTTTCGAGTGTAATAATGTCTCTATAGATTAGTTCTTTGAGGGCAATGCCTCCATGAAAACAAAGTCTAGGCGACATTGCACTACATCCAATTTTGAGGTAATTCAATACTTTCTTTGCAAAATTGCTCAGCTACAGCTAGAGTTACCCTTCTTTAGTTCAGATGTCTGATTTGGAAAACATACCGTATTACTAATAACACAATGCAACAAATTGCAAGGTGACAAAAACGTTTTCAAAAATGTGGAAGTTCTTTATGTATTTCACCTCCTGAATTCGAAAATGACACTCAAATTATCGTATTACCCACAATTTTGGCAAAAATCGCTTCCATTTGCGATTGATGACAATGCAATATAATGATATTACAATATACACGAAAACATCATTGAAGCTCAGAAGAGAGCATCACTTTCAACTGTTCAACAGTTCGACCCCTAGTGGCATACAGCAAACTGTCATATTGGAAATGGCGCTTCCTGTTCGTCACAGTGTTGTTTGAGGAAGGAAGTACGTGTTAGCGTTAGTGTACAATGTATATTCAAGGCTGTGTAAACTCTGCTAACAGTTTTCGTTATATTTGTGGTGAAAAAGAGGGAAGAAACATTACTGATTTCGTGAAAAAGGTCTACGAAGTCTATTTCAAAGTAAAACTAGGCTTACATAAACAAACCATGGACTCCACAGGTCGTGTGTGTTGTGTGTGTAGAAGATTTACGACGGTGGGCGTCAGGAAAGAAGAGGAAATCATTACGATTTGGCATCGGTATGGTCTGGCGGGAGAAACAGATTCATATCGGCGGCTCCTACTTCTCCTCTTGTAAGATTACTGGTTTCAACAAGAGAAACAAAAAGACTATTGAGTATCCGAACAACATTCGCTCATCGATTCGTCCTGTTCAACATGGCTCGGATATACCTATACCACAACCTCCGCAGACATTAGATACGGACGACAGTGATGACATAGATACCGTGCAGGAGACGGATGATACCGAGTTTGAAATAGGCATAGATGAGGACTCTATTCTGTTTGAGGGGCATGAGATTCACACAATATTTTGCTCAAAAGGACTTGTTAGTATACTGCAGTGATGTACAAGCTCTGATGGGTCAGTTGAACATTCCGTACGGGCCAGGTGACTGGAGACTGTTTGTTGACTCATCTAAAAGAAGCCTTAAGGCAGTTCTGCTGCACATTGGTATTATGAATGCCTTAATACCTGTTCTCCAGTCTCTGGACCCGAAGGAAGCATATGACAACATGAAGGTGCATCTTACTACCATACATTATGAGGATTAAAATTGGATGGTGTGTGGTGATTTGAAAGTGTTCTCTATGCTTCTGAGACAACAATCAGGATATACCAGGTTCGCTTGTTTCACTTGTGAATGGGACAGTCAGACTCGTGACAAGCATTGAGAGCAAAAGCAGTGGCCCCGAAGATTGGAGGTGGTTCCAGCGACAAAAATATGAAGTGTGACCCTCTAGTGGAAAGAGACAGAATATTCTTGCCACCTCTGCATATCAAACGAACATTTTGCCAAGGCATTACCTCAGCGTGGCAAATATTTCAAATATCTATGTAACAAGTTCCTCAATCTGTCAGACGCTAAGTTGAAAAGTGTGTTTACTAGTTCCGATATTCGCAAACTAATGCTGGATGAAAGTTCCATCATTAAATGTATACCGTGGAGTGAGAAGCCTGGACTGCCTATAAGGTTGTGGTTCAAGATGTCCTGGGAAACAATCGTAGCCCAGATTATATGGACATAGTTGAGAACATGCTCACCAAAATGAAAATGCTGAGATGGTCAATGAATTTGAAGTTACACTTTTTACATTCGCATCTAGACTTTTTCCTTCCAAATCTCAGTGTTGTAAGTGAGGAATAGGGTGGAAGATTCCATCAGGATATCAAGGGCATGGTACGACAATACCAGGGCACATGGGATGTTCGAATGATGGACGACTACTTTTGGATGTTTCACCGTGAGCACCTGGAAATGCCACATAAAAGGAAAAGTAGGGCCACGCCATAACCACTAAGAAAGGACGGAATGAATGAGCTTAATGCACGTTTTGTACCACATCCTCTGTATACATCTGTTCACAGTGTGCCTATTTCAATATTTTGTTGTTTTAAACTTATATTCTACTTTAGCATGATTCGTGTTGCATATATATATATATATATATATATATATATATATATATATATATATATATATATATATATGTGTGTGTGTGTGTGTGTGTGTGTGTATCAATATGTGTTATCAATATTGGAAACGTATATGATTTGTGCCAAAACAGTGGGTGATAGGATGCTTTCAGTGTCGTTTTTGAATTCAGGAGGTCGAAATACATAAGAGAACCTACTTTTGCGAAGATTTCGCTGCTGCACTGTGTAACGAATCACTCTACTATAGGAAACTCCAGTATAAAATCTTATCACATGGTCACATAACTAGTTACATGATTTGTTCCTTTATATATACAAAAATAGACATTATGAACAACTGAAGGGAAACAGACAAGTTACCAAATATGTTCAACAAGTATTAAAACAACTAAAGAAGTATTTTAATCAATACTGCATTTGTATCAATATTTCGATTTCATACTTAACAATACACATCCTGGGTCCTCCTCCAAAAGGAAAATAAGTAAAATTCTGCATATCTTTCTTATTACTTTCAGCAAATCGTTCAGGATCAAACTTATCTGGTTCTGGATAGTATTCCGGGTCTCTCTGAATACCATGCAGTGCAATGTATACTTGTGATCCCTTTTCAATAGTTACGTTTTTTCCGGGAATTGTATAATCCTTCGTGCAAGTTCTTGATATAAAGTTAACGGATGGATACATTCTTAGAATCTCTGAGAAAAAAGAGTTGATACAATATGTTAGAAATCATTCAATCAATGACTCCATTATTTAAAAATATAATTCACTATACATTAAGTTACAAACAGACAAAAAAGTCATAGACTGAACCATGGAATGTATTTAAGAAAGCCTAACTCTGGAGAATGCATTTTACACACAAACCTCAAATCAGCTACTTATTCCACTTTCGCCTTTATATAGCTTCCCAAGGTGAGTGGCTTCTCCGAAGATCCACAGCTTACCAAGGTACATATAAAAGACATTTTGATCTGAACGATTATCACTATCATAAGCAGTCCATCATGTACATTTCCAAACACCTCACAACCCATTTGAAACCGTATATTCTAAATTCAGAACTTCACATCAGCAATCCACACTAATTTACAAAGATTCTTCAGGAAATAATCCTGATTCCGGAAGATGAATTTATCGGAGTGCAGCTAACTTCGCGACTACATACGAATACTAATGCCGTGGTATCAATCTTCATAAACTGTGCCGCAGTCGGCCACAAACTCGTGTTGAGAAAGAACGAGAACCTTCGTCCTCAAGGAGATACTATATCAGATTGTGTTCTGTTCGAACATACTCGGCGTATAGAAAATATGTTTTGATGATAAATAAGGTCTGCAACTCAAACACACGGTAACAAATCCTAAATGTGCTTAAGAAGAACGTCCTGAGTTTATAGTTATTTAACAAGGCCCACAAATTATTCATTTACTGGCTGCAACCGCCGGGCTATTGATGGAAGTAGCCTGGGACAGGCAGACTTCAGAACAAGACAGTCACCTGTTGTGCAAGCTATAGTGTAAATTGAAGTAGTTGGAGGCGTTTGAAGGCACAATTTATGCCGGCTTTCGTGCCAATTGCTTCCAGAGATTATATAATCTACAAACATGTCCCATTGTGAAGTAGATCACAAACTTCCACCGGACACTAACTCTTTTCAAGACCAGTAGTAGTTGGTGTGGTGATGTCCTTCTGGCGACGGAGTAGGTCTCCTGCCTAATTGTCTATACTTACCGACTTGTAGCCGGAGGGAATTTTGCTGACTGATGACTGTTGTGGTCTTCAACTACTTCGTGTGGTAGTATGATCGAAATCCTAGGAAAATGTTAACTTGCAAACACTTACACACTAACGGTGTACATTATAGCTTTCACCAACTTGAGAGTAAAGCGGTCCTATTAAGAACAAAAGAACCTGAAGGTTATATCTGATGCTTAAAAGACAAGGCTTGCTTGAGTAATTAAAAAATACTGCATGTGCACGGTGTAGTTCCTACCAATAGGAACTTATCTGACAACCTATCATTGTAACGCACCTTCTCCTGACTTCCAGCACTGGTTTTGACGTAGTCTCAGTGCTTGGCAAATCAACTTATATTCCTGTCCGGTAGTAGGTCCAATCGATGATCAATCTGAACTGCTAACAGTAGGGGATTAGTTCTTCTGGTTCGTTCTCCGACCTTCAAATATGCATCTCAGTGTTTTCTAAATATAGAATCTAAATGTGGGATGATAATCTCAGACTGGTGAGTTTTATCCATTTACACACTCCCAAAGGGTATCTCCTAGTAAGATAGTGAAATCGGTTATTGATCCAAATTCGGTCGCCATTGATCCAAAAGGTTACCCTTTACCTAAAACCACCTCAGATAAATGTTTTCCCTCTACCCCCTCTCCTTACCGAATTATGTTCAAAATAGCATATTTTTAAATTTTTATGCGGGTGCTAGAAAAAGTTTAAAATTTCCGCAGATTGTAGATACTATCTGAATGCAAATATGCATCTTTTTCCAAAACCATAGCTGCGTATTTTCTTTGCATTTTTGCGTGTTCAAAATTTCAAAAAAATGTAGAAAAAATATTTTTGGGGGGGGACACTTCACTGATTTTTTGGTTAAAAGGTTTGTTATACCCTTAAGTACAACATATGTTATTTCGGGGCCTGAAAGTGACGGTAACATTGTCAAAAGGAAATAAAACTGAAAACAAACGTGTTATTCGCACAGTTTTCCCATCATTTTAGGACCCTCAAGGGAGCCTTCAAACTATCCTTTACCGAAGATCATAATTTTCATTTCTCTTGTGTCCCTTACGCTCCTGTCGTTCTTCGGTTGTTTGGATTGTGTCCATTTCGGAACAGAAACATCAAATATATTTCCGTAACAGTGCTTCCACTGCAACAGACTCTTGCACAACGAAGTTACACACACCTCGCGTCGGCTCCTCGTATCTATCAGTGCTTGCTTCACTAGCCGCACACAATGGCGCTCTTTACCGGTAGCGCTCTCTACCGCGAACTGTTTAACTTTGTTGTGCAAGAAACGTTTGAAGTGGAAGCACTGTTACGGATATATATTTGGTTTTAGTGTTCCGAAATGGACACAATCGAAGCAGGCAGCCGAAGAACGACAGAAGCGTAAAGGACACAAGAGAAATGAAAATTGTGAACTTTGGTAAGGATTGTTTGAAGGGGCCCTCAACTTGAGAGTTCTAAAATGATGGGAAAACTGTGCAAATAACACGTTTGTTTTCAGTTTTGTTTCCTTTTGACAATTTTGCCATCACTTTTAGGCCCCGAAAATAATATATGTTGTACCTAAGGATATAACAAATTTTCTAACCAAAAAATCAGCGACGTGTGGCCCCCAATTTTTTTTTTTTTTTTTTGAAATTTTCAACACGCAAAAATTAAAGAAAATACGCATCGATGGTTTTGAAAAAACTGCACATTTACATCTAGATAGTATCTACAAACTGTGAAACTTTCAAAATTTGTTGACAACCCCCACTAAAATAATGAACATTTATTATAGGATAATTCGTTAAGGGAAGTCAAAATTTGTTGGAAGGTAGTTTTAAGTGAAGGGTAATCTTTTGGGTCAATAGCGACCCAATTTGGATCAAGGGCCGATTTCACTATCTTATCGGGAAAGACCCTTTACTATTGCTACTTGTCGCCGATTATTACCGTTTTATTTCAGAATTCTGGCAGATAGCTTCTTGCGAATGCTAGGAGGCAGAAATTAATAAATTACGACACTGTATGTTACTAGTAGACTAACTTAGTGAGTATAGGAACTGGAAAATAGATTGAGAAAAATAAATCGATAGACAGTACCAAAAATTAGATTCTGCTTCTCTTTCAACCTTCATACTGACAGTGAGGAGACTGGGAATGGAATCAGGAAAGCGACCGTCAATTGTAAAGTTTAAGCACACAATTGTTATGCAAACCATGCCAACCTTCGTAAGAAATAACCAAGATACTTTCAAAACTTTCCAACAAAAATAGAATAAAAAAAGTCTAGCGTTTGCTGGCAACTTACTAGTGATAGTCTGTTAATTTATGGTTTCCTGTTAAGATTTCTGTTAGCTCGCGCAGTCTATATAAATAGTGCTGTGTTGAACAGATAGAAATTTGAGTCTCTACAGCTCTAATTATAATCACCGAGTATTGTATAAAGAAATGTGGCTTTTGTTTTAGGTATACCATACTCGCTTTGATTATTGGAGATATCTACTTATACAGATAAATCGGACGTAGTAATGCTTATGGAACACGCTGCTTTATTATACCCTGCCACCCGGGAGAATGTACAACGACTTGATTTTAGATTTTGCTTTGATTGCTTGATTTCATATTATTTTGCAACTTCTTTATTAAAATATCTTTGTAGACAGGTAAAGTCATGATCGGTAGTTAAGTTAATGAAGCTTGTCGTTGAAAACAAAACGGATTGTATGTGGTCAGTAATGAATTCTCAAGTCCACTAAATACACAAACTTGAAAAGCAAGATGAATTTAAGTAGTGCACGAATGTAAATTCTGCATTTTGAGAAAAAATATGGTAATCTAAAATACACTACGGATATGTGATTTGTTGATGACCATTATCATTATTTATTTTTTAAATAGGTAAGAATAGTTTGAATTTTCTAAATACTTGTACGGATTATCCTGTTATACACTGCTCTTTATCTAGAGGTTAACTGATGTTAATCAAAATATATGGATTGTATATTTTCATATCTGAGACCATAATTCAATTATTTATATTAAATGTTCTACAACTCAACGAGCTTCTAACAGAAGGTTAAAGATTATCGTATCAAGTGTAGCCTAAATGTTTACATAAACAACTGTACGGAACAACAATATTATGAGGACAGTAAGAACACTTGAGTATGCACAGTACTAGTTTTTTTGTCTCGCTTCTAAACAGTTTAACAGAACATATGTTATTAACAATTCTTCTTTAGAAAGCTCAATCTTTATTTTTATTTTTTACTCGACATCCTGAAACTTATGTCGAAGGAAGCACGTTATAATAAGTTAGACTCAAGTCCTCTGGTTATTTCAAAAGTAGAAACGATTAATAGGATGTGTGCAGCTAAGAGCAGAAAGGGAGAAGAACAAGAATTAAAGGAAAATACATGCCAAGTTCCTTTTTTGGTGTGCATAAGAGACTGTAATATTTAATGTAAATTAGGGAGAACACAATATAGTTGACAACACAATCTAGTGGTTTCCTCACCAAGAACATTAAATTTAAACTCATATGTTCAATCGTCTCCAACATGTTAAATTAACCTATCTTCTATTAATCTGTCTTCTATTAACCAGTCTTAACTTACTACTTATCTCTTCACTCAGTATATCTATTAAGAAGACGGATTATTTTGTGACATTACTCATGATTAATTACAAGATGGGAGAGTTCGCAGGGATTTCCTACGACTCATGCTGCCTGTAAAACTAGGTTTTGAGTGGTAAATTGATAACATCACGATAATTGACAACAATATTATCACAATCAGGTTTCGGGTAGATGGCTCAGTAGTAGAGTGTTCACCTATGGAGCATGGGGTCCTTGCTTCGATCCCAGCTCGGGCCAAGTGAACTTTATGGTGGACAAACAACATGTGCGTGGGTTTTCCCGGTTTTCTCTCACTTGCTTCATTCTACCATTTCCTTCATTTCTTATTATCGTCGTCTTCTTTAGCATAGCTGGCAAAATTATTGGAAGTAAACATTAAACATTTCATTTCCATAATTAGGTTTGTTGTAAGTCCGAACAAAAATGAAATCGTGAACATAAGAGCAGAATAAATGTTGGTTAAACAAGAAACCCACGTTACATTACATTATAAGAAAAATCACGTTAGTACGTATATTTCGTTTTCTGATTATTACCTTTAAAGCATAGAAAATATGAAAAGTTTTCCCACTATAAGTGACAGTAACGTTATATGTGAATTAATCAAAATTTGATTTTTGACAAGGGGTGTTCCAACAGAAACTTGAGTAACTTCTATGAACGGTGTTCTAATACGCGGAGTTCCTTACCAAACCAAAGGGATATTACATAAAGTTTCGTAAATGATTTTGTTTGATTTTATAGAAACGTAGAAAGTAACATAAACAAGGACAGTTGTTTGAAATATACAATATGAAAGAGAATTCAACGGGCCATTTCTCTATAAGTCTACGTATCCATTGTAGTAGCCTTGAACAAGCTAAGTAGTGAATGTACATTGCAAAAGTGTAATTTATAAAATACAATATAACTAATATGGAAACCAAGCACGAAACAAATTTAAACGGTCATTTGTCGAAAACAAAAAAGTTATCCACATGTTGAAGAAAATATTATAGTCTTTATGTTAAATAGTACTCTCGCTTTTCTTATGAGCTTGACCTTTGAATCGAAAACGAATCAGAATACGATTGAGTCAAACGAGAGTGTTATCACAGCTACTAAAACTGATTTATGTGCTTTGAAACATCGCTATAAAATGTTTACCTGATATGACTTTCTCCAAACCCAGAAGATTGTTTACTCCTTCGAATGTAATACTCCCATCACATTCTTCTAGATAGTCGTCAATTTCTTGTCGCAGGTTGTCCTGAATCATATTGTTTTGTGCTAGTTCATAACAAGTAAAAGCTAAAGCATTTCCAGTTGTTTCGTATCCAGCTACCAGTATTCCACCTGAAAATCCTATTAGAACTGGGTCTGAAATATCCACAAAAAAATTGGAAAGAAACCTAAGAAATTAGCATTTGTTAGAGTTGTTCGTTATAATGCAATCACTACTCAAACCACGAAAATAGTTTTGTAAAGTTTGTACACCACATCAACTTGTAAGTGTAGTGTTATCTTTTAACGTAATTGTATAGAGTAATCAATCTATTTTTATAACTGAAAAGTTCAAATCATAAATTTTTAAATCTTACGAGACATGTATAGTCAGACGCGAGCAACCAACTGAAATTAAATTGACACAGATTATTATGCTCGGTGACTAAACGAAAAACAAAAACTACCGTAGTATGCGTGATGATTACTGTAGCTAATGCTTTCAGTGATGCAAAATCATTAACATAGCAACTCTAAGAGTAAGTTAAAGGAGTTGCTCGTAAAAATAATATTATATTATTTTCTTTTGATAATTTTAGGAAATAAAAAATACAGCAACTTACCAACTTCAACATCTAACATTTCTTCATATTCATAATTATTTCTCCTGTAATCATTATTTTTGTAATCTCTTTCCTTTCGTAGCTTACTCATCATAGCAGTAACGTCTTTACGAAATATCTTATTATTTTCTCTAATATTCAATGCCTTATTCAAAATTATAGTGAACACATTATACAAATATGCTTCAGCTATCGTAATTCTAAATATTCGTAAAATTTGCGGAATGAAAATCATACAAAAGAATGGCAAAATCCTCCTCCAAGATGTGTTTGTAGCATCTTTGGCCATTTCAAGGAGTTCAGAATTTGTGAAAAGTTTGAAATCAACTCCAAATGCGAACGTTACAATTCCATATAATGTATAGTTTTCGCAATGTTCTTTGATTTCAACATGATTTTTAGAACTTCTATTATTCACAATGTCGTCCATCGTGACTTCGGCACACTCACAAATTGAGGAAAACGAATCTTTAATTCTCGCCAGAGTAAAACATGTGGTGAAATATTTCCTGAAAAATCTCCATCGGTTTCCCTGCATCCAGAAAAGTGTGTTGGAAGCTATAGGATCTGCTATGGTATCCGGATGATAACTCCAATCTGTAAAATGTTCGAAATCTTTCACCAAAATATGTTTGATTAATTCAGGATCTCGCACTAACAGACATGGCCGAGAACCAAGGAAGAACCCACCATACCGATGTCCATTTAATTTAACATGAATTTCAGCAAATTGTTGACCCAAACTCATTTTTAACATCATCAAGTTCTTGAAATTACCGAATATCGGAAGTGGTTTTAAATAAGGGACGCCTTTGTTTTTCCAATGTTTAAAATGCCTCGTGACGTATAAATAGAAAATTATAAGAAGTATCACTAAAGTTGTAAGTGTCACCATTACACTTGCTGGTGGCGTATTCATTGTAGAACCGCTGTTGAAATCAGAATGATCTAGAATATAGCCCTGAAATGAGAGTAAAATATATAAAAGATTTACTACACAAGTGTTGTTACATAAAATAATTTAATTACCTATCTTAGTTAATTAAAACTAATATAACCAACAAGGATTTGACTTTTGTTAACTTTCATAGTGAGAAAAAATCTCTTAATATTCCACTTCTTTTGTTCTCCATTTAATACATTTGATTAGTTACTGGGAATGGTGTGTGTCTTTAGCAACGAGAATTAGAGTGAACCTACAGCTTATCTTGAGATGCAAACATCGAAAGGCCTCCCACAGCACCAACAATTAATCTACCAATTTGAAGTGTGAGATAAGTTAACTGATACCTAATACAGAAAGAAGAAAATCTGATCAATTAAGTGTGTTTAAATAACGGTTGCATAAAACATCGGTATTTCTTTGAACGAAATCAAGAAATTAAATTTTTATGAATTTCTTTTTGTTAATGAAATTATCATTACGAGAGATAGTAAGTATAAACTTAATTTTTATCTTTAATAGTGTATGTGTGTGTGCTTGTGTGTGTGTGTGTCTATGGAGAGATGTTCGATATATAGGATTTAACTACGTAAACTAAGTTGTACACAGATTGATCTTTACCACACACCTAGTGCCATGTGTTTCCCAGTTTTAGATTTTAGGCTTGGCAGATGTGGGTGTAAGAAATGTATGAAAACTTACGCGCGTTTCCCGCAGATTTAAAGAACATCTTACCTATAAACATTCCACAATACGTCGTGGTTGTGCAATCCCACATAACAACATAGGTTAAAGTAGAAATGGATAAGGACATTTAATCCTCTCTTTTAATCGTGGTAGTGAGTTAAGAGCAGTCAACGGCGGGTGTTTACTCTTCTTATGCGTGCTAGAAATTAAAACCGGCAATTACACATGTGGTATATGTATTCATCTCCGCTATATGTAGTAATCTCCGGTACAATTAGGTATTGAAATTTGAAATTTAATAAAAACGGTCTCTATATATCAGTTTTGTTTATAAGACTGACATTTATAATACCGGTCTCTGGCCAGGCAAAAACTCTGTTTCTAGCCGTTCGCGATATCTCCAAAATTATTAGCCGTAAAAAATTAACATAATGTAGGAATCGTCTTCATGTAATACTTATGACAGTGAAACAGAGCTCTAAGAAATGTGAAGCCAAAAAGGAAAAAGTGATCTTGCAAATATTATTTGGTGTTCATAACACCTCAGAAACAACTGAAAAAGAAAATTGAATTAGCGTATAGATGGTTACATTAGACACATATTGTAAAGAAATGCGAAACATGGTGGTTATATGACTGTTGAATGAGTTTATCATCAGTTCTTCGAATCTGGGTTATATCGGGTATTGCAAAATAAGTGTTACAACTCTTGGGAGGTGACTCCTGACACTGAGACAAAAAAAAAGTTCTCTTGAACTTTCGGCTATCGGACATAGTTTCAGATCTACAAGGTGCCGAAAGCGTGGGAAAATGACTTTCGGACGCCAATAGTTCGGAAATTATCCAACGTAAAGAGGGCGGGTAAAAAATTCACTGAAGAAGTCATACCTGCTGTATTGAATTTTGGATGTTTCACAATCCTACCATGCACGCGCAAGGGATTCCCCAAAGGAACATAGGGAGTCCCGTATGATCTGCCAAATGAAAATTGGTCTAAATGGATATGAATTGATAGGGTTTCTACCAGGTAACATTAATTCGTTTGTATTAAGTCGATATCTGGAACAAATACAAAATGGCGGACACCTTCATGCCCGTTGTGTGTGGTTGCATAATCGCCAGGTACGGATGCTGGCCAAGAGTGGCGTTCTGAGTATTAAGTGTAACGAATTTGTACTCAAATGCTCTAGAAAGACATCTGGAGTATCGGTAGAACACAACAGATGAAGCAGGGTGATTCACATGTGTGGAAACACGTAACGAAAAATGCCCAGAGATGCACTCATACTCAGTAAACGTGATTTCAAAGCGTCGGAAATGTAAGGAATAGCATCAAGAACATGAAAGCTATTGTCAATTCCCAATAATATTTCATCAATCCGATGCAATATGATCTGCACGGTTGCATACCAATAAGGATGCAACAACTGAGGCAAAGTTGAAATTGTGCAAGGGGACTCACTAAGAAACTGGGTAAACTCAAGGAATGTCAGTAGTGGGATCGCATGAGCGATATTGAAATGTGGCCAATGTGTGTTGATATCAACATGTAGCTAATGGACAAATGTCAACATGTCGCACCACTGTTGGGACACCGTCCCACGTGCAAAAATGAGGAAAATAACGTTGTAGATTCTGCTATTACATCTGGTGCACTTTTTGGTAGAACGTAATTAAAACCCGATTGTATCAATGTCCCTCTTTGTTTGGGACATTGTCCCACAGTCGACACATGAAAGATATCTCTTAACCCATTGATCAAAATCTGATAGACCGTGAATATAACAAACTTGTATCATGTCCCACGCCTTCTGGAACATATGACGTACTCGAAATATAGGAAAATACCTCCAGAAATTCATATCTTACATACAGTGCACATGCCAAGACAAAGACGAAAACGAACCAATTTGGCACATGTAACACTACTGCTGGAACACCATACATATGGAAAATAAAACGACATGAGAAATAGGAAGAAACGTCTTAAGGTTGGTTTAAAGGGACAAGTTTTGCCGATAGGTGTTACTACAGTTTTCGTATCTCTCTCGTGTATTTTTACCTTTCACGAAAATTTACAATTTCCCAAAATGTACAAATTTCAGCCTAGAGACTTGACCGGATTGTTGAAATGGCTGGATTGTTGAAATGTATATCCAAACCTTTAACAATATAACTATTTCAACAATGAACAAAGTTCTAAATGAAAAATCGGCACGGACTGTTGTATTTGATAGGGTATGAAGTTCCTTTTCTAAAAAAATTGAAGTCTCTAGGTTGAAATTTGCAAGAGAAATTGTAAAGTTTCGTGAAAGGTAAAAAATACACGAGAGAGATACGAAGACTGTAGTGACACCTATTGGCAAAACTTGTCGCTTTACACCACTCTGATTGTTTACAACTGTGCAGTAGGAGTAACAAAATGAAACACACAAGCATGTCGGAGGTTGTACAAGAGCACTTGCCAAATAAAGTGTGTAATCCTGAAAGAAATGAATACAGAAAAAGTGAGGCTCCGTCGAAGCCTCAGGGCTAGAGCGCTCGCTTTCGCTTCCGTGGTCGTGGTTTTCAATTCTACTTGGAGCCCACGACCTCAGATTCAAGACCTGAGTAGTTATTTTCCTATTTCTCGTACGTGGGACGGTGTCCCAGCAGTAGTGCGACATGTTGACATTTGTCCATTAGGTACCTGTCGATATCAACACACATATTGGCCACATTTCAACATCGCTAATGCGATCCCACTACTGACATTCCTTGAGTTTACCCAGTTTCTTAGTGAGTTCCCTTGCACAATTTCAACTTTGCCTCAGTTGTTGCATCCTTATTGGTATGCAACCGTGCAGATCTAATTGCATCGCATTGATGAAATATTATTGGTGAATTGGCAATGGCTTTCATGTTCTTGATGCCATTCCTTACATTTCCGACGCTTTGAAATCACGTTTACTGAGTATGAGTGCATCTCTGGGCATTTTTCGTCGTGCATCACCCTGCTTCATCTGTTGTGTTCTACCGATATTCCAGATGTCTTTCTAGAGCATTTGAGTACAAATTCGTTACACTTAATACTCAGAACGTCACTGTTGGCCAGCATCCGTACCTGGCGATTATGCAACCACACACAACGGGCATGAAGGTGTCCGCCATTTTGTATTTGTTCCAGATATCGACTTAATACAAAGGAATTAATGTTACCTGGTAGAAACCCTATCAATTCATATCCATTTAGACCAATTTTCATTTGGCAGATCATACGGGACTTCCTACGTTCCTTTGGGGAATCCCTTGCGCGTGCATGGTAGGATTGTGAAACATCCAAAATTCAATACAGCAGGTATGACTTCTTCAGTGAATTTTTTACCCGCCCTCTTTACGTTGGATAGTTTCCGAACTATTGGCGTCCGAAAGTCATTTTCCCACGCTTTCGGCACCTTGTAGATCTGAAACTATGTCCGATAGCCGAAAGTTCAAGAGAACTTTTTTTCTTGTCTCAGTGTCAGGAGTCACCTCCCAAGAGTTGTAACACTTATTTTGCCACACCCGATATAAACAGAACTGATTTCGAACCTCATGTAGCTAGGGCAACAGTGAACGCTGTGCACCAGATTGACTTAAACTTTTTGATTACCCTCGTGTATTAGTAAATATAATGCCATTCGGTTAACCTAGACTTTGAAAACGTTAGATAATAAGGAAAATGTTACATTCAACACAGTAAAATTTCTGAAATTTTACACCTTATACTCAAATTAACGTAGTAAACAATATCGAGAACTCAAAATATATATTTTATTAATTATTAAGTATTGTCATACTTACAATGATTAACATGTATCAGCACCAACAGCACCATTTACGGTAAAAAAATAGTATCAGAAATACAAAGAAAAGCGATTGAAAATATATCACAGACCATAATGAACTCAATTGTATTGCAGAATGCACCATATGAAGTTCTCCTACAAGTATTTGCTTGGAACAAAATTTCATGGTATTTTTTTTTTTATCCATAAGCTTAAATGTTACAAACGTGTTTTAAGGTAAATGTTCTAATCTGCGTATATGTACTGAGTAGACCATTTATCTTGAAACACCGTCGTAACTTTTAAACTATTAGAGCAAAAATTATTCAAGATCGTAGGATAGATATCTTCGAGAGCAGGTATTGTTGGAAACATTCTACAATACTACATGGTTAGCAGTGTTTCCGACCCCACATAATATTGTTCGGGTTTCAAGTTATCCATCGAGCTATTATGTAGTTCGAATCTACATATTCAGAAAAAAAAAACTTATAGTAAAATTCACAACATACAGTGCTTATAAAAATGGTATAGTATCACAAAATCCATAAACGTCCTAATTTTGAACGCCTCTACAACAGTAATAAGGCAATTGATATGTGCATGTCAAAGCGTATCTTATGTATCTTAACATGGCCATAGTATGATGGATTTTTAACAAGTACTAATAATGTTAGAAGGGATTGAAAATGTTACATTCTACAAAAGGTTCTAAGCTCGGGGTCTTAGATGAACGACTATTTTTCCTGGCAGAGGAAAGACTTTCCTCTACCTCCTGTAGCTTAGCAACCGCAAACTGCACTGGAGGTCGCGAAGGACTCAATGATGTCAGATTTCTAAACTGAATGAACTGGTTTCCATTCCAGATTGTCATATGAGAACAGCAGAAGTAAAAACTTATTTTTTATTCAACCTAGACCCAACTTGCATTACGTTAATATTCGAAAATTTTCGATAAAGTGATATGTTTATTTATTGCAATTAAAAGATCTGTGAGGAAAATGAGCTAAAGAGGAATCCCATTTTTTAAAAATGGATCATAATTTCTTCAGGATGACAGTTTTTCAAAGAGAAAGCATGGATACCGAAAAATGTATGCACTTAAAAGGTAGATATTTATTCTCAATTTCTGGAAGAGCCTAGCCTTTGGCGCTATAGTTTATAACTTCAAGTAGGTGGTAGGGTGATTTTCCTTTTTTCCTTTATAGTTTTCCGATTTTTCAAACCATAATAAAACGAATCATATATTTGAAAATTTAAGCATGAATCGTTTGAAATTTATATATAAAGAAAGTAAACAAAGACAGTACGACTTATGTCTTCATCCACGGTTGAATAGCAACACACACATAAAAGAGCTACAAGCTAAAACTTTTTTGTATCGTTTTGAAAATTGAAGAAACGAAAAGAAAGAAGTGAAAATCAGCTTTCTCAATAAATTTCGTTCCTTATAGAACGCTATAATTTATTGTTTATGACCAACAATGGTTTTCAACGGTTGTCATTCCGTAAGTTTGAGTCCTCTACTTTCGCTCGACATTTTGTTCGAAGATATTGTAGTATGCTGGTGGTGTCTACGTATTTTATCGCTGATTAGAACCGTGTAATTTCTTTCGGCGGTACCAGATGATAAGCACCCTGGTCCTTCTGACCAGAGAAGTTAAAGTAACAAAAAGAAGAATCGTGTACTTGGAAGTGGAGCAAAGCAGAGGAAACAAATCATGAAAGTTTCAGGGGCCTGAAGGGGCCGAAGGGGGCTCAACCCCTAGCTACTCCTAGCTAGGGTCTGGTTTCGATATGAACATTGGTTAAGAAATCCCGACGATATGTATCTTTTTAAATTAATGCTAATAATTCAACATTTATTCCCATAAATCATTTAATTTTCTTATTACCAAGTGCAAACATTGACGTACATTACTTTCAAAAGTCAAGGATAAAATTACTTAAAAATCGGGAAAAGTTTCGAAAGAAAGGATAAAGAATTATTTCAGAATCGAGACAAGACGAGACTTCTTCAAACTTATCAAGACGTCTCATGGACAACGCTAGTCAAGGCTGAATTAAATCGTTTTTGCGCGTCCCAAAACCAGTGCCTTACTTTAATCAAAGGAGATCACATATCGGAATAATATAAAATAATTCTAAACAACATTTATTTAATATCACCAGTTTAATGGCTTCCATGATGAAACCATAGACCCAGCCCAAGTCACTAACCTTACGATACGTTTTCGTGTAAGATTTTTGCACTCAATTGAATTACATTGATTTCAATACAAAAGTAAAGTATTTACAGATATTCTCAACAGCTAGTTTTCAATTTTATTTTAAGTTTCGGTACTGACAGATTTATCAACCGAGTGCTTATCAAATTTACAATTTTGCTGACATATTGCACTAATGTTTGTTTCTTATGACCTGTGGATATTTCTTTTATAAAACTAAAATTAGAATATTATAGAAATTGACCCCATTTCCCCTCTCAGGAACGGAATTTTAAAAAAAATCTGAGGGTCGCGTTTTCTAATTTTTAATGAGAAATGTATGTGCCGAATTTTACGTCTTCTTAAGCGAATCTTCACATTCGGTATTTTCTGAACAAATAATCGGAAATTTGAGTATTAATACAAACTCCCTCTTTTCTCCTATAGGAGCGAAGTTTTCGAAATCGTTGAAATGTATTTTCGGTTAATTTTAATGAAGAAATTATCTCCTAGTTCTATCTTCTTAACTTCGAGGATTTATCATATATTCCATTTCTAAAAGAGAAGTCTCTTAGAAAAAGAACTCTGTTTCACTCTCCTATAGGACTTATCCTTTTAAAAATCTTAGCCCTAGACAATCTTCTTGACAAAGAAATATACTGTACAAATCCATGTTTCTAACTATAATAGTTTGAGTAAGGTATTGATGAGTATGTCAGTTTAGATATAATCTTTTTTATTTTTTAAAAATATAATAGTGCATATATATTTTTAAAAACTCATAAGTAATTCATGTTCAGTTTTGGTATTTTCGCTTTATTTGAATTATCCTGTTGGCATTCGATGAATTAACATTTTTCTTAGATCACTCTTTGTTACACAATTCACGAGTCAATGCATTTCTACTACGGCTTTCTCAATGTATTTCTCCAGAAGAAAGAACATATGGTGTCCAGACATTTCCAAGAAAAAATGTGACAACCTTGTCCCTCAGCAACAGCAGAAAACACTTTTGTGGTCGGTCATTTGTGGTCATGTTTCTACCTAATGAAGAGACTCTAATTTTCAAGTCTACGTATTTTATTCCAGGTATTAAGAGAAAATACCATTTCCCACTCATACAACAACATCTGCTTGTTGTTCAACCGCATTGTACCGAACTCTGACAATTCCAGGGCAGCTTAAAGAAATACACAATACTAGAACACTTGTTACATACCTTAGTAGAGTTTCTGTGGAGAATGATGAACACGGCTTTCATTGGATGAATAAATTTTAATGTGGTGTAAACACACGTTAAGCACTGTACACTGAATTTACAGTAAAAGAAAAAAATACTTTTAGTTTTAGAATTTTCAAGTTGTTTCGCAGAAATGTTCCTATTTTTCTTTTAGGCCTGATTCACTTATTACGAGAGTCCGTGCACGATACGATGCGTCTCCTGTCCTAATCCTGGGTGTCTCCTATGATCTCATCTCCTCTTCTAGGCGTTGGCCCCACTATCTTCCCATTTAGTGGGACGTCAGTCCAACGTGGGGCTTGTTCCTCTTCCCAAATGAACAATACATTTTCCGCTGCACTCTTGTTTAGCCTACAGTTGTCAACTCAGGGAACAATTTACGATTCCCAGTGACTTGTGCCTGTAGTGAAGTAAGTTCTGGGCACCGTTTTTTCGCCTAACCTAGCGCGATCCAGCCTGTTAGGTGGTTATGGAGCGACTAGCTAACTTAATCACCCTAATAGCAAAGAGAAGATGACACTGAATGTAAAATAGCGTTCAGAAAAATAGCTCGTTGTCTCCTGCTCATTTCAAACTTTGACGCAAACCACTGTCCTGTACCTATATACACATTTGCGATGATCACTTATATAGGATTGACAAACGAAAGTTTATATTGTTCTCACGCTGAACATTCTAAACATCAAATATTTGTCAAGGTTGGTTGCAATAAAGGTAAAAGTCATAATGTCGTTTAATGGAATTTGATATCTGAAATGTTCCGAATATATGAGAAACACGGATAGAGATTCAACTTTGATCTGACCAGTAAGTAAATATTCTGATGAACAACCTCCGTAAGTACATTTTCTGGATAAGCACACATTATACTTGAAGGATGAACAATTTTTAAGTAACTGGTTCATACTAGCTTTTCTATCTTAGATAACTTACATTAAAAATAGAAATCGCTGAGCAAATCAAAGTTTACTTATAAAATAATAAATGTGTGACAGTTTCGATAACTAACAGAACTTATTAGCTTCATCAGACACTATCTGTGTCACACGTGGTGGATGAAGAGTTTTAAGAAAGGTCGAAGATTGTCTCATAACAAACACAAACTAACTCGAACACCGACAAGTTTGAACTACGTGTCCCTGAACTGCATAAAAGTGGTATTGAGTACCGTCAATTAGATGTGTTTAATATTATCCTAGGATTTAACACTTCCATGCGATTTGTTTTGACTGTTCTAAATGAAGATCTGAAAACGCGAAAGTTTCTTTAAGATGAATTCCCCGAAGGCACCCTGCGCAAATAACAATATGTCAATTAATGGCAACACATGATGACGGCATGAATTGCGCTTGCTTTTCATGAATTGTCAGAGATATTAAAACCACTACTCACTTTACAAACAACACTTCAGTGACACAACGCAAGCTTATAAACTTCTCCCTACTCAACAAATTTTAGATTACGGCTACAACGGAAATATGTTTGGGAACAGTGAAGACATATAATCCACACTGTTGTGTTCCAGAGACTTCTGGACTTGCTGCTACATCTTAGCACTATGTTTTGAAATATAAGTTATTCCAACTCATTGCAAGCAAAACGACCGAGAATTGACCATGGCTGGACCGTTTTATCATCAAGAAACCGTTCATGCTCATCGTACGCTCCAAATACGATTTTTTCTTCGTCGCAACAACTAAAGTGATCTCCCATGTTTCCTATCAACATACCACGACTCTAGCAATTCTTGTCTGTTTTTGACAATACTGTGAAGGATTTTCCGTGAACTTCACTGGCCAGTCGAGCCATTTTTAAGTCATCAATTTTCCAATGATCAACCTACCCCTAAACATGCGTCCTTTGTTTCCATATAATCATGGTGCCGCTGTGCTGATGCTAATCAATTGAAATTTCACTTTCAAGTGATAACATATTTCTGCTTTATGAGGCAAGGAATAAGTAAAATTAAAATTATGGGAACAGAAATTAAAAATAACGCTTATGATTTTACTGAGAAAAAATTTCAAATATATATTTTTGTATTATCACTTCCAAGGTCATGCACGATAAAATCAAGCATAGAATGCTTGTATAAATAACATAAATATCAACTTTTACAAAAAAGTCTTTAATTAGGAATGTTCTTATAAAATAAATTCAATTTCTTATTCTCTGTCTATTTTCAAATCTCTCTCATCATTTCTTAAATAATTATCTTTGTATAAAAGTTCATGATTGTTAAATGATAATAAAAATAGCCCACATTATCATTAGTAATTTCTGTAAAAGTAATCCAATACTAGACCTAGAACTTATACCTGCGAACAAGATCCTGGATCCAATGCAACTAAACAATTGTATTAAACGCTTCATACTATATGCAATGTATAATATACTTAGCTATTTCACGCAATGTTTTGCCTCTTTCATCATGTGTGGAACAAACAAATATAATAACTATGTATTTTTTCCTAATGTACTATTTTGGCTCATAACTATGCGAAAATCTTTTTATATTTTAGTTTTCTTTATGCTAATTACTAGAAAGTCACGTTACATAACATTTCCTTGAAATAACCTTGACACTGTATAATCATAAATACTCAGTCCATATACTGGTTGGAAAATATGGATATCTGATCTGCATTAAAAAATCGTTTTAAGAAAAGATAAACTACACAATATTAAATATCATTTTCCATTTGACTTAGCACTCTTCGAATGTATTAAACTTAGGTCTCGTTCTCGATATACTCAAACAATTATTCAAAGAAGAATGTGAAAAGTCGAAGTACAACATGTATGAATCAGTAGTGTAGAGTTTACGAGCATACAATGGTTTCTTTAATTGTATCCTCGTCGCCAGAAGTGCCTTTACATCGCAGTGACGGGTATGTGACCGCGCAGTACTCCAAGGAAGGGATGGTTGTATAAGAATTTTTGATTAATTTTGAAGAGTTTTTATTTTGACTAGGGAATTAACATAGGTATAGGGAGTAAAGACACAGATTTGAAGCATCAGTGCACGAAAAGATTCGTATTCTCAGTTTTCCTAATTATTGTTTTATATGTTAAGTTAAACACCACAATATGTATCACTCATATCGCAGATCGTATTATTTTGTAAAATCGTGTCTCTAATCTATTATCAAAATATTCATCTCCAGTCAAGATGTAGAGAGAAGAGAAAGAGATAAGACATCTGTAATATATGTATATGTGACTCACTAAGTAATTGTAGAAATTAGTTAAAGGACACGTAAGAGAGCGAAAAGGAGGTCTAGAAGTCTGAACTTTTTAGAAACGTCCTAGATAGGTGAAAATATAGTTAAAAATTGCAGAAGGTATCATGTAATTTATATTTCTTTTCTTATATCCTAGCATACTTTTTCTTTCACATCCAAACATCTCTATTCAGAATTACGAGATAAAGGTGAAGAGAGAAACGTTTCCATCTCAAGAAATGTATCAGAAAGAAAATCTTTTGACTTAGACTAGATTCGAACTCGCTACCCTTGAATCCAAGAGTCTGCGCTCTACCAATTGAGCTAACAATTACTATTGCAAAAGTCTCATTTCTACAACTACCGGTTGCTGAATGGTGTGTATTAACGAAATTGGCCGAGGTAATTGCTTCATATAGCTATTGCAATAATTATAATAATAATAATAATAATAATAATAATAATAATAATAATAAAGAAGAAGAAGAAGAAGAACAGAATTTAAAAAGTCGCATTGTTGAATGTTTGGTGTGCGATGTTAGTCCTAATATGAGATATTATTTATTATATATAATAAATGTAAGCGTGGTTTATTCGTGCGTGCTACTCAAAGTTGTACGCGTATGGTACAGTAGCCTTGTCTCCCACATCCATGAAGAAAGTTTCGGTTTGAACCTATGCGTGTCCTAAGAGTAAGGAGGAGATTCAAAGAAAGAAAAGTGGTTTAGAAATTACGCAAAAATATAATATCTCTCGAGGTGAGGTGATATAGAGTTCAGCGTGTCTTTCAGCTGTGACTCTATACAAAATGTTCATCTACGACTTAACGTGGAACCCGAACCATACGACTCCTGCCGGGAATCGAAACCCGTATTACCTCTAGCTCTATCATGGGAGACACAGGGACATGTAAAAATAATCGAAACTGAACGATGTTAATGTTAAATTCATAGCTTTTGAGGTCCTAAAAATTCCTAATTGAAAGATATGAGTGTTTATTCAATAGTTTTCCGGATCGCTGAAGTGAATAATGTCACCCCCGATACCATAAAAGCCCATGTTTTTATTCTTCGTTAGCGGCAAGTTGATTCTTTTGCTCCTGCTGGAAATGGATTCGTACTATTTCATTCCGATTCAAATATGTATTCTACTGGGAAAACTAATCTCAAATATATCTTTGAAATATAAACCTATTCTTCCCGTGCAACGCCGGGTATTTCAATTAGTAATAAATAATTTAAAAAACAATGAGTATATTTAATGGAAACAGATATATGTATTTTTGAATGTTGTATATGTATTGCTAATTCATACTTTATCTAGTAGAAAATGGTGCACCCATTATATATTCTGAAGCAATAGGGAGAACTATCGAAGGTATATTTTATTATATCTACTGTCGAATTTAGTGTGGAATAATTTCACACAATTTATTTCGAAACTATCGAGACGAGACTGAGACCGCTATTTGTCGGTTGAAAGGAGACTAGGTAATACTGTAAATAGTCTCGTATTGTCTCGTTTTGATACCACTCCTACTTCGGGGTTTGTTCTCTAGTAACTGGTTGCGTACTGCACCTACAGTATATAAGAAGTCGTATATTTAAATGTTTGAGAACTTACCCCACCTCCACTTGACGGATCGTTCTAACTAAAACTACCAGACCGTTTATGTAATTTTGCGATATTTTCTTGCAACAGAGAATGAAAAATATAACAGTTATAATGTTGATCGCGCATAATCCTGAATAGATAAAAGGTACTTTATAGAGTGTCGGACTCCGTGAAGTAAATACAGTAGTTACTGGCTTGGTAAGTTCATCACTGAACTTTTTCCGTCATACTCATGCAATGACATCACCTTTGACACATGCTCGGGAGAGGACCACAGGAGGAGTAACGCTGTTGTTTGCTTACTCGCTTGCTGCTGTCTATTCTCTTTGAAACCTGATGTGAAATTACTGCCTTATCCTTACTTTCAGCTGTCTTTGCTATTTCTAATTTAGTTATATTAGTGGAATTTTATTCCATCATGGAAATATATTTTATTTCTTTTTAAATGTAAATGAAAAGAAAAGTCTATTTGGACAAGTTTCTGCACAACTCTAGAGGTATTGTCTTGGGTGCGCTTTTCTTTTCTTTTCCTTTAGGGCCGCGGTGGCTCAGTGGCAGAGCTTTCACCTCTAGTGCTTGGGGCCTCGGGTTCGATCCCAGCCCCCACTAATTGAACTTTGTGGCGGACGTAAACCGTGTGGGAGGGTTTCCTCGGGGTTCTCCCATTTCCTCCCACTTTCGTCATTTCATTCATTACTCATCATCACCGTCTCCTTTAGCCTAACCGGCATAATCGTGGGACGTAAAACTTAAAGATTTCATTTCATTTCTTTAACACAAATGCAATTAAAACCTGACTCTGAGAGCGCAACAATGTTATCTTTTTCGAAGGGTCAGTGATTTTGTGTCGAAGGTAATGTCACGCGAAGAGACAGGCTGCGCGTGGGCTTATCTTATCTTACGTTTGGCAACATTGCTCTTGGTCAAGTGGCCTATTGCTTATGCCTTTAGGTATTTGCGCTAAAGCTATACAGCGTGCTGTGTGCGTTCTGTTCCTCCCTGTCCCTGGCTGTTTGCGAAAATATTATTTGCTTTTCATGCATTGGGATAAGGGGTAAGACACCTTGCATACCTTGGGGCAATGGAAGTAACATATAAAATGATCGAAAACGACAACCGATGTTAATGTAGAGTTCATAGTTTCGAGGTCGCTATAATATTTAGGCGTAAAGCTATCAGCTATTTTCTGTTAGTGGTTTCTTCATATACGTACGTCTACCAAGTTAACGAACCATGAATTATCTGCGTACAGTAGTTGGTTAGTGTGTCCTCGATGGCTATTTTTACTTTTTCCATGATCATCCCATACCATACAGTATTTTTTTATGTTTTGAAAAAGCTTGATTTTATCAATTCGTTAAACAACAATGTTTCTTTTTTTCTAACCATGTTTCTTAGTATTATCCTCTTCATTCTAACTAATTTAAATATTTTCAATAATTCAGAATTTTGACTAAAAAATGTTACAATGATCAAGATTTGTATAAGATGAGGAGCCTTCATTTCTAATCATTGTCTTAACCGGAAGGGAAAACTTATAAAAAATTGAAATAACTTAGTAGACGTAGAAAATCGATAGAAATAATGAACATCAACTATTAGTTGACTGTTAGAAGTATAGTAGATATGGTTCTCAACCCCAGTAGAAGATGCACTCTTTGCTTCATGAAAATAAACATTTTTAAAAAATAATTACAAAAAAGTAATTTGATGACATTTACTGAGCGAACGTAGGTTACTGGTTGGTGTTGACGCTTCGTAATTGAGAGTCTCCCGGTTCAGGGAGATGTCCCCCCTAAAAAATTCTTCGGGCCCCCATGCAAGCAAGTAGGCTTTTCTTATCCATTCGCCCAGGGAGTGGAGCGAATACTAAGAAAAGACGGGCGGTACAAATGGATTTTTTAAAAATCATTTCTGAGGGAAATTTTAATTTAAGTTCCTAATGGCTCAAATCGCTGTCCATTGCTTAATGCTAATTTTGTTAATATCTATTGGTTCATTTGTCATTCGTCAAGATTTTCATTTATATCCTAAGTCGTTTCGTTTTTGTTTTATTTTTTTAATTTATAATGATGTGCGCTTTCACTTTTTAATAGTACTTTGTTTTTCGTGTAATAATAATGAGCAACGATATAAAACCAAGTGACCATTTTATCGGAAAAGAAAGCTACAAAACATGAAAGAAGATAAGATGCAACCGAAGGCTCTAAAACGTTTTCTTCGCGTTCTGGACAAAATCATACAAATGTTGAGGTGGGGATTTGTCAATACTAGTCACTGTTAACGAAGCATTTGCAGGTCGACATTCTTTTGAAACTGTAAGGTTATTTTACCTGATTGCAGTAATTTAATTGTTGAATTAAAATGGAACGATACGGTCATTTCGGTTACAGGTCTGAATTAAGTTTCATGTATTTCAAAATATATTCGAATACAATTAGTTTTCACGCGGCATATAAGTATATAACTTGAAAGGATATAATTGAAAGCGATGAAAGGTCATTTGGATGACAAGTAGTTTTTTTCAGTACCCTCACTTCCAATCATAGCAGCGTATACAATGTTTTTTTAATTATAACAGTATAACAGTAATTATTAATCCATTCTCTGGTATTAAATTTAGACGGAGCGATATTTTAAATTAGTAATAATTCTAATGCAAAGTAGAGTTTTGATTATTAGTTACTTGTGTTCAGTAATGCGCCGACATAGGTGCTAGGGATGTGCACGAGACGAGTCGAGACAGGATTTTCCAGACAAAATTCGAGTCGAGACACGGTTCTTCCAATAGAGAAATATACATTTTCCGAGTCGAGACATCACTTTTATAGCACATTTTCGAGACGAGACAGCTACACATCTTGTCTCGTGGGCATCCCTAATAGGTGCAGTGTTCCTTTCAGAAAAAATCTTCCGGGGGGGTACACTTAGTATTCAGAGGGCCACTGCTGCTACTCTTTTATTTATTATTATATTACAGACGTATCATTTTGATCTCCTCCCGGGGGAAAGTGTCCCCCTAAAAATATGTGTGGACGAAACACTACACAGGTAGTCTGAGAGTCTGGATCCCCCAATTAGCACAATGTAAGGGGCAGATACACAAAATTATTTGCATTTATAGGCTATTCCGAAAAATCTTCGGACCCCAAAGATAAATCTTGGGTGCATCTTTGCTTGTGTTTACATTGTGTTTCTGCCTGATTTCGTACGTCTATGTTGGAGAAAACATGAAAGAATTGAATTGTTCTATAGGACTAAGGGGCCTTGAAAAGAATTTTTGCGAAAGAACCTGATTTTGAAGTTCTGCCACTGGATCGAGGACAAATTCAATATCAATTAAGACAGACACTTTTGTCATTTATTGTGTATTGAACTAGTTTAACTAAAATTAATAAAGAATTATTTGAAATCAAGTATATCTCAAGAACGATTAAATGGACTAGCTTTGATGGCCATTGAAAATTACATTCTGAATGAAATTTATATTGATGCAATAATAAGAGATTTTGCCAAATTGAAAACCAGAAAAGTGTCTTTATAGCATGAACTTTTCACTAACAAAGAAATCGAGAAATTAAGCTAATTACCATATCTGTATCACTAGAAAACACTATTTAAATATGCTTTTAATGAAGTGTAAGAGGATATCTCTTTGTCAAAATCAAACTTGTGATAATCTTAGACTTGAAACTGATGAGTTTTATTCTATTTCGACTTTTATGTTTCAACTATATTTGTCAAAATACATCTTAGGTATACATTTTAGTTGTTTCCTGTGCTTATTTAATAAAAAAATATATAAATTATTAAAATTGGAACTTTGGTCATGATTTATCCACAGTTAATTAGGTTTAATTTCGCCATTTTCCTTTAATACTTACAGGAAGACTGAATTATTGTAGATTGAAAAATTTGTAATTTTAACAATTAACTGAAAAATTTTTGACCATTCTATTCTTTTATCATCATTTAGGCGGGGGCGACTAAATATTGTTTATTTACACTTACAAAATGTCTACAACCGATCCTGTTACTGTTTATATATATATATATATATATATATATATATATATATATATTTAGAGAGAGAGAAAGTTTTGACTCAGAAAAAAGTACAGAGGGATTTCAAACGAATAATACGTATACATTATCCTCTGAACAATTTAACCCTAAAAATGCTTTCGATCACTGAAATAAATTCCTGCCTACGCTCCTGTAAAGCAGTAAGAATTTTAGGGACTGATCATGGGGTAATGCCTCCCTGGAGCAACGACAGTTCCCCAGAAATCATACCTCTGATAGATCCGGATGTGACACCAGTATTTGTGTATTACCACTCCTCACTCTCAGTGTATTGAATCTTAAGTCAAAGGAACTGTTCTGAAATCTTCACCGGTTCTCTCCTCTGAAACCTCATGCGAATGGGGCCAACCTTGGTCATATACCACATCTGGAATATTACCGTTTATGTCAGAGATCCCGAAAAATATATATTCGACACAATTAAAGGATGTTTTCGATTTAATTTAATTAATTAATTTATTTATTTAGCCTGTCAACCTCCCACTCTGACCTCCATGCCAACCAAGGCTTAACTTGAACTTAAGCAACATCGACAGCGTCACTATTCATCTGAAACCACGAAAACTAATACCATAACGATTTCGATATTAATATTGTTCATATTGAGTACTTTTACATGCCACTTCCCCTTTTATTACGGATGGCTTCAGTGTCTCGCACCCACAACTATGAAGCAATTTCAACAAACTTACGTATAGCTATAAACCACCATCTGTAAAATAAATGTGCTAGTGATCTTTTTCGGGGAGGAATTCATTAGCTACTTTTCTAATATCAATGTGGTGGATTTTTTCGCTTTCCATGCTAAAGATTGCCAAAGAGCTCAACATCATTTGCACCACTTTCCTATGAATATAAATTTTAATGGCATTTACTTTACTGAATGCTTGCTTAGGTGTTACTCTCGTCACAGGAAAAGTGAGATTCTGTTATAAATGAGTAGGGGTCTTAACAAATACGGAAAACTATTAGCAATGACACGACTCGAAATGAGTTCTCGCAATATAATGGAACAGTATTTTATTCGAATGTGAAGGAAACCATTGCATAAATTGACCCTTCCCTTCCTTAGAAGTCTAAGCTACAATACGTATATAATAATTTTGAATTAGAAATACATGCATCGAGTTTCATATCCTTAACTTTAAGGTCTCCTGAGTTAAGTAAATGAATAACCTTCCTGCTAACGAAAGAGTAAAGCTTTGCGCTTTAATGGTATCGGGAGTGTAATTATTAATTTCAGCAACCCCGAAAACTATAGAATAGACACTCCTATCTTTCAATTAAGAATTATTAAATTTTCACCCCTCCTATTAAACCTCCATGCCGATAATGCTAAGCTTTGATATGAACGATATAGAAGGTTTCATAATTCATGTACTCAAAAGCTATGGATTTAACATTAATATCGTTTATTTTCGATTATTTTTGCATGTCCCTGTGTCTCCAGGGGTGCCCATTAAGGGGTAAGAGGGGGCGCTTGCCCAATCTAAAGGAAATTATACTTTGCAAGATCGAAAACCAAATAAAATTGTTTGAATATTTACCCCAAAATTTGCAACTATATTTGAAATGTCGCTTATACTTGGCCCCTTTGAAAACCACAATATGGGCGCCCATGTGTGTCTCTCATGATTGAGCTAGAGATGATACGGGTTTCGATTCCCGGCAGGAGTCGTGTGGTTCGGGTTCCACGTTAAGTCGTAGATGCACACCTTGTATAGAGTCACAGCTGAAAGACACGCTGAACTCTATATCGCCTCACCTCGAGAGATATTATATTTTTGCATAATTTCTAAACCACTTTTCTTTCTTTGAATCTCCTCCTTCCTCTTAGGACACGCATAGGTTCAAACCGAAACTTTCTTCACGGTTGGGGGACACAAGGTTACTGTACCATATGCGTACAACCCTTATGAGACTACGGTAGTGAGTTACGCAGTTTGAGTAGCACGCATGAATAAACCACGCTTACATTTATTATATATAATAAATATAATCTCATATTAGGACTAACTTAGCACACCAAACTTTCAACAATGCGACTTTTTAAATTCTGTTCTTCTTCTTCTTCTTCTTCTTCTTCTTCTTTATTATTATTATTATTATTATTATTATTATTATTATTATTATTATTACTATTATTATTGCAATAGCTATATGAAGCTATTACCTCGGCCAATTTCGTTAATACACACCATTCAGCAACCGGTAGTTGTAGAAATGATACTTTTGTAATAGTAATTGTTAGCTCAATTGGTAGAGCGCAGACTTTTGGATTCAAGGGTAGCGAGTTCGAATCTAGTCTAAGTCAAAAGATTTTCTTTCTGATACATTTCTTGAGATGGAAAAGTTTCTCTCTTCACCTTTATCTCGTAATTCTGAATAGAGATGTTTGGATGTGAAAGAAAAAGTATACTAGGATATAAGAAAAGAAAGATAAATTACATGATACCTTCTGCAATTTTTAACTATATTTTCACCTATCTAGGACGTTTCTAAAAAGTTCAGACTTCTAGACCTCCTTTTCGCTCTCTTACGTGTCCTTTAACTAATTTCTACAATTACTTAGTGAGTCACATATACATATATTACAGATGTCTTATCTCTTTCTCTTCTCTCTACATCTTGACTGGAGATGAATATTTTGATAATAGATTAGAGACACGATTTTACAAAATAATACGATCTGCGATATGAGTGATACATATCGTGATGTTTAACTTAACATATAAAACAATAATTAGGAAAACTGAGAATACGAATCTTTTCGTGCACTGATGCTTCAAATCTGTGCCTTTACTACCTATACCTATGTTAATTCCCTAGTCAAAATAAAAACTCTTCAAAATTAATCAAAAATTCTTATACAACCATCCCTTCCTTGGAGTTCTGCGCGGTCACATACCCGTCGCTGCGATGTAAATGCACTTCTGGCGACGAGGATACATATAATAATCTAATATATATAGAAACAATGCAAATAGAAATATCGTACACCATTTTACTGGCATTTGTTAGCCAAAGGTGGAATGCTATTGACAGATTTTAGAATTTAAAAACTTCCCTTCCTCACAATATAAAATAAATTAATACTACCAACAGAATGAAAGAAATGCAGCAGCAGTGTATTCATATCTTAAAATTAATTATTACAAACCTATAAGTTTAGACTTCTAATTGTGCTATTAAATAAGATGAGAACTTTTATAGAATGCTAACTTCTGTGGCAGTCTTTCTCTATATATGGTTTGATCGTCAGAGTAATAGCTGTTATATATGTCCTTATTTCTGTTCTGATACCAGAAGTAACAGGAATCCCGGCTTCAAAGTGATTCCTATAATTTACAAGTATGTGTTTCACAATAGAAGTAACTAATTTGTACGATTATTAGAAGATTTGCATAGCATGACCCAAGTAACTAAGAATAGTAAAGAAATACAATATACAGGGTGGTCGTGCATCAATGACGGAAAATTCGGGAGATGAATCTACATGTAAAATCAAGCAAAATATGTCATATGAACATTGGGTGAATGCGGCTTCGTTTAAACTCTAGAGGCGTCTGAAATGTCACCTCCCGAGGCGGCAATTTGCAATATCAAAAGAACAGAGTTATACAACTCTCGGGTCAAAAGATATCAAAGGAAACCTCATCCGAAGAATCCAATTATGCATAAGTGATAGCGAAACAGTGACGGCGCTAGTGAAAGAAAGTGAATAAGACATGGACAAAAGTGAACAATTTACACTGAAAAATTGTAGGAGGGGATGTTACTTGGAACATGCAGCAACAAATGTTAATGAAGAAAGGCATTAATGACGACGCTGTGGGAACACTATGGGAGGCGGAATGTAGGAATACAGTATCTTTGTAATGGAAAGAAATGGGAATGTCGGGTCAAAAGGTATCAAAGGAAACCTCGTCCGAAGAATTCAATCATGCGTAAGTGATGGAGAAACAGTGGCAGCGCCAGGGGCACAAACGAAATGAATGCAGCGCGGAGAAAATGTGAATATTTTACACTGACAACCTTTAGGAAGGACCGTGCAGCAACAAATGTTAATGAACAAAGGCAACAATGGCTACGCTGTAGAGACACTATAGGAAGCGGGATGTAGGAGTACAGTATCTGTATAACGGAGAGAAAGAGGAATGTCGAGTAAGAAGATTTCAAAGGAACACCCATCCGAAGAATCCAATTATACATAAATGATGGCGAGACAGTCGCTGTTCAAGGGGCACAAAGAAAGTGAATGAAACTTGGAAAAGAGTTCTAGCACAGAGGTTGATCTCGGATGAGGTGTTCATAGGGGATGGCAACACAAATGTCCATAATGACTACCGATGGACACCTAACAACCCACATGCAATTGTAGAGACGAAGCATCATCAGTGTTTCCAATTACATATGTTGCCTGGTATTATTGATGACGACGTTGTGAAACAACTCTTCTTTTCCAGCGATTAAACGCAAGCAATATCGTATCTCCAGTTTCTGACCTAGGGCCTACCTATTCTATTTAAAAATGTACCACTGAGGACACGACAGTGTATGTGGTTTATGCATGATGACGTCCCTTAACACTCACGTCACGCTATTCGTGCATATCTGAACGAAACATTTCTAGGTAGATAGATCGTGGAAGCAAAGTAGCATGGCCGCCACGTTCACCCGATCTGATACTCTAAATGTTTTCATGTGGGGTTACGTGAAGAGTCTCGTGTATACACGGCCCGTGCATGGCATTGAAGATCTTCGCTAGCGCGTATGAGATGCATTTGCCAGACTACGGCAAACGCTGCGTTATTGCCAAAAGTCAGACAATTCTTACGCCATCTTGTAACTGTCTGTCTCCAAGAACAAGAGAATATATTGAACACCTTCTTTAAGACAGCATTATGTTGACCACGGTAAGTACAATACCTTTTTTTTACAGTACACAGGGCCTCATCTCCCGTACGTGGTTTGTACGATCTACACGTATTATCACTAATTGTGTTTAACAGATTCTTTGTAGCTCCCATGCGCAGCCAATGATCCACAGTGCGTGCGCAGAATTAAATTATTTGGATGGGGTTTCCCTTGATATGCTTTGAACCGATATTCCTATTTCTCTCCGTTACAAAGATACCTTCTTCCTACATTCCGTCTCCCATAGTGTCCCTACAGCGTAGCCATTGCTGACTTTGTTCATTAACATTTGTTGCTACATGTTTCAAGTAACATCCCCTCCTACAACTTTTCAGTGTAAATTGTTCGCTTTTGTCCATGTTTCAATCACTTTCTTTGTGGCCCCTTCTAGCACCGCCACAGTTTCGCCATCACTTATACATAATTGGATTCTTCGGATGAGATTTCCTATGATATCTTATGACCCGACAGTCGTATTTCTCTCCGTTCTTGCGATATTGCAAGTTGAAGCCTCGGAAGGTAACATTTCAGACGCCTCTAGCATCCAAGCGAAGCCGCATTAACCCAATGTTCATATGGTATTTTTTGCTTGATTTAACCTGTAGATTCATCTCCCGAATTTTCCGTCATTCATTCACGACCACCCTGTATATTTAGTGGTTGTATAATGAATGACGTCTTACAGAAAAATACACTCAGAAAAGTGTTATCCACACAGCGATATATTGTAAAATATATGATATCCTTATGTTTGCTACAGAACCAGTACGGATCATACGTTATCCATATGCTACATACGCACTGCCCTTAGATGTTACATCATGCCGCTGCAATATGTCTGACATCTAACAGTCTTCTATATATCACATACGTGTACGTATATTACATATTGTACTTCAGCAATATGCTACATACGTCTATCTGTATATGAGGTCCTGACAGCTTATATACAATTCTTTCGTTCATACGGAGAGTGACGACACTTATACGAAAAGTAGGTATAAAATATACTTTTTCAGTTATACGTTTATTGCACGTTAAATCCAAAAGCTGAGAATTTACACATGTAAGCTATGTTTCTAAGTACAGCACATACGTTCTTTTCTCAGTGTATACTCGTATATAACAGACGTTTCCCAACAACATAGTCAACTTTGGCTAAGCGACAAAATGTATATACAAACCTGGGTGAAGAAAACTTTCCTTTCGGTACTATTTCCAGCCGAAACTATTGAACAGAGAGAAATGATAAAACAGTTTGAGAACGAAATAGGATAACTCAGACGAATATATCTCCATCCATGTTAACAATATTGCCGCTAAAGCGCATAAATTTAATTTGAGAAGTTACTAACACTGTTGAAGAACTGTTTGTTTGTGGACATTTTATTGGTTGCCTGTTGGCACGCTGATGCGTTTCCGGGAATACGCATGAATAAGTAAAACAGTGTCAGTAGACAATATCTAATTTCAGTTACGAATTGCAGCCACTTTTTATGGGGTTCTATAAATATCTGAAAGTTTTCTGGAATTAATCCACAGATACATTTCGAAGAATATATTTTGGGAATCTTTAAACAAGCAAGGTTTGGGAAACATTTTTCTAGACCATAGTATAGGGCAGGAATTCGTCCCAAAATCTGTTTGCTGCTCCTTAATCTCCAAGAGATCAGAATATGCCATCAATGCTGTAACTGGAAAGAACTTACCGATTCCACTTTCCAGTAAAATAAAAGTTCAGCTGCTAAATATGTTTCCAGCTCAGAATCCTACCCATTATTATAAACATCAGAAATCATTACAAACTATCCAGGGTAACTTTTTCAGACAAAGGATTGTGACTAAGGTTTTGTCAGCACCAACGATTCAGTGTCTAATAGTTTGAAGAAAATTCGGGATTCGGGAACCGGAATTGGGGAAACATTCTATAATAAACCACAAACTTTAAAGAAATCAGGGAAATGTACTAGAAATGTTGGACTATCCAGACAAATCAAAAAAGGTGTTAGTTAAATAAAGTTCTGTCTGGATAAAAAACAGTCTATTACACAGAAGAAACATCAGCCAACCGTTTCTATTCTGTAGGTAGGTACCGTAGATTCATTACAAACAGGACATAATATCTGGAATTAAATGTTTGGAATATGAGATATTTTTTTCTTGAAAACTGTGGATCATGGATATATGTCTCAGTAGCTGGACTCTGCTAGGAGTATGAAGACTGCTATACATTGTAAGGCCATGAATAGTACTTGTTTCTACAATACACTTGAGTGAGGTTTGCTTATAGAGAACTTCTGGTGTTTTACGATTTCTTAGCATATATATTAAAGTTCATTGAATATTGCTACTTGCTGCGAACTTCTTTATTGTGTTTCCGTTTATGCTCTCCTGTAATAATGAGATGAAGACTACCATTCAAACGCATGTTTTTATTTTGAAAATCCCTAGGTTTGTGAGTGAGGACATTATTTTCAAATGCTTCTGATATTGACGTTTTGCTTACTGTAAGATGGTTGCGATATCTACATTGTTTACTATGTAGAACCGAAGTCGGGTAAGAGGAAATACTCTAATATTTTTGATCGAGTTTTCTGTAATGTATACTTCCATTTTTGAAAATTGCAACATCAGAGCGAGTGGCCCGAATGAATCCAACTTCTGAGAATATTTTTAATGATGTTCTAGGAAGAAGTCATTAAAATTTCAGACAGATGGCTCCAACGTATGGTCAGCACTGCCCTCTCGCCTGTGAGCGGAATGGCACCACACAAGGTCAGTGCTTGTTGCACGGAAGTAGTGGATATTGATAAATTAAAGTGGAAACACATGGGCAACTGCCAGTATGCCTCATTTACTGACAGCCAAAGGGCACAATCTCAACGAGGCAAGTTGAGTGGTTTCGAACAGGGCAGAATGATTTTTCAGCAGAAAGTGTTTTTTTCGAAATTGCTGCTCGTACAGGACGTGCCTATACGACACTGATGCGTGTTTGAAAGCAGTGGACAGAAAAGGTTCGTACAAAGCGATGAGTAGAAACTGGATCTCCCAATGTGGCCACATAACGAGATGGCACACACGTTGTCCGGATGTCCATAACGGAGAGGATAGCAGCATACACAGCGTTGGCTCAATTGTGGAGCACAGTCAGTGGTATTGCCATATCTACGTCGACTGTTCGACATCATTTGGTTAAGGCTGGACTGGTGACTCACATATCGTTACCATCTTGACAAGTGGTTCGGATTCCACGTTAATCGGTAGGTCCATGTCTTATATAGCGTACTAAATGAACTGGAACTACAGACTAACTAACTAACTAACTGTATGGTCTAAGGAACCCGGAGGTTCAATGTCGTGTTCACAAAAGCTCTCTTCTGACTTCTATCCTTAGCTAACTGCATTCAGTTTTTACTTTGAGTTCCGTTCTCTGCGAGATCCATCTTAATATTGTCCTCCCATCTGCGCCTAGGTCTTCCTAATGTTCGTTTTCCGATTGGTCTTCCAGTTAAGACTTTGAAAGCCTTTCTACTTTTTTCCATTCTAGCTACATGAATCGCCCATCTAAGGCTCCTAGACTTGACGACCCTAACAATGTTGGGTAAACCGTATAAATTATGTAGTTTCTCGTTATGAAGTTTCCGCCATTCCCCATTCGCGTTCCTCTCGGGTCCCAATATTCGTATCAGGATCTTGTTCTCAGATACTTTCAGTCTATGTTCTTCCCTCAGAGTAAGCGAACATGTTTCGCAACCATATAGAACAACATTCATGATTACCGTTTTGTATATTTTAAGCTTCAGAATGCTCGATAGAATTCGCGACAAGAGATTTTGAACCGAATAGTAACACGAATTCAATGCTTTTAGTCGACATTTAAATTCTTCGTGAATATGATTTTCCTATGTTAATACTGATCCTACATATTTGAAACTATCCATTTTATCAAAAGTATTTTTTAACATTTTGACGCATCCATAATTTGCCGTATTCCGGTCCCGAGGCACTTGCATGTATTTACTTTTCTCTGCATTTACTTCTAAACCCATGTCCCTGCAAGCATTTAATAAGATCTCTGCATTTCTTTCTATTGTTCTCCAATCATTCCCTCTTAAATTTACATCATCAGAATATGCCATAACTGGTGAATACCGTTCAACTCTAGGCCCTGGTTGCTGTTTTTGATTTTCTTTATAGCGTATTCCAGAACAAAGTTAAATAATAATGGCGACAACGCATCTCCTTGATTCAGGGCATTTTCGACATGAAAGCTCGTGGGCAAAAATTTTCCTACCTGGACTTTACTTTGGGATTCATTTAAACATATCTTAATTAATCTACTTAGCTTTCTCGGTATTCCAAGTTCTGTAAGAACATTGTATAATTTTTCTCTCCTAACCGAGTCGTACGCCTTTCTAAAATCAATAAATAGTTTATGTACCGGGGTATTGTATTCCCACTTGTTTTCGAGTATTTGGCGAATGGTAAATATTTGGTCGATAGTTGATCGATTTCGTCTAAATCCGCACTGATAATTTCCAATAATTTCATCTGCGTATGGGGTGAGTCTTGCTAATAGAATATTTGAAAGGATTTTATAGGATATTGAGAGAAGAGAAATGCCTCGATAATTATTACAGTCAGTTTTGTCCTCTTTCTTGTGAAATGGAACAATGATTGATTCTTTCCACTCTTGTGGCAATTCTTCCTTGTTTCAGATAAGGAGAATGGGACAGGAACTAGAGACATTATTTACAAAATTTATCTGCTTTGAAAAAAACACCAGCATTACGTAGAATGCCAATGTGTATTTAAAACATTCTTACAAAATTTGAAGCCACAGAATTAGGATTTCATGTTCGAAGTAATTCTACTTAAGGAAAGTATAAGTCTTTTTTTGTTTCTTTTAGTTTTATTAAAATTAAAATTTCCAAAGCTAGACATAAGAATAGAAACACGACTAAATTATAGAATGTTACTAACGTTGAACGGGAAATCAATTGTGTGCAACGATAAACATGAAATCTTTCAGTTTAACGGCCCACGAATATCTCTTTTAGGCTAAGATGAAAGGATGATTAAGGTAAATGAAATGACATAATGAGATGAAGCGGAAGTACCCCATGAGAATCAACGGACACGATGTTGTCCACCTCAAATTTATTTAATGTCCTACGATTATGAACATTATGCTAAGGGCACCATGAGCTAATATATTCGGTAGTCGAACTAGGGACCACATACACCAAATTTAAGCGCTCTCCCGCTGTACCATCTGGCCATCTTTCCGTTACTAAGTTCCTTTAGCATCCCCAGCTGGTCTAATAGCTAACACGGACATGTGGTGAACGTGGTCCTGAGTTCGATTACCGTCGGTGAGGAAGCATTAAATATTTTAAGGCATTAAGTTCATTCGATTCTTTCTGTCGTGAAAACGAAAACCAATGCGAAGTGCTCTATACGTGAAATTCTTTTTTTTTTCATTCAACGACTAGTTCAACTCTAAAATCATGAAGTACCAAATTCGATCCCAGCTCCCTAACAAAGTGGATTTTTCTGTACAGAACCTTTATATCGTAAGTTAGCGAAGCTACTGTCAAGGTTAGGTGTCTGCTTCACTTTCACTCTCCTCAAAATAATAATAATAATAATGTGATGCTGTATTTTTTAAATTAATTTTTATGTTTGTTATTTACGTTTTAATACCACTTTGGTCTGAATTCGATTCTCGTTGAAAGAGAGAGAAAGAGAGAGAGAGAGAGAAAGAGAGCATTGAACACTTGAAAGCATTATAGTACTTCGAAATGAAGAGCTTCGAACGATATATATCACATGCTACGCTACAGAGGGGCTAACGTCAATCGATATAGATATAAGCATATTCTTTACTAGAGGGCTAAGGGGGGGGTCAAAAATAGCTATTCAATACAATACAATACGAAAAGACGAAGACTAATCAATTGGGATGCTTCTATTACTGAATATAAAATCATTGGTAGTGAAGGTCTATGTTAGCAACTAAGACCAATTCCATATAATCTACTGAGAAGCTTCGATCATTTGAATATCACGCCTTCAGTTCGTAACCTACAGGCATTTCGTGGAAATAGGACCAAGGGGCTAAATCGCTTATGCTCTTCGGCTTCCTAGGAGTAACGGGGCGGGGAAGGACGAAGACCAATCAATTGGGATGCTTCGATCACTGAATATCAAAAGATTGGGGCGAAGGTCTAAAATAGTTACCAAATGCTATGCAAAATAGCTATTCAATACAAAACGAAAAGACGAAGACCAATCGATTGGGAAGCTTCGATCGTGATAACTGAAAAACTGTGATGAAAATCTGGTAGCCATCCAAGACTATGAGCATAGCAACAACGGGTTCCCAGGACCAAAATTTTCCCACGTGCTCTTCGCGGCAGTTGCGGGGCGTAGGGGTATCCAAACTAGCTATCCAATACAAGACGACTAGAAAAGGAAGACGAAAAGGCATGTTTTTTCATGAACATATAGCTGGTGGTAGCCCTAAAAGGCTATGACCATAACAACTAAAGGCCTGTTGAAATTTGTCTTCGAATTCTTGGGAAAATATCGAATTCTAGGAAAACAATATAATTTTTTGCTGACTCAGCCTCACCCCTACTGTGTGCACCTAATTTTATCAATCAAGCGGGAACGCCAGCTTACCCAGTGTTTGCGCTCAACTTGCCTCCTGAAGGGAGAGTGGCAACTCGCAATACCACTCCTTCCCCAGCGGTAAACATGACTGTGACTACTGGATTATTCGACGTTCGTCTCACTGATTGTTAAGCCGTCGGAAAAAATAGGAACCATTTGGGAACTGCATATCGCAGCCCTCATTGGGGGAGGGTGTGGACTGCGAGATGGATTCCTCAACTCCCCAGAAAGAGTGTGTTATCGGAAAATTGTAGATTGGAAGAAACATCTTTAGATTCTCACCCCGATCCTCTAAATCAAAATCAACGGTTTCGGCTATTCGGATGATAGAAGTAATAAATCGGGTAATAATAATAATGTGTTCTCGGTTCGTTTCGTCATGGACGAAGGGTAGTGTGATTCTAGTCCAGACAAAGTTGTTCTTCTGTCTTATCCTCCACCTAAGTTAACTTGTGCGGTTGGGGGATTAATGTTAATTTGTGTCTTGGATTCTGGAGCAGATATAAATTTGTTGTTAGGAAACGCTTGGAAGAGAATCAAGGAAAGTTATCCTTCGGCTAAGCTTCGCTCTAAGATCAATATCTCACTTAAAGGTTTTGCAGGAGATGAATCTTTCTAAGTGAAAGGGTTCCAGATATTAAATTTCACTATTCAGGATCATGTGTTTGAAGTTCCAGTATATGTTGTCCAGAAATTGAAAACTGATTGTATTTTAGGCTTTCCATTTTAAATCAGGTACAATGTTCTTTTGAATTGCAAATCTATATAAATTGCATTAGAACCAAATTTGTCTCAGAAAATTTTGATTAAGATAGATAGAGCAACAGCATTGTTGTTTAGTAGCTGTCTCGGAATCATCATCCGATACAATTGAAGATTCTATGCATTGTCCTTCAGTCAAGAAAGAGGAGATTCAGGATTATGTATCAAAACGGACAGGTCTCAGCGTGGAGGATCGAGATCGATTATTTTGTCTGCTATTTAAATATCGTGGTCTCTTCACCGAGAATCCAAGAGTTGTGAAGGTTGAACCGTATAGGAAACAGCTTTCTGACGACATTCCAGTGGAAGGAAAGTTGTATCATGTGCCGATTCATCTTCAAAAGCAGTTTGAGCAAGTGCTGGATAAATGGTTAAAGCTTGGGATTTTTATAGAAGGCCCTTCGCCATATCGATGCCCTGTGCATGTGGTGCAAAAGGTGTCTGGGGACTTCAGACCGGTTATGGACCTCCGTGGGATCAACGAGAAGGTGATAAGTCCAAATATTCAGGTCGAACCGATTGCTGATCTGGTCGCACGGGTCAGTGGTGCTGCCATCTTTTCTTCGTTAAACTGTACACAGTCCTATCACAGTGCACCAATTCATCCACACTCCTATAAGTACGTTAGTTTCATCTATAAAGAACGTCAGTATCAAATGATTCGTCTAACGATGGGTTTGAAATCTTCACCCGCAGTGTTTCAATCTGTTATGCACACTTTTTTCGGCTTAGAAACCTTCAAAAATCATCTCATTGTGTACTTAGATGACGTTCTATGATTTTCTTCATCAATTGATGAACATTTCCATCACCTCGAAAAGGTCTTTGAAATTCTTCGTTCGGCTAACCTTTCTCTAAAGTTTCAAAAGTGTAAATTTCTTCAGTTTGAAATTCCTTTTCTAGGACTCATCTCAATATCTTCCGTAAAAATTAATCCGAAAATAATGGGGCTATCCGTCACAATCCTCTTTCGCGGACCAACAAAGCTGTGCGAAGATTTCTCGGTCTCGTGGGATGGCGAAAGCGACTTTTTCCTGATTTTGCTGGTTCGACTACTCCATTCTATGATCTTTCAAAGAAGAATTGAAAGATTGAATACTCCCCTGAGTTACTTCAAAAATTCGATCATCTAAGAGAACTCTTAAGCAGTCTCCCCGCGCTTGTGCAACCGGATTTCAATCTCGATTTTCATTTATTCAGTGATGCTTCTGCGGAGTCATTGGCTGGTTATGCTGCGGAATATCCCCCGGGACAGGATGATCCGGAAGTTGTTGCGTATGCGAGTCAACGAATGAAACCTCACGAAGCTTCTCCGACACTTTTCCAACTAGAATTGCTAGCTGTTCTTTTTCTTTGTGAGAAATTCTCATATTTCACTTTGGGACTACGGTCCATTGCGACAATGCACCAGTTACGTATGTTTCAGTCTTCGTAATTTAGATGCCAGAACTACTCGACTTTTAATAAAATTACAGAGATTTGATCTTCAATTTGTACATATCCGAGGTTCCGACAATGAAATCGCAGACTTAGTGAGTCGTTATACTCCAGAGATTCCTCAATCAGAGGAAGGTCATTTCATTAATGTTTTGACTATGGAAGACACAGATTTCCTGGATATGACGGAAATGAGACGAGAACAGAGGAGAGATTGCAAAAAGTTGTATACCATTTGTAAGGGTTGTGAAAACAATAGTAGGATATGTGCGGATAATCATTTGGTTTATGTTAGAAATTCGCAAAATTATTTTTGGCTCCTGGTTATTCCTGCCAGTTTGGTAAAACCCATCGTCTCGACAATTCACAATAGAGGTCATTTCGGTATGAAACGATGTTTGTCTTTCGCTAAGAACATGTTTCGTTGGAAGGGGATGCGTGAATCATTTACAAGCTATATTCAGGAATGCCTTCTTTGTGCGGGTACTAAATATTCATATATGGTGATTAGAAAGGAGCCCTGCCATATTGAGGGGTCTTCTTGTTATTAGAAGCAATGTCTCGATCTGGTCGGACCTCTTCCCAAGAGCCAAGGTTATAAGTATATTTTGTCCATCTTGGACGTACGTAGTCGCTTTGTGTGTTTTTCCCTTTACGGACGGCACGGCAGTCCTGGAGAAAAGATATTATTATAACCTGCCATACCCTAAATATTTGGTGAGCGACCAAGGCCCACAGTTCATACCAAGAATCATAAGACTCTCAGATGCCAACATATTTCATTAGTCTTATCAGGAGTACTATTCATGAAAAAATATTCAATAACAAATTTTGATAAAATGAAACATTACTTACATGTTGTCAGAGTTTTCCTGTTCTACTGAAAAATCGAATATTATAGAAACATTGAAAGAAATGACTTCTTTTAAAAATCTTCGTATTGCTCAAGATGGATCTATAGCATGTGTGTAAACAAAACAATAGGTTTTATTTAATGAAATGTAGAAATTGTAATCTGAACTTTTTCTCTCGAGTAGAATTGGAAATTTGAAAAATGCAGTAATCTCGAATAACATTTATACTGAAATTTAGACATGTAGTCAAGCTACTAAATGCATGAGCAGTATTAAAAGTATTTTAGTGGAAGGTGAGATTTTACAAGTTTCGAGTAAAAGATTTCTTGGTGTGACAGACATAAGAGACGACCAAATACTGTGATTTTTTATGTTCATTCTACCTTTTTTTAAAAATTCTCAGTTTGGATGATTTTTTTTCTTTCCGCTGCGCAAAAAGAAATTCTGTTTTGGATGTTGTGTATTTTTTTCTGTGTACGGTATTTAAACACAAACATCAGGTTTTCCGTAGTCCTCACTGTCAGCATAACTTGGCAGGTTGACATCCTGGGAGGTTGCTAACGGGAGGTTGACATTCTGTGTCGGTAGTTTGCGGTTTGAAACCTTTTTCACGAGGGGTTGCGGATGACGCACTGCAGTCCTGGATACCGAGCTGTGAGTTGTGACTGAAGAGGCTCGGGAATTATCTTCTTTCCGCAAATTTGAGTTCCATTTACATGTGACTACGTTTTGGTGAATGGATCGGTGATTATTGGTAGCATACCTGCACCGGGCCCAGCAGGTTCGCGACCACCAGTCTGTGATACATTTACACAGTCCATGCTCCGAAGGAAAGTGAATATCATTTTTCACATACATTTATTATTATTTTATTTTATGAAAGTTACAGGTTTATGAAATGTGTTCTTAGAGGCTAACATGAAATTCGAACCACAAGTGCTCCATCGAGAATAAAATTCTAGGGTCTTGCGCCAAAAACGATTATGCTAACTATATAGCCGCGAGGGAGCTAGCTAGAAATGTATAATGTGACAGAATTTTTTTCGCAATAGTGCCTCCTTTATGGTTATTGATTAATTAATTGGTTAATTTATATTTATAACTAGCAGTGAGGAGAAGTGACACGGAACGAACCCTAAATTTTTAGGAGGGATCTAAAGGAGCGTAGTGCGATTGGTGCTCTCTCACTACGAATAGAGTTTTCTTGTGACTATATGGTTTGCATATGTACCTTTGTGCTAAAGTCTATAGTTCGACTCCCGGAGAAATTTTATTTGATTCGGATTACACTATAACCATACACATCGTATGGGTATTGTATACACGACTCCAAAAGTGCATTACCACCTGCAATTCTCGTTTTCCTGCAATAGCAGGCAACCCAAAAAGCTCGGCGGTTGGGTTGGTTCCGAATTCGAAAGGCGTTGGACCAAACCTCAATTTTGTTAAAAATATATCAGTGTGGCAAACTGAAAAATAAGGAAATAAAACAAATTGTTAAGAATGACAATTTTATTATCGTGACGGAGTTGGATGACATCAAAAGTTACAAAACGATCTTAATTAAGCTGTTCAAAAAAAGATGAATGGCAAAAGACACATATCAGAAAAAACATTTCTCTCCTTCTCCCCCCCAAAAAAAGATTTTTAAAAAAGAAAAAGTTACATAAAGTAAAGGTTTAATATAAAAGACTCACCCAAAATTTTGAAAGTTGACACGCGAAAGGCAAGAATAACTGAACCCAAGTGAATAAAATTGTGCACAGATATTGCAGACGTAAAATGTGGGAATACAGGCTTCATATTTTCCTAAAAAAAACGGTAGGGTGGGGCACGTACCCCTCCAAACCCTTGATCACGAGATATCAAAAATGCTTGTAACAGTATGTCAGATGTGTGTAAAGGACATGAAGAATTGTAACGAAACTTTTTCTATGGACAACACGTAAAAAATAAAGGAATACGAGGTTTTAATGTTCTGCGAAAAACAGTTTTAGGGGGCAAAAGCAACCACGAAAAATTTTGAAATTTGACGTCCGAAAGGTAAGAAGAAGTGAACCGAACTGAATGAAATTCTGCACAGATATTATAAACATAAAATGAGGGAATACGGGTTTCTTATTTTCCCTTAAAAAACGGCTGGGTAGGGCGCGGACTCCTCCAAACATTTGATCATGAAATATGAAAAGTACTAGTAACAAATGTCAGATGGGTGTAAAGGACATGAAGAATTACAACGAAACTTTTTGTATCGACAATACGCAGAAAATAAAGGAATACGTTTTTTTTTATTTTCTGCGGAAAGACAGTTTTTTAGGGTAAAAGAACCCACCCAAAATTTTAAAGTTGACGCGAGAAAGATAAGAAGAAGTGAACCGAAGTGAGTGAAATATTGCAAAGATGTCGTAGGTTTAAAATGAGGAAATACGGGTTTCGTATTTTCCTGCAAAAAAAGGTTCGGTGAGGCACGGACCCCTCCAAACATTTGATCACGAAATATGAAAAGTGCTAGTAACAGTATGTGAGATGTGTCTAAAGAACATGAAGAATTGCAACGAAACTTAATGTATGGATAATATGCGAAAAACATACGAATACTGTTTTTTTATTTTCTGCGTAAAAATGGTTTTACGGGGAAAAGCACCCACAAAAAATTTTGAAAGTTGACGAACGAAAAGCAAGGACAAGTGAATCGAAATGAATGAACTTGTGCACACATATTGTAAACGTAAAATGAGTGAATACGGGTTTCGTATTTTCATGGAAAAAACTGTTGGAAAGGGCAGAACCCTTCCAAAGTTTTGATCACGAAATATCAAAAGTACTAGTAACAGTGAGGTGTGTGTAAAGGAAATGAAGAATTGCAACGAAACATTTTGTATGGAAAATAACCATAAAATAAATCAATACGAGTTTCTTATTTCCTGCGGAAAAACTGTTTTAGGGGTCAAAGGATCCTACCCAAAATTTTGAAAGTTGACACCCAAAAGACAAGAAGAAATGAGCCGAAGTGAATGAAATTTGCACAAGTACTGGAGACGTAAAATGAGGATAAGGGTTTTATATTTTCTTAGAGAAAACAGTTAGGTGGGGCGCCGACCCTCCCAAACGTTTGATAACAAAAAATCAAAAATAATATTAATAGTATGTGAGATGTGTGTAAAGGAAATGAAGACTTTCAACGAAACTTTTTGTGTGGGAAATGTGCTGAAAACAAAAAAATACGGGTTTTTCATTTTTGCGGAAAAATGGTTTTATGGGGCAAAAGGCCCCACCCCAAAATTTTGAAATTTGGCACCGAAAGGGAAGAAAAAGTGAACCGAAGTGAATAAAATTTTGCGCAGATATTGTAGACATAAAACGAGGGTATACGGGTTTCGCATTTACCTAAAAAAAACCGGTTAAGTGTGGGACGGACTCCTCCGAATCTTTGATCACGAAATTTCATAAGCGCTAGTAACAGTATGTCAGATGTCTGTAAAGGACATGAAGAATTGCAACGAAACATTGTGTATGGAGAATACGCAAAAAGAAAATGAATACTTGTTTCTTATTTTATGCGGAAAAATTATTTTGTGGGCAAAAGAACCCACCCCAAAATTTTGAAAGTTGATGCCTGAAAGGTAAGAAGAATTGAGCCGAAGTGATCGAAATTGTGCACAGATATTGTAGGCATAAAATGGGGGAGTATGGGTTTCGTATTTTCCTTGAGAAAACGGAAGCGTGGGGTGCCGACCCCTCCAAAAATTTGATCACGAAATATCGAAAGTACTATTAATAGTATGTCAGATGTGTGTAAAGGACATGAAGAATTCCAAAGAAACATTTCGTATCGACAATACGCAAAAAATAAAGGAATACGGTTTTTTTATGTTCTGCGGGAAAACGGTTTTAAAGGCTATAGCCCCACCCAAACTTTTGAAAGTTGAAGCCCGAAAGGCAAAAAGAAGTGAGCCGAAGTGAATAAAATTGTGCACAGATTCTGCAGACGTAAAATGAGGATACGGGTTTCGTATTGTCCTGGGGAAAACGGTTCCGTAGTGCGCCAACCCCTCCAAACCTTTGATCACCAAATATCAAAAGCACTAGTAACAGTATCTGAGATGTGTGTAAAGGACATGAAGAATTGCAACATATCTTTTTGTATGGACAATACGCAAAAAATAAAGGAATACGGGTTTATTATTTTCTGCGGAAAGACTGTTTTATGGGGCAAAACAACCCACCCCAAAATTTTAAATTTGAAGCTGGAAAGGTCAGAACAAGTGAACCGAAGTGAGTGAAATATTGCACAGATATTGAAGGCTTAAAACGAGGGAATACGGGTTTCGTATTTTCCTGGAAAAAGAGGTTGGGTGAGGCACGGACTCCTTCAAACATTTTGATCACGAAATATCAAAAGTACTAGTAACAGTATTTGAGATATGTGTAAAGGACACGAAGAATTGCAACATAACTTTTTGTATGGACAATACGCAAAAAATAAAGGAATATGAGTTTCTAATGTTCTGCGAGAAACGGTTTTAGGGGGCAAAAGACCCCATCCAAAATTTTAAAAGTTGACGCCCGAAAGGTAAAAAGACATTAGCCGAGGTAAATGAAATTCTGCACAGATATTACAGACGTAAATGAGGATATGAGTTTCGTATTTTGCTGAAGAAAAAGGTTGGGTGAGGCACCGACCCCTCCAAACCTTTGATCACGAAATATCAAAAGCGCTAGTAACAGTATGTCAGATGTGTGTAAAGAACATGAAGAATTGCAACGAAACATTGTGTATGCAAAATAACCAAAAAATAAATGAATACTGGTTTCTTATTTTCTGCGGAAAAATGTTTTAGGGGTCAAAATCTCTCACCCAAAATTTTGAAGTTGACACCCGAAAGAAAAGAAGAAATGAGCCGAAGTAAATGAAATTTGCACAGATATTGCAGACAGAAAAGGAGGTTACGGGTTTTGTATTTTTCTAGAGAAAACAGTCGGGTGGAGCGCCGACCCGTCCAAACGTTTGATAACGAAAAATCAAAAGTGCTACTAACAGTATGTCAAATGAGTGTATAGGACATGAAGAATTGCACCGAAACTTTTGTATGGACAATGCACTGAAAACTAAGGAATACGTTTTTTTTTTATTTTTGCGGAAAAACGATTTTATGGGGCAAAAGACCCCATCCCAAAATTTTGAAATTTGACGCCAAAAAGTAAGAAAAAGTAAACGGAAGTGAATGAAATTTTGCATAAATATTGTAGACATAAAACGAGGGAATACGAGTTTCGTATTTACCTAAAAAAAAACGGTTAGTTGGGGCCCGGACTCTTCTGAACCTTTGATCACGAAATATCAAGGGTGCTAGTAACAGATTGTAAGGTGTGTGTGAAGCCCACCAAGAATTCCAAAGAAACTTTCTGTATGGACAATACGCAAAAAATAAAGGAATACGTTTTTTTATTTTCTGCGGAGAAACAGTTGTAGGGGGCAAAAGAACCCACCCAAAGTTTTGAAAGTTGATGCCCGAAAGGCAAGAAGAAGTGAGGCGAAGTGAATTAAATTGTGCACAGATATTGTAGACATAAAATGAGGGAATACGAGTTTCGTATTTTCCTGGGGAAAACGGAAGCGTGGGGCGCCGACCCCTCCAAACCTTTGATCACGAAATATGAAAAGTGCTAGTATGTCAGATGTGTGTAAAGGACATGAAGAATTGCAACACAACCTTTTGTATGGACAACACGCAAAAAATAAAGGAATACGGGTTTTTTATGATCTGCGGGAAAACGGTTTTAGGCGGCAAGAGACCCACCCAAAATTTTAAAAGTTGACGCCCGAAAGACGCGAAGAAGTGAACCAAATTGAATCGAATATTGCACAGATATTGTAGGTTTAAATTGAGGGCAAACGGGTTTCGTATTTTTCTGAGAAAAACGGTTAGGGGGCTCGGACCCCTCCAAACTTTTGATCACGAAATAAAAAAAATGCTGGTAACAGTATGTCATATGTGTGTAAAGGCCACGAAGAATTTCAACGAAACTTTTTGTATGGACAAATACGCAAAAAAATAAAGGAATGCTTTTTTATTTTCTGCAGAAAAACAGTTTTATGGGGCAAAAGAACCCACACCAAACTTTTGAAAGTTGACTCCCGAAAGGTACATGTTGTCTCAAAGGTCGAGGGCATTCTTTATTGCTATTTTAAGGAAAAAATTTTCTAAGTCCAGCTTCGGGTATCTTCGGGAAAAAGTAATCCAGGTTCGAACCTCGAAATCAAGCTTTGCAATCGGGAGAAATTTTGCAGATGTGTTTTTCTTCTTTTAAATATAGTAAGACTTGTTATTAATTGTATAAAAAAGCAACATTGATTGAAATACTTAATAATTCAATATTTCGAAGCTTTGTATTAATATCAGCACATGCCTGTTTGTCATTTAGCTCTCCATACGTAATGAAACATTTAGATACGTAAACGAATCTTTCCATATGTGAAAGAATGCAGAAAATTAAGACATAGAACACAATTCTCGTCTGAGTACTAAAATAAAAGTCAAAATGGAACAAAAACAGCGTTTGCAGTGGATATGAATCAGAGCCCTGCACGGGCCGGGCGCGCCCGATTCGGCCCGGTGCCCGGCCCGGCCCGACCCGTTTCAAGTAATGTTTTTGCCGTGTTTGTACGGTCTTACTGTCAGCCTATGTTAATCGTAATGTGTTTGGGAAACTGACTCTTTATTCAAGACTGTGATGTACTGGTAATACTATTACTATTACTACTTCTACTACTACTATTACTACTTCTACTATTACTACTACGACCACTGCTAATACTACTACAAGTGCTACGACTTCGCGTCAGAGTTGACATGTCTGATGGTACCGAATTTACCTTCTAAGTACAGAATAAAATTGAGAAATGCTAGTTATTATGGCCGGTCTGCGTAGAATGTGAACCGATGCTTGATCTACGAGGGAGAATAGTGGCTCAATAGAAAAACACTCACATCTGGTGCTAGAGGTCGTCGGATCAATCCCTGTTCATGCTATGTGAGCTTTGTTGTGGACAAACATAGTGTGCATGGGAGTTTCTGGGGTAGTCCCGCTTCCTCCCACTGTTTTCTTTCCACTAATTCATCCCATCATCATCCATTCAGCCTGAGCCGTAGTTACCTAAAGAACGTATGGTAAAGTCAAGTACTTGACCTAGTAAGTAGAATTTGGTACGCTACCATTGGACCAGGGAGGGCAAAACCATAAACTGGCGTGCTCATAAGATCAGTGCAATTTGTAGTAATGTTCAATTAGCAAGGCAAATATCGAATGGTGTTACATGTTCATGTATTGTTTATAGTATGATGCTACAAATATAACAAAATATAATGATCAAATAAATCACCAAATCGCCAGGGTCGATTAGGTGTTCCTGGAACGGTGGCTCAGCGGTTGAGCGTTCACCTCTGGTGTATGGGGTCCCTGGTTTGATCCGAGCTCTCGCCAAGTGAACTTTGTGGTGGACAAACACCGTGTGGGGGGTTCGCGGCGTTCTTCTGTTTCCTTCCACTTTATTTACTCCACTATTTCATTTATTTCTCACCATCGTCTCCTTTAGGCTAGTTGGCATAACTTGGAACCACTTACCAAGAAGAATAAACTAATGGATTGGGAAGATAGACATTCAGTCTCTGGTGAATTTGATGATGAAGTAGACATCTACCTCAACATGTCATCATGTGTAAGAGAATTAGATATACTGCAGTGGTGGAAGCAACAAGAACAAACATTACCAAAATTGTGTAAATTAACGCGTCAGTATCTCGTCATCCCTGCTTCTAGTGCGTCTACTGAAAGAGATTTTAGTACTCAGGAACGGAGAAATGCTCTAAAGCCTGAAACTGTTGAATCTGTTTCCGTGCTATTCGATGCGTACAAGGACATACAGTAAAGCGATGTTCATTTTGAACTATTGGTTTCTTAGGAAAACTTATATTTTCATTTTCTTAATATCAACTATCCCTTCTATTATATGTGATGTTAAGAGGCATTTTTGATAGCTGATATCTATATATTTTTCATTCAGGGGACTTTTGAGGTATTTTTTGATCAACAATGATATGTGTGGATTTTGTTTTGATTTACTGCCTCGCATTCCGTCATATAGCTCTGTTATTTACTTGTTACACACCGTTCCAGGAACACTTCATCGATCCTGGGGTCTGGGTGATTTATTTGATCATTGTTTTTTGTTATTATTATTGTAGCATCGAATTATAAAGAATACAGGAACATGTAATATGATTTGGAATCTGCCGTGCTAATTGAACATTACTACAAATTGCGCTAATCTTATGAACACGCCAGTTCATGGTTTCGGCCTCCGTGGTCTAATGTAGCGGAACAAATTCTAATTATTCTCTGTTTCACATAAAAGGATAGGAAAAAGAAGAAGTTTTTCCCCCCACCACGCTCAAGTACAGGTGAATGTTGGTGTTCCGTCTTCCACCATCAGCCCCCGCACACGGAGGTATAGAGTGTATTTAAATATGTCTAGGCCTAAATAATAAATTACAACTTTCATAATAACATTGAGTATTTTAAAACACTTAATGACATTTACCTGTATTAGTGAGTAAGTAGCACATGTGTCATTTTAATGGAAATTTTATTGAACAGTTGTATTGTTTATTTTCCTTCTTTTTTGGCAGTCGGGGTTATGACATAATGTTGGAATGGCAAGGGATGTCAGGGTTGGTAATTGAATTGGTATTTACTGCTTTGATACATTAATTTCATAATATAAAATCGGAAACCAAGTACAATACGTATGTATGGGTAAATTATCAGTGCGTTAAGATAATAACAATAGAACCTGAAATAATAATAATAATAATAATAATAATAATAATAATAATAATAATAATAATAATAATAATAATAATAATAATACACTTCTTGTTTCCTCTCTTATATATGTGTTCTTACATTAAAAAGAACCAGAAGAAAAATAACCATATGTATACACACTGATAATAGTGAATAAATGCGTCTCGCCCCGGGCGCCTCAACTCAGGCAAATGCCCTGGTTTCTATTGATTATTTTTCAATGAAATCATTTTCCTACGTTTTTCTCTTCGTACGTACACCTGATGTGATGGTGGCAAAGTATCCTTTTTTTGTTTGTTGTTTATTAATACGCGGCGATAAATTTACGGTAAAGCATCATACATACAAGATTCATCAACATTGAAGTCTTCTGAGTTTATTAAGGGGGAAAATTTGTTATGGTGGACTTAGAAAAACAATCCCAGATTGATTGAAGCCTGACACGAAATAGTAACTACAGATGCTACGTAATTTGAACAGGCCCATGTCTGAGTCTGTCGTTTCAAGCAAAATTATAATATTGGAGCTTAACCATCATAGTGAATTTGACGCCCCTAAAATCCCCTAAAATTTGGCGCCTTGTGTGGTTGCAATCCTCACCCGGCCCTTTCGTTGGCCTTGAGTTTAGCCAATTGATAATAGAGGAAACTGACTTTTGAATTGTTACTTGACTATTTTAATAAAAACGGAGTTGTCAACAGTCCTGACGACCGTTGAGGGGGAGGGAGAGTAACAGATGTTTGGAAATGAAATTAAATCTTTGAGTTTTACGTATCGCAGTTATGCCGGGTAGGCTAATGGAGACTGTGATGAGAATGAATGAAACAGTGCAAAGAAAAAAGTAGGAGGAAACAGGAGAACTCCGAGAAAATCTGCATAAACAGTGCTTGTCCACCACAAAGCCCACTAAGCACGAGCTGGGATCGAACCAGGGCCTTATGCCCCAGAGGTGAACGCTCTACCACAAAGCCACCACGGCCCCAACAAAACTTTTTAGTTCTCACAAAACTCTTGTCTGGAGGTCAATGCAATTAATGGGTGCTATACATACTTGAATTTCATTATTTTCAACAGTCTATGGAGAGTTGAGTGAGAAAAGCAGGGCAGTTCATCATCGGTATTTATAGCTATCAGAATTTTATTTAACGTTGGCAATTCATTACGGGAAAAGACCTGATGAACCTTTGATCGAATTGCCGATTTCGTGAAGTCGTCATAGTTTTCCGAGAGGGGAAATACTTGTACGCGTATTTTTGGGACTTCTTAATTTATTTTCAATAAATTTAGCCTCCCGCCTACTTCTATAAACAGTTGCCTTTCCTACACTTGTCTGTTTCCTAGTCATGTTGGCGAATTCTTCAACAGTTGTTCTCCTTAAGCATGGAAGATATTCAAAATGCAACGCTTCTCACCACTTCGTAACGCTGTCCCGGGCTCATGTTTTATCGCAGAACTACTGCAAGCATCATGAATTGTCGCTTCACAAAGCACTAAATACGCAATTATTTACAATTTAATATGCACTAAAATTTGTTTCAGATAATATAAATTATACAAAACATAATGGATACAGAATACAATTTAATATGCACTAATTTCACACGACACTATATATAATATAGTTACCACACACGCTAAATTCATACAATATTTGCACAGGTCGATAGTCTGCGCACTCGATACTCAGACAGTCAGAAGATTACCTTCCTTGAAATTGTAAATAAAGACAGAATGTCGACAGGATTGGTTTGCTTTCTCTCCCGATTCTTAAGTGAAACAATGATGGAAATTAACTTTATAACGAATTAGTTCTTATTTCTAGAAATGCAATTTAATAAATAGGACTAAAGCCAAAACTTTAATACATAAATAGTAAAAAATACTTTTCTTAAAGACAACAATTAAAAACAGTAATTGTTTGTTTTTCGGGGTTGACAGGTAAAAACAGCAGTCAGTGCTTTCTCACCATCAGGTGCGAGCGAATTGACGTACGGATTTAGTGTGTACACGATTTTGTTTATTAGAATAGCTTCCCTCCCTGTAAAGGTCAACGGCTTGATTTCCCCTCCGTACTGGACAGTGGTGGGAGGAAGGGGAGTTTCCTATCAGGTTGCCTGGAATAGATCTTAGTAGGTCAAGGACTTGACTTTCTCATATGTTCTTTAGGCAATTACGGCTCAAGACGTATGAATGATGATGGATGAATTGGTGGAATGAAGACAGTGGACGAAAACGGTCTAATCCAAAAACTCCCACGCTCACTATTTTTGTCCACAACAAAGCTCACATAACACGAGGAGGGATCGATCCGACGACCTCTAGCACCAGATGTGAATGCATTCTACTGGCCAGACTACGCAGACTGGCCATAATAACTAGTATTTCTTCGATTTTTTCTGTTCTTAGATTGTAAAGTATGTACCACCAGACATGTCAACTCTGACGCTCGTAGCAGTTGTAGTAGTAGAAGTAATAATAATAATAATAATAATAATAATAATAATAATAATAATAATAATAATAATAATAATAATAGCAGTAGCAGTAGTAGTAGTAATAAGAGTAGTAGAAGTAAAGTACTTTACAGTCTTGAATAAAGAGTTAATTTCCCAAACACCAGTGGCGGCGGTTGGACGTTAAAAGTGAGGGGGCAAGACATGATCTGAATATTTGTATATAAATGTTAGTTTTCCTGGTTGTTTCTAACATTTTGTTTGACGAAAGGTTGTATAACTAATAGGATACTATATTTTCAGTTAAAATACCGTATATCGTATATAATAGTTTATTAAGTAAATTGAGAAGAACAACGCAAGTAGATACTAGCCCTTTGTACTCTTAAACAACGAAAGTGTAAGAAGAGATTTGATTCCTTGCTCATGAACATCTTAAAATTCTGTCTGGAAAATTGTGTGATCAGATTATTTAATAAATTTGCAAAACAAATAAATAGAAAGGATAATATTAATCATAGTATCGAATAATGATGCTTGTTTTGCAAAAGTTATATTGAAACTGAGGATTAATGAAAAACTTAATATTTAATTCCACACATGATATTAAATGTATGTTATTACTCTTAGAAAATGAAAGACAGTAAATACTACAAGCATATGCTACGACATTTAAAGAAATATTTGCTTTTGCAACTTCTTGAAATATGTTCGTTGCCATTAGGTGCAGATTTCACTTTCTTGGAACACATCAAAACACAACAATACTTACAATCCACACTTCAGTTATACAAAATAAACTTAAAACCTAGAATTATGTTCAATTTACTAAATTTTATTGTATATACACTCGTACATCCTTAAACACAACACTTCACTCGTATATTACACTACAAAACAATGGAAAAGGTAGAAGTTCTTTCTTATCACGCTCTTTTTAATCGATATTCCTTACTTTAGAAAGAAGAAAAGACATTTAAGGAACTGTCAATTTTTGTGCAATTAAAGAATAACTTGTGAAATAGGCCCTACTTTTTTGCATAATGTTCTTTCGATTTTATAACAAGACTTGTCAAACAGGGTGAAATATCCCTATTTTCATTTTCCAACCATTTTTGACCATAAATCGACTTTTGCGAGGTGAGAAAGGAAGATACGACAGAAGGAAAACAAAGTTATTGTAGAAGCATTATCATCAATATTTTGCATTCCAAAATACGGAATGTTACTTAAAAAACATAACTTTAAAAGAAATATCTACTAAAATGAAAGAACAATCATGGCATTTTAGGCGTGTGCGTAACAGTAATATACAAAATAAATATTACAATACTCTTGAGGGTCTAGATCATTTTGATTAGATATTGGTATTCCAAAGGTAAACAAATGAAATATTTTTTTTCTTTTGACTGAAAACGTGATTTTGAAATATATATACAAAGGCGCAAATCTGTCTTCAACATTGGGGGGGACAGGTAAGACGTTCCCATATATATATATATATATATATATATATACGATGTTCAAAATATTTATGAAGTTGAAAAACAATGCTCTGACGGATCAGGGGAGCAGAATTGTTTTCAGTGACGTATTTAGGAGGCTATCGGGCTCATTCTCCCCTCGAAATAATTTGTTAGTTTTACGCATTCCACGTACAACAATAATCCTTACCATTTTTAAGAATGTCATTGACTTTCCATTTTCTTATGCTTTTTGTTCAGAAATAATACTGTATTTGTCAAATTTCATTCCATATAAGAACTGCGTCCTTAATAGTTCTTTCTGTCATCCTTTCTATTTTTCTGTTTCTTTTTCTTGACGTTACTACTTTCATTTCGCCTATCATACTTTATCGACCGTTGTCAGTTGTGATTCAAGTTTGCCGTCATCAGTAACACCAAAACTAAGAAGAGTTGATAAGCGAAACTAATGTACCACACCAACATGCGCGGATATCAACATGACAGGACTTTAGTTATTATAACAAAGGAACAATTATATCGTTTAGTTATTTTTAAATGAAGGAAATGTTTGCATTAAAGAAAATCAAAACGGGGTAATAATTAGCCCGGGAAATTAGGACGGCCAAGAGGATGTTTTCTTTTTCTTGTATGAATAGAATAAAGGGTTAGATTCACCTCTAAATGTTTGTATCATATCATATAAGATTTATCGATCTGTAATTCTTGCCATTATAACTTCAAAATGCATAAATTAAAATATATTTAATTCTCAAACTCAGGTGGGCAATTGCCCACTTCCTTCCTTGTGTTGGGCATAGCCCTTGAAAGAAAATCCTAAATACGCCATTGGTTGTCTTCAACATTGGAAGGTGGGCAGATTTGAGGCTTATTCTAGATAAGGGAGATGAAACTCATATTACGGTAGATGAATCTGATCAACTGTTGTAGAGTATAGGTGATTATTATTAGAGAATATTAGGTGATGTAGATGAAGTAGTAGTACATATCACTATTACAAATCACTGATGTGAAAACATTCTGAAATCTGAATACATGCATATTTATAATTGGTATGTTTCTAATTAGGCATCCACAAAGATCCACGTTAAAATTGTTTTAGAGTAATATAATAATATAAATGACGCCTTCCCCAAAACCATGAAGAAAGAATATCAATTATGTATGACGCAACAATACTCTTTGAGCAAAATGATTATAATCTCAATAACATTACAGGAATCGTTTCGGAAATCTGACGCATGTTATACTCTTTACTTAACAGATGTAACCTTAAGATTATAGAGAAAAATGTTCCAGCAATTGAATTCTTTTCTTTGCTTACGAAACATCCTCTCTCAAAAGAAAAATTGGGACACGCGGAAATACGTAGGAACAAACCATGGTTCGAACTAGCAGAGAAGAGAAAACAGGCAAAATTACGTTGGCTACAAAATCCGAATGAAATAACTACACAAAATTTCGTAGACATCAGGCGAGGAACTTCCAAAACTCTTAGAACAAAGAAACGCGATATTTTGAAAGCTAAAATTTTGGAACTTGAAGATAATAGTAAAAATAAAAACATTCGGGACATGTATAAAGGGATCAACGAATTTAAGAAAGGCTATGAACCTCGTTCTTATATATGAAAGAAAGCTGATGGAACAGTTCTCACTGATACAGACAGCATTTTAAATAGATGGAAAAATTTCTTTGACGATTTGCTTAACACGCAGCCAAAAACTAATGTGCGTGGAGAAAGGAAGATACACACCGCAGAACCATATATTCCAGAACCCAATCGAATAGAAGTAAAAATCGCTATAAAGAAATTAAAGAAACACAAATCTCGGGTGTAAACGAAATTCCGGCTGAGTTAATTTTAGCTGGAGGCAAAAAAATTGTGGAACAAGATACACAAACTCATTCTCCTTATCTACAACAAGAAAGAATTGCCACAAGAGTGGGAAGAATCAATCATTGTTCCAATCCACAAGAAAGGCGACAAAACTGGCTGCAATAATTATCGAGGCATCTCTCTTCTGTTAATATCCTATAAAATCCTTTCAAACATTCTATTAGCAATATTGACCCCATACGCAGATGAAATCTTTGGAAATTATCAGTGTGGATTTAGACGAAATCGATCAAGTATCGACCAAATATTTACCATTCGCCAAATACTTGAAAACAAGCGGGAATACAGTAGTCCGGTACATCAACTATTTATTGATTTTAGAAAGGCTTATAACTCGGTTAGGAGAGAAACATTGTACAACGTTCTTACAGAATTTGGAATACCGATAAAGCTAATTAGATCAATTAAGGCATGTTTAAATGAATCCCAAAGTAAAGTCCGGGTAGGAAAATTTTTGGCCACGAGCTTTCACGTTAACAATGGCCTGAAACAAGAAGATGCGTTGTCGCCATTATTATTCAACTTTGTCCTGGAATACGCTATAAGGAAAATCAAAGATAGCAACCAGGGCCTAGAGCTGAACAGTGTTCACCAGGTTATGCGTACGCTGATTATGTAAACTTAGTAGGGGATGATAGGAGAAAAATAGAAAGAAATGCAAAGGTCTTATTAGACGCGCTTGCATGGACATGGGTTTAGAAATAAATGCAGAGAAAACTAAATACATGGAAGTGCGTCGGGACCGTAATACGGCAATTCATGTATGTGTTAAAATTTTAAATAATACTTTTGATAAAGTGGATTCTTTCAAATATCTAGGATCAATATTAACAGACGAAAATCATATTCACGAAGAAATTAAATGTCGACTAAAAACAGGGAATTCGTGTTATTATTCAGTTCAAAACCTCTTGTCGTCGCGAATTCTGTCGAGGGATTTGAAGTTTAAAATGTATAAAACGATAATCATACCTGTTGTTCTGTATGGTTTCGAAACATGGTCGCTTACTGAGTGCAGAGCATAGACTGAAAGTATTTGAGAACAAGATCCCGAGAGAAATATTCGGACCAAGAGGAACGGGAATGGGGAATGGTGGAAACTTCATAACGACGAACTACGTAAATTATACGGCTTACCAAACATTGTTAACGGGATGATCTACCTTTTCTCGGCACAAAAATTTTTATATTGGACCTTATGGGGAGAACATGGCTACTGAATTTCCTCAGTTTTTAAGGAACTATGTATCTCTAATGGGAAAGAAAAATTTTGCAGCATTCTACACAAGTTTATTAACGGGTTGAAATACTTAAATTGTATATTTGTTTGCTAGTTTAGCAGAAATAAATTATTAAAAAATAAATAAATTAGTATCTTTTTATACAAATTATAATATGTCTAACTTTGGAACCAATTATGGTAGAAAGATCAACTTTTTTTTGTTTTATTCCTTGAGAAGAAACGACTCTAATAGTTTTAATCACAACCATATCTGATACGCCAATTAAAAAATAGTATTTTAATATAAGTATTAAAGTCCACCTGTCAAAGTTTGACGAGGGTAAGTCACGCCCCACTCTAAGCTTGGCCGCGGAAAGGGCGGGGTTGGTGAAATGGAGGGGGAAGGGGGTGTATGTCTGAATGAAACAGGTTCTCGACCAGTTTCTGAGATTACCTGTCAGCTGCCAAATACTGTTAGCTTTATAGAGTTTATATCTCTCAATGGTTCCATACTAAGGGACTGGAGGATGTGGTGTGAAGTATCCTCTTTTCTCCGTTACCTCTGGAAGTTCATCAAGATGCATTCTAGAGTGCGCGGGAAGAACAGTATATATCAGAAAACGCTGTTATTTTGGGAATTTTTTTTCCCTTCCGGACAAATATTATAGCATACAGTAGTGGCGAAGGGAAGGGGGGCAGAGGGGTGCCCCCACAGGATTCCGACAATGTAAAGTCCTGGCCCCCATATATAGGTGTCCGTAAAAAAAATGTCCTCTAAGTTCTTTTTAAAATAATGTCTTGGGAATATATTTCAAATTTGAGGTGTTTTCCTGGTAGCCGTCATTTTCCAATATGGCCGCCGCCCTACGTAAATCTCTCTCTCTCTCTCTCTCTCTCTATATATATATATATATATATATATATATATATATATATATATATATATATATATATATATATATAAAGAGAGATCGTGAACCAAGGCACTTAGAAAGATAATTTTGGTGTCAAACTATAGGTTTCTGAAGCTGATGAATTTAAATATGGCATTGTTTATTGCCACTTAGAAACCTTACAACCTGGCAACACTGTTGTCTAACGATTAACTGTACAAAGTTACAAATGCGTATATGCACGCATTTCTCTAGGATGTAGCGTACTTCCTTAGGAGTAAACGAAACCTACTTTTTCTGGTAGCTTTCATCACGACAAGACATATTTTACATGGTAACATGAGAGAACATTTGTCTAAATCCAATATGGCAGCCAATATGATTGCTAATTACTAGGCAACCAAGTAATGGACTTATTCAAATGCCTGTCAGTCCTAATTGGCCTAGAGCCTAGAGAATGAGAGAAAGAGGCAGGATACGGTCTCATTGAAGAAGCGTCTTCTGAGGTGGCGAGGGAAATTTAAAATACTCCATTTTTTAATGAAAAACACGGTTTTGCCTCCTTGTCCGCAGACAACACTGCACACCAAATGCTCTATAAGACGTTCTCTAAATAGCCCTGTTAGATCCAACCTGTATTGTGTGTAAACCATGCATTTTCACGGGGGAACAGCAGACAAAAGCCCTGTTTTTGTGATATTTCTGGTTTCTCGTGCTTACTTCGCTAAGACTAAGCACTGTAAGCCAATCTCCAATTATCCTATAGCAATGTTAATTTCAGATCATTTCCTCCGGAGGCACCACGCACAGAGGGGAAAACGACTAAAAATTGCGTGCTCCACAGATATTTCTGCGAAGATCTCAAGCACCCGAGGGTGAATTTCGTAGCTCTTGGGAGAATTCCCCCACAGAATCACCCCTGAAATCATCACTGTCCTAGGGAGTTGAAACAAGAAGCAGGATACGCAAAAAAGAACAAACTTTCAAAGCATTTAAAGTTTAGGCTCGTTGCGCTAAGCCCCTTCTTAGGACGAGGATATGGGAATTGAAAAATGCACGTTTTCTTTTATTTATTTATTTATTTATTTATTTATTTATTTATTTATTTATTGAAAACATGTTTGCCTTTTTTTGTCCCCAGACAATCATGCAGACGACACACACCAATTGTCTTATACAAAAATGTTGCCATGATAGCTCCTGTAAGACCCATTTGGAACGGTGTCCATACTGTGCAATGTTATATGGGGACAAGGGAGCAAAGCCCTGTTTTCTTTGACTTTTTCGTTTTCCGCGCTCACCCCGCTAAGACTACGCACTGTCAGTTAGTCTCGATTTATCCTAAAGAGTTGAAAATCAGATGTATGATAAATGTTAACATGGAGCCTTCAGTGTACGAGGGATTCAAAATATTTACTTCTTATTTATTTGTGAACGAGAAGGACACTAGGAAGAGGTCGAGCCTCCAATTTCGAGGTCACATCGGCCCTTTAGGGAAAGCTAGATTTGAAAAGGAAGTGGTCGTGGTCCTGACCGTTTTAGAGAAGGTACCATCCCGGCATTCGCCTGGTGAAACTGAGGAAAACCTCAGCCAGGATGATCAGCATAAGGGGGATTTGAACCCACACTCAACCTACTCAGTGCCGCGTAGCAGGCGGCCGCTTTTCCCCTACATCACCGGCTGGGTTAACCACCGACAGAGAGTTTGCACTATCTTCGTATTAAAAAGAGACATATTTCAATGCTTTTTCATGACACTTGTTTCAAAAAAATAAAAATATGGGATTTGAATTCCTTGTGCACTCACGCCCCCATATATAAAATATGATTTTTACTTGTGAACGAGCTACCTGCCTTGATTTTAATGGAAAGAAACCAACTTGGTACACAAACTGATTTGTACAATGGTCTTGGATGAGTTCGTTAACCTGAATGACCAAATTGAAAATTTGAAAAGACTCCGTTTGAACCTCTCAAAAATTCTTAATTCCTACAACTGAATCGTTTCATGCTAAAAGAGTGTTAGTCCATAATCAATGTTTATTTTAGTTTATCAAGCCTGGGAGGCATGCAACTATAGTGGTCCTTATGTAAGTTGAATGGTATAACTTCTAGCTACCCTATGGCCACATACCATAAGTAATACATTTAGAGTAGAGGGCGGAGGGCATTTGAACAATAAATTTCCCGAAATTCTTATTTTCTCCTTCACACTCAGCAAATTTTCTTATACAAATGCATCAATGTGCTGAATATGATATACCAATGTGACCAGAGAACGGAGAACTTTTTTAAATTTTCGATGAGAAGTAAGCCCATAAGGGATATCGTTCAAATATACTCCCTTGGGAGGTAGATTTAAACAAGGGTAGGGAAGGTTTGAACAAACAATAATATGAGCCAAAAGATAATTATGGTGGTCCGCTTCAGAGGGCTACGTTTTACGGCAGAGAACTAATTGCTAATATATATCACTCAATGTGGTTGAAAACAATATGCTATCAAGTCTGAATTATTAGAATTCGATTTTTAGTTTGGTTTGCCCGGAAACTGCCTGAAGTTAATGTTCTGGACTCGGTCTGAAGGACCCTCAAATCTCAATAAATAGACCAAATATCATTCAGTTCGCTAATTTTGATTCAGTTCATCTTATAGACACCGATTTAACCAATTTAAACCTTGCTTAAAATGTGTCCCGCACTCTTCATTCGAAACTGTCCCAATACGTATGACACACACACACACACATACACAAAAAAAGTCAGAAATGAAACCAAATTTGGTTCAAAATTGCCTTACTTCAATGTGAACGCCAGCATGATCCAGAAAAAAGTACAAACGACAGCCTTTTCAATTTTTCAAGGAAAGCTGTCTCTTGTTGCGCTGTGCCAAAAGTTTTTTTTTTTTTTTAACTCTTTGATTTACTAATGTACTCTCGAAAATATTCATCCTTTCTTTACATACAACATATTTTCTGAGGCAGAACTAGAAATATTTCCTGAGATGACATAAAAACAAACAGTAATGAAAAATATTTTCTTTGAAATGTCAAACGAAGTGATACAGGGGGGAGTGGGGGGAGTCTCAATTGAAGTCTCATCAGATCACACAATAACTAACTCGTTAAATTTCATTACAAAAGGTTCTTTTGCAAGTCAAAATAATTTTGCACAATGTACATAAACTTTTTAGTTGTCGTTAGAAATAAACAAAATAATAATGTCCTAAATAACTTCATTTCTTCACTACAGCTGTAAAAATTGTTCAGAACTTTGATACTTTTGAGACATCTTTTTGGAATATTATCCTGTTGCTGTTCTTGAGATGATGATAATAATAATAATAATAATAATAATAATAATAATAATATAAATTTTGCCTCCTGAAAATAACCAGATGGTAAAGTTATGATCGATACATTTTTGGAATTCGAAGGCATTTTAGAATGCTTGTCTATCATCTGGCTATCAGAAATAATTGATCACCATTTTCTCTACATATCTATAATTTTCTTACAGGGTAGAAACACCTCCTCGGAAGAGAGAGAGAGAGAAAATAGAGAGAGAAAGTGGCCGAACTTGGGCTATTGAACGTGAGGATAGGATGTTTACATTCGCATTGACACCTGCTGTGAAAACGGTCCCTTCATATCTCTCGGGACGAAAACAAAAGAAAGGGTGGGCGCGGATGCCTTACCCTCGTCAAACTTCTTGACAGGTGGACTTTAATACTTATATTAAAATACTATTTTTTAATTGGCGTATCAGATATGGTTGTGATTAAAACTATTAGAGTCGTTTCTTCTCAAGGAATAAAACAAAAAAAGTTGATCTTTCTACCATAATTGGTTCCAAAGTTAGACATATTATAATTTGTATAAAAAGAAACTAATTTATTTATTTTTTAATAATTTATTTCTGCTAAACTAGCAGACAAATATACAATTTAAGTATTTCAACCCGTTAGTAAACTTGTGTAGAATGCTGCAAAATTTTTCTTTCCCATTAGAGATACCTAGTTCCTTAGAAACTGAGGAAATTCGGTAGCCATGTTCTCCTCATAAGGCCCAATATAAAAATTTTTGTGCCGAGAAAAGGTAGATCATCCCGTTAAGGTCATCAAGTCTAGGAGGCTTAGGTGGACAGGACATGTAGCCAGGATGGAAGAAAGTAGGAACGCTTTCAAAGTGTTAGCAGTAAGACCAATCGGAAAACGACTTTTAAGAAGATCTAGGCGCAGATGGGAAGACAATATTAAGATGGATCTCGCAGAGATAGGAATACAAACTAGAAACTGGATCCAGTTGGCTAAAAATAGAAGTCAGTGGAGAGCTTTTGTGAACGCGGCATTGAACCTCCGGATTCCATAGGCTATAGAGTTAGTTAGCTTACGAAGCATGAGTAGATGCCTAGGTTGATACTACAAATAGATTAAATGCGCATTTACTGAAAAGATGGGTTCTACTGACGTTGGATAGTCTATATACTCTTCGTGTGCTAGGGCCTAGGGGAGAGGAGGAGATAAGATTTCATATCAGGTTACGTCACGCACAGTCGCACGCCTTCATTTTCATTAAAAATGGAAAAGCCAAGAGAAACAAATTTCATCTCACTTTCCTTTGTGCCAGTCGGACACAACTCATCACAGTTATCGGCAAAAAGCACTTTTCAAATCGGATTATTGGGAGAGCCTCCAGTTCAAATGTTGGGGGGGGGACATGTCTCCCCATTTCCCCGGAATGTGTGCCCGTACCTACAGCCGAGACAACTTTCCAGCATGAGGAGAGGGGCATATCCTCCTCTGGCATTTATTGCAATTTGTGCCCAAATAGCGGAAGCGGAATTAATACATATTGATGAGACTACTAAACTCACTACAGCACGACGTTCAGTTTGAAATACTACAGAATACGATTCTTTTTTAGAAAAAAAAAATGGAAAAGTCAAGAGAAATCAATTTTATCTTACATTCCTTTGGAGCAGTCGGACATAAATAATGACACTTATCCGAAAAAGCACTTTTTAAATCAAATTATTGGGGGGTACAGTCCCCCCAGGTCCAAGATTGGGGGGGACATGTCCCCCTCGTCCCCCCGGGATTTGCGCCAGTGTATATATATATATAGACTGTTATACAATTCGTGTAATTTTCTACAGCACTGGGAGAAGATGAAGTTTTCACACCATTAATATAAAATTTGGCACTCTTATTGAGAAATATCTGAATTTTTCGAATTTCTAAAGGAAATAGAAGAAAATTAATGTTTAGCCCCCCTTTTGGAAGTGTAAACACAGAAGTTCATTTTCCTTATGGGAGGTTCAATGTTAAATTTTGGAAGCAGTTTTCTCCAATAATTATTCGTAAAGATTTTGGGGCAAATGAGTTGTATTTGTTACGAAATGCAAAAACACTCATTCACAAAGCTAGTAAAGCCGTCTCAAACATTATTTTGGGAAGGCCCCCCTTCGGGGGGCAAGGGCCGTAAAAAGCTGGTGGGTGATGTGTTACCAAATCCCAAAATTTATTTTCGGAGTGCCAGTAAACGTCAGATTAATCACGAATGTCACATAATTAATGCTCCAATGCTCCTTACATGTAAGAGTGACTGATAATGGGGCTACAGCCCTCTTTCAAAAGTAAGAAAATCACCAGAAATATCCTTAGTAGGGACATACGAGAAGAAGGTGTTTTTGTTGATTAGTGTGAAATTTGGCGTCATTGTAGCAAAAGAGTATGCATTTTTGAAATATGGAATGCTATTTTGGTAACGCACCGCCTTAGGGGGGCACAGGGGACGAAGCATTAGATGATGTACCTTTATAAAAATTCAAAATTTTGTTCCGGAAATGCCAGTGAGCGTCAGATTTTTCACAAATGTCACAGAATTAATATTCTAATGCTCCTTGCATGTGCCAGTAACTTGTGTGGGGCTATAACCCCCTTTCATAAAATATCCCCATAATTCTTCAATTTATTTGAGGTGACCTTTGTGCTGCCTCTGTACCATATCGGGTTGTCCATTAATGGAAGCCATGGCTAAAAATAATATACATTTCCTTTTCCCCGACTTCGATCCGACATTTTGTTCTCGAGTTACGGCTGTTTTGGGCATTTTTCCGACTGGCTTTTGGCTGGTCATAGCGCCAAAAGGAAGCATTGTGCACCCAGGTTGTCTTATTACGGTGTCAGGAATGAGCTCTCAAACGTTATAAGTGTTGTTTTGAAACACCCTCTATATTTCTATCCTGTTTCTGATTAGCTTCTCTTTGCCAATCAATTTCCAGTATTTCCAAAATAAACCAAAAGTGAACTAAATTCACTAAATCGCCTTCCCCCTATGCTTTCTTCTTGTATAGTACTTATTATATATTTATATTGTAATGACAGAGATTGCCAATATTGATTGAAATATCTGGTTAAAATTCTATTAGAGGAATTCCATCTTCAGTACAGAAATTCCCTCCTTGCATCCTACCGCCATTTTAGGCGAGATGGGATTAAGTAAGATGGAAATTCCCATCTCGCCTAAAATGGTAGACATTCTTATTTTGGAGACATAAGTGGCTGATAAATCGTTAGGCGAGGTGGGATTAGGCTAGATGGGATGGAATCATCTGAAAAGGTAGGGGTACGGTTGGTAGCGGCATGACGTCACGCCGTCCCCCATGCCTATCTTTGCCCATTGTAATTGCTTAGGAAGTGGGAGGACCCCGTACACAGTTTTTTGGAGGTGGGGATAGGGTCCCCCGCGTTCCCACGCACTTTAACCCCTGCTGCTAAGTATTAATTGCTGTGAGGACTAACGAAAAATATTATGTGATAATAATAATAATAATAATAATAATAATAATAATAATAATAATAATAATAATAAAGTATCTGAATGATACAGATATTTTTTCAACTTTTATTACAATTGCTGTGGGTTCCCATGAATCTGGGTATATTGTTTTTGAAAGGAATAAGGCTTCAAACAACAATATGATTTGTATGAAAGAAAAAAAGCCTTATCAGTTGCAAGAACTGACAAGTGGCCTTGTGTCTGTTTTTTTAAACACAATGTGCCTGCGGTGTGCTTGCTTTTTTGCCTCAGTCAGCTTCAGTACTAAAATAAAACTTTGCTTCAGGCAGACAGTACTAAAATTCTGTCAATTTATGTGTAGCTATCAGCAACCACACAGGTTCTTTGAAACGCTGAATTTTACAAGAAAGGTTTTGTCCATCGGATAGGAAGCGAACGAAGCCCATCGTACGTTGTAATCCCTCCCCTCTTTTGCACACTGTGTGAAATTTAACTTGTATACTGTAGTAAGTTACAGAAAAGAGAATGCTATTTTTTTAAAAAATGACATTATCGAATAAGATTGACCGTTATTACAATATGTTCAAGATGAAAAATATTCTTTTAACAGTCGTCGTACTTAGTTGTCTGCACTGAAATTCCCATAATGTGCTTTCTTCTTTTCTCATATGAGCTCCGAGCTTCTTCGTGTCTAAGTGGTTAGCGTACGTGCCTTTGGCGTGAGAGACCCGGGTTCGATTCCGGTGAGAGCTCATGTAGTTCGGGTTTGTCAATTAATCAGTAGGTCCCGTCTTATATAGCCTCGCTGCTGAAAGGGACGACAAAATCAACTCAACTCATATTGAGCACCATAGGAGATATAACTCCGAGGTTAATTTTGTCCCTGGAAAACCTCCCAAAATCACCAACGGTACGAAATATGTCTGCAATGCAACATGTCCATCATTTCCAACTCTATGCTCTGTGATCTAGTTTGCTTTTCATGTTTTCAGTAAACTAGACAGACAAAAGGAAGAATAGAGGCTTTCTTCCAGAAAATTGTGTTCGAGGGTGGGGGGTCGCACAGGCTCGTATCCACGGGGAGTCTAGGGGGCCGGGCTCACCAAAAATTTTTACATTAGAATGATTTATGAGCATTAAAGTAGTCAGCCATTAGGATTTTTTTGTTTTAGGATGATACCAGATTCGACTCCTGGTGTAAGCTCAACTTTCAATATTGTGTCATTTGCAGGTCTCGTCTCATACATATTCGTTGAAAAACCTCTAGACATGTGCTATGACTAGTATGCGAACTAAAGTTTTTTTAGCAAAAGAGAGAGAAATTTCTTGCTTTAGACTCTGCCCTGTAATCCAGTTTTTCTGGAGGCGAGATAGTATGGTTGGGAACGACCTATCAGATTCAAGTTCCGAACCCACATATAAAAGATCTTCCTTTATAACCTTGGTGTTCTATAAAGACGAAAAACAAAAATATACTGATAGCTCCAGTAATAGATATTATAGCAAAGAGATTTAAAAAATAGGTGGTTTTGAAATAGAGAAAGGACAGTATCTGAGCTTTATTAGTATTACTAGCATATATTACCCGCTTTGCTAAGTTAAAATAAAAATTTTAAAGCACAACTCCGTATTTCATGTGTTTAGTACCCGTGAAATATGCTGTTTTCGTTTTTAATGGCATCGATTTAAACAGCATCGGAAAGATCATTGATCAACTCGGCGACCCCAAAAATCATGGATTCGACACCAATAATGGTCATTTTCGGTCATTTATATATATATTTCCTCCTCCCCTATGTTGGGGGCCATGGCAACGAAAGTGTCACTATTCATCTCAGCGACCCCCCACAAATGTGGATTCAGCACTAATTAACGGTCATTTTCCATTATCTTTAAATATCTCTTCCTCCCTTTCCCCCAAGTTGTGAGGTTGAATTTGAATTTAAACATGATCGAAAGTACCACTGCTCATCTAAGCGACCCAGAAAATTATAAATTTGACACTGATAGTGGCCATTATTCATTTTATATATCACTTTCTCCCCTTCCCGCAAGTGGCGGAGCTGATTTTGCATTTAAACCGGATCGAAGATGTCACAGTTCATCAGAATGATCCCGAAAACTATGGATTAGGCACTAATATTGGTTATTTTCGATTATTATTATTATTATATATAGCTCCCCCTCCCCCGTGCTGCGGCACACGAAATCAGAATTGTCACTGTTAATCTCAGCTACTCCTAAAACTATTGATTCGACACTAATATTACTCAGTTTCGATCATTTTTAAACGTTTATCCCCCTCTCCTCCATTGTACCCTCCACCTTCCCAACTATTAGGGCTGAACTTGGATTGAAACAGCATCAGAAGTGTTACTGTTTGTCTCATCGGGCCCGAAAACTATGGATTCAACATTAATATCGGTCATTTTTGATCATTTTTAAATTTCTCCCCCTCTCGCCCTCCCCCACGTTGTTTCGTCAAAGTAAATAGCCTAAAGTAATCCCTGCCCCTATACTCATGTATATTGAAAATTTGATTTAGATCGGCCGGGTGGTTCAAGAGTGATGAAGTCACAGAGACAGGCATTTTTATTTTTATTTATTTTTTTTTACATATATCTGCCCCCTCTCCCTTCCCTACGTTGGCTCGTCAAAGTGAAATGATAAAAAAACACCCAAGGCCCGACCCTCATATTTGTTGAAAATTAGATCCAGATTGGTTGGGTGGTTCAAAAGTTATTAGGTTTTATTAGTTTCTATTTATACGTTCCCCCCCCCCCTAGGATGTACCGTTAAAGTAAAATTACAAAAATGTTTCCAGATCCAAACCTCATACATCTTGAAAATTTGATTGCGATCGGTCGGATATTCAAGATATAGTTCAAGAGTTATTAAGTTACAAAAATAGTGGCTTTCAGTCTTATATAAATTGATTTTTATATATATCTCTCCTCCTTCTCCGCCCCCACGTTACTTCGTCAAATTTAAATAACACGATCCCAGGCCTGAGCCTCATCTATGTTGAAAATTTGATCAAGATTGGCCGAGTGGTTCAGGAATTATTAAATTTTATTTATTTTTACACCCCCCCCCCCTAAGTTGTACCATCAAAGTGAATAGCCTAAAACCAGCCCAGCCGTAAAACTAATCCATGTTTCAAATTTGATTAAGATCAGTGGGGCGGTTCGGGAGAGTTATAGTCACAAACATAGTGTTTCTCAATTATATATATATATATATATTAGTAGTGTCGAATCTAGATTTTTTCCTATGGGGGCAGCGTAAAATTTTACGGCACATTCCACCAGCCCCCCTTCCAACAGAACGGCGAATATGCATCGTTTTTACCACTACCACTCTACAGTCAGACTTTTCCCAAATAGGCAGTACTGGCTTCGATATAAGGAAAAAAAGTTTGAAGGGCCGGATCGGGACAGTGAAGAAAAGAGTGGCAGTGTTGGGCAAATTTCAATTGAATTGACAATTAACAATTAATCTGTAAATTTAATTGTTAATTGCAATTGACAACGGAAGTAAGTAATGGTTAATTGTTAATTGCAGTTGCCCATTAATAAAGGAGAATCAATTGCAATTAATCAATCGATTGAAAGTAATTGCAATTGAAATTAATTAGCAATTAATTCAATTGCAATTTTTGATTTCCACAGCAATTACTTTCAATTGATTGATCAATTGCAATTGATTTTCACTGATTAATTTTCAACACTGTAGTTCAGAGAGAGTGTGGGGCAATGAAAACTTTAGCCACGACCAACTGACCCACCAACCATCGTGACCCATGACCCACCGTGGCCCACTCTGTCCCACCACCCACCATGAACCACTGTCACACACTGTGACCCAAGACCCACCGAAACAAATTGTCATCAACTCTGACCCACGAATCATGCCCTTTTCTCTACTGACTAAAGAGTTTAAACTTGTAATAAAACAAGGCTATGAAATTATCACTCATTGGATTTTATATTTCTACGATCAATCACTCAAGCACCGCTCTATTACAATAACGGTGGATCTGACCTTTCTAATATAAATAAAATAGAGTTTGCCTGAGTGTCTGTCTCTCTATCTGTGTGCGGCCCGTGGACCAGACGAGTGGACGAAAGGTTTTAAAATTTGGTCGCGGGTAGCTTGGTCTAGGCCACAGATCAAGACGAAGAGTTTTTTTTTTTTTCAACCGGGACCGGCCTGGGAACCAGACATGTTGGCCGAGAGTTACCAAATTTTGGACACGGATACCTCGGTTCAGGTCCCAGACCAAGGTGAAGCGTTTTTGACTAAATTCGAACCAGGGGGGTCTCAGGAGGGCGTTAACCCAGACATGTAAAAGTAGTAGAAAATGACCGATATTAGTGTCGATTTCATAGTTTTCGCGGTCGCTGAGATCAATGGTGATACTTTCATTAGCGATGATTTTCTAATTCAGCCACCATTGTATGTGGGCCGGGAGTCACCGGGGTGGAGAATTGCGAGACATGTAAAAATAATGGAAAATGACCGATATTAGTCTCAAATCAATAGTTTTCACTGTCGCTGAGATGAATGGTGATACTCACACAGGCGTTGACTTCCAAATACTGCCCCCATCGGCTGCTGGCCAGAGGCATGGTTTTTTTCAAAATTGGAACCAGAGGATCATAGGGGCTTTTATCGGAATATGTAAAAGTAGTAGAAAATGGCAGATTTCAGTGTCACATTCATAGTTTTCGCGGTATCGGCTGGAGGCCAGAGGCGATTTTTTCACAATTCGAACCAAGGGGGTCTCAGGGGGCGTTTACCGGGACATGTAAAAGTAGTAGAAAATGACCAATATTTGTGTCGAATCCATATTTATCGGGATTGCTCAGATGTATAGTGACAACCCCGATAGTGTTTACGTTCAAATTCAGCCCCCATCGGCCTTCCCAATGAAAACACATGTATATATATTATTTTGTTTTCCATGTAGTTAACATTAATGTTATAGTAGATTAAATGATAAAATTCGAATTAGTAATTCTGTTTTACATTGCTCCATACATACACTGGAGCAAATCCCGGGGGGATGAAGGGGACATGTCCCCTCCAATCTTAGAACTGGGGAGATTGTCCTCCCCAATAATCCGATTTGAAATGTGTTTTTTGGGAGAGAAATTTGATTATTTGTGTCCGATCGCTAGAAAGGAAAGTGAGATGAAATTAATGTCCACTCAGAATAAGCCTCAAATCTGCCCGCCTCCCAATGTTGAAGACAATTCTGCTCCCCTGATCCTCTACAGCATTGTTTCTCGGCTACAGAAATATTTTGAACATCGCTATATATGTATATATATAATATGGGAACGATCTTACCCGTCCCCCCCCTCTCCTAATGTTGAAGACAGATTTTCGCTGTTGCATACATACCTGTCGTTTCTCGTTTCTTTTTGTCCATGAGCTCAAAATCCTGGACAAGGCTTGCATAAATTTCTCGCCGTGCTTTTTGCTTTTCAATCCTATCCTTGAAAGAGTCTGTTATCTTATCCCATATGCAAAGTCTACATTCCACAAGTTCAATAACGGTTAAAATATCGAATGGAAAAATTCCTGCCATCTCTAAAAATCTAAGCAAAACTAGAAAGGTAAGAATGCAATAATACCCAACCTTTTCATCCAGTCACTGTAGCTAAAATGCAGAACTCTATCAGGGGGTCGATCCCGGTACAAAGGGGAGAGGGAAAACTTGGATACATAGCTTTGGTCTTTGTTTTCAATTGCCATTCCACAAATTATTTTTAAAAAGGGGGGATTTGGGATAGTTTTGGAAGTGAGAGAAAAAATCTGTAACTAGTGAAGCATGAAGTCATATCCCTATTGTTGAGATCACAATCAAGAAAATGCCAAGTGAGTAACTTGTCCTTGGAGCTTGGGAAAGAGTGTTTGATTGTGTTGGTTTCGTTTCAAAATAATAATTCTACTTTGACTTGTCAAAAAATATTGTATTCAATCACTGCTTATTGAGTGGAACCGGGAAAAGTGATCTGCACACAATTCTAATGAAAATAAAAGGAAGTAATAATAATCAGGATTTTTTCCATATGCTTATGTTCACAGTGTATCAAAATTTGAAAATTACGCTTAAATTAATTTCCAGAATGTATTGAAATTTGAATGCATTAATAGATTAAAAAATATACCATCAAAGAGTGAGAGAGAGAGAGAGAGAGAGAGAGAGAGACAGAGAGAGAAAGAACAAAAATTAAAAATTAGTGGAAAATAATCAAGAACTTGGTTATCTAAATTTTCTATATTCTATTTGGTAATAGCTATTTAGAGGGAAACCAGTACTCTTCAAACTTCCCACATTTTATACTTATTTAATAAAGGGAATTAGCTACTCCAAAACAGAGACTGTAAAAAAATAATAAGCTGTTCCGAAGTTGTTTATAAGACAAGATAATAATAATATTATTATACAATTATAATAGAAAAAAATGGAAACAACAAAATTCCAAAGACAAGAAACGAAACAAAAATATACAGCGCCTTGTCACTCACTCTCTTCATCTAACCCACTGGCCGGCCGACATTATCGGCCACATGTGCATCCAATCATAAGAAAACACTGCCACCGACAAAATCGGTGTCGGCGATACCGCCGACATTATCTGGGGCTTGGCCGACAGCATCTGCGTGTCGGAGGATCGGCCGATAATATCGGTGGCGTGTGTAAGCTACGATTTGAGTACATTGAAGTCGATTTCACCGCCGACATTATAGATGCTTCCACCGATATTATCGTTGCCGTGTGCAAACGCACTAAGACTTCTCTTTGATCTGTATGTAAACTTTTGTCAGTTGATGCAAAAAATAAGTGAGTTTGTTCTACGCTCTACATTTCGAAACTGATTTTATTAGATGAACAGACTCCCCACACTTGAAAACAACATAGACAGATTTTCTGAAACTTTCGTACGTTGTTAGCTGCAATATTCCTGTACAGGTAATTATTCGCGGAGATGTTTACATAGAATCAAGGAAATCTTTACGATCTATGAAGAGAAAGAAAACAGACTTTGTTCTTATTTGCTGTCAATCTGCATTCCATCGGTTTCTTTTTCTCCGCGGACAATTCTAAGTTCACGCACGTGACCTAGCGAGGGAAGAGAGAGAAAGAAATCTACCTGGTTAGATTCCTATCTGCTGTTCTGCACTGTTGCAAAATGCAGCCAATATCTTAAACAGCTTTTAAATGGAAGAAAATTAATTTTTAATTAGCGCGCTATAATATTACCTTAGCAAGAAAAAGTAAAAGTGAACATGCAATATTAATACTAGTAAACATTTGGCCGAATTTTGAACTCTATAAAATAAATAGTTTTTATAAAATTTTGGAAAGAAATATGCTATGTTATTATATATATTAGGGATGGCCAAAAATTTTCGGATCCGGATATCCCGGATGCAGTGAGATCCGGATCCGGATCTTGCCGGATCCGGAACTAGATCCAGATCTCGGATCCGAATCGCAGATCCGGATCTCGGATCTTGGTCCGGATCTCGGATCTGGATCCGAAATTCGAATCTCAGATCTTGATTCGTATCCAAACCTACATCTGAAATTATGATCTTATAAAATTGAATATCTAAAATTCGTTAAAACTTTTTTCGGATTCACTGATATAGTAGGTTGCTGTGCTTTTAAATGTTTCCGTAACACGTTTGTGCTACCTTTGTTCTTTATTTTATTTTAACCTTGCAATATTTACATGTTGCACTTTCTGTCGAAGTCGCTTTAGTAAAATGTTTCCAAGTTTGATTTCTTCCCATTTCAAAGTATAGTGAACTGTCTGAAAACTTATGTAAATGGTAACAAATTCTTCTGTTTAGCTCCTCTTCGAAACTTAATGTTAACTTCACATTGATAATATTTATTTTATTCTTAGAAAATAAACTTTCTCCTTTTCTCAGATACAAATGAAATATCTTTTAGATAAGGCCCTTTTAATCGCAGGAATACTAGACAAAACAAACTCTTTATTAATAGTAGTTTCTGACTCACTAGAGTCCAACCATCAACAAATGTAATAATGAATATCTTTCACTTCGAAGGTATATACAACAAAAAATATAGACTGGTTGGCGTGAGAATTTCAGGAGAGTGATATGGTTGTGTTCGTTGTATGACTTTATTACCTAACTTATGGCTTGCCCTTCTGAGGTCGGTCGTTTGTTGAAGGAGTAAATATAAAAGAAATTTCTATTATTTTTTCTTCACCCTCCATGTTTCTTTAAACATACATTGCGGGAGGTAACCAAAACATATCCATGCGTCGTATCATTGAAGCGTTTTGTGTTTTGTATATTAAAGTGTTCAAAAATATTTAACATATTCGCATTTGTTCATGTGATCTCAGGTTCAATTCTCGGTGGAAACATACATGAGAAAATTGAAAGCTGAAACAATATGAAAATAGTATTTGAAAGTCAGGAAATTGATATTAAAACTTTACCTATCTGTTGGGACTGTAAGGCTGTAGTTAAATTAAAACACACGTTTCGTGAAGATATATTACGTCGTTATTGTTTTTTTCACTATAAGCTACCAGATACATCCTCAGAGGCTACTTTACACTGTAGTAATCAACAGATGAAAACATTGGAAAAGGAATGGAAGGAAGATCTCCAGAGCCTTAGATCAAGGTACTAACCTAGCATTTGCCCAGTATAACTGAGAAACAACCCTGGAAAATCCTCAGTCAGGATGGCTGGTCTCCGAATTCGAATCCGGTATTACCCAATTGCGAAGCAAGAATCATAACAAGTAGCCTGAGCTCGCTCCGTATTATTATTATTATTATTATTATTTAATTAATGTAATGTTTTAAAATTAGTGCAAATTAAACCGTACTTTATTTATTGCTGATGTTATAGTTAATAAGTCTACATGAGACATCAGTCCGCTATCAAGAAAGAATACTAGAACTGGAATTCAGGAAGCGGGGGTAAATAGATTAATGAGGATGAGGAAACTATGTACGATGCAAAAACTGAGTAATTATGACTTCGTCACAGATATATTCACTTACATACGTCAATTAATATTTCTCTGATACAGTGCACTCTTACTTTCTATAGTGGCAAGAAAATGGCCCGCTTTTGTAAACGAACACACTAAGCACGTGGGTATAGGTGCAATGTCCGTGCAAAGAAATATAGGTAAAACTAGAAAAAAAAATAGGGAAAGCGAGGGTAAATGATAAACCGCCCTTCAACTTAAAAAAACTAAAAATAACTAAACTTAGAGCTACGAAAGACGCGAGACGAATTTTATTGAAAAGATTGTTTTTCCTTAGTGATTAGTTCTAACTATGAACATGAATTAAAAAGAAAACAAGGAGCTAGCTCCGAGTTTCGCAAACTAGTTGAAAAGAAAATATTGGATAAAATTTAATAATAAAGAAGGCATTTATGATAATTAAAACAAACTAAATTCTTGGCACGACAGTTCTTTGGTTCCTACCAGCGGCCTTACGTTCAAAGTGGGGATGTGTAGTCAACGCATCGACACCCGAAGTCCTTATGCCGGCTTTCTAGACTGGAGTCCGCTACCTCTTACTTAAGATAACTCCCCCACGATGCTGGGTCAACATCGAAATTGTTGAGTGCCTCTCCGGAAATTGAACCCATGACCACGGGCACCGAAGGCAGGCTTTCAGTCTTCTATAGACGAAAAGCTATAGTTACCCACATTATCTAATACAGAAATAATACTAATAGCTGCTGATGGTGATAGTCAAGGTTCACCGAAGCATGAACCCAAACCCAAACTGAGATATTGATGTCACTGGAACGCCTGAAAAGTCATTGTGGGTAAGTGAATTGCCCGGATGTCCGGAATTGTCAGGATGAAGGGCGATGGTGATGTGAAATGCGGGACTGTCAGAGGTACTACTTATGATAATTGGATTTATAATCTATGTTGCCATAAACCCTCTTCAAGAACATGACTGTTAATCTTAGCTTTGAAAATGTTACATAAGGAGTTTTATTGCTATTATTAGGTTGCATTAGGAATTATCGGATTTATTGTAACGCTTAATTTTTACATCTCTTCTAATTTACAAATATTTAAATCGCAATTATACCCTTAAGGTCAATTAGTGATATTTTAAATCATGAAATGAAATGAAATCTTTAAGTTTAACGTCCCGCGGTTATGCCGGTTAGGCTAAAGGAGACGGTGATAATGAGAAATGAGTGAAATGGTGGAATGAAGGAAGTGGGAGGAAACGGGAGAACCCCGAGAATACCCACGAGCACGATGTTTGTCCACCACAAAGTCCACACGGCGCGTGCTGTGATCGAACCAGGAACCCCAATCACCGGAGGTGAACGCTCTACCACGGAGCCACCGCACCCTTCATTTTAAATAATTTCGAACCAACTTTATATACGGTTAGTCTTACTATATTTGAATAATTGAGACCAGAAGCAGTTTACACGCTAAGTCCAAAAGAATCTTGGCCGACCTCCTGATAAACCACGTCTTTCAGAAAGGTGAATTGTGGCAATCCGATACCGACATGAGGAAATCTTCGGTTCAGTGTGAAAGCTTCCATAAGAACCAGCACTCTCATCAGTGAAATGTGCTTTGGTAATTTTTATTCAATGTGAAAGTACCTAACTTTATTGCTAAAAAATGGCATTTATTTCAAACAAGTCGCCATTACAGTTTTCGTATTTAAACACAACACTCATGAAAAGTCATGTTAAAGCGCGACTTGCCCCTGAAATAGAATATATATCTGTTTTTAGTTTCTCGTGTTCCCCAAAGTACACCCGGACTTAGTGCAAGTGCCTTCAGCTCGCACTACCTAGGTACAAACGGCTACGATCTTGGTACTAGCACTTGTTTCGGTTTCCAGATCTCAAATATTTATCTCTCAGCCTGATTCTATGTATGAATCCGAAATTTCAAATCTAGATAAGGGGCAACAAAATTCATAGTTTATTCTCGGTGCTCATATTGTGATTTATTAAATAATTATTAAATCTAATTGTAAGTTATACATTTGATATTTTGAGCAGACTGAGCAAGATAAATATACGTAAAAACTAGTCAATACTTATCTTAACTGTTTATGTTTTCTTAACTGTCAAAATGAAATAGGTGTATTGAGGAATTTTAAATATTCGTGTTTTGTATTCCGGTTTCAAATATAAATATGTATGTATTTCATCTCGGTCCTGCAACCAGGTGGACTTAGATTCGACATTCGAACTCTCATCCGGATCAAATCTGATTATTTTTTAGTTAGGCAAGCATTTAATCGTTAGTGTAGATTGAAGGAGACAAATAGACTTCCCTGTAATGTACCATTACAGTTGAAAGTAATGGCAATTTTTTTTTACGCACCCTGTACCTAGTAATTTTTTTCCAATCTCGGTTTAGTTACACAATTTATTTACTCTCTTTACTTCGAATTAAATATAATGAATCGAAAGGTTTCATTAGTAACCATATTCCCACTGAATAATATATTTTATTTATATTTTGATTAAGTGTAAATCCCATTTTCGGATATATAAGTTGAATAGTTACAAGGTTTACCATTCTGACGTCATACCGAAACATAGTTCCGTCATTGGATATAAATTTTCTTAATTTCAGACCAATGTAGAATTTAGTCAGGTACCTAATCTTTCCCTCACCCCCCCTCACTAGTCCATAGTCACTTTCAGATCCGGTTATATCTGGATTTGCCAAATTTCTATTTGCTTTGTAAATTCCGCGGCTAAAGTTTTCGTTCTGATTGGAGGAATTCTCCTACCTCTGGCGTTTTCGGCGCAATGTTATCAGAATAATCGAAGACACGTCACGAAGCACTATCTGTGGAAGTGATCACCATATTTTGACTTCATTAGGACTGAAATTCAAACGAACTTAAGGTAATATCCAGTTAATTTCATTGATAAACGTCGTGTGATCATATAGGAGCCAGAAATACATATTTTTGTTCAAAGAACTGTAAAACCAGGGGAAAATATCTACTTCCGGATTTCTGTTTTCTAGGAAGCCATGTTTGCTGCCCAGCTATAATAGACAAGAGTGAAATAGTGACTTTACTTTCTTTTTATTTCAAACTCAATTAGGGATTAGGGAAATTACGACCTGTTTAGTGCATGTTGTTCGTGTATACAGTAAATGTGATTTTTTATTATTTATTTAGTAATTGCATGTACGTAGTAGGTTTGATAGTTGTAATGTAAATAATCATAATGGCAGCTTAAGTTAGCTTAAAAGGGCTCCTATCCCCTTTTCCAAATTGAACCAATTCTAGCGGGGGAATGGGTTAGTTATTGTTCGTTTTAGGGCCTTTTCCCCTCTCAGGGGAAGGGTCCCTCCATAAATCTCGTTAAGGTGCCCCCAGGGCATCAATCTTTGGCAATAATTATGTAAACAATTGGTCAGGTCAATTGGACCTAGGGTTACCTTTCTCATTTTGCCCCCCTTTAAGTTTAATAGAGCCGACTGTATATACCAACAAGGTAGTATTTTTCGTCAACATGCATGTAATTAAATGGTGCATGTTTGGTTTAGTTAGTTGTCTTTATGTATAGTACTAACAGTGGTGTATGTAGTTAGTAGTTTGTGTGAGTGTGTGAATTTTCGGTTAGGACAGTGTATAAATATGCGTTAATTTAGTACCATTTTTCTAACATAAATAAACCAGAGTAAATATTAAATTTCTGATTAATGAGTACAAGTATATATTTCAGTACACGGTAAATTATGCCTCCACTACAACGCCATTGCGTCCGGTTTCCCTAATCAGTTGTTTGTTGACATTACGACATCGCATGATTTAGTGATCTAGATTGTTTGATTTTGGCCATTTATTCTCAAATTACTTCCCGTGGACATGGTTTTCGGTTCAGATGAGTATACCTTCATATAAGATAGCATGAGATCTTACTGTACTGAAAATTTCAGCTTGCTAGGTCCAGTAGTAATTGAAATATCTACTGAAATAAAGAATACCTATTTTCTTAATAGAAGTAAAGCCCATATGCTGTTACTGTTTGTTTCAAAATGTAGTATTAAATTCTCTTTTCCCGTGGCTGTAGAAAATTCCATTGTTGCTTTAGTTTTATCAGCAAATTGGAAATAGATTAATCGCTGACAATTTAACTTTCAGTGCATACACGTATGATTTTTTTTAAAACTGCGAAGTAAATACAATTTGGGTGTTTCGAAACAAAGAGTACGTGGTTCGATGAATGTTATCGTGTAGTAGTTTGAGCGTGATAGATTGTGATAATTATATATATATTTATTACTGTGTAATGTAAATATGTGTATGGCCTGCGTGTAAAATGTATGAAATAGGGTGTCTATAAAATATTACTTCGCGCGAAAATTAGTAGATAATGAATGAATGTAATGATATATTAATAATATGATATAAAATAAGAATGAGATGATATGACACCTACATTTAAATGGATAGGCCTAGTGTATGTTATATAGTGAAAATATGAATACGTTTACGAAAAAAAAAATCTCTCGCGTTTTGACTTCTACACCAGTACATTCATCCAACCGAGTTTGCTACTTGGATAGTAAATTGTAGTTGGGAATTGTGTGTTACTTCGCATTTATGTACCTCATAATAACAGCCCCAGATCTTAAGCCTTTCAATAGATAGGGTAGCATCATGTGGGAATTACTTCTAAAGGTTGACAGAAATGATAATTAAGAAAACCAACTGCTATTTCCTGTGATCATCGAAAAGTACAGGTTTCGGTCATTTGTACCTTTAACATTCATTGCCTCTCCGAGATTTTTTTTCTTTTTTTTCCGTTGCTTACCTTATTTATTTATTGTGCAGTGTTCATATAACTCAGTTCGGACTATCCGATTAAATCAACTGCTACTAAATTAATATTCATGTCATTCGCGTACCCGGATGTCGACCCCTAGTCCCTTTAAGTATTTTCATTTCTTTTCTTAGTTTAATTAGACGAGGGAAATTAACGACATCCCAGACTGTGGCGTGTCTGCGCAGGGTAGCTATCGGTGAGGTTTGGCATAGAAATCACCGATCCAAAATTCAGTTTATTTAATTTTTTTTTATTTCGGCAAATCATTAGTTAGGGATATCTTAGATAATACTTCTATTCTAGTTTCATTACTGTCCTCGAACCTTCTTAGTTTTTCTAAGGGGTCGAATATTTTTTTTTACTTAGAGATTTTAAAATTGGGGACGCAGTTACCTGGTCCCTTTCCCCCTCTCCTTTTATCCTGCTGGTCTGGGCCGGATACGGGGATCGGATTTCAATCTTACAAGCAAACTCTTGTGGGATTGGGATCTGATGGACACAGAACTTGCATCCTTGGCAGCAGGGCGCCTCTTGAGTCTACGTATTTGAGTAGACCACCCTTTTGGCATGTTAAGAATATTTTGGCTATGGATTTTGTTGAGAGCGAAATTCGACTTTTATCTTTGTAGCGTTAGTTATTTCCCACTTAAGTCTTTGGCGCCCCTATTCTTCGTCTTCCTTCTTCTCTATCTCTCTCTCTGTCTTCATTACTTCGAGATTTTTTTTTCAAATTTTTTTCAACCCCCCCCGGTTTCTGAAACTCATAAAAACATACAATATTCATATCACTTATTTCGATCGTATGTACTAACTGAGACATCGAGGGATGCAATTCGTGGAGGTATTGCAGCACATCTCAGGACCATTTCCGCGATATTTAATCCACCACGGGAGAAATTGACGAGAAGGTACACTATGCTTTCAGATTCCTAGAAACATTTGTTATTCATTGATCGTACAAATTATACCCATTGACGACTGATTTCTGGTTTTATTTCTATTGATTGGTCATATAGTGTGTATGTATTAATAGTTTGGGCCCACTAGTTTCGAATAACATTGATTTTTTTCTGTATATACATCTATATATATGTACTTACATAGTTTGAAAAGTTACGTGCCTGCTCTATTTGTTGTATTTCCACCTCTTATGTCAACTTATTAAATAATACCAACTAATTTTTTATACGCGGATCTTTAGTAAATTGAGAATGATTATTGATTATCGGGTTTACATATAAAGTACAATGTTGCAACCTTATGATGGAAAAAAGTGAATTTTGATAGTCAGGGTTTTTGTTTTGTTTTTGAGCCAATAAAATATGAATACTTATCGAATATAAAAGGGTTATGTAGATATTAAATGTCGACGAAATACTATGATGGATATTAAAATGAAATTTATTATATTGACTAATATGAATATATATATATATGCGAGTATGTATGTAAAGGGCTCGGTATTTACCCTGGTTGTTTTAGGTTGCCATAGATTTTTGACACCCGACATTTACCAACTATTTGTGATATATAGTATTACCGCGTAAATTGTAATAAATGACATTTTGTTGAGTTGTTATTGATGTTTGTGACTATTAAAGTTGAATATCATGTTAAATACTGCATGTAAATAAAACAAGTAGCAGGTCGTAAGAAAAGTAAAAATAACTCTAATCCTTATCCAAATTTATTTGCGAGATCGTAGTGAAATCAGTAAGCTACGAAACAGTGCGCCCCACCAACGAATCTTCTATCAGTAAACTATGAAACAAATCCTTCCCCTACGATCGGAAACCTAACTATTCAGTGACTAGAATCTTTTGACTACACAATCTATACTAGAAAAAAAAAATAAAATAGTGATCTTAAATTCAATGAACTGAAATTTGGTTAATAATTTAATGTGAATACAGGAATATGGAAATATGTTCCCAATGTCTGTGACTGGATTCGATAATTTTTCTTTAAATCTCGATAAACTTTGAAATTTTATATCAAGTGCGTCAAGTGACGAAATGAGAAATATAAATATATATGTGATATGAAGCAACTATTTGTCTATAGTTAAAACAAAAACGATTAAATACTCTCATGGACACAAATCACAGTGCGTAAAGAGAGTTGAAAAAGGAGTTATTATCGACGTGAGAACAAAGACTCATAAAATTGTCGAAAATGTCTCCTCTTGGGACAGAGACTCAATAAAATGCTACTAAAGTGTTTTTTTTTTAAAGAATGATTAACCAATTATATTTTTTTTCTTTCTTTTGCCCGCAATGATATGTATTCATTGCACTGAATCTTAAATATATTGACCTTTGAATTTTTTTTCTTTATTTTTGTCTTTCGTCTTTTGTCGAATTTTTTTTATGTAATCCAACTTTTAATATATCTAGAAAGAGAAATGTGTTATTTGATCTTGTTGAAAGTAGCAGATTTCTGTGCATGCTTATGAAACATTCTTTTCATGTATTAAATTTTTTCCTGTTATGTCAAACTAAGTTTTCTTTTATTGAAATGTAATAAATGTCTATAGAAATGTAGTTAGGTTAGTTTAATTCAACTAAATACAACCCGAAGTATACATTGTCCTGTATGAATGTGTGTGTGAGTGAAATGTAGGTTTAGTATTAAGTGCATCCATTATTTTGACATATATGTGTGACTTATTATAATTAATGGTAGCTAGCAATTAAAGTCATTGAATGTTAATACTAACTTAATTTAAGTTGGCTCTATGAAGGAAGTAAAAAGGACTGAAGTAGCCTGAACGAATGATCAGCATGGGAGAACTGTGAAAGTCAAAATCTTCGACAAATATGTGATACTCTGATTTTTTTTCTTTTTTCCTCTGTGGTCGATTCTAACATGCCATCAACTTCGTCGTTCATTTTTCAAATATTGGATATTAGTCTAGAACTTCTGGAAATATTGAATAAACGGTAAAATTAAACTTTCTCATCTATCTCAGAGCTAGATTGGGATAATTCGGTAGTTGGGGTTAAATGGATCTAGGTCGGGGATGTATGGGTTAACATGTGTCTACCTTTGATCACCTTAATACCAAACATTCACCCAATAGCTATTGGAAATGATCCCAATTCGATAATTATTCACTTTCCTTTACCATATTTCTCAAAATATCCAGTAACAGTTTCCTCTTTATCACCTTCTTACTTTACCTCTTTCCTCTTCTATCTTCCTTTCCCTTTCTTCATCTTCTTCTATTTTTAATAAAACTGAAAAGGGGGTCGTGACTGGGAATTCTATATGTAATAAACACGGTCATGTATTTATTTATTTTATTTTATTTTCTTTAAAAGTCCGATAAAAAGTTTTCTCGTTTCGATCGAACCTAGTATGTTCGAAATTAAGAAATGGATATTATATTCCAATATAATTAGACATAAGCTGATAGCTTCATGAACATCCCCACCAGGGGTGAAGGGTTCCCACTCACGACTTATTCCGTGCATCACATTTGTTGCAGATTCTTTTTTCCCTCAATCAGTTTCTAGATCGACGGGCCTTTTTCAGTTTTAGAGTGGCGACACGTGACAAGATTGTTGCCATGGTAACGCATGTTTGCTATGGTAACGGATCTGAAAATGCTTATTGAATAATACCAGTTATCATGCCAATCAGTTTGAATTGGTGAACCGCGACAAGAATGGTTTGTCATGGCAACGTTTGTTTCCATGGCAACAGATCTCAGTTTAAATGGCGACCGATAGATTTGAAATTTTTTTAAGAATGTCAAAGAGTGAGGTTGAAGGCATGTTGAATTGATTACAACATTGAAATTAATAAGAGAAATTTTATAGTCAAGTGAAACAAGTAGAGTCGTTGGCTACTTTGTCATTTTTGCTTCCTTTTCTAAGGGGGAAAAAGAGAAGGAGTGTCAAATTTTTTTCTAAATTGGAACTAAACGCTAGAAGGGTTTCAAGGAAGGAAAGAGAATGGGAGTCCTTTAATTTATGAATAATACTTGTCTTGATAGCGAATAAGTATTTTATAGTATATGTGTATTTTTGATATATATCTTGTCTTTTGTAAAGTGTGTCAAAGCTATGGCAACAAATAAAAAAGTTGTTTTGTCACAGGACGAATGTGAAGTCACGTGCACTCAATGCACGTTAGATGAAAAAGAGAAAAGATCTCGCGCCCCGCGGAGATTAATAAGATGCACCGGTTGTGGACTAAAATGGATCCACTTTGCTTGCACCAATTTGGATGATACTGCTGAAAATGCAGAAAAAGTTCAAACCGGCGAAATAATAAAATATTGTGAGGATTGTGAAAAGGACCGAGGCCAAATATCTCCAGCGGAGATATCTGACCTCGATGATGATGAAAAGAATGGAGATCACAATGATTCTCGTGATCAGACGGCAAACCCGAAGGAAGGAATGTCATCTGGAGGGTCTGACACGTCTGCATTAATTCGCCAAATGATGCAAATGATGAACAACAAATTTGATGAATTGAAACAGAACGGTGCAGAAATGAGGCGTGAAATAAATGAAAAGTTTGATACCTCGAAACGAGAGACCGACGCTCGATTCGAGGTACTAAACAATAAATTTGACCAGATCTGTTTAGACTTTGCTTCTTCGATTAGCAAATTGAAGGAGCAAACGTCTACTGAACTAGAGCAGGTTAGATACCAGGCCCAACATTCTACCGAGCAGCTCAGAGACGAAACAAATGAAAAATTAAATGAAATAGATGTAAGGTTTGAGAGCACAAACAAAAGATTTTGTGACATCGAACAAAAGGTTGAACAGCAGCAGGCTGAAATAAGTAAATTAAATGTTGCAATATCCAACCTATCAATAGAAACTAAACTAGAGTCGGTTGATCAAAGAATTAGTCAAATTCAAACCGAAGTAGACAGTCTTAAGGGGAATATTACTAAATTGGAACTCGTCAAGTCTGATATCTCCTATCCTTTTCCTGATGGCGATTCTCCAGGGAAAATTTTCCCAGAAACAAGTAACGTCCTCCCGGGAAAGAGTCAAGTGTTGCCTGATGCACGGGACACAGCAATGTATTGTCCCCCGCATCAGCCAACCTCGAAATCATGGTTGAGTAATTTCGATGTACCGATGCAGTCGAGTGTTGTGACTACAACAGTCACTAGCGTAAATGCTCACTCTACCTTTGGAATGGTACAATCTTACAGCGTGCTGCCAGGAGGGGAAAGGAGATGTACCGGACCGTCGGTTACTGCTGTGGTGGGTCCTAAGTTCGAACCTCACCTGGTCAACACTAATTATAAAACCTCTCTTGGTCATATGGGAGCGTTCAGTTCGGTGACCACTCCGTCGGTGGCAAATCCGGTGACAACCCCAACCGCTCAGGATAACGCGTTGATTCCACTAGATTCTTTTCCTGCCCCGTATAGTATGAGCTCTAAAGTTTCCCTCCGGGATATTGAACGTTTTCCCACTTTCGATGGGAACATTGCTAACGGGTTACCTCGAGTTTTCCTGCGAAGATTGCAGCAATATCTAGATATGTACAAACTTACTGATGGGGAACGCCTACAAATAGTCGAAAAATGTTTGATCGCCGCTTCGGGCGCATGGTTTGCCTCGGTTAAATACCAAATCCGGACGTTCAGTGATTTTTTGATTCTTTTCAAAGAAGAGTATTGTAATGAGCACATCGAGCGGCTCCAAAAGAGAAACTTACAATCACTCCGGTATGATCGCTCCAAGTATGGGTCCCTCTTGGACTATGCTTGGAAAATCATTGAACTATATTATCAGATAGCTGAACATCCCTCTCAGGCCGAACTGGTAGATATTATAGTTAACGCTCTTCCGCCCGATGAGTTCCGGGCCATAGCGTCCCACTTGTGCCAAACGGTGCGAGAAGTCACCTCACGTTTAGCTGCCTTGTGCGGCAAGGAAGTTGGTGGTCCACCAAAACGATACTTCGCCCGACAGGCAAAGATTCTAAAACCGACGAAGACGAAGGTAACGGCAAGTTGCCAGACAGATTTCCTGAGTTATACCCAAGCTGGATCTCGTTATCCTAGTGGGTATGGCTCAGAAAACAACACTAATGGCCGGCGACTATTCAGGAATCGGCCCATGTTCAACAATCGCCGGAGTTATCGTCCCTATGACCGTACCAACATGGAATCGAACCCGGATAGGGGCGATAACACCAGGAGGAATTTTAACAGGACGTACGGAAGAAGGGAGAACGGTAATAGTCAGGGCAATAATAATAACAATAATAGTAACAATAATGGAAATCGACCCCAGAATTCAGTCCCTTCGCAAGTGCGTGGTAACGGTGAGCCTAGAACAATATTAAATGGCAGTGATAGACGGGAAACTGCGGCCTAATGTCATCAGATATACTAGTCGACGGCTGAAGCCTTACGAATTGTCTCTGTCGATTTATCAGTTAGAACTTCTGTCCGTTCTATTGCTATATGAACACTACTGAAAAAAAAAGTATCGGAACTCACAATTTTCGAAATTTAAAGATTTTCAATTGTACAGAAGATAAACGTAGTGAATTACTCGCGCAATACCCCAAGTAGATATAATATACTGTCCTAGTGAGACTGGTAACGTTTGAATGGGATGAATGAGTGTGTTAATTTAACAAGCATCAGTAGTTAGTATTCCCAATTAGCAAAATTTTGTTATTCTAACAAAATTTTGTTAATGGGCCGGGGAAAACTGTAATGTACCATTACAGTTGAAAGTAATGGCAATTTTTTTACGCACCCTGTACCTAGTAATTTTTTTTCCAATCTCGGTTTAGTTACACAATTTATTTACTCTCTTTACTTCGAATTAAATATAATGAATCGAAAGGTTTCATTAGTAACCATATTCCCACTGAATAATATATTTTATTTATATTTTGATTAAGTGTAAATCCCATTTTCGGATATATAAGTTGAATAGTTACAAGGTTTACCATTCTGACGTCATACCGAAACATAGTTCCGTCATTGGATATAAATTTTCTTAATTTCAGACCAATGTAGAATTTAGTCAGGTACCTAATCTTTCCCTCACCCCCCCTCACTAGTCCATAGTCACTTTCAGATCCGGTTATATCTGGATTTGCCAAATTTCTATTTGCTTTGTAAATTCCGCGGCTAAAGTTTTCGTTCTGATTGGAGGAATTCTCCTACCTCTGGCGTTTTCGGCGCAATGTTATCAGAATAATCGAAGACACGTCACGAAGCACTATCTGTGGAAGTGATCACCATATTTTGACTTCATTAGGACTGAAATTCAAACGAACTTAAGGTAATATCCAGTTAATTTCATTGATAAACGTCGTGTGATCATATAGGAGCCAGAAATACATATTTTTGTTCAAAGAACTGTAAAACCAGGGGAAAATATCTACTTCCGGATTTCTGTTTTCTAGGAAGCCATGTTTGCTGCCCAGCTATAATAGACAAGAGTGAAATAGTGACTTTACTTTCTTTTTATTTCAAACTCAATTAGGGATTAGGGAAATTACGACCTGTTTAGTGCATGTTGTTCGTGTATACAGTAAATGTGATTTTTTATTATTTATTTAGTAATTGCATGTACGTAGTAGGTTTGATAGTTGTAATGTAAATAATCATAATGGCAGCTTAAGTTAGCTTAAAAGGGCTCCTATCCCCTTTTCCAAATTGAACCAATTCTAGCGGGGGAATGGGTTAGTTATTGTTCGTTTTAGGGCCTTTTCCCCTCTCAGGGGAAGGGTCCCTCCATAAATCTCGTTAAGGTGCCCCCAGGGCATCAATCTTTGGCAATAATTATGTAAACAATTGGTCAGGTCAATTGGACCTAGGGTTACCTTTCTCATTTTGCCCCCCTTTAAGTTTAATAGAGCCGACTGTATATACCAACAAGGGAGTATTTTTCGTCAACATGCATGTAATTAAATGGTGCATGTTTGGTTTAGTTAGTTGTCTTTATGTATAGTACTAACAGTGGTGTATGTAGTTAGTAGTTTGTGTGAGTGTGTGAATTTTCGGTTAGGACAGTGTATAAATATGCGTTAATTTAGTACCATTTTTCTAACATAAATAAACCAGAGTAAATATTAAATTTCTGATTAATGAGTACAAGTATATATTTCAGTACACGGTAAATTATGCCTCCACTACAACGCCATTGCGTCCGGTTTCGCTAATCAGTTGTTTGTTGACATTACGACATCGCATGATTTAGTGATCTAGATTGTTTGATTTTGGCCATTTATTCTCAAATTACTTCCCGTGGACATGGTTTTCGGTTCAGATGAGTATACCTTCATATAAGATAGCATGAGATCTTACTGTACTGAAAATTTCAGCTTGCTAGGTCCAGTAGTAATTGAAATATCTACTGAAATAAAGAATACCTATTTTCTTAATAGAAGTAAAGCCCATATGCTGTTACTGTTTGTTTCAAAATGTAGTATTAAATTCTCTTTTCCCGTGGCTGTAGAAAATTCCATTGTTGCTTTAGTTTTATCAGCAAATTGGAAATAGATTAATCGCTGACAATTTAACTTTCAGTGCATACACGTATGATTTTTTTTTAAAACTGCGAAGTAAATACAATTTGGGTGCTTCGAAACAAAGAGTACGTGGTTCGATGAATGTTATCGTGTAGTAGTTTGAGCGTGATAAATTGTGATAATTATATATATATTTATTACTGTGTAATGTAAATATGTGTATGGCCTGCGTGTAAAATGTATGAAATAGGGTGTCTATAAAATATTACTTCGCGCGAAAATTAGTAGATAATGAATGAATGTAATGATATATTAATAATATGATATAAAATATGAATGAGATGATATGACACCTACATTTAAATGGATAGGCCTAGTGTATGTTATATAGTGAAAATATGAATACGTTTACGAAAAAAAAAATCTCTCGCGTTTTGACTTCTACACCAGTACATTCATCCAACCGAGTTTGCTACTTGGATAGTAAATTGTAGTTGGGAATTGTGTGTTACTTCGCATTTATGTACCTCATAATAACAGCCCCAGATCTTAAGCCTTTCAATAGATAGGGTAGCATCATGTGGGAATTACTTCTAAAGGTTGACAGAAATGATAATTAAGAAAACCAACTGCTATTTCCTGTGATCATCGAAAAGTACAGGTTTCGGTCATTTGTACCTTTAACATTCATTGCCTCTCCGAGATTTTTTTTCTTTTTTTTCCGTTGCTTACCTTATTTATTTATTGTGCAGTGTTCATATAACTCAGTTCGGACTATCCGATTAAATCAACTGCTACTAAATTAATATTCATGTCATTCGCGTACCCGGATGTCGACCCCTAGTCCCTTTAAGTATTTTCATTTCTTTTCTTAGTTTAATTAGACGAGGGAAATTAACGACATCCCAGACTGTGGCGTGTCTGCGCAGGGTAGCTATCGGTGAGGTTTGGCATAGAAATCACCGATACAAAATTCAGTTTATTTAATTTTTTTTTATTTCGGCAAATCATTAGTTAGGGATATCTTAGATAATACTTCTATTCTAGTTTCATTACTGTCCTCGAACCTTCTTAGTTTTTCTAAGGGGTCGAATATTTTTTTTACTTAGAGATTTTAAAATTGGGGACGCAGTTACCTGGTCCCTTTCCCCCTCTCCTTTTATCCTGCTGGTCTGGGCCGGATACGGGGATCGGATTTCAATCTTACAAGCAAACTCTTGTGGGATTGGGATCTGATGGACACAGAACTTGCATCCTTGGCAGCAGGGCGCCTCTTGAGTCTACGTATTTGAGTAGACCACCCTTTTGGCATGTTAAGAATATTTTGGCTATGGATTTTGTTGAGAGCGAAATTCGACTTTTATCTTTGTAGCCTTAGTTATTTCCCACTTAAGTCTTTGGCGCCCCTATTCTTCGTCTTCCTTCTTCTCTATCTCTCTCTCTGTCTTCATTACTTCGAGATTTTTTTTTCAAATTTTTTTCAACCCCCCCCCCGGTTTCTGAAACTCATAAAAACATACAATATTCATATCACTTATTTCGATCGTATATACTAACTGAGACATCGAGGGATGCAATTCGTGGAGGTATTGCAGCACATCTCAGGACCATTTCCGCGATATTTAATCCACCACGGGAGAAATTGACGAGAAGGTACACTATGCTTTCAGATTCCTAGAAACATTTGTTATTCATTGATCGTACAAATTATACCCATTGACGACTGATTTCTGGTTTTATTTCTATTGATTGGTCATATAGTGTGTATGTATTAATAGTTTGGGCCCACTAGTTTCGAATAACGTTGATTTTTTTCTGTATATACATCTATATATATGTACTTACATAGTTTGAAAAGTTACGTGCCTGCTCTATTTGTTGTATTTCCACCTCTTATGTCAACTTATTAAATAATACCAACTAATTTTTTATACGCGGATCTTTAGTAAATTGAGAATGATTATTGATTATCGGGTTTACATATAAAGTACAATGTTGCAACCTTATGATGGAAAAAAGTGAATTTTGATAGTCAGGGTTTTTGTTTTGTTTTTGAGCCAATAAAATATGAATACTTATCGAATATAAAAGGGTTATGTAGATATTAAATGTCGACGAAATACTATGATGGATATTAAAATGAAATTTATTATATTGACTAATATGAATATATATATATATGCGAGTATGTATGTAAAGGGCTCGGTATTTACCCTGGTTGTTTTAGGTTGCCATAGATTTTTGACACCCGACATTTACCAACTATTTGTGATATATAGTATTACCGCGTAAATTGTAATAAATGACATTTTGTTGAGTTGTTATTGATGTTTGTGACTATTAAAGTTGAATATCATGTTAAATAATGCATGTAAATAAAACAAGTAGCAGGTCGTAAGAAAAGTAAAAATAACCCTAATCCTTATCCAAATTTATTTGCGAGATCATAGTGAAATCAGTAAGCTACGAAAGAGTGCGCCCCACCAACGAATCTTCTATCAGTAAACTATGAAACAAATCCTTCCCCTACGATCGGAAACCTAACTATTCAGTGACTAGAATCTTTTGACTACACAATCTATACTAGAAAAAAAAATAAAATAAAATAGTGATCTTAAATTCAATGAACTGAAATTTGGTTAATAATTTAATGTGAATACAGGAATATGGAAATATGTTCCCAATGTCTGTGACTGGATTCGATAATTTTTCTTTAAATCTCGATAAACTTTGAAATTTTATATCAAGTGCGTCAAGTGACGAAATGAGAAATATAAATATATATGTGATATGAAGCAACTATTTGTCTATAGTTAAAACAAAAACGATTACATACTCTCATGGACACAAATCACAGTGCGTAAAGAGAGTTGAAAAAGGAGTTATTATCGACGTGAGAACAAAGACTCATAAAATTGTCGAAAATGTCTCCTCTTGGGACAGAGACTCAATAAAATGCTACTAAAGTGTTTTTTTTAAAGAATGATTAACCAATTATATTTTTTTTCTTTCTTTTGCCCGCAATGATATGTATTCATTGCACTGAATCTTAAATATATTGACCTTTGAATTTTTTTTCTTTATTTTTGTCTTTCGTCTTTTGTCGAATTTTTTTTTATGTAATCCAACTTTTAATATATCTAGAAAGAGAAATGTGTTATTTGATCTTGTTGAAAGTAGCAGATTTCTGTGCATGCTTATGAAACATTCTTTTCATGTATTAAATTTTTTCCTGTTATGTCAAACTAAGTTTTCTTTTATTGAAATGTAATAAATGTCTATAGAAATGTAGTTAGGTTAGTTTAATTCAACTAAATACAACCCGAAGTATACATTGTCCTGTATGAATGTGTGTGTGAGTGAAATGTAGGTTTAGTATTAAGTGCATCCATTATTTTGACATATATGTGTGACTTATTATAATTAATGGTAGCTAGCAATTAAAGTCATTGAATGTTAATACTAACTTAATTTAAGTTGGCTCTATGAAGGAAGTAAAAAGGACTGAAGTAGCCTGAACGAATGATCAGCATGGGAGAACTGTGAAAGTCAAAATCTTCGACAAATATGTGATACTCTGATTTTTTTTCTTTTTTCCTCTGTGGTCGATTCTAACATGCCATCAACTTCGTCGTTCATTTTTCAAATATTGGATATTAGTCTAGAACTTCTGGAAATATTGAATAAACGGTAAAATTAAACTTTCTCATCTATCTCAGAGCTAGATTGGGATAATTCGGTAGTTGGGGTTAAATGGATCTAGGTCGGGGATGTATGGGTTAACATGTGTCTACCTTTGATCACCTTAATACCAAACATTCACCCAATAGCTATTGGAAATGATCCCAATTCGATAATTATTCACTTTCCTTTACCATATTTCTCAAAATATCCAGTAACAGTTTCCTCTTTATCACCTTCTTACTTTACCTCTTTCCTCTTCTATCTTCCTTTCCCTTTCTTCATCTTCTTCTATTTTTAATAAAACTGAAAAGGGGGTCGTGACTGGGAATTCTATATGTAATAAACACGGTCATGTATTTATTTATTTTATTTTATTTTCTTTAGAAGTCCGATAAAAAGTTTTCTCGTTTCGATCGAACCTAGTATGTTCGAAATTAAGAAATGGATATTATATTCCAATATAATTAGACATAAGCTGATAGCTTCATGAACATCCCCACCAGGGGTGAAGGGTTCCCACTCACGACTTATTCCGTGCATCACATTTGTTGCAGATTCTTTTTTCCCTCAATCAGTTTCTAGATCGACGGGCCTTTTTCATGCCAGTATTCTTCTTAATTTTCTGTTTTCTTCTTCACTGTCAGGACTTCGTGAAATTTCTTTCGGCATATTTTTGATATTCAAGTTTATCACAATTTGGGTGGGATGTGGGTTTGGATAAGAATCAAGATCTGAGATCCGAATTTCGAACCCAGATCCGAATTTCGAGTCCAGATCCGGATCCAGATTCGAGATTCGAGATGCGGACCCAGATCCGAGATCCGGATCCAGATGCGAGATCCGGACCCAGATCCGGATCTTCGAATCCGACCAGATCCGGATCCGGCCATCCCTAATATATATAACGTTACCCTCGCGTTCCCCCTCAGTTTTACCCCTACTATATATGAGAATTAACATTTCCCTTTATACTTATTATGGACATAACAAAATGGATACTCAGAACAGTTTTGGTTTTCAAACACTAATGCCAAGAAGCAAGCATATCTCCATCAAACAAGCATATCGTTTTGTTTATTTCTTTCTTTCTTGACTCTTCGATCTAGTCGATCGCCTGAAGGCAAAACATCGCACATCAAACAAGCTGCTTGGACACGTGCCAACGACAGAACGAAAGTCTTGATTTTAGTACTTAAACTACACTCAGGCAAAAAAAAAGCAAAATGCCCGCACGCTTCTGTGCCTTGTAACATTGTGTTTAAAAAAAACACAAGGTCAGCTGTCAGACACCTGATAAGACTTTTATACAAATCGTCGTTGTTTGAAGCCTCTTTATTCCTCATAAAAACAATATATCCAGATTCGCGAAAGCCCACAGAGATTGTATTAGAAAGTTAAAAAAATATCTTTATCATTCAGATCATTTATTATTATTATTATTATTAGTAGTAGTAGTAGTAGAATTACCACATAATATTTTCCGTTAGTCCTTACAGCAATTAATACTTAGCAGCAGAGGTAAAAGTGCTTGGGAATGCAGGGGACGCCGTCCCCCACCTCCAAAAAATGTGTACGGCGTCCCCCAGTTCCTAAGAAATTATAATGGGCAAAGATAGGCATGGGGGACGGCGTGATGTCATGCCGCTACCTACCGTTCCCCTACCTTTTCAGATTCACTTTATCTTTGCTTAGCAGGAAATCGATACAAGAGTTAGTAGGACAGCCACTCTTTATTGATAAAAATCATAATTTGGCGTTATTAAAAACAAAATTTCTGTGTTTAGAGGTAGAAGAGAGGGGACCATGGAAGTTACTATTGCCACGTACAAAAATGAAACCTATATTCAACACTGACTACGTATAATTCAAGGTTTTTTTTAAAGCAAAATGCTTACACCTTTTCAAAAGAAAAATTAAAATAATTACTAAGAAATACATTCATTGAAAAACTCAGGGGTGGCAAGTCCACCGTTTTAAATCTGCTGCAGAGCGTTCGAGTCCAAATTCAAGTAAAGTTAACGCATGGAAGACCCAGGTTCGATTCCCGGTGGGAGTTCATGTGATTCGGATTCGACGTTAATTAGTAGGTCCACGTTTTATATAGCTTCGCTGCTGAAAGGGACTTTAAGTTCAAAATCAACTCAAGAAAAGTTAAAACAATGAGAATGTTTTTTACTGTTTTGTCGTATGCAATTCTATGTTAAATAAAACTACATACACTATTTGATAATGGAAGCATCGTCAGAAATACAGTATCCAATAAATAAAACTTTTCACGGAGGGTTTATCTGAAGATACATACAAATATTGAAAATAGTTTAAAAAGGTGCATAATGCGGAAATACTATTTTATCGCGTATGAACTTAAGGCTTCTAGAACAGCAAGTTCTGACCAGATATTAACACCGCAGAACCAGAATATGATCAAGGGATGGACTAAACCAGCGTTTCCCAACCGGTGTGCCGCGGCACAGTGGTGTGCCGCGAATGGGTCGCTGGTGTGCCGCGAGGAAATCGGAACAAAATTATTATTCTATAGCAATCAAGTTGCAAGACATACAGAAAAAGGTACATTTGTATTTCAAATTACTACTATGAATCTAAAATTTAAAGTTTCATACTGTGTTACTTTTCTGTAGAACATTTTTCTGTACATTTCTAATTTTGAAAAAAAAAAGTATTTGTTATCATTGTTATGACCATTATTGCTTCTTTATTGTTGCAGACTATTTCGTAACTTGAAATTTTAAAATATTATTCAATCCTTCCGGCAAAGTAAACATGCATACGAATTACCTATATTTGTGTTTTAAAAGTAAAAGAGATTCGTTTGTTCGTTCGTTATTTAGTGATCCTCCTTCTTAATGAAAGGTTGGATACAGTTTTCGAAAAAAAAGTGTATTTTTAACAACTTGAGCCCTATATCTGATTGTAATTGTTTTCTATTTTTAAATTAAAATGAAAAATAAGCATAATGATTTACCACGGGAAAAAACAGTGGTCTAGCTTTCTTCTCTGTGAGAAGGATGTCAGTAATCAGAAAAAAATACTACAGTATTTTATATTTTCAAATAATAATAATAATAATAATAATAATAATAATAATAATAATATATGTGCCGCGAGAATTCAAGTTACCCTGAAGTTTGCCGCAAGTTGAAAAAGGTTGGGAAACGCTGGACTAAACCATAGTTTCCAACTTTACCCAGTGTAAATAAAGTAGGATTGAAACCCACTCTATCCAGTGTACACCTGAGCGTCATGGGGGGGGCTGTATCCCTATCCCCTATAAAATTCCTCTTGGATCCGCGCCTGTTGAAACCAATTCATATTTCATAACTTCATACACGGCACGATCAAGCACTGAATCTATTGAAATCTTACTACATAAAATAATTATCGAGTGTCTACACTTTTTCTATTAAAGCTCATAGTATATTCTATCATAATATAAATTGTCACTCATGTAGTGTGTGCTAATATAACTAGGGATGCGCACGAGACAAGATTTGTGGCTGTCTCGTCTCGAAAATGTGCTGTAAAAGTGATGTCTCGACTCGAAAAATGTATATTTCTCTATTGGAAGCGCCATGTCTCGACTCGAATTTTGTCAGGAAAATCCTGTCTCGATTCGTCTCGTGCGCATCCCTAAATGTAACTCATGACAAAAATGTTTTGTTTTAAAACAAAATTAAACGGTTGAAGTGGACTCTGCCGAGTAGAAGACATCCAATTTATTAAACCGCCTCGCAACTCACTTGGCAGCACACTTAGGTTACACTCTTCACCTTTTTCCCATGCTATCTAAAGTATCGGCTAATCTTAAATTCGCATTGCCGATTCGAGTTTTCTAACAAGAATTATTATGTTGCAACTTAATTTGGATGTGAAATCCTGACTTAATTAGCATTTAAGAACTTCGAAGTCTGCATTAAAATCATGACAGAAATATAGTTAAATCTCAGTTCTAAATTTTATGTCTACCTTGCATCTAAATACTTGTGCTGTCATTTCTTTCAATGTTGGTAGGAGCCGAAGTTCCAATTGATCCCAATTTTTCGCTTTAATTCCCTCTATTTGTTCATAAAATTTTAGAGAAATATTATTATTAACAAGCAACACTTCTGAAGTGTAACATACCGATCTTGATAAAATTTGGAAGGTAGATACTATACATGAAATAAACGAATACGTGTTTCTTATTTTATGCGGAGAAAAGGGTTTTAAGGGGCAAGAGACCCCACCCACAATTTTGAAAGTTGACGTCCCAAAAGCAAAAACCAAGGAAACCGAAGTAAACGAAATTTTACACACATATTGCAGATATAAAATGAGGGAACACGTGTTTCGTATTTTCCTGGAAAAAACGGTTAGGTGGGGACCGGATCTTTCCAAAACTTTCATCACGAAATATCGAAAATGATAATAGCAATATGACAAATGTGTGTAAAGGACACAAAGAATTGCAACGAAACTTTGTGTATGAACAACATACCAAAAAATAAAGGCTCACGGTTTTTTATTTTGTGCTGAGAAACAATTTCAGGGGGCAAAAGCTATCACCCAAAATTTTGAAAGTTAAGGCCCGGAAGGCCAGAGGAATTGAACCGAACTGAATGAAATTGTGCACAGATATTGTCGACATAAAATGAGGGAATACGTTTTTCTCATTTTCCTGAGAAAAAAAAAAGAAAACCGTTTAGGTGGGACACACACACCACCAGAACTTTGATCATTGATCATGAAATATTAAAACTGCTAATAACAGAAGTGTTTGAAGGACATGACGAATTGGAACGACACATTGTGTAGGGACAATACGCAAAAAATAAACGAATACGGTTTTTCTTTTATTTTCTGCGGAAAAACGGTTTTAGGGGGCAAAAGCCCCCATCACAAATTTTGAAATTTGAGGCCCAAAATGCAAGAAGAAGTGCACTGAATTAAATGAAATTGTGCGCAGATATTGTAGACGAAAAACGAGATAATTGGGTTTCGTATTTTCCTGGGAAAAGCGGTTGAGTGAGGCACGGACCTTCTAAACCGTTGATTACGGAATATCAAAAGTGCAAATAAGCATACGCAAAAGTTCCTAAAGAATATGGAGAATTGGAACGAAACTTCGTAAAGGGACTATTTGCAAAACAATATATGAAACGTGTTTTAATTTTTGTGGAAAAACAGTGTTGGGGCCTAGGTCCCATCCCCCAAAAAAAGGAAATATTACCGTAATAGCTCAGAAAGGAGTGGACCCAAGCAAATCAAATTGTGTGTAGACATTATATGTAAAATAAGGGCTCTCGTGTTTCTCAAGTGTTCCTATCCGTTTTGCTTCAAATTTGGCATACAAATAGCAAACTGGAAATAAATCGACACGTGTTTTTCTTTATGCTGAAAAAACATTGCAAGCCTCCTGAAATACTATAAAGGTGCCTCCTGAAATACTATAAAGGTGCCTCCTGAAATACTATAAAATACGCTATACTGTTTGTGTTTGCTGTTACTTGATCTGCCAAATTTGAAGAAATCGGATGGAGACACGACACTTGTGAAACACGAGAGGCCATATTTTACATATCCAATATCTACATACAATTGCTTTCGCTTCGGTCTACTTCTCCTGCGACTCAACGCCTTGTTCACTCACATTTTTTTTTCTTTCAGGAAAATACGAAACACGTATTCCCTCACCTTACCTCTACAATATTAGTGGACATTTCATTCACTTCGGTCCACTTCTTCTTGTCTTTTGGGGTCAAATTCCAAAATTGTAGACGGGGGCTTTTGCCAACCAAAACCGTTTTTAACCAAAATTAAAAAAATGTATTCGTTTATTTTTTGCGTATTGCCCATACTCGCAGAGCTCCTCCGTGGCTAAGCGGTTAGCGTACGCGCCTTTGGCGTGGGAGACCCGGGTTCGATTCCCGGCGGGAGCTCATGTGGTTCGGATTCCACGTTAATCAGTAGGTCCACGTCTCTTAAAGCCTGCTGAAAGCGACGCTAAACTAAAATCAACTCAACTCAACCCATACACGCAGTTTGATGCAATTCTTCATGTCCGTTACACGCATCTCATATACTGTTACTAGATATTTTGATATTTCGTGCTGAAGGGTTTGGAGAGATCCATGCTCCACCTGGCCGTTTTTTCCAGAAAAATAAGGAAACTTATTCCCTAATTTTGTGTCTACAATATCTGTCCATATTTCATTCACTTCAGTTCACTTCTTCTTACCTTTCGCGCGTCAACTTTCAAAACTTTGGTTTTGGGTTCTTTTGCCCCTAAAACCGTCTTTCCGCAAAAAAGAAAAACATATTCTTTATTTTTTTTCCACAGAAAGTTTTGTTGCAATTCTTCATGTCTTTTACACACATCTAACATATTGTTACTAGCATTTTTCATTTTTTGTAATCAAAGCTTTGGAGGGGTCGGTGCCCCACCCAACCGATTTCTAAAGGAAAATACGAAACCCGTATTCACTCACTTTATGTCTACAATATCTGTGCACAAATTCACTCCCTTCGGTTCACTTCTTTTTGCCTTTCGGGAGTCAAAATTCAAAATTTTGTTTGGGAGGTTTTGCCCCCAAAAAACCGTTTTCCCGCAGAACATAACAAAACCCGTATTCATTTACTTTCTGCGTATTGTCCATACACAAAGTTATGTTGCAATTCTTTATTTCCTTTACACACATCTGACATACTGTTATTATTACTTTTGATTTTTCGGGATCAAAGGTTTGGAGGGGTCTGTGCACCACCCTACTGTTTTTCCCAGGAAAGTACGAAACTCGTACCCTCATTTCACGTCTGCAATATCTGTGCACAATTTCATTCACTTCGGCTCACTTCTTCTTGCCTTTCGGACGTCAACTTTCAAAATTTCGGGTTGTGGCTTTTGCCCCTGAAACCGTTTTACCGCAGAACAAAAAAAAAAAGTATTCATTTTTCTGCGTATTGTTAATACACAAAGTTATGTTGGAATTCTTCAAGTTGTTTGCACACATCTGACATACTGTTGGTAGCACTTTTAATATTTCGTGATCACAGGTTTGGAGGGGTCCATGCAGCACCCAACCCTGTTTTCCAGGAAAATAGAAAACCGTATTCCCTCATTTTACGTCTACAATATCTGTGTAGAAATTCATTCACTTCGGTTCACTTCTTTTTGCCTTTCGGGCGTCAATTTTCAAAATTTTATGTGGGAGCTTTTGCCCCCTAATACCATTTTTCAACAGAACATAAAAGAACCCGTATTGCTTTATTTCTGGCGTATTATCCATACAAAAAGTTTCATTGCAATTCTTCATGTCCCTTATGCACTTTCTACATACTGTTATTAGCATTTTAATTTTTTGTGATCTAAGGTTTGGAGGGGTCCGTGCTCCACACGACTATTTTCTCCAGGAAAATATGAAACCCGTATCCTTATTTTATGTCTACAATATATGTTCACATTTGCACTCACTTCGATTCACTTCTTGGGGCCGCGGTGGCTCAGTGGCAGAGCGTTCACCTCTGGTGCTTGGGGTCCCGGGTTCGATCCCAGCCCCCGCCAGTGAACTTTGTGGTGGACAAACACCGTGTGCGTGGGTTTTCTCGGGGTTCTCCTGTTTCCTCCCACTTTCTTCATTCCACCATTTCATTCATTACTCATCATCACCGTCTCCTTTAGCCTAACCGGCATAACCGTGGCACATAAAACTTAAAGATTTCATTTCATTTTTTTTCGATTCACTTCTGTTTGCCTTTCGAGTTCAACTTTCAAAATTTAGGGTGGGAGCTTTTGCCCCCTAAAACCGTTTTCCCGCAGAACTTAGAAAAACCCGTATTCGTTTACTTTTTGCGTATTGTCCATACACAAAGTTATGTTGCAATTTTTCATGTCCTTGACACACATTTGACATTTTGATATTTTGTGATCAAACGTTAGGGAGGGTCCGTGCCGCACCCACTCCTTTTTTTCCAGGAAAATAGCAAACCCATATTCCCTCATTTTATGTCTGCAATATCCGTGCACAATTTGATTCACTTCGGTTCACTTCTTTTTGCCTTCCCGGCGTCAACTTTCATAATTTTGTGTGAGAGCTTTTGTCCCTAAAACCGTTTTTCCGCAGAAAAACCCTTCTCCATTCTTTTTTTTTTTTTTTTGCGTATTGCCCGTACATAAAGTTTCATTGGAATTCTTCATGTCCTTTACACAAATCTGATATACTGTTACTAGCACTTTTGATATTTCTTGAGCAAATGTTTGGAGTGGTCCGTGCCCCACCTAACAGTTTTTTCAGGAAATACGGAACTAGAATTCCCACATTTTATTTTCACAATATGTGTGAAAAATTTCATTCACTTCGGTTCACTTCTTCTTGCTTTTTCGGCGTCAAATTTCAAACTTTTGGGATGGGTTCATTTGCCCCCCTAAAACCGTTTTCCTGCAGAACATTAAGAAAACGTATTCTTTCATTTTTTGCCTATTGTTCATACACAAAGTTTCGTTGCAATTCTTCATGTCCTATACACACATTTGTCATATTGTTACAAGAACTTTTATTTTTCACGGTCAAATGTTTGGAGGGGTCCTTGCCCCACGCGGCCGTTTTTTCCAGGGAAATACGACATTCGTATCCTCATTTTACGTATTCAATATCTGTGAAAATTTTTATTCACTTTTGTTTACTTCTGCTTTTCAGGGGCCGCCGTGGCTCAGTGGTAGAGCATTCACCTCTGGTGCTTGGGGTCCTGGGTTCGATCCCGGCCCCCGCCAAGTGAACTTTGTGGTAGACAAACACCGTGTGCGTGGGTTTTCTAGGGGTTCTCCGTTTCCTCCCACTTTCTTCATTCCACCATTTCATTCATTACTCACCATCAACGTCTGTCTCCTTTAGCCTAACAGGCATAAACGTGAGACGTAAAACTGAAAGATTTCATTTTTTCTTCTGCCTTTCGGGCGTCAACTTCCAAAATTTTGTGTGGGAATTTTTCCCTCTAAAACCGTTTTTCCGCGGAAAATAAAAAAAACAAAATTCATTTATTTTTTTGTCCACACATAAAGTTTCGTTGCAATTCTTCATGTCCTTTACACACATCTCAGATACGGTTACTAGCACTTTTGATATTTCGTGATCAAAGGTTTGGAGGGGTTAGTGCCCCACCGAACCATTACTTCCAGAAAAATACTAAAACCGTATTCCCCCATTTTATATCTACAATATCTGTGCACAATTTCATTCACTTCGATTCACTTCCTTTTGCCTTTCGGGCATCAACTTTCAAAATTTTGGGTTTGAGCTTTTTTCCCTTAAAACTGTTTTTTTTCACAGAAAATTTAAATAAATGTTTTCCTTTATTTTTTGCGTATTGTCCATAGACGCAGTTTGATTAAATTCTTCATGTCCTTTACACACATCTGACAATCTGTTACCAGCACATTTGATTTTCCGTGCCACGTTCCGTGCCCCACCTAACCGTTTTTTCGAGGAAAATACGAAACTCGTATCCTCATGTTACGTTTGCAATATCTGCGCTTAATTTCGTTCACTTCGGTTCACTTCTTGTCTTTAGGACATCAAGTTTCAAAATTTTGGGTGGGAGCTTTTGCCCCTAAATCCGTTTTTCCGCAGAAAATTTAAAAAGGCCGTATTCCTTTAGTTTTTGCGTATTTTCAATACAAAATGTTCCGTTGCAATTATTCATGTCTTTTACACACTTCTGACATACTGTTACTAGCAGTTTTGATATTTCGTGATAAAAGGTTTGGAGGGGTCCGTGCCCCATACAACCGTTTTTTCCAGGAAAATACGAAACTCGTATTCCATCCTTTTACGTCTACAATATCTGTGCACAATTTTATTGACTTTGGTTCAGTTGTTCTTTCCTTTCGGGTGTCAACTTTCACAATATAGAGTGGGGCTTTTATATTAAAACTTACGTAATTTTATGTAACTTTTTTCTTTTTTATGAGATTCTTTTTTTGGGAGGTGAGGAGAGAAATGTTTTCCTCTGATATGCGTCTTTTGAAATTCATCTTTTTTTGAACTGCTTAAGTAAGATCGTTTTGTAACTTTTGATGTCATCCAACTCCGTCACGATAATAAAATTGTCATTCTTAACAATTTGTTTTATTTCCTTATTTTTCAGTTTGCCACACTGATATATTTTTAACAAAATTGAGGTTTGGTCCAACGCCTTTCGAATTCGGAACCAACCCAACCGCCGAGCTTTTTGGGTTGCCTGCTATTGCAGGAAAACGAGAATTGCAGGTGGTAATGCACTTTTGGAGTCGTGTATACATCCACATTACCCATACGCTTACCTCTAAAAGAAAAGCTACACTCCAATGTAGCCACGGGACTTGGACTTACAACCTCGTTCGCCGAGAATATGCAGATTAGCTAATTTCTGTATTACTTTTTTTAAAAAAAGGTAAATCTGAAGCATTGAATGTACCTGCCTTATTTTGTTTTGTATATTTTCTTTAAAAAAATATTTCACATTTTCTTTTAATACAGTGACTTTACTAAACTTTGCTCTACTTTTTTATATGATGTAAACGAAGAGGATTTCACCCAGAATCATCGAGAACAGTTAAAAATAAAAAAGCACGTGCTTTTCAATTGAGCTCGAACCCAGGATAAACTTCACTTTGTAGTCTGGAGTCAAATACTAGAGACCACTCATCAACGGATGCCGGTAATAAGAAGAACAAGGAGACATTCTGAAACATATCGTATTTGTTGTTATTGAATAATATCGGTGGATTATGATCTTTTTTGATTTTTCTCTGGCATATTAATATTATTTTCATCTACAAACACTATTATTAACATTATTATTATTACTCGGGTCGAGGTGGCTTAGCGCTAGAGCGTTTACTTCTGGTACATGGGGTTCCTGGTTCAAACCCTGTTCCCGACAAGTGAACTTTGTTGTGAACAAACACCGTGTGCGAGGGTTTCCTCGGGGTTCTTCCTTTTCCTCCCACTTTCTTCATTCCACCACTTCATTCATTACTCATCATCACCTTCTCCTTTAGCCTAACCAACATAACCGTGGGAGTGTAAAACTTAAAAATTTCATTTCATTTCATTCCATACTCCTACTACTAGTATTACTACTACTACTAATAATAATAATATCAATAATAAGCTTTGATAAATCAAATGATGCCTATTGATTCTTCTTTGTTATTAGCAGTGAATCAATATAAAGAACCACATTATATTACTACTGCATGTAGAATTTTAAGCCAAAGTGTATGTTCTCTTTACAAGAATTTAGGAGAATGCAAGTATAGCCAACGTTCCATTAGCAAACGTAACTAACAAGTTTTGTAATTCTCAAGTAATCTTTAATATTTGCGTAAATATAATTTAGTGATCATTTTCTTTCTCTTGTGATAAAATACTGCATAGCTGTTTGATTAACTTCCTTCTGTATTACTTTTCGGACCCAGGTCATTTTCGACGTTTTCCTACATTTTCAGTTACTGACTTATTGTTCAAAAACTACTTACCCGATTGATATGGTTAAGGTCTTGATTTTATAAGATCTATGTGGCTATATTTTGGTGTAAGTTACATTGTAGTGTTGCTAACGGGAGGGAAAGTATTGAAAGAAATGTAGGGGTTAAAATTTACTAAAAATTCCTAACCGAATTTCAAGAACTTATGTAGCTGACACCACTGTTGCCATATGTGTCCAAGTTACCTAAATTTTTTGAGTGTGTTGACAAGGTACAATGAAAACCTGAAGTCGCTGGCTGCCATACAAAGAGAGAAATAAAAATTCTCTCTCATCATATACATGAAACTTTGACACTTTTTATGCCTCAGAACCAAAAATTAACACATATGCCGGGCTACGGTTTCCCTAATTCCCCTATTGAAACTTTTTATGGTGTGTTCTGTAGGTCAAATCAGAGGCTTTCAAATACTGGTACGTTTGTTTTAATGTAGCCCGCAAGATGGTAATAATAGAGGAGAAAAAGAGAAATTTTCCCAAATTTTTACCTAAAATCGGGAATTATTTTTTGGCTAGAAACACTGCCCCCAGACAGACGCAAACTACCTGAAACTAAACCTGGGTACGCCGCTAATATATCCTACAACTATCATGGCTATATCTAACAAAGTAAGCATGGAATTAAAAAAAATCTAATTCTTCCTCAGAAATTCACCATTTTCTTACCTTTTTTCTCAACTTGGTTTATTATAAACCTCAACTGTACTTCCCTCCATTATCCTACTAAAACTTTGTATTGTGCGTTTTGTAGGGTAGGCTTTCGGACTGTAGTACGTTTGTTGGAATGTAGCCAACAAGAGGGAAATAAAGAGACAAAAATGTAATATTTCCAAAATTTTCCCTAAAATGGGGAATTTTTGTAGCTGGCAACACTGCAACCATACGGAGGAAATCTTAAAATAAATACTGGTACACTACTCATATATCCTACAAGTATCATAGGGATATGTAAGAAACAAAGCTTCTAATTACAAAAATAGATTAGGGTAAGCAGAATGTAGGGAATTTACTTAATAATAACAAAAAAAAAAAAAAAAACTAGCACTAGGGCAATATCGAATGACTAATAACCCATTACAATTAAATAACAGAATAATACGATGAAATACATTTTATTGAAATCATATTGTATAATATTTCTTAATTATGTTGAAAGCCTACTCTCTATTTAAATGATTGAATGATTTGTGCACTCAAAGACTGTCTTGTTGTTTTAAAATTAATAATTTTGTTTATGTTACTTTCGTGTAAATGAGACATCTTTACTTCTACTGGTCTATTAAGTAATGCTAAAGCTTATTTTACAAAATTTTTCTTACTGCTGTTAATATTTAACTTACAACTAGGCACATTTATTAGTTAAAGAAAACTTTTACTAAATAATATAATGTGCTTTTCACACTCTTTGTTGGTACAAAATGGTATTTAACTTAAAGAATAATAAGTAGCTAAAGAACTCTTAAAAAATAGTCAACACAATTAGTCATAATTTTCTAAGACAAAAACTAACAAACCCATTGATAATTATATTTATCAGTATGTAAATGTGATTAAAAGTGAATTCCATTATGGTCTCATTAAAACTATGACTTGAACGTTCATTGGCACAGCTACAAATCTTTTCTATTGGATCGTATCTGTGCTTATCCAATCAAATCAGTGTTGTTATGATCATATTTCTCTTAAGTTCTGCTACATATTATACGTCTACTTTCTCATTGGACTATACAAAGGTCACTTTTGTAATCAGCACATTAAAGGTGTTTTAATATTTAATTTGCATACCAAATTTTTGCAATATAATAGGAATAATTAATTTTTTAATTAAAACGAATTTTATATTAGTTGTAAATAATTTGCATACGTAGCAGAGGAAGCAGACTTAATGTTGGTATTTTGTGTATATATATTGTTTGTGTAGCAGATTTGATCATATGTATTGGACATCAGGACAGGACAAGATACTAGGAACATCGATATATTGATACTATTTGCATATGATAAGATAGAAGGACATAGGAGTTGAGTTTGAAATACGCTAGGATTTGCTTTTCGTCGAGGCAGAGAAGCCCTCAGAAAAAAACTTCAAGAAAGCTTGCTTCTATGCTGTTGCTTTGTATGAGTGAAGCTTGGGTGTGTACAGTTATACATTGTATCCATCTTGTTTTGGAATAGTAACCCAAGAGCTTCAAACTTTCTTATAAGAAGAGGTAGGTACAGTTCCTAGTGTGCTATATGTTAGTAGCGCACACTGTTTCAGTATAGACACCAAGTCGGTGAACACAATGGCTTTGCAGCACACGGAAATTTAACGTGTCCATGGCAAATTGACGACACAATAGTGTGTGAATATGGATAACTCCTCCTTCTTTTGGCGCCCTAGATAGGGTACGCGTCCTTTCCGCTAACGAACTTCTGCCTGGCTGGAGGAGCTGAAAATTTTGAAATTTGGAAGAGTCCACCCTGGTCCTTGATGTAGTAAGTCAGAAACACAAGATAGATGTCTCTGTCGTTTAAGAATTTTTCGTCTGCTTCCCTAGCATGTCCCGCTACTCGAGTATGTTTTGATATGTTGTAAAATAAACTTTCTGGATGATTCCGAACTATTTACATATATTTTAGATTGTTACTATGTTATCAGTAAAGTAATGGCTTGTACTAATAAAAAAACAGAAGCCTGGTTGATGGTTTTGGGAGGTAACATATGGGAAAGACACAAACCTAATTTTTTTTAAACCTCCACCCATATGCTACTACTGAGCGCTAAGAAAGGAACGCTCGCCAGGAAACACAATCCTTGATTTCAGGGGTCACTTAATGACAGCCCCTGAGAGGCCGTCCACAGCTTAATTAATATGTATATTCTGTTTATTTTAACTCATTTACTTTGATAAACAATTTTAAAGCAAAGAAACATTGAAAGTAAACAGTGTAGATTGATGCTACCCCAAACGTCATTTGGACAAGAGTTTGGGTGATTGGTCATTGGTGGCAGAACCTGTCACGACACAGGTCGGAGTGCATAGCAAGTGACGAGATTGTTAATTTTTTTGTGTTTATTTAAACATTATGAATTAATACGTTACAGTGCTTGATAGTGAAATATATCAAATTAAAGCTCATTAAACGAGCTATGCAATGTGTATAGTGACACTAAATAATTTAATTGTTGTGAGCTATAAAGTGGTGAAATGTAGGCAAACTTGTTGATACTTAAAATAAATAGGTTACAGGTAGCCTCCCTGTGAGGGCGGAACTTCCACCAACCTATTTGTTTGAAGTTTCTGAAAGTGGATTCACCCGACGCGAGTTTCGGACGAACAATGAACTTCCGTTTGAATAAAACCGAAGAGGTCATGGGACTCGGGGCAGTGGATTGATAGCTTCGGTGGTACACACATCGTGTGCCACAAGTTCATATTTAAGGGGCAGTTTATTGATAGATTCGGTGGGACACACATCGTGTGCCACAAGTTGAGTATTAAGTAACAGTGTTTATTTGACCAATGAAGTGTGTCTGAAAACTTGTAACATGGTGATCGCGGGGTAAGCTCAGGATGAGCATGTTATTTTATTCAGAGTGAATTTTATAGATTATTTACTGATCCATTGGTGCTCACAAACTTAGTGCGTCAGTTAACTTTCATGCACAGTGAACCAATGCTTCGATTTAGTGAATTTACAAATAGAATCTCCAGCGTCGTACCCACGTACAAGAGACTGAGTACGAAATAGCCTTGTACATGTAGGGACTAAGTTAAAATCTACTACATATGAAATTGTATATATTTATTTCCTTCGTCACCATGTGTAAATATTCATTCTTTAGTGCTTCGTGTATATAGAAATTTTATTTATGTGATTTATTGTTACTGCAGTCGAGCACGACTTTCTAGTGCAAGTCCGATTAATAGCACTATGCTCGAGAGTACAACCGCCACTGGTGTAATGCAACACAGAGGGTATGAATAACAAACACCTAAGGAAGCGAGGAATGCAGACATCCTGGGATCCAGAGAAAGAGATGATCCGGCAACCGAATCCAGAGTCCCCCCGTCAACTGTAGGAATTGGCAGGAATCAGCGGTGATGAGGAGAAGGATCGAGAACGCAAATATATGGACACTGCAAGAAAGAAGACACCACTGAAAGTGTGAAGAAATAGCGTGCACGAACGGTATCGTAAGCGAGAGCTTCGCTAAAATATCAGTGATTTATTCAAAATTCAAAATTTATTAAATTATTATTTTTCTTCTTTCTTTTTCGTATCTGCGCGCGAGTGAATTGTCAGAATGTATTATAACACTTTGAGTTCTCAACAACATCATTAAAAGGATTGAAGCAGAATTATTGGAGAGTGTTCCCTTTTCATCACCCATCTTTGCCGTCAGGTATATGTTGGAATTTTCAGTCCTTATGTTTTCTTTTCAGGCCAGATGCCAGGATTGTGTAGAGAACGTGAATCTGCTGGGCACGTTTCATGTGTGAGTGAGTAATTTTCGAACTCAGGTTAGTTGTTAAAACCGCGCGTACTTTGTAATCAAGATTCTCATGTTTCATATTTTCTAAATTATATTTTGAAAATTTTGTTTTCAATGTTTAGACTCTACCGACTGACATAAATGCACTTGCATTGAACTTTGTGAGTGGAAGGGTATTCATAATTAACGTAATTATTAGCTTGTGTGTGATATCTCCTCCCACATTAGCATTTTACTAAAGTAATTAAATATTTGTTTTTTTTTTCACATTACATACTTTAAATCTTCCCTCCGTTCACACTTTCCTGTGTTCTGACGAGAAATTGGCCAACATCTTACACATAATACATGTCCTTCCAACTTACACTTCTTTTACCCGAATGACATCCAGTGACTTCTTTCCGCCGTAAGACTCAGTTTTCTGTAACTTTGTACACTCACTTGTCTGTTAACATCTTTTCGTACCAAATAGCTTCCAGAAAAGTTTTTATTTTTTTCTGAAAAACCTCTGTTTCTGTTTTTTTTTTTAATATTCAATTTCCCTCCACACAAAAATTTAAAAGAATAAAATTTTAATGTTAATCAACTAATTGTTAGGTTAATTATGTAAACAACTGTAGCAACTTACACTAGGTAGCAACTTGTGCCATGTTGACATAGTCATTAATATACACGTTTCAGGTTTAATCCCAAAACATATGAGGCAAACTGATGCATGCAGATTTTACTTGTGCAGGGAAGCTAATTTTTAAGAAATGTTACTTTGTTGTATATTTAACACAATAAGAGTAGGAAAATAGTTCGGTCATCTGGAAAAAGTATTACATATCAGGAATTTGACATAACAAGTAAACTTTCCTATCACATATTTTAAAAATTACGATATAGCAAAAATAAAATTTTCCAGACCTTGTTTGTTTTCTTTTCTATTCAAGTATTATTACGAGTTTCTACTACATCATTATCACCTCTCCCATTACCTAATAGTACCTAAATGTATTTCCAGTAGTGTTTACGATTCTGTGGAATATGTTCTCTATTTTATTTGTGAATATTTTCAACTTTCTGTATCATAAACATACATGGATCTGTTTGCGACCTCATAGTGCTTATATATAGGTCTCAGGTATGTTGTGTTTAGGAAATTAGAACTATGGACTGCACTTTACACATATTTCACTTACGAGCTCCATATAATGAAATGTTAAGTCTGGTGACATGAAACAGTTGTTGTTTTTTAAATTATGAAGATAATTGTTAAATGAAACCTTCTCATTTAAATTTACAACCCTGTATTTTCTTTGGAAAATACTTTCGGAAGCAATTGCCTTAAACAGGATGCAGCTTCTTAGCATACTGGCATGGTACCTATTTCCGATTGAATGTTAAATAGTGCAGTAGATTTCAGTTACCCAATTCAAAATTTAAATGTCACTTATGAATGTTTATGTGAGATATAGTTTTTAAGGATAAGGTAAAGAAAGGTTGATAAATACTTACTCTAAGAAGTATTCAAACGCAAACAGTATGAAGAATCCTTTTCAATATCTATTGGCTTACCTATCTTAGAACTTCCAATTTTCCCATGTGATGAAATAATTTTACGATGAAGAGAAACATATAGCCATATTATGGAGAATTTCTTTTGGGCAATTTTGTATTACAATACTTCAGCTCCATTTTACACTATCCTATTAAGCATTCGTGAAACATGTATTTTACAATACACACGTCTTTACAAATACTTACCTAAAATTGATATACTGCAGTTGTATGATGTGGATACTACAATAATAATTAATAATATGTTATAATTAATTTTGTAATGTTAAGATATACAATGTTAAGTTATACAACCCATGCTAACTTCTCTTTAGAACCAACATGAAAGCACGCGCCAGATACACAAACGCCTATTGTATAGGGTTCCAGGTTCGATTACAGCTCATAACAAGTGAGCTTTGCAGTAGACAACCTCAGTGTAAATGGGTTCCCTCGTTTTGTACTACCTTCTTCATTCTTCCGTTCTATTTATTATCGTTATCACAGTCTTTCTCACGTGTTAGTCTTGGTGCATAATCATTAAACATTAAACTTAAGAACAAAAATAAAAAATAAACGGAAGGAAGCAAAACATGCAATGTGAAGTGCAAAAATGTTTAAATTTCCTTTGGTCTTGGCTTTATATTCCCCTTTCTGTGGATAATGGTCAACCAGAGAGGTTTGTCTGGAGTAGCGAACAGGTGTTTGGGGTGAAGACCGACGTCCTTCGGAGTCTTATCACACGTCCGTAACTCAAAGTGGCTCAATATGTAAATGATGCCGACTTTTAACTCGAGTAGCGCGAGCTGCTGACCTGAAATATAGTAAAATATATTTTAATAAGTACTGTTTACATAAATTTGGACAAGTTTTAATCAGAATGCAATTAAGTAGAAAAGTAAAAAATTAAAAAAATTGTTTCTAATGTCTTAGGTTAGTAAGCGAATGTTCTTTCATCGGAAGTGTGGTATACTGTCGATGTCTAAAAAGGGTGAGAGGGCAGCTTCATCTACCATTTTTTGATCACCTTTCACTTGCCTTTCGTTTGGCCTTGCAGTTATAAATTCCATCGTTGGACTTATGGAGTGGTTATGGGAAACATGATGCAAAGGATGAACAAAAAAAGAAAAAAAAAGAAAAAGAAAGAAAAAAAAGAAAAAATCTTCCTCTGCCACATGTGGATGTGCATAATTTTACCCTGCCTTTTGTGAGAATCCAGTGTTTTGTGTATTTTTGTATATGATTTTTAAAACTCAAAAAAGTGTGTAAAAATATAAAGTGTTAAAATAAAATATCCCTTTATTAGTATCTTGTTTTGAGTCTGTAAGTGTCATGCTTACTTAATTTGAGTTTCTATTGTTTTTTTTCTATTAGTTATTATCACTTTAGGACCGTGTGTTTTGTTGACTATGAGCATTTGGTACACTTCTTATTCTTCTTGACCTACGCTGATAACTTCGGTGAGGAACGGTCCACAAAATAGCTAGGGAAGGAGCGCTACTTCTCCTAATGAACGCGTCGTTGTTGTATTGCTTTGACCTCATGTAGTTTTCGTTTATAATGCTTAACATTGAAACACTTTTATCAGTAAATAATCTTTAATTCCAGATTCGGACTCACCCTCTCCTAGAACGCCAAAACTGATGTGTCCCGAATATAGATAATGTGAAAAAATGAGTATCGCGATTCTTGTTGTACAGTGTCTTATGGTATCAGGAAATAGCAAGGAAAGTTCAGCTGTGGAATCTAATTGTTCGAGTCATAGTAATGGCCTATGGCGTTGTATAGCTAATAAACGAAGTTGTTACATATATAGTCTATAAGATCGAAAATATTTTTAAGATACAAAATGGAAAATTGTTGGTCGAAACAAGTGATCATTAACAAACAGAAGAGCTACTTAAGTTAGATAAAAATGTAAAACTTCGAAATTCAATTGAGCCTGACCGACTACCGAATGTTAGCCCGGAGTAATATCATTTTGGGATCTCTTCAACGGAAAAGACAAGGATATTAAATCTCAGTTACCAGACCAATATATAGTTATAGTAGCTCGAATAAAAATAAGTTGTTAGGTGAACTAAGTTTAATACAGTCCTGTTTCTTACCTTCAGCTTACCAACGATTTAAGAATTTGTGAAAGCTGGATGATACCAGCTAAAAATACGCCACTACATACTTACAAGGGACATCACCCAAGTGTCCGGTTCCGATTTCAATGATTTTTTTAGAGGGCATGTATTCATTATTTGTGATGACAAAAATTTTTGCTATAGTTCATGTTTTCTATTATTTATAATTTTTAAGAGTTGTGATCTGGTTATTAGAGATTACTGCAGAAGTTCCTTACTACACTTTGTAAACGAGTGTTAATGAAAAAGTGAAGAAGAACCACGTGGATACATGTAAGGCCTAGAAGGAAGTCGTATGGTAGCTATGACCTTGACGGCAGCCATCTTGAAATCTGCCATTTTGAATTAAGGTCATTTTTTTTTAAAAAAAGGAATAGGGTAATATGAAATATAATTTCGGGCTAGAAGTTAATCAGGGAAACAATAGTGAAGTTAGTTTTAAGATACGCACATTTGGTAAAAAGTTACAGGCATGTGAATTGTTTATACTTACTATGTGCGTAAGTCCCTTACCTCCGCTTTAAACCCGCGTATTAATGATAACAAATATACAAAAGCTTCAGTAATACATATTAGACCTAGAGGTATGTTGTACGGTAAGGGTAACATACACGGCAGCCACGGCAGAAATTACAGTGAAGCCATTTTGAATTTTGAATTACAGCCATTTTGAATTATAGTGAAGTTTTTTTTTGAAAAATGAAAACCATAGTATGTGACACCCCATTTTAAAGCAAATTTTCCCAAAAAGCCAGGAGTATGCTTATTTTGGTTCTATAGTTAACCAGTATGAATTTAGAACTGATTCTAAAGTGCACCAAACGTCCATTATTCGACTTTTCAAATTGGCAACACTCCTAATTTCCACTTCATGTTTTAAGATTTAACATGTTCTCTACATACCCTGATAATTTTGTGTGCAAATAACAACAATTTGTTATTATTTCATTTGTATTTCTTTACGTCACATAGGTCCATAGTCTTCTCATGTATTCTAGTTTGAAATAAATAATTACATTGCAAGTCTTCAAAATCCAGAAAGATTGCTGGATGCTTATCTCACCACAATTCATGAACAGAAAAATTGCAACTCTTAACAAATGCAATAAATTTAGAAAACACGACCCATGAAAATATTTGCAAAATTCAAGTTGGAATATTTTTAAAAAAAGCGGTGAAAATTACTAGTGTTGTCAATTTGAAAAATTGAATAGTGAACGTTTAGTGCACATTAGAAGAGTTCTAAATTCATACTGGTTAACTACGGAACAAAAATAAGCATACCACTGGCTTTTGGGGAAAATTTGTTTTTAAAATGAGGTGTCCCATGCTATGGTTTTGATTTTTCAAAACTTCACTTTAATTCAAAGTGGCGGATTTTAAGATGGCTGCCGTGAAGGTTATCCTTACCATACCACTTCCCTCTAGGCCTAATATGTACTACCGAAGCTTTTATCTACTTATTATCATAAATACGCAGGTTAGAAGCGGAGGTAAGGGACTTACACATATATTAAGTGTAAAAAAATTATATGCCTGTAACTTTTCCCCAAATGTGCGTATCTTAAAACTAACTTCACCATTGTTTTCCTGATTAAATTCTAGCCCGAAATTATGTATCATATTACCCTATTCTTATTTAAAATATTGATCTTAATTCAAAATGGTGGATTTCAATATGGCTGCCGTCAAAGTCATACATACCATATGACTTCCCTTTAGCCCTTATATGTGTCTACATGGTTGTTCTTTCACTAACACTCCGTTTACAAAGTGTAGTAAGGAACTTCTGCAGTAATCTCTAATAACCGCATCACAACTCTTAAAAATTATTTTAAAAATACAAAATATGCACCATGGCAAAAATTTCCGTCATCACAAATAATGCATACATGTTATCTATCAGAAAATAAAGTTTCATTGACATCGGAACCGGACACTTGGGTGATGTCCTTGTTAGCATAGTCCACCTGCTTAGTGTAACATTTCGAAACCACCAGAGCGTCCGGTAATGCAAACTTGCTATATGTCCTAACTTTCCTATTACAAATACGAAGCCGTAGTAAATGAATCCGAGTGGTTTTGAATCTAACAGAGTGGATTGTTTAAAGTCTCACCAGTCGTTTTTGCCCCACACTTGGAAGTGTTTCTACGTAACGTGAAAAAGCAACGATGCCTGTGCAGCACTCTGTTCCCGTAAACCTACACTATACCACAGTGAGTTGTTGGAAATAGATTTTGATGTATACTAAGTTCCATAACAGAACAATGTGCACATTCACTGTCTTATTTTTGTATACTATTAAGTTTATTAGGAAAACAGCCTGCATAGCTGTAAACGTTACTTTTTCATTTAACAATGGACACCTTATACTGTGGAGCTTCAACGCTGAGTGTGGTTAGAAAAATTGTACTATTTTGAATTGAAAAGTACATATATCCAACAAAATATTTAACTTAATTCCTTTCGTATCTTATTCACAATGGAATTGACCTATGGCCCTGAGTTTATAATATAAGCGAAACGGTTGAACTGAATGAAAGGAATTTTGGGGGGATATATTTATCCTATATTTTGAACTAGCTTTTATCGTGTTACTTATGAAAATGTATAATTCTTCTTAGGGGAAAAGTGGGGATTACATATTTATACGAACATTTCAGTATCGCCTGAACAAGCCTTGCTAGAAACATACAACGCGGCATCTTAACTACCCATAAAAGATAAACACATTTCCCAGCGTTTGTGGTTTTTAATTTTATACGAACGGGGAGCAAAAATGCATTCTATAACTATATTATTGATTCGAAGAAAATCCTGTCAGAAAACGACGAATATAAGCAACCCACTTCACTGCTGCAAAAACTATTCTTCCGTTCGAACTAAAATTTTGTACACAGGTGAGAAAAAACTGCCAAGTCTGGAAGGATCCTACTGAATAAAAGTTAAGGGATTGCAAAAATCAAATGCATGTACAGGGTGTTTGAAAACGACATTGACAACGTTTCGGAGGTCATTCGTGACACCAAGATAAGAAAAAAGTATAGACCAACCTGGGTGCACACATGCTTATTTTCGGAGTTATAGGCTGCCGAAAATATGAAAACTTGAAATTTAAAGATCCATAGCTCCAAAACTATGGAACCTATAGTAGTCGCGTAGACTTCACTGAGAAATTTATTCAATCTGTTGAACAGTTGGGTGTTCTGTTCAGGTCAGGAAAGGCACAGATGTTCCACTTTGCACATCTAATACTTATCTTTTCTGGTACAAATTCAAGGACGAGCATACCACGTTTAGTTGGGCGGATTTAAATAAAACCTTTTTCCCTAGTATTCTGATTCAGACCCTCAGTTACCAATAGCAGATACGTAGAAAGTATGTGTACAATTTCCAGATGAACCCTTGCATACATCTATGCTAAGCAGTATTTGAGTAAACAACTTTTTCGAGAACTTTCATTTACTGAGCTTATTTCGATTTGATTTGGAGTTTAACGTTCCTTTCAGCAGCGACGCTATATGAGACGTCACCTACTGATTAAAGTGGAATCCGGACCACATGAGCTCCCGCCGGGAATCGAACCCAGTCTGCCATGCCAAAGGTGCATGCGTTAACCGCTTAGCCACAAAGGTGAGGTTCTTTTGAATATCATTGTGGATTACTTCCCATATATATGGTTGAGTTTTGCACGACCCATTGTTTTTGCACGACCCATAGTTTTTGCACGACCCAAAGGGCTGAACTGTTAGCAGCGAAACAATTGAGTTCCTTTAGTCTAGCTTTACCTCTCAAACTCCAGCACCCACGACGAATGTTTCTAAGGAAGACTTGCAAACAATCATTTCCAGAGTACATTCAATTACTTTATTAGACAATACATTAAAAATAGCGAGAGTAAAACTTCAGCAGTTCCCTTTGCGTCCTCTTCTAGAAGTTCTCTCCCTTTTTCCGTTGACAGCGAAACAAGTCCCGTTCACGTTTTAGGCTTTTCATTAAGGATGGCCAGAACCGGTTCTAGAACCGGTTTTCGGGTCTGAACGAATCCGGTTCCAGAAGACCCGGTTCCGGAACCGGTTCTTCGGATGCAGGTCTGGAACCGGTTCCCAAAATCCGGTTCTGGAGCCAGGTTTTCGGGTCCAGGTTTAGAACCGGATCTACAAGAACCGGTTGCTCTGAAACCGGAACTCTGTGGCCATCCCTACGCTAAGTCCGAGCTGCTGGAAGGCTGTGAAGAGTGTGCTAGATGAAATGGCGGAAGCGACAGGCAGGCGCCCAGGCGGCGGCCGCTTGTCTCATTTGGCTAAACAAACTGGGTAACTGGCAAACTCATTGGCTAAACAGGCAAACTCATTTGGCTAAACACACACTGGTGGACCAATTTTTTTTTCTGGGGGCACAAGCGGGTCTGGGCGGGGAGGGCAGAAACGCATGGACTTCTCTGCAGTGTTTTGAAGCTGAACTTTTTGCCTCCTTTACGGGTCTTTGGAGCTTTCGAATCCAGGTCTGGAACCGGTTTCTAAGATGCGGTCCTGGAACCGGATTTTCAGATCCAGATCTGGAACCGGTTCTAAGATCAGGTTCTGGAACCGGGTTTTCGGATCCAGGTCCGGAATCGGTTCCGGAACCGGTTCTGAAAACCGGATTTCCGAGAACCGGTTCCTCGGGGAACCGATTCCGCCGAAACCGAAACTTAGTGGCCATCCTTACTTTCCAACTCCCACAGGTCGTTCTCGAGTTCTATAAGATGTCACCACGCATGTCAAACTTCCCAGTCTCTGTCAGAGAAGCAGCAACTCTGCCTACTGTAATGGAGTCCCGGTCAGGCGACATGACGTCCTTCTCTCTCCAACCCAGGAATAAACGAAACCCTCGTGGGTCATGAGATACAAGTCGTTCTCGTAGAGATAACGTAGCTCTCTTACGTAGCTCTGTAAGCTACTCTGTAAGCTAGTCTTACGTAGCTTTGTTGCTGATTATGCCCCAAACCCGGCAACGAAATTAAGCACCGTAAACCAGAAATAGTTAAAATTGGTATAGAACATCTCTTTGTCGAGCTGAATCGATATATATATATATATATATATATATATATATATATATATATATGATTTTCTATATTCTGTTGCTGATTATACAGTATCCTTGTGTAATTAAATTAGGGAGTGAGTAGCCTAAAATAACTAAAATCGGTATTGGTTGATTTGTCCTGTCAAGCTGAATTGATTGATATATATGCAGATTGTGTATGTTTTGTTCCTAATTATACCCCACTCCCGGTAATCAAATTAGGCTCTGTTACTGGAAGTGGGTAACAAGAAGTAGTTAATATCGGTATTGATCGATTTGTTTTATCAAGCTGAAAGGATTTATATATAGATTAAACATTTTGTTGATGACTATACCCCACGCCTTGTAATTAAACTAGACTCTCTAAACCGGAACTGAGTAACCGGAAGTAGTTCCAATCGGTGTTGATGGATTTGTTTTGTCAAGTTGGATCGATTGATATACAGATTCTTCATGTTTTGTTTCTGATTATATACCACCCACGCTCACTAAAATATTTCTCTGTCAACCGAAACTGGGAAATCGGAAGTATACAAAATCGGTATCTGTCGTTTTGTTTTGTCAAGTTAAATCGATTGAAATATATATTTTATATGTTTTGTTGCTAATTATAACTCACCTTGGAAACTAAATTAGACTCTCTAAACCAGTTGAAATAGTTGAAATGCTGTCGATCGATTTTCTGTCAAGCTGAATCTATTGATATTGTAACGTGCTCTCGTTATAAAAGCAAAGCTCGTTCTTGGAGTCTCTAGCTATTTTAATATAGTGTAGGACACGATTTACGTGAGAATTAAATTTGTTTATATACGTACCTTTTGTAATAATCATCAATAGTAAGACGACTCCAGAAAAGTATGTAAAGTTTTTCAACAAACACAGGGCAAGGATAAATTTAGGCGAAAGTATATTTTTGAAATAATAAGATATTTAAGTCCTCTTGACTAACAACTTTATAAACTTCCTCAAAATATATTCCAAAAAGAAGATACGAAAAGCCTCTCTTTACACACATTTAACAAGAACTGTACTCTGTTCCATTTAAACAAGCAACTGGCATGCTTCATAAACGAACACTAACGTCTTAAATGCCACAATAGTCCAATATAATTCACTTAATATTTTTTTATTAACCCTTTTTGTCAGTAAAGCTGATTTCTTCGATACATACGTGTAATTCAAAAACAAACCTTGATCATGTTACACCAAGGAGATTGTAATATGTGCAATCATATACGCTTTAATTTGAAGACCACTTGCTAATATTGAAAAATATAATTTTTCGCGGTTATAGCAATATGAAATATAATACATTTAATGAATAAGAAACTGCCGTTCACTTCAAATCCAAGAATAACTTCTTTTCTATATATTCCAAATGCAATTCTATTTTGCTTTTTAAATCTGCCCATCTAACTTTAGCAAACGATTTAAACCCTTTCCCAACTTCTGGAATCAAACACTCCACTTTGTTCATTTCAGTCTGAATGACCTTAACGTCACCCAGAGGGATAGAGCCAGAACAAGTAGTTCCCAATATTGCCAGATATGGCGCTTTAAAATCGCCTATCTGCTTGCATAAACCACTCAATAGAAATGAGAAAAAAAAATCGTAACGTCAATACGGTACAATATATAGATTGTATATGCGTTGTTGCTGATTATAAATCATCCTTGGTAACTAAATCAGGATCTGTAAACCGGAAGTAGTTAAAATTGGTATCGATCGATTAATATTGTCAAGCTGAGTCGATTATATAGAGACTGTATAGGTTTCGTTGCTAAATATATTCCATCCCTCGTAACTAAATTTGGCTCTGTAAAGTGAAAGAGAGGACCAGGAAGTAGTTAAAATCGCCATCAATCGATTTGTTTTTTTCAAGCTGAATCGACTGATATATAGATTGAATATATTTTGTTGCTGATTATAACCCACAAGCGTGGTAACTAAATTAGGCTCTTTAAACTGGGAGTGAGTAGCCGGAATTAGTTAAAATTGGTATTGATCGACTTGTTTCCTCAAGGTGAATTGATTGATATATAGATTATCTATGTTTTATGGTTGATTATATCCCACCCACGATCACTTAGATATTTTTCTGTAAACTAGAAGTGGGTAACCGGAAGTAGATAAAATCGCTATTGATCGATTTCTTTTGCCAAGCTAAATCGATTGAAATACAGATTTTATAGGTATGGTTTGTTGATAAATATACACCACCTCCGGTAAATAATTACTCAGTAAATCCGAAGTGGGTAACTGTAGATAGTTGAAATCAATATTGATGTTTTTTCTGTCAAATTGGACGTATTGATATATAGATTGTCTATGTGTTGTTGCTGGCTATTGATCACCCCTTGTAGCTACATTAGGATCTGTAAACCGGAATTGCCTAACAACAAGCAGTTAAAAATCAGTATCAATCGATTTGCTTGTCAAGATTAATCGATTGACATATACACATTGCATATTTATGTCCCATTGCTAATTATATCCCAACACCAGTACCTATATTATACTAGGTGAACGAAAAGTGGGCTAACTGAAAGTAGTTGAAATTGGTATTTATCGATTTGTCCAGTCAACCTAACTCAATCGATATATAGATTGTCTGTTTTGCTGTTGATTATCCACCGCCTCCAGTAATTAAAAAGGGTATGTAGCCTGGAAGTGGGTAACAGGACGTAGTTAAAATCTGTGTCTATCGATATCTTTCGTCAAGCTGAATCGATTAACATTTAGATTGAATGTGTTTTATTGCTAATTTTACCCCCGCCCCTCTCAGTAATTAAAATATCTACCTGAAAACCGGAAGTACGTAACCGGAGCTATTATAAAATTGATATCGATAAATTATGTTTCTGTCTTAAATCGTTTGACATATATTTGATACGTTTGATACATATTTGAACCGTATACATTTGATACGTTTGTTGCTAATTATACCCCACTCTCGGTAAATAAATTAGGCTCCCTTAAATTGAAGTGAGTATTCGGAAGTAGTTAAAATGAGTATCGATCGATTTTTGTCAAACTTAATCTACTACTAACTTAATCTATAATTTACTAGTAGAATCTGTATGTGTTATTGCTGATTATAGACCATCCAGGTGACTAGATTAGGCTCTGTAAGCCGAAACTAGTTAAAGTTGGCCTTGATCGATTTGCCCTTATCAAGCTAAATCGATTGATATATAGATTATATATTATTTGTTGCTGATTATATGCTACCTCCGGTAACTTTATTAGACACTTTAAACTGGAAGTGAGTAACCAAGAAAGTTATTTCGCTTTTTCACCCACCACCTTCGAACAACGATAAGACGTACTTGGAAGATCAAAAATAGTCTCCATCAGCATCGACAACTTTCTACCAAAGTTCTGGGGGACCATGGATTCCACCGTGGTAGAACTTGGTAGGCCGTGAAGCGAAGAAAGTATCAAGTGCATTTTGCACCTCTACTAGATATTTAAACTGGCGTCCTCAAAGGTGATTGTCCAAGGTACGGAACAAGCAATAATCGGACGGTGCAATGTCCGGGTAATATGGCGGATGCAATAGTGTTGCCTATTCAAGGCGTAGTATGGTATCCCTCGTCACCCTAACCAAGTGGGGCTTACTTTGTCCTATAACAGGACAACTACATTGCGACTCAGAAGTGCTAGTTCGTTACTTTAGGGTTTTTCTTGAACAAGGCTCAACTACTGACAGTACAGAGTTACATTGATGCTCTGACCAGCTGGTAGCAGTTCCCGATGCACAATGCCGCGAGCAGTCCACCAAACACAAAGGAGAACCTTCTTCTGGTGCAGTTCTGGTTTCGGCTGTTCTAAAACCGTCTCATGAGATACTGAAATGACAGCGCCGTAGATATCCGCACGTTCTCCCGGCGCGTTCTGGCTTTTTGAGTATCTCGTCACCGTCCTTAAACTTTTTAAACCACCTCTGCACTGTCCGCGTAGTCACGACACCCTCAGCCAAGGCCTGACTTACACCGCACTTTGACTCTAGTTTGAACTCGTACAGCATACATGCTCTTGTGACGCTCTGTTGAGGTCCCATGTTCACTCTGTACCTACGCAATTTCACCGTGTAACTGTGGTGGCAAAACCAGGTAGTGTGTTGGATACACCAGTAACTGACCTTCGCCTTATCATCATTCGCAGTCAACTCATGGTGTGAGTGCGAACACAGAACTTCACACACAGCCACAGAACTTTCTTGGTTACCTTTCCATCTAGTTAATATCTAAAATTGGAATCGATCGATTTGGTTTGTTAAACTGAATCGATTGTTACAGAGATTGAATATATTTTGTTGTTTATTATACCCTACACCCGGTAACTAAATTACTTTGTAAACCGGGAATGAGTAACCGGAAATACGTGAAATCGTTATCGATCTATTTGTTTTGTCAAGCTGAATCGAGTGGTATGTAGAGTATTATCCTACTCCCTCGGCCACTAAAATATTCATCTTAAAATCGGAAGTGGGTATCTGGGAGTAGATAAAGTGTTATCGATCGATTTGTCAAGCTAAATATATAGATTTTATATGTTTTGTTGCTAATTATACTCCTCTCGCAGTAACTTATTTAGGCTCTGTAATCTGAGGGTGGGTAACCTCAAGGAGATAAAATTGGTACCGATCGATTTGTTTTTTCAAGCTGAATCGATTGATATATAGATTGTATATGATTCATTGCTAATCATATTTCAGAGCCATTAACTAAATAAGGCTATATATCTAAACCAGAAGTGGATAACCGGAAGTAGCCGAAATCAGTATTGATTGATTTGTTTTGTTAAGTTGAATCGATTCATACATAGATTCATGTTTCCTGGCTTGTTGTACTCAACCCCCTAAACCTAGGTAATAGACAAAAAATATTATATTGTAAGTTTTTACGTAGTATTTACTTAAAGCTAGTAGACGTTTGTTCTAATTGTAATTTCTATCTCGTACTTACCAATACACATCCTTGGTCCTGCTCCGAAAGGCAAATATGTAAAATTCTGCTTATCTTTCTTATTACCTTCAGCAAATCGTTCAGGATCAAACTTATCTGGTTCTGGGTAGTATTCCGGGTCTCTGTGAATGCCATGTATTGCAATATATACTTGTGATCCCTTTTCAACAGTTACGTTTTCTCCGGGAATTATATACTCTTTATTGCAAGTTCGTGCTATAAAGTTTACAGGTGGATATATTCGAAGAATCTCTGAAAAGAAAGCACTTGATAAAATATGTTTAAAAAATCGTGCAATTGATGATTCCATTATTTGGAAATGTACGTGTATTTATCATCAAATTACAAGCAGACCAAACGCCATTGACTATACTTTTGTATTTAAGAATGTTATACATATTGGGCAATAAGTCCCTTACCACCCCTTGTAAAATACGTGTTCCTGGAAAATAGTGAACAACAACCATGTAGTAACATAGTAGGCCGAGGGGGAAGTCGGATTGTGGTGGTAACCAAGGTGGTGGCCATCTTGAAAGCCGTCATCTTGAAATCATGTCAAGACTTTAAAATGGGAACATGGTCATGCGACACATCATTTTAGGCTAGAATTTAAAGGCAAACACAATGGTGAAATCGGTTTGTTGATATCTTAATGTGTTCCAAAAGTTACACTCATTTCAAACTGCTAATTTTACCGTACTGTTTCTGTTGTTACAGGTGAATAATTATGCCGCTAACGACAGCAGAGAGGAAGGAGTTGATCAGGGCATGGGGATGAAGGAGTGCAAGGACTGTAGCAGCTGAATTCAATACCAGGCACCCAGATTGACATGCTATGTCCCATGTTAGTATCACCCAACTCTTCCAGAAGTTCATGGATACTGGTTCCATAGCAGATAAACCCAGGTGTGGAAGACCCACGACCGAAAGAGATGAAGCCACATAAGTAGCAGTGCTGGCATCAGTTGCTACATCACCACACCCCAGTACCTGTCGTGTGTCCATGAAATGTGGTGTCAGCCGTACATTCATCAGACGTATCTTACAGAAAAGCAAGTGGCATCCGTACAATTGCTACTTCAACATCATCTATCTGAAGACGACCCTGATCTTCGTGTGGCATTTTGTGACTGGGCCCTTGACACTTACAAACGGATCCCACATTCCACAAACAAATTTTATTTTCCGATGAGGTCAATTTTTATGTTACTGGGGAAGTGAATAAGAAAAACTGTCGCTATTGGTCCCCGACAAATCTTCAGTGAGTTGACCCTTGCAAAATGTAGGTAGAGGCAAATTAATGGTGTGGTGTGGTCTATGGGGCACCAAATTAATTGATCCATTCATCATTACTGGTACTGCTGAACGGTATTTGGATATATTGCGGGATCTCATCCTCCCTTTCATATTGTCCGAGAATGGCACATGCCCACTCTTTTTCCAGCAGGATGGTGTCCTTCCGCATCACGGATTACAGGTCCGTACTTATCTGGATGAACAATTTCCTCGACGTTCGATTGTGCGCCGTGGTCCCATTGAATGGCCAGCACGATCGCCAGATCTTACGCCCTTGGATTTTTATCTGTGGGGTCATCTGAAGGCAAAGGTATACGCCGAAAAGATCCGGGATCTTGAACACGTGGAAGTACACATATTTGCAGCCTGTGCAGATATTTCACCAGAAACTCTTTGAGGGTTATGGACAATTGGGTTGAACGACTTAACTTATGTATAACTTGGGATGGGGCCTCGTACAGCACGTGCTGCGCCATGCGTGACAGGTAAAATTAGCAACTTGAAATGCCTGTAACTTTTGAACAAATTAAGATATCAACAAACGGATTTCACCATTGTGTTTGTCTTTAAATTCTAGCCTAAAATGATGTACCGCATGACCATCTTCCCATTTAACAATCTTGACGTTAATTCAAGATGGCCACAATCTTGGTCACCATCACAATCCGACTTTCCCTTCGGCCTACTATGTTACTACATGGTTGTTGTTCACTATTTTCCAAGAACACGGATTTTACAAGGGGTGGTAAGGTACTTATGTCCCACCCTATATATATATATATATATATATATATATATATATATTAAAAATTCAATTCTCAAAATAAAAACTTAGCAAAAAAGCCTGACTCTGGGGAATGTACTACATTCGTTTCATAGAACCTCCAATCAACAATTTATTCCACCATTAACTTTATACCGCTTTCCAAATGGAGCGTGTAACGAAATATGATTCGTCTCTTCGGCAGACCACACAACATCTAGATTTCTGGAGATACCTTCCTTTACAGATCAAGCGGATGCCGTAGCAGGTTCACGCAAGTATAGGACACGCAGATTCACTATATGGTATGACTGGAGAGCAGGTATTAAGATTTGGTTTTCGATTTTGTGATGATCGACTGCCCGTTTCGAGTAATTCCAGACGTCTATTAAACCGTCTCCGATCGACTTATGCAGGTTCTCTTGCACTGGTGGACCTCTTCGGTAGATCATAACATGCGTAGCATGTCTTAGAAGCTCAGACTTTCTCAAATCAAATCGTAAAACTGTCCACGAATAAGAATTAGTTTTTACTTTAAACGGGATCTTTCAGATTCTATACAATTTTGTAACATCTTTATTAAACTTTTTTGTAAACACTAAAAAAGCGTCAAGATCGTGTTAAACTAATATATTGCGTCGATGAAAAGAAAACAGATCGTATGTAGTCAGCTATGAATTTTCAAATGCACTAAATACAACAAACTTCAATACAACAAACTAAATACAAAGCAAATGAATGTAAGTATTATACGAAGCCAAATCCTTTGTTATGAAATTATGCTAAACTAAAATACCCTTTGACTTTTTGATGACAATTGCCATTCTTTATTTTTTAAATAAATAAGAATAGTTGTGGTTTCCTAAATAGAACTACAGATTCTACTGTTATAACTTCTCTTCACCTAAAGGTTATTTTACGTTACTCCAGAGGCGCACCAACGCTTGGGGTTCACTGGGCCGGAACTCCCAAATTTCCTAACTCAATATGAATTTGTACATTTTCTCAATAAAACTATATTTGTGTAACTAGGAAATGGTAATGTAGAATGAAAATTTGACCTTACACTTTATCTTTCGTCTTTCTTTTATGAAAGCAATCTACTTCTATAATTATATATATATATATATATATATATATATATATATATATATATATATATATATAAGTGGAAGTATTTTACAACTACTTATGGTCTTTTCGGATAAAGAATCATTCCCGATCAGCACTACATAGACATAGTGGCGTGCAGTATTGGATCTCCCCACAAAGCTTGGACCTCTCAAAACAAAAGTTTCTGGGTGCGCGCTTGTGTTACTCTAAATGCATTTATTATAATCTTTCGTCTCTGAGACCTAAATTCAGTTATTTATCTTAAATATTCTAAAACTCAAAGAGCATGTAAAGAAAAGTTAAAGAGTATCGTATCAAGTGTATCATAAACGTTTACATCAACAACCGTCCGGTACGACTATATTATAATGGCAGTAAGATAAAAACTTGACTCTACACGGCTCTACTATTCTGTTCATTTGTGAACAGTTTAACAGAAAATAAGCTATTTAGTAACTTCTTTAACAAGTTCTATATTTTGCTCATATGAGCTACTTTATCTTATGACGAATGTGATACGTCACAGGTAAGATTGGCTAATGCCCCATGGTGATTTCAAATTAAAAACGCCCAATAGAGTGTATGGAGCTAAGTGCAAACAAGAAGAAGAAGCAGAAAACATACAAGGCACTCTGATTTTCTGCTGTGCATAAGAAACTACGATATTGAAACAAAATTAGCAAAACCATTATATATTTCAACATTAAACATGTCGGTCCTGGCGTCCCCCACAGAGGACATAAAATATGACGATATTATTATCTCTTTACAACTTTAAAATCAGACTGGCAACAGTGAAAACTGTTTACAGGGGATGACCATAAATGAGTAATGCCTTGTATACAGTTTTCAATGTTGCCAGTCTGATTTTAAAGTTGTAAATAAAGAATAATATCGTCATATATTGTATCTCCTGTTGGGGACGCCGGGACCGACATGATTAATACAACACGATCATTAGATTAAATTTTTATGTTAAATGTACTTGTCTATAAAACTTAATACTCATCTCTTCACTCAGACTAAGTAACAAGAATACGCTCTCTTTTTTTCACATGTCCACGTTAAATCACATCATAGGTAATATTGCATATATTTCCCATGACTCATGCTGGGCAAAGACCGTTAGATTAACTCCATGACGTTGTTAAAGAAAGCGTTTGTGCCTGGCTGTAAAACTAGATTTTTGTGTGGTAAATTTATTGCTTCACAATAATTTTTGACATATAATAATCACAATGAGGTTTGTCATAAATCCAAGCAAGAATGAATATCGAGAACACAAAGTAGCATAAATATTTTTCAAATATGAATCCAGCTTATATTACATTACATTATAATAACAATCACGTTTGTATGTGCATTTTCGTTTCCCGCCTCTTACTTTTAAGGCATAGAAAATATAATAGAAATCTGAAATATCACGAGTAGTGTATATATCAAACTCGTAGAAAGACACTTTCGTTAAAATGGCACTTTCCTTAAAATTGGACGACAGAAAAGAAGTAGGTAGTTTAATTTCAGAAAACTACCTGCAGAGGGAGGGGAAGATTGTTTGGAATGCGTCATGTTGAACTTTCTTTTCCAGTTTACTTACAAGTTACAAAATACGACATAACATTTTCTTTCTACAAACCGCACAATATATACAGGGTGTCCCAGGAGGAAGGGATAATATTTTTGAGATGGTAGTATGGGTGATTATAAGGAAAAAGTTCATATGAATATAGGTCCTAATCTCAACGGTTTGAGAGCTACAGATTGTGAACCATTTTTGACTTTATGTTGCGTATTGATCACCCTGTATTAACTCTACAGAAATAAGACATAGTGAATTTGAAAAGTGATGGAATCACTTTTCGAACGATATGCAACATGAGGCACTAATATCTTTGTAATGGGAGCTATTGATGGTAATTTGGGAAAGTTAAGGCTATTTAAGGAAATTGGATGGCAACACTGATTTCCAAATATACATCAATAACTTCTCTTCCAAAGACACCATTGACACATATTGCATACCATTCGAAAGACCATATCATCATCTTTCAAATCCGCTATGTCTTAGCTCTGTAGAATAACTGCATGGTGAGCAATATGCAATATACAGTCAAAAATGGTTCACAATCTGTAGCTCTCAAACCGTTGAGTTTGGGATCCATGTTCATAAGAACTTTATGCTTGGAACCACCCATACTACCATTTTCCGAAGTATTGCCCCTTCCTAATGGGACACCCTGTATATAGTTGATATAAAATTGGAAGTCTATTGAAGTCATATTTACTCTAGTTCCTTTTTCTCTCTTTCTCTTTATCTGCAAATTAGTAAATTCTGTGTATACTCTATCAGTGTGTTTGGGGACAATCTTTATATTCGTTAATAAATTCATATTAATAATCTATATATTTAATACTTGGTTTGGGAAGAGTTATTACATATTATTAATCTCGCATTAATCATACATTTCCCCCAATCAGTTTTCTTCCACAGCACTACTACAACAGCTTGATTCAGGAACAAAGGCAAAATCAAGCTGGTAGTGAATGACTTAGAGATATCTCACTCACCTGCGTTGGCACATAGTGTTGCATGATTTTGAAGGTACTAGTCATCAAAGTACCCTCACAAACTACGTATAATCTGCTCAATTATAGGTCTTCAGGTGTAGAGTTGAAGAAGATAATTATTTATTTATAACTAAAGGAAACACTATTATGCCTACGCATAATTTCCAAATTTATTGGTTGCAATTTTTTTTATATAGAAATTGTGCTTAATAAATTAGTTCTAGTAAGTTTCTTTACTTGGGAAGAAATTGGTCCTTTATTGATTTTGACAATTGCTAATTGGATAACGACAGGAAAGTATATATCCATTGCTAAATGTATCCATTGCTGTAGCATTCAAGAAATTATGTACTGAATGTATATTGTATGTACAAAAATCCCAATAAAATGTGTACCTGATATGACTTTCTCCAACTCAGGAAGATTGTGTACTCCTTCGTATGTAATACTACCATCACATTCTTCTAGGTAGGTGTCTATTTCTTTTCGTAGGATTTCCTGAATCTTCTCATTTTTTGTTAGTTGATAACAAGTAAAAGCCAAAGCATTTCCAGTTGTTTCGAATCCAGCTAGGAGTATTCCAAGTCCAAATCCTAATAGAACTGGGTCCGACAAATCTTAAATAAAATTTGGAAAGAAACAAAAGGAACTTTTATTTGTTATAATTGTTGCATTTAATGCAATCAGCGCTCATTTCACGAAAATACTTTTGTGAAATTCATGACTGTTGTATCAAACTGTAAGTTTCCCGTTTCCCTTTAGCGTATACGTATACATTAACAATTTATTTTTCTTTTCAAAATTGAAAAAATTTAACTCATAAAATATTAACTCTTACGTCATATCTACTTTATTCCTAAGAAACACACTGGAATTAATTTTACACAAATTATTATCATGGGTGAGTAGTTGAAAAACAAAAAAAGAAAAAAGAAAGAAATAAAAATATAAGAAAAGAAAGAGAGAAAAAAAAGAAATAGTGTAATGGTTGCTACAGCTATTGTATACACTAAACAAAACTCACCTACATAGCATGTCTAACACTAAGTTAAAGGAAGTTATTTCTTTTATTATATGAAAAGGCATTTTCCAGGATATCTAAATATGGTTTGATCATCAAAATTGATATTAGGGAAATAATTATCAATGTATATTAAATTGGTCTCAACAAATAATTGAAAAGTTTATTGAATACTAATGTAACAGAAGTATTAAATAGTACAAAGCTTAAATGTATATTGTGCAAGAAAGATAATTATAGCATAGTCACAACTGTATAGGTTAAAGGGAAAACTAATTACTATCAGTTAGCGTCATTTTAGATTTAGCATTGAGTTGGATGATGTGGGTCAAGATCTTGCTATATGGGTGTAGTTTCACTGTTTTCAGTGGTACAGTATTTTTGTAAATTACTAGTAGTTCGGTCGTGTATCTTTCTGATAAGACAGATACTATGTATGAAGAGAAGGAAAAGAGAGATTGTAAATGTTGTTAAATTGGGTTATTGGATATTATATCGTTTATAATTACGATTAACATTTCTAGTTTTAACATCTACAGTTATTTGATACTAATCGCCTAGCCCCTACACTACACTGAGATCGCGAAACGTTGAACAGAAACTACATGTCATAGCAAACTTAAACAAACGTTGGATTTAATTAGTCTATTTCTGTTTTCTGGACGATCCGTGTTACCACCAGTGTAGGGCTGTTACCTGCTTCACATTCTTCTTGTTCTTAAGAATAATATTATATTAATTATTTTTCCAAATTTTAAGAAATAAAAATACACATCAACGTACCAACTTCAACATCTATTTCTTGAGATTCATAAGTAATTTTCCTGTAATCATTGTGTTTATTTCCTCTTTCCTGTTTTAACTTATTGATCATAGCAGCAACATCTTTACGAAATTTCTTATTATTTTCTCTCATATTCAAAATACTATTCAACACCATAGTGAACGCATTGTATAAATATGCTTCAGCTATCGTAATTCTAAATAGTCGTAAAATTTGTGGCTTAAAAAACATGCATAAAGTATTCAAAATCCTCCTCCAAGTTGGCCTTGTTGCACATTTGCACAATTTAATATCAGAATCTTTCAACGTTTTGACATTAAGTGCAAAAGCAAATGTTAAAATTGAATATATCGCACAGTTCTCACAAAGTGCTTTTACTTCAACTTGATTGTTAGAATTTCTGTTATTCATTATATCATCCATCGTGACTTCAGCACATTCACAAATTGAGGAAAATGAATCTTTAATTCTAGCCAGAGTAAAACATGTAGTGAAATAGTTCCTGTAAAATCTCCATCTGTTTCCTTGCATCCAGAAAAGTGTGTTTGAGACTATAGGATCTGCTAGGCTATCCGGACGATAACTCCAATCTATAAAATGTTCGAAATCTTTCACCAAAATATGTTTGATTAATTCAGGATCTCGCACTAAAAGACATGGCCGAGAACCAAGGAAGAATCCACCATACCGATATCCATTTAATTTAGCATGAATGTCAGCAAATTGTTGTCCCAAACTCATTTTTAACATTACCAAGTTGAGGAAATTACCGAATATCGGAAGTGGTTTTAAATAATGGACACCTTTCTTTTTCCAATACTTAAAATGCCTTGTGATGTATAAATAAAACAGTATTAGAAGCATCACTAATAATATAAGTGTCACCATTTCCGTCGCTGGTAGCACATTCGTTCTAGGACCGATATCTAATATAAGTGCCTGAAATGAGAGTAAACATATTAAGAAATTAATTACCGTATAAAATTCTTGCTAGGTAAAATAATTTAATTACCAATTTTAATTAATTAAAACTAACAGAGCTATCAAGGATTTGATTTATTAACTTTTCCAAAAAGAAAATATGTTATATTTAATATTCTACTTCGTATATAGTCTGTTGAACACATTTGATTGGTTAGTTGGTAACGGCTGTCTTTAGCAACGAGAATTTGCCTGAATTAACAGCTTATTATGTGATGAAAACAACGCAAGGCCTTCCATACACCAACAAAATTTCCACCATTTTGAAGCTGATACATTACAGAAAGATAATGAAAAAAAGGATAATTAATAGCGTTAAAATAACGGTTGCCAAAATATCCCAGTTTTCGTTAAAGGAATTCAAGAAATAAAATTTCATGAATTTATTGTTTGTAACGAAATGACTAATTTATGAGAGAAAGTACTTATAACCTTAATCTTTATCTTCAATAATAATAAATTAATATATCTCTGTGTCCTAACATGTGGACAGATTTTCACATGCACAGCAGTCAGCTAGAAGTTGAATATAAATAGATCTTCACCACATCTAATCTTATGCAAAGACCATTTTTAGAATTTCGGCTATGGGAGTTTTAGAGTGAGAAACGTAGGCAAAAACGTACATGCATGCAATCTGACAGCACTTAATGAAAGATGAGAAAAATGTTGAGCTTAAGGTAATCCGCAGTTAGAATATACCATATTTTTTTCTGAATCAAAAGCGTAAATATGCTGCTTGTATTTTTTTGAGCCCATTCAACCGCTAACCTATTGATCGTCCGGAAACACATTATCAACGAAGAGCATATCGTAATCGCTAATTTAATTTGAACTAGAACTATATAGAGTATTTCAAAATAACACCGACAACGTTTCAGGGGCGATTCTTGACACCAAGATAAGACAAAAATTATTGACCAAGCTGGGTGCACAAATGCTTCCTTTCGGAGTTATTAGCTGCTGAAAACATGAAAAGATAAAATTCAAAGTTCTATAGCTCCAAAACTATGGAACCTACCGTAGCCGGATCAACACTTCACTGAGGAACTAATATGTGCGCTATCCAAAAATAGATGTTTCAGAATCCTAAGGTACTCATACAACAATTTTTATAGAGGCGGTTTGGGTACAGGCATATAATTTGATGTACTCACCAAGTACCTTTACAAAAATTGTTGCAGTAATTGTTGCAACTGGATTGTAAAACTTGGATACTTGGATAGGGCACATACTAGTTTCTAAGTGAGGTCTGGTTTCGACTACGGTAGATTCCATAGTTCCATAGTTTTAAGGTAGGTTTAAAACTTATTTTTCATGTTTTCGGCTGGATATAACTGTTTGTGCACCCAGAATGTTACACTTTTTGTCTTATCTTGGTGTCAGGAATTCCCTCCCAAACGTTGCCGGTATTCTTTTGAAACACCCTGTTTATACCGTAACAAATTGTCACATAGTGGAATGAAGAAAGTAGTTGTGAGAAATGATCCATTCCTTATTAACTTTTGTAAATAGATGGCAACACAGTGTTGATACCTTATAATTTGAAATAATTTCAACAAATCAGACAAAGATATTACTGTCAGTCTGAGTTGTTGAGTTGAGTTGATTTTGGGTTTAACGTCGCGTTCAGCAGCGAAGCTATATGAGACGTAGACCAATTGATTAACGTGGAATCCGAACCACATGAGCTCTCGCCGGATTCAGTCATCGTTTCCGGTAATCATACGGGTGAGCATAACATTTTCCGCAGTTACAATGTTAATATGTTTAATGTTTTTTTTTATTTTGTAATGTCCTTTAATTTTGTAAATGTGAGATTAAACTTAAGCCCGCACTGACGATATTATATTTTTTATGTTCAGGAGTGTATTTAAGGCACTGATATACCATAATGTGCCTCATTAAAAATTGTTTGCTGTAAATAACACTGCAATTTTCTTCTTCGAGATGTCAATGAGAAGGTCGTCAACTCAATTTAACATTACTGCTTCCGTTAAAAGTATCACTAACTTCATAGTAGAAATGCACAATAGTAAAATATATTGAATGTATACTTCTGTTGTGTCTAGTATTGTGGTGGCAAATAATTTGTAGAAAGAAAAAGTAATAGTAATTTGTACAGAGGTAAGTCAGCGAGAAATTGTAGAAAAGAAAACAATGTGCAATACAAAGCCCCATCTACTAATCCTTAAGATATACGTAATTAGAGTATATACCGTCACTATCCTATAAACTACACTTTGATTAGAATTGTCATATCATACGTTTATCCTCCGAAAGCTTTACGTCTTTTTGACATTTTTCGATCACGTAATTTTTCTTAAGTACTTTTAATAAATAAACCATAGTCCTATTAAGTAGCCAAGAACGTATTGTCGCTTTTTTTTTTTTAAAGGAGATCTGTGTCCAATTGGCCCTCACATCGTGAGTTGAATGCGAACGTAGATAAGGCGAAGGTCAGTTGTTGGTGTGAGTATATCCAACATACTACCTGGTTGTGGCTGTTCAATTACACCGTGAACTTGCGTAAGGACAGAGTTAACATGGGACCTCCACAGAGCGTCATAAGGACGTGTATGCTATAGAAATTCAAACTGGGGTCAAACACAACTGCAGCAGGACGAAAGATATGCCAGTGCTTTGCTGAGGTTGTTGTGACTACATGGACAATCACCTTAGAGGATGCTAGTTCAAATTCGTAGTAGAAGTGCAAAATGCACTTGATATCTTCTTTGCTGCACGGCTCACCAAGTTCTACCTCGATGGAATCTATGGCCTTACAGAACGTTGGAAGAAGGTCATCGATACTGATGAGACTATTTTTGGTCTTCCAGGTACGTTTAAGCTGACATATCGATGTTCGAAGGTGGTGGGTGAAAAAGCTACAATACTTTCTTGGTTAACTTTATACACAGTTTTAAAATATTTTGATAAGTTAGTGTGTGAAATCAATAATCACAAGAAGTAGTTTTGTCACACATATTTCGAACAACCCAATCTAATTGTATCTTAGTAATTAATGAAGAATTACACCTTACGTTTCTCTTTTATTTCCTATCTAACCGGCACCTCTTTCTTAGGTTTAGGAATAATTTCATTATTTCCTCTCGCAATATTGTTTTGATTAGATCAAATTTTCGACCTAAGATAGAGATGCAGGTAAAATGGACAGAAAGAGTAAGACGTCTTTAAAACGGATAGGAGAGAAGAGGACGCTTCTAGCCACCATCCTTCGTAGAAATAACAATTGGATTGGACACATCTTGCGAAGAAATTGTGTCCTTCGTACCACCATAGAAGGAAAGATGGAAGGAAAGCGAGGAATAGGAAGAAGAACATAAGTGACCGATGATTTGAAAAATAGAAGAAAATATTGGGAGCTAAAAGAGGAAGCTGAAAATCGAGAAACATCTAAGAAAAATTTCCGGGCCAAAACTGAAAATTATGAAGAAAAAAAAAAGAACTCATTAGTCCCAGGACCTGCCAAAAGGCAGAATACTTAATAATAATAATAATAATAATAATAATAATAATAATAATAATAATAATAATAATAATAATAATAATAATAATAATAATAATAAAGGACGAGGGACTATTAAGATATGTGAAGTCTCCATTAACATACAATTAAAAGGAATTTGAGTAATGTACTCGGTTTGCTTTCGCGTTATCTTCTTTTTCAGCACTGAATCTATATGAAATAAGGACCTATAGTTTTACACCGTGTTTCTCAAGCAGTGTTTCGCGATACACTGGTGTATCGTGCAGTTCCATGGAAATTTTCTAATTTAAAGATTTTGAAACATTTAAATAATTAATTAAAATCAATTTTGAGGCAGACTCTACTAGTCAATACCCTCAGCAGCAGCAACAATGTTCCATCCACTACTTTATAGAAACGTATATTCTTACAATGTTATAATTTGAATTGTTATTAAAAATTAAAAATCAAATAAATGTGTCGTGATATTATAGGCGTTGGGCAAAGTGTGTAACCAATCAAAATAGGTTGAGAATCCACTAATTTAGTGTGAGTTCAACCACATGAGTTCGCACCGGGGACTGAAATTTGCCTTTTCTGTTTTACATGGTCCAATTATTTTCAATGAATTAGCACAAATTTTCAAATAAAATTATTCTGCGTTAGTATGTAGAAGGTAAAAAAATGAAATGAAATCTTTCAGTTTTGCGTCCCACGAGTATGCCGGCTAGACTAAAGGCGTCGTTGATGATGAGAAAAGAATGGATTGGTGAAATGAATGAAGTGGGAGTAGAGATGCAAAAAAAACGGCTTTTTTGAATCGTTTTTTTTTCACATAAAAAGCCGGCTTTTTTTGGGAAAAAAAACGAGAATTTTGGAAATTTTAGCTTTTTTCATTTTCATGATTTTTCTATCTAAGTAGCTTTCTTATAGTATATTCTATAGTTTGATAAGAATTCCATGACCTAAATGCGATATTTCGCTCTGAAATTCACCATCAAGATGGATGGAGCACATATTTTACGAGTTAAAGCTAACATGAAGAATGTAGCATTTGAGGGCAATTTTAGAGGCTATTTAACTTTATTTTAACTTTTGAGTTATCGACATCTTTTTTCTTCTCTAGATCATTTTAGTTTGTCATCCGTGTTTCATTTCTAAGAGCTTTTAGTACTCTAGGTTTCTAGCGCAAAAATTAAACTTGCCCGTTTTTCTATTTATCCGTCAAAGCTTACGTTTTTTAATATATCCGTTAAACCGTACTGCCACATTTCTGTTATACTGTAGCTGTGAAGTGATTTAGCAATAATTTTCCGGACACAACCTTGAATACCAATTTACACAAATAATCAGTAGCGGATTTAGAAAAGTACTTTAGGAAGGGTTTTTCTAATTGTTTCGTTTCCTAAAAAGTCCTAATTTTATTTGGGAGGTGCTTGCAGTTTATGAGTACAGGCATAACTAATATTTCGTTTCGTTTATATATTTAGCAATAATCTTCCTGATACAACCTTAAAAATCACTTTATACTGAGAATCAGTGGCGGATTTACAAAAGTATTTTGGGAAGTTTTTTTTCTTACTAATGTTTAGTTTTTCTAAACATTCGTAATTTTTATTTGACGGGAGCTTAAAGTTTATGAGTAAAGGCATAACTAATAGATATTTCGTTTGTTGCAGACATTCCATAACTTTGGGGAACGGGCTTCAGTCCGAAAGACTGGCCCCCTAACCTTCGCAAAATCGTCACTGCTGGTAATTAGTAATAATAACGATTTAAAAACAATAAGAAAGGAAGTCGGCCAACTCACAGTACACGCACTATTTCTACATTTATAATGAAATGAAGAAAAGCTTTGTCAGAATGGTCGAATGCTGGTTGAATCCTGGACTTCTCGATAGAAGCGCAAAAGCTACTGACTCAGTCATGTTTGTTGCGCAGATGTATTTAGCTTAACTTAAATATATTCCGTAGTTTTTTTTTTTGGGGGGGGGGGAGTTCCGTAATGATATGTTGAATCCCTCTTGTTAAAAATTCAGAAAACTTGAAGATTGGGTAAACCGTGATGATGGTTATATAAAACTTAATTGTAGAATTTCAAGAATATACAGAATCAAAAGCTCTAGATGTGCAGCCTTCAAGTGTATCATATCAATCTAAGTATTTCTCTTATGTTTTATTTTAATTTTGTTTCAAAAAGAGGGTATGGAATATTTTGACGTAAAAATACTACATACTATTCTGCTAGTTATTTGTATATTTTTTTAAAAGAAGTGTTTACTTTTAGGGTTGGCTGGTTTACACCAACTTTTTTTTAATAACTGGTTTAAACCAAAAATAAATAAATAAATAAATAAATAAATAAATAAATAAAAGGAATGAAAAATGGGAATCGTGTGAACTTCATGGTGACGTTTCCAGATATCAAACCACCTGCATTAATTTTATTTCCCTTTCACCTATTAATCTAGGTGTCCCATGTTCAATTCTCGGTCGAACCACAACCCTTCTTTCATGCGTAAACCAAGTAGCGGTTCGGATGTCAGTTTAAGCGAAAGTCATCTCCTTGAACACCTCGGTATTTCGTAAGGATGTTAAGCCTAAACATACGAAACGAAACCAAATTGTATATTTCTGCAGGCCTAAATGCCTGTTGTTTTATAAAGAAACCAAGATTACTTAAATATATTGATAGACATTGGCAAAGTTTATCGATTGCCTACATAGCTTCCAACATTAGCTTGGATTGGACTTTCAATGATATCTATTAATACGTACTAAATTTGTAATTTAATACCTCAGTTTTAGCGTACTGATTATGATACGTTGACCTTTAAATTTTACATGCAAAGCAATAACAGGATTTTCCCGTTATTGTCTTACATTTCAAGTAATGACGGGATTTTCTGGATGGCTAGGGCGAGAGATTCTCAATTTAAGAAATTTACTGACTGGACTTCTTTAAGCTTATGGGAGTTCTTCCGGCATAACCCCGCTGTTGCATAATAACACCAAGGCGAAACAAACTTATTTCTGTGAATATGTAATATAAATACATAAAGCAAAACATCTAAATCAAAAAAGCCTGGTTTAAACCAAAAAAGCCTGGTTTAAACATCCCCCAAAAAACGTGTTTTTGCCATTTTCCAAAACAACCATGGTTCTTGCCAACTCTGCTTACTTTTGTATATAGGAGGTTAAAAAATTCTTATTATATACATTGGTTAATCCTATGGAATTCATAATGTAAATATGTTGAAGAAAATCTGTTTGAAATATCTTTTCGAAATTCATAGTTCATTTTCGAGGTTATATATTATTATCAGCATCAACCATTAATTAAATGACTTTTGTGTTATAGAGAAGTGAAACAAAGTCTGCTTTATCAATTTAAAGCAGAATTTTGAAAAAAGTCCAAAATTTCCAAAGCAAAAGAGTGAAGCAGAAAAAACCGAGTTTTTTTTCAAAAAAGCCGTTTTTTTCCGAGCCCTTTCATCTCTAAGTGGGAGTAAACAAGAGAACCCGAGAAAACCTACGCACACGATGTTTGTCCACCACAAAGTCAACTTGGCGCGAGCTGGGATTGAACCAGGGATCCCATCCACCAGAGGTGAAACCTCTACTACTGAGCGACCGCGGCCCCCAGTATGTGGTAGGAACCAGGTATGTTAGTAAAATTTTATCATTTACTTTTCCCCTGTTAAAATCATATTCTTTTTCTCTCTGAAAATTCTGCAACCCTATCTATTGTTTATTAGTAGCTAAGGATATTATACTTTTACACTCATTGACTTCTATTATAAACAAGTTGCAATTGGACAATATGAAAACTAAAATTTAAATGGCCATAGGATAATATTTTGCGAAATAATAATAATATCTTTGAAAAATACGCAGGTGACATATCTCTAGTAAGCAAAGTAGTAATTTGGAAATTAGAAACGATTGATCCCACGCAGGGGTAAATGTGTGGGGAAACGCCAGGGGACGTCTTCCCCCACTCATATAAGATATTTCTGGCTTCCCCCACTTTCTAAAAAAATACAATGGGCAAAGATAGGCAAGTGAGATAGTGTGACGTCATGCGTCCCTCTATCTTTCCAGACCCACTTTAACCCCTGATCCTACGTGAACGTGTTATCTTACTCAAGAAAAGAATGTATCTAGATTGCACACTCAGGCCACTTTAAATAGGTATTTTCTAACATTCTTTTCAGTGATCCATTTATTCGATAATTTTGTTCGTGTTCTCCTTTTTTTTCGTATCTTTCTATCTCTTTACATTTATGTCCATAATTTACTTGGCTAATTTTCTCCATTTATTTGACCTATTTTATTTTTTTTCAATATCTTTCTCTCGGTACTACCCTGTTCTCATACCATTGTTTGCTTCATCATCTGCAATATTGTTTTCCGTAACTTATGGTCTATCAACTCTTTCCTGATCCTAATATCATAGGTTTCATCTGCAGATTTACATAAGCAAAGTTCCTCTTAGCGCTCATTTATCACTGCAAGAATTTATTTTGAATGTAATGAATTTTTGGAAATTTCAAAATGAATATTTTCTCATTCTCCATCTTTTATTATTTTACCATATTTTCTATTATTATTTTATTCTTGGTTACAACTTTAAACATACTGGGCCTTATGCAGAGTCCTTTTGACGTCTGATTAACGCCATACTACGGGATTAACTAATGAATTGGTATCAAAATTGTATTCAGAGACTCTGATTAGGACGTAGTATTTGACAAAGTTAATCACATGTGACTAATTAATCTAGAGTAGAGGCTAATCATTTACCTACGGTTTAGCGTGAGACACAACAGTTCGTATTTCATGTATTTTCATTTTTACAGACTACGCATGCGCTCATCTAACTTTCTGTAGTTGTCACATTTATTTTTCTCAACCGATGCATTGGGTTTATATTAGTTAACCATACCCAAATCAATGTTTTAGTTGTACTCAAATTAGACTCTGAATACCAAAAAAATGCACCTTACTTAGTAAGGAGCTAGTATGACACTAACTAGTCTGTGACTAACCACCGATTAATGAATTCTCTCTGAATACCGCCCACTCTATCTACCCATCCATAATCTGAGTTGTCATTAGGGACGTCTGTCCCTAAGAGATCCTTTATCCTCAAATTAATTTGAAATGGTGTGATACAAACTATTAACACTTTTGTTGATCGCTATGGGAATTTCCACGTCTTGGTTGACAAAGTATTTCCTACTACTAAGGTTACTATTATTCTAGCATTCAAATTACACATACACTTCCTTTTCTCTCAATGTTTTTCGTTTTAATCTTTCTTGAGAAGCTGCAGTGGCTCAGTGGTGGAGCGCTCTCCTCTAGAACGTGCTGTCTCTGGTTCGATCCCAACCCGTGCCAAGTGAACTTTTTGCTGGACAAACACCGTGTGCGTTGGTTTTCTCAGGACTTTCCCGTTTCATCCTACTCATTACATTTCATTTCATCATCTCCGTCTGTCTTTGTCTCGGTGCATAATTGTGAGATGCTAAACTAATAAAAAATATCCATTTCTTCTACTTATTCCACCACATACTTATGTGTTGGTGATACGTGGAGATTATTTTCTGTGCTCTTCGTTATAACCAACATAGGCTTATCATACGTAAATTATACAATCGTTATTTTGTTTATTATTATTCTAGTCGTTTTTAGAATGTTCCATCCATTATGATATTCATTTTTTGTATTAACTGCACAGAGAAAAATATGTTCGAAACGTATACTGAGGGAATGGATATGAAAGAATTATACAAAAATTGTAATTTACGAACAGATTGATAGAGAATGAGGAAACATGATTAGACATTTAAGAGATGGTTTGTTCTACTACCACATATTCACTTGCCTCCTATGACAAGCTGCAGCTTATGGACTTTCTTAATGGGCCATTACTGATAACCACCTGACCTATGTTTCCTCGGTCATTGGACTCCTGTATTTGTGCACTTAGTCCATCTTCAAAGTTTGTCCCTCAACCTTGGTGTTCGCTTAGAGCGAGTAACCCCAATTGATCAGTGAGTGGGATACGGCCGATCTGCTGTCGAATCAACTCCTAGGCTTACCAGTTATCCTATTGGTCAAGTCAGCCTCGGTGCCAGTTTACAGGCACTGGACCCGAGCGATATAAATCAAGCTCATAACCTCAACTGCATGCACACGCTACCGAATCTCACGATTTGATCACAACCAGGCAGAGTCCAACTCATTTCCAGGAGTCACAGGCTAATCGGAGGAGCTTGATCATTCCGGGGCCTACCTACCTCTATTGTTCAATGACAACTGTCTTCCGCCTCGAAGTACTGCTCCCACGGTTCCCAGTGGACGTAAACGTGTGGTCATCTAATATTGTGTGTGAATGCCCCTAAAATGTGGGAGCATAATCATAATACTACTGTTTACTTAGTAAGAATTTCTTTTTAAAAGCGCAGATAGATACAGAAAAATATCAAGTGTTACATAAAGGCCACTGTTATGTAACATGCTTTTACAGGGGTTTATTTCCTCATATTTTGAGGTAAACTCGTGCACATTTTGTACTGATTTAAGTTGATTTTAACGTTCCGTTCAGCAAGGATGCTATCTGAGACGTGGACCTACTGATTAACGTAGAATCGCAACCACATGAGCCACTTTTTGTACTGTCAACTGAAATAACTTATTTACGCATATTGTATATCAGTTTTCATTTGCTATGGTCTCTTCTCAAACTGGTCCATCAGAGAAATATCTTAGCTCAGTATCCTTTATCAATATTTACAAACATAGTGCCGATGACAGCAATTCTAATAGTAACTGCTAGATTGTACATATCCTTCAATATCCGTCAATATTGCGATTGACACAAACTGTCAGCTGTTAAGTGCTTTATGAATGAAACAAACTGTGCATTTATCTTCCTTCAGGAAGTGACGTTTACTAAATTTGATTTCTTGCAGCCATATAAAGTATATGTGAACGTGGCTCAGACCAAAAAACATATAAGAATTTTGTGTAAAATAGACATTTAAGTGACAAATATTGTTTATTTACTTTCTGGCAGAGGTATCAGCATAACATGTGACGACATTACACTCATTAATATCTATGTGGCTTTAATAATAGAAATTCCCGGAATCAATTTTACAGTGAAGAGATTCTCTCGCTATTTCCAAATGTTCTGAATAAGATTATTCTTGCCGGTGATTTCAACTAGTTTGCAGACTAGTTGGTACTTTCTCAACATTTATGCTCTAACGATATTCCAGCACATGTTTGTGTCATTAAACCTTAATCACGTATGAATACATCACAGACAGGATTTTCAGTTCACATTTGAAATCGCCAATATGCGCAGTCACTTAGACGGGACATCTGACAGTGGCAGAAATATCACCAGTCAGAGATATTCACTTTTGCCATGTACTCATCAGTAATCAAGCTGCTGTTCTCTGAACGTGTACACATGGTTCAGGTGTCTCAGCAACGTTTGGGAGGACTTCGCGGAAATTAAATAACCAAATACTCACTAATGAAGATACAAAATTCAATTTTCGTTACAAATGGGTGTTTAGAATCTTCATTTCAAGTGAAAAAATTCGTATTTGTCAGATGACTCTTTATAAACAGAAGAGTATTTATTATCCTCTCGCTAAGATATGCGCTATTGGGGAGTACATTTTCTTTACTAAAAATCCTATACATCTTTTATTCATTGACTTTTAAAGTACCTATCCAATGAATTTATATTTGCTGTATTGCTCGTGTGTATCTTTCCGCAAAGCTTTCTCCATTTGCTAACAATGATAAGTATATAGCATAACTACTGTTCGGCTATGCGTCAGGTGGTTTTTACTGAGCAGGTTTCCTTTCAGAAAGAGGTGAGAGAAGTTTGTTCCTTGTTAATGTTTCTATTATTTAAACTATCTCCGTATGTGCAACCGATTAGTTGTATTACCATCCAATAATTTAACCATATTTCTGTCCAAGTTGAATAATTATGTACCACAAATGTGGAACTTTTTCTTTTCCATAAAGCAAAAGTATTACCTTTTCATGAGTGGTAAATGAGTGTAATATCCCTCCCTTTCTGTCAATTTGAATCAATTGAAAATCTTAGGTATGTTTTTTCTTATCAAAATCTATACACTTATTTGCGATTTCTTAAATTAATAATTTGTGTATGTCTAGTCTCACTTAAAAACCGGGCAAACTCAATGAAACGTATTTGGTATGTAAATACTTGTTCATGTGCAAAAATATAATATGATGTCCTAGCCTGTATCCGATTTGTATGTCCGGAAAATTAATTCCATAATAGATTGGTGTATCTGGGTTGGGTACTATTTTCGTGTCTACCGTGATATTCTTACTTTTCGGGAGACCAAAGTTGATCTCAGTCAGAGCTAAATGTACTGACTTCTTTTAAGGAATAATTAGAAGTAATATCGGGATAATATCACACTTACACATTGATGGCTTTTTTGCTGGACTCCATTAGTCCTTGCTCTCAACTTCCCAAATAAGACATACTTCAAACAAACTCCTAAGTATATCCAACACCACGTTCAAGGTTGGTCTAACGTTCCTACCTCCGAACGTACCCAATGTCAAAATATCAAACTGTTTACCAGACTCTTATGCGCACTCCCTTGTAGTATAGTCTTTTTCAATACTCAACAGAACTGATATTTTTTTCTGGCGCAACATTAATAATATGTATCGCTTTTTTTACTAATGTTTTTAGTATATGGCAAGCGATCGTAAATGATCTAGTTCCTGCACAGGTAGAGTTACAACGTATCCATGCCCTTCCGGCAATGTATATCGTTATTGTAGTTAACCTCATAGATAGAACATAGGCTCATCCTCTGTACTCACTTTGCTTCTATTTGGGCTCATTAGAAAACATGATGTCATTTTTCGCCTGCAGGCTAATACGTTTCATTGAAATTATGAAATTTCCCCCACAATATCGATTTTATCCGATGATGAAAAATAACACTATAACATTTTTAACTGGTTAAACACTGTATTAAATAATGAAGACTGTCTGTGCGGAAACAGAAATATTGCCTTCCCTATAAATGCTTCTCATCTATTATCTGTTAATCTAGAACGAAAATATTTGGCTTATTTTTACAAATTCCGTGTACTGAATATATGAAATGTGATGCAATAGCAGCTTGTTAACGCTTTTCCAAATGAAAGTAAGAAAATAGGTAAGTGGTAGTAAGAGTATGTGGGGTGTTTAGTTCGATCCCAGCTCGTACTAAGTTTTTTGTAATACGTAGCATGTAACTAAAGATACATTTTATACATTGTGCACTATACAAAGTATATTACCTATAATCTTCCCCACAGACAACTCTGCACGCCCACTGCATGTCTACGATTGGCCGTTTAGTCCGTAAGTTACAAGATTACCACACTACTCATCCACTTTGCAGAGCAGTTTATCTGTTTTTTTAAATGAACTTACATTGCTATTTATAGTTTATCGTTAACGTCAATAAATTTAGAAAAATGTATCTTATTTTGAAGTCAAGATACAAAATCTTTAGATCTTATAAAATTGTATTTTACTTTCAAAGAACATTGTAATTGTATAATAATATAGTAACTTGTATTATATGTTATAAATTGGATTTTTTCCATTGAATAAATGTTTATTTGCTGAATTTTATTACTATATGATGATGTGATACAAGGGGAGAGGAACCGACTTTGAGAACATGAGTATGCTAAGCATTAATCTCATCATCCATTTTTTGGACTATTAACACCATCTGTCGGAGTTAGGTGAACCGTTCTGAATTTTCAGATACCTTCGATCTTCTCGATTTATGTCTAGGAGGAACGAATTATATGATGGAAAGCCAAATTATTCAAAACATCTACTATGATACTGATATTTTTAAATTTCTACTCACAATATGTGTCTATTACTATCTAAATGTCGATATAAATTTATAGCTCATTTTTATTTTGGGCTCTAAGCAATGAAAGCACAGTGCGTGATTTTATTCATGTTTGTAGTGTTTCGATATTTCATTGCTTTCGTTCAACTAACCACTTACACGCTGACAATACGAGGTATCTGTTTCTCGTTGAAACTTTCATTGCAATCTTCATTCACAAATATATGCAGTTCTATCTATTATTCTTAACAAATTGTTTTAGATTCAAATTTGGGTGTAATAATATGAATGATGTACACAAGCTTGGTAGGTGTGATGCGATTTATTTTTGCCAAGAAGTAGCAATCTTGGGTTAGACATGATTACAATTCTCAAGTAGAAGCATAAGAAAGACAGCTTCCAGCTTGAATTTTAATTCTTGTTTGAGGTTTGAAGCTTGAAATTGATGGTTGACATGATAGTTTAGTCTGGAAATTTGGGTTGCCTACAAGATAAAAGTTGTAATGGAAGTTCATAAAAAAAATGTGAAATTGAATTGCTTGCAGTCAAGAAATAAATTCACTTTTCTTTTAAGCGTTCTGTAAAATTTTCTCTTGCTAATTACTAGGGCTTGGAAGTTGAAGATCTAAAAATCAGAAAGGACCCACAAAATGACCTCAAAATTACAGTACCAAAAAGACCTATAAAAAGACTTAAAAATATCGTTAAAAAAGGTACCTAAAACTGGAAAAAAGGACGTAGAAATAAGACCTAATTTAATTAGAATGACATATTTAAAGAATATAATGCTCAAGAAATACAAGCTTCTGGTATGTTTACTGTCTGTCCTTTTTCCACAAACTGAAGTACAAACTAAAATAAGAAAACTACCCCGCTCTTACCTCACCCTGCTGAAGGACATTGTTACGCTTCTTTATCTGACTTGTGATTGTTGCAGATATGGTTTTATCAGTCCAGTCATTGAAGAATGTCTTATCTTTTGAATTTTCTTTACTATAGAAACGATGTTTAAGAGGTGGTGGTGATTTGAGTTAATGGCCAATAAATTTAATATCGAAAGACAAAGTGCAAAGGAAGACGTTAAGACCTTTGAGAAGCTTAAAAAAGAGCAATAAACAACAAAACGCCGAAAAAGCTAAACAGGATAAATAAAATCCGCCATTTTCTGGACTACAATGATCCGAAATGAAAGTATATTAAGCCTTGTCTTCCGTCACTCGAAAAAAAAAAAAAGATTTTCCTCAAATTTTGGGCCCTACTAATTATATTTTCTGCAAACATTCACCGTGTCAAAACGTATGTGAAATATTTTCTTTTATGCAATGCCACATAAATACACAACATTATTAACATTAGCAATGCAAACACAATGAAGGCATATGATACTATAGGATCTTTCAAAGTTGAAGAGAAAACCACTCTCTCACACTCCAGATTGCTTTCAACCACAAGCAATGCAGATAAATATTAAGTATGAAATTAAACATACGTAGTGCTTCATCAAAAAAAAAAAAAAAAAAATTTCGGAACAATTTCTACGAAGCAATTTAGCCTTCTTTTGGAATAACAAAGGTAATTACATAAGAAATATTATGAAACTTTTAAAGGATCGTAAAACTATGTTATCGTTTAATAATTCGCTTCAACCGCAAATATATAATAAAGTTAGTTCAGAGATCTGAAAAGAAATATCACATAACCAATATGTTTCAAGAAAAATACGTACTATTCCATTTTAAATAAAAGATACGTTTTTCTTTCTGTGAAATTACATTGTATAGACTTGATCTATTTCAGCTTTAAACAATAAGTTAGAATAATGAGCTTGAAGCAGAGTACACGCCTGATGAAAGTAACTAGTTTCTTTATACTGAAAAATATCATTTAGTATGCTTTTATAAAATCATGAATAAAATCAGTCTTTTATTTATTGATAGATTTAAATTCTTGCTTACCCTGTGTGGAATTAATTATCAAAATATTCAAAACTTATATAAAAGTTTGTTGAATAGTAGGCAATAAATATAACCATTAATTAACTTACCCGAGATACTTTATCAGATGTGAACAAAAATCTGTCTTAAATGTTTCGTACTATTTAAAATTGTATAAAATTATGCACAACGTTTTAATTTTTTCATGAGTGCAGAAATAAATTTACTTTTAAGAGACTATTTGAACCGTTCAGATACCAAACCGATTAACTCCATGAAACGAGAGTGAACATCTTCCTAACTTACATACAATGTATTTACATGAGAGTGATCAGAACGTTTACGTATTCTAGAGGCAAATTATTACACTATGGAGTTATTCGATTTTGCCTCTGGAAAAAAAAAATATATCTTTTCCAAATCAAAAATGTGTAAAACTAAAAAACAAACAAAAAAAATGGAGTTAATCGGTTTCGCTTGTGAATGCCTCACTTTTATTCTTCTTAACTATGGTAATTCATGTAGTTACTTATTTTTGCTTCCGTTAAATAACCTTGATGTTAGCTAACCACTGGAGCGTCATTCTGTATCCTGTTTAAAAAAAGTCAGCCTCTGAATTGCTCCGTACGAAAAACCTTACATGACTAATATAATAGAACCATTTCCCGTATACTAATCGATCATCAAATGCTATAAATGGGGTTCTGGCTCCAGGAGTATTGAAATAGATATGAAAATATATAATAATCATGTAAAGTTAAGGATATTGAAATCACAAAACACAATTCTTACTGCACAAACACAGAAGAATTACTGAAAACGTTTCTATAATTAATATAAAAAACACATGTGAAGGTCTGGAAATGATTTTATTGTTCTGTATAAGAACATCGATACATTTTTAAGATCGATGCACTTTTTCATACATTCAAACTAATTTTGAAACCATATTTTCCAGTCTGAGGTTGCTACCTGAGAAACCGCTTGTTTGAGATGCATCAACAGTTGGTTTATGGGACACAAATCTCTCACTACGAATCTTATTCATCATGTGCGAAAACATAAAGAAATCATTAGGTAATAAATCAAGTGAATACAGACAGTAAGTAATTTATTCGATTTTTTTATTAGACAAAAAGTTTGCAGTTTTGTGTGATGAGATGGGAGATTGGGAAGTGTGGTGATGAATAATGCTAGTATTTAGGTTTGTATAATAGAATTCATTGAAGTCCTCTAAAAAAAATTAATAAATAAACAGAATAACAAATAGGTCTACAACAGATTTGTAATATGTACAGAAAATTTTGCGTAATTATATCCATAGAAACTGAATCAACAGAATTACAACTAGGTCTAGAACAGATTTCTAATATGTACAGAAATTTCGCGTAAAGAAACAGAATTAACCCTGGGAGTCCCAAACGAGTCCATTGGACCCGTATGACTTTTTGTTTATTAATTACAAAGTAAGTTTTCGTGAGTGGTCGCTAATATTCTGTGACTTTTTCTTTATGGTTATCCTCTCTCATGTTCTCTCAGAAATACTTTGTTCCTTTAAGTCAGGTGGTATATATTAAAATTATAGCATTGTGTACCAGGTGGGTCCAGTGGACCCACTGTATACTTTAAATAGGAATACTGGTTTAGCTTTGGTTTTGATTTACATTGTGGATCATAGGTGGCAGAATTAACGTCAGCATGTTCTTAACAAATCTTAAAAAAATATGATTGATTGAATGCCATAGGGCAGGTAGTATAGAATTAGAAATTCACTTTTATAGGCATTACATGAAGAAAACTAATTTATTACAACAATATATAACAAAGAGCATATAAGATAAACCATTACCAAAAGAGCTTATTAAATGAATGATATTTACAAGATAATTGAAGGGTTCACATTCTCGTTTTACATGTCAGGACTGTCTATGTGTATTTTTCACCAGAGTCACTAACAGAGCTCTTTGCGAGCGTACTTACGGTGTCTTTACGTCCATTGCCATCAGTAACAGAACTACTCCTTCCCAATGTCACTTTTCTACGAAGCAAGAGTGGTAACTAGGAGGTTGATAGATTCTTCTGCACACCTAGACTGAATTGTCTACGGTTTTTATAATACTTTCATTTCACGGAACTGGAATTGTATTTGTTTTCACTTTTCTAAATTCGTCCGCGTTACCTACAAACGTGTTGTTAGTTCTATTTAAAAATGTTTTCACTCTGCTATATTGTTTTAGAAACTTAGAGTTGATCTGTTAACTGTGTACTTCTATATTATTATTTTTAAACCTCAAAATCAGGAATGTCTTAATCCTCGGCTCAAAAAAAATGTCTGTCATCTGTTCTTATGAACTAGTGACTTTTAAACCTCAAAATAAAACACTAAAGGGTGTGAACACATGGGATGAAAAAAAAAAACACTGACATGCGAAGAAGGTCCATGTGAAAATGCAGAAGGCTGCAAACTGGAATGCCGTGGAGAAGTGCTGGTTGCATATCGTACCGGAGCAATGGGAGCAGGGCTGGCTGCGTCGCTCTGGAGCTAGAAGTCTCTGGAGACAAGGCTGTTTGGATCTCTCAGGAACAGGAATTCTCTGGAGACATTGCTGGCTGCATTTCTCAGGAACAGGGCTGTTTGCATCTCTCAGGAACAGGAAATCTCTGGAGACATTGCTGGCTGCATTTCTCAGGAACAAGACTGTTTGCATCTCTCAGGAACAGGAAATCTCTGGAGACATTGCTGGCTGCATTTCTCAGGAACAGGGCTGTTTTCATCTCTCAGGAACAGGAAATCTCTGGAGACATTGCTGGCTGCATCCCTCTGGGTTCTGGAAATGGCTGTCCCAGGGCGGGTGGAGCACGGGTCCAGGAAATATTACGTGAATGAAAGGAACTCAAAAAAAGTACGTGGATCAAAAAAATGAAAGTACGCCTGTGTACGAGTATCTCTGTTAGGTTGTAGGCAAGTCTGTTTATAATCAAATTTCAGTATATGAAAAGAAGAGAAAAAATGGAAAGAAAGGTGAAAAGAAAAATAATGAGAAGACATGTCTGATACCATGTATGCACCACAAAATTACTGTTGACAAAGGTCACGGGTGAAAAAAAAATGTAATCGGCGACAGACAGAAAATAGTGCAAGATGTTTGTAGGAGGCAATAATTATTGCAAGTATTGGAGCTAATCGGGAGTCGAAGGCAGGAATTTGTGGAACGAGGGACAACACAATAAACTGCAAGGAGGAAAAGGGATGGAAGTAGGAGTGAATTATTATTATTATTATTATTATTATTATTATTATTATTATTATTATTATTATTATTATTATTATTATTATTATGGTAGTCCCTATAATCTGGTGTAGTTCTTTTGTTGTGGTCCTCAACAGAAACAAAATATTTTGGTAGAAGAGTAACGGTATGGAGAGGCGGTTTTGTCCACTAGCATAAGTAGGTCATACTGCATCATAGAGAATTCAGGGTAAATGACCTGTGCGAAAGTGTTTTCTTGGTGATTTGTACCGTAATTGTGTGCGAGTAGAAGGAAGGTTCAAGGGTGAAAGTTTAATGTTTATGTGAGTAGGACATAAACAGGATGTTATTATGACCGTCCGGAAGAAGAAATTTGGTACGTATTACCTAGAAATTCTCTTTTTATTTTTATTTATTTATTTTGTTGTTGTTGTTGTGGAAATAAAGTAAACACCTAAGTTTAAAGATAAACAGTATGTTACGCTGAATTAGTGAGTGATCAGATGTATCGAAGGCAAAGGGGTCGTAGGAAAGGAAAGGACATAGTGGCGGAGTAGTATTTCGTGGGGGTGGGTCACGACGTAACCGTATATTTGAAACGGATTTTAGTCGCTTTGTATTAAGATGTTATGAAAATGGTAAAGGGTGGGTGTGTCTATTCTGATATAAACAATGTCTATTGAGCGTGAGTTGTATGAAGTATTCAACAGATTTCGTTCATGTATCCTTAGAGCGCTCAAGTTTTTGAACAGAACCAGCTGTTCAAGATTAAGATACAGGAGGGAAATACGTGAATATAAACAAGTACTTTTCCTTGCATGCTTAGGAAAGGGTGTGTTTAGAACATTCAGTGTCGCTATTGTTTAAGTGGCGTGTTACGTACGTGAAGGGAAGGAAGGGGAAAAGGGATAAGAGGTTAAGGTGGTATGTCGGGCAGTGAACCAATGCCTCAATATGAAATCAGGATTTGGGAGGTGAGATATGAATGCATTGTATGGCCGAAAATGATTGCACGGGAGAAAGATTTGTGTGAAGTGTGTTGCCTACCTAACAGGGAATTTGAAAATAAAGTTCCTTTTGAAATATGAGTCATGGCAGAACGAGAGACAAAGTCGGAAGTTTTGCCAGCTTAAACTTTAATTAGGTGATTTCAAAAAACGCTTATATTTCATTTCGAACTCTGAATTAGGTGTTGTTGGTGGTACGTAATGTTTCAAACACCTATAAGGGTGGGTTTACCCTCTATGTCAACGAGGACTTCGTTTGGAGAAACAGTTGATATGAGCCTATAAGGTCCTTTATAAATACTGGACAGTGGTTTACAAGTACCAGGCTGAGAAGATATGTCCAAAATCATAACTTGAGAGTCCGGTAGGAACTCTGTGGGCGGTTTGCTTGATTCGACTTTTTTCTTGAAGTCAAGAAATGCTTGGTGCTTCCTATATTCAACTAAATCCCTCATGTCTCTTAGTGCCAAAAGGCGGTCCTGTAAATCTAGATGTTCTTTCTCAACATGCAGCAAGTTATCTATGGGTAGGCGAGGAGGTACTCCATATAACAATTCATGAGATGAGACACCTAAAGATGTTAATGGAGTCTTGTTAAGTGCGGAAGTGGCGTGAGGCAAATATTTTGGCCAGAGTTTTTGGTTAGATTGACAGAAATTTAAGTCTGGTTTGCAATGTGCCCAGACGTTGTTCAACTTTTCCTAGTGTGAAATGCTGATATGGTAATCCATATTTAACTGTAATGTTGAGTGATTTGAGAAAGCTCAGGGATAAAGTGGAAGTGTGGCTTGACTGACGGTCAGTATAAATACAAGAAGGAACGCCAAAGGGAATGATTATTTGATTGGTAAGGAAGGAAATGAAATTGTCTGTATTTGGGGTAGTGATGGGTTGTGTAATGGTAAAGCCTGTGCAATGTTCGGTTGCGGCATAGAAATATTGGTATTTCTCTGGGTCCCTGGCTATGAATTTCCCTGCTAAGTCCAAGCTATAAACCGAAAATAGGGGAGCTTGGGGAAAACGTTGTATGTTTGGGTTGTTGGCAAATAATTGCGTTTGAAAATTGCACACTGTTTGCAAGATGTGAGTTCACTCGCTAACCAAGATTTCAAGCGTGGTACGTAATATTTATAACGTATCATCCAGTAAAGTTTGTTAAAGCCTACATGAGTAAGTTCACCGTGGTATTCCTGAAATAAAGCAGGTTTTAGCGCGTCCGGAATACAGACAAGCAAACGGGTTTGCGAGGCACGATACATTTTTCTGTACAAGATGTTGTTCTTAAGAACGTACTGTTTCATGAGACGTTGAAAGGCCGGGTCTGATTCATTTTTGGTATTTAGAGTCATAATAATTTTGCCAAAAAAACGGTCCTGAAGCTGGAGATTTGGTAGGTCAGTGTTGTCACCTATTGTAGTTAGAACAGTAGGACTAGTGTCCTCCAAGGATGGGTGGGTCTGGTCAGTATCGGTCGTATTAGTAAAGAGGACGGCATCAGGAGTGTCATCCTGTTCTAAGGCAATGGCGTCTGGTGAGACGTCCAGAGGAAAACGGCTAAGTAGGTCGGCAACTGCGTTTGACTGACTTTTTACGTGTTTGATTGTAAAAGTGAAAGTGTTGATATAAGTGATCCACCGGAGAATTTTTGCGTTTGGAATAACAGTTTTCCTAATAGCGAGAAGGGAAATGTTATCAGTGATCAAAGTAAAATGTTTTCCCAGAAGGAATTTTTCTAATTTCTTAAGCGAAAAGAAAATTGCATATAATTCCTGATGAAAAATCGGGAGTGGGTTGACAGTTTTTGGATGCCTGGAAGAAACATAACAGACGGGCTGAATGACATTAGAGCTAAGGTGTTTTTGTAACAATACGGCGCCAACGCCTAGGGCTGAGGAATCGCACATTAAAATATGCTCTGTGTTCTTTGTTGAGTACAAAGCAAGCACTGGTGGGGAAGTGAGGAGGTGCTTCATCTGGTCGAAGGCACGGTCTCTTTCAGGTGTCCATATCAATTTGCGATTTCCATTCGAAATAGCTTCATAAAGTGGGGCTAATATGAGAGAAATGTGATGGAAAAATATCCTAAAGTAATTAGCCGAAGCCAACCAACTTTTTAACCCTTTGATGGCGGTCGGTTTGGGTGCATTGGCGAGGACAGCGGTTTTCTCGGGATCAGGTTTGACTGTATGATTTTCCACAATATGACCTAAGCATTTAATCCGTCTAGCGCCAAATACTGATTTGTTGATATTGAACAGCAAAGAATGTTTTGCAGCTGTATGAAAAAATGCGCGTAAAACTGTCATCATGTGATCAAAAGAATCAGCATGAATATACATGTCATCTACGAACGAAGTGATGTTATTGGTATATAAATCCCGAAAGATAGTTTGCAGTACCTGTTGTAATAAAATAGATGAATTTTTGAAACCCTGTGGAATTGAAGTGAGTTGCATATGATTGAAGGGCAAAGAGAGGCCCTTTAAACTAAAGGCTGTTGCAGGGCGATCATCAGGATGAAAGGATAACTGATGAAAAGAGGAATGGAGATCGAAACTCGAGAAAAAGTTGGAATCACTAAGCGAATCTATAACGTCCTGTGTGTCCTCTAATGGAGAAGCTAAAGTCCGGCATTTCCCATTTAAAAAACCCTCAAATCAAATACGGCTCTAAGAGATTCAGAATTCGGTTTTAAAACAAATAGGATGTTGTTTTTATAGGGGGAATCCGACTTTTCAAAAATCCCTTGGTTCAAAAGTTGTATAACTAACTCTCGCTTTGGGACGTAATTTGTGCGGAATGACAAAAGAGTTACACTGAAATGGAGTTTTGTCTTCTAAATCTAATGTTGCCACAAAAGAATCTATCTTGGTAAAATGGTCACTTGCCCATTGAAACAAAAAGGCATATTCGGAGAGTAATTCCCGCATTTGAGCTTGTTGTTCCTCATTCATGTCTGGAGACAGCTTAAATTTACTAATATCTATGAGATGACCAATTTCTTTAAGACGCTTTTCTTTGTTGCGTGCCGCATCTTCGTCTGTAGGAAAATATATTTGCCTAACAGTCAGGATATTGTGGTCATTGTCTTGTTGGGAAAAGAGAGAACCTATAACTACCGGATTATGAGCCTGAATCGTTTGCTTTTTGTTTGTGAGATTAGCTAACGGGAGAACAAGGTTTTGTGTGGAGACTACAGTATGTGCCATATAACATTTACTTAAATTCCGAGAAATCGGTGTATGTAGGCGAAACTGTGCATCAGGGAAATAACCATTAGTAGCCAGTGGTATGAATCTAACAGAATGAGGGGGAATAACGGTAGTGCGCCGCGCAAAAAATACAACCTGAGGTTTGGAGTGTTTTTGAAAGAAATGCGAGATGTTAATACTAACTGGGTTTTTATCCTTTACAGTATGTGGCATTTTTCCAAAATGTTTCAAGGACAAAGTGCCTTGTGAGTAATCCAAAATTGATTGGTGATCTTGCAAAAAACGTGATGAAAGAAGGGGTGGGAAATTTTTGAAGGGAACTAACCGAAAAAGAATGGAGTAATTACGACCATTAAAGTTAATTTTGAGAATGGTAGCGCGATTTAATTGGACGGGTTTGTCTGACAAACCGTGAAGAAGGGACGGAAGATGGAAAGTATGCGCATTCGGTTCCAATAATTCAAATGGAAATAATCCTACGTCTGCACCACTATCGAGGCAGAAAAGTAATTTTTTGTTTGCGTACGTGCCCTGTATATACGGAGAATTTCCTTTAAATTGCAAGGGAAGGGTATGGTAGTCCTGGCTAGTCGCTGTGGGAGATGAAGAGGAAGGGGGGAGCGAAGATTGGGTGGTTAACGCGCGGTGAGGTGACTCCCGCGCTAATTTTGGCCGTTTTTTGAATTCTTAGGTGTGTTTAGTGTGGTCCCAGGGGCAGAAGGAGGGAACGGAGGTGGGGGATACTGGAAAAAAGGATAATAAAATGGTTAGGGAGGAATAGGTATTTGGGTAGATTGTGTGGAAAAAACATTCTGGGATGGAGGTTGTTTGTTCTGACTGGAACGCCACTGTTTCTTGGAGTTCTTTCGTTTGGTATTGTTTGTAGATGAAGGTTCGTTTGTGAAGTTATGAGAAGGATGGGAAGGGGTTGAAGAAACGTGATGGCAACATTGATGTTGCTGTGTGATACAGTTAGTGCAGGAGGGTGTACTGGGATTGGTGGTATGGGAATGTGGGAGGGAAATGGAGTGCATAGCGCAAGCTGCACATGAGGTAGAGGTGGAAGCAGTGGAATGAAAATGTGGAGGAGTCGGTGAAAAGCAGTGTTGATAGGAGGTTGTGAGAGAATTGGTGGGATGGGAATGTGGGAGGGGAGCGGAGTGCGTAGTGCAAGGTGCACATGAGGTAGAGGTGGAAGCAGTGGAATGAAAAGGTGGCGAAGAATGGTGTTGATAGGTTGTGAGAGAATTGGTGGAATGGGAATGTGGGAGGAAGGAAGAGGAAGGTGAGTGAGTTGGGTTCGGGGAAGAAGGTCGAGATGGTTTGGAGGAGTAGAAGCGGTTATGAGGACTTGGAGAACGGGAACAGGAGGGAGCAAAATGGACAGAAGCGGATTGGTAATTTGAAAGAGTATTAACATGGAGACGGAGTTGAGATATTTGATCTGTTAGTTCGGAAATAGCCTGCGCTGTAGTATCGGTCGCGGTTGTGGAATGTGTCTTTGTTTCGGTTTCCCGTTTGTGAACAAGGTGGTTGGTCCATTCCAGCAAGGTTACTTCATCTAAGAGGGTGGGATAATCTGAAATTGTGCGCGTTCCAAACCAACGAATATATTCAGGTAACATATTAGAAACACATTCTAACAAAAATTCCTGAAAGTCTAGCTGGGTATAAGCTTGGTCTGCTAAATGCTTTTTGGAAAAGACATAATGAGAGAGGGGTTCGTTGGGGAGCTGAACGCGTGAGCGGTATTGGTGAATACGGGAACGGGGGACGTGATCTTTACCAAACTGACGTAAGAATTTTGATTGGATGGTTGCCCAAGGTTGGGATGAAAGGGTCTGGGTGGAAAACCAGAAATGAGCGGGTCCAGCTAAGGATTTCTCAAAAATTTGCACACATTTTGAGTCTGACCAATTATTCACTAATGTGATTTTGAGAAAATTCTTTAAAAATAATTCCGCGGATGGGTGCGTACTTGGATCATATATGTCGGGAATGATAGAAACTGTAACAGAAGTATTATTGATATTGTTGTCTGAAGTGGAATTCATGGTGAGAGGTATGAAAGATGCTTGTCTACGAGTTATAGGCATATCATAACAGAAAATATAAGTATAATGAAATATGAAAATAAAAGTCTTGCCTTACAAGTATGTGAAATGTACACAAGACAGTCTTAACAACGAGAGCTTAAATTCCTCGGGGGGAGCCATAACAAATATTTAAAAAATATGATTGATTGAATGCCATAGGGCAGGTAGTATAGAATTAGAAATTCACTTTTATAGGCATTACATGAAGAAAACTAATTTATTACAACAATATATAACAAAGAGCATATAAGATAAACCATTACCAAAAGAGCTTATTAAATGAATGATATTTACAAGATAATTGAAGGGTTCACATTCTCGTTTTACATGTCAGGACTGTCTATGTGTATTTTTCACCAGAGTCACTAACAGAGCTCTTTGTGAGCGTACTTACGGTGTCTTTACGTCCATTGCTATCAGTAACAGAACTACTCCTTCCCAATGTCACTTTTCTACGAAGCAAGAGTGGTAACTAGGAGGTTGATAGATTCTTCTGCACACCTAGACTGAATTGTCTACGGTTTTTATAATACTTTCATTTCACGGAACTGGAATTGTTTTTGTTTTCACTTTTCTAAATTCGTCCGCGTTACCTACAAACGTGTTGTTAGTTCTATTTAAAAATGTTTTCACTCTGCTATATTGTTCTAGAAACTTAGAGTTGATCTGTTAACTGTGTACTTCTATATTATTATTTTTAAACCTCAAAATGAGAAATGTCTTATTCTTTATTCTTTGTTATCAGTATTATGTTTTACTTATAAAGGAGCTTAATGCAGTTTTAGTAAGTATTCCTAACTAATTATTCCTTTTGCACGTAATGTTTACTAGTTTATGGTATTTTCTCCCTGACAATACTTCTCAGGAGCATATTATAAATTTCTACCTATAATATCTTCTAAACCAGCCACTGCACGTTTCACTTCAGTCATTGGATTTAGTGTGTGAGGGTAATGGTACCTGGCAGACTTTTCGATAACTACCTATGCCAATGTCTGTTGGCAGAAGTGGACTGTGAATTATTTGTTATCTGCAAGTGAGAGTGATATTTCTGATGATAATGATAGCGATGTGCAAGATGAAGCAATTTTCCGCTCTAGAAGTGTCTAAAACATTGGAATTTAGTACTCTTCACTACCAGTCGCGGGCGTGCTGGTGCTGGTGCTGCCAATGTAACTAGAAAGGACCGTGGTCCTACACGGTATGCTAACAGGGAAGTTGATGGTGAGAAATCTGCTTTTTGTCTATTTTTTCGTAGGAACATTCTGGAAACAATTTGCAAGTGGACTACCAAGGAAGGTAGCATAAAATTTCCTCGTGAGTGGAAACCTGTTAGTGTTGAGGAACTTCAGAAATATATCGGCGTGCTCATATTTATTGAGGTATACAAATCAAAGAATGAAGAAACTAGGCAGTTCTGGAGTAAGAAAAACGTTCGACCAATCTTCAATTTCATTATGAGCAGGAATCGTTTTCAACAAATCAATTCCGCTCTATGTTTTGATGATGCAGACCTCAGGCGCCAAAGAAGACTTGATGATAAACTATTCTCAATTTGCGCAGTGTTTGAAGACTGGGTTAAAACTCTACAGGACGCTTATATTCCCGGAGATAACATGGACGAACAACTTGTGACTTTTCGTGGACGTTGTCCCTTTCGGCAATACGTACCAAGTAAACCGGGTAAATATGGAATAAAGTTCTGGATTATTTGTGATAGCACCAGAAACTGCTGTGGAAGATGCAACTATATAGCACAAAAAGTCCAGAACAGGGAATAGAAGTCAATCAAGGGTAAATAGTCGTTCTTCAACTGACAGAAGAAATTGCTAGAAGTGGTAGAAATATTACTGGGGATAACTTTTTAAAAGACTTTCTCTCGCACGTAAATTGAAGGAACGGAAACTCATTTACGTCGGAACTATACGGAAAAGTAAGCCAGAACTCCCAACTTCATTTACCAAAGCGGATAAAAGTAGGGCTGATGGAAGCAGTTTGTTTGGATTCCAACAGGATGCCATGATAGTTTCGTACTGTCTAAAAAAGTACAAAACTGTTACTCTTCTGAGTACAATGCATAACTATCCTGAAGTTGACACTTCTACAGCAGAGAAAAACGCAGAATTAATCCTTCACTATAACAAAACAAAGTCTGGCGTGGACACTATGGACCAGATGACCCGCTGTTACAGCACGAATAACAAGGAGATGACCTCTGATAGTATTCTTCAACATGATTGATATAAGCGCACTCAAAGCTTATATTCTTGTCACTACAGAAAAAAGACAAGAGGCAGAGATTGAAATGCCGTAACTTCCTGATTTCCCTCGGCAAACAATTTTCCCATATTGGAGAAGACTTTGCACAGAAGAGAACACACACAGAAACAGATCAGCTCACGGAAAAAGAGTCATCCAAAAAGAAAGCTCGATGCGTGATCTGCCCATTAAAACGGGATCGCAAGACAAGAACCTTCTGTACCAAATGCAAGTCAAATGTGTGTTCTGAGCACAGCAGAGTTGTTTGTGAAAAATGTTTCGTACACTTACCTTAACAAATGCAAAAGAAAAGGCAAAGGGATCGTAATTTTAAGTTTTTTTGGAAGCAAATATTTGCTACTTGTAATCTAATGTTGTTATTACGTGTATGTAAAAGGTTGACTATTTCATAATGGCTAAAAATTAGAACTTCTATTTGAGCTCATATAAAGAAATAGTAATACTGCTAAGTTACCATATTTCTAGTATACAATATAGCTACGATAAGTACTATAAAGGGTGTGTGGGGGAGGAAAAACGAAAGGAAACTCCACCTACACACAAGCCGTCAGAAGAACTAAAGTGGGGAATTTAGCTCAGTTCACAGGCACTGGATTCGGACGGCTGTCCTTTAAAGTAAAAGATCATTGGGATATTAGAGTTAATAACGAAGAAATTCTATGAAAGAAGAGAGACAGGGTTAGGGTTAGGTTTATCGGTTAGGGAAGGTGTACCTTCATGACGTCCGGGCGTGCGTTGTTCCCTCTCTGGTCTCCTGGTATCTTGCTATGGATCTGGTCCTGGACTATTGGCGGGATATCGCGGGCATCCGCCAGATCGTAGGAGAAGTCCGAGATTAGCTTCCACTCCGCACCGTTACTCCCGGCTTCAAATCTATATCGCTACTCCTCGAGACGGAAGTAACCGGGGCTATTTAAGGAGGGCCCCCAGGCTCGGTGACTATTCTGGTTGATATCGAAAGCGAGTCCCAGACGTCATAGGAGGTGTGGTTGTAGGTGTTGGGAGGAGTCAGGAAGGTGTCTCTCGTAACTTTATTACAATAAATACATAACATTCATAAATTGCTGATGTAGCAAAACAACAACCAGTTGACTGTTGACAGTTCAGGACGCAAGCACTCTACACAGAAACTCCACAAAACACAAATAAAATTAATAGAAACCTGTCACCAACATCATTGTCTGCATAACTCAATGCATTATTAATAACAGTCTTTGTGAATTCAAGCAAAGACACATTGATTCCTTTACACTCCCCCGTCTGGAACTGAAGATATATATAAAAAAACAAGTTTATTTTATATCATCGTTCATTGAATAATATGCACCACTAAATTGATAATCATGTGTATATATACTTATCACCGAAGAAAAAAAACACCAAAATAAAATGAAAACAACACAGAAAAAAAATGTTAATAATTCGATATTTAGGTTAGAAGTTCCAGTCTTCTTCATATTACTGCACTTTTCTTTCTTTGTCTTTTGCGTTAAAAAAAAGGGACAAAAGCACACATATCCATATATATATTTGTAAACACAATAAACGTTCACTTGACGTATAAAGAAGCGTTCATTGAAGCACATGTCCATGTAAACACAAAAGCACGTGGAATTGTTTATAACTACGTAAGACCTTAAGAAAAATTTGCTGACTCGGAGCCCTTGAAAATATATCGGTCAGTAGTCTTTGACGATAGCACTTCCAAGAAGATGGCCTGGCTGGCCGTAGTTCAAAAAGCTTCCACTAGGACGGCGCTGTAGTCTGAACAGATACGAAGCACAGATCGTAGAATGATGCAGTGTAACGGAACGAAGACGGGTATTATAATTATTTGTATTAGTTCGTATTCAAGAAAAAAAAAATTCAACTGATGAGTATCGAAGAGGAACTCTAGGTAGAATAAATAAGGTAAAGTAGTTATGAAAAGGGTTGAGAAAATAAGCTATGGGTTAGTTAGAACGGGGAGGAAAAAAATAAACAATGTGAATTAAGGAGGGAAGGGAGGGGTCATGTAACTACTGAAGTGTGACAGGGTTTCACGGCAGAATTGTGTGATATAGAAAATAGAGTTATAATCTCCAAAGGTAAAAGGGAGGAAAAAAGGTGAATAATAGAAGATTACGGGTAGAAAACACAGGCACACAGATGAGTTTCTGATGAAAATCCAATATGGCGTCGGTAGACGCTATCCTTGTAACGGTCCATCCGAAGCTTTTATTAATACAAAAAAAGCGCTGCATCTTGCTGGAAAAGTAAAACAGTGATCCACAATCAATCCATATGTACTCGATGTAGCATTCCTGGGGGGGGGGGGGCGGTGGCCTCTTGAAGGTCTACGATGGACGGCAACCTCTTCTTCATTCGCTGCTTAATGAAGGCATGGGAGGGAGAAAGAAACAGGTTTTAGGTATGAAATTAAAATAGCATAGAATTGACTAGAGAGAACTGAGACTGAGTAGAATGAGAATGTGGGAGGAAAAGTAAAAAAAAGGTTACAAAAATGTAGATGCGGTAAAAAAAATATAAAAAGTTTTAAGTAGGTGGAACGTAAGTGCAAGGCTAATCTTAGTACAGTAGAAAAACGAAAAGTAAACGTACGGGGGAAGAGAAATAGAGGAAGAACAAGACAAAATTAAAAAAGAAACAAAAATTAAGCATTAATATGATTTGTAATTGGTGCCCAATGACCAAATAATACCATACAACACAAAATCAACACAAGGCAATCTTGGAGGGAGGGAGGGTGTATGAGGGTGGGACCAGAATAATCATAAGGCTGAAACCATTTCCTGTTTCAGCTAATCTTCTCAAAAACAGGAACGGGGCCAGGTTATGCCGCCTAGCACTCGGCTAAAAAAAAAAATAATATTATGATTATTCCAGTAACATGGGGGGGGTCGGGGGCACAAAAGGGGGACCGAAGAAAGAAAAATTAATGTAATAAACCAATTGTATGTTTGAAATGTACGTACGCTAGGTTTCATTGTTGAGGGTGGTAGGTATACTCAGAATCAAAATAATTGTGATCCCAGTAGAAGTTTACTTAAATTGATGAAACGTAACCAAATCCAAAAAAAAATTGGATTCTATCCAAATTCTATCCAAAAAAAAATTGGTAGGCAACTAGCGGCAAAACTACAAATAAGTGAGATAATTACGTAAGAAATGAGTTTTTGTAGAATCTCGTGTGTCGTTGATCATAGGGCGAGATTCCGAAACAGATGTCACTGTAGATAAGGGTAGACATTGCTTATCACTAGTATTTTGACGGAATCGGTCATTAGAATGCCGCTTGTATAGTTTATAAAGTAAGAGAATTCCAATAGATAATAAAGATATCTCGAGCACGTGGACAACAACCCAGGCGGTGTCACGGAGTGAGAAGGTTTCTTCCGCTCTCACTGCTAAAAAACAGGAGCAAAAAGCCAGAAGTATCTAAAAAAAACAAATGTCTAAATAAGCATGAAAACTGATATTTTGTATCGCATAGTGGGTAAATCTAGTACCTCCTAAATCTTCAGGGCTAAATCAAAAGCAGAAATTCTAGGGTAAAATATGCATCTTTCAAGACTGCTATTATCCAAAAATAGCTGGGCAAAACGTGCCCACTCAAATAAGGTATCGTAAAAAAAAAAAGGTATTGCAACACTTCAACACAAAGGAGAATTACTCAACAAAACTCAAATATTTCTCTTGTCCGAAAAATGGACACATCACGGAAAATAAACTTCACAAAACTCCCTTCTTCCCTTTTTGTGTTGAAAAAGAAAGAAAAAAAAAACACTAACTTGACTCATTTAACATAAGGTGGAATTTGACTTCAGACACCAAGGACAGATAAACTAAAGCGTCAATAACCTGACAAATCAATCTGTCACGACACAAACAACACTGTATGGTCCTGTAAAACAAAATCATCCCGGGAACACTATGATAAAACAGGAACCAAACAACAGAAGCGAATTCCGATTCCAACAACCATGAGTCATAGATCCAAACAAACATAGACACAAAATAATGCATATAACGATTCTGCTTATACAAAAAAAAAAAAAAAAAAAAAAAAAGGGGGAAAAAAACTTAAGATTCCCTGGGTTGTGCAGAACGGACTTGACGTCTCAAATTACATATCAAGAAACACTGAATGAGCGTTGCCAAACTCAAAATTACGACTAATATTGGGATCACAATAAAATAAGTAGTATGTAAGTTATTAAATCGCTTAACAACAAACTCAGTATGGTTAATTTTCAACTTCTGTAATTCCATATCTAACTCAGTAAGGGTTTTGATAGACGCAGAAAAATTTAGATGAGGGAGAGAAAAATTTAAATCAATGTTCATATATTCATGTTCCATATTTATCGTTTTCCGAGTGGGTAAAACCATATTTTGAATAAGCACTGTTTCAAAATTGTCATATACTATAAATTGAGTCAGGTTAATTCCATATTTGATAGGGGTAGTATGTAAAATATTATGGGAAGTTCTAGAAGTTATATGACCTGGTACTAACGAAGAAAAAAGTAAGCCAGCTGGCGTATATAAATGAACAAATTTTGCATCAGAAGGAACAATTTCTAGGTTGCAAAAGGTTAAATTCTGATTAAAATATATGTCCGTAAGACATTTTGATCGATTATTGGCGCTTAAACCTGAGGTTTCGCAAAAGTATAAAAATTTCTTCCAAACACACTGTTGATTGTCAATTTCTACAAAATGATTATCTGACAAGTAGGCCTCTTTAGGCAACGAATACCTGACAATCTTGTTTGTCATTAAAATACCTAGGTTGTGAATCATAAAACGCTGGGAAATTTTATCAGGAGTAACTACAGGTGTTTTTAACATTAGATCAATGTTCCAGGAATCAAAATTGAAGTTTATAAGAAAAACTGAAGATACCGTATAGAATAGACCAATATCGTGTGGGAAAAGAGTATCCTTTAGAATAGCATGGCTCTTAACTAGAGAAAGTATCTGAACAGAATTTAAAATACGATAGGTTAGTTGATTTTGTAGAATATCAGTTAACATCTCGGCAACCTTACGTCGGGATTCATAATAATTTTGCATAATCCACAATCGTCTTTCATGGGTAATCACATCACAAAAAAGGTTCGAAGTCTCGTTTTGAATTTGGAGTACGGAGTGCTTAACAGCCAGAACCACGCCACGTACTATTTTCACTTCATTATTAAATGCTTTCTTAATGTTCTGAAGTTCGGATTTCAAATAATCATCGTGGTCTTGTAAAATACTAAGGGATTGCTTTATTCGTTGGGTCTCAACAAAATTGTAGGAAGAAAATCCAAAAGAGGATATTCCTAAGAGCCATGAAACTATGGAACGAGTAGGACGGTGTTGATGCATACAGTGTAAAGAACTATTCGAATACTGAAATGCACATGGTATAACAGCTTGTAACTTAGCATAAAAATCTCGTTCCATGGTAACTACATCATTAAAAGGATTTACTTTGTTTTCACATGAAGTAATGTTTAAATTTGAAAGATGAAGGTCCAAATGTATACGTAAAGTAGTATAGACAGTGTCCGTTGTGTGCACAGCGTATCCTGCATGTGAAATGGCGATACCTAATTTATCCAAGGTAGCTTGCTTGCGATGGTCTATATCCCACTCAGAAGAAATACAGATAACTTGTAGAGGAAAGAAAACTAATACCCAATACATCTGAAATGAGAGAAAAGGAAAACTCATTTCAGAACCACTGTATTGAATAGATTATACTTGTTACTATTATTGTTAACCCATTTATCAACCTTTACTATAAATCAAAACTTCTCTATTTCCAGGTACGTCATCTCAAATTATTGTCATTGAGTAAATAACAAAAGACAAGGGAGAGAAAAAAAGAAAATTCTAGCGGGATTTCTTCGGTTGCACGAATGGTGGTGGTAACTTGCATGTTACTTTTTTTTCTTTGCTTCTGACACATACAGCAGGACGACTATACATAGTCCGTCCATAACATACACGTACTAATCTATATTATAGTTCCCTGGTAGGCCAGTAACAAACTAATCTAATATAATTAAAATATGTGTTCTCTTTCAGGTCTATTGTGGAAAGTATACATGCATCAATCGCTCGTACGTTCGTTGATTTTCTTTGTCAAATTGACAGAACACAACCATGTCCACCAAATCCAAATTCTCTTCTAAAAACTTGCGTATGCAATCCAAAGCAATACGGCATGCTTCTTCCTTGGGAAAAAAGAAAATCCCAGTCGCAATGTTCGGAAAGGCTATGGATCTAAAGCCACTCTTCAATGCGAGACTTAAGGCTTTTTCATAGCACGCTTGTAGTTTCCTTGGATTCTTGTCTGGTGGAGCGCTAACGTGTATGACATAGGAGGCAGGGAGGTTATAGGCATCGGTGACACAAACATCTCCGACTTTTAGATGACTAATCTTCTCGCAGTCCTGAAGTAAGTCTGGTCCAGCAGCCTGGTGGATCGCTCGGTCAACACCTCCACGTGGCTCCAATGACGTGTTCGTACTGTTCACTATACAGTCTCCGGAGAGCGAAGTAATACTTCCAAAATATAGGGCTATTTTCTTGTTGATCTCGTGGTTGGCTGAAAACTTTGGGCACATTCTATCTTTTAAGGTTGAGGTGGGGGAAGCCATGTCGTACCAAGTCGGTAGGTCCACCATAGAAACTATATCCCTGATAAACATACAATCAGGAACAGCATCATCTCTGTCCAAATTTGGTTCTTCAACTAAGAACTGAGCGAGATCACCATTAACAGCTGGTAACTCGGGATCCTTGGCACCTTCACCTAAGACAGTAGGGGAAGAGGCATCTAGCTTCTGAACATCCTTTTCAGCATCTTTTCCTGGTGGGTAATACTTTTTTAAACGGTCAACAGCGAAAGAATCAATCTTAATTTGCCCATGTCCTGTCCGAAACTTTACATAGTAACTGTTGTCATGTTTGCTTCCTTGAATTATACCTGGACCAAAGTATTTCCCTGAGAAAGCTTTACAGTTACCTTTCTTAACGGTTGAATCAAAAATCCAAACCAGATCGCCTTTCTTAAAAGTTTGCTGTTTCTTTTTTTTGTTGTACGATTTAGCGGAAATCAGAAATCTTTTATACAAGTTATCATGGGCTCTTTCCCGTATATATCTTAAACGTTCTAAACGATCTTGGTTATCTGAAAATTGACACTGTGTGTCCAACATGGCAGAATGTAACAGTTTAGGAGAAAAGCCATGGAGGCACTCAAATGGAGAAATCTGCATACTCAAATTACATGTGACGTTATAGGAAAAAACAATCTGGGGTAGAAGTTCAATCCAATTGGACTGGTTATCTTTGTCCAATGCAAGTTTCAGTTGCTGTTCAATATGTCTTATGGCGACTTCCACCTGACCTAAAGAATAGTGTCCTGCCACATCTGCAAAGTGTAATTGGATATCAAAGATATTACACAGTTCCTTGAAGACTTGACTCGTAAAAGCTGAGCCACGGTCGCATGCCAATTCAGAAAAAAGACCATATTTCAAAATAACTTGCTCGTACAAAAATTGAGATACAGAAGCAGCTGATGTATCGGGCAAAGAAGCAGCTATACAGAATCGAGTTCCCTCGTCGACACAAACAACCAAATAACTGTGTTTAAGGATGTTGTTGCTAGGGTATTTCCCGGAAAAATCTATATATATCCTATAGAAGAGTGGAAGCTAATCTCGGACTTCTCCTACGATTTGGCGGATGCCCGCGATATCCCGCCAATAGTCCAGGACCAGATCCATAGCAAGATACCAGGAGACCAGAGAGGGAACAACGCACGCCCGGACGTCATGAAGGTACACCTTCCCTAACCGATAATCCTAACCCTAGCCCTGTCTCTCTTCTTTCATAGAATTTCTTCGTTATTAACTCTAATATCCCAATGATCTTTTACTATAAAGGACAGCCGTCCGAATCCAGTGCCTGTGAACTGAGCTAAATTCCCCACTTTAGTTCTTCTGACGGCTTGTGTGTAGGTGGAGTTTCCTTTCTTTTTTCCTCCCCCCACACACCCTTTATATGGTACGAAGTGTATTGTATTAATTCGTTATAAATACATTGCGAAAATGACATTGTTTAGCATTTCGTTGTTCATTTTCTCCCCAAAATTTAATTTTATGGCTAGAGATTCTCAATAAATTACTGTGGGTCCATCGGACCCGTCTGGTACACAAAGCTATAGAATTATGTCTGGAGTTCCAGGGTTAAAGTAGCAAATAAGGTTTAAATTCTAGCATGTAACAGGAGGGTGCGGTGGCTCAGTGGTAGAGCGTTCTACTCCGGTGCTTGCGGTCCCAGGTTCGATCCCAGCTCTCGCCGTGTGGACTTTGTGTTGGATAAACAACGTGCTCGTGGATTTTCTCGGGGTTCTTCCACTTTCTTCATTTCACCATTTCATTTATTTATCATAATCGCCGCCTCCTTTAGCCTAACCGGCGTAATCGTGGGACGTAAAACTCAAAGATTTCATTTCATTTGTCTAGCATGTAACATTCAGAAAAATCGTGTAATTAAAATAGGAGAACGGCTTTTGACAATATTTACTGGGAAAATAGGAAAGATTGCTCTAGTTTTACAATAATGCTAACATTTAACAGGCAAAATATCCGAAAATAAGAAATATGCTATCGGTAGATTTCATTGAATTAAACAGAATGATGTTGCTGAATGCGACTACTCATTCCTATTTTTCAAGAAAATTGACAAAATTGCTATTTTATACTGTTTGATAATGTTTATTCTCCTGAAATTATTTGCCTTCTAGCGATGATACGCAAACCTTCCTAACAGTGACACATATATTCCTAATAATGATCCGTATACGTCTAACAGTTGTACTTACAATACTCGTAATGAATTTAGTAATTAGTAAAATGAGAGAAATATATAATAATTAACATTAAATCACATTTTTTGCTCTTTCCGAAAAATATACCTTTTAATATAACATCAACATCAGCATTTTCAAAAGAAGAAAGCTTACAATTCTATATCTCTTTAGATGTAAGCGGGAACTGAAATTTGAAGTTCATAGATTGGAACTTATCCTGCGGATCAATTAGCACATTTATGGTAGTTTCTCAAAAATACATAAGTAAATAACATATGAAAATTGAATTATTATGTAGAACAATTTATTCTGACCAACCAAATTGAAAATGTCTTTTTATTGATTTACTCCAGTAAGAGGGGACTCGTCGCTCCAAAAAACTTCTGATTATAACACCCTAAAATTTTGAAAAATAACAAACTTGTTACTATAGAACAATAGCATAATAAAAATAATATATCAACGGTCAGAGAAATTTAACTTTAAAGTTTTAGGTTTAAACTTTAAACATCGTTCCATCCACCTGTAACATAATATTTATTCAAATTGCCTTTGCTCCTTACAAGGGACATCACCCAATTGTCCAGCTCCGATTTCAATGAAATTTTTCTTGCTGATAGAGGACATGTATTCATTACTTGTGATGACAGTAATTTTTGCCATGGTGCATGTTTTCTATTTTTTAATAATTTTTAAAGGTTGTGGTGTGGTTAATAGAGATTACTGCAGAAGTCCCTAACTACCCTTTGTAAACAGAGTGATAATGAAAGAACAACCATGTAGATACATATAGGGCCTAGGAGAAAGTCGTATGGTACGTATGACCTTGACGGCAGCCATCATGAAATCCGCCATTTTGAATTAAGGTCAAGTTTTTTAAATAGGAATGGGGTAATATGATACATAATTTCGGGCTAGAATTTAATCAAAAAGACAATGGTGAAGTTAGTTTTAAGATGCGCCTATTTGGTGAAAAGTTACATGCATATTAATTGTTTATACTTACTATGTGCGTAAGTCCCTTACCTCCGCTTCTAACCCGCGTATTAATGATAATAAGTCGATAAAGGTTTCGGTAATACATAATATGCCTAGAGAGAAGTGATAAGATAAGGGTATCATTGACGGCAGCCATCTTGAAATCCGCCATTTTGAATTAAAGTGAAGTTTTGAAAACTGAAAACCATAGCATGTGGCACCAAATTTTAATAGTAAATTTTCCCCAAAAACCAATGGTATGCTTATTTTTATTCTATAGTTAACCAGTATGAATTTATGGCTCTTCTAATGTGCACGAAATGTCCATTACTCGATCTTTCAAACTGGCAACACTCCTAATTTTCACCGCATGTTTTAAGATTCCAACTGGCACTTTTCAATTGTTTCCATGACTCATGTTTTCTAAATTTATTACATTTTTTAAGAGTTTCGATTTGTCAGTTCATGAATAGTGTTGGGATAAGCATCCAGCAATCTTTCTGAATTTTGAGGACTTGCCATGTAATTATTAATTTCATAGGCAATGTAATTATTTATTTCCTATACCTGCCCTTCAAAAACTCGTTTACTGACATGAATCATCGCAGAACGAAAGAACTCCAACTTTGCATTCAGGTAATACCGGAGACATAGCTTGTAATGGATAGTAGATGAGACGAGAAATAAGTTGAAAATTCACTTCAAAAAAGGAAACGAAATATAATTGTTGTGTAAATCAATGGTCTTTTGTTTGTTTTATTTATTTGTTTATTGTATATTTACTTATTTATTTATTTATGTATTTATTTATGTATTTATTTATTTTCTATGGCAATATTTTAGCTAGTCAGACAAAAAAGTCATTCGTTTTCTAGCGATTGTTGTCGATGGTTCATGTTTGTAAGATTTATAATCAGTATTGATCGGGAACTCGATTAAGTTACACCTCTTTATAAACAAGTTACCTGTTTTCATATTTTGTTCACGGTACAAACAGTGTGTTGGGAACAGTCATATTATGTCTCTTTGATATTTTCTATCATTGCTGCTGTTCCTTTAAAGTTGTATTTATTTTAAAAAATAATAATAATAATGTTTGTCGTTTGCGCAACATGTAGGCTACATTTCATGATAATTTTGAGTTCGTGTTACACCAATTTCTTACAATTTCATTTGTATTTCTTTACATCACATAGGTCCATAGGTTCCTCATGTACTCTGGGTTAAAATAAATAATTACACTGCCTAGGAAATTAATAATTACATGACAAGTCTTCAAAATTCAGAAAGATTGCTGGATGCTTATCCCAACACTATTCATGAACTGACAAATCGAAACTCTTTAAAAAATGTAATAAATTTAGAAAACATGAGCCATGGAAACAATTGCAAAGTGCCAGTTGGAATCTTAAAACATGCGTGAAAATTAGGAGTGTCGCCAATTTGAAAGATCGAATAATGGACATTTCGTGCACATTAGTAGAGTCATAAATTCATATTGGTTAACTATAGAACGAAAATAAGCATACCATTGGCTTTTGGGGAAAATTTACTATTAAAATTTGGTACCACATGCTATGGTTTTCAGTTTTCAAATCTTCACTTTAATTCAAAATGGCGGATTTCAAGATGGCTGCCGTCAATGATACCCTTATCGTATCACTTCCCTCTAGGCATGCTATTTATTACCGAAACCTTTACCGACTTATTATCATTAATACGCGGGTTAGAAGCGGAGGTAAGGGACTTACGCACATAGTAAGTATAAACAATTAATATGCATGTAACTTTTCACCAAATGGGTGCATCTTAAAACTAACTTCACCATCGTCTTCCTGATTAAATTCTAGCCCGAAATTATGTATCATATTACCCTATTCCCATTTAAAAAACTTGACCTTAATTCAAAATGGCGGATTTCAAGATGGCTGCTGTCAAGGTCATATGTACCTTACGACTTCCCCCTAGGCCCTATACGTATCTACATGGTTGTTCTTTCATTATCACTCTGTTTACAAAGGGTAGTAAGGGACTTCTGCAGTAATCTCTATTAACCACATCACAACCTTTAAAAATTATTAAAAAAGAGAAAACATGCACCATGGCAAAAATTTCTGTCATCGCAAGTAATGAATACATGTCCTCTATCAGCAACAAAAATTTCATTGAAATCGGAGCCGGACAATTGGGTGATGTCCCTTGTTAGAAATCATGTTTAAATTTCATTGTTGTTATTGTTATAAAATATTAATATAGAGACTTAAAATAACAATAAAATGTAATCATTGAAAATTAAAAAAAAACTTGTTTATGATGTATTTTCAAATACATTTCGCAACACGTAAGAATAGAAACTGTAACTAGAACGAAAAAATATGGACAATTTAAAGAAAAATCAAATAATCGTTAATACAGTGATTGTTCAAAACTTGAAATCAAAATAAATACTTCTTTCTTATTCGTCGAACTGATTTACGATTTACTAATGTTTCTTCACGGCAGCCTCTTAACTAATAAACAGGGGTAAAACGGGTCTCAAAGGGGTAAAAGTGGGTCTGAAAATTTAGGGGGACGGTAGGTAGCGGCATAACATCACACTGTCCACCTGTCTATCTTTCCCCATTGTACATTTTTAGGAACTGGGGGACGCCATATGTATTTTTGGAGAAGGGAGAGGCGTCCCCCGCGTTCCTCCGCACTTTTACCCCTGCATTAATATATACACTATTTTTTTCAATAATGAAATTTTATTTAGTATAGTCGAATTTTAAGAAGATGCAACCCAAAAAGATTTTCCGACTTAGTTCATCGCTTGTGATTTTGTCGCCAGTTCAGAATGATCGAAGGAGCTCTTCGCGTTTTTACAGATAGCTTGGGAGAAAGAAAATAAGCAGAAATAGCAAAGCGAAACCCATGTTAAGGAAACATCACAGGGAGGGAAAATCACCCAACTTTTGTCAGATTTATCTTACCACTGCTACAATAAACTTTGCAAGGAATTGCATGTATTATTCTTTTATTTAGTTTGAAATTCATTTTACAATCAAGTCCTTCAGAAATAGCAACTATTACATATTATTACAAAAACAAGATACCTCAAAAGCAGTGAATATTTTGCTCATTAGATGGCGCTAGTGTCCCAAACCCAAGGCTATATGAGTCGTAGTTTGTGAGGAATAATGCTATTCGACAGCTGAGAGTAGAAGCTAGTTTGTTGTAGATGTGCAAATGCTAATGTAATTCTTATGATCAGACATAAAGTATTGCGCCGTAAAAGGACTGAACTTTCCAAGGAATAGAGCTACATTTTACAATTTTCTTTCGATAAAATAACAAATACGGCGGAGGCCTATGAAGAAAGTTGTGTTGTTTATGGGAGATCAACAGTCAAAAATGATAGAGTCACTTTTACTCTTGAAATTTCGATGTCTGAAATGCTCTTCGTAGTCTATCAATCACAAAACTAGCTGATATTCTGAAAAACTCAAATAAGATCGTGGTAAGCCTCATGGTATTTCCAATAACCTAAACATACGTCACCAAATAGCGATAAAGCTTTTGAAGAAACCTTAACATTTGGGTGCTATATGATGTAACCCAGAAACATATTCGATCGAATTTCTAGCTGTTAATCTCTACTGAAAGAAAATGATCTCAAGCTCTTACTGAAGCGGTTGATCACAAGTGATGAAAAGTGGAAAATCTATCACAACAATGTGCGAATAGAAGTATTGTTGAACAGTGGGAGTGTATCTACCAAGTTAAAAGAAACGGTCGGAACTGGTTAGCAGAAAGGGTGTAGTACACCACAAACAATACAATATTGATACATCTTTAGCAACTCACTAGAATTTGAAAGAATTTCTCTGGAAAGTTTTAATGCATCTACAACATAGCCCAGACCTGGTACGGTAAGACAATTATTGGTTTTGATCTGGGTAGAACTCCCTGAATAATATTATGTTGGTTTTAAAAGAGGACTGTAGAAATTCAGTTTCACAGCTTTTTTGACGAGAAATCACAAACGTCGTACAGCGATGAGATTTTTGTGTTTTCTATAGCGCATAGAAACTGGATATGTTTCTTCATAATTTTCTTTCCAAATAACAATAAACGCATTCTCGTCTTATACCCCCAACGGTCCAAAACATTATTCTGACATTATAATATGACGTTTTCACAACATATAGTTTGACTATGGTATTTGTCTATTACAATTTGCTTACCATAAATATAGATGTTACAGTATTTATTAGATAAAAGTCCTACACTGTCGGAAATCATGGTACCAAAGTTTTCGTCAGTACTCAAAATTAGATGAAAGAAGAAAAGCTGTGATCTAAACACCCGATTTTCAACGAAATAATGAATAATGATACTCTAACGTCTACATCACTACGGATTCAGGAAGTATATATACACACTGTTGTTTAGAACAATCATATTAATAGTTGCTCCTACAAACAATAATTATTCTTTTTATATTTTTGGCTCGATATTATTCTTCCTCTTTGAGAGTGTGATCCATGAATCTTCATTCGGAGCAGCAAAAAGCCCTTTTGGATTGAGGCCTAGCTCCTCTGGAATGTGCTTGCAAGGATGGAGTTCAAAATGAGCCAGAATGTAAATAAGAGCAATTTTTAACTCCATCACAGCGAGTTGATGACCTGTTAAATAACAATAATAAAAATGTGTTAAACTAAATAGTAGTAATTTTCATTTTGCTTAAAAGTTTTCATATACAAATATTATTACAAACAACGTTATCTGTGACTATTCGCATTACAATAAAAAATCTGTTGAATTGAAATTTCTAACATGTTTTCTTAGTGCACCTAATCAAGCCTGAAAACCATTGATGAAAGACAACCTTGCAATTTTAATTGTTTTACGTTCATTAAAGTATTTCATAATCACGGTATTGATATTATACGACTGTAGTAAAGATAATTACTTTTATTCCTGTATAACGTTTGTAGCATTTCAAACGTTTAATAAGAAATTTCACAGATATTACTTATAGTCAAAGACACATAATGCAAAACGTAATATATGAAGAGCGCTTCTAGCAAGTGTGGTTTCTAGTAATCTTCAAACAACACAAGTTTATTTCCCTTTTGCACACACATCCTGACTACTAGCATGCTGCATGACTGTATTATGATAAATTCAGTGTTAAAATGGAATGTGAACCCGTCTCAGGTCGGATTACACATAGTGACCAGCGTTTCTATAGCAAAATCGAAACTTTACGTGGATAGAATTCACCTGAAATTACAATGCTTTGAGAGAGATTTGTGGAAATAGTGTAGTGGATCGTAGCAATGTATCACGGTGGTCACCCCGTTTCAGTATAGGTCGTGTAAGCACTGCAGTCAACCCAAGAAGTTGTGAAATTTTAAATTAATAAAGCATAATTGTATACTTCTAAATGATACTGTAAGGTTAACAAACCCTAGAACTGCCAGAATATTTAAGTTTCTACCACAAAAATAAATAAATAAATAAATAAATAAATAAATCTGCTTATTCAACCACAATTTGTAATTCCACACACTGACACAGATTTATATGCAATCCTAGCTATATATAAAACTACATGAATTGCCATAAATTAAAGGGACATTTCTGGTTGACTTGAAAAGTTGGAATTCGACATGATTGTAGCTTTCTGGGACTAACGATACAGGAAAATTGCCAAAAGTGGATATTTTTAATTTTTAAGAGGTGTAAAGAGGAGATAAAGAAATTCCGCAAGTCATTTGAACGGACCTTTTCTTGTACCTATAATCTCATATTTGAAATTGGAATAAAAACTTGAAATTCTCTATACTTGTACTTTTTCGTTAGCCGTACCTAAGTAAATCAGTAAAAATAAGTTTCCAAATTTAGAGTGATATTATAGGGAACTGAAAAATATTTCCTATGTTATTTATATAGGACACCTTTTACACCCCAAAATTATTGAGCACTTCCTGTAGGGTTACAATGATGAAATTTGGCATGATTGTAGCCTTCTGGGATTAACCTACAGAAAAATTGCCAAAAGTAAATATTTTTAATTTTTTAGGAGGTGTAAAGAGGAGATGAAATTCCTCATGTTATTTAAATTGAACTTTTTTTTAACTTACAATCTCATATTTTAGGTACTTGGAATTGGAATGCAAACTTGAAATTCGGTATGAATGCACGTTTTCGTTATCGTTACCTAAGTAAATCACTAAAAGTAAAAATTTCCAAATTTAGAGTGGTTTTATGGGGAACTGAAAAACCTTTCCCATGTTATTTATATGAGACGTCTTCTACACCCTTAAATGTTTAGGCACTTCCGACAGGATTACAATGGTGAAATTTGACATGTTTGTAGCCTTCCACAACATCTACAGGAAAGTTTCCAAAACTGAATACTTTTAATTTTTGAGGGGTCTAAAGGGGGATGAAGAACTTTCCATCTTATATAAGTGGTCGCTTTTTTTTGGATACAAAATCTTATCTTTAAATATTTGAAATAGGAATAGAAACTTTAATTCTGTACAATTGTGGATTTAAGAGATGCGAGACCGTATGCCGAGCGAACACGATGGCCTAGGGGCGAAGCCCTAGCTAGCGAAAGGCTAGTCGTAATATAAAGCTACATCTGGGACTGGATTTAAGGCTTTTCTGCCTCTATTTGCCGACCCCGACCGAGTGCCGAGTGATTTGTCCTCTACCGGAAACTGGGAATACATAATACCTGAAAACGGGCTTTTAGTAAAACCTGTGAACTTGACCACCTCTCTAAATTGGCCACCTGGTCGTCATAGCCTGTTTCGTCTTGAACCTGTATTTTCCCATAATACATTCGTTACTTTTCACTCTGTAAGTTGGCCACCTGTCTATCTTGGAATTTGGGCATATTAAAGAAATGTTTACTTTATGATGATAATGATAAATTGTCCTGCAATCCCTGGACCAGCAAAATACCGTTTTGTTATTTTTCTGAACTCTTTCATATTCCCATATGAGATGCAGATGTTCTGTATTTGTGACTGGACACTAAGAAGCATGGACTCGCACGATTTGTTCTTGGAGGTCAATGGCCAGAACACTACCCTCAGAAATGTTTGGTTAAGGAAGATGTGAATGTGAAAAAGCACGTACAGGAATTCAGAAAATGGTTGTACGTATTTGTTCACCCTGTCTAGTTTAGTAAAATCATTAGCTATATCAGCTCCTTTCATCAGTGGTGAGCTTTAGTAATTCCGGAAATCTTAAGGTTAAAGCTAACCATGTCAATTGTCAACTATTGGCACCTGACGACTTGTCCAAAGCTATCGGAGGTTTCGAGATATGAATTCCCTTAAGATTTTTTCAAAACATATTTTGCTCCTAGGGAAACAATTGTAGCTCATTAACAAGAGGTAGTTAACTACAAAATTAGAATGTGCATATGTGCCAAAAAAAAAAAGAATAAAAGAAGTACGTTTAGAATGAACCATCATGAATAAATTTATATAATATCTGATTTGCTATTTTTTTCCGAAGGATATCTACAGAAAATATTTGTCACTGTCGAAGAAAAGTCATATAATCTGCACTTAAATTGATCAACTAATAATTTTGCTTTTCTTGTTTCCAATCTGAATAATTCCCTATACTACAATATCAATTTCAATAAACTGTTTAAATACATTTCTATTTTATGGTTGTTTGTGTTGTGTTTTCAATCCGAAAAACTAAGTGTACCAGATTAGTTTTCAGGAAGAGAAAGGTACGTATACTAAACATACTCTAGTAATTTCTTCTAGCACTGTATATTGTTATGACTACTTTGCATATATTATTTAAAAGTAGCTATCGTGCTATTGCTGAATAAAATTGTACAATCAAGTTATAGCAGAAATAATATTTTAAAAATAGCATGAAAGTAGTAGTCCCCGGCGTTCGCCCGAATGACTCATCCTCACTCTCTTTTATGACCGGGGTGAAAGGTCAATGACCTGGCCCGGGGTCAATGACCTAGGGGTACATAGGACCACCCCCTCTAAATTTTGGCAGGGGTACCTTGGCCCACCCCCTAAATTTTGGCAGGGGTACATAGGACCACCCCCCTTAAATTTTGGAAATTGCCAAATTTAAAAATTTGGTATGGTAGCCTAGGACCATAGTATGTACCTCTATCAGTATTGGATGTCTATGTCGTTCCCTTTTATGGGTAAAAAATTACCAAAAATTTAAATTTCGGGGGTTTTTGACCTAATTTATCCCCTTTGATGAGGTATTATTACCCTATATAGTTATATGGGCGTATACAGGGGTCCATTACCTTTCATAAGACATGGGTATATTAATGCACCCCTTGAAAAATTTGGGAGGGGTACGTTGGCCCACCCCTTAAATTTTGGAAATTGTCCAATTTAAACATTTGGTATTATAGTACCCGACCCTAATATGTATCATGATAAATTTGGGTGGTCCACCTCGTTACCTTCTAGGGGTACAAAATTGCCAAAATATAAACGTAAGCAATACGTTATACCACGTGTTTGGTTTCGACCTAAGTTATCCCTTTGATGAGGTGTTATTACCCTATATGGTTATATGAGCGTATACAGGAGTCCATTACCTTTCATAAGACATGGGAATATTAATGCACCCCTTTAAAAATTTGGGAGGGGTACCTTGGCCCACCCCTTTATTTTTAGAAATTGCCCAATTTAAACATTTGGTATTATAGTATAGGACGCTAATATGGATCACTATAAATTTGGGTGGTCCACCTCGTTCCCTTTTAGGGGTACAAAATTGCCAAAATATAAACGTAAGCAATACGTTATACCACGTGTTTTGTTTCGACCTAAGTTATCCCTTTGATGAGGTGTTATTACCCTATATGGTTATATGGGCGTATACAGGGGTCCATTACCTTTCATAAGACATGGGTATATTAATGCACCCCTTTAAAAATTTGGGAGTGGTACCTTGGCCCACCCCTTCATTTTTAGAAATTGCCCAATTTAAACATTTGGTATTATAGTATAGGACGCTAATATGGATCACTATAAATTTGGGTGGTCCACCTCGTTCCCTTTTAGGGGTACAAAATTGCCAAATTTTAATACAACAACGTGTTTGGTTTTTAACCTAATTTATCTCCTTGGATGAGGTCCTATTACCTTATATGGTTATATGGTCATGTATAGGTGTTCATTCCCTATCATAAGACATAGGTACATTGGTGCACCCCTTTAAATTTTTAGGAGGGGTACCCTGGCCCACCCCTTCAATTTCAGAAATTCTCCAATTTAACCATTTGGTATTATAGTACAGGACCTCATTATGTATCATGATAAATTTGGATGGTCCATCTCGTTCCCTTTCATGGGTACGAAATTGCCAAATTTAGGTACAACCACGTGTTTGTTTTTTGATGGGGTACAAAATTGCCAAAATATAAACGTAAGCAATACGTTGTACCACGTGTTTGGTTTTTGACCTAATTTATCTCCTTGGATGAGGTCCTATTACCTTATATGGTTATATTGTAATGTATAGGTGTTCATTTCCTATCATAAGACATAGGTACATTGGTGCATCCCTTTCAATTTTAGGAGAGGTACGTACCTTGGCCCGCCCCTTAAATTTTGGAATTTTTTTGATTTAAGCATTCGGTATTATAGTAGAGGACCTTAATATGTATCATGATAAATTTGGATGGTCCACATCGTCCACTTTCATGGGTACGAAATTGCCAAAATATAAACGTAAGCAATACGTTGTACCACGTGTTTGACATTTTGACCCAATTTATCTCTTGGATGAGGTCCTATTACCTTATATGTTTATATGGTTATGTATAGGGGTCTATTCCCTATCATAAGACATAGGTACATTTGTGCACCCCTTTAAAATTTGTTAGGGGTACCTTGGCCAATCCCTTAAATTTTAGAAATTGCTCATTTTATATATTTGGTATTATAGTACTGGACCCTAACATGTATTATGATAAATTTGGGTGGTTTACCTCGTTTCTCTTTCATGGGTACATGTTATATGGGTATGTACAGAGGTTTATTACCTTTATATGTTTATGTTCCCTTTTAAATTTGGGGAATTATCAAATAACAAAATTCGGTAAACCTTTTTCTAGGACCCATTGTAGATGTTGGTGTTCCTCTTATGGCCAAATATTCAAAATTTAAAGGTTATTGACCGGCTTTATTATTGAATAAGTACAGGATTTATTACTTTTTCATAAGACACAGGTGTATTTGTGTACCAATCTTAAATTTTGGGAGGGGTACATTTCTTATTGTCATATCAATAATTGGTAATGGTTCTTAAAATTGGATAGTATCTCATTCATTGGGTAAATCATTGTGAAATATGAGTATGATCACGTAATCAGTTATTGACCTATGATGGAATTAGGAGTCCAGGACATTGGAACATTGAAACTTTGTAGGATAATTTGAGAATTGCGTTATTGGTTTTGGTTATTCCCGCCAAATATAAACGTAAGCAATACGATGTACCACGTGATTAACCTTGATGAGGTAGTGTACAGCAGGGATTTATTTGTAGCCAGGGAAGCCTGGGAATTTCCCCCCTTCTAAGTTTTGACTTCCCTGTCTCTGGGTTTAATTCAGTCTTCCCAGCCTGGGAAGATATATTCCCCTTTCTTAAGATATAATCTGTTTTGAAGTACAATGGTTCAACTTGATGTTTTAGTAGCGATTCTTTATTTTTTCAGTATGTTTTGTCGCGAGCTATGTTGGTCTTGTTTATAGCATTGCTTCCTGAAGAATTGTTAATAGAATTGCTTCCAGTTACTTCTGCAGAGTGTAAGAGAGGCTTTTTCACTTTAACTTACAGCATACTGACGCTAGAAACCGTTTATCTGTAAAAACCGTGGAATCTCTTCTTTCCATAAACGTTAATGGACTAGACATTACTTCTTTCAATGCAGAAAAGTATGCCTTCAGCTGGATAAAAAGTGGACATCATGCTGCTACCGACAAACCAACTGAAAAATACGGTGTCCAATGTAAACCAACCTCCTATTACTTCACTATTCAAAGTGACTTACGCTGTAAAAATATTGTTAATTTCTCAAGACAGTGTTAGATAACACGCCATAAGTCATGCCTCAGCTTAACTCAGGGTGAATCGGCAGTCAATCTTTACTTGTGATTTTGTTGTAAAAACTGTAAATATTGTAGGCTACAATGGCTGTTTCAATTTCGAGAGTAAATGTGAAAGAAAAGGTAAAGTGTTTTTTTTTCCTAGGTATCATCATATTGGTAATTATTTAATATATGCTCATGATTCTTCGGAGACCAGATTACAGTCTTTGTTGAATTCTGGATTCATTTTAATACCAGTATGTTTTGTCGACCAGAAGTTTACCTTCATCAGAACAGTGCTAGGGTTACACACCCCTGAATCTAATTTTATTAAGTACAAGGGGCAAGTGCCAAAACTAATTTATGATATAAGGAATGGCACCTAGTACCGTCTTTCAACTTCTATTTAATAAAATCAGGTTCAAGTGTATGTGCACCTATTACTGTTCTGCTCAAAGTAAACTCTTACTTTTTATCGTATTTATTGTCCGGGCGAGGAATTTGGTTTTCAAAGATCAGATCAGAACGGACTAAAGAACTATTTGTCATGACAAAACTGTTTTACGTAGGTGTGACACTTGTTACAAGTTGTGCAGATTGCAATGTAACTATATGGCTCTTACTGGATGCTGCACACTTGTCCTCAGTAGTAGGACGAAAAATAGCAAGGCAAGTAAAGCATGTAATCTAATCTACCTAACCAAATCTTATTTAACGTATTTATTATAAAATTGTTTTTAAAAAGGTGAAAAAAACTATGAACTTGGAGACCGCCTATCAAACTACTAGCATAGTTTTAAAGTAGGTAGGTTGAAAAATAGCGTTGTCCCAACCCCACTTTAAAGTTGTCCTGTTATAGGAACAGAATCTTGCATAGACATTCCCCCCTTCTACAAAATCCACAAATAAATCACTGGTGTACAGGGATACATAGCTAACCTTATTGATTCTTATGACTCATAGTCTTAAGGGAATACATGCTACAACACTGACAAAGTTATTGTTGATGCAATTTGATTGGTTGATTACTATCTGTCGTGCAATCTGATTGGCTGATCACTATCTTTCGTGCAATCTGATTGGTTGCTGATTTTCAAATCTTTGATGCATTCAGTTTTGTTTTGTTTAACATTTAAAAAGTTTTTGAAAATTTTTTTGTTTGGAACTTTGGTTTGACATTTTTTCGTTTGATATTTTTAGTTTGAAAATTTTTGTTTCAAATTTTTTTGTTTGAAATTTTGGTTTGAAATTTTTAGTTTGAAAAATTTGTTTCGAAAGTTTTGTTTAAAAAATTTTTGTTTGAAATTTTTTCAAAATTTTTTGTTTGAAATTTTTTGTTTTGAAATTTTTGTTTCAAAATTTTTGAAATTTTTTCGTTTGAAATTTTTGTTTCAAAATTTTTTGTTTGAAAATTTTTTGTTTTGAAATTTTTCGTTTCAAAATTTTGTTTGAAATTTTTTTCGTTTGAAAATTTTTGTTTGAAAATTTTTGTTCTCGAAATTTTTGTTTCAAAGTTTGGTTCCACATTTTTAAAAGTTTGTGTACTCATTAGTAAAGAACCGGAACTGTTTAAAACAAAAACCTCTGGTAACACTGTTTATTATGATGCAATAGTACACGTCAGAACATGGGGTTGTACTTGAAATGAAAAAAACAAATCATTGAAATGGATCATTTTATTACACTGCACTGGTTAATCACACACATCCATACCAGATAAAGGATTTGGATATTGTCGATACAATGTATTTTGAACTTCTTCCACTAGTTTGTCTTTAGCGTATAATTTTAATTCCAGTTGAAGGCTTTTAAGATCTATTGCAATATCAATTGATGGAAACTCAATGTCCATTTGATCACAAATAAACTGTTTATCAATACAGGTATGCACTAGCCGGAACTGTTTAGAACAAAAACATCTGGCAACGTTGTGGTGCAATAGTACACGTCAGAACATGATAATGCAACGTCATCAGTTTTGCATCATATATAAGTATCGTTCGAGTTAGTATTCATGATAACGTCATCATGGCTACTTGTCTGCAGTTTCTAAACACACGTGATGTGATGAAATCATTTACCAAGATTACTGATTTACAACAGAATGTACCTTATAGAATCTTAGCTAGCCAAATGATCCCTACAAAGTTTGGATTAAGAATCGTAGTGAAGCTTGAAAATGATAAGAATATAATTTTACCAGCAAGATATTTACCCATGGAGGCATCAAAACAAGAAGAACTGCTGCGTTTCTTAAATACTGGATCTGTATCTTTATGTTACAAAGGATTCTTGGGTCGAAGTCATCAATTTGAAATTAGTACACAGCCAGATTCGTCAGCAATTGTGATGAAATCATGAATTCAAACGTCAGCACATTTCTTTCCAATGACGTCAGCTGTAGTTGTATGAATTTGGTTGGTCGGCATGACGTCAGCAACTGTGATGAAATCATGAATTCAAACGTCAGCACATTCCTTACCAATGACGTCAGCAATAACTATAAACCAGCAAATACAGTGTCATCCCACGAAATCATTTGAGCAAGTGCTTTTCAGGAGGAAAGATGTATCGTTCTAACGATAAAGAGTTCATCTTCGCAAGCTATTATCCAATAAATATATTTCAAACAAAACATGTGATGATTGGTATCAGTGCTAGAACATTTGAACCTGTGATTCGATTGGGTAAAGCAGAACAATTTGGTGTACAACTGACCTGTGAAGAATGGCAAATATTATGTTCACGAATCGACAAAATGAACGATTATTTTCATGATGAGCTAAATGTGACCATAGTCAAATCATTGGGCTCAAATCATGAAGTGGTGCTGCGTACAGTCCTCGAAGAGAAGATGGTGCTGTTACGTAAAAAGAGTACATTCCATGTCCATCGCAACATGGTGTATCTAACACAAACTGAATGGAACAAATTCATCAGCGTATTTCAGTGTGTGAAACATGCAGTGGAAGTGTGCAACAAAACTAGTATATTCCTGAAAAAGTACTATTTTGAAAAATGTGTTATGCATATTGTACAACATGTATCTAGATATTGTGATGGTTGTCAACATCGTTCGTGGGTGCATAACTGTATTGATAAACAGTTTATTTGTGATCAAATGGACATTGAGTTTCCACCAATTGATATTGCATTAGACCTTAAAAGACTTCAACTGGAATTAAAATTATATGCTAAAGACAAACTAGTGCAAGAAGTTCAAAATACATTGTATCGACAATATCCAGAACCACTATCTGGTATGGATGTATGTGGAGTGTAATAAAATGATCCATTTCAATGAATTGTGTTTTTTCATTTCAAGTACAACCCCAGGTTCTGACGTGTACTATTGCACCACAATGTTGTCCAAGCTTTTTGTTCTAAACAGTTCCAGTTCTTTACTAATAAGTGCACAAACTTTTAAAAATGTCAACTCAAACTTTGAAACAAAAATTTCAAACAAAAATCTTTGAAACAAAATTTTGAAACGAAAAAAAATTCAAACAAAAAATTTCAAACCAAAAAAAAATTCAAACAAAATTTTGAAGCGAAAAAAATTTCAAACAAAATTTTGAAACAAAAAAATTTCAAACAAAAAATTTGGAAACGAAAAATTTTAAACAAAAAATTTTAAACAAAATTTTCGAACAAAAATTTGCAAACAAAAAATTTCAAACAAAAATTTCAAACGAAAAAATCTCAAACAAAATTTTGAAACAAAAAATTTGGAAACGAAAAAATTTTCAAACAAAAAATTTCAAGCAAAAAAATTTCAAACTAAAAAAATTTTACGTTTCACGGTTAACCGTCAAACTTTATCCGGTTTTTAACTATTCGATTAACAAATAAACGGTTTTGATCATATTTATCAGTGAGTGCAAAATGTTGAACGAAACCAAGATTTTTAAATGTTAAACAAAACTTAAAACTGAATACAGCAAAGATTTGAAAATCATCAACCAATTAGATTGCACGAAAGATAGTGATCAACCAATCAGATTGCAGGAAAGATAGTGATCAACCAATCAAATTGCATTAACAATAACTTTGCCAGTGTTGTAGCATGTATTGCCTTTCGTCTATGAGTCATAAGATTCAATAAGGTTAGCTATCAGATTTCAAATCAATCACCACCAATGATCTTAGACTATGAGCTGTGACTAAAGTTCAATGTATTGTTTCAAATTTCGCACCTTATGTTAAAATTCTGTTTATCACCATTCCCAAATTTAAAGAATACTTCTCTTGATATACCTAAGTCTTAGAGTTAATCATATCATTATATGTTCAATAATGTCAATAATGTCCGTCAATTGTTTACCTGAGTAGAACCAACTGTTTTCTAGAAGTGTGTGTGTACTCAAACTTAAGAGGTACCACAACAAAGGAAATGAATCCCTGTACACTACCTCATCAAGGACAATCACGTGGTACAACGTCTTGCTTACGTTTATATTTGGCGGAATAATCAAAACCAATGACGCAATTCTCAAATTATCCTACAAAGTTTCAATGTTCCAATGTCCTGGACTCCTAATTCCATCATAGGTCAATAACTGATTACGTGATCATACTCATATTTCACAATGATTTACCCATAACTGATTACGTGATCATACTCATATTTCACAATGATTTACCCAATACCCCTATACATAACCATATAAACATATAAGGTAATAGGACCTCATCCAAGAGATAAATTGGGTCAAAATGTCAAACACGTGGTACAACGTATTGCTTACGTTTATATTTTGGCAATTTCGTACCCATGAAAGTGGACGATGTGGACCATCCAAATTTATCATGATACATATTAAGGTCCTCTACTATAATACTAACTAACTAACTAACTAACTCTATGGCCTATGGAACCCGGAGGTTCAGTGCCGCGTTCACAAAAGCTCTCCACTGACTTCTATCCTTAGCTAATTGCATCCAGTTTCTACTTTGTATTCCTATCTCTGCGAGATCCATCTTAATATTATCCTACCATCTGCGCCTAGGTCTTCCTAATGGTCGTTTTCCTATGGGTCTACCAGTCAAGACTTTGAAAGCGTTTCTACTTTCTTCCATTCTAGCTACATGACCTGCCCACCTAAGCCTCCTAGACTTGACGACCCTAACAATGTTGGGTAAACCGTATAAACTATGTAGTTCCTCGTTATGGAGCTTCCGCCATTCCCCATTCTCGTTCCTCTTGGGTCCGAATATTCTTCTCAGGATCCTGTTCTCAAATACTTTCAGTCTATGTTCTTCCCTCAGAGTAAGCGACCATGTTTCGCTACCATACAGAACAACAGGCATGATTATCGTTTTATATATTTTAAGCTTCAAATTCCTCGACAGAATTCGCGACGACAAGAGATTTTGAACCGAGTAGTAACACGAATTCCCTGCTTTTAGTCGACATTTAATTTCTTCGTGAATATGATTTTCGTCTGTTAACATTGATCCTAAATATTTGAAAGTATCCACTTTATCAAAAGCATTATTTAATATTTTAACGCCTCCACAATTTGCCGTATTACGGTCCCGACGTACTTCCATGTATTTAGTTTTCTCTGCATTTACTTCTAAACCCATGTCCCTGCAAGCGTTTAATAAGATCCTCTACTATAATACCGAATGCTTAAATCAAAAAAATTCCAAAATTTAAGGGGCGGGCCAAGGTACGTACCTCTCCTAAAATTGAAAGGGATGCACCAATGTACCTATGTCTTATGAAATGAACACCTATAGGAAATGAACACCTATACATTACAATATAACCATATAAGGTAATAGGACCTCATCCAAGGAGATAAATTAGGTCAAAAACCAAACACGTGGTACAACGTATTGCTTACGTTTATATTTTGGCAATTTTGTACCCCATCAAAAAACAAACACGTGGTTGTACCTAAATTTGGCAATTTCGTACCCATGAAAGGGAACGAGATGGACCATCCAAATTTATCATGATACATAATGAGGTCCTGTACTATAATACCAAATGGTTAAATTGGAGAATTTCTGAAATTGAAGGGGTGGGCCAGGGTACCCCTCCTAAAAATTTAAAGGGGTGCACCAATGTACCTATGTCTTATGATAGGGAATGAACACCTATACATGACCATATAACCATATAAGGTAATAGGACCTCATCCAAGGAGATAAATTAGGTTAAAAACCAAACACGTTGTTGTATTAAAATTTGGCAATTTTGTACCCCTAAAAGGGAACGAGGTGGACCACCCAAATTTATAGTGATCCATATTAGCGTCCTATACTATAATACCAAATGTTTAAATTGGGCAATTTCTAAAAATGAAGGGGTGGGCCAAGGTACCACTCCCAAATTTTTAAAGGGGTGCATTAATATACCCATGTCTTATGAAAGGTAATGGACCCCTGTATACGCCCATATAACCATATAGGGTAATAACACCTCATCAAAGGGATAACTTAGGTCGAAACAAAACACGTGGTATAACGTATTGCTTACGTTTATATTTTGGCAATTTTGTACCCCTAAAAGGGAACGAGGTGGACCACCCAAATTTATAGTGATCCATATTAGCGTCCTATACTATAATACCAAATGTTTAAATTGGGCAATTTCTAAAAATAAAGGGGTGGGCCAAGGTACCCCTCCCAAATTTTTAAAGGGGTGCATTAATATTCCCATGTCTTATGAAAGGTAATGGACTCCTGTATACGCTCATATAACCATATAGGGTAATAACACCTCATCAAAGGGATAACTTAGGTCGAAACCAAACACGTGGTATAACGTATTGCTTACGTTTATATTTTGGCAATTTTGTACCCCTAGAAGGTAACGAGGTGGACCACCCAAATTTATCATGATACATATTAGGGTCGGGTACTATAATACCAAATGTTTAAATTGGACAATTTCCAAAATTTAAGGGGTGGGCCAACGTACCCCTCCCAAATTTTTCAAGGGGTGCATTAATATACCCATGTCTTATGAAAGGTAATGGACCCCTGTATACGCCCATATAACTATATAGGGTAATAATACCTCATCAAAGGGGATAAATTAGGTCAAAAACCCCCGAAATTTAAATTTTTGGTAATTTTTTACCCATAAAAGGGAACGACATAGACATCCAATACTGATAGAGGTACATACTATGGTCCTAGGCTACCATACCAAATTTTTAAATTTGGCAATTTCCAAAATTTAAGGGGGGTGGTCCTATGTACCCCTGCCAAAATTTAGGGGGTGGGCCAAGGTACCCCTGCCAAAATTTAGAGGGGGTGGTCCTATGTACCCCTAGGTCATTGACCCCGGGCCAGGTCATTGACCTTTCACCCCGGTCATAAAAGAGAGTGAGGATGAGTCATTCGGGCGAACGCCGGGGACTACTACTATGAATCACACTTATTTTCTGTAAATTGGCCACCTGTCTAAGTTGGTCACTTTTCAATTGAACCGATCGTGGCCAACATAAACAGGTTTCACTGTATTTAACTCTCAAAAGAATGTTTCAAGTATCTAATATTTTATGAGAAAATCATTTTCTTTTAAAGGTGATCACTTCACGGTAAGCGAGTTTAACTATAGGAGAGTATTTTTCTACTGGTAGCTCAAGGTTATGAAACAGACAACAAAACATTCACCTGGTTTATTTTTCCCATTTTAACAATATAGACATAGTAACACTGTTGATCTATTTTGCTGTCCTTTCTCGGACTTTGAACCGCCTATAGAAAATCTGTCTAGTATAAGTAGTCTTACATGTAAATATAAAAATGAAATAAAATGAAATCACATTTGCACAATGTATAATGTTTCTTTTATGAAAATAAATACTAATGAATATATCTGAAATTAGAATGCTGGACATAACTTGGTGGACATAACAGCTGTGATTGTCTTTTTTTCTTGTTTGTTTCTTTTGTGGTTAGTGACCTCTTCTGAAAGTAAAACACTCAAATTTGTTATTTTGTGCTATTGCGATTCTGTACTAATACGTTACATTGGTTGCACAAAAATGGTTTGTATAAACATAAGGAATGCATTCAAATTTCTTTTCGTTAGCATATACGAAATGAACCTGAAGTGTTCCATTCGGTCGTCTATTGAATAAATATACATTACTTCTGTTTAGTAATACAATAATAAGAAAATACATGACAATGTCTTCTTATAATTGAATATATTATTCATTTTCTATTTTTGTCAGTCTTATGGGCATAAATAAGAACAGGAGTTATATTTTAAGAAATTTACCGCTTCAAAAAATGTTAAATTTTGCTCTTTCGCCGCTCTAGCCTACAGTCTACCTAGCCTATTCAGAATTCTGGCCTTGCCTGCAAAGATACACTATACATCACACGTACCGTGAGTGTGTCATATTATTACTGAGATTTGAAAAGAAAGAATATGCCTAAACAAACTCACGAACAACAGATTTTTTTGTTTATGTTATTCATCTCCACATTATTTTCTGTATGAAACTTCATTATGCACGACGTTACAGAAAGAGAAAATATTTTATAAATGTTAAAAAATAACGATAAAACAGATTAAGATAATGCATACTTAGCACAGATGAGAGGTTAAATCAAAATGAACCTCGCAGAAATAGTAATATAAATAAAAACTAGATCCTTGAGTGTTGCAGTGAACCTTCTCTTTCCATTAGTCCATAGAGTTAGTGAGCAAGAAGAACGTTTAATTAAGCTTGACTTTAACATATCTATCTATTAAAATGATACAATAGCAATTAAAAGCGCCTGAGCTCCAACCTATAACTTTAGCTTTCAAATCTTTCGTTTACGGTTATGTGTGATTTCATGTTTAACAGAGACAAACATTTTAAGTATTTGTACTGTAAATAGTATAAATTAGTTAACTATACCTTTTTCATGAAGTTTATGATATAAAATTATAGTTCAAAGCCTTTGTATTTTAATAAGCCTTCTCTAAAATCAATGCATGTGAGCTGTGCTTCCATCTTCCGAGTTATTTTAAAATATGTTTATATGTTTGTGGTCAATCCTTTCGACAATGAGATCTCGGCAACTACAGGCTCTAGAAAGACCACGTTTTCACTGATCGATTGGAAATTTTGCGTAGATTGTCCAGTTCTAATTGGATATTTAAAAGAAAAACATGCCATTATTTCTTTATTACCTTTTTTCAGGGTACGCTGGAAGCGTTGAAATTTAAAAAAAATAAAATAAATAAAGCATCATATCCTATGTGTTATACCTTCCAACACTACAAGGTTGTATATTGGGGTTGTATATGTCTCAGGCGGATATAGTGAAATAATAGTGAAAAAGGAGGGATAACCATTTCTCGAGTCTTAAGATAAATCTTTATTTTTGAGTGTTTTGCCCAACGAACACCATATAATATAAATCTTTATTTTTGAGTGTTTTGCCCAACGAACACCATATAATATAAATCTTTATTTTTGAGTGTTTTGCCCAACGAACACCATATAATATATGGTCTTCGTTGGGCAAAACACTCAAAAATAAAGATTTATCTTAAGACTCGAGAAATGGTTATCCCTCCTTTTTCACTATTATTTGGCCTGAGACATATACAACCCCAATATACAACCTTGTAGTGTTGGAAGGTATAACACATAGGATATGATGCTTTATTTTTTTTTTTTAAATTTCAACGCTTCCAGCGTACCCTAAAAAAGGTAATAAAGAAATAATGGCATGTTTTTCTTTTAAATATCCAATTAGAACTGGACAATCTACGCAAAATTTCCAATCGATCAGTGAAAACGTGGTCTTTCTAGAGCCTGTAGTTGCCGAGATCTCATTGTATATTATAACTGACATTATAATTAATTGTATATGTAATGTATTTGCTTATTACATACTGCATGCAAGAAGAAAGAAACACTGGTCATGCATGAATTAGAAACTCGAACCGGAAGTAGGCTCAAATCTTGCAAATGGTGCGAGATATTGAAAAAAAATAATCGATAAAATCTCCCCTTTATGATACGCCTTGCCGAATTTTTTCAATACTTCCTTTCACTTGTATGTGTAAAGGGACATGTACAGATGTTGTGAGAAATGAGAAGCATATTTATGCTCATATGCGAATGATGAGCTGTGTAGAGAGCGCAGGTTCAGCTAGTAGTGTACAAAAGTGCGTTAACTGAAACGCAACAATTACAAAAATATTTTTAAGAAGGGAATTTCTATTACTGTTCAGTTCACAAGGGAATCAAGTCCATTCTTGGTCACTTTGGATATGTTTCATCTTTAACTTTGCAGTGCACGATTTTTTCTGTGAAAAAGTAGTTTTGCAAGAGAACAAAATGAGTTACAGACGTACCGGTACGCTTAATGGTTCCATCTATGCAGAAACTGCGGAATTACAACTACCTTCGAACGTTCCCAATCGGGTTCAACATACATTAGCAACTACATACTGTTATGTACGAAAGCACAGACATTTACCACTATGACCCATATCTGTTACACTATGACTTGTAGAGTCAAGATCTCTGGCTAAAGCTCCTTTCAGAAAATAATACATCCATGAGCAGATACTGTAAATTATTCTCATAAAGTAAAAAAGAAAAAAATAGTGTGAAATTTGATATGTATTTATGTGTAACATACAACCTGTATGTCACTTTTTTCTAATAACTTTAATAATTGTACATGAAACTGGTGCGCTCTAAACACACGATACAAATATGCTTTGTTGAGCACTATAATAAACGTTTGAAGAAACACTATAACTAATAAATACAAACTCAAATATCATAGTGGTTCATTCTACAGTTACATAGTGGTTATCACATATTACAGAGTTCATTCTTAATATTGCATTATAGGTATAAATACCTAGACATTTGTAGCTTACTTTAATTCGCTATTTGTTCCCATACAAGACATAAATATACACTACTTCAAAAAACTGATAAATAAATATGGACCACTCTTTAAATAAGTTCCTTGAGTCCGCGGTGGCTCAATGGTAGAGCTTCATCTCAGGTATATGGGATCCCTGGTTCGATCCAAGCTCGGGTCAAGAGAACTTTGTGGTGGACAAACACCGTGTCCGTGGGTTTCCTTGGGGTCCTACCGTTTCCTCCCACTTTCTTCATTCCACCATTTCACTAATTCCTCATCATCACCGTTTCCTTTAGCCTAACCAACATAACCGTGGGATGTTAAATTTAAGAATTTCATTGGATACTTTCCTATATTGAATACATAATAAACACGTATCGAAATGTATGAAGGATATATAAATATGTGGTGACTTGAGTTACATAATGCTTTTTTAAGCAATATTTTTACACTTTTTTCTCAGAGCAGCATACCATAATTTTTCTTCGTTGAATTTTATAATTTACAAATATTATAAAGGTAACGAAAAAAGTTTTGTCTCTTTTCCACCCACCACCCTCTAACCGATATGTTACCTAAGACGTACCGTAAGAGTATGGCGGATGCAATAGTGTTTCCCATCCAAGGAGTAGCACCTACACACACACCTACACACACACACATATATATATATTTTAAGATGCAAATTTTTAAGATGTGTGTGATTTTAAGATGCAAATGACATAGATATTCCAGTGAATTCTACAAGAAATTATTTCAAAATAATTATATTATGCAGATATTACAATATTTTTAAAGGGTCATTCTTTTTTATGTTTTCTAACTGAAAAGAACCATGACATGTTATTCTTGTCAAATATCAATATTACTATGTTGCACTTGAAAGCAATTCAATTATTTCTACAAAGGTAACCAAGGTATATGTATAACTCAATACTTCAAATAATTTCAATATTTCATGATTGGCACAGGGTTTGATTTTCATTAAGAGTAGAGAGATTTCTTTTCAATTTTCATTCTTGGCTGTCATCGATGAAATACTTCAAAAATTACTTGAATAATTGGATCAGTCGTTTAAAATAATGGGTAATTCAGAAAAATCGGTTTTATTTTATGATATAGTAACATCCACAAGACAAAATTTAATATCAAGAGAAGCCCGACTTATGCGTTGTATAGAAATACCTCTAACGGATAACGATATGTCAGAATCCAAGGGAATGTCGACTAGTTGAGGACACGTTTACCGAAAACTGAGTTTTATTTAAAAGTCGGGTTTCTTAAACGACTGATTGATTTGTACATCACTGTACTGTTAGTCCGTTAGCCATTTGAAGGCTTTAAAATAAGAAGTTTAATTTTATATAAAAAACAATTAATCCTGTAACAATTATTATAACCTTTTAGAATAAGTCTGAAACGAGTGTATATTTTAAGTTCTATTTCAATTTCTTTCTTGAATACATACTCCATGTATACACGACTCCAAAAGTGCATTAACACCTGCAATTCTTCTTTTCCTGCAATAGCAGGCAACCCGAAAAGTTCTGCAGTTAGGTTGTTGCGAATTCAAAATGCATTGGGCCAAACCTATATTTTATAACAAATATATCAGTGTGGCAAACTGCAAATAAGACAATAAAACAAATTGTTACGAATGACAATTCTATTATTGTGGCAGACTTGGATGACATCAAAAGTTACAAAATGATCTTACTTAAGCAGTTCAAACAAGGTGAATAGGAAGAAACAGATATTAGAGGAAAGCATTTCTGTCCTTCCACTACGAAAAAAGAAGGGAATATGGGTTTCGTATTTTCCTGGAAAAAAGGGTTGGTTGAGTGCCGGACCCCTCCAAACCTTTGATCACGAAATATCATAAGTGCTAGTAACAGGATGTCAGATGAAAGATTGGGTATGGAGTTGCAATTTTTGGTACGCAAAAATAAACGAATACTTGGTATAAAGGACATATATAATTGCAACATAACTTTGTGTATGAACAATAGGCCAGAATTAAACGAATGTTGTTTTATTTTCGTTGGGAAATCACTCTTTAGGGGCAGAAGCCCCCGTACAATATTTTGAAATTTGACCCCGAAAAACAAAAAGAAATGGACCGAAGTGAATGAAATGTGCACAAATACTGTAGAGGTAAAATGAAAGAATACGTGTTTCGTGTTTTTCTAAAAAAAAAAAAAAAAAAAAAAAAAAAAAATTGATTGGACCGAGGCGTGGAGTGGCGCGAGGAGTATACCGAAGCGAATTAAATTGTATGTAGATATTTGATATGCAAAATACGGCCTTTCGTGTTTCACAAGTGTCGTGTCTTCATCTGATTTCTTCAAATTTGGCGAATCAACTACACGCACGATGAGTATAGCGTATTTTATAGTATTTCAGGAGGCACATTTAACCGTTACAATGATTTTGCTCATAAACAGAAACACGTGTCGATTTATTTCCAGTTTGCTCTTGATCTGCCAAATTTGAAGCTAAGCGGATAGGAGCACCTGAGAAACACGAAAGGCCTTATTTTACATAGGGTCTATATAATATCTACACACAATTTCATTGGCTTCGGTGCACTTCTTCCTTCGCTATTACGGTATTATTTACTGTTTTTTTTTCGGATCGGGCCTAGATTCCAACAATGTTTTTTCGCAAAAATTAAAACACGTTTCATTTATTGTTTTGCAAATTTCCCCAATACAAAGTTTCGTTGCAATTTTCCATATTCTTTACGGACTTCTGACGTTTGCGTATTTGTATTCTCGTCGCCAAAAGTGCCTTTACATCGCCGTGAGGGTATGTGACCGTACTCCAAGGAAGGGATGGTTGTATAACAATTTGTATTTATTTTGAAGAGTTTTTATTTTGACTAGGAAATTAACATAGGTATAGGGAGTAAATATACAGATTTGAAGCACCAGCGCAGTGTCATCTCTGAAAAGATTCGTAGAATATATAGAATTCGTAGAATTCGTAGAAATTATAGAAAAGTAGAATATCTCACGAGGTGAGGTGATATAGAGTTGAGTTGACTTGATTTTGAGTTTAACGTCCAGTTCAGCAGCGAGGTTATATGAGACATGGACCTGCTGATTAACGTGGGATCCGAACCACATGAGCTCCCGCCGGGAATCGAACCCGCGTCTCCCACGCCATAGGCGCGTACGCTAACCGCTTAGCCACGGAGGAGCTCTGAGGTAATATAGAGTTTATCGTCCCTTTCAGCTGCGAGTCTATACAAGACATGGTTCTACAACTTAACGTGAAACCCGAACTACATGACTCCCGCCGGGAATCGAAACCCGACTGTCATGGGGAACCCAGGTACATGTAAAAATAATCGAAAATGAACGATATTAACATCAAATCCATAGCTTTTGAGGTCAGTGACATAAATTATGATACTCCCGATATCGTTCACATCAAAGTTTAGCATTAGCGGTATAGAAGTTAATGGGATGGGTGAAAATTAAAAATTCCTAGTTGAAAGATATGAGTGTCTATTCAATAGTTTTCCGAGTCGCTGAAGTGAATAATGACATTCCCGATACCATTAAGCCCAAGGCTTTATTCTTCGTTAGCGGCAAGTTTATTCATTTGCTCCTGCTAGAAATGAATTTGTACTATTTCATTCTGATTCAAATACGTATTGTACTGGGAAAAGCTAATCACAAATATATCTTTAAAATATAAACCCATTCTCCGCGTGGAACACCGGGTATTTCAATTAGTAAACAAATAATTTAAGAAAGGATGAGTATATTGAATGGAAATAGTCATATGTATTTTTGAATGTTGTATATGAATTGCTATTTCATGCTTTATCTAGTAGAAGATGGGGCACCCAGGACATATTCTGAAGTAATAGGGAGAACTATGGGTGGAATATTTTATTTAACTACTCTCAAATTTTGTGTGGAATAATTTCACACAATTTATTCGAGACTATCGAGAAGAGACTGAGACAGCTATTTGTCGATCGAAAGGAGACTAATACTGTAAGTAGTCTCGTATTGTCTCGTTTTGATACCAGTCCTACTTCGGGGTTTGTTCTCTAGTAACTGTTTGCGTGGTGCATAAGACGTGATGTATTTAAATGTTTGAGAATTTAGGCCTACCCACCTCCACTTGACGGATCGTTCTCACTAAAACTACAAGACCGTTCATGTAATTTTGCGTTTAAGCACAGGTCTTATCCCTATGCTAATTCTTTTCTTGCAACAGAAAGAAAAATGTAACAGTTATAATGTTTATCGCGCATAATCCTGTACTGTTAAAAGGCACTAGAGTGTCGGACTCCGTGGCGTAAATAGTTACTGCCTTGGTAAATTCATTAGAGAACGCATTTCCGTCCTACTCGCGAAATGACGTCACCTTCAACACACGCTTCGGACAGGACCGCAGGAGTAACGGTGTTGTCTGTTTGCTTGCTTGCTGTTGTGTATTCTCCTTGAAACCTAATGTAAAATTACTGTTTTCTCTTTACTTTCAGCTGTCTTTCGTATGTCTAATTTAGATACCTATTATATTAGTGGAACTTTATTCCGTCATGGAAATATATTTTATTTCTTTTTAAATGCAAACAAAAAAGTCTATTTGGAAAAGTTTCCCCACACTCTAGACGTATTGTCCGTGGTGCGTTTTTCTTTTTTCCTTAAATGGTATCCCCATTAGGCCTAATTAATTTGCGTTTGTCAATCAGAATTTCTTCTCTGTACTTTTAATTCTCTCGCTTCATCACTTTCTTCATTTTCTTTTAAAATATTCTTTTGAAGGAAGAACTTTTCAGTTGCTTGTTTAGTTCATTTATTCTTATGTATGTTCTAAATCGAATAAAATATTAAAACCTCCGGTTCATACTTGCTAACAAATTCATTTTTTATGATACCTCTTAATTTTCTAATGATGTTTTTTCCTATGCGAATAAATTCTCCATTACATTCAAGAAAATATTCGTTAGCTATTTTGATTGTGTGTAGAAGTACCTTTAATGAAAATGTTAGTCCTCGTTTTGAGATGAATTTTGTCCAGTTGCACGATAGTACCTGAACAGTTTCTTTGTCATAGAGCTGTGTATATTTGACTTTAAATTAGAAAGCTAGCTTCTCAGCTATAAATATAAGATTTTGTTCTTCAAGATCATGCGCATTAAATGAATACATTTGATCTTCATTTTCATTTTCATCTTCTGGTAAAATATGCGTCAGCAGTTGCACTCTTTAGTGATGTCAGCCGGCTTGGCTCGGCTCGGTTCAACTGAGCCATCGGATCGAGCCGGCTCTGTTGCGATGAGGCATCGGCTTGGTTCGGCTCAGCTCAGATGAGCTATCGTCTCGGTTCGGCTCGACTCAGGTGAGCCATGGGCTCAGTTCAGGTGAGACACTGGCTCGGCTGTTTGGCCCAACTGAGCCGAGGGCCCGAGCGGGCTCGGTTGGGTGAGCTGTTGGCTCGGCTCACTTCTCGGCAAGGAGGTGACAGCCGTGAGCCGAGCCACTCGAACCGTTGACAACACTAGTTCCAAAAAACTACGATCTCAACCTTCACACTCCGATTGCTCCTTGACCTTCACTCGGTTCGGTTTCAATCTTCGAACTGCAACTACCCTTTAACCTCCGAACTCCAACAATCAATCTCCGTCAACCTCAACCTTCGAACTACAACTATCAATCGACCTCTATCTCCAGTCTGGAAGTTGAGGTCATATGATCGTGAGTCCTATGTTTGATTGATACAGTGCTGACGTGGGTGAAAACTCCCTGGTTCGAAGACCAAGACCGAGTATTTATATGCAAGACCGAGACCAAGATCAAGTGTGCAAAAACAAGTCCGCAAGACTCTTGCAAGAATGAGACACACTTGCGAGAGCCTTGCAGTCTTCCAACTTAAATACCTTTATAAATAGACGAAGAATACAGGGGTTTTATGTCTGAAATTATGATTTTTTAAATTATGTTGTCTGTTTAACCTATGCGGATAGGTGGGGGTTAGGTGAATGTAAGTTCTTCTTAAACAGGAAAAAGTGATAATCGTAATCTTTTGAAATAACCTAACTGAGGAAAGAATGATGGGTTTTGTATTGCATTTCCTATGTATAATGATAGAGTTTATCGGCCCAAAAATTACTAAGAATGAAACATATTAGAGACTGGCTGTTGGTCCATAGGAAAGAAACACATGTGGAGATCAAAGCATTTTATCAAAAGTCTAAAAGAGTGATACACTTGCGTTGCAAATCAGCAGTAACGTGTAGCTGTTAAAGACGCTTGCTTCGGAGCGCGTTTTCTTGCATGTAGTAAACATAACAAATAAACTATTATTATTATTGTGGTGTCTGATTCGGTGTTGATGATTTATAATCAGGGTTAATCATTGGCTGCTAATATTATTATGATTTGGTCAATCTGGGTTCGATGATGGCAAACGAGACAACCAGCTAAATAACTACACTTAACGTAATTATGTTATTAAATAGTTTATCTTAAATTTTTATAACAATTAAACTAACAATGACTTAGGCTTTGCATGGGCAGTGTGGCTATTAGCTATTTTTTTATTTTTTCATAAAGTCTTAAATTTAGAGTTTTAACACCAATTAGTTTAATTGACTTTAGTTGAAGCTAACGATCGTTTGGTTTTGTTAATAATCCCTTAACTTAGACATTTTAAGAGAAATTACTAACCTGGTTGCTGTTGATATACTCCAGTCCTGCCATGGAGGTGTTGAAATTACAATCAGTAGAGATATAGAAACTTAAATGCCAAATTGCGTAATTTTTCCGAAACGAGAACTTAATTAACACTGCTCTTCTCGAGTTTTATATGAAGGTTGAAAATTATTTTTTGTGTTTTTGCAATACTTTAAATTTTTACCGTTACAATTACCTCGTAGGTGACTCAATTGTCTTCCTTGTGGCAAGACTTCCTTATACCTGACTTTGGATTTTTACAAATGTTTCTTTTTTTTTTTTTTTTTTACATATTTCCCGATTGTGAAGTCTATGGAGTAATGTGTATATACAGATTTTTTTACACGGAAGTTGGACTTTAAACAATGCAAGAGATTCTTAAGTTAATTTTCCTATACTCTTATACTGTCTGACCTGCCAATCCACAACATTATTATTATTATTATTATTATTATTATTATTATTATTATTATTATTATTATTATTATTATATTTTATTTTTGTTATGGAAACCAGCACCAAGACTGTGTGTTCCTTTCGCCTCCACTGGGAATGAAACCTGAGGACGTCTGCGTCAAACATAGGTTTGTTATACATTCAACCATAGAGCGCTCGCGTAACAAGTAAAGAATTGATATAAAATATACGTATTTTGGACATAAGTCTTCAAATTCATCTGGTTACTTTGTCATAATATTTGCAATTATAAAGTTAATACTTCATGCAGGTTATTAAGATAATTAGTTGTTTTGCAATGAAATACATTTGTGATTAAAGTTGCTAACTACTTGCTACGAAATGTTAAAACAAAAGGCCAATTTTTGAAGTTGGGTTATGTCAAAAACAAAATGTTTTTTACTTGAGTTTGTAGTAACTGATTTGTTAATCAATCTCTTAAATCAGTGGGCACTAGTTTGATATCTATTGTAAATATCATTCATTAAACTAATGAAATAGAAGTGCGAATATGTAAAAGTTCTAGTACTTCTAAAACTATTATTGTTAAGGTCGTGTAACAGCATCTATTTAGATTTCTAAAGGCATTCTTTGTGTTTATCTAGAGACTTGTTTTGTTTTATTACTTCCATCTATTTATCAATAATTGAAAAATATTTCTAAGCGAACTTTATTTTTTTTTTCTTTGTTCTTAAACAGGACGATGTTGCGCCCAACCGGCTCGGCTCGGCTCGGTTCACCTGAGTTATCGGCTTCAGCCGGCTCGGTTCGACTCGGCTCAGATAAGCCATCTACTCGGTTCGGCTCGATTCAGGTGAGCCATCGGTGACTAAACACTAGTACTGTTGTAAATAATTCACTATGCAGTGCAGAGTTTCTCAAGTATATATTTCAATTAATGCAGATATTACTGTTTCCTGCTGCGTAAAAGGTTCATCAATGGCATCAACATTTTCACCGTAGAATGCTTTTCCATTATATACGCTCTTATCTGTACTTAAATTCTAGAGAATCCGGATAATCATTGCTTGAACGCGTTAATTTTCTAGGTATCAGGACATTTGCGGTACAAGTAGAAAACAAGTTTTTCTGAAAGGTATGAAAGAGAACAAAAATATAAGTATTTCTAGAAATTCCCTTTAAATATTATGGACAGGCGTTTGACCAATCAGAGGTAAGGATTCGTTTACATTTTTCAGTTTTGGCCAATCACAAACAAGCATTTGTTTACATCTTTCGGATGTGTCTACCATATATCCTAGTATTTTTTTTCAATTTTCGGTATAATTTATCCTTATATTTGGGTTTACATATTCTTAGTGTTCTGAGAAGAGTTTGTATGTATGCATGGTGAGTTAATAATGGTTTCATATTGTGAAAGATTTTTAGTCTGCTTTTAGTATGCAAAATATCCCCCGAGTCCCTTTAAAAAGTCATGTTATGCTCCCCTAGAACAACGTGCTGGCTACACCAATGTTATAAAATTTGGTCTTTGTGTAGCAGTTGATACTGCGTGCTTATCCTCCAACTGAACACTCGAAAATATTCTCTCTCAGCAGGGAGAATGAGAAGTTATTTCGAATAGTATCGCAAATGTCCCAGTACCACAAATACCAATACTCGAAGTACAGCAAATGTTGCAGTATCGCAAATGTCGATACCGCAATTGTTATCCTTTCAATTTTCTAAACAATCTTCATTTAATTCCCTTGTCAAACGCAATTTTTCCAGCACAATTCTGTACTTTGATTCTTCGTCAAAATGAAAGGCACAAATAACAGCTGAAATACAAACGGAAAAGGGCGAACTTTACTCCTTTCTTTTCCTTACTTGATCTATATAAATAATTTCAGAAATAATAGGATTATTTAAAAAAATGAAACATGTGACATATTAAAGGAGGGTGCTTAACCCGTAAGTACTATGGACCGTCTCTCAGACCGCTGCAACTTTTCGTATCATTATATCTTCCACAGTCTCACTACTACAAGTGGATCTTTTCGTCTACCTACCTGTCTAGCAAGTGGTTACGCATTGTGAAGTTCGTATTATAATTGATCCCCTGTGCGCGGCGCTGAGGGGGCGAGCGGTCTCACAGACGTACTATAGTAGTTACGTGAGTATTTTTCTGTTCAGTTGTCTTTCGTTATCTACTGATTATTAGCAGTTTTGTGTCTTACCGTGTGGCACGGCTTGCACCACACATCAAATAATGACCCAGAGACTGGAAAACCTAAAATAATCATATTTTATTATAACACGAGTAAAGGCGAAATGGATACTCTAGAGAAAAAAATGTACAGATTACACATCAAGTCGTCGAACAAGACGATAGCCATTGACAATTTTCTTTATGCTGGTGGATGTTGCGTGTGGTGTCAATGCGTATGCCTTGCATCAAGTCTAAGCTAAGTCCGCAGTGATGACAAGACTTGATTTCATGAAAACGTTGGCAAAAGGACCTGTTAGGGCTCGCATAGAACGTAGATTGTTCATTGGATATCTGCCACGAGAACTGAGTTTTTCCATGAAGAGCATACTAAAGCTTTGAAAGTGAGTTTCTCACCATCGTGCACAAGGAGTTGAAGAGGAAAACATAGTCTTCTATCTACTTGAGGTGTAAGCGGAAAGCAAAGATATTCGTGTCAGCGGTCAAAACCTCTGGCAACATTGTTTATCATGATGCAATAGTACACGTCAGAACATGGTAATGCAACGTCATCACTTTTGCATCATCGTTCGAGATAGTATTCTTCATAACGTCATCATGGCTACTTGTCTGCAGTTTCTAAACTCACGTGATGAGATGAAATCATTCACCAAAATTACTGATTTACAACAGAATGTACCATATAGAATCTTAGCTAGCCAAATTATTCCATCAAATTTTGGATTAAGAATTGTAGTGAAGCTTGAAAATGATAAGGATATTATTTTACCAGCAAGATATTTACCCATGAAAGCTTCAAAACAAGAGGAACTATTACGATTTTTAAACACTGGATCTGTATCTTTATGCTAAAAAGGATTCTCGGGTCGAAGTAATCAATATGAACTTAGTACACAGCCTGATCTGTGAATTTGGTTTCGTCAGCAATTGTGATGAAATCATGAATTCAAACGTCAGCACATTCGATGTCAGCCGTAGCTGTATGCTGAAATCTTTAATCACAGAATGCGATCTATGAATTTGGTTTCGATCCCAGCCTCCGCCAAGTGAACTTTGTGGTGAACAAACTCCGTGTGCGTGGGTTTTCTCGAGGTTCTCCCGTTTCCTCCCACTTTCTTCATTCCACCATTTCATTCGTTCTTCATCATCACAGCCTCCCTTAGCCTAACCGGCATAAACGTAGGACGTAAAACTCAAAGATTTCATTTCACTTTTTTCCCCAAGATGTTAATTAAAAGAAAAAAAAAATAATGCACTTGTTTCGAAGCTAAAGAGAAGTAGGTATGTCTATTCAGTATGGAATGAGAAAGATTTTTCAATTTCGCATTCAGTTCCTTACTGGACTTATGTGGCGTTTCATCAGCAGACAGCCTGATGCAAAGCAGTTGAAGGGTGAAAAACAAATCCCTCTTTTGCTATATTTATCCCAGAACGAGCCGACAAAACTTTACCAGCTCGAAGGTCGAAGGTCTAAGTTTACTCCAGATAACACACACCTGTTGAATAGTGCTGATTTCTGGATAAGCAATCCTCATTGTTTAAAAACGCAGGAATGCATTGTAATGCAGCATCAACGCCGTGCCGTGCCGTAGAAAATCAGCGCCCAGGGTGAGAGTATACGACTGCGCCTCCGTACATATTAATATGTGATGTTGACAGACGAGCAGTGAAGCGCCACCATAGTTGGTGCAAAAGGTAGGAAAATTTTCAAAAACAAATCCTGCTTTTCCTTGATTTTGAACACTTTTTATTACTTTTTACAACATAATGTGCAGTAAATCCCAGACCTTTATAGGCAAATTATTGTCAGTAACTGCCTCTGCTGTAGTAGAAGTGATTAAATACAGCCATCAAAATCTTACTCAAGAATAGCAATGAGGTAAGCTCCCCCCTCCCCAATGATTCGGGTGGAAAGAAATGGGTGGGGCGCTTTTAGCAAGTGTCTAGGAACGCAAAAAGTATACGCGTTCTGATCCTGGTCAAATTAAATATTAGATTGAAAAATGATGCTTTTCATCTCAAATATTCCAAGTATTTTTCCTCTCTTCTTTTCTTTTCTTTTTTCCTACCGAATTTTTCGCCGGCGTTGCCCCGCTCGCCTCCGTCGCAGCACGGCGGTGCACCAATGACACATATCTTTGTGTGCAACAAGCTTTGATTAGAATGGCTTTGTGGCTTGATATAACTACAGAAAACGCGAATAGCAGATTCAGAAAACGACATAAAGTAGTTATATGCTACAGGCGCAGATTACATAAACTATTAGGAACACATTCACTCCAATAGCATTTTTACTGAAGCCAAGAAATTCAAGTGAAAGATGTAATGATTTTCCCCCTTTTTACATTCTATAAAAGAAATCAAGTAGTACCGGTACTTGTGCAATACGCTTGCGCAAGAGTCTTGGTCTTGGTCTTGCAGGTATGGTCTTGGTCTTGGTCTTGCATCCCTTGTTCTTGGTCTTGCATCCCTTGTTCTTGGTCTTTGTCTTGCATTCAAGACTCTTGCACAAACTGCAAGACCGAGGCTGCAGAGTTCTGCGCGAAGAAAGTCACATCGGCAGTGGCGGAAAACCTGAAATTTCACCTTCACCTCCGAGGCCTTTCGTGATTTTTCAGTTTCAAGTTATTATTTCAATTCTGATGTAATATAAAGAATATTACAGAAAAAATTACAACGAATTTGTCATTGCATAGGGTCCATTCATATCTCCAGTATATGTCTTACGTACGAAATTCCTGAACTTAAATTTCATTTTTTTTTTACTCAGAACTAAAAATTCAAGAGGCGGCGGTGGGTCAGTGATAGAGCGTTCACCTCTGGTACCTGGGGGCCTTGGTTCGCTCTCAGCTCGCGCCAAGTGAACCTTGTGGTGGACAAACAATGCGCGCATGGGTTTTCTCGGGGTTCTCCGGTTTCCTCCCACCTTCTTCATTCCATCATTTCTTTCATTTCTCATCATCACCTTTTCTTTAACCTAACCGGCCGGGACGTAAAATTTAACCCTTTAATGCGAATTTTACCAACCAGACTGACTTCTTTTTAATTTGTAGTAGTTTTGGTGTAGGAAATGGGGGATTCTTTAAAAAAATTATGCAAATATTATGGGGTCTATGGGACATTTTTTGGTGATGATCTATGCAAAGGTGCGCGTTGACATCTGCAAAGTCGACTAAAAACAGATAAAAACAATAAAACGCGACGAATTGTCAGCGTACTTGCATTTTTGCACTCATTACTCTTCTGTTTAACAGAGAAAAAATCAACAATTCAAAATATGTCCACCTAAACGAGCAAAGAAATCTTAAAAATGACAAGATGACAACTCCGCGTTCAGAAAGTAAGACAGAGTCGAACGCCAATACGCAAAGCTGCTTTACTATGCCCGAACTAGAAACTGCATGGTGCAATACAATTTCAAAGTAAACCTTGCATATATGCAAAGCTGCGCACTAAAGAGTTAAAGATTTCATTCCAAAGAACTCAAACGATTCAAGAAGTGGAAAATAATGCATGTTTCCAACACTGCTTAATTTGTATCTTTATGTTGGTTTCTTAATCAATTGTTCTAAAATCTGGATACATACAGATACTTATTAAGACCATACGAAAAACCAAGTGATTGTGAAAAGTTACGTACTTTCTTTACTTATATACGTTATTTATTTAGTAACTTTTACATAAAGACATGATAGTATTTTCATGATACGTTAAAATTAAGCTATTCGTTTGATTACGATCGTGATCGGACTGTGTTATTAATTATGAAATAACTCTGAAAGGAGACGTTTTTAGATCCATGCTTATTAGTACCTTTTTCTTTCATTTCATGAAAAAAAGTTTCTCGGTGAAATTGTATAGTTTACTCACAGGTTCTTCGCCCAAGAGACCCGATATCTATTCCGGGTGGGATATGATGTGATTCTGACTCAACGTTAAGATATATGTCTACGTCTCACGTACTTTTGGTGCCACGAATGTAAAAGAGCTAATACGGCGTGTACTCATCAAATATTTTTATAGTTCGTATATAGTCACTTTAAATTAGTGTGTAATGGAGGGTGTAAGGGTGAGTATGCGCTATGTTCCTGAAAATGGTCGAGCGGATAGCTCCACAAATTTTAACAATATACAATGAAATATGTATAGTTATTACGTTTACTTTATTTTGTTAATCTTATTTTCTGACATAAGGAAATACTGAACCGTTGTTCGAAATACTAAATTCCTTTGATTAACATTCTTCCGTGTTGCTTTCTGTTCACAGACAACAAAAGGGAAACAATAGAGAAAAATAAAAAGAAAGAAAGAAAGAAATTTTTAAATTTTAATGACCCATGGTTTTTTCCTTTACACTAAAATGGACGCACGTTTAATGAAAATAACTGTTTGGAAAATTACTTTTCTGCTTTCCCCAAAAAATCCCAGAAGCCAAGAATGACTTATAATTGAATCGGTGAGATGCAAAAGAAAATCATTCCACTTCGAGTGATTTTGAGAATCATAATAAAAAAATACGCATCGGTAAATGGGTGCTATTTAGGAAAAACTTACAATTGATGATTTGTAGTACTAGTTATTCCTCATATTCTATAAGGACTTTCCAGTACGAGATAATGTTAATTTATGCCGTAATTAATACTGGAAGTGTTTGGAATACTTTCCTTTTACATCTCTGTTAATTTTTGGAGAAATATATTTTCTTGTTTTTGTTTGAAATTGCTATTTAATGCTATAAATATTATAAAAGTTATATTTTTATCAATGCTATTGGTACCTACTGTGTGGTACATATTATTGATATGTTTACACAATGTTACAAATGTTATGATATAGTATAAAATATTTCCATGTTTCTGATGAGTTTCTTTTTTTACTTTCTTTTTTAGATACATTTTAACATGTAAATACTACATTTCAAAAATGCACACACATTGCACATTCATTCAATCATAGCCATCTTGTCTGTCACATCATCACTTTTTGTGGGCCAAAGTAATTTTCTGTTATAGAACTCCTTGTATTAGTGAGGAATGTGTTTATCTATCTTTCCTACATCCTGTATTTTCTTCTTATTTATAGGAATATCATGATTGTATGAAGGAGTTGCTGGCAGAATTACATCCTCGCGACCCTTGTAAAGGTGGAAAATATCACTTTGCAGTCCATCAATGTAGACAGAGGCTTTCACATATCTGCTTTGATCTTTCGTGTAAATGAGATGTCTGAACTTGCTTATGTGAAAGTCAGATCGATTTTGCGTGCCTTTTGTTTGTTTCATAAAAATGGAGGGCTACCATTCCTTGTAGCTGAATATTTGTTGAATATCTACTGTTTTCACTTCAAATTGTGGATCTTTCTTCCTTGTCATTTGGATGATTTCGTCATATTGCAAAGGCAAATAAATTCTATCACGACGACGGACAGCTCACTTTACTACAGAAAAGTCCGTGTTACAGGGCAAGAAAAAGTGACCACGTACAACGATATTGTATATTTATTTTTGTAATTTCTATTTTTATATCTTGGTTTTCAGCAACGGTGCTTAAAAATACTCAATCTGTCGTGTAGAAACAGAAGAAAAAAGAATATGATGTTGTTGATTCTAAATAGAAATAAATAACATTTAATCTTAGTAGCTGAAGATACATGTTGATTTTATGTGTATAATAGTTACATTTTGTTATCTTAACAGCTACTAGTTGATTGTTTAAAAACGTTACTATGACAACTGAAAAAGAAAAGTATAATTAATGGAGTTTGGAGAATAAAAGTAATAATAATATATTTTGTCGTGGCTGATTTAATATGATTTGATTGTTTTTATATATTTTGAGAAATACACGGACTGTGGGTTGGAATGTAACGTAAAATATATGTATAATATAAATTGATCGTTATATTTTAAATTGTGGTTCCAATATACGTAACATTTATAGATGGTGTTATCTCGCCCGCGACGTTACATTATAGATGGTGGTTTCGCCCAGGTGTATTGAGATTAGTTTGAAGTGAAGTAAAGCTGTCTCAGCATAGAACTCAACACGGAGTATAATTTACTAAGAAGTGGGAAAAGAATCTATAGAAACATAAAAATGAGTGTGTCTGGAAATGAAAATCTGAATGAGGAAGGTGGTGATGTAGAGCTACCAGGTATGAACTCTTCAACGAACGTGGCTAATCTTATAAGACAGCTTGATCAGCAAATATCTCAACAACAGCTAGAGTAAATGTTCCAGCAAATAACTCAATCCATAACACATCAACTAATGCAACAAATGGACATTAAATTTGAACAAAATTTCAGCAAATGGATACTCGATTTCAACAAATAAATACTAGATTTGAACAAATTACACATGTTATGACTCAGCGAATGGATAATAAATTAGATCAGATAACACTGCAATTCAACATCAAATTTACAATTGTACAAAGTGCAGTAGATGTGGTTGAAACACAGGTGAATGAGCATACCAATCAGATACGAGAATTACAAGATAAAGTAAATGCGATGAAAGAAAACTTTAGTACGGCAAATGTTGACCGAGTTCCGGCTGTCAATATTGAACCCATACAATATGAATGCAGAGGAGTAGCGGAGAATAGTAATTCATCAGAAGGGTATTTATTTCTTTTGTATGAACTTACAAGTACGAGGAATGTCCTCAAGTAAGTGTAACATGCGTCATATGTACAAAAAATTTACATGAGTAAAATAAAGTAATATTACCTTGTCATGATATTTACATACTCCTCAATCGTATAACAAGAATTTTCTAATAGAAATAATTTTAACTTTTGTCTGAACCTTTTCATATTTGCTTCATATTTTATATCAATAGGCAACATGTTGTACAACTTAACACCACCATAACTTACACTTTTTTGATACATTGCTGACCGGTGATTACACAAATGAAAATCATTCTTATTTCGCGTATTATGATTATGTACATCCTTATTTGTTACGAATGCCGATGAGTGTTCTTTCAAATACAAAAAGAGACGATACAAATATAAACTATCCAGAGGTAGTATATTGACCTCCTTAAACAAATGTCTACAAGAAAAATTCGGCTTCTTATCACAAAGTATTCTTATGGCTTTCTTCTGAATTTTGAAAACATTAAATCTCTGACTTGAATTTCCCCAGAACATGATACCATATTGCAAGATAGAGTTAAAACACGAATGGTACAAGGTTTTAGCTAATTTTAAATTTACCTTCTTTCTAATAATCCTTAGTGCATAACATATTCTATTTAATTTATTAATAACTGACTCTATATGAAATTCCCATGTCAGGTTATGATCTATAGTAAGACCTAAAAACGAACAGTGTGTTGTATAGTTAATTTTATTTTGGTTCAGATATAGATTAGGGTATATTGGTTTACTGCACTTGTTATGAAAATTTATAGCAATGGATTTTTCAACATTAACAAAAAGATTATTGTTCTTCATCCAAAGAGATACTTCATTTAATGTTTGCCTAGCATGCTGTTCCAATAATTTTTCATTTTTTCCACTCACTAGCAGAGTGGTATCGTCAGCGAAAAGGGTAACATCTGCCGAAGATATGCTTTTCTCAAAATCATTAATATATAAAAGGAAGAGCAATGGCCCTAGAATAGATCCTTGTGGAATTCCGTGTTTTATATATAATTCATCTGATAAATAGCTTTCTACAATGTTATTATTCTTATGCGTTATTTCTACGACCTGCCTACGATTTTTTAAGTACGAACCAAACCAGTCCCTTGCTTTACCACGTATTCCACAGTTCTCCAGTTTGTTCAAAAGTAAACTGTGTTGTACTGTATCGAAAGCTTTAGACAAATCAAGAAAGATTCCTATACAGTTTTCTTTCTTATCTACAATATTTCTTACTTTCTCAATGAAATTAAATATTGCCGTATTTGCAGATCGACCTTTAAGGAAGCCATGTTGTTTTGTTGAAATAACATTTTCTTTCAATAAAAAATTAATTACCCTGTTATACATAATTTTTTCAAAAACTTTTCCAACGACAGGTAAGAGAGATATTGGTCTGTAGTTATTTATGTTTTGCTTTTCACCTTTTTTAAACAAGGGCTTAACTTTCGCAATTTTTAACTTTTCTGGATACTCGCCATTTGTAAGTGATATATTTGCTAAATGACAAAGTGGCTTTGTCACCTGATTGAAACATCTTTTCAATAAATTATCTGAGATTTCATCAATTCCAGCTGTATTTTTGTTTTTGAGAGATTTTATTATATTTGCTATTTCATCTTCTGATACTGGCCGTAGAAAGATTGTTTTTTCACATTTATTTGAACTTTGTTTAAAATTATTTACAGTAACTACTTTGTGGCCATTCTGTTTACATTTATTTACTTTATCATCATCCATAATTTTTGCGACAACATTTATAAAAAAATATTAAATATTTCTGCTTTTTCCCTTGGGTCTGATACACTGCTCCCTTCATGTATTATTGTATCCACATATGATGTCTCTTTGCCACCATTTAGATCTTTATTTATAATGTTCCACATGGTTTTAGTTTTATTCGATGCATAAGCAAGTTTAAGTTGGTAGTAATTCCTTTTAGTCGTTCTAATTAGTTCCTTGTACCTTTTTTTATATTGTTTATAGTAGGACTTTGCACAACCTGTTTTAAAACCTTACTAAGTTTATGTAAATTTATGTTTGTAGCACTTGCTTTTAGTACTTCAGGAGTAACCCATTGTCCCTTCTTCTGGGATTTTAACACGAGTTTCATTTTAGGAAAAGCTATATCAAAATAGTAAGCAAAAATTTTTATGAATTCATTATATATATCATTTGCGTTGTTTAATGAAAGTACACCTTCCCATGTTTCGTGACTAAGTAAATAATTGAAATAATTGATATTTTGATTACTGAATACCCTTGTAACTTTGAAAGTTCTTACACTATATTTCTTACACTTTTGAGTTACAGAGAAGCGTTTATCACATATTTCAGCAATCTGAGCTTCATGATCAGAAAATCCGGTACTAATCACTTGCGCCCTTGAGCTCAAGTGGTCACAGTTTAGAATAATCTGATCTAGTGGTGATATACTGGTTGAAGTTATCCTAGTAGGTTTATTTATTAAATGTTTTAAATTAAACGTACCCAATAATGTTTTTATCTTTACATCAATATCTTTCAAAAAATCCATATTTAGATCTCCTACTACTACTGGGCTGTATTTAGTACCACTATAATGTGAAAGTATTACTTCTAAGTTACGCACAAAAATTTCAACTTCACTATCCGGTGTCCTATATATACAGATCATTACAATTTTTTCCACTGGGAGCTCCAAAATACAACATTCAAAATTTTTTTCATCGTTTATATGTTTAAACTTAGTGCATTCTTTAAATTTTAAACTATGTTTTACAAAAATGCTTGAACCACCCCTTGTTTTCTTTTCTCGACAGAAACTACTTGCTAGCTTGAAATTTGGTAAATTTATAGTTTCTATATTGTTTTGTGCACACCAATGTTCGGTTATACAAATAATATCTACATCTTTCAGAATTTCCGTCAACAAAATTTCCATAGTTAATTGTTTCCCAATGGAAAACCCTTGTACGTTTTGGTGAAAGATACGTAAGCCTACTCGCTGTGTTAAATTTGCCCTTGAACTAAAAAAAGAAGTGCCCTCATCCACATTCTTCTTACTTTGAGTTACTTCCCAAGGTATTGGCAACGCTGCTTGAGACCTAGATTTATTACTCATATCACTGTTAATTACATCACAAATTTCATTGCTTAAAAATTTTTTTCCCCTTTTATTTAAGTGCAAACCATGCCTTGTGAACATTTCTCTACCAAATTTACTTACATCTACCATTTTCACATTTCTGAAGTGTTTACACAAAGATTGCAGCTTCATGTTAGTGACCTTAGTAGCTTGATTTACACATGAGTCTTCCATAAGGTCATACCTATTTGGAATATTTACCACCACTACTTTACAGTAATTTAGCTCAGTAAGCTTACCTCTAATTTTCTTAATAACTTCATTTCCTTGGTTACAAGCCACATCATTTGTACCGGTTAACATTACAACATAGTTTTTCTCCTTATTTGCAATTTTAGAGTTAATTCCACTTAATACCTCTGCACTTTTTGCTCCAGGCTTAATGGTTCCTTGTGCCTTTAACTTGTGTTTTAGATTGAGGTTTAGATTAAGAAAGGACGATAGTGAAGCTAGTCTAGAGAGACATGGTAGAAGAAATTACTCATCTCACCGCCGGAAAAACATCTACGTAAATTCCAAACATCGTAAGCATACTGGTAAAAATAATCATTTTCGATTTAGTGAAATCAGATCCCTGACAAAATTTAGTGGACGTACAAAAGAAAACCCGGCCAGTACTTTCTTTGAAAAATTCGAGGAAGATTGTGATTTAATGGGTGTAGACAGATCTAAATTGTTGAAAATTCTGCCTCATATTTTATTACCACCGTGTTCCATATGGTTCAAAGCAATCTGAAGCAATTTACGTAATTATCTAGATTTTAAAAATGCTTTCCTTTCTAATTTCGAGAACGATTTCATGTTGGCAAATCGAGTCGCCTTGGTTCAAAACAGACGGTTTGATCCGAAAATTGATAAGAGTCTAACTGATTTTGCAATATCCTTATATAAAATGAATTCAAGTTAATTAATCCTTACCAACAGGAATAAAGAATAATAGCATCAATCCGAATTTTGTTACCTTTTAAGTTGCAATAAATGTTGATTTCTGCACAATGCGTTAATTTCAATCACCTGAATATGATAGTGCAAAATTTTGAAAGTCAATCTAGGTTACAGACTAATAGTATCGTAATCAAAACAATACTTATCGTAATTAAGTTAGTTATGCACCTGTTCGTAATCTTAGTGTCAGGGAAGAAAGAGATTTTAATGCGAGAAGTAATAACAGATTCCATGCTAACAATAATAGAACTGAACCTAATTGTACCGGTAATAGAGCATAATCTAATTTTAGGAGAAACAGGATGTAATACATGTAGGAATCAAGCGAACAATAGATGTAATTTTCCACGAAATGGATTTCGTAATACATTCATAGGTGACAGGAATTCGCAAAATAGAAATCAGAATACTGTTGAAGTGCATAATAGGCATGACGGTACTCAAAATTGTGGCGTATTATAACGTAACTCGTTTCACACAGGTCTTCAATCATATTTATAGGTAGATTATATTACTCAAATCACTTAAAACAGTCTATTTTGCGTTTAGCTTTCCTGGCTTTTATTGTAGCACACTTATTGAAATAAGTACACACCTTTATGATTATGCGTACATCTTTTTATATGATGGTTAGTGAATTATATCGTTTATTTACAAAACGTTATGACAACGTAAAGACAAAAACTCATCAAAAATCATCATATTAGAATCAATTTTGATTCTTTTTTTTCGTATTTTCTTCATCTTCAAACTGGTTAGTGCATATTTTAAAATCATACATTGCCCGGAAACATAAGAAAAGATATTTAAAATTACACTGAAAATACAAGATGTCGTTCCAATACAATGCAACTTAGCCGAACTCTTTGGCAATGTAACTTAAGCTAATGTTATGGCGTCCGACAAAATAAATTCAATGGGTTTTTGTTTATTTTCACTTTGAATACAATTATAATTTCATTTGTCATTTGTACTTTCTTTGAATTTTATACAAATAATAAAAATGATGGATACTAGTTTTCAACACGTTGTGATATGAATACGAATATCGTTTACTAAAAGTTATGATAAATATGCTTGAATAAATAAAACATGTTATACGGTATTCTAATCCATATAAAAATTGCTGATTCTTAATATAATAATTTCTTTATTTGTATTGTTACTGATAATGATATTGATAAAATTTTGTTTTATTTCATTTAGAGTATTGTTATAATTTCTTTGTAATTCGTACTTCTTCTGAATTCTATGCAATTTACATCTATGTATTGATAAAAATATTGTTTGTTAGTATTCTACTTTTCTCCGATTAGAAGAAATAGGTTATATAATATGTCAACATATACTAAGTTGGTCCGTCGATGAGCTCCCATAACATTGATTTAAGAATCTATTTTATGTTCTAAATAATTTACAAATTGATGATGTTTTTGTATTAATCCTCGTCATCGATAGTTTTATACAATTAAAATGGAATTAATTGTTAAATGAATATAAGAATGAAATGAAATTAATATATATATATGTATTGTAATTTATATAAACGAAGGCCATTCGAAAAGTAATGTAACCTTATATGTAAAGATAGGTAACGGTCCAGGATTCTTTCTTAAATTGTAACCAATTTAAGAAGTCCTTGTCAGGAGCCATTTATACAACGATATTATATATTTTTTTGTAATGTCTTCTATTTTTATATCATGGTTTTGGGCAACGGTGCATTAAAGTACGCAATCTGTCGTGTAGAAGAAGAAGAAAAAGAATATGTTGTTGATTCTAAAAAGAAAGAAATAAGATTTAATCTTAGTAGTTGAAAATATATGTTCATTTTATGTGTATAATAGTTACATTTTGTTACTTTAACACCAGATAGTTGCTTGTTTAAAAACGTTGCTATGACAACTGAAAAAGAAAAGTATAATTAATGGCGTTTGGAGAATAAAGGTAATAATGATATAATTTTTTGTGCCTGGTTTAATGTGATTTGATCGTTTTTATATATTTTAAGAAATACACGGACTGTGGGCTGAAATGTAACGTAAAATATATGTATAATATAAATTGATCATTATATTTTAAATATACCTAGTGGTTCCAAAATACGTTACATTTTAGATGGTGTTTCTGCCCGGGACGTTACACACGTAATTGGAAATACTGCTGAATCACTTCAAAACCACCACACATTGTTAGACAGAAGAGCGACCTGAATAGGGTATGGTTCCGATTTTGACCTCTGCAGGATTCGCTGAACACGGGAAGAGTTTTCACTTCTTGTGGAATGTAGTTATCTATATAATTAATCAAAAAGCTGCAGACATCATCAAGTCTTTTTCGACATTGGCCTTCGTGGTATGTATCAAATACAGCCTTATCATCTGCAAGATTGTGAATAGAAAACACTATGTACCATAACTTTCTTCAATAGAACATTTCCTGAACAAGTATTGAGGGAAATGAGAGGTTCTGCATGAAGTAGAAAACTGTACCTCCAATATCCTTCCCCTCTTTGCATAGTGAATTGATTTCTTGAAGTTTAGAATATAATTTTTTTGCTCGACGTTTGTGAATTAGAAGTTCAGCAGTGGCAGTTCTTTTGGCAACATCATTTAGCACAGGCGACTTTATTTCTTGACCCAGTTCTTCGCATTGTGAGCAGACATCCAATGAGGTTGACCAAATCTGTAATCAAAGTTATCTTTAAAGAATTTCAAATGATACTTGTACTTCACTGTATCCTTAAGATTTGGATGCTCATTCAAAAAATGGTCATACATTTTCTTACACGTTAAACACACTCTCCAGATAAGTTACAGGCGAGGATGTGTAATGAGCAACCGTAATGGGAAAAGAAAAAATATGTTGTTGGATCTTGACATTCACATCATCAGGTATATGTTTACGATTGTTATGCTTATCTCGTAAGTTAGTGGGGGAATTTTTTCTTCTCAACAAAATGTGCTGAACGAAATAATACTTTGCTTGGAACACCATGCAAACTGAGAAAGTCTTTTCTACATACTTCAAATCGTTTATTGCTGTTCTCATTTATAGCAAAATACTTTTAACTCGATGTTATTTGTCTGGATGATTCGTTTTCAGACCGATGTCTCTGAATGTCTTCTATCACTATAAACGCGCAGAATAATATTGTCTTTTTCTTCATGCGTAAATAGCAAAGTACAGTTTTTCCTACAACCACAAGATTCACCTGTTGCCTTCCTTTCAACTAGCCTGCCTTTATCAGTAACAAATTCTTTCCCTTTATTCTTAGCTTTCTTCATTTTTCCTCTAAGATTTCTATTGCTCCTACTCGTTTTCTTTACTGGCTGTCTACACCTGATTGCGCCATGATGTAAACTGTATTCTTTTTAACTCGGCAACAACTAACCGCTAGTTCATTTGCACACCAATGCACTGCAAAGAGGGAGAAAGGGAGATGCAAGAAACACTAGTGTAGACCTACCAACATACAAATAATCCTACAACATGCAGGCTTACCAACATGTGACAATCACACAGCAAAACATTCCCCTTTTACTTGGCTATTCTAAAGTAGGTTTAATCAGTGCAAGAAGGAAAATATTCCTCGAAACTTTTTCTTTTGCATGTCATTGAAAATTAAGCTCCTCAGTTTAACAGTAAAAAATAAAGGAATGTTTTCCTTCTTTGGGATACGTACAAAGAGAAAAATGGCTATCTCAGTTTGAAATGTCCAAATTATGGAATGTTTTACTTTTGCATCTCACCGGTTCAATTTGGTTTAACATATATGATTTAATTTTGTATGTTACGTAAATGTGATATAATTTTCTTGCATCAATAAGTGATGCATAAATGTCCTTTGCAATACCAAACAGGATTCGAACTCAGGCTAAAATAATGAGCTCTTTATAGGTCCGTAGCGTTAACCATCAAACCGTTAAAGTATGACAGCATAAAGTAGTGCTCCATCTGTTTGTATCAAAACTTTCTTAATGGTCCCGTCCCTTAGAGGTTTGAATTTCATGTCAGCTACTATACTACGTATTGACTTTTATCTATGTATATATCATTTATATATTTTTTCTTTTGTAAGGTGATATGACTGTATTCTGTATGTCTGTTATATAGAGGTCTATTTATCCTTGGCGGCAACGTGATTAGTCTTCCTTGTGAAGCTACGAATGTTACTGCCTGTAAGAATGAAGGAAAAATAAATTGCTATTCGAGCATGGATCGCGAGGGACGTATATACATAATGTATATACCAACCTGGGTGTAAAGAAAAGCTTTCGGTGTTATTAGTATCCGAAAATTTGTTCTAGGAAGAGAAGAATAGCTATAGCTGCAAAATGAGATATCGAAGTCACGAAAAGGGAATATTCACAATGTTTAATTGTAGGTCCGGATTTAATTACTACTAGATAATCTCACTCATATGTACTTAAAGGAAAGAAAGAAATACATCAACATACTAAAAAATAATTTCGTTAATCAGTTTAGTTTATTTGTGTATATAATGATGAAAAATTTTAGCAATAGAATATAGTAAATATGTGAACATTGTTTTCCATAGTGATATTTGAAAACAAAACACTGAAAAGATGTTTGTGGAAAGCCATATAAAAATGCTAAGCAACAATGCAAATACTCACGTCCGTATACAAGTATATATAACGGAAAGTACACATGTATGTATATTTGCTTATTAATGGTAAAGTAATACATAAAATATGAAGTATACGGTAGTTCGTGTATATGAGAGTAGTAAGTTAAAATAAAATCTCTAATTAGCAGCTAATAGGTACATTGTATTAGAACAAGTTATAATTTTGTACTTAGAAACGTAAACATGGAAAAGAATATATTTCTTGTATTACTAGCAAATAGAATATCTGGAAGAAAATAATAGTTTAGTTTAATTACTCTCAAATATTGTACTAATACAATTTAGAGATTTAGCGAATCGGTAGAGTAATTGAACTAAACATAATGGAATTTAGTTATAAAAAGATATTAATAAATTTAAGAAACAGAACTTGAGTAAAACAGAAGAATGAGTAACTCATTACATTTAATAACAAAATCATCAGTATTTTATACTGATCATATCGTATATCTTCTAATGTTAAAAGTCCACACGTTAGGAACATCACTTCATGTTTTGTACTCAAATACTGCTTTCTTGTTCACAAAATTAATTACTTTGAGCTTTCTGTTTTCATGTAAATGAAACATGTACACTTCTACAGGTTTATTAAGTAATACTAATGCCTACTTTACAAAATATTTTTACTGCTGTTAATATTTTACTAATAATTAAACACATTTATCAGTTCAAGAAAAATGTTTATTAAATAATATAAGCCTGTTTTTCACACACTTTCTTGTTTCAAAATGATATAATTTTTTGTTATAACTTCTAAAACTATTCAACAAAATTAGTCGTAACATGGTAAGGCAAATATGCACAAATCGATTGATAATTGTATTTTTCAGTGTTTAAATGTGATTAAAAATGATTTCAATCATAAACTCTTTAGTTTTAAGATGTAGGAGCCTGAACGTTCATTGACACAGATACAAAACCTTTCCATTGGATCATATCTGTGCCGACCCAATCAAATTTTTATTGTTATGATCGTATTTCTTTCAAGTTCTGCTAGATATTATATTTCTACTTTCTTATTGAACTACCCAAAGGTCACTCTCTTCGCTGTTCCGACGAGAAATGGCTCACGTCTTGCACATAAAATGCATCCTTCAAACTTCTCTTTTTAAATCAGAATGACATTTGGTAACTTACGGCTACTATAAAACTCAGTTTTGGGTAGTTTTATACACTCACCCGTTTGTTAATATTATCCCGTATCAAATAGCTTCGAGAAAGTGTTTAGTTTCTCCCCCACTCCAAAAAACTCTTTCTGTTTTCTTTTAAATTATTCAATTTCCCTTCTTAGAAACAAATTTACAAATTCAAATTTTAATGTTAATCAACATTTCGTTATGTTAATTATTTAACAATTGTAAACATTTTTACATAATCATTAGAATACACCTTACAGCTTTAAACTAAATATCCGAAAATATAACAGGCAAACTGATGGATGCAGATTTTATTCGCGTTGGGAAGCTAAACTTTTAGGAAATGTAACTCTACCGTATACTTAGCTCAATAAGAGTAGGAAAATAATTTAATCACCTGGAAAAGTATTACATTATCAAGAGTTCGACATGACAATTAAACTTCTATATCACATATTTTAAGAACTACGATGTAGTAAGAACAAAGATTTTCCATACCGTGTTTGTTTTCTTTTCTATTATCACATATCCCATTGGCTAGTAGTAAATACATTTCGAATTTTTCAAAATAATAATAATAATAATAATAATAATAATAATAATAATAATAATAATAATAATAATAATAATAATAATAATAATAATAATAATAATAATAATAATATACTTATAATAAATTCAGAATACCAATACTTTTTTTTACACTCACTGTTTGGCTGTTAAGGTTGTTTGAAGTTTTTGACCCTTTGAGCTCCGGGGCTATACGAGACAAAGACCAGAACTGTTATTATTATTTTGACACAAGCTCTCAAGTTGTTGTCGAAACTAATGCATGAACAATGGTGTTTATTCAAAGGAACAAAATAAACTGGAAACGGTGATACTTATATTTAAATCTAAAGGAAATATTTAGTTTAGTGTCTCACTCTTTCTCCTTTAGGCGAAATGATAAGGTTAATTAGTGAAAAGTCAATAATTAAGAAATTACTGGAGAAGTAAGACTCTAGCAGTAAAGCGGAAGAACATCATGAAAACTCACAGATACAATGTTGTATATCATAATGTCAATAGAAAGGAAACAGAAACACGTATTCTGGGGGTTTGCTTTATTATTGTACAACTGTAGTATGCTGCCTAATCTCTTACTTTATATGAGAATAACTTGATTGAAGTTTTAAATTTGAAATTAGAAACGTTGTTGTATATTTAACTACCTATCTGACGGACTTCTAACGTAATTACGAAAGGTTACTTGATTAGAAAGAGAGTTAGGATCGTTTTCTTGTTTACAATATGCAAGAAATTTGAACATACAGTAATTTCGAGATGAAGTATAATGCTTAATTTAATTTTGATAGATAAATAAAAATTAAGTAGAACTATCAGTTTGTTAACTATACCTGCCTAATGAAATTTAAAAATTAAGTTTATAGGAAGGTGTAGATACTTCTGTTTGATATGTGAATCAATGACTAGTGAAGTCAGCGCGTACCATTCACTTGTACAGAGTGACTTGTCCTTGTAACTTTAAACAAGAACGAATGTAGTTTTGTTTTCTTACTCCACGTTAATACAGCAACATTTCAATTTGTTACTGAAATCACCATCACTAAAGTCTCTTCTCATTGTCCTTATCCAAATATGATTTTTAATGATTCTAAATAGTTATTTCTTCAAATGCTATGTGTGAATAAGAACTACCTACTCCTTGTTAGAGAAGTTTACACAATTTTCTCACAATTAGTAATGGTTAATTAAGCTTTTATTTATTCTACACAATCATTTTCAATTCGCCTATGTATGACGCAGTGACGGTTAGAATAAAGCAGCCTGAATTTCAATTACTAAAGAGGGGAAAAGTTGAGGTTAGACAATGGAAGGAGCGAGTGTTTCAAATATATGCATAGAACTGGATCTGTCAGTACAGTGCTTCCAATTGTGACTCCTAAAGGTTTAATAACTTTTAGAATGTCATATTCTGTATAGAATTATTTGCATCAATAGTGTAACAAGTGGGAGTTTATAGACTTTGTACCGTACTGAAGCAGGTACACGTTTCAATGTAGAGGGAACTACAAGTATAAACAAGAACTTAATAATTATAATAATTGACCCTTCCTTCCACTACAAAGTGGCTTTAAACAAATTTCAACAAACTGGATTTTCATGTATGTGTACGATTCTGTGAGAAGATGTTCTCTACTTTATCTCTATATATTGTCAACTTTCTGTATCATAAACATGCATGGTTCCGTTTGGGAAATTATAGTGCTTATGTATATGCCTCATCTCAGTTGTGGTTAAGAAAGTAGATATATGGGCTCCAATTTACACTGATTTTACTTATGGGTCCCATGTAATGAAATGTTTGGTCTGGTGACTTGAAACTGTTGTTTTTGGTTTAAGTATGAAGATTGTTGTTAACGTAACGTTTTCATTTAAATAAAATCTTGTATTTTATTTGGAATATATTTTCGAAAGCAATCGCTTTAAACAGGATGTAGCTTCTTAACATGCTAGCAAGGTAGTTTTCTCCGAATGAATGTATAATAGTGCGATAGACTTCAGTTGCCCAATGCAAAATTTAAATGTCATCTATGAACGTCTATGTGTGATATAATTCTCTAGGATAAAGTAAAGAGACATTGAAAAATATTTACTGTAAGAAATATGCAGACGCATAACATTGTGAAAACTATTCAGTACCTATTGGCTCAGGTGTCTTAGAACTTCTCATTTTCCCGTGTGATGAAAAGTTTTACAATTAAGAAAAACATATAACCATATTACGAAGAATATTTGGCAATTTTGTATTGCAATACTTCAGCTCCATTTTACACTCTCCTATTTATCATACATGAAACATATATTGCACTGTACATACATCTTTATAAATACGTAACTAAAATTGATATAATGTATTTGCATGATGTGAATTAAATTGACGTTATAATTAAACCTACAGTGTTGTGATATACAACGAATGCTAATTTCTCTTTAGTACACATACAAAATTACACATCAGATACGCAAACTCGTAAACAGTGATAGAGTGCTCACGTTTATCGAATAGGACTCCTGGTTCGATTACAGCTCATTACAAGTGAACTTTGTGGTGTACAACCTCAGTGTAAATGGGACCCTTCGATTTGTACCACCTTCCTCATTCGGCTACTTTATTCATTATCATCATCACTGTCTTTGTTAATCTCGGTGCATAATCATTAGCGGTTAAGCTTAAGAACAAAAATAAAAAGAAACAGAACCAAACAATAAACTAAATGTGTAGTAGAAACAGGTTTAAACCTTCTTGGGTCTTGGCTTTACATTCCCCGTTCTGTTGATAAGAGTCAGCCAAAGAGGTTTGTCTGGAGCAGCGAACAGGTGTTTGGGATGAAGACCCACATCCTTTGGAGTCTTATCACATGTCCGTAGCTCAAAGTGGCTCAACATGTAAATGATGCAGACTTTTAACTCCAATAGCGCGAGCTGCTGACCTGAAATATATTTAAAAATATTTTAATAAGTACTATTTTACATAAATTCGCAAAATCTTTAATCAAAATACAAATTAAGTAGAAAAGAAAGGAAATTATAAATTGTTTCTAATATCTTATTGTTAGTAAGCGAATGTTCTTTCATCGGTTAATACCATGCAATGTACCGTCGTCGTCCGAAAAGAATTGAGAGGGCAACGCTATATATCATTCTTTAGATCACGCTTCACCCTCCTTTTATTTGCCTGCCCTCTCCGATGCAAATACCACTGCTGGACTCTAGGAATCGTTATGAGACACTTGATATCGAAAGTGAACAATAGACATTATTCCTCTGTCACAGGTGGATATGCACAATCTAACCCTGCTATTTGTGTGTATGCGGTGTTTTATTTATTTTTGTACAGGAATTTTAACCCATTATCAGCCATTGTCCCTTTTTTTGGGACAGTTTTTTTTTACTATTTTTTGAAAGTGTTTGGAAAGATATTCTTCCAATATTTCATTTCCTTTCATTTGTTTACAGTCTCTTCTGCATGATACAGAAGTTACTTGCAAACTTTTAATAATTCAATGGCCAAGATATGGCGCCACGTTATGCCAAATTTGCATTTTTCAGCTGTGCAAACTTTTTTCCGTTTTAGCGTAATATTTGTACCGCATATTCAATAAAATAACGTTTGTTATATGACAACATATATCTCAAAGTGATATGATCGTCTGCTATGCAACATAAGTGCATTTAGTTAAATTTCTCATTTATTTATTCAAGCGTCCCAAAATTGGGACATTGGCTGGATATGTCAGTATTATTTCGTATGTGAGTTATAGTTCAGTCAGTCTTATCCAATATTGGTAATTCTAAAGATATAATTAGATGCTGGTTGTAAGTAACGAAGGTTGCATTTCGTGAAACACTATGACTATGCCTGCCCTCACAGTGGGTGAAAATGTGAATTTATTAGAAAAGTAAGATAGTGATGAGATCGACCCCTGCCCTTTGATGAACAGCAATCAGATGGAGAAAGAAACAAAACGTGGTTTCATGGACCATAGATTGATAAAGAAAATGAAATTCTCATTGTGAAACGGAATCATAACGGAGATGAACTAACAAATGCATAAAGATAAGTCCAATATAAGTGTACAAACTCCTTTAGAATAACAATAAAGTAATTTAGAATTACATGTATGTAAAACAAATAAGTGTGCAAATGTGTATTCACTTGGAAAAATTTCATAAATTTTAAGAACATTTGTGAAATGCAAATATAAAATGCTTACTCATTCTGCCATTGTCCCAAAAATGGGACAGGTTGTATTTCCTGAACTATATCGGCTATTTCTATTTTAACACTAATTTTGCGTATTTATATCTCAAACAGTTATGAATAAACACATTTTATGACATTAACAACGATACAAGAGTTTTGGCGGGTAATGGGTTAAAACACAAAAAGTGTATAAAAATATAAAGTGTTAAAAAGTCTAATCCCATTTGTTTGTTACTTGTTTTAAATCTGTAAGTATTGTGCTTGGTTACTTCGTTTGCCATTGTTTCTTCTTCTTCTTCTTCTTCTTCTTCTTATTATTATTATTATTATTATTATTATTATTATTATTATTATTATTATTATTATTATTATTATTAGCAGCAGTAGTAGTAGTAGTAGTAGTGGGGCAGTAGTAGTATTTAAGGATTATGTAATTTGCCGATTATCTTCTTGATCATCGTTAACCGCGCTGATAACTTCGTGAAGAACGGTCTACAGCATTGCTAGTGGAGAAGCGCTAGTTCTCATGAACGTCTCGTTTTGCTGTTGGAAATGGAGTTTTCATTTGTAATGTTAAAAAATAAAAATTTTATGAGTAAATAATCCTTAATTTCAGATTCGTACTCACCCTCTCCTAGAACTCCAAATCTGATATGATCCCAATGTAGATAATATGGAAAAATAAGTACCTGGATTCCTGAAGTCTAGTGTCTTGTGATAACAGAAAATAGTGAGGGAAATACAAGTGCTGAATCTAATTGTTCGAGTGATAATAATAGCCTGTCTCCTCTTATAATAAACAAAGTTATTACATATACAGTTGGGCAGATGAAAGCTGTTATTAAAATACGAAATGAAAAATTGTTGTTCGACACAAATCATCATCAACAAACAGAAAACTACTTAAGTTAGATAAACTTCAAACTTCCGTTGAGGCTCACCGACTACTGAATGTTAGTCGTGGAGTAATATCATATTGGAATCTCTTGAATGGAAAAGACGAAGAGATTAAACCTCAACTAGCACACCAGTGTGTAGTTACAGTGGCTCGAATGAAAGTAAATAGATAGGTGAACTAATTTTGACATACTACTGTATTTCACCTTCAGTTTATCAATGATTTAAGAATTTCTGAAAGCTGAGGGATAAAAGTGCGCCACTACATACTTACCAATCTCCATTACTTTAGGTGTAACATTTCGAAAGCAACAGAGCATCTTGTAATTTAACGTTGTTATGTGTCATTACTGTGCCTAAAAAAGCCATGGTGTATGTACTCTGCAGCTATCAAGTCCTACTAAACGAATCCGAGAGCAGTTTATAGTTGAAAAAATGCAAAGGGAAAAAAATTGTTAGAAATAGAATGTTTCCAACCTAGAAAAGTGGATGGTTTGCAATCTGAGCAGTCGTTTGGGCACCACGTGGTGAGGCGTTCAACGTAACGTGAAAAAGCTATTTTGGTTGTTCAACAGTCTGTTCCCTTAAACCTTTACTGTATTACAGTGCGTTGTTGAAACGGATTTGAGGTATAATAGGTCCCCTCACAAAACAATGTGTACATTCACCGTGTCACTTTTGTTGTGCTGTAACGTTTATTAGAAAAATAGGCTGAAGAACTGGAAACATTACTCAGATACATGCATGCAGATACACCCACTTTATAGATTCTTTCATCCAGTGTATGTCGTTTTTTCTAAGTATGTAAGTTATACTCTCCTCAGGGATGAGATTTTTGAGTGTAATAATGTCTCTATAGACAAGTTCTTTGAGGGCAATGCCTCCATGAAGACAAAGTCTAGGCGACATTGCACTACATCCAATTTTGAGGTAATTCAATACTTTCTTTGCAAAATTGCTCAGCTACAGCTAGAGTTACCCTTCTTTAGTTCAGATGTCTGATTTGGAAAACATACCGTATTACTAATAACACAATGCAACAAATTGCAAGGTGACAAAAAGTTTTCAAAAATGTGGAAGTTCTTTATGTATTTCACCTCCTGAATTCGAAAATGACACTCAAAATATCGTATTACCCACAGTTTTGGCAAAAATCGCTTCCATTTGCGATTGATGACAATGCAATATAATGATATTACAATATATATGAAAACATCATTGAAGCTCAGAAGAGAGCATCACTTTCAACTGTTCAACAGTTCGACCCCTAGTGGCATACAGCAAACTCTCATATTGGAAATGGCGCTTCCTGTTCGTCACAGTGTTGTTTGAGGAAGGAAGTACGTGTTAGCGTTAGTGTACAATGTATATTCAAGGCTGTGTAAACTCTGCTAACAGTTTTAGTTATATTTGTGGTGAAAAAGACGGAAGAAACATTACTGATTTCGTGAAAAAGGTCTACGAAGTCTATTTCAAAGTAAAACTAAGCTTACATCAACAAACCATGGACTCCACAGGTCGTGTGTGTTGTGTGTGTAGAAGATTTACGACGGTGGGCGTCAGGAAAGAAGAAGAAATCATTACGATTTGGCATCGGTATGGTCTGGCGGGAGAAACAGATTCATATCGGCGGCTCCTACTTCTCCTCTTGTAAGATTACTGGTTTCAACAAGAGAAACAAAAAGACTATTGAGTATCCGAACAACATTCGCTCATCGATTCGTCCTGTTCAACATGGCTCGGATATACCTATACCACAACCTCCGCAGACATTAGATACGGACGACAGTGATGACATAGATACCGTGCAGGAGACGGATGATACCGAGTTTGAAATAGGCATAGATAAGGACCCTATTCATTTTGAGGGGCATGAGATTCACACAATATTTTGCTCAAAAGGACTTGTTAGTATACTGCAGTGATGTACAAGGTCTGATGGGTCAGTTGAACATTCCGTACGGGCCAGGTGACTGGAGACTGTTTGTTGACTCATTTAAAAGAAGCCTTAAGGCAGTTCTGCTGCACATTGGTATTATGAATGAATTAATACCTGTTCTCCAGTCTCTGGACCCGAAGGAAGCATATGACAACATGAAGGTGCTTCTTACTACCATACATTATGAGGATTAAAATTGGATGGTGTGTGGTGGTTTGAAAGTGTTCGGTATGCTTCTGAGACAACAATCAGGATATACCAGGTTCATTTGTTTCACTTGTGAATGGGACAGTCGGACTCGTGACAAGCATTGAGAGCAAAAACAGTGGCCCCGAAGATTGGAGTTGGTTCCAGCGACAAAAATATGAAGTGTGACCCTCTAGTGGAAAGAGACAGAATATTCTTGCCACCTCTGCATATCAAACGAACATTTTGCCAAGGCATTACCTCAGTGTGGCAAATATTTCAAATATCGATGTAACAAGTTCCTCAATCTGTCGGACGCTAAGTTGAAAAGTTTGTTTACTAGTTCCGATATTCGCAAACTAATGCTTGATGAAAGTTTCCATTAAATGTATACCGTGGAGTGAGAAGCCTGGACTGCCTATAAGGTTGTGGTTCAAGATGTCCTGGGAAACAATCGTAGCCCAGATTATATGGACATAGTTGAGAACATGCTCACCAAAATGAAAATGCTGAGATGGTCAATGAATTTGAAGTTACACTTTTTACATTCGCATCTCGACTTTTTCCTTCCAAATCTCAGTGTTGTAAGTGAGGAATAGGGTGGAAGATTCCATCAGGATATCAAGGGCATGGTACAACAATACCAGGGCACATGGTATGTTCGAATGATGGACGACTACTTCTGGATGTTTCACCGAGAGCACCTGGAAATGCCACATAAAAGGAAAAACAGGGCCACGCCATAACCACTAAGAAAGGACGGAATGAATGAGCTTAATGCACGTTTTGTACCACATGCTCTGTATACATCTGTTCACAGTGTGCCTATTTCAATATTTTTTGTTTTAAATTTATATTCTACTTTAGCATGATTCGTGTTGCATATATATATATATATATATATATATATATATATATATATATATATGTGTGTGTGTGTGTGTGTGTGTCTGTAATGCTTCAATATGTGTTATCAATATTGGAAACGTATATGATTTGTGCCAAAACATGGGTGATAGGATGCTTTGAGTGTCGTTTTCGAATTCAGGAGGTCGAAATACATAAGAGAACCTACTTTTGCGAAGATTTCGCTGCTTCACTGTGTAACGAATCACTCTACTATAGGAAAATCCAGTATAAAATCTTATCACATGGTCACATAACTAGTTACATGATTTGTTCCTTTATATATACAAAAATAGACATTATGAACAACTGAAGGGAAGCAGACAAGTTACCAAATATGTTCAACAAGTATTAAAACAACTAAAGAAGTATTTTAATCAATACTGCATTTGTATCAATATTTCGATTTCATACTTACCAATACACATCCTGGGTCCTCCTCCGAAAGGAAAATAAGTAAAATTTTGCATATCTTTCTTATTACTTTCAGCAAATCGTTCAGGATCAAACTTATCTGGTTCTGGATAGTATTCCGGGTCTCTGTGAATACCATGCAGTGCAATGTATACTTGTGATCCCTTTTCAATAGTTACATTTTCTCCGGGAATTGTATAATCCTTCGTGCAAGTTCTTGATATAAAGTTAACGGATGGATACATTCTTAGAATCTCTGAGAAAAAAGAGTTGATACAATATGTTAGAAATCATTCAATCAATGACTCCATTATTTAAAAATATAATTCACTATAAATTAAATTACAAACAGACAAAAAAGTCATAGACTGAACCATGGAATGTATTTAAGAAAGCCTAACTCTGGAGAATGCATTTTACACACAAACCTCAAATCAGCTACTTATTGCACTATCGCCTTTATATAGCTTCCCAAGGTGAGTGGCTTCTCCGAAGATCCACAGCTTACCAAGGTACATATAAAAGACATTTTGATCTGAACGATTATCACTATCATAAGCAGTCCATCATGTACATTTCCAAACACCTCACTACCCATTTGAAACCGTATATTCTAAATTCAGAACTTCACATCAGCAATCCACACTAATTTACAAAGATTCTTCAGGAAATAATCCTGATTCCGGAAGATGAATTTATCTGAGTGCAGCTAACTTCGCGACTACATACGAATACTAATGCCGTGGTATCAATCTTCATAAACTGTGCCGTAGTCGGCCACAAACTCGTGTTGAGAAAGAACGAGGACCTTCGTCCTCAAGGATATACTATATCAGATTGTGTTCTGTTCGAACATACTCGGCGTATAGAAAATATGTTTTGATGATAAATAAGGTCTTCAACTCAAACACACGGTAACAAATCCTAAGTGTGCTTAAGAAGAACGTCCTGAGTTTATAGTTATTTAACAAGGCCCACAAATTATTCATTTACCGGCTGCAACCGCCGGGCTATTGATGGAAGTAGCCTGGGACAGGCAGGCTTCAGGACAAGACAGTCAGCTGTTGTGGAAGCTATATTGTAAATTGAAGTAGTTGGAGGCGTTTGAAGGCACAATTTATGCCGGCTTTCGTGCCAATTGCTTCCAGAGATTATAGAATCTACAAACATGTCCCATTTTGAAGTAGATCACAAACTTCCACCGGACACTAACTCTTTTCAAGACCAGTAGTAGTTGGTGTGGTGATGTCCTTCTGGCGACGGAGTAGGTCTCCTGCCTAATTGTCTATACTTACCGACTTGTAGCCGGAGGGAATTTTGCTGACTGATGACTGTTGTGGTCTCCAAATACTTCGTGTGGTAGTATGATCGAAATCCTAGGAAAATGTTAACTTGCAAACACTTACACACTAACGGTGTACACTATAGCTTTCACCAACTTGAGAGTAAAGCGGTCCTATTAAGAACAAAAGAACCTGAGGGTTATATCTGATGCTTAAAAGACAAGGCTTGCTTGAGTAATTAAAAAATACTGCATGTGCACAGTGTAGTTCCTACCAATAGGAACTTATCTGACAACCTATCATTGTAACGCACCTTCTCCTGACTTCCAGCACTGGTTTTGACGTAGTCTCAGTGCTTGGTAAATCAACTTCTATTCCTGTCCGGTAGTAGGTCCAATCGATGATCAATCGGAACTGCTAACAGTAGGGGATTACTTCTTCTGGTTCGTTCTCCGACCTTCAAATATGTATCTCAGTGTTTTCTAAATATAGAATCTAAATGTGGGATGATGATCTCAGACTGGTGAGTTTTATCCATTTACACACTCCCAAAGGGTATCTCCTAGTAAGATAGTGAAATCGGTTATTGATCCAAATTCGGTCGCTATTGATCCAAAAGGTTACCCTTTACCTAAAACCACCTCAGATAAATGTTTTCCCTCTACCCCCTCTCCTTACCGAATTATGTTCAAAATAGCATATTTTTAAATTTTTATGCGGGTGCTAGAAAAAGTTTGAAATTTCCACAGATTGTAGATACTATCTGAATGCAAATATGCATCTTCTTCCAAAACTATAGCTGCGTATTTTCTTTGCATTTTTGCGTGTTCAAAATTTCAAAAAAATGTAGAAAAAATATTTTTTGGGGGGGGACACGTCACTGATTTTTTGGTTAAAAGGTTTGTTATACCCTTAAGTACAACATATGTTTTTACGGGGCCTGAAAGTGACGGTAACATTGTCAAAAGGAAATAAAACTGAAAACAAACGTGTTATTCGCACAGTTTTCCCATCATTTTAGGACCCTCAAGGGAGCCTTCAAACAATCCTTTACCGAAGATCACAATTTTCATTTCTCTTGTGTCCCTTACGCTCCTGTCGTTCTTCGGTTGCTTGGATTGTGTCCATTTCGGAACAGAAACATCAAATATATTTCCGTAACAGTGCTTCCACTGCAACAGACTTTTGCACAACGAAGTTACACACACCTCGCGTCGGCTCCTCGTATCTATCAGTGCTTGCTTCACTAGCCGTACACAGTGGCGCTCTCTACCGGTAGCGCTCTCTACCGCGAACTGTGTGTAACTTTGTTGTGCAAGAATCGTTTGAAGTGGAAGCACTGTTACGGATATATATTTGGTTTTAGTGTTCCGAAATGGACACAATCGAAGCAAGCAGCCGAAGAACGACAGAAGCGTAAAGGACACAAGAGAAATGAAAATTGTGAACTTTGGTAAGGATTGTTTGAAGGGGCCCTCAACTTGAGAGTTCTAAAATGGTGGGAAAACTGTGCAAATAACACGTTTGTTTTCAGTTTTGTTTCCTTTTGACAATTTTGCCATCACTTTTAGGCCCCGAAAATAATATATGTTGTACCTAAGGATATAACAAATTTTCTAACCAAAAAATCAGCGACGTGTGGCCCCCAATTTTTGTTTTGAAATTTTCAACACGCAAAAATTAAAGAAAATACGCATCGATGGTTTTAAAAAAACTGCACATTTACATCTAGATAGTATCTACAAACTGTGAAACTTTCAAAATTTGTTGACAACCCCCACTAAAATAATGTACATTTATTATAGGATAATTCGTTAAGGGAAGTCAAAATTTGTTGGGAGGTAGTTTTAAGTGAAGGGTAATCTTTTGGGTCAATAGCGACCCAATTTGGATCAAGGGCCGATCTCACTATCTTATCGGGAAAGACCCTTTACTATTGCTATTTGTCGCCGATTATTACCGTTTTATTTCAGAATGCTGGCAGATAGCTTCTCGCGAATGCTAGGAGGCAGAAATTAATAAATTATGACACTGTATGTTACTAGTAGACTAACTTAGTGAGTATAGGAACTGGAAAATAGATTGAGAAACATAAATCGATAGACAGTACGAAAAATTAGATTCTGCTTCTCTTTCAACCTTCATACTGACAGTGAGGAGACTGGGAATGGAATCAGGAAAGCGACCGTCAATTGTAAAGTTTAAGCACACAATTGTTATGCAAACCATGACAACCTTCGTAAGAAATAACCAAGATACTTTCAAAACTTTCCAACAAAAATAGAATAAAAAAAGTCCAGCGTTTGCTGGCAACTTACTAGTGATAGTCTCTTACTTTATGGTTTCCTGTTAAGATTTCTGTTAGCTCGCGCAGTCTATATAAATAGTGCTGTGTTGAACAGATAGAAATTTGAGTCTCTACAGCTCTAATTATAATCACCGAGTATTGTATAAAGAAATGTGACTTTTGTTTTAGGTATACCATACTCGCTTAGATTATTGGAGATATCTACTTATACAGATAAATCGGACGTAGTAATGCTTATGGAACACGCTGCTTTATTATACCCTACCACCCGGGAGAATGTACAACGACTTGATATTAGATTTTGCTCTGATTGCTTGATTTCATATTATTTTGCAACTTCTTTATTAAAATATCTTTGTAGACAGGTAAAGTCATGATCGGTAGTTAAATTAATGAAGCTTGTCGTTGAAAACAAAACGGATTGTATGTGGTCAGTAATGAATTCTCAGGTCCACTAAATACAAAAACTTGAAAAGCAAGATGAATTTAAGTAGTGCACGAATGTAAATTCTGCATTTTGAGAAAAAATATGGTAATCTAAAATACATTACGGATATGTGATTTGTTGATGACCATTATCATGATTTATTTTTTAAATAGGTAAGAATAGTTTGAATTTTCTAAATACTTGTACGGATTCTCCTGTTATACGCTGCTCTTTATCTAGAGGTTAACTGATGTTAATCAAAATATATGGATTGTATATTTTCATATCTGAGACCATAATTCAATTATTTATATTAAATGTTCTACAACTCAACGAGCTTCTAACAGAAGGTTAAAGATTATCGTATCAAGTGTAGCCTAAATGTTTACATAAACAACTGTATGGAACAACAATATTATGAGGACAGTAAGAACACTTGAGTATGCACAGTACTATTTTTTTTTGTCTCGCTTCTAAACAGTTTAACAGAACATATGTTATTAAGAATTCTTCTTTAGAAAGCTCAATCTTTATTTTTATTTTTTACTCGACATCCTGAAACGTATGTCGAAGGAAGCACGTTATAATAAGTTAGACTCATGTCCTCTGGTTATTTCAAAAGTAGAAACGATTAATAGGATGTGTGCAGCTAAGAGCAGAAAGGGAGAAGAACAAGAATTAAAGGAAAATACATGCCAAGTTCCTTTTTTGGTGTGCATAAGAGACTGTAATATTTAATGTAAATTAGGGAGAACACAATATAGTTGACAACACAATCTAGTGGTTTCCTCACCAAGAACATTAAATTTAAACTCATATGTTCAATCGTCTCCAACATGTTAAATTAACCTGTTTTCTATTAATCTGTCTTCTATTAACCAGTCTTAACTTACTACTTATCTCTTCACTCAGTATATCTATTAAGAAGACGGATTATTTTGTGACATTACTCATGATTAATTACAAGATGGAAGAGTTCGCAGGGATTTCCCACGACTCATGCTGCCTGTAAAACTAGGTTTTGAGTGGTAAATTGATAACATCACGATAATTGACAACAATATTATCACAATCAGGTTTCGGGTAGATGGCTCAGTAGTAGAGTGTTCACCTATGGAGCATGGGGTCCTTGCTTCGATCCCAGCTCGGGCCAAGTGAACTTTATGGTGGACAAACAACATGTGCGTGGGTTTTCCCGGTTTTCTCTCACTTGCTTCATTCTACCATTTCCTTCATTTCTTATTATCGTCGTCTTCTTTAGCATAGCTGGCAAAATCATTGGAAGTAAAACTTAAACATTTCACTTCCATAATTAGGTTTGTTGTAAGTCCGAACAAAAATGAAATCGTGAACATAAGAGCAGAACAAATGTTGGTTAAACAAGAAACCCACGTTACATTACATTATAAGAAAAATCACGTTAGTACGTATATTTCCTTTTCTGATTATTACCTATAAAGCATAGAAAATATGAAAAGCTTTCCCACTATAAGTGACAGTAACGTTATATGTGAATTAATCAAAATTTGATTTTTGACAAGGGGTGTTCCAACAGAAACTTGAGTAACTTCTATGAACGGTGTTCTAATACGCGGAGTTCCTTACCAAACCAAAGGGATATTACATAAAGTTTCGTAAATGATTTTGTTTGATTTTATAGAAACGTAGAAAGTAACATAAACAAGGACAGTTGTTTGAAATATACAATATGAAAGAGAATTCAACGGGCCATTTCTCTATAAGTCTACGTATCCATTGCAGTAGCCTTGAACAAGCTAAGTAGTGAATGTACATTGCAAAAGTGTAATTTATAAAATACAATATAACTAATATGGAAACCAAGCACGAAACAAATTTAAACGGCCATTTGTCGAAAACAAAAAAGTTATCCACATGTTGAAGAAAATATTATAGTCTTTATGTTAAATAGTACTCTCGCTTTTCTTATGAGCTTGACCTTTGAATCGAAAACGAATCAGAATACGATTGAGTCAAACGAGAGTGTTATCACAGCTACTAAAACTGATTTATGTGCTTTGAAACATCGCTATAAAATGTTTACCTGATATGACTTTCTCCAAATCCAGAAGATTGTTTACTCCTTCGAATGTAATACTCCCATCACATTCTTGTAGATAGTCGTCAATTTCTTGTCGCAGGTTGTCCTGAATCATATTGTTTTTTGCTAGTTCATAACAAGTAAAAGCTAAAGCATTTCCAGTTGTTTCGTATCCAGCTACCAGTATTCCACTTGAAAATCCTATTAGAACTGGGTCTGAAATATCCACAAATAAAATTTGGAAAGAAACATAAGAAATTAGCATTTGTTAGAGTTGTTCGATGTAATGCAATCACTACTCAAACCACGAAAATAGTTTTGTAAAGTTTGTACACCACATCAACCTGTAAGTGTAGTGTTATCTTTTAACGTAATTATATAAAGTAATCAATCTATTTTTATAACTGAAAAGTTTAAATCATAAATTATTAAATCTTGCGAGACATGTATAGTCAGACCCGAGCAACCAACTGAAATTAACTTTACAAAGATTATTATCCCCGGTGACTAAACGAAAAACAAAACCTACCGTAGTGTGCGTGATGATTACTGTAGCTAATGCTTTCAGTGATGCAAAATCGTTAACATAGCAACTCTAAGACTAAGTTAAAGGAGTTGCTCGTAAAAATAATATTATATTATTTTCTTTTGATAATTTTAGGAAATAAAAAATACAGCAACTTACCAACTTCAACATCTAACATTTCTTCATATTCATAATTATTTCTCCTGTAATCATTATTTTTGTAATCTCTTTCCTTTCGTAGCTTACTCACCATAGCAGTAACGTCTTTACGAAATATTTTATTATTTTCTCTAATATTCAATGCCTTATTCAAAATTATAGTGAACACATTATACAAATATGCTTCAGCTACCGTAATTCTAAATATTCGTAAAATTTGCGGAATGAAAATCATACAAAAGAATGGCAAAATCCTCCTCCAAGATGTGTTTGTAGCATCTTTGGCCATTTCAAGGAGTTCAGAATTTGTGAAAAGTTTGCCATCAACTCCAAATGCGAACGTTACAATTCCATATATTGTATAGTTTTCGCAATGTTCTTTGATTTCAACTTGATTTTTAGAACTTCTGTTATTCACAATTTCGTCCATCGTGACTTCGGCACACTCACAAATTGAGGAAAACGAATCTTTAATTCTCGCCAGAGTAAAACATGTGGTGAAATATTTCCTGAAAAATCTCCATCGGTTTCCCTGCATCCAGAAAAGTGTGTTGGAAGCTATAGGATCTGCTAGGGTATCTGGACGATAACTCCAATCTGTAAAATGTTCGAAATCTTTCACCAAAATATGTTTGATTAATTCAGGATCTCGCACTAACAGACATGGCCGAGAACCAAGGAAGAACCCACCATACCGATGTCCATTTAATTTAGCATGAATTTCAGCAAATTGTTGGCCCAAACTCATTTTTAACATCATCAAGTTCTTGAAATTACCGAATATCGGAAGTGGTTTTAAATAATGGACACCTTTCTTTTCCCAATGTTTAAAATGCCTCGTGACGTATAAATAGAAAATTATTAGAAGTATCACTAAAGTTGTAAGTGTCACCATTACACTTGCTGGTGGCGTATTCATTGTATAACCGCTGTTGAAATCAGAATGATCTAAAATATAACCCTGAAATGAGAGTAAATATATTAAAGAATTTCTACACAAGTGTTGTTACATAAAATAATTTAATTACCTATCTTAGTTAATTAAAACTAATATAACCAACAAGGATTCGATTTCTGTTAACTTTACTACTGAGAAAAATCTTAATATTCCACTTCCTTTGTTCTTGATTTAATACAATTGATTTGTTAGTAGGAATGGTGTGTGTCTTTAGCAACGAGAATTAGTGTGAATCTACAGCTTATCTTGAGATGCAAACATCGTAAGGCTTCCCACACCACCAACAATTTATCTACCAATTTGAAGTGTGAAGTACTTGAACTCATACCTTATACAGAAAGAAGAAAATCTGATCAATTAAGTGTGTTTAAATAACGGTTGCACAAAATATCTGTATTTCTTTGAACGAAATCAAGAAATTAAATTTTATGAATTTGTTTTTGTTAATGAAATTATCATTACTAGAGATAATAAGTATCAACTTAATTTTGTCTTTAATAGTATATATATATATACTATTAAAGATAAAGATTATATATATATATATATATATATATATATATATATATATATGTGTGTGTGTGTGTGTGTGTGTGTGTGTTTGTGTGTCTGTGGAGAGATGTTCGATATATAGGATTTAACTTCGTAAACTAAGTTGTACACAGATTGATCTTTATCACACACCTAGTGCCATGTTATTCCCATTTTTAGATTTTAGGCTTGGGAAATGTGTGTCTGAGAAATGTATGAAAACTTACGCACGTTTTACGCAGTTTCAAAGAACACCTTACCTATAAACAGTCCACAATACGTCGTGGTTGTGCAATCCCACATAACAACATAGGTTAAAGTAGAAATGGATAAGGACATTTAATCCTCTTTTTTAATCATGGTAGTGAGTTAAGAGCAGTCAATGGCAGGTGTTTACTCTTCTTATGCGTGCTAGAAATTAAAACCGGCAATTACACATGTAGTATATGTATTCATCTCCGCTATATGGAGTACATCTTCGGTGCAATTAGGTATTGAAATTTGAAATTCCATATAAACGGTCTCTATATATCAGTTTTGTTCATAAGACTGACATTTATAATACCGGTCTCTGGCCAGGCAAAAACTCTGTTTCTAGCCGTTCGCGAGATCTTCAAAACTATTAGCCGTAAAAAATTAACCTAGTGTAGGAAGCTTCTTCATGTACCACTTATGACAGTGAAACAGAGCTCTAAGAAATGTGAAGCCAAAAGAGAAAAAGTAATCTTGCAAATATTATTTGGTGTTCATAACATCTCAGAAACAACTGAAAAAGAAAATTGAATTAGAGTATAAATGGTTACATTAGACAGATATTATAAAGAAATGCGAAACATTGATGATATGACTGTTGAATGAGTTTATCATCAGTTCTTCGAATCTCTAAAGCGTATTAAGTTCTGTAGAAATGCTTCCCTTCTACCCCAGGCTAAGAACAATAAAAAATTTGGAGAATGATATATCCTTGAGGTGAAGGAAAGGAGCACTAAAAACTATTTTGTTTCTTTACTGGATCTATGTAACTGTTAGACGTAAAACCTTGAAGCTTTTATGGTTGTTTTCCTTGAAAGATAGACGGGGAATTAGACAGAATTTATGAAAAGAACGTCTACATGTTGGAGGGGAAAGGAATTAAAAGTTTTAGTTTTCCTTTGATTTCCGAAATTACTGCTAGAAAACTTGAAATTTTGTACAGTTTGCAGTATAGAAATTGTTACCAAAAATTTAAGTCCAGCTCAATAACAAATTCTTAGGCAATGTTCTTATGTATTCAGAAGCACATGTCTCGATCGACCACTTTCTCCTGTCACTCAATCCTATTAGTCCTCCTGCCTTCTTCTATTTGTCTAAAGCAGGCTGTGTGACGTAATATGCTCTTTCCATTCAGATGGAAAAAGCAGGAACCATATTTAAAAACTTTATACCTATAAAACAGTTTCTTTCGTTCCTTTGATCTGAAACGCCTTTTTAGAGCTTGAATAAAAAAGTCACAAAATGTTCTCGAAGCTTGATGAACGCCTTTATTTGCATTCTTTCCCATGTGCAAAGACTGCATATCATATCAAGATAGGAAAATGCTCCTTGTGAAATTTATAGAAATTGTCAACCACGGTAGTAGATTTTTTTGTTTTGCTTCCGTAAGTCTGTCATGCGGGGGTTCAGCTATATAAACTACTGATAGAAATGAGTGTTATTCAATGATTAGTTTCATTTTGTTTCACAGTATTTGCAAGGAAATGTTCCAGACACGTCATTTGGAAAGCACACAACGGTGAAATTCTCCCTCCCTTGAGTGTGGTAAACACACATTGTTTGAACAATGTGTAGTTAAATACTGATAAAAACTGATAAAATGTGAAATCTTGTGTTGAAGGTGAATCCCTCGTCAGGAACCAAATCTAAAATGACGCTTCTCATAGAAACATAGAGTTATGATAGCACATTACTAGAGCGTTTACATTGGTTTTAGGAGTCGAAAGTTAGATTCCAAGCTATGTGCGTCCATGATGGACGACATTGAGATATATATATATAGATGGATAGAAATATGGATAAAGAGAGGGACGATTTACATACGTAAGTTTGGAATGGGAGAAAAGATGATCGAACAACCTCCATATTATGACCAAAGAGTCTATCCTAATAAGATAGTGAGATCGGCTCTTGATTCAAATTGGGCCGTTATTGACCAAAAAGGATACCCTTGACTTAAAACTATCTTCAAACATTTTTGACCCCTACCCCTCCCCTTACCGAATTATCGTCCCATACATAACGAAAATTGAATATCGTTAAATTTTTCGTGGCTGATTTTTAGTTTTAAAAAAATTGTAATACCCGTAGGTGCAACAGATATTTTTTTTAGTCTGAAAGTAAAGCAAGATTGTCAAAAAGAAAGAAAAAATTGAAAACAAATTTCAGTTCTGGCACAGTTTTTCCACCATTTTAGGGCTTTGAAGATGAGGACCCTGCTGACAATCCTTTGCCAGAGTTCACAATTTCTCCTTCTCTTGCGTTCCTTCCGCTTCTGTCGTTCTTCGGCTGCTTCGTTGGTGTCCATTTCGGAAGAGAAGGACTAATATATATATATCCGTAACAGTGCTTCCACTTAACCGACTCTTGCACAACAAAGTTACACACACCTCGTATCTACCAGTGCTTGCTTCACTGTTCGTACACAGTGGCGAGCTCTGTTACTCGTATCGGGAAACGGCGACTCGCTACCGATGACAATTTTTTCCCAAAACTGACGTTTCAAATATGCATTAGAGGCAATGTTAAAGCAAGATATGCCTTATATTTCTATGTTTTAACAGAAATCAAAGTAACTCTAATTACCTTATCATTGTAAAGGGGACCAAAAATTATTTTGGTAACTATCAGATAACAAAATAAGCGGTTTTTCAAGATATTTTGTGTACTTATTTGCCAATTTACTTTGTTTGTTTTGATTTCTCGTTGGTGATTTAAGCTGTATTTTAATGCTGTTTCGTTTCTTCATTTACAGGTATCTACAACTTGTTCCAAAACGTTTGATAGCTTTGATTATGGCTGTTTTGAGGCAAAACTTTTCTAAGTTCAACTTTGGAAATCTTCCGAAATTTTAAACCAAAAGATGGCAAGTTCGAGCCTACAAGTCAACTTTTGCAATTTGGAGAAATTGTGCAGAAGCATTTTTCTTTTAAGTCAGACATGTTGAAATGTTATGAAGTGTGAAAAGAAGTAAAAATGATTGAAAAATCTAACGATACAATATTTTGACACTATGTATATATGTGAACATTTACTGGCTTTGCCATTTTTGGTTCCATACATAAAAGAACATTTCCAATGAAAGAAAAAACAGGGAAAACTTTCAAAATGAAATATTACTTCAAATTTGAGAGGCATTCAAAACCTGCTAAGAAATAAGGAATGGTAACATTTATTCCATACTAATTCAGCAAAGGGGTCACGAATGCTACAAGTCTACACACAATGCTACAGCAAAGGGGTCAAAGTACAACTTCAATTACGATCGTTACGACGAAGTAATGTGTAACTCTAGATCACGTTTTTTCAGAATGAGTTCGGAGTTGAAAATTTCTATCACGTTGTGCATGTACAACTGATGCTCACCGAAGTGCTCGTGATAAGTGAGTGATTCCGGGGAGTAAGGGGCAACGGTTACACTTCAAATGGTAAATCGCACTCGTTGACATTCGAAAATTAGTAAAAGAAACAAATGACAAAGTCAGTATGTTCTCACATGTAGACATATTTTCTAAATATTGTATCATTAAATATTTCAATCAATTTTACATTTTTCTACAGTTAGTAACATTTCGACATGTCATATTAAACCTAAAAGAAGAAGAAAAACATCTGCATATAATTTCCCGATTATGAAGGATGAATTGGAGTCTCGAACCTGAGATTTTCGGTTAACTGTTTGAAAAGATACCCGAAGTTGGGCTTCAAAAAGTTTTGTCTCCAAACAGACATAATCAATGTGCTCAACCTTTCTGGAATAAGATGTACATACTGATAAATGGAGAAAGGAAACAGCAACGAAATACAACTTACATCACCAAAGAAAAATCAGAGCAGAGAAAGTAGATTGGCAAATAATTTGCACAGTATATCTGAAACAAAACGCGTATGTTGTTGTCTGATAGTTATCCAAATAATTGAAGACTTTTCTGCAAAAACTCGTCAAGTCCAAAAAGTGAAAGTGTAAAGGAGATAACTTCACAGAGGTTTCTCTCATCCGATTTTCTTAAAACTTGGCATATATATACTAGACCTAAAATAAATCGACATTTATTATTTTCTTTTTGTTTCTTTCGAAGAGTAGGTTAACGGAAGTTAAGAGCCACGTTTCAAAAAGAGGATACTCTTGATGAAAAAGATCACATTAAAGAAACAAATGCAGCCTATGCAAAGATGACTTCAAAGTAGAAAATACGGGTTTTATCGTTTTCTTTTTTTACCAAGAAAAGGGTTGTAGGGGGCAATGTTCCACTCCGAAATGACAAAGGATTCCGCTCAATTCTCACGGAAATTGGATTTCGGTCGAATTGCTTGAAACCGTAATATATTGTAGATATTGTCTAAGAAAACATCTCAATGGGCACAACCACAAATCACTGACCGTTTGGCCAGTACAGGATCACCTTTTTGAAAACAACCGTAGATAACCACATTCTAGATTTTGGTAAAAATGACAAAAACCATAAAATGTTGTAGATATTGAGATTCTGAGAAAAAGTCGTAATGGGTATAACCAATCACTGATAGTTTGGCCTACAGGGCCATTGTTTCGAAAGCAGCCGAAGATAGTGATATTCTGGATTTGAATGAAAATGACTGAATCTGTGATACGTTTTAGATTTCGTGATTCTGAGAAGAAGTCTCAGTAAGCACAACCACCAGTCACTAACCGTTTGGCCACTACAGAATCATTTTTTAAAAGAGCTGAACTTAATGGCATTCTGGATTTCGGTAGAATTGCTTGAAACCGTGATATGTTCTTGATATTGTAATACTGAGAAAAGCCTCAACAGGCGCAGTCACCAATCAATGATCGTTTGGCCACTGCAGGGCCACTTTTAAAGAAACAATGAACAAAAGATTAAGATATTCTGGTTTCCGGTGGAATTGTACATCTTCTATTTCTCCATCAAACAGGTTCTAATAACCCACTAAACCTTAATAGAAATCAAGATAAAATTTCTTTCTACACTTACTTCTCAACAAAGGATACTATCGGGTTTATAATAATAATAATAACTTTAATACTACTAACTCTTTGAAACCCTTACATACTTGGGGACCCAGAAAACTTCATCCCAGCTACTCCCCTGGTTACCCCAGTACGCATTCAACCAGAATGGTATTTCTTATTTGCTTGTTCTGTTTTTCGCTCTATTCCCAATAAACTTGGAGGAGTTATTGCATTAGTAATATCAATCCTCATTCTAATAATTATGCCATTTTTTCACACTAGAAAAATACGAGGCCTACAATTATACCCTATTAACCAAATCATGTTCTGAATCATAGTTTGTACAGTAATTCTTCTAACTTGAATTGGAGCCCGACCAATAGAAGATCCTTATATTTTAACAGGTCAAATCCTTACAGTCATCTACTTTGCTTATTTCGTATTTGTTCCTTACCTCTCTACTCTATGAGAATTTTTATTAAATAAAACCTAGTTCTTTGGCTGATAATAAGCATATGTTTTGAAAATATACAACAGGGCAAAGCTTTAAGAACTCTATCATCAATTTAATACACTTAAATTAAAAAAGAAATAAAAAAGAGCTTCATACCACCTAAAAATAAAAGGTAGCTAAGAGAATGAGAAAAGTTCTCAAGAAGCACAACCACCCATTACTTAGCGTTTGGCCACTATTCGGGCCACAGTTTTAAATGAGCAAGAGGTACATTGAGAAAAATTCGTTCTCCAGACCTTGGAATATTGTACAAATATACAGAATTCTCTTGCTTACTAAAGAAATCAGTATGGACCATAAGTTAGCCATAAGCTACATACACACTGCCTTTAGATATTACATCATGCCGTTTCAGGATGTCTGACATCTGACAGTTTTCCGTATATCATATGCATATATTTATGTTACATTCCTCAGTTATATGTTACATACGTGCATTTGTATGTGAGATCCTGACTGACTGTATTGCTTCATACGGAAAGTACGTATAGATGGAACATTTATACGGAAAGTATTATAAAACATGCGTTTTCTGTTATACGTCTTCTGTACGTTAAGTCCAAAAAGTACAGGAATTACACATGTAGCCTACCGTTTTAAGTTCATCACATTCTGTTTCTCAGTGTACTCTGGATTTCGATGTAATTCCTTGAAACTGCGATATGTTGTAGATATTGGATCCTGAGAAAAAGTCTCAATGGACATAACCACCAATCAGTCACCATTTGACAAATATGGGGCCACATTTTTTAAAACAGCAGAAGGTAAGGATATTTTGGAATTTTGGTCGAATTGTATGAAACCCTGAAAAGTAGTATCCCACAAACCGGAAAAGGGATGGGAAGAGTAGCGACCAACATCACTTAAGCATAGAAAACATTCAGATGTTCATCTTGCGGGTCAAAGGAAAACCCTGGAAAGCCCTAGACAATTTTTCTCAGGATAACGACATTTACAGTTTCTATCATTTACACCAAAATTCAAAATATCGTTATACCCGGCTGTTTTAAAAAATTTGGACCTTTAGCAGTGTCCATTAAGACCTTTTCTCATGATGAGAAGATCTACATATCTTGGTTTCAATCAACCTTACAGAAGTCCAAAACATCGTTACACTCGGCTGTTTTCAAGAAAGTAGACCTGACGTCCAGAAACAATTACACTGAAATCCAGAATACCTGTTCCTTATGTTTCCAAAAAAGCGACCCTGTATTGGCCAACGGCCAGTGAACGATGATTGTGATTATTGAGACTTTTTCTCAGGATCAGAACATCTACAACATATCACAGTTACAGTCATTTTTATCGAAATCCAGAATATCACTATCTTCGGCTGTGATGGACTGTATAACACAAACGCTGGTTCATTCTGTAATAGTTCGGTTTAATAATATTATTAATATGTCTTACAATTCCCGAGTTAAATAAAATGCCCATTGAACACTATGATGATGCAGCTATAGGTTACGCGCACACTCGCACACTCTGCTATACACAGTTTCAACAAGCATTTACACCTTCCTTCTTCTTCTTCTTCTACAGCTAACAAGTTACATTGAACCAACATCTAAACAAAACTAATCAATTTAAATAAACAAGTTAGGACTAAACAGGCTGCTTTGAAAAAGTGGCTCTGTAGTGGCCAAACTATCAGCGATTGGTGATTGTGCCTAGTAAGACTTTTTCTCTGAATCATAATATCTACAACATATCACGGTTTTAGTCATTTTTACCGAAATTCAGAATGTCGTGATCTTCGGCTGTTTTCAAAATAGTTGCCCTGTAGCGACCAAGCGGTCAATGATTTGTGGTTGCGCCAATTCAGACGTTTTCTTAGACAGTATCTACAACATATCACGATTTCAAGCAATTCCACCGAAATCTAGTTTCCTTGAGGATTGTGGGAAGTCCTTTGTAATTTCAAAGGGGGCCATTGCCCTCTACAACCATTTTCTTGTAAAAACAACAAAACTCGTAGTTTCTACTTCGAAGTCATCTTTGCATCGGCTGAATTTCGTTTCTTTAATATAACCCTTCTAATCAAGGCGATCTTTTGTTTTTGAAAAGGAGGCCTTTGCTACCCTGGAGCCATTTTCCGAAAGAAAAAAAGTATGTGTCCATTTATTTTAGGTCTAGTATATATATACATATGCCAAGATTTAAGAAAATCGGATGACGAGAAACCCTAGTGAATCTATCTGCTTTACACTTTTATTTTTTTGGACTTGAGAGGTTTCTGCCCTAAAGTCTTAAATTGCTGGTGCTCTTCAATAACAGTGTACGTGAAGTTACTTCAATTCCTGTTGAAACATAGAAATAAAAGGCGTACCTTGCTTTTCCACTGCCTCTAATGCATATTTGAAAGGTCAGTTGTGGGAAAACATTTTCATCGGTAGCGAGTCGAAGTTTCGCGATACTGGTAACAGAGAATACTACTGTGTACGAACAGTGAAGCAAGAACTGGTAGATACGAGGAGGAGAGAAGGTGTGAGTAACTTTGTTGTGCAAGAGTCGGTTTAAGCCGAAGCACTGTTACGGAGATATATTTGGTGCTTCTGTTCCGAAATGGACACAATCGAAGCAGCTGAAGAACGACAGAAGTGGAAGGGACGCAAGAGAAAGGAAAATTGTGAACTTTGATAAAGGAGGGGTTTGAAGGGGACCTCATCTGAGGGCCTAAAAATGGTGGAAAAACTGTGCGAGAAACACGTTTGTTTCCAGTTTTATTTCCTTTTGACAATGTTACTATCACTTTCATACACCGAAAAAATATAGTTGTACCTAAGGGTCTTTCATTTTTTCTAACCAAGAAAAATATGACGTGTTTTAACAAGATTCTTTCAACATTTTTTGTAATTTTCAATATGCAAAAAAACTAAGAAAATGCGCATCGATGATTTTGAAAAATGCTCATTTACACCTACATAGTATCACAATCTGTGAAACTTTCAAAATATTTTTACCACCACCACCATCAAAATTTTTTAAAAAAAGTATTCAATTTTGATTATGTATGATACGATAATTCCGTAAGAGGAGAGGTAAAAAGTTTAAGAGGTAGTTTAAAGTCAAGGATAACCTTTTGGGTCAATAACGACCCACTTTGGTCCAAGAGTCGATTTTACAATCTTCCTAGAAAAGACCTTTTGTGATCTTGTGAAACAGAAGAAGAAAATTTTCCAAACTGCAAGGATCACATCATGTAGTTGTCGAATTAAGGAGCAGAAGTCTTTCTAAAGCATCAGACAATTGCGATGGGAGAGAAAGAACTTATGATCTCGGGAAATTTTGACAAACTTTATTCTTTAACTGTAAGCTAAGAAACACAGAGACTTAAAAAAAAGTTACCCGTGAGAGAGGAAAGTGATCTTTCGTGATTTTTCATCCTTTTCCAGATCTCGGGAATCGCTAGTATTAGGGTCTTGAAATTTTGCACACGTTTACACTAGAAGAATAAATTCAGAAAAGAAGTTTTAATTAACACTTAGCTCGGAAGTTTATGTTAAGAAAATAGGCTTGGAAATTTATTCACAGTTCACCAGGTAATAGAAATGATATTGCACAGGAGACATTGCAGCTTCTAAAACTCGGTATCTCAGAATTTGGAAAGAGATGATAAACCTTTTCTTACGCTGAGTAATTTAAAATATTGTGCTATACTTTGCTACAAGTACAATATTAATGTTGTACTAGTCCAATGCTACCCAAGTATAGCATTCCCGAATTTCTTCTAACAGTTGTCGAAAGTGTTATAATTGTGATACATTTAATTAAATATTACAAGATGATTATAAAGATATTTTGTAAGAAGGGAAGAATAAAATAAACGTAATGAGTTTTTAAGATATTTTGTAAGAAAGAGTTAAACAGAAGATATATTTTGAAAAGACAAAAAGTTTAGTATTACTCAAGACAAACATGCGCGAGAATATGCTTATAAGTTTTGTCTTCTAAAAATAAGGGAACAGTTTTACAAAGATAATTAGAGAATTAAATATTAGTGACTTAAGTTAAAAAGAAATACCTATTTTTATCCCCTTCAACAGGACCTCTAGATTATAGAAAACAATACTCACTGCTTGTTTCAATATGCGTGTTGTCACTGCACACTGTTTTATGACAGTTGGGCCAACTCATTGTCGGCAAAGGTGCAGGACTTGTCCATGGTTTTTGGTGGATTTCTTGTGCACAGGTAGTCATGAAATCCACAATAGGAAGGCGCGAGAAGTTCCGTTTATTTTGTTAGGGATAATGTAGTTCGTTGAGCGTCAATGCTAAAAAGTTGTTGCTTATATCATGTCTATGTTGAAGGTACAAAACACTTCTTCAAGCTAATACTATGTTTGAGATATCAAAAATTACTATAGCTTATTCAGTCGAGCGTTTGATGATAGATACCAAGACCGACTAATCTCACTTCCACTTTTTTATTTATCTTACTTGATTCGCAAGTCTTGATCGATTTGACGTCATCGTCTTTCATTGAGAAAGCACTGCCGTTTTGCATTTCCTAAGAAACCTATCCCAGACCTAATGGTCTTTGCTTACTAATATCTTAATTTAGCATGTTTGGCCTACAGAATAAGATGAGGGTTATTGAAACTTAATCGCTCATTTCCTTGTATAGAAATCTGGGCTGAGAAGCGACTGGAGATGCCTTTATTATATTACCTTTGCATAATTTTAAACCTGTTTCTTGTCTCACTTTTCTTGTTCCAATAAAGTATGCAAGAGAGAAATAATTTTCATTTTCTTGTAATCAGATGGATTTATACCTAAGCAAGGTTCTTATTTTATATCTGGTAATACTTTAATATTGTAAGTGCTGTACGCATGTCAATATTCTCTATATAACAGAATTATATTTTCATTCAGACAGATGTGTAGGTTGATTGAAAGCTTTACCATTATTATTACCAATTTCGTTGAAGCACTAAACATACAGTCACGAATTAATTAATTATTTTTTTTTTGAAAATACAGAAGCATAGGACCATAACATACCTTCCTAATTAACATAGGTAACAACAATTCAAACATTACAATATAGAGAAGAAAAGAGCACAATAAAATTGGAATGGAGAGAAAAGGATAAAACATGAAATTCATAAAAAGGATTCACTGTATTAGGTACTCAAACAAGAGTAACAATGCATAATCGTTCTGAATTATTTCGGAGAGACATTTAAAAAATTAACTTCTCTATCTGTGATAAAGTCACTCCTATTGTTAAGCTTGTCATATAGTCTGAGCATTTCTGTGATGAATAAATTTACATGAGTAAATTTTCTACTCGACATAAGAAAGAAAGAAAAATGATCCCTACAATTATGTTTTGGTGTATAAGAAGATAATATATTCTAATAAAATTCTAGATAAATTCTGTCCTCAATTTTATTATTCAAGAAAACTAGTATACAATGCATAACCATTATTTCCTTTATACTACTCAAGTTGAAGAAAGAACATAGGAAGGAGATCGATAGATAAATCATAGGGCCTGATTAAAATGTTATATCACATATGTATCTCAAAAAATGGATGAAGTATTTCTACTGATTGTGCACCGTTCAAAAATAATGCACATTCCAGATTAGAGAATCATATTTAAGCTTGCTGCTTACAAGAGTTAAATATAATTTAATGATTTAATAAATATAATACAGACGAATGTGGTAAAAATAGCTCTTCTTATAAGAATCCTAAGCTCTGTTCAATGTTATACTAAACTTAGCAACATGATTACTAAATGTGAGCTTATTATCAAATATTAAATCTTTGTGTTCCTTTCAATACGTAAGTTATTAATTTTGTACATACAATAAATCAATTTCGTTTTTCTGTTGAAAGATTATTTTAAACTTATTTACATTTAGTTGCAGTTGTCTTTTATCCCACCCAGCACTAAAATTCATTTACGAATTCTTGCATTTCTTTACTATCATTTACAGGGGTTGGACAAAAAAAACAAAAAAAAAAAAAAACACTTCATACAGGACATGTAGGTTTGGCCCTCCACTGTACAACACGTGTTGCGGTTGCCGGTTATTTCTTGTTTTTAATGTGCCATGTGCACTTTCCTCTTCCGTCAGCAGTAAACAGTTCACCTGTGAGTATCATGGTGTAAAAGTGGTGCGGTAAAATAGGCGACCTGACTGACTTCCAAAGAGGCATGTTCGTTGGTGCCCGTCTGGTTGGAGCTTCAGTGGCAACAGTGGCAAACATTGTGAGGATATCAAAAGGCACTGTGTCCAATGTCACGAGGGCATCCACAATTGATGGGTAATCGACGTCTGCAAGGCACAACAGTGGTCGAAAGACAATCCTGTCAGATAGGGACCGGAGGGCATTAAAACGGATTGTAGCAGCTAAAACGAAGACCACTGCAATGAAAATTATGTCTGAACTCAATTCCGGCCTACAGAACCCGGTTTTATCGAAAACAGTGCGACGTGGACTTCATAAAATGAAAATTCATGGCAGGGTCGCAATTGTCAAACCGCTGGTCACAGCAGTAAATGCGAAGAGGCGTATCCAGTGAAGCATGGACCACAAGGCGTGGACTCATGAGCAATGGAAACACGTAATGTGGTCCAATGAATCGACGGTCACCTTGTTTCTAACAACCGGTCGTGTTTACGTATAGAGAACACAGTCGCAGGCCTATGATACAGACTGTCTGCTCCCAACTGTAAAGCATATGGTGGTTCTGTTACAGTATGGGAAGTGATATCGTGGTTTTCTGCAGGTCATATTATAGCCCTGCGTGGAATGATGCATGCTAAGGCGCATGAGGCTATTTTGGGGGACAAGGCTCTACCCATGGCCCAAATATTTTCCCTGATGCTGATGGAATCTACCAAGGTAATTTAGCACCCTGTCACGCTGCAAAAACGGTGAAATCATGGTTTGAGGAGCATGCTCAGGAGCTATTACACGTCCCCTGGGTCCCACTATCACCAGATCTGAACACCATTGAGCCATTGTGGTCTGAGTTAGAAAGGCGTGATCGTTATCATTACCCTTCATCAGCATCCGTTAAGGAACTGTAACCTGTTTTGGAGGAATAATGGTACAAAATTCCACACACTACGATTCAGGAGCTGTATACATCCATTACACGTCGAATCCAAGCTGTTTTGGACGCAAAAGAAGGTCCCACATCATACTAGGTATGATCTTCACACTTTTGCAAACGTTTTAATTTTTTTTTGCACAACCCTGTATAGTTAAACGATTTATACATTTTATATTATCTGCAAATAGGTAAAAATTAGAATTGCTTACCACTTATGGGAAATCAATAAATATAATTAATAATAATAACGGACCACAGTTAGAACCGTGAGGGAGATCAGTAAAACTTGCAAATTTAAAGGATATTTCTTGCTGAAAATCTTCATATTGGTATCTGTTATTTAAATCAGAAAATACAACACAAACAATTGTTTGATGATATCAATCTGGTGATCTTCTTATTTAATTCTTTGTAATCTAACTTGTCAATGACCTTCGTGAAATCCATGTACATCCCATCCACTTATTCCTTCCCTTCAAAACAATTATAATTCTCCTGAATAAATTGTAACAAGTTAGAAATGGTTGATTTATTTGGCACAAGACTAGGTGAAAGACATTGTGAAACACTTTTGATATAATATTTATTCATATATTTTGCACATTGAATTAATGATAGAAAGAAACCTATATTTAGTTATTTTGATTAATTTACGTCTTTGGCGGAAGCTATTTGTTTTCGAAGACAAGTTATTATAAATTTAATTTACTGACCTAAGATCTCTCCGATTGCTTTTATATTAAGAAGTTTCTTCGAGACAATAGGATTTTTTGGGTTCTAGACGTTGAGTGATCTGTTTTCCTAACCTCTTCTGATGTGACACAATTAATTGTAGTATATCAAACTTTAGATTACTATTCTAAAAAATTCGTAGAAATATAATTGATTCTCTAAGAAAAGTTTGATTTTTATAAACAGAAGAAAAATATTTTGCCAAATCATTTTTGTTTCCTACCGGGAAACACTTCTCATTATTAAAAGCATACATCTGTTTCCTTGGAGTGTATTGCCTTTTAGCTCTAACAAATCATTAAAACTGTTAATATTATAATTATCACTAATTTGGAGTTGTTCCATGTAATCATCATAGGCTCTATCCGACCTCCAGTTAATGAATCTTTCATCATATTACCTGGAGAATTTGCAGCTCTTGGCAAAGTTTTTCTTGGTTTTAACTGTTGGGATTACACTGCTGGTAAACCATACGGATATCTAGACTTTCTAATGCTGGTACATATTGGAATACAATCTTCGAAATATTTGTATAGTACAGCATGTAGACAATAGATCTTCTTAATTATAATCATGTATTGTACAGTCCTGCCTATGGAAACCTAGACGGCCCGTAAAAGGACTAAGTCCAGAAGATGAACATAGATCCTTTCGAAATTCTCTCGTGTCTAGATCAATTTCCCTAGATTTCGTTCGGGGTAGAAATTGAACGATAATATTACTGAACGTATGATGGAATTTTGTTTCCTGTACATGTGGATCAATAATACCTACTTTACAGGAAAACATGACAATTTAAATTCGAAAACATTATATATATATACAGATGGTGATCAGAAAAATGGAAACACCTGTAGTTGGCAACACGTCAGATGTATGGATTGGCAGTGGTGTCGTGGCGCCGGACCACTAGTGGTGGTGTGTTAGGTCGGTCTCCATACTACGTCAGGCGCAGTGGAACAGCAGTGTCCAGTGGCTGCAGCAGACGGAGGTAGTGTAAAATGGGAGACCTCTCAGAGTTTCAAAGAGGGCAAATTGTTGGTGCGCGGTTATGTGGAGTGAGTGTGACGGCAGTGGCTACTGTGTTAGGTGTGCCGCGTGGGACAGTGTCGAAGGTGATGACGGCCTACACAACACACGGAAAAACCACATCGGGGAAGCGGAACAGTGGGCGGAAGAAAATCATGAGTGACAGGTCACGCCGGGTATTAAAGCGCATTGTCACGCAGAACCGTCGTGCCACTGCGGAGCAAGTGACGGAGGGACTCAATCAGCACCTCCCCCACCCTGTTTCGACAATCACAGTCCGCCGCGAATTACATGACATGAACTTACGGGCTCGTGTTGCACGGGTCAACCCGCTCATCAGGGACCATAACGCTTTCGCACGCCGCAAATGGTGCCGCGACCATGCAACTTGGACCGTTGAGGACTGGAAACGTGTGATATGGTCGGATGAGTCATCCTTCACCCTATTCCCAACTACGGGCTGTGTTTATGTGTGGAGAACGCCCAAAGAAGCTTATGATCTGCAGTGTCTCCGCCCAACTGTGAAACATGGCGGCGGCTCGGTGATGTTGTGGGCCGCCATATCATGGTTTTCATTGGGTCCTGTAGTCACACATAGCGGACGAATCACTGCCAACGATTATGTCGCAATTTTAGGAGACCACTTGCACCCTATGGTCCGGATGTTGTTCCCGGATAATGACGCCATCTTCCAGGATGATAATGCACCCATTCACACAGCTGGTGTTGTTGCAGCGTGGTTTGAGGAACATCGGGATGAAGTTCAACACCTCCCCTGGCCCGCCCAATCCCCAGATCTCAACATAATTGAACATCTGTGGTCCGTCTTGGAAACACGACTCTGGCAACGATTTCCACCTCCATCTTCTCTCACAGAACTGGCCGATGCCCTGCACGAGGAATGGTGTAAAATTCCACTTGCTACCATTCACGACCTCTATGCCTCCATCCCACGTCGTATCAAGGCTGTTCTGAAGGCGAAAGGTGGCCCGACAACATATTAATCTGGTAAGTTGCAATTTCGTTCAGGTGTTTCCATTTTTCTGATCACCATCTGTATATCTATCTATCTATCTATCTATCTATCTATCTATCTATCTATCTATCTATCTATCTATCTATCTATCTATCTCTCTCTCTCTCTCTCTCTCTCTCTCTCTCTCTATATATATATATATATATATATATATATATATATATATATATATATATCTAGAGCTATTAAAAGGATCGACATAGAAGTAGAGGTAATATCAGAGTTACAAAGAGTTTACAATAATTAACTAGCAGTTTCACGAGATTTGTTTCTTTTTTTTTTCACTGCCTATTCAACTGTTCCTAAAGCATAGCCTTGCCAAATACACTTGCTAGTTAAGATAAAATGAAATTCGTCTTATATATTTTAAAATGACCTATTAAACTAACATAAAATAAAGTTGCCCTTCCTCTCACTAGGGAGGAAAGAGGGGCAAGTTTCTCAATACCATTTCTATCATTTGTAGTTCGGCACACGTATATCTAATAGTCTAATACTTGGCACCGTCTTTCCAAAATTCCACAGCCAGTAGAACTAACTGCTTCTTGAATGCATTCCCAAATGAATGAGTTCAAAGCATAGAAAATGCTGCAAAAATTTAAGTCCAACTTAGGAACAAACTCTTGCGCCGTGTGCTTATGCATTTTGAAATACACTTCTCATCGACTAGTTACTTCCGGTATTCAACCCAACTCACCCCCTCCTCCATCTCTCCTTGTCTAAAACGGTGTGTGACGTAATATACTCTTTCCATTCAGATGGGAAAAAGAGGAACAGTTTACAAGGTTTATATTAGGTTGTAAAGAAAGTTATTGCGGTTTTTGTTACTTCCATTTTCAGTGATGTATTTTCAACTCAAGTGTCGTTATAATATTGTGCCTATGTATATAAGTTTAAAGCGCGTTTTTCGCTCTATCTATTCGTTGTATTGGTTTTGTTTTGAGATACTTTTTTTTACTTTTTTCTGGCCTTCAAAGATAGCATGGACAAGCGAATTCGCACGATTTTCTTGTTCCAGTTCAAGTTAGGCAGAAAAGCTGTCCAGACAGCTCGTGATATCAACGATGCATTTGGCTCAGGAACCACTAACGAACGTACGGCACAATGGTGGTTCAAGAAATTTCGCAGTGGTGACGAGAGCCTGGAAAATGACAAGCACAGTGATCGGCCATCCGCTGTTGAAAACGAACAACTGAGAGCCTTAGTCGAAGCCAATCTACGCAGAACTGTTCGAGAGCTTGCTGAATCCCTGGGTGTAACACCTATGACAGTTTCCAACCACCTGCAAGAGATTAGGAAGTCAAAAAACACGATAAATGAGTGACGCACGAATTGACCGAAAATCATCAAAATCGTCGTTTTGAAGTGTAATCTTTTCTTCTGCGGAACAAGAACGACAGGATTGTGACGTGTGATTAGAAGTGGATCCTTTACAACAATCGGCGACTTTCGGCGCAGCGGTTGGACGTCGGTGAAGGTCCTCATCAGTTCCCGAAGCCAAAACTCCGCCCATAAAAGATCATGGTGACGGTAGTGGTCTGCAGTCGGTTTCATCCATCACAGCTTCTTGAATCTGAGCAAAACGATTACGGCAAAGTCTGTAATGCGGGCGGAGAACTCTAAAAACTACTGACAGAAATGAGTGTTATACATTTTTTGTCAGTAATTGCAAGCAAATATTCCAGTTGGCGTCATTTGGGCAGGACAGAAGGGTGAAATTGCCCCTCCCTTGAGCTTGAGAAATACATATTGTTTGATCAAATGTGTAGTAATATAATAAAAAAGTTGGATACCAGCTCGTGCGAAGTAAACTTTGTGGTGGACAAACATCGTGAGTGGGGACCCTCCCGTTTTCTCCTACTTTTCATTCCACCATTTCCTTCATTACTTATCGTCATCGTGTCCTTTATCCTCCCCGCATAATCGTGGGACATAAAACTTAAATATTTCATTTTCTACTAATAAAAATGAAACAATTATGTCGGCGGAGAATCTACGTCTTCCCCCTCCGAACACGGGAAAATCTAAAATAACGCTGCTTTTAACAACAAACTTATATAGTTACAATAGCACATTGCTGGAGCGTTTACATTTGGTTTCAAGAGTCGAAGGTTTGATTCCAAGCCATAATACTTCACGGACGATATTGAGAGGGAGAGAGAGAGAGAGAGAGAGAGAGAGAGAAAGAGAGAGAGAGAGAGAGAGAGAGAGAGAGTGGGATTAAAATATGAAAACAGGAAGAAATGATTGACATATACAAATTAGGATTGGAGAAAAATGATCGGACAGCATCCGTATTATGGTGAAAATTGTGACTTTGTGAAATAGAAGAAGGAAAGGTTCCGAAGGCGAGGTTCACATTGGTCAGTTGTTGAAATAAGTTGGAGAATTTGTTTAGAGCATCAGATGATTACAAAGGGAGAGAAAGATCTTAAGATCTGGAGAATTAAGAATTTAAAAATCTTTTGCTTCTGAGCCGGGTTTCGAACCACGAACTTTTTAGTTATCCATTCATAACTTTATCCAGTAAGCGACGGCGAACTCTACGTAGCATGTCTCATACTTTTTCTTTACCTACTAGAATGAGATATTCCAAACGTTGGCTCAGTGGATGTGACGTTCAGATGGGACGCAGACCTTTTGTAGCTTAGTTATAGGATGTATAATGAACTTCCCCTTGTTCAGGAACACTTTTTAAGTCAGTAAAATTTATTCTTATTATGTTTCTTAAGTTATATTTGATAGAACTACATGATAAAATAGTGTCAAATACTTTGCGTCGTTGTCTGTTACATGAATGTTTAATGTAAGGGATTCCTACTTGGATGGTCTTAGGTTCGAATCCTAACCATTCTTATTGACTTTTCTTCTAGATCTCCACGCTCATACTGTGCAATCGAGAAACTCAATTTTGAAATAAATGTAGTCACAGCTAGTTTCAGACGAAATTATATTGAAATATGATATTTGTTACTACATGCTTTTCATTAACTTACGATGTTTCAATGTTGATATTAAATGCTACTACCTCTATGTAATTCATTTCCCTAAGTAATATCATACCGAATGATTGCACAAAGACGACACTCGGGCGGTAATTAAAAAATCCATTGTTACTTTTTTCTTTTAGTTACACTTAGTTTATGCATTTAGATCTTCAAGCTTGAATTAAATATAGTATCAGCAGTGAATTAATTGTTACTGTCATTATTTTCAAATATGACACTATAATACATGCTTTTCATTAGCTTACAACTTTGAAAATAATACTACATACAATTTTGTAGCTACATTTAATTCACTAGGTGTTATTGTATTTGATTCCAGTTTGAAGATCTGGAATGCATAAACTAAGTGTAGCTAAAAGAAAATAGTAACAAATATGGACGAGATTTGAACTCGGGAATACCAATGTAGAAATCCCGTTCACTAGCCTCTCATCTAATAAGCCATGACGTAAACATGACTGTTTGTAAGTTATAAATCTGCGCAAAAAAAGCATGATCAGATATGTTGACTTTTTGCGAAATCCGGATTTTTGTACATTTCAGCTTGTTGGGGTGAGATTTGTGTGTAACCAAAGTAATATATGCTAAATGTGCTTAGTTACGGAGATATAAGTCTTGCATTTTCATATATGTTTTATTTGCAAAATTTCCAAGATGCCAGAAATAGGTATGTTATTTCGAACATTTTGGCTCTGTTTTTAAACATATTTTCCGTGCAGAATACAAGATGCCAAAATAATATATGTAACATATTTGCTTTTGTCGTCTTTAATTTAACAAGCTGATTCTTTTTCTCAAAGTTGGCAATATAAGTTATGTTAACATATCTGCTTATGCCTTTCAAAAAAAAAAAAAAAAAGTATTATTCGTGCCGAAAGGAAGTTATTTTATCAACACATCGTCAATTCCTCTCTTATGATTTCTCTGTGCCGGACCATAACAGGCTCGTATTCCTTACGGAAGCTATGGTCAGATATTGCTGTTAAATGGTGCCTGTCCCGCCTTCGGCTTGCTGTCTTTATTGTTAAAACCTTTTTGTTGTACTGCTGATATTGTTTCAAGACCAGCAGTTCACTTGTAATTGGAATGCTGACGTGTACGGAGTGCTCTGACCATTTATATTCATATGTACACTTCTTATCATATACTTGTAAACTTATAAGGCAATCAGGTTGTAATGCGATGGATTTCAACGAATGCACAGAATCGGATGTGAATAAAGAATGTTATCGATCTGACTCTCTGGATATAGTTACGTCTTCTGAAAGTAGTCAGATTGGTTTGAGTAACGATGCTCGATTGGTTGTCAAGGAGATAATCAGAGATGTAGCTACAAGAAGGAGTGATGAGAATGATGCTAATTTTACTACTATTGAAGATATTCAAGAAACAAGACCCGAATCTATATATTGTCTGGAAAAAGATAAGGAAACCGACAACTGGGGTAATGATTCGACTGTATTGGTAAGTTTATTTTCTAACTCAATAATTTATTATTATTATTATTATTATTATTATTATTATTATTATTATTATTATTATTATTATTATTATTATTATTATTATTATTATTATTATTATTGCATGATTGTGGATTACTGAACTTAGAATTGGCGTTAAATTGTCTTAAAATAATTTTGAAACCATATTGGCAATCCAGATATACGGTTATTCGTAACGCCTGGAGTGTTTTTTTTCGCAATGAAGAAGGAAAATTGACCCTCTTTCTCATTCTGAGTTTCTCGGTAAGACGAATGCATTCCATAAAAATTTAAAAGTTCTGTATTCATCAGGAATTACTAGAGACATAGTCTGCCCTCAATAAAGCTCAAGTCTAGCCTTGATAAATCATTTCGTATGTTAAACCCAATGTAAAATGGCTATTGTTGTATTTTCAATTTCTTATAATATATGCCTACATAAAAAAAGACATATGAGGAAATCATTTGATATTGAATTCACTCATGTTGATTTAAAGCAGATTTATTCCCTCACGTTTAAGAATAGCAGGTAAACGTAATAAATTTTGTAGTTTACACTGTACAAAACTCGTCAGACCCCTTCACTTCAGGATCTTATTAAAATCGACTGTACGTTTATTTTCAGAATGATGTTCTTAACCAAGATGACTCGGATGTAGAGTAGAACTTGGAAAGCTGAGAGCGATGTTTCAAAGAGATTTTATGAAAAGCGTTCTACAGTAAATGAAAATGAAACAGGATTCAGAAACCTTGATGGTACGTATGCGTTTTTGTTAAATGTTTTATTGAAAAATGGAAGTTCAAAATTCTGCTTTGATCAACAGTTAATTTTAATTTAGAGCTAAGAGGGATGTGTTTGAAATGAGTATTTTTCAACAATATTAAAACTTTACAATAGAAAACCTTACATTTATAATTATGGATATTTTTGTGCTTTTTAACAATATATTTTTCAAATACAAGCTTTTTTACAATTATGTTATCTTCATGGTAGAAGGGACAGGGTTTCGCTCAAGCCTGACCAAGGTTAGACTAAGATTCTTATTTTCTATCTAGAAAAATCATTGCCAGTAGGAAAGATGACACAATAACTTTATTCATTCCCTTTTATCAAGCACTGTATTAAAAGAAATCTCAGATAACGTTAATATTAATTTGGATCATTTTTAGTGACAAGCAGAGTTTACTGTAATCTTTTATTTTTTTTTTAAATCACAGTGAACAAGTAACGCTTCATGTCCTCTACTGGAAAGGTCTCAGCATAACTTCCTAGTGGTGATCTGTCGTAGTATCCTTTTATTCCACAATACTAACAGTCATAAACTCTTAAGTCTAGTGGTTTACCACCTGGTTCACCAAATCATCGCAGTCTACCTTATTAGTGTTCTGCCTACTATCCTTCTCGTGGCCGACTAATTAGGAATTCATGATTTTCCAGTGTACTGCAGCTGCGGACATAAAATTACCGCACGTACTTACAATGTTTTTAATGGAGATTCTCTCTTTAGAAATCATCCTCATGCGGCTAAGATAATGAATATACATTGCTCATTTGCCACTATCGATATACTGTGCTAAAATACGTTTCTTTCTTTCTTTCCTTTCAGATACCTCTAATGCGGAAAATCAATCGAAACAATGCCAAGTCACTGAGCCAGCAAGTTTGCAGCATTCCTCAAATCAGAAGAGGAAATCAAGGATAGGAAAACGTAAAGAGGAGAAGAAGAAGAAGGATATGGGCTTGGCATATACGAACAGGTAAGGTAAGAAGTTTGAAGCCAAACGCTTTCTACCTGTGCCAAAGTGTAGCGAGAGCTGCTTTCAAAAATGTGGTGCAGGGATGCAGGAAGGAATTTTCGTTAATTGTAATGCAATAACGCCACAAACACAAGACCAGTACCTTTGTGACCACATGGAGATTCGCGATAAGGTTCATGCATGTAAAGGAAGAGGGAAGAAGAATGGAACATCTCATAATAGGATGATAACAGTTATTTACAATATACATGTGGGCATTTCGAAACTGGAAGTATGTATTTTTTATTCAAGTACATGGTGTAACTAAATCAAAATTGATGTACTAATTCAGAAACTTCGAGCGTCCCCTAATGGGATTATTGAACCTGACGGCAGAGGTAGACATGAACCAGCAAATAAACTTAGTGAGGAAAGGAAAACAATTAGAGCCTTTATTGATAGGTATCCAAAGCATGTTAGTCATTATTCAAGAAGACAGTCAGCGGAAGCAATTTACTTGCCAAGTCATTTAAACATTAGAAAGATGTATGATGAATATGTGCAAGAAAAACAAATGAAGTCAGAAAAATATGTAAGCTACGATACTTTTCGTAATGTTTTCTCCGAAACCGGTTACAAATTCAAAGAACCTTACGTAGATACCTGTAAAAAATGAGATGAATTCAAAGCTCGAAAGAGGCCTCTACGCCTGAAGAACGGGAAGACATTTCAACGCGTCACAATTCACATATATTTGAAGCACAGAAGGGATACGAAAGTAAGCGTAAAGATAAAGAAAAGACAAAGACTGATTTGAATACAACAGTAATAGTTTTTGATCTCCAGCAGATATTACCAGCACCATTCATTTCTACTGGTGTCGCATACTAAAAATGAGTGTTGTCTACGTACAATCTCACAATCCGCGATTGTCATTTGACTGAGTCATCAACGTGCTTCATGTGGCATGAACTTGTAGCTAGTAGAGGATCTGATCAAATCGCCTCGTGTGTTTTAAAGAAGTTATTGCAACTCCCAAGTTTCATAACACACGTTATTACATACTCAGATACATGTGGTGGTCAGAATACAAACATTAACATGGCTGTCATGCCCAGCTACGCAATTCTGAAGAGACCACTCATTAAAGTTATTGATCAAAGTTTTTATTGCCAGGTCATACACGACTTGAATGTGACAGTGACCATGCTTGAATCGAAAAAAGCCAAGAAGCAAATGGGGGATGAGTTCAAGATAATGGTTCCACGAGACTGGTTCCAATTTGTGCGAATGATCAGAGGTAAAAAGTTATTCAATGTTGTTGAAATAACACAAGAAGAGTTTTTTAGCTTTCTCAAAACTTTTGACAGGCGTATTGGTGAAGCGAACAATTGACGAAGATGGGCAGAAAGTACAGTAGTTGAACATAAAGTGGTTGAGATACAGCGTAGAATTTTGACAAAGTGTACTTTAAAGTATACTCAAGACGAAGAAGAACCGTTCAGAGTACTAAATTTGAGAAGAGGTAAAGCAAAAGGTAGACCAAGGAATCTTACCAATATTGTTGTACCGAAATCCTATAATGGTCTATTAGGCATTAATCCTTTGAAGACGAAAGACCTGCTGTCTATGCTAAATTTGATCCACCGTGCTTTCCATGACTTCTATCGTAATCTTCCAGTTGATGCTAGGTCTAGAGAATTTGACGAAGTGGATTAAATCAACTGGATGAGAATAAGTAATGCTCTTATTATGATCATTGTTCTAATCTTGTACAATTGAGGAGTTGGATGGAAAAAGGTCCGAGTTCCATAATAAATGCATTCAACTCGGGCCTTTTTTCCATAAAACCCCTCAATTCTGACATTACAGTACATTATTACACTGTTGTGGGAACTGATAAATTGTAAAATCTTTTCTTTTACAAAAGAAAAAAAAACAATCCCAGTTACTATAGTTTCCCCATAATATATATTGTGATCAGGCAAACATACACTTGAAAAAGGACAATAGTAAAAGATGGCAAAACAAGATATGTACAAAAAATCCTCAAAATTCCAAAATGGTGAGACCTATCGATTTCAAATTTTATATAGTTGTAAAAGCAGTGTATCCAAAGATGATGATAAATAAAATATGTTTAATAGATGTTATTCTTATTTTCCAGAACACTTTAAACTTTAAAATTAGAAAATTATACATATCTGCTTATGCCATTTTTGCGCAGAAATACTCATCCAAATGCCACCATTATGAGGATGTGTAATTACTTTTTTGCTCTTTTTCTCTTCAAAAACGTAACATATTTAAGACAATTTTGTTCATTTTCCATTAGAACTTCGAAAAAGAGTATTTGTGTTTGAGTATATTGTCTTCTTTATCAGACATTTCAACCCAAAACAACTCAATTTACATAACAGTAAAAAAAAAAAAAAAGAAATCTTACTGCCTTAGAAAATGTTACCAGAAAGAAAACTGCATGATGGAATCTGAACTGTGGCATAACTAACTGGAGCGCGGTGTGGGAGGCTCACGGCAGAAGGGGGCCCATTTAAGTTTCTTAATTACTTTTTGTAGGTTTTTATATAATTTCACACTTTTTCCCCAATGTCTAAAATGTGTCCTTCTTTCTTAGAAGAAAAGGAAGTTCTAAAGGAACTGTAGACTGTAAAACCTTCTCAAAACATTTATCACCTCTTTGCTGCAACGACTTTAACGGACAGTAATAAAGGAACATATTGTGTAAAATTTCAACTTAGAATAAATGAGCTAAAATTGTATTCTTAAATAACTGTCATTACTAGTAGTGTTCCGTATTTGTTTAGACCCCTACTCATTTATAACTGTATCTCACTTTTACTGTAACGAGAACAGCACCTAAGCGAGCATCCAGTGAACTAAATGCCATAAAATCTATATTCATAGCACAATCGTGAAGATGACGTTGAGCTCTTTGGCAATCTGCAGCATGGAAAACGAAAAAAAAAAAAAAACATTCGTATTGGAAAAAGAGACAACGAATTCTTCTTCGAAAAAGATCACATGCACAGTTATTTTTCAGATGGTAATTCATAGGTATACTTCTTAAGTTGGTTGAAATTTCTGCATAGTTAGGGGCTAGACACTGAAACCATCCCCAATGAGGGAGGAAGGTGACATGTAAAAGTAGTCAAATACGAACGATATTCGTGTCGAATTCATAGTTTTCGGGATCACAAAGATGAATAGTGACACTGTTGATTATGTTTAAGTACGAGTTAAGCCTTGGTTGGCATGGAGGTCAGAGTGGGAGGGTGAAAGGCAAAACGAATCTAAAACGTTCAATACTTGTGTCGAATGCATAGTGTTTAGGATCACTGACATAAATAATGCCATTCCAGATGTAGTATATGTCCAAGGTCGGACCCATTGGCACGAGGGTCAGAGTGGAGAACCAATGAAGATTTCCGAACAGTTCCTTTGGCATGAGTTTCAATATACTGGGAGTGAAATGCACAAATACTGGTGTCACATCTAGACCTATCAGAGATATGATTTCTCGGGAATTGTCGTTGCATTATCCCCTGATCACTAGCTAAAATCCTCACTGCTTTTCAGGGCCATAGGCAGAAATTTATTTCAGGGATAGAAAGCATTTTGAGGGGTCCGAATTCAATATGAGAACATCCTGTACTAAAATATCTAACATCATCTTTGAAAATAGCTAAAATTTACAGGCAAGTAGTGATATCAAGGGGCAGGGGGGTATGATATCGGGGAGCAGGGCCCTACATTATGTGTACGTCCCTGCTGCTCTGAGTCGTCATAAGTTTCTCTTCAAACCTATAAGGCACAATGTATATAAAAAATGTAGAACAGAATAAAATATAAATAGAAAATATATGCAATTATAACTTAGATCTAAAGGTAGAAAACAATTACAAACTTAAGTTGAAGGACAAGTTCTTTAAAAAATCACACTTGAAAGGAAAAATATATTTATAAAGCCATTTTCCACTTACGCAAGGTTAAAAGCAAACGAGGAGAGCACATCTGAAGTGCCACTACTCATCCCTTTGAACCAGAGAACTATGAATTCGACACCAATCCCTTTCATTTTATATTACCTTTTTACATGTCGTCTCTTCCCCTCCCAGGGATGGTGTCAGTGTCTTACACTCGACAATAAAATGTTCAGATGGTAATTTACGCAAATACTAAATTCGTTTGAATCTCCTCCAGGAGTACATGTTTCATCTTACGGTTCACTGTACCTTTTTCTGACAGTAAGTCAAACTTCTTAATATTACAGTAACAACTGATTTTTTAATTACCGCCCGACTGTCGTCGTTGTGCGAACATTCAGCATGATATTACGTAGAGAAATGAATTACATAAAGGTAGTAGCATTTAATATCAACATTGAAACATCTTAAGTTAATGAAAAGCATGTAGTAACAAATATCATATTTCAATATAATTTCGTCTTTAACTAGCTGTGACTACATTCACTTCAAAATTGAGTTTCCCGATTGCACAGTATGAGCGTGGAGAGCTAGAAGAAAAAGTCAATAAGAATGGTTAGGATTCGAACCTAAGACTATCCAATAGGAATTCTTTACATTAAACATTCATGTAACAGACAACGACGCAAAGTATTTGGCACTATTTTATCATATAGTTCTAACAAATATAACGGAATAAGAATAAATTTTACTGACTTAAAAAAACGTTCCTGAACAAGGGGAAGTTCATTATACACCCTATAACTACGCTACAAGAGGTCTGCGTCCCGTTTGAACGGCACATTCACCTAGCCAACGTTTGGAATATCCCATTCTAGTAGGAAAAGAATAAGTATGTCACATGCTACGTAGAGTTCTCCGTGGTTTAGTGGATAAAGGCATGGATGGATAACTAGAAGGTCTGTGGCTCGAAACTCGGCTCAGAAGCAAACGATTTTTAAATTCTTAATTCTCCAGATCTTAAGATCTTTCTCTCTCTTTGTAATCATCTGATGCTCTAAACAAATTCTCCATCTTATTTCAACAACTGCCCAATGTGAACCTCGCCTTCGGAACCTTTCCTTCTTCTATTTCACAAAGTCACAATTTTCACCATAATACGGATGCTGTCCGATCATTTTTCTCCGATGCTGTCCGATCATTTGTATATGTAAATCATTTATTTCTATTTTCATATTTTAATCCCACTCTCTCTCTCTCAATATCGTCCATGAACTGTTATGGCTTGGAATCAAACCTTCGACTCTTGAAACCAAATGTAAGCGCTCCAGCAGTGTGCTATCTTAACAATATAAGTTTGTTGTTAAAAGCAGTGATATTTTAGATATTAACCGGGTCAGGGGAGGAGGAGGCAGAGATTCTCCGCCGACATAATGGTTTCATTTTGTATTAGTAAAAAATGAAATGAAATCTTTGTTTTCTGTCCTACGATTACGCGGAGATGAAGGAGACTGTGACGATAAGTAATGAAGGAAATGGTGGAATGAAAAGTGGGAGGAAAGGGGAGAACCCCGCTCACTGTGTTTGTCTACTATAAGTTTACTTCGCGCGAGCTGGGATTGAACTTTATTTTATATTACTACACATTTGATCAAACAATGTGATTTTCTCAAGTTCAAGGGAGGGGGCAATTACACCCTTCTGTCCTCCCCAAATGACTTCAACTGGAGCATCTGCTTGCAATTACTCACAAGAAATTAATAACACGATTTCTGTCAGTAGGTTTTAGAGCTCTGCGCCAGCATTTCAGACTTTGGGAAGTACAAAACCTACTGCCATGATTAACAATTTCCATAGAATTCACAAGGAGCATCTTCCTTGGTTGATGTGATATGCAGCCTTTGAAAACGGAAAGAATGCAAATAAGGGTGTTTTTGAAGCTATGGGAACATTTTGTGACATTTTGTTTTATTCAGGCTCTAGAAAGGCATTTCAGTACAAACGAACGAAAGAGAGAGTTTTAGAGCTATAAACTGGTTGCTGTTTTTTCCGTCTGAATAGGAAGAGTATATTACGTCACACACCGCTTTAGACAAGAGGAAGTGAAGGAGGGGTGAATGGGTTGAATACCGGAAGTACCTAGCCAAAGGGAAGTGTATTTCGGAATTCATAAGCACACGGCGCAAGAGTTTGTTCCTAAGTTGGACTTAAACTTTTTGTAACATTTTCTATGCTTCGAACTGTACATTGTTAGAAAGGGGTAGTTGATATAGTTTTTTTTTTTTAACATAATACTAACTTCGTTCAACTTCGAGAATACAAAGCGTTGTCCTGTCTTCCTTTCCTGTCATCTTGATGTAGTCACTCTAGCGGCGAAATCCATTACTACACAGCAGCTTTATCAACCATGTATTGTCTTCCTGTTCTTTTTTAAGAACTTAATTATCGTAAGTCATCTTGCCTCTCACAACATACACTCAACCTGCGCATCTTTCTGGAGCTGACAGTGAACAATTCTATGATTAAAACCAATTACTGCATTCCTGATGATGTCCGGTTTAATAAGTGCCCTTCATTAATAACCCTTTGGCAAAGATATTCAAAGTAGTTGACATTGTTTGTTAGATACTAGCTTTTAGATAACTACAGAAAAAGTAGTCCAGTGGTGAGAAATCTGGGAAACGAATGGGTCACTCCAGCTAGCATTTTCTAAAAATCCATCACTGAAGAAATTCCATGTTAGAAATTGCCGTACATTTATACCGTAGTGCGGTCCTGCGCCATCTTGCTACACCATGTGTGAACGAAGTTATCTTCTACAGTCTCTCAGAATCTAGTGTTCCCTATTATAACGTTCAAAAAGACTCTTAGCCAGCAGGATAAAATTAGGGGGATGAGGAGAACCCCTCTTTCAAAAGCGTATTCTGTTAAGAACAAAAATTGTCGTTTGGATGTTGTTTAAATCAGCGTATGTTATAAAATACATTACATATGCAACATTTTTTAAAATCTTAATTACATTTCTGCCCTCCCCGCTGGTCTAGTGAGTAGCACACGCCGCTTCGGAGCACGGGGTCTCGGATTCGACTCCCGGTAGGAGATCATTGAAAGACATAGTGGCTCGGATTCCACCATAAACTGTAGGTTCACGTCTCACGTAGCCTTGCTGTTGAAAAGGTACGCTAAATTTCATTAACCAAACCAAAGATGAATTATATTTCATACCCATCCGTAAAAACACGATATTTAACAGTACAAAATTTCAAACCTTTCAATGTTTCACAAAATTGGCATGTGATGCATAAAAATAAATTACAGATTTGATTTTCTCATGTAAAAATGCATCAGAAAAACATATAAAGGGCAGATTTCGTATTGCACAGTGTAATTTACCAAAAAAGAGCTGACGATATATGGGAGCTGACGATGTATGACGAAGTACACTTCATAAGCCATTTTAACTAAAGGTGTAAGGGTCCTTTTTTGCGTTTTAAATGTAAGTTCACCGCACATAAAAAATAAGTCAGGTTTATTTTTACACGCACGGGATATTGCACTCCACTGAACGTAAATGAACTAAACATTCTTTAGTTTCTTGAAAGACAGCGGCACAGCACACACTACCAGAAAAAGAGAGAACACGGAAAATCTGACCAATCCTAACGAAATACAAATCAGCAAGTAACAATACAATCGAACCAAATTGTTCTTGATGTGTGAGAAGGATATTGATATGTCTCCAGTTTAGTTAACTCTTTACGAAGGAGATGAAGACACCATAGAAACTAATGGGAACTTCACAAGTCATAATCTTGAATAAAGTCTTTAATAATTTCATGTTCAAAAATAAGTCTCTTTTCAAACCTGCCTAAATTACATTCATTTTTAGTCTAACTTTATTTCAGTTGTAGACTTGTGACTTCCCATGTATTTCCGAACAATATTACATTTATTTATCGGAAGATGTCAACTGTTTCTATGGATAAGTGCTTAGCTCAGTTGCTTTCAAAACCTTAGATCTAAATTCGATTCTTCGTGGTAGAGTTTTTCTCGTGTGTTCAAGGAGTAACATTTGCTTTATAATCATACACTTATAGTAGTTTGTAACTTTGTGAAATATTTACAGTGTGAAAATTCCAACAAATAGGAAAAGTAGCCATATAGGAATGTTGCCATTAAAGATGCCACTACAATTCATAACCACCCAGAGAAAAGAGAAGCAATCTGGTGAGTTATACAAAAAGCGGAGAATATACAATAAAAGTGTGGTACACAAAATAATGAGAACAATAAATAAAAATTGTATAAAAAATCCACTTGCAAAGTATATAGGAATCAGTACTGTACAGTTTACAGTGTAAGAAGAATCAATTGTTTTTTTTTTAATTTCACACATAATAATGTAGTAAATAAGCAAGCAGTGTGAAATAGAAATAGCACACGCGACTTTAGTGGTACTTGTCAAGAACGTGCCTAATCTTATTGACAGGCTTTAGAATTATATAATTTCACCTCTCAAAAAATTAAAAATAAAATAAATCAATAGCAGCCATGAATGAAACACAGGTTTCATTAATGTATTCATAAATTAAAATTAATTACTACGAATCTGTAAATTTAGACTTCTAATTGTGCTATAAAAAAGACGACAATTTTTAATGAGTGATAAGTTCTGTGGCTACTTATCTCTACATATGATCCCAGTGTCTGAAAAATAGTTGTCATGATGTTACATGACAGAAATATATTGATGTTACATTCTGGTATTATCATGGACCAGTCGTATGTATCCTCATTCGCAATAAATTGTTCGCACATACTGTAACTTCCACATTTTCATTAATAACTCGCTTTTCTGACTATGTTATCGCTTCTTTGTGCTTTCCTTAACAAAGCAGTGTAATAATCCATAATTATTTATTATTTTAGAGAAAAATAAAGCAAAATAAGAAAATTATAAGCAAAAAACCTTTAATCTTATGAAACCTTAGTGTGTCAAATAATTACACGAAGAATATCCCGTGGGAAAAAAGAGGGAAAATGACACAGGTATTAGGAAACACTCACTAACATGTGAAGCTATTGAACAGAAACATGAACTGAAGAGTCAACTACGTTTTTCTGCGTTTAATATGCAACTCACACTTCATGCACAGTTCCAATATGCAAAATCAGTCAATATCTTCAGTTGAAATTACTGATATAGGGAGAAAATGATTATTTAAAACTTTGGGTGTGAACGTGCGCTTGGAGCAATATATGAGCATTATTACAACATATTCTATCATGAATTGTCTCGGTGGTCAAGCGTTCTTGAAAGTCTAGCATCGGAGGGCGGCAGTTCGAATCTGCCTCCCGGCAGTTTTTATTTTTTTCAACATATGTAAACATTTCTTTAAATATAAAGTTCTGCTTTGAAGTGCTTGAAAAAAAAATCAGATGAACTATCACGTTTCAAAGCCTGTTACATTTGTTCACCCTGTCATCATTTATATACGAAGACGCTAAAATGAGGAACGTTAACACTGTTATAATGGGAACAACTTTCTGATTTGAATACCAACCTTAAATCACACGTCCAAAATGAAAATTATTCATGTTCTGATACCTATTGTAATATACAGCTGTGTATATATAGAGAAAGAAAGAGAGAGAGAGAAAATATGTGAGAGAAATAGAAAACAATATATGCTGTTATTTTAATTACAACGTAAAAAGTTATTGCAATTCATAATCTGGATTTTTATAAAGCGATTTCTGCGTTTAATATACGTTTCTGCGTTTCTGCGTTTAATATGCAACTCACACTTCATGCACAGTTCCAATATGCAAAATCAGTCAATATCTTCAGTTGAAATTACTGATATAGGGAGAAAATGATTATTTAAAACTTTGGGTGTGAACGTGCGCTTGGAGCAATATATGAGAAAGAAAGAGAGAGAGAGAAAATATGTGAGAGAAATAGAAAACAATATATGCTGTTATTTTAATTACAACGTAAAAAGTTATTGCAATTCATAATCTGGATTTTTATAAAGCGATTTCTGCGTTTAATATGCGTTTCTGCGTTTCTGCGTTTAATATGCAACTCACACTTCATGCACAGTTCCAATATGCAAAATCAGTCAATATCTTCAGTTGAAATTACTGATATAGGGAGAAAATGATTATTTAAAACTGTAACGTAAAAAGTTATTGCAATTCATAATCTGGATTTTTATAAAGCGATTTGAACGCTTGAAGCGACTTAATATTCATAAAGCATCTTTTTCTTGAAGTGTCGCAAATAGTCCGATGCTTTGTAATATGTGCCAAAAAAATAAATGCATGTTTTTAACAGAATAGTATCGTCTACCTTTTGCTTCAATTGATGGTATAAAATAATGTTGAGTTGATTTTAACATCCCTTTCAGCATCGAGGCTATATGAGACGTTTACCTACTGATTAACGTGAAATCCGAACCACATGAGCTCACACCGGGAATCGAACCGGGTCTCTTAGGTCAAAGGTGCGTATGCTAACCGCTTAGCTACGAAGGAACTCGGTATGAAACTAGAATAGCACACATTACCCCATATTATTTAACCGAAAGATTTCTGTTTTATGATCAGTTAAAAGAGTATTTCTGGACACCGTAGCGAAAAATGTATTTGCTTTTTCAAGTAGTGTACGAAAAATACAAAGAATAAACACAGTAGAAACGAAACCAAGAAATGAATTCAAAGTAAAGTGCTTTGCCTCTCTCGAATAAATCACTCAATGTATTACAAGTGCATATCTCGTGCATTTCCAGTAGAATTATTAAAACGCGCTGGCTTTATAACTTGGCTGTGTGGTCTAGTGGGTAGCATGTGTGTCTGTGGTGTACAGGGTACCGGGTTTGATTCCCGGTGAAAGAACTTTTGGAATTTTAAATGTTCAAGGTTACTGTAAAACGTGTATAACCGAGTAAGAAATATACAGAAATTACTGATAAGGGGAAAGTAGACTTTGGTAAGTGAACTTCGGGGCCGCCTTTCGCGAAGTAAATTAAGAAGAAAATAAGTGGGTTTAGCGAGGCGCTTGAAGTTACAGTAATGATTGACAGTTCGGTTCCCAGTCCGGTTTTCTTTCAATATAAGGGTATTTTATTTTTGCTAAATACAACGTTACATTTTAACATTTGAATTGGTTATAAAAACAAAATCAGATAAACTGTCAGCTTTCAAACCTCTGTCACTTTTATTCACCATCTGTTTGTATACGAAGATGACGCTATGGAAATGCTAGCACTACCAAAGTTCAAATAGATTTCTAAGTCAATATCAAATTGAAAACACACGCCTAAAATGAGAATATATGTTTCTGCTTTATATGTATAGTTCAATTATACCAAACAAAATCCGCTATCTCCATTCCCTTTGGCTGTAGGGGTAACTTTAAAATTTTAAAGTGGGACCCCCATTTCTTATTGGACATTTCGATTCTCCAGAAAAAAGTGACTAATTTCACCCAGAATTGAAAACAATTCCTTCGCGGATGGTACTTTAATCGATACGGGAAAAGGAGGGGTAGCAAAACGTTATGAATATGTTTTTGTCAGATCCGTGCTCTGTGGTCATACAGTTAGCATACTGGACTGCACAGTCAGAGATCCTGATTTCAATTCCTAGTAACCCTAGGGGAACACCAAATGAGTACATAACAAGTAGTGACTATTTTCATGACTATATGCATCATATAAAAATCGCTTAAGGTTTGATACTAAGATATTATTATTATTATTATTATTATTATTATTATTATTATTATTATTATTATTATTATTATTATTATTATTATTATTATGTGACATTACTTGAGCTTATAATTAGGAAGACCTAGGTACAGATGGGAGGACAATATTAAGATGGATCTCGCAGAAATAGGAATACAAAGTAGAAACTGGATCCAGTTAGCTAAGGATAGAAGTCAGTGGAGAGCTTTTGTGAATGCGGCATTGAACCTCCGGGTTCCATAGGCCATAGAATTAGTTAGTTAGTTACGAGGGTAAGTGTGCCTAAAGTCAGCCGTCTCCAGTAGTCAGCCATTTTTCAGTAAAAAGCATATTAAATAAACATACAGTAGCTTGTTATCAAACAAATAATCAACTACAACTTAAATCAAAGCTCCAGTATTCAACCTCATTTGTTCTGGCCTGGTGTGACTCCTCGTGGCAGAAAAGAAAAATTATCATTTGAGGTCTGCTGATGCAAGTGAGCAAAGTGCGCATTTTGTTAATAAAAAAAATAAGGAAGAAGCTTTACTTCAAAGTTAAGTTAAAATTATATTATTGTAAAATAGTACGACTTATTGCTTTCTTCTATGCATGAATGTATCGTAGCTTATTAAAAATTCGTGGTTTATGATACAAAACAAGATATTGCGTAGAAATAAGGGGGGCTAACTACAAGTTGCATTTTTGATAACGTTTTCTGGTAGTCAGCCATTAGGGGCTGACTACTGGAAATGACTCTTCACTTCAATTTCCAATGATAAGCCCCCCATCACTTTCAACGGACAACTACTGGATACATATACTCCAGTAGTCATCCACTTATCATTCATTCAATTTAAAGACACATGACATACAACTAAGACACTTAACTAATACGTAGAAGACTTTTCTAACGATTTAATGAAAAAGTAACTGTTATGATGTCACTAATTGAATCATACAAGTATAATACAGTTATAGAGTACGGGACAAAATTAAACGATCGAAAATGCCATTAAAACTTATGACGATGTTGGTCGTTTATTTTTGCCCGTACTTTAATATCAGTCTGGTATTGTAACCATTTCAATTCTTGTAGTTTTCTAGAACTGAGCGAAAAAAGGTTAAGGATTTATGGCTGGTCTGAATTATTTCTCTAAAATTTAAAAAGGACAGGTAATGAGTATTTATTTTACCCTAATCAAGGGTGCCGTTTTCCCTGTAAATTTGGGGGTCATTCGGATGCGGAAGGTTAGGATTTTAAGACAAATTGCATTCAAATTATGCCAAATATTGTATATTCATAAATACAATAGGGGGCCTACATAAGCTTTGGGGGCCCGGACCCCCGGCCCTAGCAGGATCGACGCCCTTGGCCCTGGTCATAGCTTAGTCTTTTAATCTAAGGTAGCTATGAGGAAGTAAGGGTTATCAATATCTAATTGATTTATTTTTTTAAATTACTCCGCACAATGTCACGTTTCTGCACGTTTTTAATTCCAAGGCTGCAATTGCTCTTCAACTATTATTATTATTATTATTATTATTATTATTATTATTATTATCTGTTCTTATCTGCTCTGTTCCTAGAGTTGCCTGATTGCCGAAACAATACAGAATAATCATAAATATTTACATTCTAACTCACTGAGAACGTGAGGAAAATATGTCTAACAGTTTAAGAACGCGTGATTTAACGTTTCTTTCAACCAGTCCAAAGACATCTACTGGAATAGACTCAGTGTCAGATGTTTTTGCAATCAGGTGCGTTGGGGATACTCTATCCAAAGAGTCTTCTTATTCTACACTAATGAACACATATAAGGCTATTGTTCTGTCCGAAGAGGATCGATCTGCTATCAGTAGATACTTGCTAGTGAAATGTTCGATATCTTAGTCCTGGAAGATACGAAATTTTAGCAATTGGCCGTCTAGAGCCTACAAATATATCTTCGATATCAGAAATAGACGTTTCGTCTGACTCAAACCAGGAAAACAACATATCCGTTATGGCATCTTGTACTGAAGCGACGCAAGGTGAAAAGTCTGCTTCTGTTTCTACAGTCAGTAGAGCCAGAAATAACTCCATATGATCTCAGAAGAAATTCAAAGAAAACCTTCGTAAAATACTTCCATATCATCTGGCTTTGATTAGCATCTTTTCTGGCTAGCTCCAATCAAAAACAAAACTACCAAACATGTGCCCAGAGAAAAAGTTCAAAGTGCAGTATCCTCCCAAGCATGGAGAAATTATCAGATGGTTAAGAATGAAAAGAAAAGAAAACTAGAAGAGGAACGTCTAAAATGAAAAATGGAGAGAATTCAAAAGAAAGGAAAAATTTTAAGTCAAACAAAAAGAAAAGGACTGTCAAGCCAAGTAGCACTAGTAGTTAAAAAGACGAGACGCAAGAAGTTGTTGAAATGCTGTCTAAGGCCTGAAGAAGAATTCATAAGTGATATTGAAAAAATGAAATGAAATCTTTGAGTTTTACGTCCCACGGTTATGCCGGTTAGGCTAAAGGAGACGGTGATTATGAGAAATGAATGAAATGGTGGAATGAAGAAAGTGGGAGGAAACGGGAGAACCCCGAGAAAACCCACGCACACGGTGTTTGTCCACCACAAAGTTCACTTGGCGGGGGCTGGGATCGAACCCGGGACCCCAAGCACCAGAGGTGAACGCTCTACCACTGAGCCACCGCGGCCCTACTAAGTGATATTGAGAACGATACACTTAAATATATTGGATGTCACTTTTGTGATCACTGGTACCATTTAAAATGCACGTGCCTCAGTGAATTATCGTATGAGGAACCTGCTAAAAAAAAGTGCTTATGTGTCCTCAATGTGCTTAATGAACTTTATTTTAAAGGGTTAATGTCATAGCTAAATATAAATATAAATGTAAATATAAATAGGCTAGTTTAGGCCGAGGCACATTTTTCTTAGTTTATGGTAAATATCATACAAGAAGTCTTTTTTCCTGTATCGAAATATATTTTCCACGAGGCCTGCTTCTAGCCACAGAGGTTTGGGGGGGCATAGATATGTTAGGGGGGGCAAGTCATTAAAAATCTCTTACACATATCTAAATTGTGTTTTTTGTGTTGAGGTCTGGAGGGGCCACGAAAAGTTTAGGAGGGCCAGACCCCCTAGCTGCTTCTAGTTGCGGGCCTGTTTTCCAAGTAGTTTTTCTTTGTAGGAACTCTGAGTGCAATATATTTGTCCCTTAATTTGCTACTGAGGAATTGATCTCTAAAATTCCATTAAAAAGTCAATTCTATAGTGTGGCTGAGTACTTGTTAAAGTAATGGCTGACCTTTGGTTTTCATAGGCCGACTACTTTTATTTCAGGGTTTCTGGTATTTTCTTTTTCCTGTCTAATTATTTATAAAAGATTTCCTATGCGAGCTACACAAACGTAAAATTTAAACACTGTTCTTTCTAATGACATATGCAGTAAAAGTTATTAGTAAAAAATGATTTTTTTATACTTTAACAAAGTTGAAAATCTCCTTAAATGGTCGACTACTGGCACATTTACCCTATTACTTGAGATGCAAACTATAGTTGCAATTTTTTGAAGGAATGTTGCCTAACTGGAAAGTAGAACTTTACATATTGTTTTGTCTGTGAAACATATGCTTGTTTAGCTTTATTTGAAAGTGTTAATTTTGCCAAAAATATTGAACGTTGGCAAACCGCAATAGCATTTCCTTATACAGGCCAAAAAGAAAAAGAGAGCTGATATTTCTAAAGGAGGCAATCGTAACAAAAACGGATAGGAGATAACCATAAATCGAAAATGTTATGTTGAAAACATTTTCATTGATTTTGTCTTCTGCCTCAGGCACTGACAAGGTCAGACAAATATTGTCTATTACGTTTAAAATTGCCTAAAGGAAAGTTGAACAGAATACCACAGATCTTATCACTCAGTAATCAGTTGTGAAGTGCTCCCTTGTAGTCAAACAACATATATCGAAATAACGTGTTTTCTGCCTCTTAGCAAATAAGAACTACTATCTTACTAGCTCTTGGAGTAACCAACTGCGCATGTCGTTTAATAGCTTCAACTAAAAGGGGTGCTCATTCAACGTGCAACTCGTGAAAAGGGTAGAAGTCAGAAATGGCTGAGAATAGAAAAGAGCGACTTCTTGTTTTAGTGCAAGAAGGCTACTGCGCTTCACAAGTCGCTGAAAGGTGTGGAGTTTTACCAAGAACAACACATAAGTGGATAAAGCGTTTTCGAGAGACTGGAGAAACTATGCGGCGCCGAGGTAGTGGTAGGCATCGTGTCACGACACCTGAGCAGGATGCGCAGCTTGTTGCTGCTGCGCGACTTAATCCCAACATGACCGCCAGACAACTTCGGCACGCATTAGCTTTTCCAGGCTCTCGAGATACTGCTGTACGGCGTCTTAGGGAAGCTAATCTTCACGCCTGTCGTGCTGCGGTGAAAGAATTCCTCTCGGAAGAGCATATAAGGCGACGGCTTCAATTTGCGGAAGAAAATGTTAATCGTGATTGGAGAAATGTTGTCTTCACAGACGAATGCACATTTTCTTCCCCAAATAATGGCCCAGTAGTCGTGTATCGTCCGAGAGGCTCCAGGCATGATCCCAGATACGTTTTCCACAAACGCCACTGTGGACGCGTATCTATATCTGCTTGGGGTTTCATGACATCACAGTTTACAGGTGAGCAATATTTACATATCCTTCGGGATGTTATGTTGCCATCTGTGCGTTTTATCTACCCCGATGGAGTAATCCAGTTTCAGCACGACAGGTCTCCGGTTCATATGTGTCAATTAGTTCAGAATTGGCTCTCGCAGCAGGCTGATTTAGATGTCCTAGATTGGCCACCGCGTGGAGCAGATATGAATATAATTGAGACAGTATGGGCAGAGGTCAAAAGGGTGATGAAGGAGAACTGGCCTAACCCGCCTCCATCCACAAAAAATCAACTATGGGAAATCGTTGAAAACAGCTGGGAGGAAGTCTCCCGTACTGAACGCTTTCTCCGCAGACTTACCGAAAGCATGCCCAGAAGGCTCCAGGCAGTCATCGATGTAGTAGGTCATTGGACCTCCTATTAGACACTTATATATAAACAGCCCTTTTCAGGGCTACGTATTCCCTTCCATTCTTTTTTTTTGAATGCCAATGAAAATGTATCTACGTCACTTTCACCGTTAAACAATGAAAATAAATAAAACATAATAGCAGTGGACAAGACTCGATCGTGCGAACTTGTGTATTGTAATTTCTCACTTATCCCCTGAGCTACGAAGTAACACGTAATTTTTTTTTGAAAAAGATATTAGTAGTTCATAACAACACACTCCCTTTTTATGTAATTCATGTGCCCCTTGCTGCTATCGATGGCGTGAAAACAAAATGCTACACTTTACCCCATATCATTTCACCAGTAGATTGCTGTTTTCTGATCAGTTAAAACAGGATTCCTGGTTATCTAAGCGAAAAATGTGTTTCTTTTTCATGTATTCTACGAAAAACCTAAAGAGTAAACAAAATCGAGACAAGCAGCTTTCTCGAACAAACCACTCAATGTCATTGCAAACAACGTCTCGCTGATGTAATGAATAACAACATGTAGTAAAGATCATGGGGTCTTCAGATCAAATACAGCTTGTGATATGGTTTTGTTTTCTTCAGGACAATAGATTTTTTAAAAAAATATCCAGTCATGTGAGAAAAACAAATTTTGCAGAAATATAACATTTCGTTTTGAGAGGCGTGTTAGCACGAAGAAATAGTTTTATTTCTTGCAATCCAAACCGTGAAGAATGAGCTAATGAATAGCGTTTATGGGTCTTTCGATAAGCACCATCCAGTGTGTTGTCGTCGGCAACGTTACGTTTTTCCTTTTCTTATTTCCTCGTTTTCGCGCATCACATTCTGTTTTTCAATGACTTCTAATGCTAAATTTTAATCCGCTGTTACTCTGTTCGTCGTTTTCACTTCCACCTACAATATTAGATTTAGGCATAGCTGACTATCCTCTAATTTGTATCGAAGTTTTGTCAAGTTTCTAGTGAACGTCAGCTAACCATTTTCTTCCAAGTACTAAATGAATTCAAATATTTATTTCAAACGGCTGATTTGATTTCCCGTGATGATCGGACAGACAAACACGACGTCACTTTTACATATTGACCGCCTTATTTGGAACTTGCCCCATTTGCCCTTCAAAAGTGGATTTTTAAGGACAACGGAAGATGGGCTCACATATTTTACAATAAGGTGTTTATATCCATCTGTTCCTCTTACGACATATGTGTTAATGAATCCGACTGGACCATATGCTAAATACCGTATATTTAAAAGATAAATCAAGTGCTTCATCAATTTTGCTGTGAAGACAAGACACAATCTCGATGTCATCGTTCTTAAATATTGAGCAAAAACGATACAAATTGCCCCTCTTCTCCATTTAGTACCGAAATTTCTAAACACGGTCGGACACGTGCACACTCGTTTTAAATAAGGAATTTATGTATCATATTTCATCTCACAAACGTGAGAGATTCTATTTTTGGCACACATTTTAACCCCCTCTCTTCTGTTTGGATACGCATTTCAATAAAAAATGGCGTGACAACTACCCAGTCCGAGGTAGGTGTTAACTATGTTAATAAAATTCATTTCAAACGGTTCAGCCATTTTTCGTTATGATAAACAACGTGTTTTTAATTTATATACTTTTCAAATATAGGTTAATAGTATTGTTGTGTCTTGTTATTTATTTATTTAAGTTATTTACTGGTATAAAATTGAGGTGTTACTTTTAATGTTTAACAATACCTAGTATTTACCATGTTATCAACTGAAGTACCGAATTTTGTGTCTAATATTTATATTAAATTCAATTTAATGTGTCACGCTAGTAGCAAATTAAGCATAAATGCAAAAACATTGTTCACTTTCAGTTCTCAAGAGAATTTCTTTCCTGTCTTTCTATTATTTTGTCAATAGCTTACAAAACACTGGCATCAGACTTTTGCAATTATATTTTTTAACGTTTTTCCCATAAACTCCCCTGAAAATTTAACCTGAATCGACCCTTACCGGGAATCGAACCCGAGACTACAAGAACCAAAAACACTCGCGCTAGCCACTAGACTTTTTTATTTTTATTCCACGTTAATTAGTAAGCCCACGTTTCATATAGCCTCGCTGTTGAAAGTGTTACGTGAATATAGACTAGACCAAAATTAATTATTTGTGTCCATTTCAGGATCACTCAGTATTATGTTTTTAAGTGTTAGAGTGTTATAAAATCCAACACTTTTCAGTGCCTTATTAAACAACTTATTTTTTAAAAAAGCCTTGAATGAGTATTCACGGATAAAATAAGAATAAAAATCACTATTAGAAACAAACATTTGCAGTAAAAGGAAAAGCAGAAACTATTAGTGTAATAAAAATGTATATCTTTGTCAAAATATTTGTGACTTGGTGTAATCTATATTCACGTAACATTCCTCCACTAAAAACATGCCACCGAGTGATCCTAAAATGGACACCAGTAAAAAGTTTGGTCTAGTCTATATTCACATAACAAAAGGAACAAGAAACTAAAAATCAACTCAACACTACTTTTATACCACCAATAGCAGCAAGGGGCAGACAATACTATCCCGAAAAAATGCATTTATTCCTTTGGCCCGCATTTCAAAGCATCGGACAATTTGCAACATCAATTACAAAAGCTTGAAGAGAAAGAATCTTTATGGACAATAAGTTTCTTACATACAATATTCAATTATAAAATGCCTACTACTTATCTTTCTTATTTAATTTATGGGGCACGATGGTTCACTGGTAGAGCGCTTACCTTTGGTGCATGCGGTCTCTGGTTTTATTCCCTCCAAGTAAGCTTGTGGTGGACAATATTATGTCCGTGACTTTTCTCAAAGCATTTTCTTTTCCTTCCACTTTCTCATTCCACCAATTCTTATATAATTTTTCTTACTTTAATTATCTTCTCCCTTAGCCTAAAATAGCAGGATTTTAGAACACTGGTTCGTATACCAATTGAGTGGTGATGAAGAAAGCAATCAACCTGGTTAACCTGCCTTCACTCGCTATCGCTTGCTCGACATTGCTATATGAATTGTGTATTGAGATTTGATAAAGAAAAGAACCAAACTGGTTACTAATCCAAATTCTCCTCCATGTGAGGACCAGCAATCTAGAACCTTCCCGCCTAAAGGGCGTAATAGTGGGATGTTAAATATTTCATTTCATTTTCTAATTTAATTTAGCTCTTCCACATAATATTTTATCTAATATAATAATAAAATATCAAGTGCTCGCAAAGCTGGGAGCGATCTCGGAATCTACCGTAATGTGCGGTAATCTTATTAAATACGTTTCACTACTAGATCAGTTGTTGAATCTTTCATAATGCTATACTAAATTCCATAAAGATTCAAGCGAAATAAGTAAAATTGATGAGATTGACAATTTAAACCGCACAGTATTGCAAAGCTGGCGGTGTAAATATTTACTCCATTACGCAAACTCTGTTTCAAATACAACCATTATTATACAGTTCATTTTCATAAACTTGTTCTTATAGCAACTATATCATTTCCTATTTAAATTCAATTTATAGATAATTTTGTGTTACATATCAGCTGATACTCATGCTATAAACTATACAATAAGTTAACATTCGATGTAAATAAATAAGAAATGTATAATGTTACAGATTCTGGAATTGCAATTTAATTCAATTTTAAACTGTATACATTTTCTATATGATTGTTTAATTTACTTTATAAAAATCCAGATTATGATTTAAGCTAACTGTTTTAATTAAAAATACAAGCTTATACAGGGTGCGGGGAAAGTCCCGGAACGGTCCAATATCTCGCGAAATATACAGATCAGCAAAACAAAAATAGCATGTGTTAAACAGTTTTGAAAAATCTATCCAATGATACCAAACGCAACCCTCCATTCCCACACGGGGGGTAACTTTAAAATTTTAAATGGAAATCCTCATATGTTGTTGCACATTTGGATTCTTCAGAATAAGTAACAGTGATTTGACCCAAAATTGAAAACAGTGCCTTCACGGATAGCACACATAAAAAATGGAAGCGGCAAATCTTTATGGAAATGTGGCTTCTCAGTGTCGAGCTCTGGGTCATGCGGTTAGCGTACGGGACTGCGGCATGAAAGGTCGTGAGTTCGATTCCCACGCAGAGTAAAATTTTTATGATTTTTTTTACCCACATAACGAATTCATACATTTTAACTTCCATAAAATAATGCACTTGTCCATATTTATTAATTTGCGAGAAAATACAAATGGTGACAAAAATGGCTTATTTTTGTTGTAAATAACCCTACTACTAAGAACTACTTCATAAAGCTACTTTGCAAAACAATTATCGATATTGTATTTCATGTAACTTCATCTTCGCACACACTGTTTTCAATTTTTGATCAAATCACTATCACTTTTTCTGGAGAATCCAAATATGAAATAAGAAATAGGAGTTCCCATTTAAAATTTTAAAGTTATCCCCCGTAGTCCCCAAGGAGGTAGGGATATTTGATTACGTTTTTTATCATTTGATAGCTTCTTTAAAACTATTTAACATGTGTTATTTTTGTTTTGGTGATATTTATACTTCGCGAGATATTGGACCGTTCCGGGAATTTTTCCGCACCCTGTATACAGTATTTTATCTCTCTCTTACGCACTCTCACTCTCTATATTACAACTGAGTGTTGCAATAGGTATCAAGAACATGAATAATTTTCATTTTGGACGTATGGTTTAAGGTTGGTATTCAGATCACAAATCTGTTATCTTTATAACGGATGTGGTATTAACGCTAATAATGATCGTGAACGTTCCACATTTTAGTGTCTTCGTATATAGCCTAATTGATGAACACAGTGAATAAATGTGACTGAGCTTTGAAAAGTGATTGTTCATCTGGTCTTGTGTTTTTAAGCACTTCAAACTAGACTTTTATATTTTAAAAAATATTTCACTATATTGAAAAAAAAAGGCGTTCCGCACTCAGGCTAGAACTGCCACCCTTCGGTTCTAGGATTTCAACAGCATTGCTAAACCCGCTTGGCCACGCAAGCATGTTACGAAATAACGCGTTCTGATATTAGAAATAGAATCGCTCCAAGCGCAGGTTTACACTTGGAGTTTAAATAGCCATTTTCTGTTTTTTTTTCAGTAATTTCAACTGAAGATATTGATTGATTTCCCATATTGGAACTTCACGTGAAGTGTGAATTGTATGTTCATCTCAAAAATTTCTGTTCCTTCAATTTTACGTATTTGTGAGTGCTCCTAATACCTGTGCACTGTATGGAGTGAATTTTCCTCGAGATATTCTTCGCGTAATTATCTGACAGACTAAAGTTTCATAACAATCACAGTTTTTTGCTTATAATTTTCTTATTTTGCTTTATTTTTTCACAAAAATCATAAATAATTATTCATTACTACACTGCTTTGTTAAGGAAAGCACAAAGAAGCGATAATATATTAAGAAAACTTAGTTATTAATGAAAATGTGGAAGTTACAGTATATGCGAACAATTTATTGCGGATGAGGATACACACTAGTTGAATCAAATAGTAAAAGCAAGCGATGCATTTCTAGCAGCACATTGTAATAGCTACCGTTTGTCCAACATCAATGAATCGGAACCTTGTATCTCCGAACGAATAGTGGCAACCGATGAAACATGTTATCACTACTATGACATAGAGAGTAACCAGCAAAGCCTGGAAATTATACATCTGTCGTCTTTTGTACCCAAGAAATTCCAACATCAGCCGTATTGTAACAAAGTGTTCCTAATGCTGTTTTCAAATATTAAACGACCATCCTGGCGGAGTTACACCCTTATGGTAAAACTGTGAATAGTATTGAAACCTGCAGTTCGTCAAAAATGGCGAGGAATGTTGTCTAATGGGGTGTTAATTGTCCACAACAATGATAGGCCTCATGTAGCAAGGGCAACAGTAGACACTGTGCACCTGATTGACTTTAACTTTTTGATTGCCTTCTTGTATTAGTAAATATAATACCATTCGGCTAACCTAGACTTCGAAAACACACAGTAAAATTTATGAAATTTTATACTTTATACTCAAATAAACGTAGTAAACAATATTGAAAAATCAAAGGATATATTTTTATTAATTATCAAGTATCGTCATACAATGATTAACGTGTATCATCATCAACAGCACAATTTACGGTAAAAAAAAATAGTATTAGAAATACAAAGAAAAGCGATTGAAAATATCTTATATCACAAATCATAATGAACTCAATGATATTGCAGAATGCACCATTTGAAGTCCTCCTACAAGTATTTGCTTGGGACAAAATTTCGTAGATTTTTTTCCAATAGCTTAAAAGTTACAAACATGTTTGAAAACAAAACGAAATGTAATCTTTGAGTTTTACGTCCCACAGTTATGCCGGTTAGGCTAAAGGAGACGGTGATGATGAGTAATGAATGAAATGGTGGAATAAAGAAAGTGGGAGGAAACAGAAGAACCCCGAGAAAACCTACGCACACGGTGTTGGTCTACCACAAACTTCACTTGGCGGGGGCTGGGATCGAACCCGGGACCCCAAGCACCAGAGGTGAATGCTCTACCACTTAATGTTTATTGTACTCTATCACTAATATTACATAGCAAAATTACATGTAGACAATATAGGTGCAATCTAGGACCGACCACTGGGAAAAGAGTCGAAGATGTGGTTCTGAGCAAACCTACTCCGCTGGACGATGATAATGATTATGCATCACAAGGAAAAAGTCCACAAGCACAATTCATGGTCTCCCGGTCTTTCCCGACAGGTGGGACAGAGCTGCTTGCAAAAAAAACCACTGAAAGACTGTCTTTCTAGATCGACTGAAAAATATTTGCGGCGTTCCCGTTGTAAAAAGTGGAGATATAAGCATTCATCATTCCACGGCATGGAATGATGAACATATAACAATGTGGTACCAATTAACCAGAGGACCGTATTATGTTTGGTTTTTGGGTAATACTGAAATGCAGAAAAGAATAGGAGATCTACGGTAAATAAAGGAACAGGTGTACGGCAGATTAAGCTCAACATACGAAGGAGGAAGTTCCAAATAATATCGGCACCTGAACATGACATGTAGCGATGGGGTAGTGTGTCGGAGTGGGCACAATATTTGCAGGTGAGGGTTGTGGTACGTCCAATGCGCAGAAGTCTTTCTTGTGTGGCAGGCAGTTGATGAACTATGGTCGTCCATACTGCTTGTGTGTGCAAAGGGAGGACATTGGTTCTTAGATTTTGCCAAATATGGCGCCATTGTTTATTGACGAACATATCCTGTACCCGGACTCTCACATCAACAAGTGACGCTCTCTACAATTGCTGGTATAAGGTTTGGTGAGTATATGTATAGGGGAAGCAAGCTCACCAGAATATGTCCATGCTTGAACAAGATTGGTGACATAGGTAGGACAAAAGTTGCCAAATCTACAGAAAGGTGGATTCCTTGGTTGGGAGTATTCGGGCCAGAAACATTCGATCCACACCCGTGTATAGTCCATGTGGGGCTCAACGTCTTGATATGCATCTGGCATGTATAAAACTTGACTTTTAAGACGAATGTTTACGAGCCCAAGGCCCCCTTCGCTGCGAGGAAGATAAATAGTGTTGTGGCGGAGGCGGAAGAAGTAACTCCGCCAAAGAAACCACATAAATACAGATTCAATTTGGCGAGCGTAAACAGAAGGGAGGGGAAAGGTGCGCGCGTAGTACCAAAGTTTAGCAGCAACATACTGGTTGAGATATTGAAATGAAATCTGTGAGTTTTACGTCCCACGGTTATGCCGGTTAGGCTAAAGGAGACGGTGATGATGAGAGATGAGTGAAATGGTGGAATGAAGAAATTGGGAGGAAACGGGAGAACCCCGAGAAAACCCACGAGCACGGTGTTTGTCCACCACATGGTTGAGATATTGAATCTTATGTATTATATGCAGACCTCGGAACCGTTGTAAGTATAGCATCTGCTTAATGTGATTAACGATAGGACGCCAGACAGCATCCATTTGTTTCCGTGCATCTCTATGAAAAGTTATGCCAAGTACTGTTAAAGCTTCAACCGTGGGAATGTGAGAGCGTGAATCAGGTAAGGAGGGTAGGGAGAATCCGTGAAATGACAGGAGTTTGGTCTTGTGTTGATTGTATGCCAAGCCGGAGCACTGGGTGAACTCGTTAGTTATGCGGATGGTGTTGAGCATATCTTCGGGCGTAGTTCCTATTAATGTTACGTCATGCGCAAATCCGAAGACGTGTAATTGATGGTATTCCGGTATACCGGGAGAGGTAATCTGAGCCAGAGCCCGAAGATAGGTATCTAGAACTATCACAAAGAGGCTCGTCGAGATGCTATCGCCTTGCCGTAATCCGCGTTGCAGAGCAAATGTGTCAGAAAGATGACCATTGATCTGTACTCGACATTGGGCCGATTGGTATAGTTGTCGTATGACTTGTTGAAATGCAGGAGGAAATCCCCAAGCGTCTAAAGTTTGAAGAAGAAACTCGTGATCAACGCAGTCATATGCGGAAGAAAAATCTATGCCAAGGACCCCCGCTTTAATGCGCCGAGTTTGCACGTACGCTATAAAATCCCGTAACGAACGTAACACATAATAGATGTTATATTTGGGGTGGGTGGCTGCCTGAGATGGACTAATATACTTTTGCAATATGGGTTTTAAACGTGCCGTCAGAATTTTTGTGAACAGTTTCAAATCGGTAGGCAGTAAAGTGATTGGTCTGTACTCCTGTACAGTCTGGGAAGTGGCGGATTTCGGAATAAATATTGTGATTCCGACGTTACCGCGGATGGGGCCTCACTTTAAATATGTATTAAATAACTTGACTAGGGTATCTGAAAGAAAGGTCCAGTATTGTTTATAGAACGCGTACGGCAGACCTTCATATGATGGCCCGCCCTTTTCTTTTGTTGCCTGGAGGGCCATCCATATTTCCTGAGAAGTTATGGGGCGCATGAGATCACGACTTTCTTCCTCCGTAATCAGTTTGGGAATAAGCGACAAAAACTGAGTTGTAACATTGGTGTCAGAAGGTCGGGGTTGTACTAATTTATAGTAATGCTCACGGAAAACAATGAGGATCTGAATCGAATCACTACTCATATTACCATTCGGGAGACGGAAAGCTACTACTGTAGCCTGTTTCCGCCGGTGCAATAGACGTGCAACGTCGTAAATAGTGACAGTTTCCTGGGCAAGCCTATAATATGTGGTCTCATTAATAAAAGAAGGCATGAGTGTGGGAGCCTGGAGATTTTGGAGTCGTAGTTTGAGCTGTTGCACTGTGCGTTTATTCTGTAGTGAGGGGGCCGCACTCCATGCCTGACGCAATGCCTCATAGAGGAATTCAAACATCAACTGCCGATCGTGTCGTGTTTCTTGTCCTTTGCCTTGGAAGAACCGAGAGATCTTAGGTTTAAGAAATGTCGTCCACCAAGAGGCGAGATCTGGAAAATATTGTTGCATCCTTTCCCAATACGAATATTGTTGTACCAGTTCCTCCCGATAACCGTCGTGGTGAAGTAAAGATGTATTTAACTTCCAGTATCCTCGCCTGCTAAGGGCTGGCAAGGGTTGATCTGTTTTTATGTGGAGCTTGATCGCTCCATGATCGGTGAAAGATGGTATAATAGTCTGTACGTCAATAACAGTGTGAACTAAGTCAGGAGTGGCGTATATTTTGTCAATCCTACTTTTCGAATGTGAAGTACAATGGGTATAGATCCTCAGTGAATTGGAAACAATAACTACATCCCTTAAGTGATAAGCCCGCAAAAATTCAAAAAATGCGGGACAAGGGGGGGTGAGCGGAATTGAATCTGCGCTGGTTTCAGTGGTATTCCAATCAGCCATGATTACCATACGAGAAATATTAGGAGGCAGTCATTGTGGCAAACTTTGGCCATAAAATTCAGCCCGTTCCTTCTTAGCTGTATAGCCAGAAGGAGAATATAGTCCGACGACCAGGTGCCCCTGTATGACACAATGAATAATACGTCCGTCAGGGGAGAGAGTAAGATTGGTATGCCCCAATCCTTTTCTGATAAACATCCCTACTCCAGTGGTGGGTCCTAAATTAGCAAACACATCATAGTCCAGCATATTGTGAAACGAATCATGTATAAGTTCTTGCACACAAACTATTAAACCGGTTTATGACATAAGAGGAATTGTTTTAAATATGCTTTTTTATCGTCACTACTTGCGCGATTTAAATTTATCGTGAGAAAGGATAAAGAGTTTATCAAAGTCATATAGAGGAAAATTTCATAGTATAACACCTCTGTGCAATGTCGATATCTACTTAAATTTTCTCTACTCACAGTTAATATGAGTCTTAAAACTAAGAAGTGAAGCAAAAAATAACTTACAAAATCCATGATAGATGTTAATGAATATAAGTGCTGTTGTCAAAATTAAAAACATATGTCGACGGTAGATTTAAACACTACTAACACTCAAGGATTTCCTGTTTGTATACGTGATAAATACCGCTGTTCCACTCTGCACTCTTGCACTATTAGAATCGTAGGGCACTTTGTTGTACACACGTGACATAGAGAAAGAACAAAACAAAAAAAGAGGCACACGCCACACTACTTGGTGTGAATTCTTATCCATTGATTTTGAAGAGCAATACATTATGTATTTGTTTCGAACACCGGTTTTGAGTGAGTACGTGGATCTCGTTCGCAAGTCAGAGAGACTTGGCTGCCTTCCAAGTGAAAATTCAGCTCTTCCTTCCGGGATAATTTGCGTCGGTTTTGTTTAGAAATAACATCGCTAAATTTATTTCCTTGTGTCTCATGCTGGAGAAACTCGCTTTCAAAGGGTTCAGGATGCTCTCCCTGTGTCTCTTTCGGGACCTCGCTATCCTCAACTGGTGAAGGATTTGGTGCAACCTCCATGTTTTGTGAGGTGATATGCTGCTCTACTCGTATACCGGAGGTCTCCGATGTAGTCGATAAAGGCACTCGTTTACTGGGAAGTTGGGTATCGTCCTTCACTTTCTTAAGAGACGTTATTGTAAGCGCAGGGAACTCCTTTGGGTCCGGAACCGAGGGTCGATGCTCAAGATCATCTTCTTGGTCACCAGATTTCATAGAAATGACAGGTGGGGCTAATTTGTAGGATGTCATAGGAGTCACTTTTCCAAGCTCTGTCATGCGAGGAATTGACGGGGAAGTGGTCGGGATTACACTCGTTCCCCCTCGGGTTTGAGCTCCCCGTTTCAGTACACAGTTCGCTACTGAGTGCATAGAGCTTTGGCATCGGAAACATGTAATCGGTTGTCCACTGTATGATACCCCTACTTTATAACCATGGACTAGAAGTCGGGATGGCACATGAGAAGTCAGTTTAATATGTACATGGCGAGTTCCAGTTTTTATACCAGGGGGATAAGGAGGGGCCCATTCCTGATCTTCTATTTTAGTCACTGAACCATATGCGCTAAGAGCCTCACTCAATAAGTTATTCGGTGCCTCGATAGGGAACTCAAACACACGAAGCAGTGTAGTCGGATCTGCTGCGGAAATAATTCGAACAAAACTCACTTCCTTATTTGAATGAGTGAATGGGACCTCACTAGGGGTATGAGCTGCAAAGTAATCGTATTCCTGTTGCGTTTTGAATTTTAGAAAAATACAAAAATTTTCAGTATTTAACTGCATGGCACTGCTGTGATCAAAAATACCTGGGAAAGTGGAGTTCATCCAATAATAGATTTCCAAGGGAACTGGTCGAACTGCACGGAACTTCTTGTCAAATTCTAGTTTAAATTCAAGATCTTTTTTTATATTCCATATTCACGTTTGCACTGATACACCGACACTACTCCGAAATGGCAATAATTGAGAGTACGGAGTATAACTCCTACTTCAGTAGATTTGCTTTGATATAGTAATCAAAGCTATGAATACACTTAACGTATATAGGGTCTACGATACTATAGGCTATAGTACACTGTGAAAGCACCAGAGCACCCGTGTTATCTCGACGGCGGCTTGATGCGAACTGCCACTGAGCCACCGCGGTCCACAAACGTGTTTGAAGGTAAATGTTCTACTCTCTTTATGTACTGGGTAGACCATTTATTTTGAAACACTGTTGTAACTTTTAAACTATTAGAGCAACATTTATTGAAATTTGCAGGATAGATATCTTCGAGAGCAGATATTGTGCGAAACACTCTACAATACAACATGATCACTAGTGTTTCCGACCCCACATAATATTGTTCGGGTTTCAAGTTATCCGTCGAGCTATTACAAACGTCAAATCTACATATTCAACAAAAACTTATAGTAAAATTCACAACATACAGTGTTATAAAAAAGAATGCTAGAGTATCACAATATCCACAAACGTTGCAATTTTGAACACCCCTACAACAGTAATAAGGCAATTGAGATATGCATGTCAAAGCATATCGGAAGTATACGGATAAGCATACTAATAATGTTAATACGGAAAATTCTGGAGGCGTTAAAATATTAAATAATACTTTTAATAAAGTGGATACTTTCAAATATTTAGGATCAATATTAACAGACGAAAATCATATTCACGAAGAAATTAAATGTCGACTAAAAGCAGGGAATTCGTGTTACTATTCTATTCAAAATCTCATGTCGTCGCGAATTCTGTCGAAGAATTTGAAACTTAATACATATAAAACGATAATCATGCCTGTTGTTCTGTATGGTTGCAAAACATAGTCGCTTACTCTGAGGGAAGAACATAGACTGAAAGTATTTGAGAACAGGATCATGAGAAGAATATTCGGACCCAAGAGGAACGAGAATGGGGAATGGCGGAAACTTCATAACGAGGAACTACATAATTTATACGGTTTACCCAACATTGTTAGGGTCGTCAAGTCTAGAAGGCTTAGGTGGTCAGGTCATGTAGCTAGAATGGAAGAAAGTAGAAACGCTTTCAAAGTCTTGACTGGAAAACCAATCGGAAAACGACCATTAGGAAGACCTAGGAGCAGATGGGAGGACAATATTAAGATGGATCTCGCAGAGATAGAAATACAAAGTAGAAACTGGATGCAATTAGCTAAGGATAGAAGTCAGCGGGGAGCTTTTGTGAACGCGACATTGAACCTCCGGGTTCCATAGGCCATAGAGTTAGTTAGTTAGTTAGAAATAATGTTAGAAGGGATTGAAGATGTTACATTCCACAAGAGTTTCTACTTTGAAAACCTGCTTATATAAGTACCGCATCCAATTATGTAGATGGGTTACAATAAACGTAAAGATCATAATGTCGTTTAATGGAATTTGATATCTGAACCGTTCCGGAGATATGAGAAACACGGATAGATTTTAGCTGTTTACAGTAAAGTTATAGATTCAACTTTGATCTGACTAATAAGTAAATTTTCTGATGAGCAACCTCCGTAAATACATTTTCTGGATAAGCACACATTATACGTAAAAGATTAACAATTTTTAACTAACTAGTTCATACTATCTTTGCTATCTTAAATAACTTACACTAAAAATAGAAATTGCTGGGCAAAGCAAAGTTTATTTATAAAATAACAAATGTGTGACAGTTTCGCCAACTAACTGAATATATTGTCTTCATTAGACACTATCTGTGTCACACATGGTAGATGAAAGAGTTTAAGAAAGGTCGAAGATTGTCTGATAAAGAACACAAGTTGCCTCGAACACCGACAAGTTTCAACTACGTGTCGCTCAACTGCATAAAAGTGATATTGAGTACCGTCAATTAGATGTGTGTAATATTTTTCTAGGATTTATCATTTCCATGCAATCTGTTGAGACTGTTCTAAATGAAGTTCTGAAAACGCGAAACTTTCTTTAAGATGAATTCCCCAAAGGCACTCCGTTGACTACAACGCTGCGCAAATAGCAATATGTCAATTAATGGCAATGCATGACGGCGTGAATTGAGCTTGCTTTTCATGTATTATCACAGACATTAGAGCCACTTCTCACTTCTTAAACAAGACTACAGTCGACACAACGCAAGCTTATAAACTTCTCCCTACTCAACAAATTTCAGGTTACGGCTACAACGGAAATATGTTTAGGAACAGTGAAAACGTATAATCCACACTGCTGTGTTCCAGAGACCTCTATAGTTACTGCTACATCTTAGCAATATATTTTAAAGTATAAGTTATTCCAACTCATTGCAAGCAAAACGACCAAGAAGAGACCATGCCTGGAGCGTTTTATCATCAAGAAACCGTTCATACCTATCGTACGCTCCAAATACAATTTTTTCTTCGTCGCAACAACTGGAGTGATCTCCCATGTTTCCTAATCAACATACCACGACTCTAGCAATTCTTGTCTGTTTTTGAGAATACTGTGAAGGATTTTCCGCGAAGTTCACTGGCCAGTCAAGCAATTTTTAAGGCATCAATTTTCCAGTGATCAACCTACCCCCAAACACGCGTTCTTGGTATCCATATAATCATGATGCCGCTGCACCGGTACTAATCAATTGAAATTTCACTTTAAAGTGATAAAATATATCTACTTTATGAGGCAAGGAATTAGTAAAATTAAAAATACGGGAACTTAGAAATTAAAAATAACGCCTATGAATTTACTGAGAAAAGAAAAATTTGAAATATATATTTTTGTATTATCACTTGCAAAGTCATGCACGATAGAATCAAGCATAGAATGCTTGTATTAATAACATAAATGTCAACTTTTACAAAAAAAAGTATTTAATTAGGAATGTTCTTAAAAAATAAAAATAAATTCAATTTCTTATTCTCTGACTATTTTCAAATATTTCTCATCATTTCTTAAATAATTATCAAAGGATGTTATCTTTGTATAAAAATTCATGAATGATTGTTAAATGATAATCAAAAATAGCCCACATCATCATTAGTAATTTCAGTAAAAGTAATCCAATAAGTAAGACATAGAAATTATACTTACGAACGAGATCCTTGATCCAATGCAACTAAGCAATTGTATAAAATGCTTCGTAATATATACAATATATAAAATACTTTGACATTTCCGGCAATGTTTTACCTCTTTCATGATGTGTGGAACAAACAAATATATTAACTATGTATTTTTTTCCTAATGTACTATTTTGGTTCATAACTATGTGAAAATCTTTTGATATTTCAGTTTTCTTTATGCTAATGACCAGGATGTCACATTACACAGTAACATTTCCTTAAAAATAACCTTGACACTGTATAATCATAAATACTCAGTCCATACACTGGTTAGAAAATATGGATATCTGATCTGCATTAAAAAATCGTTTTAAAAAAAGATAAACTACACAATATTAATTATCACTTTCCATTTGACTTAGCACTCTTCGAATGCCTTAAACTTAGCTCTCTTTCTCGATATACTTAAACAATTATTGAAATAAGAATGTGAAAATTCGAAGTAAACATACTTAGCAGCTGGACGTACCATACGTCACAAGCTGATTTTTGAACCAAGCCTAGCCTAGCTGGGAAGTGTTAACATGCCTTCTATGACATTGTGTTGCATACGCACAATCGAGACCAGTACGCATACGCTCTCACTGGGATTGACAGTGCTTCTCAGTACTGGAGGGTGAGACTTATTTATCATCTCTGTCATCAGGATAACTCGATCATAGTTTGAGTTTCTAATCGTGATTCAAGCCACTCGAGTGCCTATTATTGCATTTCTTTGGGATATTACTGGTCCGAGATACCATGCATCGTTTATCGCCGGTAGTTAAGGGCCCAGACCCGCCACCTCCGGGGGATAAGGGTAGGGATCCCCGTGAACAGCGCCGTAGTAGACAGCTTTCTGAAAGCAGTATCGGATCCGTTGAAAAGCGCTCTCGCTCTAAATCACCGCACTATGTTGCTCCATCTACCAGCATTGAGGAACCTATGCAATGTTCGTCTAATGCAACTTCTGAAAACAATCCAGGAACTAAAAACCCAATTCCTCCACGTTTACCAGTTTATTCATTTCTATTGACGGATTTCGATCTCAAATACAACAATTCTCGGCTCATTTTCAACCAAATAGTTAAGTACCTTCCAAGAGCTAGTATCAAGCAAATAGTCTTCACCAAGAATGGTGTCATTATCCGATCAGAGGATGAGAACTTTCGAACTACATTACGAAACATTATTGGCTCGTGATGTCCAAATAATTACACAAAATCCACAACAAAATATACTCTTATAAAACAATTAACACTGTAGGGAAAATTTAAATATGATATTCCTACAGTGTTTATGCAACACATAAGAAAATATTGTAACAAGAAGGGAAAACAGCCGAACTGTTATATGTTTATGAGTATATAATTTCAGCAGGTGCGGAATACTTGGATATTGTTTTTACTTTCCCATTAGTGAGTATTGATTATTACCGGATCCGTTTTAGGTTTTTGACTAAATTGAGTATCTTTTCTTATTTTTCTATGAAAGAATAGCCATAAAATGTAGTATTAGAACTTTTGATCTAGTTTGTTCGTTTTAAATCTCTTTAATAAATTAATAATAAAGGAAAAAATATTATTCTTGAAAATGTACAAGTATTGTAGATTTTTCTTGCATTAATAAAATCTAGAAATTAGTATATTACACTCTATAAAAATACATATAATTGAGACTAAAATAGCCAGTTTCTACAGATCGACTCAATCTGTTTGTCTGTCTTTTCCACTATTACTCTCATAACACTTATTCGATTCTGATGAGATCTCGTATACATCTCCGTACAATCTTTCGAAATAATCTAATTATTTTGTTTGATGTTGCAGGAGTTCCTGAAGAATAACTGAGTAAAATGGAATAAAATCCATCCCATGTTATGTTTTAACATATAAATACAGAATCATTTTCTGGTATAAAAAATAACATTTCAATAATACATAGTGCTTATTCTGTTTGGAACGTTCCAATTATCTCCATTGGTTACGGTTGAAACTGGTGAAAGAAAAGTTTCTAAAAGAACAAAAGTTCCCATATATTTCAAAGTTTTTATTTTGTAAGCAAGTTTTGTTTCACAGTGTGAAGACTTTCAAACAATGCCAATTGAATATTAAAATTTAAAGTTGTACATCTATAGTTACATGTTCCATTGAGAAATACGACCAAAGATAGTTTCTGATCCTTGCATGTTGAATCCATTAAAAAAACAATTAGTTGTTATCGCTTACTATTTTTGCCCTATGGGGATTAAGATTAAAACGGAAGTGGTAACTGATGTCTATCAGTTCTGGTTAGAAGAAAAAGAATAAATTAGATTTGAAATACATTCTTGGTACTGAATCCATGTCGATATTCTGCTTGTCTCTATTTCCGTTTGGTCCATTATGCAATGTGTTATAACAGAAAAAACGTAGATGTACACCATTTACGATTTCGAGAGATACATATGAAACTTCTTCTTCTCCCGCCTTCTCTCTCTCTCTCCCTATCTCTCTCTGCCTCATTTCTGAACCTCCGTGAAATAGACATATATTGGTTTCAATTTTTTCTTGTATGTGTTTCAGTTTCCCCTTAAGTCAACTTATGAATCTTGTTTCGTCTCGGTCTTGTTATTTCATTTTATCGATATTAATACATGTGTTGTATGAAATTAGAATTGCGCTCATGTTGTTAGCTAATTTTGGTATGGGAGGGAAGAAAGGAGAAAAGACAGGGGGTCTCTTTACCAGACACTATTATGGGATAAGAAGGCGTATATTGGGTGGTCTAGCTGCACGGAGTTGGATATCGCAATTTTTTGATCCGGAGTGTACAATTGGAAAGTGAAATATAGTACTTCTTTAGAAAAAGCTGTGTTCAACTATAGATTTTACATAATAATATGATAAATAAAAATTATTAACATAATGTATAATGGTTGCATTAATGTGATTGTAATTAATTACTGCTTTGCAAGTTATCTCTAGTTTACACCATCATCAATTTCCGAGTCAAGCACTTGCTCCATTAGATTATTATACGACAAATTTTCAAAAAAAATCGTCAATGGTTCCACACTCACACATTTCGGTGCACAGCAATCTTCCTAAAGAGCATCTACATGGTGGGGTGCATTTGTTTCTTGAGAAAGAGATATTACCAATGGAATAGTGTAATTTGGAGCGCATGGAATTTCACATGTAACTGAAATTATTTTCATAGTTTTTTTCAGTTTATTCATGCCCAATTGGAGATAAAATTGATGGTTTGGAATTACAGTCTTGATACCAAATCATAAGTTGATAATTAACTATGTTCATAAGAGGTATAAATGAACTCTTCGTTGTTGGCAACTTTTACCAGCTCGTCTGTTTCTTCGGGAACATACATAATCGCAAATCTTGAAGATTGCTAATATTTTATTTTGGTTGGTAGAGTTGCAGGTGAATTTTTCCAAGGTTATCATCAGTTCATCGGAAATAACATCTTGATTGCCTAGTGGACAAAGGGCTGCAGAACAGATAACTCTCCAATATGAAATCTAACCATTTTCCTATCAAAATATCTGTGCTATAGCATCCGGAAAGTGAATGATATTCTGGAAGTGCAGAAACTTTTAATGTACCTAGAGCATAGAATATATCTTCAATCGAAATTATGGTTTTTGAATTGGTCATAAAATATAACATCACTGGAAGTTTAGGATATCTTCGTATGTTAGGAACCAAAATGTCTGTATCTTGTGCAAAAATAAACAATTTAACTACCCTTCTTTTTTTGCGTCAACAGAATGGACGTTCCATCTTCGTATCCGACTGTTCCTGAGTGCTACATAATTGCTCTAGGGGTGGGTGGTAATGAGTGTCATGTAAAAATAACACCAACTACTAATATGGATGTTAAATCTATAGTTTTTGGTTGTTGAGATCATTAGTAACGCTTCTCTTATCGTTTAAATTCAATTTCAGCCCCAGTTATAGGTTCAGTAGGGTTCAGAAACAAAATATTCAAAATGACTGAAGTTAATGTCAAGTCCATAATCTTCAGCGACGCTAAGTTGATTTTAAATCTAAGGTTACTAAAATGATACTCCGTACTAAAATTTGAATTTCTTTTATCATGAATTATATACAAATAAAAAGTATATAATACAGTGCACACGGCAGTATTGGATGAAACAAATTATTTCCTAGGAAATCCATTCATACTATTGTAGTGCAATATTACATTTTAAGAGTTTTATTCTAAGTCAATGGTTATATTTTGTGTTTGCACGATATTTCATATAACACCTCTTTATTATACCATTCGTAATATTTCTATGATGATTATAGTTTATTTCTTTGAATAATTTGAACCCACTTTAAATATTGGCCTTTTAACGCCCATGTAGTAGTCCCCATTGCCCTAGGGATAATTTTGTAGTAATTCAATACTTTCCTTCCAGAACAGCTCAGCTCTAGTTAGAGTTATCCTTCTATAGTTAAGATGTTTCAGTATGTCTATGATTCGGGAATCATGTTATTTTTAATAAATCATTTAATTCATCATGTCTCTTTATAACACCAAAATAGACATTATTAAAAAGTGAAGAAAATCAGACAAATTACCAGAGTTTATATGTACAAAAGTAAATTAAAATAACTAAGCATAAAACAAGTTATTTTCTTAAGGCGAGCATTGTTCGCCACAATTGTAATTTAACCAAAATATCGATTGTACTTACCAGTACACATCCTGGGTCTGCTCCAAAAGTTAAATCATTAAAATTCTGCTTATCTTTCTTATTATCTTCAGCAAGTCGTTTAGGATCGAACTTATCTGGTTCTGGGTAGTGTTTCGGGTCTCTGTGAATGCTGTGTATTGCAATATATATTTTAAATCCCTTTTGAAGAATTACGTTTTCTCCTGGAATTGTATAATCCTTATTACAAGTTCTTGCTATAAAGTTGACAGATGGGTAAATTAGAAGGATCTCTAAAGAGAAAAAAAGAACGTGATAAAAATGTGTTGTAAAATCATGTAATATGTAAAATATAACTCCAATATGTAAAACTATATTTTTTACAGATTAAATAATAAAGATACAAAAAAGACATTGAAGAGAATATTACGAGGGGGAGTCAAATGAAAACGATAAAAGTAGAAATAAAAATCCGCATATGGCGCCAGCGAGCTGTAAGTTGGCATGCCTGTTTACGATAGTATGCCGGATGTCTCCCAGGTGGTAGCAGCCGGCAGATGCACAAACACCGGCGCAACAACAGTTCCAAAATGGCAGCCCCACTAGCCACATGCACCAGCGAGGAGCAGCGTTCTGTGATTCGGTTTTTGCGAAGTGAAAGTGTGAAACCGATTGACATTTTTAGGCGAATGAAGGTTCAGCATGGAGATGCGTGTTTGTCACAGCCACAAATCTATGAATGGTGCCGGAAATTTGCAAATGGTGTTATGTTTGTGGCTTCAACGGCTGCAATGGTCTCTGGAGTCACTACGCGCCGAGCCTGACCGGGGCGTGGAGCATCGGCCACAGACGTGTGGCTGTGGCAAACACGCATCTCCATACTGAACCTTCATTCGCCTAAAAATGTCAGTTGGTTTTACACCTTCACTTCACAAAAACCGAATCACAGAACGCTGCTCCTCGCTGGTGCATGTGGCTAGTGGGGCTGCCATTTTGGAACTGTTGTTGCGCCGGTGTTTGTGCATCTGCCGGCTGCTGCCACCTGGGAGACATCCGGCATACTATCCTAAACAGGCATGCCAACTTACAGCTCACTGGCGCCATATGCGAATTTTTATTTCTAATTTTATGGTTTTCATTTGACTCCTCCTCGTACATTCATTTAAGAATGTATTTTCTTGTTCTATCAATAGATCCAATATATTTAAATTTAAAATTTTCTTGTAGGCTTTATATCAGAAGAACTACATATATTATGTAGCCAAACAAAAGCTATCACTTAACTAAGAATGATGTCCTTATTTCGTAAAATATACGAATGGGATGTTTGAAAAATGTGTGGTCCCTGATCAGAAACTAATTTGGCCAAGATCGTAATCTTTTAAAGTATTTTTTATCATTCCTAAAATTTTTGGTCAAGAGTGCAACCTTTGGATTCATATTGATCATTTCTAAAACTCTTGTATGTTTTTTTCTTTAAAAAGATCCAATTATGAAAATAAAACAAAACTTTAAGGAAACGTTACTTTGGAGAATGTACTCAAAATGAAACGAAATGAAATCTTTCAGTTCAATGTCAGGCGATTACGCCCATTAGGCTGAGAGAGACGGATAATTTGGGTAAATGAATGATCATAGAAAAATACGTGGTGTCAGAAGATACGAGAAAAGTGGGTACCCCAAGAAAACTTATGGACACTGTTTTGTCCACCATAAACTTACTTGATCAAGGATTGAACGAAGGGCCAAGCTCATCACACGCATTAATATACTAACTATTAAAATTCGTACATGATATTTTGCACACATTATTTCTAAATGAAAAGGAAACTTCTGAGAGAATCAGAGAGAGGAAAATGCTTTATTTGAAATTTCACCATCTGTATAATGAGCACCCTAATATATATATAGGCTTTATGAGGAAAACAGATAAACTCTTTTGCACTTTATTCTCTGTAATGTCTCTCAGAGTAGTACAGTTGTACAGTTGCATTTCCAAAGTACAGATTTGCATTCTTTTTTAACTTAATAGCAATCTTTATTTGTTTAATTGTTTCCTACTGTTGTATCTACATCATATTTCAATTATATTTCAGAACTCAATAAAGTGCATTTCCATGCAATTCTTTTATGAATTCAAAATATAATTTACAACCTTGGGATCATTCATAGAAAGTATTTAACTTTTCTTTCATGAATTGTTCAATATTCTCTTTATTACATGAAATTATCTTACTGATACTACAATACTGTAATAATAATATAACATTGCTTTACATATATTTGAAATAAATTTTCGAAAATAGGTTTTTGGATAAACTGTAAATTGCACACTTCACACCGGTAAGTATGCATGAACTAACAAGAAAAGAAAAACATTTACTAATTAAAAATTAAATGGTAAGCTGTGTGGAAAATTTGAATTTCAAAACTCCAACATTAGAGGTTCAAACTCTCGCAGCAACTCGTATTTTTTTTACCAAAAGAAAGATAAAAGAAGATATTAAGTGATAATAGAATATCAGAAGAAAAGTAGATATTTCACGAAGATGTAAACTACAGAAATGCCCACTTCATGTCATACTATCATCTATGTCAGAAATCAAAGAACTTGACAATTTCTTAGCTTGATTGCACAAAGTCGTACCGAGGAAAGTCATAACAAGATGCTGTAGATTTACTTGTTAACTGTTGAATGAGAAACACATTAAGTCACACAGGGTTTCTGAACAAAAGATGGACTTGAACGTTTTTATATTGCTTTATAATATCTTAAACTTTTAAGCAATATTTACTTAATGAAATTACTCTCTCAAAATATTGTTTGTTTGAAAATGTATTATATGAAACTTATAAGTAGAAAATTATTTAAATAAAGTCATGTTGTATAAAAAGTAATAATAGAAAATGTAGTTTTTTATGCGATTGTGCAAATGTTTTTTATATATATTTGTGTGTGTGTGTGTGAGTTTATGTAAGTAATTCATTGTGTTAATCTTAATAATATCTGGATCGCATAGAAAACTACATTTTCTATTATTACTTTTTAAAGAACATGACTTTATTTAAATAATATATATATATATATATATATATATATATATATATATATATATATATATATATTGGGTGGCCCAAATGTAGGTATACACCCCTGCGTTGATCAAGTATACGATTCTACTTTATAGGCTTATTTGCCTTAATTGTTTCGGACTTACAATATAAGTAAAAAGGCATTAAGAACAAATAATAAAGAATCTTACAAGTACCACTTCCCAACTGTAACACTCCAATTTTGATAAAATTCGGCAGGTAGATACTACACATAAAATAAAGGAATACGTTTTTTTTCTGCTAAGGGGCAGAAACCTCCACCCTAAGTTTTTAAAGTTGACACCCGAAACCCAAAATGAAATGGACCAAACTAAACAAATTGTGCACTGATATTGTAGATGTAAAATGATGGATTATGGGTTTCGTACTTTCCTGGAAAAAACGGTTAGGTAAAGCACGGACCACTCCAAACCTTTAATCACCAAATATAAAACGTGCTAATAACAGTATGTCAGATGTGTGTAAACGACATGAAGAATTGCAACGAAACCTTGTGTAGGGACAATATGCAAAAAATTAACGCATAAGTTTCTTTTATTTTCTGCAGAAAAATGGTTATTAAGGGGGTAAAGAGTCCCACCCAAAATTTTGAAAGTTGACAACCGAAAGGCAAGTAGAAGTGGACCGAAGTGAAAGAAATTGTGTACAGACATTGTAGACATAAAATGAGATAATATGGGTTTTGTATCTTCCTGGAAAAAACGGTTGGTTGGGGTACGAATCCCTAAAAGAATTCGATCATGAACTATCAAAAGTGCTAATAAAGTATGTAAGATGTGTGTAAAGGACATGAAGAATTGCAACGAAACTTTGCGTAGTGACAACACTTTAAAAACCGAACACGTTTTTTTTTTCTGCGAAAATACGGTTCTAGAGGGACACACCCAAAATTTTCAAATTTGTCGTCCGAGAGGCAAGAAGTGGGCCGAAGTGAATGATATTGTGCACAAATATTGTAGATGTACGATGAGGGAATACGTATTTCGTATTTTGCTGAAAAAAAAAAACTGGTGGGTGTACCGAGGCGTTGGTTGGAGAAAGGAGTGGACAGAATAAAATTGTGTGTAGATTTTGGGTATGTAAAATAAGGCCTTTAGTCTTTCACAAATGTCTCAATCGGATTTCTTCAAGTTTGGTAGATCAACAGTAAGCACAAACAGTATAGCGTATTTTATAATATTTCAGGAGGCGCCTTTAACCCTTACAATGTTTTTCTGTATAAACTAAAACTAAAACACTTCTCGTTTATTGCTTTGTAAATTGTCCCTATGCGAAGTGTCGTTGCAATTCTCCATATATTTTTAGGAACTTCTGACGTATACCTATTTGCACTTATAGTATTTCGTAATCGACGGTTTAGAAAGTCCGTGCCGTACCCAACCTCCTTTTACCAGGAAAATACGAAACACGTATTCCCTCATTTTACGTCTGCAATATTTGTGCACAATTTCACTCACTTCGGTACACTTCTTCTTGCTTCTCTGGCGTCAACTTTCAAAATTTTGGGTGAAGGCTATTACCTCTAAAATCATTTTTCCGCAAAAAATGAAAAACATATTCGTTTATTTTCTGGGTATTATCCAAACACAAAGTTTCGTTGCAATTCTTCATGTCCTTTAAACACATCTGACATACGGTTGTGAAACTTTTCATATTTCATGATCGAAGGTTTGAAATGGTAAGTGCACCACCAACCATTTTTTCCTGAAAAGTACAATCCCGTATTCCCTCACTTTACGTGTAAAATATCTGTGCACAATTTCGTTCACTTCGGTTCATTTGTTTTTGCCTTTCTTGCGTTAAATTCCAAAATTTTACGTAGTGCTTTTGCCCCCTAAAAACGTTTTCCCGTAGAAAATAGAAAACCAGTATTCGTTTGTTTTTTGCGTATTGTCCCTACTCAAAGTTTCGTTGCAATTCTTCATGTGCTTTATACATCCGACACACTGTTAGTAGCACTTTTGACATTTTGTGTTTTTTGGAGGGGTCTGTGTTCTTTTTCCTCATTTTACATCTATAATATCTGTGCACAATTTCGTTAACCTCGGTCGACTTGCTTTTACCTTTCTCTTGCTTCTCAACTTTCAAAATAATGGGTGGGGGCTTTCGCCCCCTAAAACCATTTTTACGCAGATAATAAAAAAACACGTAATCGTTTATTTTATGTGTAGTACCTACCTGCCAAATTTTACCAAAATCGGAGTGTTATCCTTGGGAAGTGTTACTTTTAAGTTTACCTGATGGATAACAATAAGATATTATTAAAAAAGCAATGAGTTGCATCAGTACGAGACTGTACACCTACCTTTGAGCCTCCTTATATATATAAGGTGGCCCAAAAGTAGGCATACAGTCCCGTACCAATGCAACTCATTGCTTTATCTATCTATCTATCTATCTATCTATCTATCTATCTATCTATCTATATATATATATATATATATATATATATATATATATATATATATATATATACATATATATATATATATATATATACAGAGAGAGAGGGGGAGGGAGGGATAGATATATTCACTTTTGCCTTGAGTCACAATTGTGTTAAATCTTTATAAGAAAGCTGGTTGAAATGTCCGTTCTTGAACTCCAAGAAACATATTTGAGCTCCTCGTATCTGCTGGGATACGTACTCCAAACAAAGAGTAATTATCAAAACTCAAAAGATGTTCTATTTTTGGAATGTATTATATTTTGAAATTTCCTAGTCCATTTAAATATGGCAATTAATCAATGTGACATGATAAGAACTTTGAGATGAAACAGATGTCTATTTCAATGTGGTGAAGAATATAGATATTGCAACTACCATTCGTTTGCATTTAGAATTTTGGAAAATCCTAGTACACATGTCCACTTATTTGTAATAAAGAGTATAGATCCAGATCTTTATACTACTAACTTGATAAACTCATGAGATAGTCCTTTTAGCGCATTAATTTTGAACCAATTCCCCCTCCATGTTGCAGTCGTTAATCAAACTAGTGATTGAAAGCTACCTCGAAGTAAATAACAAAAATGTTAATAAAACTAATTTTAAAGTTTTCAGCTATTTTATTGTGATACTATCATAAATAACGAGAAAATCATCGCGTCGAATGTGGGTAAAAACACAATGGAAACTTTTGACAGCGTTGGAACTCATTTCCTCTTATTCTAATAAATAGTTTTTTTTTTTTTTGCCGAGTTTCGTCTCCCTTACTTCCGAGATTATAATGATACTTTATTTTGGTAATACACCTGAATAACCTTTGCATATTTATCTCAATTAACATACATATTTCAAAAAACACTTTCTTGTCCATTGCTCTCTTAATAAGTAGTGTTTTCTGTATGATTCTCATAGACCCACTTATAAGACACGGCCTAAATATTCAGTGAATTGCTTTACCTGTTCCTAAAATCGTACATATTGCTCCTACGCCTTCAACAAACGGAATTTTCGGAACTATGAAATATGCGCTAAGCTTTATGTTTAATTAAGTTTCTATATAATGGATTTCATACTTCGAATTTAAGGAAATTCTTACATTAAGCATGTTCTAAGTAAGTAACGGGAAATCTTAATTTTATGGAAATTTACTAATGTTATAGAAATTGACTACTTATCTTTTTCAGAAGTAGATTGCAGACCCTGAAATACATATTTCATTTTTATTTAAGAGATTACACAGATTTCTGCAACTCCAACTTACAGGAATCCTATCCATAGGCATATTTCAACAAAAATGGAAATTGTTTTCTTATAGAATTAACTTCAGTTTTCCCTCTTAACAGCTTAATTTTTGAAAACGCTCCCTTATTTTTATATGAATTTTAGATCGAATTTCACAGTTTCAATTTACTAAGCAAACCATCGCATTACCCCTTTTCAATAAAGAAATGAATATTTTAATCTTATGGTATCTAATTTTGGTTTCCTTGTTATAATTGGAATTTTCGGAAATCCTGAAACATGTTTTCAGTTATTATTGAATTAGTTTAAAGATAATTTTACATCTTGAACTTAACCAAACCTTTACATTAAACACCTTCTCAATAAAGACTATAAAATTTGGATGTTAAGGAATCGATTTTTCCTCTTAGAAGCGATTTTTTTTTGAAACCATTGAACAATTTCTTATCCTTATTTAAAACTTTACAAACTGAATTTCAAATTTTCAACTTTAATTTTTGAATTTGAATTCAGCAATTTTTGAATTTGTAACAATATTAAATAAATTAATCCACTTACTCCATTAAGAACCGAAATTTCAGAAAACACAGAAACACAAGTTCTGTTCTTTCTGCTTAAGAGTTTATAAGAATCTCACATCTTTAACTTAAGTCAGTCCTCACTTTATAAACTTCCAAACATTGAATGGGAAATGTTCATATTTTAAAAATGATCCTACTTTCCACCTGTAACGAAACCCTCTTAATCCCCTTTCTTTCCGGAATACCACCCCGGAGCAAAATCCGTACTTGAAAAAGTACAACCTAACTTTCAAAACATACACCTGACCTCCGGGGAAATATCCCTGAAAAAGTAGGGAGAATTTTCGCCAGCAAAGTATTGAAGGCCCGCGTAGCGCATCCAGATAATGTAAAGGTCTCACTCACTTTTTAATATATAAAATTTAATCAAAAAAATATTTCAGTTGTTCAAGGATGTTACTTAGTAATGATAAACCTAATATTTCAAATAACAAGAACAAAATCTTTATTATAATTATAGCGAAAAATTAAAAAGAATAAGAAAAGACAACTAACAGTACACGGAAATATTAACAATTGTAAAACTAGTAAAAGACAGTATCTACAGTTCCCAATGGAACAGCCTAGAAGACACTTTTCACAAAAACACCATTCTAACATGGCCTACAGCAAACTGTTTTTTTAAAGTCAATTTTTCAATAGGAAAATTTGACGCTTGCTCGTATCTAAATATGTCACTCCTTGAATAATCATTTTTCAAATACATTGAGTATACTCACGATTATCCTACGACAAAAATTAGCACCAGTTTACTCATAAATAATAAATTAATTTAACAAAATGTAAAGAAACATACTCTACATACCTTAAACACTGACCAACTAACGACCGATCTACCTAATTATATATAGGGCTACATACATCACACAATTCCTCATTTCCATATTCGTGACAATACATGTCGTCACACACCCTTAGAAGCAAAATTTTCGAAAACACTGAAATATGTTTGCACATACTTTAAATTGAAAACATGTATACTGAATTTTAGATCTCCAATTTAACCATATTCACACACACAGCATTTTGTGATCTAAAGAAACCGTAATTTGAATGTTTTATAAGTGTCTTGTTTCGACTTTTGGAGCAGAATTTTTTTACAAACACTGAAATACATATTCCTATAATTTGAATGAACAATCTTTATGCCTATTTCCTATCTCTATCGCCAGTGATTCGTGGGATACACTATTCTTGGGGAAAATTTTTAACCCCATTTTCACCCCCTAAATACATATTTTCAAACAATTTTCCCTTATTCCATATTTTCGTGACAAAACAAATATTCTCTAAATTCATATTAGATAGTAGTATGACTTAGGCGATGAAGAGTTACCCACTTCTACTCTTTTACATAGCAGTATAGACAAAAATCAATATTACGCAGTTGACTACTATTAATATTTGGTTGTGGATACTGCATGCGTGAGATTTCTTCCGATTCTGTTGTTCCTCCTCATGTCTTTCTTTCTATCACTTCATTCGTTCTCATTATCACCCTCCCTTAGCCTTGGAGGATAATGATGAGATGCTAAAGTAATAATACCAATAATCTTAGACAAGATTAGTTCACTAATATAGTGGCTTGTTCGCACGTGTTTAGAGCATGTGTTTCTCGGTTCAAATCCTGATGAAACAGCTTTGAAATTGTAATGCATTACAATAGTGCGAGTTTCACAAGATGATTCATCTATGGATACCAGCAAAAAATGAACGAGGAGGGTTTTTCAAATGTATCGTGTTCGTTGCTGTTGAAACTTGAATAATATCGATGGATTATGATCTTTCTTCAGTTTAAAGTTCTCTGGCATATTAATATTTTTCCATCTGCAAATAATAATAATAATAATAATAATAATAATAATAATAATAATAATAATAATAATAATAATAATAATAATAATAATAATAATAATAATAATAATAATAAGCATTCATAAATCAATGATGGCAACTAAACCTTCTCCTGAGCTAGCTCCTCTGTGGCTAAGCGGTTAGCATACGTATCTTTGGCGTGAGAGACCCGGCGAGAGCTCATGTGAATTCCACGTTAATCAGTAATTTCTGTCTCATATAGCCTCGCTGCTGAAAGGGACGTTAAATTCAAAATCAACTCAAAGTGAAATTTCTTTTGTATTAGTAAATCAACATAAAGAACAATACAACGTTACTACTGAATGTCGAATTTTAAGTCAAAACCAATATTCTTGTTATATAAGTATTTAGAGGACGGAAAGTATTGACAACGTTTCATTAGCAAACGTAACTTACGAAATTTGCAATGTTAAAGTAACCTATAATATATTCGTAGATATAATTTGTTTTCTTACATAATGAAATACTGAACATTTATTCGAAAAATTTAATAACTAGTTTCTTTGATTAACATTCTCCCGCATTGTTTTCTGTTTCACAATACATATTACAGACAAAAAATAAATAAAAAATTTAAAAAAGAAAGAAAGAAATGCATTTTTTGTAGTTTAGTGATTCACGGTTATGCTCCTTAGACTAAAGAGCAGGGATCACTAATGAAAGGAATTGATTTCGAAATTATTTTATTTTCTACTTTCCCATCGTAAATCGAATCCAGGACAAACGCATGTTGATACAAACAAGAAAGATCTGTAATATGGTCTAATTCTTATATGTTTTAACTTTGTATATTACGTAACTTTGACGTACTAATAATACGTGATACATAATTGTTTGTTTCAATAATGCAGATTCTTTACTTTCAAAAATATGATTTCTGGGAGACAGAATTCGTGTCCATGCTAAAATAAACAGCTCTATAGAGCTACGTGATGCTAACCACCAAATCACGAAAGCACGACATCGCAGTATTACATCTCTGTGTATACAACTTTTTTAATCACCCTGTTCCTTAGGGACTTGAATCATCCAGCGTCACCGAGTATCTTAAGTTTTGATTTTTATCTATCTATTTACTTCTTTTTTATTTCTTTTTTAAACAGTTTTGATTATGCTCAATGCGTCTATTTTATATTCCCTTGGCGGCAATGTGATTAGTCTTCCTTGTGAGACTACCCATGCTACTTTCTTTCAGAATGAAGAGAAAATACATTTTCAAGCAAGCACAAATCAAAAATACTTAAGGATCTAGGTTCAACTTTTTTGACTTAGAATCTGGAAGGTAGTCTAAGTCTTTAAAACCAGTTTCTGTAGAGAAAATTATCTATTACAAGCAAGTACTCGTAGATATATGTGGTATTTAAAAATTACACTGATAAATTTAGGGAGGTATATACCAAGCTGAGTGTAGGTAAAAACATCTTTTGGTGTTATCACTATCTGAAAATTTGTTAGAGGAATAAGAAAATAAGTAATAACTCGAAAACGAAATAACATCAAATGCATTTAAAAGGAGATATTCACAATGTTTAATCCTAAATTCCCTTAATGCAGAAATGGATGTGCTGCAGCGAAATTGCAAACATAACATTAAAAGGAATTGTTGAGCTTTTTGGGTTTTCTATCAAAAGTTCAATAAGAAAATTCTTTAAAGATAAAATACATGAATTTTGGCAAATACTGTTGATACTAATTCTGGCGAATACTAAACGGATTAACTAATCGGAAATAAGCTCAGTTATATGTTATTAGTGAAGAAAATGACATACTTATAACACTAAAATTAATTTGGTTAACCAGTTTCCATTTATTTGTATATATATATATAAATGAAAATATATCAATACAATACAGTAAGTAATTGTACATTGTCTTCCACATTTGATATTTGAATTCAAAACACTGAACAGATGTTTGTGAAACGACAAATCAAAAATGCTTAGCAACAATGCATACACTCCTGCACATAATTAGGGACATATAATGTGAAGAACACATGTATATATATTATCTCGTTAAACTGTACATGAAATATGAAGAATACATAAGACAGTAGTTCTTGTGCATAAGAATAGTAAATTAAAACTTAATTTTTAATTTGTAGGTAATAGGTACGTTGTACTTGTATAAATACTAGTTTTGTACTTAGAAACTTTAACAAGAAAAAGGAACATATTTCTTGTATCACTAGCAAAAGAATATCTCTAATAAAATAATAGTTTAATTTAATTACCTTCCAATTGTACTAATATAATTTAGAAATATAAGAAAACGAAAGAATGACTTACGTAAACTAAAGGAATATATTTATTAATAAGAAAAAAAATCTGAAAAAAGCAAAAGAAGGTCATTTGAGTAAAATCGAATAACAAATAACCCATTACATTTTAATAATAAAATAATATGTTGAAATACGTTTTATAGTGATCATATTGTATATTTTACTAATGTTGAAAGTTTACATACTACTTAAATCACTTCATGTTTTCTAGTCAAAAAAGCACTTTCTTGTTCACAGAATTAAACATTTTAATGGTGCTACTTTCATATAAACGTGACACGTACACTTCTACAGGTTCATTAGGTAGGTCTAATACTAACACCCACTTCAAAAAATATTTCTTACTGCTGTTAATATTTTACTGTTATTATACACATTCAATAGTAAAAGAAAAGTCTTTAGTAAATAAAGTATAAACACACACTTTGTTGTTTGAAAATGCTTCGATCTTGTTGCTATAACTTTCAAAAACTTATCATAATTAGACATAACTTTCTAAGGAAAATACTCTCAAATATATTGGTAATTGTATTTTTCAGTGTTTAATTGTGATTCAAAATGAATTCAATTATGGTCTTTATAACTCTATGGTATAGGATCCTGAACGTTCATGGCCACAGACACAAACTTCTCCATTGCATCGTACCTATGCTGACTCAATCAAGTCTGGATTTTTATGATCAACCTTTCTAAGATCTTCCTGTATGTTATACTCCTGTTTTTCTATTGTACTTTCTCACTTTACTTTGTGTTCCAACTAGTAATCGAAACAAGCCTATGTGTGTGTCCTTCCAACTTAAGCTTCATGATCAGAAAGACATTTAGTAACGTATTCTTCTGTAAGACACAGCTTTTCAGATATTTCTCTACTCAGTCGTCTGCTAATATCTTTCCCCATCAATTAACTTTCAAAAGGATTTTTATTTTTACTTTCTTTCAAAAAATCTTTGTTTCTATGTCTCAAAATATGATTTCAATTCCTCTCCTTAGAAAATAGCTTAAAAAAATCAAACTTTGTTGTTAATCAAGTTACCGTTACCTTAATTATATTAACAACTGTTTACAACAGGTTGCAACTTGTACGATCTCGACACAATCATTAAAATATACCTTACAACTTCAACGTTTATATCCTAAAACATAAGAGGCAAATTGATGCGGGAAGATTTTATTTGCGTTGGGAAGTTTAACTTTTAGGAAATGTACCTCTACTTTACATATAGCTCAATAAGAGTAGAAAAATAACCCGATCACCTGGAAAAATATTACATTTTGAGGCATATGACACGACAACTAAACTTCTAATATTACATACTTTAAGACCTACGATACAGTAAGAACTAAAATTTCCCATACCTTGTTTGTTTTCTTTTTTATTCCATTATTATCACAAGTTCTACTATTCTACTATTATTTTCTATTCTACTACAATAAATACCAATACCTATCCCATTACTTAATAATAGCTAAATATATTTCCAATTTTTCAATATAACATTAATAACGTTTTAATAGCTGTGGTAAATATAGAGTTGTGTCCAATATAATATTTGTGATACTCGCTGTTTGGTTATTAGAGTTGTTTGAAGTTTATTGACTCTTTCAACTCAGAAGCTATGTGAGACGTAGACCTACAAATTCACAGGGTATCATAACTTTTGTTATTATTGTTATTGTTACTTTGGCAGAAGCTCTAAAATTGTTATATAGCTGATTTATCAACAATATTATTTTCCACCGAGAAACTAAACAAACTCGGAGCGGCGATACTTATGACTGAAACTAAATGAAATATTTTGTTCAAGCCTATTGTGCAGATAGTTCTGTTTGTATATGAAGCAGTGACTAGTTAAGTCAATGTGTACCACTTTCTTATATGACGTGTCCTGAATAAAAGAATATTTTCACTCTAAACAAGGAAAAGCATGAATATCGTTTTATTTTGTTACTCCGTAATTTCAATTTGTATTGAATCATTGTCACTAAAATGTCTTTGAGTTGTCCTTTATCCAAATATGATTTCAAATGTTTTTTAAACAGTTATTTCTTTAATTAAATATTTGTATCAAAATCAGTTAGTTCCACATAGATAAGTATATACAATTTCCTTTCAATTAGCAATGACTAATTAAGCTTTAATTCACTCTGTCATTTTCAACTCGTCTATGAATAATGTAGCGATGAATTTCTACAATAGAAGAGAGCAGAGAGAAGCACAATGACGAAAGAGAGGTAAAGATGGGTTTGGAGAATGGAAGAATCAAACGTTGGAAGTCTATGCATACCAACGTATCTACCAGTCCAGAGTCTAAAGCAATTGACTATACTATCAATGTTGTTCCTTGGATGTTAACAGTGTTTTATCAACGCTAGGTTTCCGGTCAGATTCTTCTCCTTTCCTTGTATTCTACTGAGAAAGGAAGCAGCCCACTGTGACATCACTGAGCATTTGAATAAATGACTGCTCTTTATTCATAAAAACTTCTTGACGAGACAGCTTTATCGTTTTGTAAATTAACCAATTTGAATTTTGAACTGTGTTATATTAGCTTGCGTAAAAACAATATCTAAGGATCTATGTCAGCCATATTTAATTTCTCAGTTCAAATTTAATATCTCTACAAAGATATCAAGTGATCAAAATAGTATTGAGCCGTTTGGTTGCTTTAATGTTCGAAATCTCAAGGTTTGTGAGTCGCAATGTGTTAAACCTACCGGCTGCTGACAGTTGAACCTGGTAGACGTGCAAAAAGTTCGGAATTGTTATAGAGTATTCGTGATGAGTGAACTATGCGCAGGATTCTGTTATATTTTTAATTTTATTTCGAAAGAGACGCAAATGTGGCTCAAGCCTCTGAAAAGATTTGTGTTGTTTATAGGAACATGTGTTCTCAAAACAACAGTCAAAGGATGATATAAGGTCTTTCGTTCAGAAATTCCGAAGTTTACGATGCTCCTCGCATTGGGCGTTGAACCAGAAAAAGGATGGATAATATTCTGGTAAAAGTCTAGCAAGACTGACATGTAAGCAGTTATGACATTGCTAACGATCTAAGCATCTATCACCAAACAGTGTTAAAATGTTTTGGAGAAATCTAATGACAAAGACCTCCACGTTTTAGTGCCACATAATTGGACTCAAAAATATACACTAGATTTCATTTCGATCTGCAGATCTCTACTGAAACATAATGAAACCAAGCCATTTCGAGGAGGTTGATCAGAAGTGGTGAAAAGTGGACAAGTTACTATAACAAAATGCGAAATGTTCTTGGTTCAAGAGTACAGAAGTTTCACAGTTTGTTGTAAATACCATGATTGTGCATAGGAAGCCTTTACAGTGTATTTGGTAAGATTAGAAGGGCATGTAGAATCACGAGCTGCTACCGCCATGCAGATCGATATATTTGACCGCGGGTACTCCTAGAAATGTAAAAAAACGGCCGAAACTTGTGAAACTTGTTGTGCATAGTACGCTGCCAACGCAAGATCTCAAATATTTTTAACACCAGTCAAAAATTGAGAGAATTCGGCTGGGTTAATATATTAACTGTATAGCCCGGACATGACATCGTTATACTATCATTATTTTTTGTCTGTGTAGATCTTCCTTGATACTGTCAATTTAGTTTCAAAAAAGTCCCTTAAAATCATATGATGGTCTCTGAAGTTCTATAGCGACTACACAATGGTGATGTCGAAAATATGGCAGAAGTTCGATGATGAAAATAGTGTGTATGTTGTTTCATAATGTGAATTTCAAATAGTAAATGATCTTTCTAGGCTCAATTTGTTTTAACCTATCATACGTAGAACTATGTGTCAAAAGTATATCACTCCCGAGTTTACTGACTTTGTACCTCATTTATACAGGCGTATGATGTTTCATATGTAAAAGAAACTATAAATATAAAGAAAGAACGTCATAATTAATAGAACTGACTTCTCCTTCCACCGCATAGAGGTCTTAAATGAATGTTAGCAGCATGAAGTTTCGAGTATGTGTACTATTCTGCGATAAGATTATCTTAACTTTATCACTGAACATTGCCAACTTTCTGCATTACATAAATACATATTTCGGCTTTGGATCTCATGACAATTATGTGTATGCCTCTAGGTATACTGCAATTAAATTAACATTATAAACAATACTATATACAATAAAGAATAAATACTGATTTTTCATTAGTAAACATACTAAAGCACACGCCGGACACATAAACTTCTAAACAGTACTACAGTGTTCACGTTTTTCGCGTAGGGTTCCTTGTTCGACAGAAGCAAACAGGAAACGAAATGTGAACTGAAAAGAAAAGTTTAGTCTTTCTTTGGTCTTGGCTTTATATTCCCCGTTCTGTTGATAAGAGTCAGCCAAAGAGGTTTGTCTGGAGCAGCGAACAGGTGTTTGGGATGAAGACCCACATCCTTTGGAGTCCTATCACATGTCCGTAGCTCAAAGTGGCTCAACATGTAAATGATGCCGACTTTTAACTCCAGTAGCGCGAGCTGCTGACCTGAAATGTGTTAAAACATGTATTAATAAGTACTGTTTACATAAATTTGGAGTAACTTTTATCAAAATGCAAATTAGGTGAAAAATAAGGAAATTAACAAATTGTTTCTAATATTTCAATAAGCGAACGTTCTTACATCGATTAATTAAATGGAGTGGACCGTCATCAACGGGAAGGAGTTAATTGATTATTCTTTGGATCACTCTTCATCTTCTATTTCATTGTTCATCTTTTCAGTTGCCAAAAAGTTGCCGGACTCACGAGATGTTTAAGGAGATTTGATATAAAGGATAATCAATGGATATTTTTCCTCTGCCATAACTGGATGTCTAACATCCCATCCTACCTTTTGTATCAATCCAGCGTTTTTTAAATTGTATACTATTCTTAAAAACAAAAAGTATTAAAATATAAAGTGTGAAAAAAAATGAAATGAAGTCTGTGAGTTTTACGTCCCACGGTTATGCCGGTCAGGCTAAAGGAGACGGTGATGATGAGTGATGAATGAAAGGGTGGAATGAAGAAAGTGGGAGGAAACGGGAGAACCCCGAGAAAACCCACGCACACGGTGTTTGTCCACCACAAAGTTCACTTGGCGGGGGCTGGGATCGAACCCGGGACCCCAAACACCAGACGTGAATGCTCTACCACTGAGCCACCGCGGCCCCAGTGTGAAAAAATATGATACCTTTTCTTTCCTACTTGTTTTGAGTCTGTGTTATCTAACTTACTTGTGTTACTAACATGTTTCTATTGTTTTCTTCTGTCGGCCGTAATAAAATAATAATAATAATAATAATAATAATAATAATAATAATAATAATAATAATAATAATAATAATAATAATAATCCTGGAACTACATAACAAGGAAGTACATAATTTATACCGTTTGCGAAACACTGTTACTGTCATCAAATGTAGCAGGGCCAGGTAAGCATGTCATGTAACGAGAATGGAAGAAAGTAGGAAGCTTTCAAAGTTTTTAATTGGAAGTCCAATCTGAAAACGACCCAAAGGAATACCAATATTGAGATGGAACTCGCAGAAATAGAAATAAACAGAACAATAAGAATAAAAGTCACTGGTGAGCTCTTGTGAACATGGCATTGAACTTCTGGGTACAATAGGCAAATGCGCCGATCCTGGGGACTAAGGGAGCCCGGGCCCCCCAAAACTCATGTGGGCCACCTCATATATTTTTATGAGTACGTATTTTTATATGTATTTATTATTGTTATATGTATTTTTGTCTGTATTTTTATACGTATTTTTATTGTTATATGTATTTTTTATGATTATACAATATTTGACATAATTTGAATTGGATGTGTCTTAAACTCCTGATATGTGCCTTCTTATACCTTTGTTTGCAACCATACATATCTGAATGGACCCCCCACAAAGTTTCAAAGAAATTGGCGACCTTGACTATAGACCACAGAGTTAATCTTAGTTTTGTAGACGAAGATCATGCTTTGGTACACTTCTCATTACTCTTAACCAGGTTGGCTTCACAAAGATACTTCGGTGAGATACGGTCTACGGCGTTGCTAGAGCAATAGCCTGGTCTTCCTCATGAACCTCTCAGTGTGATGTTGCGGCGACCACATGCACTTTTCATTTATAAATGTTAAAAACTAAAACATTTCTATGAGTGAAAAATCGTCAATTTTACATCCAGGTTTACTATACTCTAAAAAGTCAAAATCTGATACAATTTCAGTGTGTATAATAAGGAAAAGAGAATTATCTCGATTTCTGGTGTCTAGTAAAATTATTAAAAGTAGTGAAGAAACTGCAAGTGTCGAGAGTAACATCGACTGATATTAAAGGTCTGTCCCCTCTTGTGGTACAAAAGAAAACAAAAATTAGTACACATATAGTCAGACAGATCAAATACATTTAAGAAAAAATACGAAATGGAAAGTTGTTGACCGAAACAAAATTTGATCATTAAAAACGGGAGAATTTACTCAAGTTAGATTAGATTTTAAAAGTTATGCCTCACCAACCAATGAATGTTGGCGGCGGAGAAATATCATATGGGAATGTGTTGAACGGAAAAGATGGGGAGTTAAGAGACCAATATATGTTTATAGTAGCTCCAACAAAAAGTAAGTAGTCAACTGAACTAGTTTCAAAACAGTCTTTTTTCTTACCTTCAGTTTACCAACCCTTTAATAGGGGAGCATAAGTCATCCCGTGGTAGCTTTCATGAAAATGAGAGGATGACTTTTTAATTAGAGGTCCCTTCTGGTAAATAATTTCAATGGTTTCACTCACTGATGTGTGACGTGTAAACATGGTGACGTCATCAAAATGGCGGACAACTCGACTCAAGAAACAAGCATTATCTCTGTTGCTTATGGATCGATTTTCTTTTTCCGTAGCTCATTTTAAAGAAGATTAAATTATTCTCAATAATACGTTATGTAAATGTTTCCTTCAAAATCAAAGGTATCGGAGTTGTTTTAAAAATTTGGTGAAGTGTTGAACAATTATTTATGAAGAAATAAAAGTTATAACAAAAGAAAATCGCTGAAAAATAATTGAGATATGATGTGTAATGTTTTTGTATGATGGAATCTCGGTCAATGGCAGTGATACTGGTAGGCAAATAGACATAATCTTCGTTGTTTATCAGCCAACTCTTTGTTCTTAATATCTTATTTATACGAATATAAATTTCCTATGAAAAGTTGCGTATTTTTTTCTTTTTTTGTTTAACTATAGGTTTTACATGATAACGTGATATATAAAAATTAGCATAATGTAATGACATTAATGTGATTGATTACTGTCTTGCACGCTATCTCCAGTTTACATTAATTTCTTAGTCAAATACTTGTTCCATTAGACTGTCATTCGACATTTTTTTTTAACAAAATTCATCACTGGCTCCATACTCACGGGTTTCGTTGCACAGCAGTCTTCGTGAAGTGCATCTACATGGTGGGGTGCATTTGTTTCTTGAGCAAAAACTATTGGGCAATTAAATAATGTAATCTGGAGAGCGTGGCACTTCACATGCAACTGGAATTATTTTGTCATTTTCTCCAGTCTGCTAATGGTTAATTGGAGATGGAATTGTTGGTTTGGAATTATAGTCTCGATTCCAAAATTCTAAGTTCATAATTAACTCTCCTCATAGGAGATATAAACGAACTCTTCGTTGGTAGCAACTTTCCCCAGCTTGTCTGTTTCTTCCATCGCAAATCTTGGACATTGCAAATATTTAATTTCGGTTGGTAGAGTTGGCAGATTAATTTTTCTAAGGTTTCTAAGGCTTAATTTATTCTTTTAGAATGGGTACCACACCTTTATGGTGCAGGTTTCATTTGAAATCTTTGCATATTTCCAAGGGAACGAATGTTAATGACATCTGCTTTTATATTTTCTGGGTAAAGAGCCTTACTTGTAATGTTTACTAAATCAGAACTGTCATACGACAAAGTACTTTCTATTCTTTTAAACTATATGTGTAATCTGTTTAAGAGAATATCTTTCCTGAGCATTACTTGCTTAGAATCATCGTTATGCTTGTGTAGTTCTGCTTGTTTCACAACCGAATTAATTGCAAAATCTCCTCAAAAATTCGTTTAATTTCTGATATTAGAAAATACCGTGTTAATGTTCGGAGATTTTTAGTTATGTCTACTAAACCTCTTGTAACCTTTAAAGCTTTATTTTCCTGTTCAAGTGTTTCAATCGCACCAAGGGCACAGAATGGAATGTTAGATTTCGTTACAATCTGATTTCCATTTTTAAACTCTGTCCATATTTCCGTGTAGGATTTCTTCAATGCACGTATTTCTGTAAACCAAAAGCCAACATAGCGAAATAGGCCTAGTTATGCAAGTAGAAGCAAAAACGGAACCAATGATTGTTTCTACATACCTAGGTGCCCTTCACAGTCACCAACTCTTATTAATAGCCTTAGCAAATGTTCAACCACCGTCATGTAATGTTGTGTCAATTTAAATGCATTGTTCTGTTCTTGTAAGCTACCGAATTTCTTAATGTTTTCATATAAATTGCTGTTTCGAATAGTGTCTAGTAAATCTATTACACCAGTGCTTTCCTTAACGCTTCAACCTTCGTGATAATTTCTAGGCATGAGTACTTCTTCAGGAACACTTTCAAATTAAAGTCGTACAAAACTAAACGAATACGTTTGTGTTCTTCTTCTGTTCGTCTAACATATTTGCCCGTGATGATCTACTGTACAGTACTCTCACTATACCAGACTTCCCATATTTCTTTAATGCCAGATCCATCTATATATGTACCAGTATCACGTAACAGTGTTACATATATATGCACCTCTTCTAGTTGTAGAGCTCTGTAACTAACTAACTAACTAACTCTATGGCCTATGGAACCCGGAGGTTCAGTGCCGCGTTCACAAAAGCTCTCCACTGACTTCTATCATTAGCCAACTGCATCCAGCTTCTACTTTGTATTCCCATCTCTGCGAGATCCATCTTAATATTATCCTCCCATCTGCGCCTAGGTCTTCCTAATGGTCGTTTTCCTATGGGTCTACCAGTCAAGAGTTTGAAAGCGTTTCTACTTTCTTCCATTCTAGCTACATGACCTGCCCACCTAAGCCTCCTAGACTTGACGACCCTAACAATGTTGGGTAAACCGTATAAACTACGTAGTTCCTCGTTATGAAGCTTCCGCCATTCCCCATTCTCGTTCCTCTTGGGTCCGAATATTCTTCTCAGGATCCTGTTCTCAAATACTTTCAGTCTATGTTCTTCCCTCAGAGTAAGCGACCATGTTTCGCAACCATACAGAACAACAGGCATGATTATCGTTTTATATATTTTAAGCTTCAAATTCCTCGACAGAATTCGCGACGACAAGAGATTTTGAACCGAGTAGTAACACGAATTCCCTGCTTTTAGTCGACATTTAATTTCTTCGTGAATATGATTTTCGTCTGTTAATATTGATCCTAAATATTTGAAAGTATCCACTTTATCAAAAGCATTATTTAATATTTTAACGCCTCCACAATTTGCCGTATTACGGTCCCGACGCACTTCCATGTATTTAGTCTTCTCTGCATTTACTTCTAAACCCATGTCCCTGCAAGCGTTTAATAAGATCTCTGCATTTATTTCTACTGTTCTCCTATCATCCCCTATTAAATTTACATCATCAGCATATGCCATAACCTGGTGAATGCCGTTCAACTCTAGGCCCTGGTTGCTATCTTTGATTTTCCTTATGGCGTATTCCAGCACAAAGTTAAATAATAATGGCGACAACGCATCTCCTTGTTTCAGGCCATTTTCGACGTGGAAGCTCGGGGACAAAAATTTTCCTACCCGGACTTTACTTTGGGACTCACTTAAACATATCTTAATTAATCTAATTAGCTTTCTCGGTATTCCAAGTTCTGTAGAGCTCTGTAACATATATAATAAATTTTAGTTTGTTTAGCTAATTATTTCCAAGCTTTTTTCTTGTTTTCTGTCCCACTTCCATATCATTATGCTCACAAAAACTATGGGATTACGTGAGTTCGTTATTAGCATACTGGCAAAGACTGTGACATGGAAATACAGACCAATCTAACCTGATACGTCGCAGATACATGTTACTAGTACATAATTGGGTGGAAGATTCTGTGTATTTTTCTTTATAACTCAGTACTGCGTGCAGCAATTTCCCAAGCTTGCTACACATATGACAAAATCTGCAAACAAACTGTGGGACAAAACACCCATAGCTTCTCTAGGGGTGTCATGTAAAATAATCACAAACTACTGATATGGATGTTGAATCCATAGTTTTCTGCGTTGTTGAAATCATTAGTGACGCTTCCCTTACCGTTTAAATTCAATTTCAGCCCCCTTACCGTGTATGTTCAGTAGGGTTCAAAAAGAAAATATTCAAAATGAGTGAAGTTAGTATCGAGTCCATAAGCTTCAGGGACGCTAAACTAAGTAACTTTTAAGTCTAAAGTTACTAAAATGATACTCCGTACTAAAATTTAATTTCTTTTATAATGAATTATATACAAAAAGTAGTATATAATATTGTGCACCCGCCACCCGTATTAGATGAAATAAACTATTTCATACAAAACCTCTTCAGACTATTGTAGTGCAGTATTACATGTTATCTGAACAGAAACACCAGAGGTGTAAAAAGTGCAACCAAGTGCGTCATCCTCAAAAAGTGTTGAGATGAGGATGGATGAGCCACGTTTCTTGGCCACTGTATCTGAAAAGAACACTGGAACTTGGAGCGAGGTGTCTAACATATTCAAATACTCCAAGATGTCTAGTTTCACGGCCAGGATATTTCAGCCCTAAGGCTAGTGGTGGCCCCCAAATCCATCACTCTCACAAGCTTCATCCCTAAGACTTGTCAACATCATTTATCTTGACATTTCGTGGAGGTATATAAGTTTTCCTTGTCTGGGTTTCGAATCACCAATCTTACTGCAGTATACTGTATATGTGCCTTAGCGCCTTAGCAAAATTGATATTCCTAAGGTTCGTGGTGGTCCCAAATCCACCTCGCTGACTACCAGTGCCCCTAACGTTCATTAACATCATTTTCCTTGACACCTCGCGCCAAGTTCAGTGTTCGTTTCAGATGCAGTGGCCAAGGAACTTGGCCAATCCATCCTCGTCTCAACACTTATTGAGGCTGACCAACTTGACTGCACTTTTCGCACCTCTGGTGTTTCTGTTCACATTTCACTTCTGTTTGTAGTTCGCCATGTCAATATCGTATATTGGGATTCTCAATTGTGGCATATTGCTGGATTTAAATTTAGAATTGTTCATCTTTAAAGGAATCATAATC